>NC_042525.1:3024045-4472170 GCF_900963305.1 Echeneis naucrates
GGCTGATGGCGGAAGATTCTGTGGAGGATATAAACAAATTCGTTTAAGTCAAAATGTCTAATCACACTTCACGACGTGCATGGCCATAATTCTACAATACTTTTAGTGCACACAGCAGAACATACCTTTAATTCACTGATCTCTGCGATCCATTCTTTAACAAAGTTATTCAACTTCCCAAGAACTGCAAGTCTGAAAGGAGACATAACTTTAATGGGTGCTTTTATTCTTTCAGGAATACAATTCTTCAGACAAAAAAATGAGGCATGCTGAGTTTTAGTTTGCTTTAGTTACAAAAATTACTGCTTTGATGGGGTCTGAAGCTTTTTATTTATGTCGATAATATTTTATTATGTACCCTTTCTCTGTGAAGCCCTGACTGATGCCATGAAAGACATGCAGTTAACATGTCCTAGTCTTTTCAGGTCAAATAGTAAACAAGTACCATGCGGTTCTCACCTGTGGTTCAATTCCTCTTCATCTTCAAATACCCCAAAAGGTTTCATAGCATCGCAGAGTTTCTTGGTGTACTGGTGGTCTATTTCTCGTGGAGGTGCAAGGCTAATGGCAGACGTGATGCCATAGTGTTTCTGAGGCTGCTGCCCACCAGGCATGGTGCTGCGAGGGAACACACAACAGGACATTAAGTGACAGGTGTTTCACAACACAACTGAACACGGGTCACATCCCGAAATGTATCAAACATATGTGACAAATAAGATAGGGCATGAACATTCATGACCAAATGACCGATGATGAATTCACCGGCATCAGTTTAATGTAGAAATATTTAATTGTTTGGTAGCTTTCATCACGCTCCTTTCCAGTTACCGCGAATTCACTGTGTAAACACATGGCCAAAGGCTAAGGAGAGCAATGTTGTGGCGTTACATTAGTCGAACCAACAACACATGTGTGTATAAATAATAATATGGGATGAAGAATGATCTAAAGGTGCAGAACTATGACTAAAATATGTAACTATTGTGGGGGCGAACGAACGTTAGCTATAATGCTACAAACAGGCGAGAGGCGCTAGCAAGTTAGCTAGTTTAGCAAGTTAGCAAATGTTAGCCGGCTGCTACGGAGAAACGGCTTTAAGTGGCGATCCACTTGGGTCGATTTAAGAAGTGACATCGTTATCAATCTTCAACTACGTGTAAAAATTCATTTATTTTGTTGGGCATATTGGGCACAACAACACTAAGGCAAGCTAGCTTAAAGCCGATAGCTGCAGGCCCTGTTTGGTTGTTGTGACAGTTGGCTAACGTTAGCTTTTAGCCTATTCTTTAAGGACTTCCTCAAACGGTTCACAAGTGGGGGAAAAAATTTTTAAATCTTCCACATTGCACGACTTACCTTGACATTTCTTTCATGACACTCTTAAAAAAACAACCTGCCCTGCGTTCAGCTGTAAACTGATTTTATTTATTTATTTAAAAAAAGGAAAAAAAAAAGTAATCCAGTCCGTAAGTGGAAATGATAACAGCCTCGACCTGATTACAACAATGGTCACTTTCCAGAGAAGCGTTCAAAAACCTTCCCTCTGAACCGGAATCACTTCTTCTGAGATAACCTGCAACTTCGTAACGCTGAAGGAATATTCATGTCTATTTCCTTTTTATTTCAAAGCCAATCGGGTTCACATGGATGCCAGCAGCTTCAACACGGATATAGTACCCCTTTCTCTTTTTTTTTTTTTTTTTTGTTAAATTCAAAACTACAAATGTCACGCCGTTCAATCAGGACAACGTCTGCTTGCGCGCGCAAGATCACGTGACCGACGTCGCAGGCGACGGTGTTTTGCTAACAGCTACATGGTAGATGCTACATGCTACATGCTAAATGCTAGCACGTCGCCACGCAAGGAACGCAAGGAATGGAGAGGCATGGAGAGGGAAAGTGTGGAATAATTAAACCAACAGTCCGATGGTGAACTAGAAAAAGCCAAAAGTGTAAGATTATTATTATTTTTATTTTTTTGCGTAAGTCATTTTTTTGTTAGAGATAATGCTGGCTATTTTGTTAGCTTGTCATAGAAACAAATGTGCCTAGCATAATTTAAACTGTTTAACTTATTGTTATAAGAAGCTAAATTATTAACTTATTGTTGTTATAAGTGTAAATTTGCAAAATCGGCTTAACATCAAAGTTAAGAGGATTTCATAGTAGATAATTAATTAATTAATAGTAATACCATATGTTAATTAAAATGGGAACTAAGTGTTCACACAAGTTTATTTAGACAAACAAAAGAATGTAACCCATAAAAATAAATAATTAATCCGAGTCTTCTTATGAAAAGTAAAACTTGAATGTGAAGTAAACGCTGATTTGTGTTTATTGTTGCTGTTTGCTGTTGTTCCCACCAGGGAGCAGTTTCTCAGCCTCAAGTTATTAACATGTGAAGATGCCTCCCAAATGTGAAACGATGAAGCTTCAAATGAAAGCTGTGAACTGAACAGAATTTCAATTAGGCTTTTTTAAATATTTTTTTTTTGTCCAAATTGCTTCTATATCATGATTCAGTGTTGTTGTTGTTTTGTTTTGTTTAGTTTTTTTAGATTTTTGTGTTAGTGTTGTACATTGTACATTTGTATTGTATCTGAAGCCATTACATTAAAATAATTCCAGAATTTTTTACCAAATTTGTATTCACATTGTGAAGTGTGACCTTAGATACAAGACTACAGATTGCAAACATGCCATTCTTCTCCAAAAAGATATGAAAATCAAATGTGAAAAGTAGAGATTATCAAAGTGGATTTTATGGCCAACTAAGATGTTTAACATTTGTGTGGATATTTGTTTCAAATTATTCCTCAGAATAATGGTTAATTAGTCAAGTTAACTTTCCTTTAAGCATTATGGCCCTCATACAGAGGCTCCACTCCTTCAGACAGAGTGCTGTAGTAGTGCTTCACCACCCGAGGGTGCAGCAGAGCAAAATTGTGAAAATTGGGGGTAAACAGAAACCTTCAAGACAACAGATCATACTCAATTTGCCTTACTTTTTTTACTTTAATGACCCCTAAGGGTGCAGGTGTGTTTATTCATGGTAAAGGGGGAGTGAGTTGTGAAATGAGCCAATAAATTGTGATTAATGGGCTAGGAGTAAGGGGGAGCTCACTTTCCTGTGCCTGTTCTAAAACTGCAGGCAAGAGAATGATCATAACACAAATTACTATACATTTAAATCACTTTGAATACATTGCAGATTGCAGCCGGAGTACAGTATTTAGTGGGCCAACTAGTATTAGTATTGTCCTCAAAAATCCAAGATCAAGTGCGTACCTTGCATTTATGGACAACATGCTCTAATGATTGCTGTAACTGATCCCAATATAACAGCTGTTGCCTTTTGTTTTTCAGGTTTTCACAGCTCACATCCAGCATGGTGCATTCACCTTTGACCTTTCCCATTGTTGTAGGCCTGAGTCTGGAATATTATGCCGTAATGAATCACTTTTTTTCTATTTTAGATGCAAAGTTTTCTCAACTTCCTGTTCAAACATTTTACACATTTCGCTTCACATGATGTTCAGGGATGAAATGTTAATTTCAGTTCCTCTTTTTCCTCGAAGTTGTGAGAGTTTGGACATGAAAATCTTAATTACATTAACAAGGATTTCCACCTATGCGTTTTTAATTACAACTTTGTGTCAAATGTAATTATGGCTTGATATATTTCACTTAAATATGTGATTTTAAGTTCATGTGATCTAAATTCAATTTTGTGTAGTCAGCTGTTTCAAATTGCACAATTTGATGAATTTGATTTCCAGGCTAGATGATTCATGAAGATCAATGTTATCATGGTTACAATTTTTAAATATATTAGTTTTTTGGAATGGCATTGTTGTATAAGTCCTCCTGTGCTTGTCCATTATTTACACGTCACACACTACTACAACTACATTTGGGCTAATTTTAACAATTTGGAGAAAATTGGTAGAAATTAGCAGTGAATTTGGGGTATTAGAGCAGATTACAGCCTGAAACATAAGACATGGTGTCAGCTGTTAAAGTGTGACGGTACAGTGTGTACCATGCCATATGTAGGTTGACTACTGAGGAGCAAGGTGTGAAGTTATGAAACATTGGGGCAACGATTCAGGGTTTTAAACTGTAGATACTCTGAGACAGTGTTGTCTGTAAGACCTACTGAACAATAATAATCTCCTTGAAAGGAATGTAAAGAGAATTTATACTCTAGTTATTATTTAACTGTGGGTTCATACTATATTATTTCTGACCATATTTCATTATACAATCCCTAACCCTAATGCTGATATACATATGTATATCAAACGTGCATTTATATTTATAAATATTTACATTCATAAACTTCAGATGTTTCAAAGATGGATCAATAAAATCAATTATTTTGTGATAAAGTGATTATATTAACCATATGCATGTATAATGGTAAAATAAAAAATACAATTTCTAGTTTGAGTTGCATTTTGGATTTAAGTACCATCATATTCCAACAAAGGCATTCAACGTGAAAAAACAAACACGTAACTTAATTAGCTGGGTAATACATGTTTAATATTTCAGATAGATAGATTGATATATATATATATTTCCTTTTTTATTTATTTATTTTTTCTGCCTTGCCCTTCTCCAAGTTTGAAACACTGGACTCAAATTCCTATTATGTCTACACATACCTTGCAATAAAACTATTTCTGGTTTCCGATAGATTCCAAACTGGGATCTTCTTAAAAATCAAACTTCTTTGCTGAAAGTTGGTTCCACCTGTCTATCCATACGGATGCCATTTTAACTTGCACTAGTTTTAATTTGTGACTCAGCTTTTTATTTTATTTTTATACACCAGTATTCATCATTTTGTTTTTTGGGGACGAAAACTGAACCCAAACCAAATAAAACATCTGAAGGGGTTTTTGATTGTGTCTTTTGTGCGTCGTGTGATCGTACAGGACACACACACACTTCGGCAGAGTCACATGTCGTTCAGTCAGCTGACACACGGACTTCATAAAGCCGACAACAAACCGCCCGTCTGCATTGCAGAACAGTGAGCTCCGCCGAGCACCGCAGACAGACAGACAGTCCAGAAAAACAGCGCCGTCATGCTGCTTTTAACCCTGCTCTTCGTGTCGTCAGGTAACGTCCGACAAAATGTTGTTGTTTAGTCCTGTCGTGTTGTGTTTTTTTGTCACGATGAAAGCTCCCCGGTTGTGTAACGACCGAAGTGCGTTTCGACATTACAAGGCAAAAAAAAAAAGGAGCGCTAGCTTCTGCAAGCACGCAAATTAGCTAATGGCAGTTTTAGTTTGATTATGTAAAATAAAAGTAAACACATATATAAACATCCCGCTTTTATTATCCTGTCTATATGTTACACCCGTGGTTGTGTGTCAAATGTGTAAAAAGTCTGTTTAATGAATGTCAGCCTTTGATTTTGGGCATGAAAGTGGTTGTTGTTGTTTGATCGTTGGCGTCAGTTGTTAGCATCTCGGCTAACGTAGCGTTAGCCTCGGTTCAGTTCATTAGATGATAAAAACTTTAAAAACCACCACTTCATCTCTGATTTTAATTTGTTCCTGTCGACGTGTCTGATCGTCACCACAAAGCTCTTAGTTCGTGTGGTGGGTGACGGTCACCTTTGTGTTTTGTTTGGAGGTCGGTTATGTTGTTTCACCATTTAAAAACAGACGCTCGGTCCGGCCCCACCTGATCCGGACTGATCATGGCCTATATGTGGTCCTTTTTGTTGAACCCCGGCTTCCTCAGGGAAGTTGAGCTGGATCATTTAAACCAGCCACTTTCATTTCACTTTTATTTTATTTATTTTTTTTGGGGCCAAAATACCACTTGCTTAGTTTTGTTTTTGATTCCCTTGGATTACTTTCTGTTCTGCTATATGCGGACAAATCTGGGCCAATGAAGCAGCAGTTATTGCTGCGATGACATGGAGAAAATCAATCTCTTTAGAGATAAGGCTGTCATTTGGAGTGAGGATCTGAAATGGTTTTTGTTTGTTCACTTCTCAGACCATTGTTTCCTTCCGTATTGATTCCTTAGTCATCACATTAGTGCTTTGTGTGTTAAATGCTTACCTTCAGTTTGACTGTCAGTTTAGACAAATTGATTTTATGTAATGCCTTTTTTTTTTTTTTTGCACTTCTGCATTCGTGCTTCAGTCATGCTGTACAAGTGTTGTTCAGTTCCTGTCCTGTTGCTGAACAACACAACCAGAATTTTGTGTTTAAAAAAAAAAAAAAAAACTGCGTATGTGTCATGTGATGTTGATTCACCGGCATTATGATGAGTTCACTAATTTCGGAGTCACAGAAAGTGACTCAAAAATGCGTTATAGGCTTTTCTTTTTGATGACCTCAGTTAAGTGTTCCTTTGACCCTCATCCCGTTTATCTCCTGCAGGAACATCAGAAATGTAAAGCTTTTCTTCAGTGCGGGTTGTCAACTATAAACAGTTTACTGCAGTGTCAAAGTCAAACCAAAGATGTTTGACACATCAGTACAGACTGACTGCCAAAGAACAACCTGTTATTTTCTGGGGCTGCTCATGTGACTACACAGTCTACTGCTATGAACACCTATGGAGGGGTTTTCATACCAGTGAAGCTGCACTTAATAACCTTCAATCCCCCACCAGTTCCTTACCAAAGGCCTCTCATGCACAGTATTTGTATACTTAACAGTCTATATTTTAAGAAAATGGTCAACATCTTTTTTGCACTTTGCTCAGGCAGAGTTCATTGAATTAAAAACAGGAACAGTGCTGCATTGTAGGTGTTTTCCCACATTCCCCTTTTCACTTCAGTAAATTTTGTTTTGCATCCACTGCACATGAAGTTTTTGAATAATTTGAACGAATGGTAATTGTGTATTTCTGCAGCTGTGATGAACATGCAAATCAATTCTGACTAGTGCTCTCAGTCAGGGTTGTGCAGTTGTAGGTCAACGTGATAAGTGGCAGGTTGACCTAAAGCGTGTGTGTGCGCGTGTGTGTGGCTGGCTCTTTGCCCATTAATGCAATATTTTTGAGAGATTTCTATCTGCACTGAGTATGTTGACTCACTTGTCAGCCTGCCTAACAACAAAACTTTGTTATATTTGATCGAATAAAGTTGGATATTCAATGTCTTGGACAACTGACTTGGCAGAAGAGCTACATATTTCCAGAAACATCAAAAATGAATAACTGCTGAACAGCAAATGGCTGCAGGTTGCTTAAAAAAAAACCCCCAGCTATGCTGAGTCAATTTAATACATTTGGACTCCTTATTGCCAAATTAAAGTGGAAGTTCAGTGTAAATTTGGAAAAATTCTTCATAATTTACAACTCGTGTAATTTGGTTATACATGCCACAACAGAAATCATTCCAACTGAAATCATAAATGCATCTTCCATTATTATTATTATTATTATTTTATTTATTTATTTTTGCATTTCCATTTAAATGAAAAATACTCAAGCAAAAGCTCTTGAAGCTCTTTTCTCAGGTAAAGATGAACATATCTCATCTTGACTGAACTAAAGCAGCAGAAGTTTACAGGGTGTTTGCACACATTTTTAAAATCTTCTGCAATCTAAATTACCTGTTACAGGTTGGCCTGGCAGAGTGAGAAATGGGCAGGAGGGCTGTAACATAGGAGTTAGAGGGAACGAGGAAGCAAATTAAATCAGGAGATTGGAAAGTGTTTGACAGCTCTCTTGATTGCTGTAGTTAAAAATGTGACGCTTGTCTTCTCTGCAGCTTTGGCGAGTCCTCTGCTCGGCACTGAGCAGTGTGCTCGTGGTCCCCCCTACTGGTGTAAGAATGTGAAGACGGCGTCTCTCTGTGGAGCTGTGAGTCACTGCCAGCAGAATGTGTGGAACAAGCCCCAGATGGTAAGACCTGTGAAAGTGACAGACTATTCATATATTTGTGTTTATGTTAAGAGAGTCTATTCCATTTTTATGCCTTCCTCCTTTGATATATTGATATTTACACTCAGCAATATGAGACAAACAATTCTAATGCTCGAATAATCTAACACATCCAAATGTTTTCAGAAAACGGTGCCATGTGATTTGTGTAAGGAGGTGTTGATGGTGGTGGGACAGATCCTGAAGGACAATGCCACTGAGGTGAGATCTCTGTGTAATAAGCAGCACAGTGGCACATGACTAAACCTGATTATAAACACTCAGGTGGATGATTTGTCTTTTTTATGTTCGTGTGGTTTGTGCGTGACTGCAGAGTGAGATTCTTGGGTATCTGGAGAAGGCCTGCCAGCTCATCCCTGATCAAAGTATGACAGCAGAGTGCAAAGAGATGGTGGATGAATATTACCCCATCATCTTTGGAATTATCATTGGAGAACTGGTGAGTGAAACTGGTTGTCCAGTGTTTTTGTTTTTTTTTTTTTTTAAGTACACTAGGGATGTAGCAACTGCCTGAAACGACATTAGACAGGGACGTTTTAACTTAGCCTTTGCAGTTTTACCATTAACAGGCAATCAAGGTCTGCATTTCGGCATTAATGGAGATCTGATTAAAGTTTATTTTAGTGCGTTCGGACTCAGTTTATTGTTCAACTTCATCTAAGACTCTTAACATGGTCCAGCTGCCCTTTCAGGTCAAAAGAAGGAAAACACAAGTGACTGTGAGCAAAGTGAAGCCAGCTAAATGAACACCACTGAGAAAGTGAATCAGTCTAAATGGGAACAGAGTGGCCATTGTGTAATACTGAGCCTTGTGACTGGGACAGCATTTGATGTAGGTTTCTTTGTTTCAACTCTCACCTGCTACAAAGGGAGAACCAAAAGGACGGTTCTTTACACGCCAAAACAAAATGTGACTTCTATGCAACAGCAGGAAGCTGAGCTTCTCTCTGAACACATTTGATCATGCAGCTGCGAAGATTTAAGTTCTATGTTCTCCTCTTTTAAAAACAAAGCTTTTTAAAGTTGTATTTCTTTTTCTCCTTTTTTAGGAGGAACCCGGGGTGGTGTGCGGCGCCATGGGGCTGTGTAAGTCTCAGCAGGCAGCTCTGGCTAAGGCTGAAGAAATGAAGCAGCTCGAGTCCAATGAAATCCCTCAGGTCGACCTTTCCCAGCCTATGGCTCCTTTCATCCTCAATGTGCCCCAGCTCCTCTACCCCCAAAGTCCCATGGAAGAGGCCCCCAAAGAGGAGACTCCAAAGCAGGTACACTGTTGAACTCTCTCACATGCACAGTGATCTGGTCTGCTCCTGTCGTTGAGAATCGACTTCATTGTGCCCCAAATCTTTCTTTTCCTGTAGGACGGTGATGTGGTGTGCCAGGACTGCATCAAGTTCCTGACTGACGCGCAAGCCGAAGCCAAAGCCAACTCATCATTCATCGACTCTCTCATTGAGAATATTGAGAACCAGTGTGACCTGCTGGGGCCGGGCCTGTCTTCAATGGTGAGAGTCCCACTTGTGGGTGGGGCATTAAACCCCATTAAGCCCCCAGAAGTGTGCATGATTCCATAAATCATGTTGTGTTCCACAGTTACTATAGTTTAGTAGATATGAATTAGGCTCTCCTGTTAACTGGAGCATCACTGCTTTACTTTTGTGTTCAATGCTGATCCACCATCATCACGTCTTTGCATCAGACACCCCTTTTGGTTACAGTAGCGGCTGTCGCATCTCATCAGTGTCTCATTGAGAGGCAGCGCTGTCACTTACTTGTAAAGCCAAAGGAAATTGGCTCAGTCCTGTATTTATTAATAATTTCTTATTCTACTGTTCCCAGAAATGCATAATTGGCTGAGATTGTGCAGATTCTGAATATGTGCCAACTCGATGAAGAAAAAACAGAAAAGGATTAATGTGGATCTAAATAGGTTAATTCAATACATATTTATTTCTGTGGAAGTAGATTTTTTGAATCGTTGTTTTCTTTCCCTCGTTGCAGTGTAAGCAGTACGTCAGCCAGTATGGTACCCTTGTTGTTGAGCAGCTTATGTCTATGGTGAGTTTTCTAACTTCTTCACTGTCTGTGCCTTTTATTGAAGTTTTATTCATTCATTTCATCTGACAGAAACAGTTATATCCTGAGAAAGCCTATTGAACAGGCCATCTAAGCTAATGTCTGAGATAATTAGTATGTTGTGGTGTTCATACCCAGCACTCACTGGCATGTTGACTGAAATTATTCATATCTTCTGACTTTCTTTTTTCTTAATTTCTTTTGTCTTTCTTGTGTTTTTCTTCTTGACTTTCCCCCTCCATTCATGTCTCTTGCTTTTTTTTTGTTTGTTTTTTTTTTTTTTTTTTGGTTGTTTATGTGCCGCTCCTCAGGAACAGGTAGGTGTCTCTGTGTTCCACCTGTAGCATTTTTAACCCACAGCTCCTGCTTTTTAATTTTTATTTATTTTTTTGTGTGTATGTGGTTTAATCTACTGGAGCTACTCACCTAACTGTAGAGATGCATGTTAAATTATCTTATTTTAAATGACACTACTCCACCTCACCTGAGCACTCTGCTTGTTCAGTTAACGACTTCACGCTAAAGTGCCTGGAGCTGAAGCAACATCCTGCTGTTCACATCAAATGAGAATACAGTGCTGGCATATTTACAGTGTGCTTGGCTGTAGTGATGTGTGCATGAACACGTTAACTGAGAGATGCACTGGTCTCTGGCTACATTGATGTGGTGTAATCTTCTCTTCTCTAAATGGCTGGTTTTTCTTAAACGCAATGAATTGACATTATTTTTGCCAGTACGTGTGTGAGGTGTTCAGTTGTGATAGAAGAAACCAGCAGTAGTTGTTTGTTTGCTGGAGGGTGGGGGCTGTAACAGACTTGCATGGGGAGTGATGCTGTGTAAAGGTTTATGATAACAGCATGGGGGGGGGCAAGATTTGCCAACAATCAGCTGTGTATACTAAAGTAAGTGTTTCTATCCTCAGCAACCCAAGGAGATCTGTGTCCTCGCTGGCTTCTGTCCTGCTGCTCTGGAGAAATCTGTTCCCATGATGATGCTGCAGGCTGCCAAGACTGAGCCTGCTGCCAACGCCATACCTGCTCTCAAGCTTTTCCCTGCCACCAAGGTGGAGTCTGCTAAGGTGAATTACGGCAGGCACTCAACACCAGGCTTATTGGGGGGGGGGGGGGTGCTTTTTGTGGTCCAGTTTTGAAGTTTTTCTTTTTGTGTTCCAGCCTGTGGTGCGTGTCCGTGATTCCCCAACATGTGCCATCTGTGAGTTTGTGATGAAGCAGCTGGAGAGTATGTTGGAGGATAAAACTAGAGAGGTAGGACAAGTGAAGCTTGGACAGACGATCTATGGTGAATTTTCTACCAAATGCTGGTGTCGAACTGACTCTTCTGTCTCTGTCTCAGGAGGAGGTGATTCAAGCTGTGGAGAAAGTGTGCGCATATCTGCCCTCCAGTCTGACCGTCCAGTGCAAGGACCTGATTGAGGCCTATGGCGACGCCATCATTGAACTGCTGCTGCAGCAGGCCGACCCCAAGACTGTCTGCACAGTGCTGGCACTCTGCAACGGTGCCAGCCGCGCATATGTCCGTAAGTCTTCACTCATTAAGACACGCTGAGCGCTGACAGAAGCGTTACAGGTGTGATGTCTTTATCTGCCTCGTGTAGTTAATCATAACAGGTTGTTTTTTTTTTTTTCTTTCTTTCTTTCTTCTTCTCCTTTGCAGCTGTACTCGATCAGACTCGCTTCCAGGCTGGTGGCTACTGCGACGTGTGCAAGATGGCTGTTAGTTACATTGACAAACTTCTGGAGAAGAACGCCACCGAGCAACAGATTGAGGAGGCAGTGAGGAAAGCCTGCAGCTTCCTGCCTGACTCGATGCAGACTGAGGTAAATCACATCATCTTCTTGGCTTGTGTAACTTTTACCTGTTGTGTGACAGACTTACATTCCCTCTCTTGTTTTCAACAGTGTGACCAGATGATTCAACAGTATGAACCAATGCTTATCCAGCTGCTGCTCCAGATGCTGGACCCAGACTTTGTGTGCATGGTAAAGAATAAACTTAATTCATAACAAAATATAAACTGGAGTAATATGACTTGATCTTCCCTCCAGATGTTACAGCTAATGTTGTTTTCTTCTCCATAATGTGTGGAACAGAAAGTGGGGGCCTGTCCTGAAGCTGTGCGCAGGCTGCTGGGAACAGAGCAGTGCAGCTGGGGACCTGCCTTTTGGTGCAAGAACATGGAGACAGCAACTCGATGCAATGTGAGTGATTAAGTCTCCAGCTCTTTGAAGAAGCTCTTTAACAGCAGTCATTAATGCCGACAATGGTAACTGATTTGGACTCTACATAGTTTCTAAAGGGCTTGTTTTGTTTTGTCTTTCAGGCTGTGGCTCACTGCAAACGCCATGTGTGGGTATAGAAGAAGAGGATGACCAGCACAAACTGACCTGTAGGGAATTAAAATTACTACATTGTGCTGCTTTCCACTTTTAATTGTTGTCCTTTGGTCCTTTTAAGTAAGACTCAAACAACTGCAATTTACGTGTAAATTAACTTGGATATTTTCAAAGTCATGGGGAAGGGACTGTATTTTTTTTTTTTTTTTTCCTCCCCCTCCCCCTCTTCTGTGGGAATGGGGGGGGCAGATATTGAGAAATAATATATCGTGGCCTACAGCTCAGCACATCCCTGCTTCACTGAGCAGAAGTCAAAGCTTAAGATGTGCATCATTTGGGTTGTATTGCTAGCAGGGTATAGTATGTGTGCGTGCGATGACACAAATTCAAGTTTCACTTGTAAATTGACATGTCAGATGGCTGCTGTCCTGATGGGAGACACAGCTCATTGTGTCAAGAATGACTGCGTGTTGAGACATTGCTTTTAGCAGTATGTCTGATGCTTTAAAGGAATTTCTATTTTGTAGACAGGCAATTTTGTTTTAAGTCTCACTTCATTGTTTGCACTCTTCCTACTGTTTGTAAATCACTGTTTGTAACATACAAAACATCAAATTTGTCTGCTTCAAACTGTGAGCCAACTGCCAGTTGATCTGTAAATTTTTAACAATTAAATTGATCCCAATCCATTCTGTTGAGTGTGAGTTCCTTTTTACTGTAAACTGAGGTGTGGTGTTCTTACAGGCTTATTAAGATGCTGACTTTTAAAGACAGGGTGGCCAGTTCTCCAAAACAGGAAATGTTTTGGATATGGTTTGGTCTTTAAATGTTAGATAACTGAACATTTCCACCTGATCACCTGCAGTAGACTTCAAGATTAAATTCTAGGAGACATTTCTTTTCAGCAAGAGAATAACCAAATAGTATTGGAGTGATGCCACGAAACAATAGAAATGACTTGATCTAGAGGAATTGATTGGAAATGATCATTTTATAAACAGAACAAGTTGATCAAGTTTAGACATCAGATAATTCAATCTGTTTAATTCAAGTAGAAAAAAAAAAAAAAATTCCCATATCAACTCCCACTTCCTCCTGAAATGTGTGCAAGATGAAATGTATAAAACAAGCTTTGAGTATTTGCCTTTCTTGGATTGCAGATGTTGCTTCAAGAGCCACTTCGTGATTTCAAAAGGTGTAGTCCGTCATTGTGGATGCAACATCAGTGTAAACATGGTAGATTTTAATGTGAGGTATGAAGGAGTTTAAGCATTTTGGTTCCAGAGTGGCACTGACCTCAACAGGATGTTTCCATCATAGCAGACAACTGGCATCAGTGCTCTGAGGTTCTGATGTCATCAGCAGTGATTAGAGGTAACGCACAATAAGCACAGAGAATGCAGATCCAATAGCCAGGCCCAGAGTGAGGAAGAAGGACATGACCACTCCTGTGGCCTCTGCCAGCTCCCGAGGAACCACCTTTGGGCCGTAGATCATTGGTAGACTTCCCAGGTAGCCGTTGGAGAGGCCCAGCAGGCAGTTGAAAACAATGGGGTATGCATCATGTGTGAATATCACCGTGTGGAGGTGGTCCCTTGGCTGGTAGTTACACAACATGAAAAGTGGCACAAAGATCGAGCGACACAGCACCAGAGCTGGCAGGACACGACTGGTGGGGCCCGGGACCTGAAGCCAGGCAGTGGACTGCCTGCCGCAGAAGTCGGCCCAGTTGTACAGGAGGAAGCTGGTGAGGGGCACAAAGTAAGTGGTTGTCAAGGGGCTGCCGCTGTCTTCGTGGGCAGAGTGGATCCCTGAGGACACTGCAGGAAACACTGCGATAGAGACACAGAAGACGTAGAAGACACTGAGGCAGAGCACCCACGTCTTCTTGAGGATAGGCAGGATGGAAATGCCGCCTGCTGTATCTCCTCTTTCACTCAATGCTCCTGCACTGGTGCATGTTGCTGCCAGCATGTAATGCCTGGAGAAAGGAAGCAGAACTTCTTAGAGCTGAATTCATTCATCTAATACTTCCTGCTTTGGCTCCGTCTGCTGGTCGGATGCAGAATGACGCTGTGGCAGACTCACCCTGCCTACATTATCTGATCTACAAAGTCCAAAATTAGATGAAAGCAAATATTGCAGAAAGAGGGACATTACTCTCATCAAACTTCTGCAGGTTAAGAAACTGCTTTAATCTCTTTTGGAACAATAATATCCCCCTCTGCCTCTGACCTTGAATATGACAGCCTGGGAAGAAACAAGTATGAGATGATGCAGAGCAGAATGAAGATGTCCGCTGTCAGGAAATAGCCCAGAGCGCTGTTTGTCTCATCATCGGCGACAGCCAGGTTGACCAATGATGCCACTGCACTCAATGTGCCGCCCATAGCCTGACCTGAGACACAAGAAAGGCTCATTGTGCAGTCAGTTAAGACATGACCTCTGGACTGAAAAATCTCCACTGTAATTAGTGGTAGTCTAAATAAAACTATTAAAGTCGGTTTATTGCCTTTATCAAAGAGAGCAGAGGAGAGCTAACAGGAAATAAGGACAAGGGGATAATGGCAGCTCTGCCAAGCTTGACCCTGGAATGGTAAGATTATAGTCTGAGTACCATATTTATGGCCCATCATGGTGTCTAATAAGATCATCCATTCATGTACTTGCTTGTTTCAGTCCTGCCCTGCAGTCGAGGCTTAATTATGTCTGGCTATGTTAATTAGGTCATTATTAAAACCTTTAATTAATTGAAAAAAAGATCTGTGTCATTAAATTGTTCTTGCATAAGAAAATATAAATGGAAATATGGGGGTCTTTCAAGGCTAGAGATCTTAAATGTTATTGTATTCATTAATATCCAAATGTAAATCTAACTATTGATTAAAATTGGGCCCAAGAAGAGTATCGTTTGTTGTGTAATGGGAACCTGTCATGTAAAATTCCAGTGTTTTCTCACTTAGATTCTTGATGTGTTCACAGACCACTGTGCAAATGTAGCAGAAGTGTAAAATAAGACATTCCTGACCTGAGCGACATCAGTACCTGATATTATGGCCTGAGAGATCTTTATGGGAAAATGCCCGCTGATCCCGAACATGCTGCCACAGTAGAAGTTGGAGGCTCCGCTGACAATGGCCACGCTGACCAGCGTGCCGGAGAAGAACTCAACCCTGTAGTTGGACACATCCACCTTCACCAGCACCGTGGTCACCACGAACACCAGCAGGATCACAACGAGAGATGACAGGATGCGAACGTTCGCAGACAACCTGCCGACATGGAACACAGACAGATGCTTTGGGAGTTTTACCAAACACAGGCTGATCAACATAAACACAAAAAGCTGTGCAGCTGGAACAAGTCAGAGTCATAACAGCCTGTGTACAACATTAATGTGCAAACAACACTGACAGTGCACAAATGGAAGACAGTGAGTTATTAGTTACACACACAGATGATAAATATAAAACACATTCTGCTGAGATGTGAAAAAACATCTCTGCTTCCTGTTCTCTCGTAAAAGAACAGAATGAGCTACGTTTAGAGAATGTAAAGGAACACACTGTGTTAAAGATCCTGTGGTAAATGGCATTACTGCAATCGGTGAGGCTTTAAATAGGACAGCCATCCCATTGTAACATCTAGACACAGAGACCAACCAACAGGGAGTACGTCAAGCTGCAATAAACACGAAGACTCAAAGAAAAAGCCCACTAAGGTGTGTGTGTGTGTGTGTGTTGTGGCTCAACCTGTTGACTAGAAAGTAGTTGAGTATCAGACACAGCACTGAGGGCACCGTGGAGGCAACGACCAGATAACTTTCAAAGTAATCCTGTGAAAAGTTGGAAAATAAAAAAAAGCCAACATCAGTTTAACAGATGTAAGAATGGAGATTCATGCAACCGCAAATTAAAGTCAAAGGAATTGTAAATGAGAAATATATATATATATATATATATATATATATATATATATATATATGCACACACTCTTCTTTGAGTTTTCTGTGGTGAAATTAAACCATAGTAGAAATGTATAGAACAATTTAACTGCCCTTTGTCTTGCCTGAAATAGCAAGCGTCTATTTTTTTCATCATGAATTTATATGCATGGACGCTTCAGTGGGTGGATTATACAGTGAAACAGATAGTTTACAGAATGAATTGTTCAATGTTTGTATATGTGAAACGATCAAGCTATATCTCTAAAGCTGTGAGTCTTTCAGCATGAAAGACGTTTTTACAGTCACCCTGACATTTGTGTGCGTTTTTATATGCAAAAATATGAAATTACCTCATTGTTTGAAGACAGATCCTAAACTAACATTATGGTGACAAGCCTCACTTGGCTGGGTAATTTTCTTTTACCTTCTCAGACTTCAACTGAGCTCTCCTCAACAGACCATCGGCATGTCTAATTGTATAATTGTATTACAACATCAGATGTGAAAGGAGACTCAGTCCTCACATCTATCACGGGATTATCAGGTCTGCAAAAGACATACCAGCTGGGTCCAGAACAAATGCATCTTACTACGCACAAGTATGTGCAACAAATTAAACATTGTATGCGTTGTTTCTTACTTACACCCAGCGCTGACCGCTGACCTTCACTGTGCTGAGTGCTGTTGCTCAGTTTGTACATCCAGTACTGTTTGGCTGTTACGAAAAAGTTCCAGGGAAGCAGTGACCCAATGCCCATCAGAAAGAAGATGATGTACACAATATTGTAAGAGTCCTCTGGACTGTAGCGCACAGTCAGAGGGACTGGGGAATGTTTAGGCAGGAGGGACGCAGAGGGACCCGAGTCCTTGTCCTCCTCATCTTCATCAGATGCATCAGGGTTGCCAAAAGCAGCGGGGACATAGGAGGAGTTGACACTGGGCTGCATCGGCTCTGTGCCGTCCATCTTTACAGACGATCAAAAACTATGGGTGGAAGAAAACAGGGAAGGTTGGGGCAGTCAGGAGGTGTTAGACACAAAGCTGTGAAAGAGAAGAAAACAAGAGTTAAAAGGGGAAAATCACGATATCATTGTAATGTTATTGGTGACAAAAAAGGTGACATAAGGATGAGACTTACATTTACTTGTGGAAACAGCGTGTTTGTTCTGAAGCCATCGTCTGGAAAAATACTGCGGTGGTTAGATATCAAGTCCAGTCATGCAAATCCTGTGATCCTGCCACACAGCAAGTCAAATTTTACACAGAGAACGTAAATCCATCTTGCATACTAAACATGTGCAGAAAGACAATAATGCAGGAGCGTTGACCAACATTCAGCCAAAAACACTGAATATAACAAAGTGGGTCCTCACAAAAGGTGCACAAATAAAACAAGGACTCACCCTCAATGTGACTCAAATGATGTGAGCACACAGTCCCTTTCTCATCGTGTCTTCATTACCATTTAGCAGGAGTGTGTTGACTATTGTGTGTAGCCAATTCCCTTTCACTTATAAGAACCGCCACGGTTTGGCCATTCCCATCTGGGTGGGACTTTCTTTAATGTTATTTGATCTAAAGTTTGCCAGTTCTGCAAAAACACGGCTTTTGGTGGTTAAAATAAGTCCTGAATGATGCAAAATTTAGGAGCTGAGAGAAGTGAAAGTAACTGAGATAAACTCAAGAGTCTGTCAGTGGTGTTGGGTGGGGGGGGTCCCCAAATCCAGCTCCTCAAAGAGATTAAAAAAAAAAAAAACAACAACAGCAAGCGAACGTGGGAATAAAAACCGCCGACATGATGAGCTTTCAAGTAGAAGTACCACATCTGTGACTGATGAGGAACAAGTTTTCACATGATGCTGACCGAGACTGAACACCCTAACCCTAACCCTAACCCTAACCCTCAAGCTTCACACAACAGTTTACACTAAGGAAGTTTGTCACTGCGGACAGACGGTTTCACAAAATAATTCCACTTCCCATTGCAAAGAAAACATTCTGCTCATCTGGCTTGAAAACAAACAAACAAACAAACAAACAAACAAACAAAACCGCCCCACACAACAAATCCAACTTTATTCATTCAATGCAGACACCTGCATATAATCGCAAACTAGCTAAATTAGCAGAAGAAGCTAGCTAATTAGGAGCTAGCAAAGTGCGCGAAGGAGTCGCACCACCGTACCTGACTGTTGGAGACTCTCTGGATGCTGTTTCTGTCTTTTCTGGGGAAACTGATCTGGCACATAAGTCCATTTCACAGAAAACTTTTCCGATCAGCTGACTGAACACTGAACACGCTGCTCCACAGCGAGCGGAAACAAACACAACATCCGGCATCGAGCTTTCAGAATAAAACCGCCACATACACGTATCGAAACCAAACTAATTAAAATTTCTTTTTTACCCCTAAAAGGGGAGTTGAATTCAAATTTGAGAAAATTTTCCTCTCTATAGAGTGACACAACATCAGTGTTTTGTACTCTAAATAAAAGGAAAGTTTAACTACTTGTGCTTTTATTTTGTTTGTCCTGTTGTTGGCGGAAATAGCACGACTTCCGGTGCAGAAATTAAAAGCATGCATTCAGTAAAAACAATAGATCGTCTGACAAATGATAAATATTTTATGTATTTATTTATTCATTTCATTAATTTGATAAATTAAATGTCAACATGAATTTCCATTTTGTAAAATACATATTTAGAAAAAACCAACAAACATTAAAGAAAAAAATGTGTGTCACCTCTCCTGTCCTGTCACTCACCTTATACAACTCTCCCTGCTCTTCTTTCCTCTTTCTCCCCTCACATATGTCTCCCTCTCTTCCACATATCCCCTATGCAATAAATTTTGTCATTGTGGTGATCACGTCAATAACTTTGTTGTTTTCCTTCCAGGTCTTGATGTTCTTGATGTTCAGTTTTTATGACATTGCCCGTGACTCCACTGTACACTCCTCCCTCATATATCCACATATTTATAATCTAACATTCCAACATTCACTTTCAGAGTCCACTCAAATCACTGAATGTAACCCACTCCATACTGATAGCAAGAGATGGTTTCTTAGAAACACATGCAGACCGTTCTCAACATCCATACAGAGAATGATTGAATTCTCTCTTTCTCCATGTCTCACTTAACTGTAGTATCCTGGAGTGGGCATGGCACTCACTGAGGTGAAGCACCGCCCTCCCAGCCACACAAAGGTCATTCTACTCATTCCAGGGAGGGCTGCTGATGGTCACACACATGCACTGAAACAATAAAATATTTAGCTGCAAGGCTATAACTGCATCAATCTCATAAAAAGCTGGCACAGCCTGTGTTGTTAAATTATGAGGAAAAATGCAGACAAAAAAACAAAAAACAAAAAATCAAACAAAAACACCAAAAACTAAACTGAAGTTAATGAAGCTACTTAAATAGTGGGGGCTTGAGGTGGACCGGGTTTTATAGGTGAGTCAAAATTAATTCATCCTCGAGTTTTTTTTAAAAGTGACAAAAGTGCCCTAATTCACACTCTGCATAGCTGTTAAAAAATTCAGGACCAATAGAAAAATTCTGCAGCTAAAAGAGCTGAAAATTTGTCATATGACATCTGGTAATCTTAGAATTTTTAGAATACAGATTCTAGAACTTAATTGTTATTGTAGTTGGTACAATGAAATTATGTTTGGAACTCACAGAGTCCAGCAGCAATGAAAATAGAATAATAACAGAATAGAACAAAAATAAAAATAGTAAAATAGAGTAGAAAAGAATAATGCTTACACAAACACAAAAACAGAAACTGTACATGGTGTGAATGTAAAAAAAGAAACCTTCAGTGAATGAAGTGTAAACATTCTCACAGTATTTCATCTTAAAACATGAACAGTGACAGGGTCTCTGTCAGAAGTGGGAATCGAACCATCACCTCCAGGGACCTGAACACAGCTATTTAAATGGCCTTCTTCGACATTTGGCTTTGATCCTTTGATCTGTTCCAAAGGTGACTTGGTGGCATCATCTGTGACATCACAGAAACAGGTACATAGAATGTGGATACAAACTTGGTCAGTTCGTTCCGATCGCCCTCGCAGTGAGACAGGAGTTACTTACTCTACGTTTGTGACAGTTTTGCCAAACTTCTCATCAGAAATGCCTTCACAAGAGAAGAGAAAGCAGGAAGCATGTGAACGTGCACGTCCAGAAAATCAAGCAGAGGACCAAGATATCCTCCGAAGCAACACCACCTGCTACCAGATACTGGATTTTAACGGAGAGGGCTCTTTTGGCCAAGTTGTCAAGTGCTTGGACCTAAACACCTCTGAAATCGTGGCGATCAAAATCCACAAAGACAACAAGGATGATCTCATTAAAAGGGAAGTGGCCATGTTAGAGGCAGTCAGCGTTCTTGATCCAGAGAAGAAGAACATTGTAAGATTCATAGACAGTTTCAGATACCACCACCACTCTTGTCTAGCCTTTGAAATGCTGGACATGAGCCTTTGGGACCTGGTAAATAAGAGAGAATGGGAGCCGCTGAGTCTGAATGAAATCCGCCCTGTGACCCGACAGCTGCTGGTCGCTTTTGAAGCCCTGGAGAGTATTGGCATCATGCACACAGACTTGAAACCGGACAATGTAATGCTTGTCAATCACAAAGATCAGCCATTCAGGATCAAGCTGATCGACTTTGGTTTGGCCATTCACACCAGCGAGGCGAAAATTGGAATGAGGATGCAGGCTACTTCGTACAGAGCTCCAGAAGTAAACCTGGGACTTCCCCTGACTGAATCTGTTGATATGTGGGCATTAGGCTGCGTCATGGCATTCCTGTACTTTGGTGCCAACCTCTTCCCTGGCAGCTGCCCGTATCACTGGATGAAAACGGTGGTCCACCTGGTGGGTCAGCCAGACAACCACCATTTAGTTGCTGCAAAATTCAGCTGGGCCTATTTCTTCTGGGATGATTCCACTGGGTGGAGACTGAGGACACCAGAGGAGTACGAGGAGGTGACTGGTGAGAAACCAGACATTTACGAAAGGCCTTTCGACTCTGCCCGCAATTTAAAGGATGCAGTAATGAACTGTACACCAACAGAAGGTCATCTTGAGTATGAAGACAGGAGGGCATTTTTAGACCTTCTGA
This sequence comes from Echeneis naucrates, assembly GCF_900963305.1. Taxonomy (NCBI): domain Eukaryota; kingdom Metazoa; phylum Chordata; class Actinopteri; order Carangiformes; family Echeneidae; genus Echeneis; species Echeneis naucrates. The sequence continues at coordinate 3,045,486 of NC_042525.1, forward strand.
GATGTTGCCTGTATCCAGATCATGAACTGAGAATCATTCCCAGGGAAGCCCTAAAACACAGTTTCATCACAGTGGATCACCTGAGAGATACAATGGCAGCCGGCTCGTATGCAGATACTGCTCTTCAGCTCATGAGCGTTTCTCTGATGGAAGCTTCAGATGACGACAAGGGTTGTGAAGACTACTCAAACTTTGCTCTCATAAGTGACTTGCAGAAAAATCCATATTGGTGTCACGGAAAAGAGTTGCTGGATTCTTCCAGTTACGATGCAGATGTTGAGGATTTTAGCACTGAAACCAGAGAGAGTCAGAGTGAGAGGGACGCAGTCAGTGACAGTCACCGCTGTGCACGCAGCAACAGTTACAGTTATAAGTGTCTCTCTTGTGGATACGACGCTGACATGGACTCTTTCAGCGACGATCCTGTCAGCAGACATTTGCATTTTCGACGCCCAGAGCGGAAACACCTGCTCCGCCGAGGTCAACCTGTGAAACGTTACTGTGATCATTTGAACAACAATGCCGATACAAAGGCCTCCAGTCACTCCTACCATCAAGATCCAAACCCCACCAACGGAGTCAACATACAATCAAACAAGCCAGCCGGACCCTCAGCAGAAAGCAGTCTTCGTGATGGGGCTGCTGTCACTCCGCCTAAGAAAGAGCCAGACACCTCTACTCCACGCAACAGCGATCATACAAGCATCCATCGTGAGCCAGTTGCCAGCGAGAATGACGCTGACGTTGCACCAACTGATGGAGCCACAGCCTTCGTACCTTCAAACATTCAAATTGTTGACACTGATGCTGTCAAGACAGGACTTCGCCGGAATGGCCCTTTTCAGAGGCTAAACAAATTCTTCAGCAGAGTGAGGAACAGAATGGTTTCCATCTTTAACCTTCGAAAGAAGCGATCCAACCCACCCACCCAACAGCTCACCCACTTACTTCCTGTTTCACCACCTACCCACTGAGCAGGCAGTTTATTCCCCCTTCCCTCCCTTCCCCCCTCTTCCCCATTTTTCTCCCTCCACCCGACCAGTCACGGCAGATGGCTGGCTCGCTCTGGTTGGCAACTGTTGGGTTTCTCAATCTTGGTGACAAGGGGGGAAGTTGATCTGTGCTTCACGTGTCTGTCTGAAATGTAAATGTCAAAATAAAAACATTAACTGTATCTATTGTTTCCATCACTTTATTTTATGAATGTTTCTGAACACTAGAAGGAGCACTGTGCCCACTGAAAACAACAGTAATTGGTACCAATGACAGCCTGTCAGCCACGGCTGTAGCTCCCATTCTGCTTTTTTAGAAAAGGTCAGTCTGTTTAAGTGCTTCATTGTTAAATCCATTCCATTTTGTTTACTGAGTGAAAACCATGGACATGTAACACATTCATGTATGTATGTGCATGATGAGCAGGTAGCTAATTTGAGATCTGTCACACACCGCTCAAACAAATTGTTCAGGATATTTTAATCCTACTGAAAGTCAAAATAACTGCTTATGGCAGTTCAAGTAAATGCTAATGCTCCTGAAGATGGCCATCAAATCAATTTATTTACTTTTAGCTGTTTATCTTCAAATATGTGATCTGGGCCCCTTTTTCTCAAAGTACAATGTAATGTGCAAACAGTTGTGGCCTCTTTGATCAAAGGGTTGTTATCCATGTTGTTCTTATACCTGTCTCTCATTGGTTGTTTCATTAGCTGTCTGCCTCTGATCCTGAACACGTCATCAATTGGCTGTAAAATTTTTTCTTTTCAACAACAGCATATTACGTCAATTAGGAAATATCTTAATCATCATATCTTACAAATACATAACAGCAGTTAATAGAATAGAAATTGCAGGTGCTTTTTTTATTTTACTGTTTTCAAAGAGGGAATTGGCCAAAGTAAAAACAACACATCTGAGCAATTACTATAAAATATAAGCCACTAGACTTTTTCCTGGTGTAGGGTAAACATGAAGGACAACATTAATGCTTCTGCTCAGAAAGCAGCTTGGTGTAAGTGGGCTACTCCGTCTATTAATAACATTTGGTTGCTCAAGCTGACAACATATTGTAGCACTAATGAATAAAAAAAAAATAAAATCAAACCTTCACGTCACATGGGCTCGGTATCTCTATCATTAGCTTGTTAAATTTATGTTAACTATATCAGGTAATTTAAAATCGTTGTGGCAGTAAGTGTTTAATGGCTTTCGACCAGCGAGTGTATAAAAGTGTGGACCTACTTAAAATATTTACCAGTAGGTGACACCAGAGGACAGCACGCACAACGCACCTCACCGGGATGTGAAAACTAAAACAGTAACTGAGGAGAAAAACTCTTCCTCGCTGTCGATCAGGATGAAACCGGATCATTTTGTGTCCTTGACTTGGGTGAACACCTGCAGACTCTCCGTGGCAGATGGGTGGACACCACTGGATGAAAATCGCTGAGAAAATGAGTGAATCCAACTGATGGCTCCTGAACTGCTGTTCCCCATGGCAACAACTTATGTAATTGTTCAAGCCAGTTAATGTACAAATAATATACTGCCAACAAAATGCCGTCTTTTCTTTCCTCTGTGAGCCTGAAATCAGCAACTGCATCTCTCTTGTACCTACAGTTCTAATTATGAAGCTTAGCAATGATAAGAGTCCCATTTTCTCATTTTTTCCCTACGAGGCTGTGCAGGTATGAATGCTTTGATTAAAGGATTCCAGCATTTCATTGTTAACCTCAGAATGTGTGCTGTGAATTCCACATGCCACATATGTGTATGCATGAACTGGTACCACAAGCAGTTTATTTGCCCTTAAAATAACGTTATTCTCTTTGCTCACTCAAAAGCAACAAAAGCACCCTTTGTAGGGGTGAGGTTGGAGCTGCACCCAGCTTTTATATTTCCACTTTATGCTTTGTAAAGGGTTCAATTAAGTCATGCAATGAAGGGTGGCATATCAGTCCCCAATTAGCAGTGCATCTGATGAAACAGGTGCAAAGTGTTGCTGCCATTAAGACCACGCTGCAGTGTGCACTCACTGCAGATGACTCACTGGGATATTTGGACGCCACGTGAGAGCCTAATCTCATGAATCCCCACATCCTGCTCTCATAAAAAAAGCTGAGGTTAGATGGAAAGGGCCATAGTTGATCCTTAAAGGTCACTTTTAATGCATCTTGTTAATTTGGACACTGGACTGTTAAAAGATTTCAAAACTAAATGGACCTAAAGAGGATTTACCATTGAGGTGTGAGGAAGAGAGAAGGGGGGTGCATTTATTATAAAAATGAGGTCTATTTGATGAAAAATAAGTTATTGTGTTTAATAATAAACACGTGTCCTGTCCTGGAGCTCCAAGTATGCCCGTAATTTGGTCTTTGGACTCGATGGAGGCTTCTTCTACATTGAGTGGTTTTGCAATAATAACAGATTTTAATTCAATAGAACCAAAACAAACAACACAAGACTGTTGTTAAACTAAGAAATATAATTTATTGCATAAAAATTATATTTAGTTACAGGTAAGAAGGCTAGACGTTTATTTACAATTGGTACTTTACAGAGCTAAAATGTCACTGAATCAATTTTTGTTGTCTTCGTGTGTTTCTTTTGTTATTTTTGTCTTTTTTTTTTTTTTTTTGTAAAAATTTCTTGACTTCTCAAACAAAAGGCTTCGTTTTCATCTTTGAAGGGAGCAAGGTAGAATCCAGTCCAGTTCCAGCACAAATGATCCAGAACTATGGCCAAAGATCCGACAGACACTCAAGAAATCCGGACAAAGAAACACTGTAGTCTACGGCTAACCGGTCTCTGCCACGAGACTCGAGGAAAGAAAATAGTCCTGCAGTGTTCAGGGATCCAAAAGTCCTGAATGGGTAATGTTCAGATATTTCCTCACAGGCAGAAAGATCCGCAGGGCAGGCGTTGCGTAATGTTGGTCACAATCTGTATTGTTGGTGTTGCACCAGCCTATCTTTTCCTTCTTCCACATGTGCTTTTTCACTTCATAGCTGTAGCTGAGCCACTTCTTGTGATCCACATGGAAGGACTGACTACCGTCACCGCTTTTTAACCACTTTAGGTTACAAAATCAGAACCCTGTCAATGCCCAGGTCTGAAAAAATAGAATTACTCTCCCTGGAAACAAAAGAAGCCAAAAATGCTTTTCTTTTCTTTTGTACTTGCATAGCACTTACAAAGAGAAATGACAGACCTTTAGCGTGTGCACACATTCTTTTTGCACACCCGCCTACCCACTCACACAAACACACACTCACACATACTTATGTTTTCAGTCCATTCACACAAAACAGTGACATGACTCACTGGTGAAGAGGGGGGATACTGCCTGTGTTTTGGTTTGTTTGTTGTCAGGTTTTTTTTTTTTCTTTTTCAGCGGCTTCAAAAATATGAACACTTAGTTTTTGCTCTTTAGGGAGCAAAAAAAAAAAAAAAAAGACTCAATAACAGAGAAATTAAGTAAAGATGTTACAGATGACAGCATTTAAACAGCCGAGCAATGTTTATGATGCAACTAGCTCGAGGACCCTGACCACAAAGCAGGCGGCTTTGTAAAAACGGCACGTCATCAAATAGACAGGGGGGAGGACACGCCGATGGACGGAGAGAGGGGCACAGATAAGTTGTGTACTGAGAACAGACCGATACGTTAGGTGTTTACTGTTGAGGTAAATTTGATGGTCCCTTTCTGCCTAGTTGATTCAGGACAAGGCTCATCCACTCTGCAGTCTGAAAGTCTCTTGAGAGCCTGAGCCGGAGAAACTGCCCTCAAAGTAAATAAAAAATAAAAACAACAAGAAAAGAAACCCTTCAAAAGCAGAACAACCACCTCTAAACATGTTTTACAGCTCATACTTTACATTTTGAATAGATAGACAACATCAAGAATAACAAATAAACATGGTTTTGTTATTCGCAATCGAGACATCCTCTGTGCACCTAAACCTCCCATTTGGCCTTTTTCTACTAGATTCAAAAATAATATCCAGCAGCTCAGCAGCCTAAATAAGCATGAATGATAAAAATGGTTCTATATGATCTCAGCGCCAATAACAATGAAATGAAAGAAAGCAACAACAACAACAACAACAACAACAGAAAAACAAAAAAGAAATCCACAAATATGGATAATAACTTAAAGAGCGTTCCCCAAAGGAAACTCTTAAGGGACGACCAGAAAGCTCTCCTACAGTTTATTCTCAACAGATTGGAGGAGTGTGGCGGACCGATAGAGGAAAGTGAGGAGAGATGAAAGAGGAAAACCCCTGTGAGTCAGAAAGATATGCCAAGGCTTTGAGGCATTTGTTGGTACAATATAAAGAGTCAGTCGGTGTAGTTATCCACCAATTCGCCCTCCCACCACAAAGAACAGGCAGCGTTTTTGATTCTTTTCTTCTTTCCTTTCCCCCTCTGAGCCCAAAGCGATAAACCTAAAGAGTTCGGCCCTCGTGCGGTTTGTTGGCAGTCTAAGCGGTTAGACAGGAAATCGCAGCCCGTTAATGACCAGTTTGTCCACATGTGTTGGAGTGCGTCCGTAGCCTGAGGAGGTTGCAGACAGGTTGGTGCTGCCTGTCATTCACTTCCCACACAGAATGACAATGGAGGAAACAAAAGCCTCTGCAGGAGGTGAGATGATGTCGAATCATGCACTTTCATGCCGCTACTGAAACATGGGTGAACACGTTGTTTGCTTTTGTGTGCCTGCATTATTGTGCGTGCTTTACTGTGCTGAATACATGTAATTTTTGTTGTTGTTGTTTGTGCCAAAGCTTTATTTATATACAAGAATAGCATCACTCTGAATCTTTGAAGGAGGCACACGCACAAACACACACACACACACACAGAAAGACAAACGCACTTTACATCTTCGTTACTCTCGGAACGGTTTCGCATCTGGCAGACGCAACATCGCTTTGGAGGATTCGAGCTGAATCAAATCAGCGGTTGTCATGAGACGGCTCACGTGGTGACGGATTATGGCGGATGCAGCTGCAGCGGGCCGGGGAGAAGTGAGATGAGGCAGAGGTAACACAGTATATGTGAGAGAACCAAAGCGTTCTGCGGGCTTATGATGTGTGCCAGGCTGTGTATTGATAGCCAGGTATCCTTATTATCATCGCAGCAGGAGGGCGGAAAAAATAGAAAAACATAATTTCTTGCTTGCTCTCCCGATCCTTGACCAATCAACAATCCCCATCAGTTGTCATGACAACTAGCACCTCACTTTTGCCCATCTCTTCCAGCGCGGTCGCCAGAGAGACCAGGTCTGCGTCACCTTGGTGACAGGCTTCCCATAAGTCCAGGAGAACACCTGTGGGGCTGGGCTTTGTGGCGAAGTAGTTCAAGTACCTGAGGGGGGGGGGGGAGAGACGAGGAAAGTTTATTCAGCAAGAGACGGAGCAAAGGAAGCGCTGCATTATTAAATAAAAGCACTTAATGTCTTTAATACCTTTGGTTGCTGGTAACGCTTCATTATGACTTTGGTCTCGTATTGATGCCCAACAAGCTAACAAACTAATATTTCCCAAAGCAGGACCGGGTGAGCAAGAACAGCGTTCACTGAGTAAATGTGTATGAAAATATACTGTATACACACGTCTTACTTTCTTATCCTTTTAACTTCAGAGTTATTTATTTTACAAGTTTATTGCTTCATTGTGTATGTGTCTATCTATATATATCTTTGTGTCCGCTTGTGCTGTGTCTTCTTCCTGTAATTTATTTTAAGTTATATTTTCCCGTTGTGTCTGTAAATCCACCTTATTTATGTCCTGCTCCATTTTGTGCGTCACAGCACTTTGTTAACACTTTCAGACTGTACTGTATAAATGTATGTTTATCTGTTTTCCTATATTTCTTATATTCCTAATGTTTTATCTTGTTTTTAGTATTGACTGCTTTATTTTATTTGCTTCTTTTTTTTTTTTTAACTCTCGTTGTGTGTCTTGGATAGTGCCTGCTGATAAAGTTCATAATAATGATCATTATTATTACCAGCAGAGAAAATACTCAAATTCACAAAGTTAAAATTCAAGTCACGTTCAAGAGTCTCTTCAGTCTGACAAGGATTCAGGTTTCTGTTTAAACACACGACTTAAGCCTTTTTAAATCACATCCAGAGGGGCAGAGCTGTCTCCCCACAGAGTCAAACATGGGCACTGCAGATGCCTTTCACACACTAACGTGTGAGGCTGATCTGACCTGTCAAAGCCCAGACTGCGGGCCAAGAGCCTCCAGTCGCATCCACGAGCACTGGGCGCGTCCAAACTGGCACAGATCTTCTGGCGGATGGAGTCCGGCAGGCGAAAGGCATAAGGTCCCACTTGTGAGGAAGGCAGGCAGCTGCCACCTGAGGGGAGGGGCGAGTGCGGCGGTAGAGTCTGGATCGACAGAAACAGAGATTTAGTGAATTTTAAATCCTATCACCAATATCATCTGAAACGAGCCTTTTCCGGCTGTAGCCAGTACCTCCTGGATGTCTGTGAGCAGCTGGAATATCTGCCCCTCCCCTTCCACCTGTCGGACGCAGATCTTACAGGTGAGCTGCGACACGGCCAGGCTTCCTCTCTCCAGGCTGAAGGTGCAGTGAAGTGGCCTCTGACTGCCGCTCCAAATGTGATAGAAAGGGATCTCCTGCCACACGAGAGGACGGACAGCGAAACAAAAGGATGGATGAAAAACATCTTCGTCCTGAGCCAACTCAGTTTCCATCCAAGAAGTATGCAATTGTACCATTTCAAGTTCAACCAAACTGGCTCTCAGTGCGTCGCAGCACAATTTATTCCGAGAGTACTCCGTCCATAAATTAGAAATACTATCCGATTTCCTATTTGTTTATTCAGAGGAGGTTCAGACTGCAATTTCTGCGCTGCTGCTCAGTGAATGAAGACTGAGAGATTTTGGAGTTAACAACAGCAGTGGATACTATAAAGTTGAGTGTACTCCCTGTGAGAGAACTCAAGTGTTTGTCAGACCGTGGCTTTTGCCAGTAAGGCGTTGCTCATTAATTTTTCAAATAGCAAAAACTATTTGTAAGCTTGTGCTGTGTTCAAATTCACGGCAGACTCAACATACAAATCAACCGGTCAACAACTATTGTCTGTTCACCTGGTACTTGGCCAGCAGTTTGCTTCTCCAGTGCGTGTGAGGGATGTCGTGGATGGACAGGCGCAGGTTGTGGTAGCTGTCTTTGAAGAGCAGCGGCTTGGGATCTTCCAGCAATACTCCGCCTAGACTCCTTTCCAGATCCATCACTTCCTGTGGAGAAGCAGTGCAAGAAGACGGGCTCAGCAGCAGATCTCCTTGATCATTACAGGTTTATAATTACGACACATTCGAGAGCACACGATGGAAAAATCTGTAATTAAAATGTTCTGTGCATTCTCTAAGTCAATATCTCCAAATGGAAATGTGCGCGAGCTGTCGGTTTGAAAGCTGTCTGAACTTTTGCAGCCAGAAATCATGTAATGTGCTGGCAGTAAACTGCATGTTTACTACGCTGGCTGCTCTGTGAACACATACAAACATACAACAAGGGAGCAAGAGAGGGAAAATATTTAACGTCAGTTTGTCCAACTACTTTCTCACTCGATGTGCAGTGAGCTTGTATTGTGCTGCACTATTCTGAGGCAGAGCTGCTTGTGAAGAGCAGCAGTCATGGCAGATCAGAGTGAAGCCGTTAAAAGAGGATGATTGTACCCAGAACCACTCTGGGAATAAGTCGTATTGTTGTTATCATGTGTGAAGCGTTGCTTTCGTGACCCTCTGTTTGCATTATGTTCAATTTATATTGATATTTCTTGGTTTATTTCAAGCTATGCATTTTGATTTTGCGAGTGCACATTGCTGTGATTTCACCTGCCTTTTTATTTTGGCTCTCTTTCACCTGATTATTTACAGAATCGTTTTAGCATCTGTTCATTCACAGGAGGAACAGCACTTCAATCGGTAGAATCACTCTAAAGGAACGCCATAAAATTTTATTTATAAAAGAACATTTCATCCATTTCATCGCTGCAATATTTCGCAGTAGTTTTGAGATCGTTGCCAATTAAAAAATATGCTTGTTTTATGTGCAGTTTTAGGTGGACCTGCCTTTCACCTACAAATGAATTAATTACACACTGTAATAACATTGACTTTAGTTGTTCTGTCATCACGTTTAACTGCAAAATGTATTTTGTCTTTTAATTTGTGCAAAGCTAAAAACATTTTGTGTTTTTTGTATTTGTGTACCGTTCGTTGCAGTATTTGGTTTTGTGTTACCTGCCTCAGGAGTGTGGATGCAGGACAGCACCCACAATCCTTCACATTTAAATTCTGTATTTCATGCTGATGTTCCTCAGCATGCATCATCTCTATCAAATAAATAAAAACAAGTAAATAAATAAACCGCATTTTGACATAATAAAGCCAGACCAGTCTCAGTATAGAGATACCTCAAAACTACAGCTGACATGAAGAATGAATATTTCATCGAAAGGAAAATGTTTAAATAAATAAGTAGTGCTGCATTTATTAAAAGGGAACTTCAGTCGGTTTACAGATCACTGGGACTGAGATTTGCTCATTTGTGGAAAAGGTTGTATTAAGATGTTGTGGCTGAGGAGGGAGCGGCTCAGAAATAAATGAGACGTCTCTTCAGTCAGCGCCGACTGAGGCTGCGAACGGCAAACGAATGACTGCGTTGGAAGGACATGAAGTGAGATCACCAGCCTCCTACAGCCTGATGCTGATTCCTGCTGATACTAGCAGGGATGAAGTTCCAGCAGGCCGGCTGCATTGTGGAATAAAAAGGACGATGTTGTCTTATCTGCTGACGACGATCACAATCGTTTGATAAGTGACTGGAGATCTCTTAATATTGAAACTAGTGCCAGAACAAAATGTGAACAAGTCAATAGAAGAGAGAACAAAAACAGAGACAGAGGAAAAAATGAAGGAAAGCAGCAGGACAGAGTGAGGGAGGTTCAGATATAAAGCACAAAGTAAACACCTTGAGGGCGTGCGGGGTGTCGTGGATGCAGTAGATCCGGAGGCTGTAGTCCAGGGAGAGGCAGGGAGCCCGGGGGGCGAACAGGGCCAGCTGCAGGCGTTTGCAGGCGGGCTGCGGGGGGCAGGACTGGCCCACCAGGCCGTACGTTCCCAGCTGCTCCATGAGAACGTGACAGCACTCCTCCTCCAGCTGCAGGTAGCACGGAGACGACAGAGTCTCCTCGCCCACCGTCAGCACCTCCTGAAGCAAAAACATTAAAGCGTCAGTGAAGCCACGTCCGCCGTCGGCACACCCCGCCGCTATTTGCACCTCGCTGTGTGACTGTCTGACCTCCCAGGCGCCTTGGTGCGTCTGAGTCTTCAGCGTCAGGGTCCAGTCGGGGGTAGGTGTGTCGAGCTGGGCACAGTGAGGCAGCGTCAGCACCACGGGGCGGTTCAGCAGCATGCCGGACGGGCCGCAGCTCACCACGGGACTGAGCACGGTCTGACTGCCCTCCGAGGGAAGCCTGTAACGCAACAATAACACAAACTGTGAAGGAACACTGTGTCATCCAGGCAAAGTGAATATCAAAACTTCCAGAGAATTGGCAAGAAATTAATTCGCTCCACTCGTGGAAGAGGTTGAGTCATGTTGATACCTTTTTTTTTTTTTTTTTTTTTAATCTAAAAGTGAAATAACCTTCAAATGAGCCTTTGCATGGGAGCTCTTCTGATTGAGCTGGGGATGAGGGCTTTTCTGCTACGTGGCTGTGAAGGAGATGAGTGAAATAGACTCACGTTGTTTTGTCCCACTTGTTGATAATGAGGTACATCTCGTAGAACTTCCCCTGGGGGATTGTACCGGGCGGGACCAGCAGACTGACACCTGAAGGTGAAGGCATCATGAATTATCTTGTCTTCTGTGTAATTATCTGGGCAGGTCGTATAAATCTTTCCATCTGTGCATGAAAAGGAAGCTGGGTGCGGCAGGATGTGTTGTTACCTGTGTTGGGGATGGTGAGGCGTCCGCCCAGGTTGCCCAGGGTGGCGCTGGTGCTCAGCCCGGGCTCTCTGGACAGGGTGTGGCTGTGGAAATCCCGCTCTCTCCCCACCGTGCCCACCGACTTCAGGCTGAGGATCTCCCCGTCGCCCGGGCCCATGTCGGTGGGCAGCTCCAGGGAGGAGAGGGTGGAGGAGTTGTACACCTTGATCTTGAGGCTGGGCAGAGGGTCCAGCAGGGGAGAGGTGGTCATGGGGATTTTGTGGGGGCTGTCGTTGACACCGTGCTGCAGGGAGAAGAGCGGCCCCCGGAAAGCCCCGGCGGTGGCCGTCAGATCCGGAGGAGCCGAGGGATGCAGAGGGTGAGGGTTGTCTGCGGACACAGGAGAAGAGACAAGCGGCTCTTTTATCACCAGAAACGGCAACAGGCAGGACGGAGAGTGCTAAAAGTAACATGAGTGAAATGGATTAATGTTGTTAATTAAAATTTGATGGCAAGAACAAGAGAAGGGATAGCATAACGAATGTTTAAAATAAAATAAAAACAAAAAACGAATGCAGTGAAGAACAGAGAATTAACTGAGCACAAGGAGATAACAGAATAAAGAGAATTCATTTATTTGATGTTATAAATAGCGGGGTGATAATGAAATGAAAAGTTCTCCAATGTGGAGGAGTGAAGAAAAAAATAAACAAAATGAGATAGAGAGAGAATCGACATGTGTGACACTGGTTGAATCATAAGTGGGAGTATGTGTGTGCGTGAACGCACCTTGTCTGGGAGGTTTGTAGTTGCCGGGGTGGAAAGCCGTGGTGAGAGCAGACGAGGAATCTGTGATGTCTCCGTGGAGATGGCGGCGTCTGCGTCGATACGCGAGGACTCCCACACACAGCGCCAGGATCACACACAGCACCAGGGCCACCACCAGACCGGCGTAGACTGCTACACCCATACCTGGGGCCAGCGCTGGGGGGGGGGGGGACACAGTGACAGACACTGTCAAGAGACAGGAACTGGGGGCGAGTAAAACATCCATTCAGAGAAATTTCAGGACAGAGCAGAAATTAGTTATAGCTGTCGAGGTTAGTGCAGAAAAGTCTAGTTGATTAATTCAAATAATTCCAGCTACTAAAAAGAGAATTCCCACATCACTGTATTATAGGAAGTTCAATATCTTCTGGGTTCGGACTATCGATTGGACAAAACAAGCAACGTCACCATGAGCTCTGGGACTCGTGACGTAACTTCGGACTACAGATCCTAAACCAGACCTGTCTGGTCTGATCCGTCTGAGTAATCCAAAATGAATCATGAATTAGTGATGGGAATGGCTGCGGCCTCCATTTTCCACAGGTGAGATCGTAATCTTCAAAAGTAGGTTCCCATTGTTCACGTCCGTCTCATGCCCAGTCGGGAATTTAACAAGATCCCGGCTAATTTAATTTCTCCTCATGTCTGTTACGGCCCCAACTCGACTGCAGTGCAACAGATGGGGACAGAAATCCACAGTCCTTTCTCTGTGTTAAAATGCATGCAAGTCAAATCAAGTGTGTGTCTTTCAACGTTACAGATATGAAAATTATGCCGATGAGTTCCAAGTGACACTTATATCAGGAGAGAAAAGGGTGTCTCAGCGTGCCGCCAGAAAATGATCTTCAGCTGAACCTGATCATGCATTTTACACAGAACAAGGACTGTGAGCAGTTTCCATATCTGTTACACTGGAATTGCATTAAGGAGTCGCGTCACAGTCACTCCTCGTATGGAAAAGAAGACATGATCAAAGTGACTGATGAGTCCAGACTGGGAGAGTTGTTTTAAGATGAAAATGCTTGCAGAGATAAAGCAGCTGCTCAGTTTGGCTCCAGTCACATCTTTATCTTCTGGGCTCCGATCCTTTTACCGCTCGTCTCAATACTTAGATACACGCACAGTAACCACATCAGGTAAACTGTGCACACAAACACCATTCTGTGCAATTACAGCCGATTTAAATTAAACTAAACGAGATTATTCAATTTAGCAAGAAGGTTTTTTTGATTTGCAGCCTTGTTACCATCCACAACATGTGCAAATTGGATTAATTTGGTTTCTGTTTTACATTTTATGTATTTGTACGTCATCTTAACGGGTTTAAGGTCTAGACATATTTATAGAGAGAAAGCCAACAGTTCCCACAAAGAAAAAGCACTTGGCAACAGTGAGGAGAAAATCCTTAATTGTAACCGTTGCAAGTAATAACAGCAATACCTATAATTAATGCTGTTATCAATAATAATGACAAGGATGAGTGCTGTAGCGGCAGGCTTGGATCATTACGTGCTTAAAAGCAACACTGTTGTGAGAGGCAAAAAAACAGATCAAAAAATTATTTTGGCTGTTTGTGGATGCAAAAATAGAGGATAATAATATGTGTTTTGCAGCGCCCCAAGTTGTTTTTTAGTTCACTGCACACCCGAGTGAGAAAAGTAGTCCTATTGGAGTTACGGCAGCGTGACTCACACAAAGTGTTTTTGCGGCTGAGGTGCATTTTGCACCAAAGGTTAACAGATGTGCTGAGGCGGCACACACTTTCGAAAAGTGGACGAGGTATCGAGACAAGCATGAAAACAAAAAAAAAAAAAATTAATAAAATAAACTGCTGTAAATAACCCCAGGAGGGATCGTGGGGGGTGAGGTCACGGGTTGACCTCACCCTCACCTGCTCCCCGCTGGTCTCCCTTTCCTGTCGCCTGCCGGGTGATTGCTTGTGACTGGTCAGCAGGCCCAACAAAGCCGCGGCTCCCCAACACTAGCAGAGCCAGAACCAACGCAGACACGTGAGCCGGTCACAAAAAAAGACGAGAAGGCGAGCATCGAGCTTTGAGGAGGAAAAAAAAAAAAAAAAATAGGGAGAAGGAGTAGACAGGCGGAATAAATGAACAAGTAGAGAGCTACAGGAGAGGCAATTGGAGAGGAGAAGAAAAAAAAAACAGACAGGAAGAAGTGAGATAAGGTTGTGATTTGTTGAGAGGACAGAGGGATTATAAGTGTGCTGAGGAGATAAGGAAGGCAGCGTGTGAGGAGAGGCCTGGTGTTAAAAGTGGAGAGGAGCGGGGAAGGGAACGCAGACGCCACAGAGCAGCAGAGAGAGTGCGAGGAAGGGTGGAGGAGAGGAAAGCCGGAGGCAGAGGAGAGAGCTGCCGCGCTCACGTGGCGCGATGGAACCGAATCCGACAGCCGTCCGCACTTATTACCAGAAACGGAACAATGGCGAATTAGGTGCATTACCGCGGCTGCTCTCCCCTGAGCCCACATCACGTTGATCCAGAGGAATTACCATCACTTCAAATGTAAACTGTATCACAGATTAACTGAAAGTCACACAGAAATCAAATGATTTTTTTTTTTTATATCCCTCCAGCAGGCGCTGTGTTTTCCCCTGAACAGCCTGTGGATCAAAGAGCTTCCTCTCTATTGGAGTCTGCAGGGTTTCCTCTCAGACACGTCAACTATTTCCTCAACTAAGACGCAACATTACACTTTTTCATGATTAGCGCATGCTATTTTTTATTTACTTCATTTTTTCACTTTGCATTGAAAAGTGGATGTAGACTCTGAGTCAGAGTAAAATAAATGCTCGTGTGCCTTAAACATGAGATTATATTGAAGCCTATGGGAAAATGGTCTTTTTTTCTCACTGATTTATTAGCTCAGTAAAGGCTTTCCTAATGAGTCTATGGTCTCAGTCTTTAGTTTCATGTCTTCCTCAATCCAACGTTGTATTAATTTTCTTTTAATTGATGCTCCCATTTGGAGGATAACACACCATAAATGCAATAGGGGGCGTGGCTTCACTGTGAGTGATGGACTGGACTCCTCCTCGGCTCCACCTTCTCCTCCAAATATGGTCTCTACTACTTTAAAAAAAACCAAGATGGCCGCGGCCGAACTACAAACTGAAGGCTTCGGAACAGCAGCTCACGGTGACGTTAAGATGGGTGTATTTTAGCTTAACGACAGACTCTTTGACCTTTTTCAAAAATACCTTCTCTTGCTTTTAAGATTACAAAAAAATCTTATAAAGGGTAAGAAATGTTAACTGAATGTACAAGTTTTTGTGCGGTTTGTAGAGGTCAACAGGTGTGAGCACGATAAATGTCACATACTTGTCAGTCTCAGTACTCAGAGCAGCTGTTACTACCAAAATATTACCTGGAAGAATTTCCGAGCTGGTTTCTTTACTCTGCATCTATTCTCAAGCTTCTGAAGCTTATTGAGGTGTCCCATTTTCACCCATTACTATAATCATGTTTGTGTGCTCCTATTTGAATTTCACAATGATTTGTGTGAAATAATTTTGAAGGAGTGTGAAGCGATGTGCAAACATGAAGCCGGCTCTTAGTCAACACAACTGACAAGCAGGCGCAACAACGTCGGCAAGCCGCCCGGATAAAGTGAGCCGAGACTTTGCTGAACTCGAAGTGACAACGAAGTGTGGATGGACACACCCAACAGAAAATGCTGCACACATTCAGGTCCACGTGCATGACACAGATGTTAGAACTCAACACAAACAGACACACACACACGCACACATATGGGGTGGAAGAGTGAAGTCATGGGAAGGCGAACTTACGATGGCTTGCATGTTCAATAGAAATCTTTTTATCTGTTTGAACAGGAGACAAAAAAAGAAGAAGAAAAGAAAAAGAAACACAAAACATAAAAATGGATGGATTACTTGTTATGCAAATGAAAGACAATAAAAAAAGCAAACAATAGCTTGGCAATTGAAAAAAAAAAAAACAAAACTCAATATAAAAGGCATCCTGCAAGAAAGCAAACACTTAATATCCAAACAATCAAAGACTCACATCTGGGGACAACTGTCTACACAAAATAGAGGACAGCAGCGGTGTCAGCACCAAGCAGCTCTTATCTCCCCCGAACACCAAATGGTCTCCTTGAACCTGCAGCTATTAGGATGTTGGATGGCGGTTTGTGGCGTCTCGGAGCATTTCACATTTATGATCAGGGCACTGAGCCGATTCTCAGAGGGATTAACTGCGAGTGAGACACCGAGTTAGCGTCTGATTGTCTGAAGCATGTGAGGAATGAAAGGAGTCCTAATGTCATCAGGACACTTGTGACCAAGGAGTAATTATATTAACATGGTGGGAGAATAAATAAGTCAGTCAGCCCCCTGCAGCTTGCCAAATGACTTCTTCACAGATTTTCTCCTGCACAGCCTTCCTATGTGCCCCCCCTCACACACACACACACACCATCCTCCTCTTATGTCAAAGCTGCTCAAGTGCATGTTTTGCAGACGGCCTCCTGAGAATGTGCAGCTCTCTGCAGCCGCATCAGACGGTATATTTGTCTAATCCGGCTGCTCCACGGAAGCCTGTTTATGTCAGGACTCATGAGTAGGTCTGAAAGAGCAAAGGCGCAGTGCTGCACTTAATGTGGATACGATCCCCCAACCTCTGCCTGCCCCCGCCTCGCTGCGCGTGCATTTTACGAGGCCTGTCCTTATGCTCGGGTGTGTTGGTCCTGTGTGCCCATACGTATGCGTGTTGGGGTTTTTTCGTTCTTTTTTTATGCGTGCACTTGAACGCATCTTGCTGCCTCTGTGGATGCGCGTCTCCCAGATTCTAATGCGCTGTCAGCTGGATTCCTCCCAGCTCATCACGGGCTGCACACTGGGTGTCAGTGCGAGTCTGACTCACTCTCATATGCTCTTCTCTGTGCTAATTTTTCAACTTGGCCATGTCATGCTTGCTTCCCACTCTACACACACTCCCTTGGCGTGCTCTTGCTCCATCCCTCCCCTTCTCTCTCTCTCTATCTGTGCTTCTCCAGACGTGGATCACTTGCTTCCTCTCTTTGTCAGCCTAAATTCTCCCTCAAGAAACATCTGTCTGAGTTGCTCCTTTCATCTCTCTCTTCCTCTTTGGCGCTCCCATTGACACTGCAACGCCTAAACAATTTGGAAATACAGTGCTGCTGAGAAATAAAGCACACCGTATAAAAATGAACTATGAGCAGAGAAACATCAGCCTGCGAGGGGTTGCTATTATCAAGTCCACAACCACCTGAGGCAGCAAATAGGCTGTTAGAGGACTGACCCCTATAGAAACCTCAGAAACAGCACTTTCTCACAGCTCAACTGAACCTCACGGACGCAGATCTGTACTGACCAGATGAAGAATTAGGAAATAGAAATCAGGCAAATGGTAACTCTCTTTTTGACATTTAACAGCCACCCCAGCTCAAATAAATTGATCCTGTGACTTACTTCGTGTACACAGCCCCTCGGTGCAGTTTTTGCTCTCCATCATGCTGCCGCTGCAGTGCTTTCCTCCGTTCCTGGGTGGGGGGGCTTGGCACTCGCGACTGCGCCAGTGGGTGCACTCCGTCCCGCAGGCAGACCACTTTGCCCACTCCGTCCAGCCTCCATCCACTGAAAGTAGGTAGCAGAGATTTCACTCCGGGCAGAGCACGTCCAGGAAGTGAGGTGACGGTGAACGGATTATTTTACAATTTGCGAAACGCATTCTGTAGTTTGTTCTACAACAACAACTTTGGGCACTCAGACCCCGAACGAGATTTCAAATTCACTCCTGCAAAATGGCCCAGTCTGTTTTCAAAGGCTAGCCCCTCGAGTTGTAGCATCTAATTTTGAAGCAGGTCCTTACAGATAAAGTCATCAATAGTACAAAATCATCCTGACAAGTAACAGCAGACACAGAGACAGACACACGCTTATTGGAACAAAGCTCCCCAGACAATCTCCTGATATTTCAGTGCACAAATACTTTGTCTGAAACAGAAGTTCACCTGGGCACAGACTGGTGCAGGTCACTCTCTGGAAGGGCGGGCCCTCACAGAAGGCGCCTCCATTCAGAGGGGCAGGATTGGTGCAGCTGCGTGTCCGTCGCTGCCAGCCCCGCCCACACTGAGCGTTACACTGGGACCATTCGGTCCAAGAAGACCAGCCCCCACTCACTGACAGAGAACGAGACGGGCAACGTCACCGCCATCACCAAAACATCGTCTCATCAATGACAGGAAGTGAGGAGCGACGCGTGTGTTACCGTAAACGATGAGCGTGGCGGTGCTGCTGCGTCTCTTGGCCACCACGTTCCGAGCCACGCAGGTGTAGTTCGCCGTGTCCAAGAGTCTGGCCTGTTTGATGATCAGGTCGTGATCAATAGTGATCAGGAAGTTGGAGTCCTGTGACGGATCGATGACGTCCTCGTTCTTGAGCCAGTCCACCTGGAGGCAGGCAGGAGAAGACACATGCACACCAGTGGATTAAAAAACAGAAACTCTGCTGCATTTAAACACAAAGCTCCCGCACTCTCATCCCTCTGCGTCCCAATTTGAAAAATTGGACTTCATGTAATTCTATTTCCTCACATAAATCGTTGTGTGTATGCATAAACATGAATCAGCAGACATCACACAAGCACACACACACACACACACACACACACACAGAACCATTCAGCAAACATCCCAAACCGTAGCTGAAAACACATCACGTTCGCTATCGATTTAGACAACGTCAATATTTGCTGATTGTTAGGTTAGAAAAATATCATTTGTGGCTTCTTTTATTTCTGACACATCTTTCTTGTTAACGCTGGACAAGAACACAGTAATTAGTATTTATTGTGAAACGTTCTCCTATAATCACATATCATGTTGTTGCTTTTATGTCATATAATAACCCTGAGCCAGTAAAAAGGCAGAAGACGAATATTTACAAAGTGATAAAAAAAATCTACTTTTCAGAATAATTCCTGTTTTTCAATATATCATTGCACTGTTGTTTTATGAGAGGAGTAAAACTGTCTGATGTTTTGCAGTAGAGTTGGAGCAGCTCAGTATGAAAACGTGACATTAAGTGGATTTAAGTGCTGCCTTTTTTTGCCTTATTGCTCAAAAAACGAAGCATATTATTACTGATCGTTATCTGTTTTAGTTTTTTTTTTTTTTTTTCTTGATGGGGCCACGTAGCTGTAACTTCAGTAGCTTGGCCTTTACTTTGCTCCCTTTTACTTTATGTGGTTGCATAAATTTGGATGACTGATCATTAGATTATTCAGATCTCTGCTTCACCGTTTCTTCTAAAATTCACGAACTTGCAAGACACTAAATTTGTTTGGACTGTTTACCAGCCATCAGCATCAAGAACACGAATGTGAGATGCGACGAGTGCAAGGCGTACCTCCGCGGCGGGCATGCCCTCCGGGGGGCGACACTGCAACAGCACTTCCTGCTCGAGTCGCACCTCCCGTCCCAGCGGCTCCTGCTCAAAGTTCTTCCTCAGGTCTACAGCGGGTGACACAGACGTAGTCAGAAATTAGTGACGGCTGCCTTGTGACAGCAGAGTGACACCCTGTTTATCTTGGTGGTGTGTGTGTGTGTCACACAAACACAGCACACGCACACAGACACACACAGAAACACATTCACCCCAAAAAGCTGTCGCTGTCGCTGCGTCACCCCCCCAAAATCCTCATAAACATGCACAGTGTCAATCATGCCGCGGCGCACTTTATCAGGGGGAGTGCTACAGCAAATGTATTTGCATATATATACTTAAGCTGACTCGTGTCAGGAGGAAAAAAAAAAGAAAAACATTTTGACCCTCTGCTTTCTCTCTCTGACTTGATACTGACATGCGATGCGAACGTAGGCGCGGTTGCTCTTGGTGGTGCCGGCCGAGCTCCAGGCCACGCACTGACACCAGTAGTCCTCCAGCCCAAACAACTCCTCCACCTGGGTCCTCGACACCGAGATGTCCACCTCCCTCACCACCAGACCTGTGCACACACACACACACACACACAGAGAGAGAGAGAGAGAGAGAGAGAGAGAGAGAGAGGGGGGAGAGGAAGAGTCAGGGAAATATCTTTCACAGCACATAAAAACAATGCTTTGGCTGCAGGCCAGAAGCAGTTCATGTGCACATAAAACCCTACAGGAGCTAATGGATTATGTAGTTGAAAATGATGTTTGTAATTGAGCGTGATGTTTATGTTTGTGAAATACAAGGTGACATTACCACGTGTGTGTGTGTGTGTGTGTCTGTGTGTGTGAGAGAGAGACCTGTGATCTGGTCCAGGCTCTCCCTGGTGACGTGGTCGTTCTGATTGACCCACTCCCCGTTGCATTTGAAGTAGATCTGCGTGGCCGGCGACGCGCGGCATCGCAGCTGGACCGGGCGGTTCTTCACGATGAAGGCGTCCTCCGGCTCCAGCAGGAATTCTGGGAGAGGCTCCGCCGGGGCTGATGGGAAGGAGTCGGGGAGGACCTCGGCCTCGCTGTAGTCGCTGCTCTCTGAAAACACAGAAGACGGAAGCTGATGGCTGACCCGTGCTAAAGTGATCCTGCCCCTCTGACCTCCCTGTTGGAGGGGGGGGGGGGGGGGGGGGGGGGGGGTAGGAAATAAACAAAATGACAAATGCGGCCCACGGGGAACAAGAAGCCTTCACACAACTGTTGGAAGCGCTTGGGTGCATGACAGCTTGTCTTGTGTGTCTCAGTCCAGCTTCGGGGCATGTATGAGCAGCTCTGTCAGCAGAGTTTCACTGCTTACATTAAGGAAACCCTGTTAGTGCACTCCGAGACATTTAAGGTGCTGACAGCTTGCACTATAAATGAAGTGACATGGTGACATTATTGCCGGTAATCTGGTCAATGCGGGCCTCCTGCTCTGGCGTCGCAGGAAGAGTCTGCGCCTCTCAGCCGGGAGCAGGGCTGCTGACCTTCCACGGACAGGTCCCGCTCGTCGCACATTATCCCCTGACATTTCCGATGTGACACATCCCCCCCGGCCATGCGGCAAAGAGCTTCTCCTGGCAGGAAGGACACGATATTTCTGACCTCTTCGGTCTGACTTGTTGCTCTAAATGTGATGGAGAGATCCAACGCACAATATCATCGCTGCGATATAACTGGCTGCTGCTGCTGAGTGTGTCAGCAAGGATACTTTTGATTTGTATTACATTGTTTTCAAGGGTCAGCACATTTACTGTACACACATCAAATTTGTCCAATATTACTAAAACTAACTTGATAGTTTCACAAGTATTAGGTTTCACAATATAATGACACAAACTGCCATCCATCATTGGTGCTGAACTTTACGGGCAGAAGAAAATCACTATCCCTCAAGATATTCCTTCATTTGGTGTTTAATAGAGTAAACACCAAATAATTATTAATCATAATTTCAGAGATTAATAGAACAGATTATCAGTTGATACCCGGGTTAGGGTAAAAAAAACAAAAAACAAAAACATAATTGAAATGTTTTCCCTAAGCGGTGAAGTATCTGTCATCACCTTCTGACTTTTTCTGTCAGGTAAATTCAAGTTCTTATAAATTGTTAATGGGTCTGACCCCTCCGGTGGAAAAACACGGTTCTGCTAACGAAAATGATCTGAATTCAATATGCATTAAATGGAAGACTGGAGCGGAGTGCAGGGGATCGACAGGGTTGACTCAGCTGCAGTCAGGAGATGCCAAAACAGTGAGGGCATGTCCAGCCACTGACACACACACACAGAAGCATTTAAACACAGCTCATGGGGTAATTGTGCTTTTTTATTTTTTTTAAAACAGAGCATTACGGTTATTAAATCTCATTCTCCACATTCAGCGAGTGAAGAAAGAGAGAAAGAGGTTTGAGGGGAATGAGCAGAGATTTAAACTGGGGCTAATTTGCAGTGAGCAGTTTTTCAAAATTAATCGAGCCCAACTTGATCATTTATGCCACAACCAGGGAACAAGAGAAACTACTCAGAAAGATACCATCTCCTATTTTAGGAACATGAGCACTTGCCCACCACGATCCCGAATGCCGTTCCCCTTGACAGATTCTGTCGGAGGCATTAGGGGGGAGAGCAGCGGGGAGGCAGGAACAGAGAGACAGCTTCGAACCAGCAGAACTTTGCGGCCGCCTACCTCCACCGTGAGAGGTGGAGGTAGCTTCCTTCTTCTGAAGTCACTAAATTTATTCACTAACCCGTGACCCCTGACTGAACCCTCGCCGCTGCACGCATCATCCTTCACCCCCCTCCTTCTCCTGCCGATGATTATAAACACAAGAATTATAAAGGTTTCCAGTAAGTTTCAGAAAGGAAGGCTTTTTTTTCTTACACTTTAAAAACTTTGCTCTCATCCCACCTTTTCCTTTGCACTCTCTATCGTCGTATTGCTGTATTCCCGACAGAAGTGCAGCAAAAAAACAAAGCTACGAACGCACAAAAACTGAATCCCCATCAGGCGAACCAATCAGAAGAAAAGGCAACTATTAAATATTGTGTTGGAATAAAGTCGTATAACTGCGACTGGATTTACTTTTGTGATGTTTCACCGTATTTGTCCCCATCGGAGCTCGTGCCTTTCTCACCTTTACACATTTTGTAAAGGTGTATTGTGTTAAGGTGTCTCATTTCAAGGGAATTTTGAAAATATAAACATTTCAGCATCCCGATACCGCAGTAATGACACATAATTCTTTATGATTGATTGCTAAAATTTCGCAGTAGTTGCAACACCAAAGCTCACAGTCTGCTCACGTTTGTTTGTTCATGGACGCGCTGCATGTTGTAACAGGCGTGAGCGGCGCCGCCATATTTGTCTCTTTTGATGGACAAGAGAACACATTTGAACCTGAAAACTACATTTTTGAGTTTACTTCTTGCAGCCATGAGAACAACATCATGCTGAATTACTTCAGTGACACACAAGAGACACGCTGGGAAAGCTCAGAGCAGAAAGAGCAGTAACAAAACACACAAACACGCACGAGAATCCGCGCATAAACATGCATTTATTTCTGCTTGCCCAGCTTACACCCTGTCAGGTTCCACACTTTCTGTCAATTACATACACTCAATTAACTGTGCACAATAATGCAAGTGGGTACTCATGAAAGTAAACGCAACCAATGAATAATAAAAGTTAACACATCTCAATGTCTTGCTAAAACCCTGGGCATGAATTGCACTTATGGTCAAGTCTTCTTCATCCCCCCCGCGCCCGCCCCCCCCCCGGCCACCTGTCTCGTGTTTTCTCTCCTCACATCCCCTCACTTCTCCTCTTACGATGGTTTTGCCACCAGGCTTTCAGACTTTGAATTCTCTGTCAATAACCAATTGTGTCGCCGCCCCCCGACCCACCTCAGCCCCGCTCTTTTCCCCTTTGTCCGGCATTGATCGCTCTGTGTTCAAACATCGGCTGAAAAACACAGCCTGTCACTCTTCAGGCCGCGATGAGAGGAGAGGGGGCATGGAGATGGAGAGGGAGAGAGAGGACGACGGAGAATGGAAGTGGAGCGGCGACGCTTCAGTCGGAGACAGAATGGGAGGAGAGCTCTCTCTCCCTCTCTCTCTCTCTCTCTCTGGGGCCAGCACAGT
Source organism: Echeneis naucrates (assembly GCF_900963305.1). NCBI lineage: Eukaryota > Metazoa > Chordata > Actinopteri > Carangiformes > Echeneidae > Echeneis > Echeneis naucrates. Next base: position 3,068,898 of record NC_042525.1, read on the forward strand.
TTAATTAAAACACTTTTTGCATGACAGAGGTAGCAGGCAAACTTGAGAGCTCCTCTCTCCTCTCTCCCTGTCTCCCTCTGAGATAATGGAGCTGGGGGGGGGGGCGGGTTTAAAGTGGAACCTGTGTTTTTTGGGCCAGCGTACAAACATCCATCAGAACTCAGCAGCTGGCAATTTGTGGGGAATGGAGGAGCCTTGGAGACGAGAACTCCTCGCAGTGCAGCACAGCAAGTCTTTTATTACTCTAATGATAGACAGCAGACAGCTAGAAAGCAAACACAGGCGTCTGGGTATTCTTTTCTGCAGCACACACACTCACATGCACGCACATCTAGACACGAGATGACAACCTATGCTAATACAGCACCTAGCTGCAAATGGGAAATGGATTCAAATGGCACGGCTGAAGGAGATTCCTGTGTGGCTGCGTGCTTCACCACAGTGTCACCAAGTCTCGGAGTGACAGTGGTGGAGCGAGGGAGAGAGAGAGAGAGAGGTACAACACGAGAAGACAGGAGGGCTGACCGAAGGCAGGTCAAGACAGACGTGTAGACGATTGGAGAGATGATGCAGCAGACATACACAACACACACACATACACACACAGAGTCCATAATAGTGGACTGCTGTAGTTACTTGGGAGGAAAATAAATCACAGCAATGTCTGTCTGTCTACAGCTCGACTGAGAGTGTCTCTGTTATTCTTTCTATCCCCCGTCTGTCTCCACCCTCTTTTCATTCTCTCACACACACATAAGCACACGCACAAACAAACACAAGCACGCACACATGGACGACTGTAATTTTCTGAGCCCCAGCGCCTCCAGCCAGAGCTGAGTCTAAAGCATCTGTACTTTATCATTACCTTTACAGAGTTAGTCATTACTGTCCCCTCCAGTGCCCCCACTGTCCCAACGCTGCTTTCAGAAACGGGTGAGGGTGGGAGAATAATGCACAGGGGAAGAGGAGGGATCCTTGTAAGCAGCTAAACAACACAGGAACAGGCTGTGAATGGCAAGATCCATCTGCGTCCTATGAGGTCAAAAACAAACAAACCACGACGCAGCGTCCCACCTCCTCCCCTTCTGCTCTCCAGCTCAGCATCTGGCGTGAGAATGATTTCCTTCTTGCCCTCTCCTGACTCCAGTCCTCCTTCCCTCTTGCCTGCTGGATTCAAAGCACTTTGTGCAGATCCAGTCAACTTCAAAATGACATCCAGTCTTAAATGTAAACACGCACACATGGAGGAAGAGTCGTAGCCCTCAGCTACGAATCGCAGCCGCCTCGCTGAGCCCACAAAACGGCTGCCAAGACAGACAGTCAAATATGACAATGATGCTTGGGGGGGCGAGGCCAATAGATACAGAGTGATCAGACGCCATTATGTAACATTGACTGGCTGACCATATATCCATCATCCGCACTCAATTTCGCTCATTATCATCATTCTTGCGAGGAAGCCCCCTGAGGTGCAGTCACGCACACACACACCGACCGAGGCAGGTCGAAGGAGGCAGAGATGGATGGAGGGAGACGCTCTCTCCTTGCTTTCCTTAAAGGACAATTACATTGAGTGATTGATATTCAGACTGACCTCATCCTCATCAGCCTGAAAACAAGTCACTACGCCAGGAGAGAGACGGAAAAAGATGGAAGACGCTCGATGGAAAATCACTGAATGTGTGTGTGGTTGGAGCTGCCGTTCACCCTTCTGAACAGACAATGACAGAAGAAGCAAACCCTCGCTGTTCAACACAGGTGAAGGTAAAAATTTGTCATATTATAAATGAAAACGTTAATTCACCAGCGACCAGCAAACACCTTTTTTTTTTTTTTTAATTTCTTTTAGGGGGCTGCAAGGCTTCTTCTAAGAACTTCTCCTGCTAAGGAGGACGCAGATCGGACTCTCGTGGAGCCTTCGACACGTCGGCCTTAGCTGCTCTCGTCTCGAACCAACCTGCAGCGGCGCCACATGGCTGCACAGCCTGTTCCTTTGTACTCACCATGGTGACTATCGAACTAACACACTCTCTCTCTCACACACACACACATTCCCTCTTCAGATCCTCCCTTGATTCTTATACTTTCTTTCACTGCCAGTGGCTGTTGAAGTTTATTTTTCCCCCTCACCCTAACCAGCATCTGTAAAAGGTTTTTTTTTTTTTTTCAGTATTTGTTTCATCTTCGTTGCACCAGCTCCAAGATGTATTAGGTCAATTTAACACAAACTATGAAACATGAGAGCAAAGTTAGCGCTATGAAAGGATGATAAAAACACATTCCAAACGCTTACATGTCATCTTTAGCTACAAACAGTTAGTTAGTTGCACTCTCTTGAAGAACATGTGGTGTTATTGAAGCTGATGCATTTATTTTTGCAACTTAACCTCTAACAGCTGCTGTTCTCTGTATCCATGGAAAAAAACAATGTCAAAGGTTTCATTCTCGTGTTATTTGGCATATTTAACATATCTTAATTAGATGACTTTAGGAATAACACATACTAACTCTGCTAACTGATATCGTCCCCTTGTGAACGCCGCTCAGCTAACACACCCAAGAAGATAACATAACGGGAACGTTCGTGATTATCAAGGCCAGATATCATCAAGCCAGAGTCACATGTCTAATCATGTTTGTTATAGGAAATTGTGAACTGCGAATTGTTGGAAGTTCATCATTGGCAGTGGAAATATCGCATCTTTGATTGGCTCCAACACGTTAATGAGGCCGCTTGCAGAAGGGCTATTTCTAAGGGGGCAATAAAGCCTCCCCTGGTGCACAGAGATACGAGGGGAAGCGTATAATTGATTGTGCAGGAAGAAAGATGTAATCTGAGAGAGACGGAGAGTGGCAGAAACGAGGATGGAAAAGCTCTGTGCGCTGGTGAATATGAGAAAGCGAGAGGTGACAGGAGGCTGGAAAACAGATTGGCAGAGGGAGAAGTCCGAGCCGGTGATGGAGATGCAGAGTGACAGAAATGCTTTGCTTGTCCATCCAGCATGCCCGGACAACTGGAGGAGAGAAAGCAAGCTCGAGGACACGGCAACACACAGATACACACACAACAAAAACTGCAGAAGATTGGAAGACCTCTTTCACAGATCTGCTTGTAAATAGAGTGTTATCCCACACTCCTAGCTGCAAGGTGAGTTATCCTGCAACCCTTTAATTGTAAATGAAGTGTGACCTGCCCTTTTTCAAAAGGACTCATCTTCTGTCTCATTTTTTTTTTTTTTTTCTCCATAAGCCTTCAGAGTCATTACGACATTTAATCAGCCCTGTTGTGGGGTGTACAAGAGGGGGAAACGCACACACAAATGTAAACATGTTATCCAACTACGTGGTTCCAGACAGCCGGTAAGAACCAATGACAGGGCGACAGTCAGCGCTGTTTTTTTACTGATAACTGGGTGAATGGTGGATAATTTTGTGGCTCTTTCACATGGACCCACACTATTCAAGCTGTGTATGCGAGAGGCAGGTCGGGTGTGTTTGTAACAGAGTGAGCATTATATTTACCCAGCGTGCATCCGAGGGACGGCCTACTCTGAGCGAGATTCTTTGACTGTGATTTTGAACATGTGGGTGAGTGTGACTGCGAGAGTGGGAGCGCTAAGAGGATTTATGTTTGTGGTGGAGCTGTGATCCCACTGCTGCTACTGGTACATTTCAGTAGACAGGCAGAGAGAGCAGAGGAAGAAGAGGTACAACATCACAGCTCAGTTACAGCTAGGGGGCGCCATCCACCCCTCCATCATACCCCACCCCGCCGGCGCTCATTAATCATAGCCCCATCAAAAAGTGGCCCTGTGTTGTTTTGTGTGTGCCCTGACGACCACCTACTGCATGGGAACACAGGAGCGCACAAACACCACTATCAATCACTATCAGAGGTGGGGAGAGAGAGAGAGAGAAGGAGGGAGGGAGGGAGGGAGAGGGGTGAGGGAACAGGGAGGGAGAGGAGACAGAGTGGGTGAGACAATGTTGTTTCCCTATTATCCTCTCGAAATTACAGACCAATGTCACAACTATTACTTGGAGGAGGTCAAACTCATATGGTAGAATGAGACTGGGCGTGTGTGTGTCTGTGTGTGTGGACATAACTGTACGTGTTGTGCGTAAGGCGCCACAGCTCGTCTGCTCCACCACTGTGCAGCTGCTTCACCAGAGTTACGCAAATCTAACCGGAGTGGCGGGTTGCCATGGCAGGTATTCACATGGAGCCGGCTCCTCCAGAGGCCGGCAGTCTACACAGCCATTACCGCCGGTGCGCACACACACACACACACACACACACACATATATTCTATCTATCTGTTGCTTTTGCCACCTCACCGCTTCTATTAGGAAGCCTTGTTGACATAAGTCTGTCTAAGTGTGTGTTGAATAGGTGAGCAGTACAGTCGGATGAGTGTTTGGAAGCTGGGGCCGTTTAAATGGCAGTAATTACATGAGAAGATGAGCTGCATTCCTTTCTAAGGGCAGGCTGATTACAGGCCTCTCCTCTCTGGGCCCCTGTAATTACCTACTCTACCCCCCCACCCCCACACACCCACCCCTCCTATGTCTCACCCTCCATCCCACTGTACTTGCGTTGTCTCTGCCTAAGTGGGGCCAGAGGCAAATTTACCCCCCCCCACCACCACCAACCTCATTCCAGTCCTCTGACTCACCTCTCTCCTAACTGCACCTCACCAGGTCACTCCTCTGTCCTCCCTGACTGCTCCTTGAGCAGATTACTGCTCTCTCTCTCACACACACACACACACACACACACACACACACTTAGGCACTCATTCAGCATCTTTTCTTTGAATTTCTGAAAATAGAGGACAGGATTCTGTATTATGCATGTAAATAGTGCACTTCTCGTCAAAAGTAATCACAGTCAGTTCTTAATGAAAACTAATTCTATCACTGCTACGCCCCCCTCCCCCACACACTCCCCCCCGGGCCCGTCTCTGGGCGTTTGCTGTCCGATGCCGGTCAGTGTTGTCTCATGGCCGCTCTGAGACGAGGACTGACAGCTCCTGCCTTACAGGTACATCCACGCTCTGTCTCACCCACCTTTTGTCTCCTTCGCGATAAATACACACCAAGCATGGGTGGGGTCGAGCACATGACCTCTCACACACACACACACACACACACACACACAAACCACAACAAAACCAGTAAGTCCACCAGCATCAGGGATTCCGGTAAGACTGGAGACACACAGACAGTTAAATTACATGTCCTTCACCCAAACACCCCGCAATTGTCGCCCCAGTCAGCCATCTTGAGTTCCCGCTACCCTTTCATCTGCACTCAAGCACATCGTCTGCAAGGATCTCATTTACAGTTTCATAATTAAAAAGCTCTCAGAATTTCAAAAGCCGAACATTGTTGAAAATTTTCAGGTTATGTTTGATATACTATCAAGTGTCATGATCCGTAAACATCAGAGGGAGCCGGCGAAAGGCGTCACAACATATGTGTTCTTTATGATCTGATATGGCATCTCGGCTACCGTGAGCGAGAAAAACCACGACTGGATCAAACTTCCTGTGCAAATCACACCAGACACCCCGAGCAGGTGATAATGAAGAGAGAGGAGAGTGATGGCAAGGGGTGGGGGTGGTGAACTAAAACAGTGTCGTGCATGGATTAAAAATGAAAAGTCTCAGAGCAGGAGGACAGGAGACAGAAATAGAGCCGGTTGGGAAGGACACAGAAATGTGAGAGGTGGAGGGGTCGTTACAGGTGACCTGGTTGATGTAAGGCAAGTGATGGAGGGAGAGGGGTTGAAGAGGGAGGGAGGGAGGATATGTGAACAGAAAGAGCAAGACAGAAAGACAGAAACACTCGCTGGGTGCAGATCAAGTGCAACTTTTGATTGGTGTGTGTGTGTGTGTGTGTGTGTGTGCATACTGTAGGCTTTGGCTATGGTTGCCAGGATTGCCGGTGCTGTAGGAGATGGTGGCTGCTGTAATGTGTTGTGACAGGGGCTGATTCTTGTGACTAACTGCTTTGGCAGAAAAGCTCCTCCGTCATGCTAATGAACAGATGAGGAGATGAGCTGGATTGACAACAGATCGACAGCCCGTGCACACAACTTCACTCACACACACACACACACACACACACACACACAGAGAAGCAGAGGATTAGAGGGTATGTACGAAGACACGAGCAGACCTTGCTGTCAAAAATGCGTACACCGAATGACACACTGGCGCAGACATCTCAACTCACAAATCACACGTTGGCAAGTCAGTGTACCAGATGTGACAATACAAGGAGGAAAAAAAAAACACACACACACAAAAAACAAAAACGTATGCACATGCATGATCACAACACACAAACACAGCCTGGTTGGCGTCACTCTGTTCCTTCATTGCGTCCCCTTGCATCAGAGAAATCCCAAGATATGCGGTGCACAACAAGCAACATGCTGTGGGCTAACCTCTGTGTGTGTGTGTGTGTGTGTGAGAAGGAGACAGAGTGCTGTGAGCTTTATAAATTTGTGTGTTTCCTTAAATATACAGACTACAAGCATCATTTTCTCATTGCATAACTCATCTGAGAATGGGAAAAAAAAGGACATCAAATAGCTGTATTTTAAATGAACGCCTGGATTTTATTAACAGGAAGTCTCTAAAGATAACTTGAAATTTAAGGAGATATTAAAATAAAAACGACAGATGAAGATAGAAGCGGGGAGATAGCGAGGCAGCAGAGAGGTACGGCGAGGGACTGGAGAGATTAGGGCACTAATAGGAAGAAAGTCCACAGTGGAGGAGATAGATGATGAGAGGAGAGGTGGAGATAGCAGGGCAGACAAATGGAAAGGCTGAAGATAGAGGAGCAATTCGACCTCCTCACTCTGTGTGGGGGGGGGGGGCATGTAAGCAAAAATAATGCTATCCCAAAGCAAACGGCTGTTTTATCCTTTTGATCTTTTTACTTCACTCCCTTTTATACCTCCCTTCATCATTTTCTCAAAATAAATTTCCATCCCCGCCTCAGCTTGGACACATTCGCTCAAATCAGGCCAAAGGAGAAAAGGAGACGAGATGAGACATCCTGCCAGACCTCTTGTTTCAGTGAAGAGGAATCTGGGTCTACGCTACGCTTTGATTTTAAGTCATTACTCCTTACTTAAACTTAAACTTAAAAACAACTTTAAAAAATATACAAATAAATAAATAAATAAATAAAAATCAGTTGACAAAGTCATCCTGGCGCCTTTTGTTTCTCCAATTCGATGGAAAGAAAAAAAAACACAACTCGAAACCCAGAGGAAGTCAAACTTCAGTCGGAAATGTGCAATTCAAGATACGAAGAGAAAAACATACCACACTGACTGCCAGGTAATCTCAGTGCAGTGCGGCACCAAAACATAAAAGTAATCACGAAAGCATAAGCATCTCACAGACTATCACTTGAGGACAGGCCAGCTTCTCCATATCTGGCAATCTCAGGCGCTAACAGATTGTGAAACACTGAGAATTGAAAACTCTTCATAGCACAAAGGGACCCGTAGCATCTCTGCAAAGTTATCTGCAACCTGGACAGGCTGTGTGTGCCTCGGCTCAACGCTACAAATGTAAATCTTGTTATGTCTCAGGTCAAAATATTGGTTCTCTCCCCTGTGTGCTGAGTCAGCATTCGGGCATCAATCATTCATGAGGCTATGTTTGCCGTTGGATGTCAAAAGTTTCCTGTTTGTTGTGTTTTTTTTGTTTCCCCCCTCAGTTATCTGTTACAGGAATGTGTCCTTGACTCGGGGAAAGGATGGGGGACTGGGCTGCAGAGGAATAAAAAGAGGACATCCCATCGCCTCGGGCCGGGTGTGCATGTATGACTGGACTGGCAGAAATGGCGGTGACGAAGAGAGCGTGCACGAATAAAACATAAGTGTGTGAGTGTGTGAGTGTGTGTGTGTACAAGCCGAAGGAGGGAGGCGAGGCACAGCGTCACCCACCAGACGCCCAGGGCCGGCACAGACTGATGGTGACACTGAGTGGTCAGAGTGCACAGCATTGTGACAATAACGATGAGAGACGCTTTCCCGATCTCTCTCTCCGGCCTCCTCAGTCTGTCACCCCCTTGCAGCAGACTTTGAGCCACACCCCTGTGACCCCCCGTGTCCTCCTCGGTGGTTGAACTGTAGCAGGGCTCCAGATATTGGAAACCCAACTACAACACAACACACAAAAAAAAAAAAAAAAAAAAACGTAGAAGCCGAAGACGTGCTCAGCAGGTTTATTTATACCATCATCTACCTTAAAAGTGTCAGTATCTCTGCTGACACTGGGAATGTTACCGTCAGCATGCAGGTGTTTATCAGCTGAAAGGGATCAGGGGTCAGAAACTAAATCTGTGGATAACAAATATCCATATGTTTGCAGCTTATTGCAAATTTGTGTGTACTTAACTTTATTATTGACATTTCACTCCAAACAAATGTCATCACCATGGAAACGTCATTAGGATTCATCCTCTGGGAACCGTGGACATATGCACCAGATGTCACAGCAACCCAATCAACATTTATGGAGACATTTCACTATGAAAATGTGTGTCTGTGTGTGTCCGTGTATGTCTGAGTGTGTGTGAATGTTTTTATGCTTTGGTGACACAGGAGGAAAAGCGGAGGGATCAACGGCCTATATGATGCATCCTCTGGGGAACGAAAACATCTGGACAACAATCCATCCAACAGATCATGAGTCTATCAAGCAGTCACTATTGACCGTCTGGGGGCAACGCCACTGGTTGTAAAAACTCATACTGTATTGAAATCTATAGGAAAATGGCCCTATTTCTCCCTGAATTTATTTATTATTACAGTCTCAGTCTCTGGTTTCAACTCTTCAGCACAACATGATGTACTTTTCTGAAATGATGGCTGCTTTCGAGGGGAAATAGAGCTTAAAGGATGGGCTGGATTAGCGGCCGTGGCCACCGTGCGATTGGCAGACCAACCCATCAGGGTTGAGTACCGGGCAGGTTAGTCCCCCCCCCCCACCTTCGCTCTTCCTCATCTCCACATTCTCCTCCAAACGTGAGGTGGCCAAACCAAGATGGCGACAGCCAGTTTACAAACAAACGAGCCAGCTGATGCACAAATCAGCAGACGAACCAACTGATGGAGCCTCAGACACCACATCAGTATAATGCAACATTTTTCTGGTGCTTCTCCCAATTTTCCACGTCTATGCCAGGACAGGGGGGTTGGACAGAGGTGAGGGGGGGGGGGGGGCTCCAGTGGACAGAAGGGCTTTAACTGGCTGTGGCCCACTGAACCGCTCACAAACCAGAGGCCGCCCAGAGCCCCACGCCTCCTCTGCATTGTGTTCACACTGTACATTTTTATGAGCTGTAGATTTTCAGTGTGGTCCTTGGTGTGTGCGTGTGTGTGTGTGTGTGTGTGTGTGTGTGTGTGTGTGTGTGTGTGTGTGTGCGTGTGTGTGTTTGTGGGCCAGCTAGTCACTCAGAGCTTTTCCTTCCCCTCTCTCCTCGGCTTCACCCGGGCGCAGCCGTGGCAGCAGTGCTGGTTAAGAGGTTTGTGTATCCCATTAGGATGATGAAGAGGCCTTTCATCAGTACACTTCCTCTGGCCAGGCGCTGACAGGAGCTTTACTTCGACAAGCCTCTCAAACACACCGCTCGACGCGAGACAGCACCCAGCGAAGAGTCCGCAGGCGGTGCACACACACACTGACAAACAGTGCCGCACACACACACACTGAGCTGAGATTTAAAAAACAAAAAAAAGGTAAGACATTTCCTTGCTAACTTTTCACTTTCAATCTCAGATCCATTTTTAACAGCAGCCAATAGAGTTCACTGTACCAGGAGGAGAGATAAAAGAGGGCTGGAGAGGAAGAAAAGTCTTGACTAATTCTGATTCGCGACTCTGATCTATTTTTAAATCACTGCCACGCGAGGACTAATAGCGTAACGGCCGAGCAGAGCTCCGTCCAGATGGGCAAAGTAATTTTTCAGGAGGAGGAGAGAAGAAGAAGGACGGAAGAGGGAAAGAAGAGACAGGAATAGAGAGGGACAAGACAAAGATGGTACAAGAGGGAGGAAAAAGAGGCAGTGAGGGAGACAGAGATTAATAAAGACAAAGCTGGAAAGAGAGCGGGAGGCAGAAAAGCCACAGGAGCCAGGATGACCTGAATTCATAGTACTAGTATTGATTACTTAAGGATGAAAAAGCTGAAGAAAGAGCTCTGCTTTGAGACCAGATAAATGAGCTCACACGCAGAGACCTGCGGACGCAGAAGTGGGTGAAAGGAACAAACAAAAGGTATGCGTCAAGAATCCAGAAACTATCGCTGCTGCTTTGCCTTATATCTGACAAGGTGGAAGAAAGTCAGCGGCTTAATCCAACACAATGATGGATAATAGAGTGTGACAGGTAGGAACTCGAATATTTGTGTGTGTCGGCTGGATTCACACACAAACAACATTAACGGCACGTACGCAGCATATTGGAGACAACATGATCTGATTAGATTTTATTCTGGGGGATTTATGTGTCTATCTATGGAATGTGTATGAATGATATATACGGGTTTAAACCCACACAAAAACACACACACACACACACGAACACACCACGGAGGCCAATCGCCCCTTTACTTCTCTGGATTATTCTGCTTCACGTAGATTAACTTTGTATAATCGCTTTGGGAATTCTGAGCTCAAAGCACCCGAAGATGCTGCATCAAAGAGTCACAACACAATGAAATGAAATGCAGGTAAAAACATCAGCTCCTGCCAAACAGTCATTCCGTTCTGTTTGGCTCCACGTGAAATTAATTTTAAATTTCTGGTTTGTGGTGGACAGTTTAATCCAAAGGGCTTTAAAGTAGGAGGACTTGTATGCATGTTTCTATTCAATTCAAAACTGGCGAAGACAAACAGCTTTGTCTTCGCTGAAGCCTTTGGATTCAGTGATTAGTTTTGGTTAAAAGTTTGATGCAGCAATATCAGCATTTGGAGTCTATTCTCTGCCCGCCACCTCGCTAACATGAACTCCTTTTAGCTCACTTTGGGTTTCCCCCAATTCCACCGGACCAACTCTGTTTGCTCACAAGCTGACTCGCTGCTGTCAGCAGCTTCTCACTGAGAGCAGCTGAAAAACATCGCTGGCGAAAACACTGAGGCATAATATTAAAAGTTGTGTGTCAGACACATCGAAACCTGACACTCACAGATCCAAACAAGCTGTGCTGAGCTCAACGAAGCTGCCGTCAGGTGATTTGGACATTATTTCACAACTCTAACAGACACCTGATCCACTGAACGTAAATATTGATTTTAGAAGTTTAGAAAAAGTTGAGCGACCTTACAGAAATCACAGTGGAGCGAGCAGGTGCTGCCACGGCCCCAATTCTACACTTTCCATTTTCTATCTCATGATGTCTCAGGCTAGAAAATGACAACGGTGCAGCTCTTGAAAGGTTTCACTGTGTAGGAAGGCGGAAGAATAGAAGAGTTTGACCCCCATATGGCTGCGGCCAGTTGGGTCATTTGTGAAGCACAATGGCAGGCTGCAAACATAAAGGTGCTTATATCTCGCCCACAATTTACAATCTATTCAGCATGACTGGCTTCTATCCCACCCCCCAGCAATGAAGAACCACTCTTTGCTGTCTCCAAGTGAGCATTCAGGACGTGCAGGTGAGTGGCGTTTGTTGTTGAGATTACAAAATCTATAGCAGGAATAAAACATTGGTCTGCACTGTGAATCACATCAAATGTGTAAATGATAAAAGTGGGGACGTTTGAATAGTTCACATCCCAAAACACAAACAGGGGGCGAGTGACGAGGATGAAATGAGACGCCGTGTGTGCTGTAAATACACATTAAGCTAAATTTACGACATCGGCATGCAGAAACCAGTTAATAACATTAGAGACTCGTGTTCAAGCGCCTCTTATATCTTGCACTAGTGCCCTCATAACACCAACAAACATCGCTGCAAATTATCCACCGCAAATCTATAGGTCAGAGGTCGTAGCCTCCTGATAATTCCACGTCGCAGGCGTCATTACTCAATATTAAGTTGCTGCGATGCGTTCTGCAGGATAACACCGATAAAATCAGCGCAGCAATCAGGAACTTCATGCAAAAGCCGTCGAAAGGTCCCATGACCCTTGACCTTCAAGCCGCGTGACTATTTCACGGAAAACAGCAAATTACAATCTCAGTTTAATTGCCCGACACAAAGGCACGCCGCTGCGCTTTCTCCCCAGGAAAAAATGTAGCACGCACAGCAAAACTGCTCTAAAAAGTACAAGCACATTACATTAATATACATTACACAGTCCGCTATCACCTTAATGTGAGACAGTGAAAGCAATCAGTGGAGCAAATAAAAAAAAAAAAAAAAAGAAAGAATAGGAAGACACGGGGAAGCAGAATGGACAGGACCAAGTCAGGCTACGTTGTGTACTCAAAGGGGGTGAAGGCGAAAAAGAGAGAAAGTTAGCTGAGCAGAAGAGGCAATTTTGGACAGCGTGAGATTCATCATGCCGTCTTGTCTTAGACTCATCACGTTCTGAGGTGTTCCATATAACAAGGTGTGGAGATCAATAGTATCCATTTACCGAGGTGCAGCTCATCTAATCATCTGGTGCTCGGCTGCCAACAGAAGGAACTGTGACACACACTTGGGCCTCTGAAGGAGGAAAGAGTAATGAAATATACACTGCAGCCCAGTCCTTCAGCGAGCACAAACACACCTCCCCGGCTGCATTTCCTTTATCTCCTCCATCTCCACATATGAGCAATAAACCCGAGCTTCACCTCCTCCTGCTTCTGCACATGCACATGCTCTCATAAGTTTGGCGAACGCTGCATATCGTGCGGTCCATTAGGAATCTGGGGGGGTGTGAGGCACACAGACCAAAATATCCACAGCACTCTGCTTCTCTCTCCAACTCATTGACTGAAGGACCTCAGGGTAAGCGCTCCTTGTCCCTGCTCCCCAATGCAATTCTATAATTCATCTTAATTGAGAAAAACAAGTAAGCAAAGGGGAGCAATGGAAAGATGAAAGTGCAGGTTGTGTATTTCTGGACCTCAGGGATATCTGGTGTGTGTTTTCAGCCTGTGAAAGGTGAATATGTTGCTACCAGGGGTGCTGGTCTGGTCTCAGCACTGGCAGGGACACAACAACCCTGCAACAACCCCTCCAAAACAAAGAGGGCAGATGGTTTATTAACACATTGGATCTTTTTAACAAACTCATGCACCGGTGATTCCCAACCTTTAGCAGGTCCGTGCTAAACTTGTAAATAGCAAAAAATGTTGGCAGCCCTCATCCAATGTCGCGCACGTCGGCCAAACAACGCCATAGAGCACTTTTTATTTTAAGGACAATGATTTGAAAACAGGAGAAGCTCAGTTTTTCCTCATTGTTCAACGTAAAGAGACACATTTAACGCTTTCTCGTTGCCAACCAGTTATCCATTTTGATTCTCCAATTTTCGCAGTTCCTATCACTGCCTTTTTACAGAGATAGACCTCAATACGAAAGACAAAACAAAAGCGATTTCCTTTTAATTTTTTCATGAAAATATTTTTATATACTTTTTACCAAAAATGTTTGCAAACGATTTGTCTGCACAATTGTAAAACCTTCCCGGGCCACCAGCGGGGCACCAGACCACAGTTTGGGAGTCATGACGGAGCATCAAGACCAAAAAGGAACCATTAATTACTTAGCTGTTGATGAAAAACAAACAATATCTTTGGATCCATGTTCTTCCTGTCTGATACTCTCTGTTGTAAAAACAGCTTCACTTTTTTTATGTGCAAAAGCTCCTCCTGATGTGTTCTTTTTCAATAACGCTGAAAACAAATGGGCGGCAAAACAAGGAAGAAGGAAGCAGATCTACGGAGGACTAGTTTTAGTTAATTCGCTCACTTATTGATGCTTTTGTCTAATTTATCTGAAGATTTTTCGTCAGAAAAAAAAAAAAACCCTAAAGTTTAGACCTTCTCTGTTAATGAAGGACAGAAAATTGATGGATTGTTTTGTTTTGTTTTTTTTTTCCTGCACTGACTCCGCTGTAATTTATTTAAGGCTTCTCTTGTTCACATTCCCCAGCTCAGAGGCAGATAAAAGGCAGATGGCGTTTAAACATTATCTTGAAAATGCAACATGACGTCTGAATATCAAATTGTTGAGCGACTTTTGGGAAGCTCAAATACAGATGGAGCTCCAGCTTTGACTGCACACACGCAGGCTTTTGCTTCAGGTAATTAGATTCATTCAAGTTTTTTTATTTTTCAAATATTTGATTTTTTTTTTTGCTTTGCTCTGTTTATGGCCATTTGAACTTCAAAGCAAACTGCTGGTAACTGGTTGGTCAAGGCAAAACGTTGTGTTTGAGCGTACTGTTAAACATTTATGAATACGATTATCTCAGCTGCTCCTGCGGTGATCGATGCAGGATAATTGAACCAAAGGGGGATTTCTACATTTGGTTGCCACTGTGCACAGCATGTCCTCCCACGGTCCTATTTCAGGGGACATGCTTTTTACAAACTGCAGCGGTGTATCATTTGTGTTTTCATTTTTTTCCCCGTCCACTTTGCCAGTGCCCTGTGCTATCTGGGGCAGTGGTCAGCGGTTTTAATCAATTTTCCAAACACGGGAGCACTACGGCAGTCAGGAAATCCCTGCAGGACAGTAGGGAATGGACATAGCAATAATAATAACACAAAATCTAATCTGAATTATGCTCTAAAGAGATTAGGTCAGAATAATCCCCAGAATAAACACAAATGGGGGAGGAGGGGAGGCCGCTTGCGATCAAAAGCAGGGCGTCTGTCCGTGAACGGTTTTCCCGGTGCTGGAATTTGTGTGTGAAGTTGTGTTTGATTTTGGGGTGTAAGTGTGGTGATTGTGTTTGTTTTGGGAAATGAGAGTATGTCTGAGGCTCAAACACTTGGTATTATTAAAGCAGAATAAAATGCTTCCTATTCTCCGCTCAAACAGAAAGACTGATTCCCTCAGCGTGATGGATTCCTGAAGCCAAACTGAGTAAATTCATTTCCAAATGGGATCCAGAAATCTTAAAATCCCCACCCAGTCAGACAAAGAACTAAAACCCATTATCCAGTTTGGGTGTAGCTGTATAGTTTTTTGAGTGTGTAAACACAGTGTCTGCCACCAGCCTCCATGAAGAAAAGAAAATTGGGGAGACAAAAAAGAAAAAAGGACAGAAATTGCGAGTCAATCAGTTTGAGCATTCACAACACAGTCAGACGGAGCTCATGTCCTCAGCAGGAGGAATGAAAGTCCCGTTTCAGACCAAATTAAAAAAATACTTTGACCTTTTCTGGATGGTTTTGGATGTTTCACAACTTCACAGTGACATCAGGAAGTCAGTGCATCTGGCCACTAAATTCCAGCTCCAGTGTGTCATTTCCCATGAAACCACAACTTTTAACGACTTCATTTCTGTTTAAATCTGAATTAAGCAAGCTATAATGTGTTCATTAGAACTTAGTAACACTTGGACTGAGGCAGGCTGTGTGTTTCCCATTGAATTAAAGGTCTGTGCTAAGCTAAGCTTGTTATATTTACAGCACAGACATAAAAGAGGGTGTTAATCTTCCCGTCTCACTGCACCGTAAAAAGTCCTGTTCCTTTAAGGCCAACAACTGCATTTGTTTACAGCTCTGCCCTTTGGTTGCTGTTGGTTTTCTCTGTTTACTGCAGGGTCCCTGCTTGTGGTGCTGACTGTGTGCCGAGGGTTCAGGGATCAGAGCAGACAGGGCCGGAGCAGACCTCGAGGTCACAGGCCACCTTTCTGCTGAGCAGGCCATTGTCCGGCAGCTGGACGGCCGCAATGCTCCGAGTCTATTGAGAGTCTATTCAGCAGCTTCAGCTAAGTGTAATAGAAGACCCCGGGCTATTGTCTGACGCCAGCTCTGTTTTAGCTGCACCACAGCACGCACTTCATCTCCCAGCGAGTTCACAGAAACAGTTAAGTCTCCATGAATGGGGGCGGATTTACACAAGTTGAAAAAAAAAAAAAGAAGACACGCTAAACACATTCAGACCGACTCCAGCTCTCTTAGCGGACGGCTGCTTGACATGGGCGACCTCTGCAGAGCGTCAAACCACACTGTATGACCTCTGCTTTCTTCTCAGCGGGACACTTGAAGGTACATTCTGATGCAGCCAAAGAACAAAAGGGGGGGGGTCTCTAATTTCATACAAGACTCGCTCTCTAGATTCATGACAAACAACCTAACGGCATCAACACAGACAGTGTTTTGTATTTCAGGAAGAGTGTTGCAGCTGTATTTGCATCTCTCTTCTGGTGCGAGTGAAATACAAAGTAATAAAAAATACTGAGAGGAAAAAAACGGGCGGCAGGAGACCAGTGGTACAGCCACAAAGTTAGCTATTTCAAATAGTATTGAGTAAGCGTGTGATCGAACACATAAAATGGCCATATCACACAGTAAAAAAGCCATCTGGAGGCCTCATCACTTCTATGAGCAGAATTAAGTCAGAGTGCAATGACTTTCTTGTTTTAAGTGCCTCCAAAGAGCCCCCTTATTACCTTCTGAGAATGCAAATGTGCTTTGGGCCAATTAAAGGTTGAGCCAATACCAGTGTAAGCCCGTAAAAAATACGCCCTTCCATAATCATTCAGCGGTATGACTCATGGGTAAGATCGGAACGGCATTCTGTAAACGTGTCATTATTATGACTACGTGCTTAAAATGAATGGAGGAGCCGCATATATCACTCCCATGGTGCTGGAGCCGAGCCACGCATATGTTAGTGTCAGCGCTTCTAATGAAATAAATAGACTTGCGATGGTACTTATTAGGCGTCCATAAGTGGCAGGTAAAGACAAGGGCCCTGTGGTGGATCAAAGGTACTTAAATGTCTCTTTTTAGATCTCCCCCCATCAAGAGGTATTAAGGGGGGGGGGGTGTTGTCTTTTTCTTTTCTTTTTTTTTTTTTTTGTTTGTGGAGACAGACGCCCTCATCCAGGATGTCTCTGTGTAATTACACGCCACAGAAGACCTTCATTCCTCTTCTCTTCACGGAGAGAGATGAAAGACGAGAGACAGAGGCATGTAATCGCTCCTCTGAACGAGAGAGGGGGGGCAACGCAGGGAATAGATGGACAAAAGGATGGTGAGTGGTGGGGGGGGTTTTAATAAACCTCTCCAAACTCTCCTGATTTCTCTCTCTCTCTCTCGCACTCGCGCACGCACACACTCTGTCTCTATTTCATTATTCTCCAAGTCTGCCTGCTCTTCGCCTCAGGACAGATGTGTAAATTGTTGTGCTAATGTAAGGCCCACTGCTGAGCGCTTTAGAGGGAAGGAGATTTACACACTCCTCACCACTGTATAACTGTCACTCACAAACTCACGCTCACAAGACCATGAAGAGGCACGCCACGAGCGACAGCCACTCACGAACGCACAGGAAGACCTGCCGCGCACACACGCCGGCGCTGACGGAGGCGTGGGCGGACAATGACATGCACATGTAAATGTTCTGTTTCTGTTTAGTTTTTTTGTTTGTTTTTTTTTGTTTTTTTTGTTTGTTTGTTTTGCCATTCAGTCTTCTGGCCCAAAATAGGCACAAAGCATCATCGCCACATCACAAAGGCTTTAAAAAGTGGCTGACTGCAGAACTACAGCATATTTTTCTGTTGAAGAAATATTTACTCTCGAGAGCACAAAACATTTTAAAGGTGCTTCTGATGTTCTGTTGAGATCATGAACTTTGTGTTGATTTTGGAAAGACGTTCTTTTCAGTTTGTTCCAGCTCATTTAAAGAGATAATGAGTGTTTCAATAATGATAATAACAATAATAGATAATGAATATAGATCATCAGAGATCTATTCTCTGTTGTTTTCCTGATCCTGATCACGTTCCCGCCAACAGATGACTCATAATGGTTGGATAAGATCGTATCTATACCAGCGTATGTCACCTTTAACCATCACCAGTTGCGGGAAACGAGCAGCAGCAGAGCCTGGACACAGCGTCCGAACCGAGGGAGGTATGTTTGTGACGTCGCTCGTTTAGGTTTACAACCCGCTCGTCCTGCCGGCTCGCTGCATCAGACACGTAACCTGCCTGACGCAGCAGGCAGAGAGGCCGCCGCTCCTCACTCAGCTGCTGCTGCTACGCACGCAAATCAACAATTTGAAAAAGAGCGAAATAATACGTTCTAATGAGAGATTTAAGATTTACCTCAGCCGAAAAGGAGCGAGTTAATCATCCTGGACGAGGCAGGCCTGTGCACAGGAAATGCCTTGGACATGTTGCTCGTTTAAGGCCTCATGTAAGACATTAAAGATGTTGTTGGTGTTTCCACTTTGACTGGAAATTTTCATTTTACAGGAATTACAGCCATCTGCATTCACGCTTTGGACCAGCTCCTCATAATGGCCGTGACTGCTGCTTTCCAGGTCTCCTACAGTGGGAATGCATGCGTTTGACATCACAGTCTCACAAAACCAAACTGTCGGAAAAGCTTGCTGGCATCGATAAGAGGAAATGACAAACTGTGGTGCATTTGATTCTGCTGATTTGGGCAATTTAGAGGCGGCTCTCAACCGGAACTCTTTCTCAGGCCCTATCCCTGGTGAAAGACCCATGTGGCTAACGGCACCAGCGGCCTCTGCGGGACTCCAAACAGCCCATCTGCCCAGGAATCTGCAGGCCTGTCTGTGGGCCTGTCTGCCTCTCCACAGGTATGTCTGTCTGCCTCTCGGCCTGCTTTATTAAGCCGTGGAAGAAGAAGGCAGGAGTTGGCTGCAGCGTGAAGGTTGAAGCTATAGACAGAGAGAGACAGCTCAGTGTTTAATGACCCACTATAACTATAGCTATTCATCTCCCCTGGCAGAGCAGGGAAATGTCATGGTCCTCTGCTGAAGATGTTGCATCATGCTCAGGAGTCTCCAACTGGCTCGTTCCTCTAAACTAGGTTACACGAAAACACGCTTTTTCCTGTTGCCTTTCATGTAGAAGAACCTCGTTGACACAAAATGGCACAAAAATAACATAATGACACCAGAGAGTGCAAAAAAAAGAAAAAAAAAAGAAGAAGAACCGGCTGCTGCTGTGATGCCTCCACACGAACCAATCAAGCACAAATGTGAAGCTCTCATCTCGTCCCCAATCGATAAAGATCTATATGGTTTTCCTTTTCTTGCACAAAATGCTTTCTCTACCTGCTGCACCCACACAAACACACCACTCACACACATACACACTCACACACACACCGTCTTGTTGCAGAGAGGATTGGAGACAAGTGAAGCTGTGCAACAGCAGCGGCAGAGTCACAGCAGAGACTCCCAGAGTTAATGAACCCTCACCAGTCAGCATGGCTGTCCATCTGCTTTCATAATCCCCATAAACAGCAGGCCGCTGGCGCTGTCCAACCACACACACACACACACACACACACAGTGTATCGTCATCCTAAATATCCTGCATGATGAACGAAACGAGGACTGTACATGTGTTTTATGTGACTGTGTGTGTGTGTGTAAGGGGGGGGCTGATGTGTCTAATGGCCGTGTGCCTTAGCTCAGCTCACCAGCTAATCTAAGCAGAATGGCAGCGAGAGGTGAACGTGGGGTCTGTTGTTGAGCCCATCTGGTCAGCAGCAGGTAAGAGGCTTGAAACACACACCCGCTGACACACTTCATGCCTGCGTGAGCTCATGCACTTAAATCTAACCTTAATTACATGCGGGTACATCTGCCTCGTTAGACCCAGGCTGCGTTCGGTTTGCTCTTTCACATGTGGCGCTTACTTAAAACGACACCCGGGTCCTTCTTTCTTCCGCAGCCGATGTCCGGCGGCATTTTGTCACATACACCTGGCATGGCGAATGTACCACAATGAAAAGCCAGGTCTCCTCCTGTGCAATCAGAACAGCTGCCGGAGCGAGAGCGAGATGGGTGTGTACGAGAGCCGTGTGCTGATTGAGGCTGGGAGCGTGACCCCACTGTGACCCATGCAGAAAAGGGAGTGCAAGTGGCTGACTTCCCATCAGCGCTGCACCCACCCGCCGCACACAAACACGCCAAGAGGAGCCTGTCAACCCTTGATTAAGACCTGCATCCAAGGCGAGAACAGAATCCTTACCGAGCTTGGAGGCTCCCAGTCAAAGCCTTCTGAGGCGAAATAAGAATTAAGCTGAAGACGGGGTGGGGGGGGGAATTAAAGGGTGGACGAGGGCAGATCTCATTCTTTCACTGCTCTTTGCTATGGTTGTGATCCAAGAGCGTCTGAGCAGAAACGAGGATTATAACCCCCACTGCGCGTTTGTATGTGTCTGCATATGTTTCCAGGATGCTGCTGCAAAGAAGACTTCGTCCTTAAGCACAATCTTTAAAGCTCAAACTGCCGGGAGGAAAGAAAAAGAAGAGAGGAAGAGAGAGCGAGGAAAGACATGAAGGGACAGGAGAGGTCTGGATGTGGCCTTGTTAACCTCTGATTGAGTGGCCAATCAGTCTCCATTACTGACAGGGGCAATGAGCTTAGGAGACAAACATGGTGATTTAACTCACCGACAGTCACTACATTAAATAACCCAGCACAGCGTCACGTCGCTGACATGCAGCCAGTCACATAAGCCTCCCTCCATCCCTGCATCCGACACACACTCCCAAACACACTCATTACCCATCGTTCGGCTTGATTTAAAAACACACACACAAGGGAGGGGAAGTGGGAGGGAAAAAAAAAAAAAAAAAAAAACACACAACAACTTTAAGTTGTTTGAGAGTCCTGCTGTTGCCTAGCTGCGTGCCACGCAGACAGAAGGACGCGGGATCATTTCCGTTGCCTAGCTCAGCTGGAGTTATGTGCACATACGCTCAGCACGCCTGGTTTTCTTCCTCCAGGGAGGTCTGCGTGTCATTCCCCTACTTTAGACTCACCAGCTGCTCGGTGTGTGCTCTGCAGTGTTAAAAGCCCCTTCTCACCTCTGCACAAGCCCCCAGCGGCACCCACATCCACTTACGCACAGGCATGACAAAGGTCCCTCTCCTCCTTTACCTACCCAAGAACACCCAAACACCCCCCACATTCATAACTACCCCGAGGGCAGATGGGACCCTAATAAGCGTTACGCTCAGAGAAATGGGATTCTTCACAGTGCCTCCTAAAGAGCAATTCCCAAATTCACACCCCAGAGTTGGCAAGATAAAAAAAAAAAAGATGGAGTGAGTGAGATATGGCTGACAGAGGTTGGTGTGTGAGTGACTACAAAGCTATAAATACGGCTGATGGGACCATCACCAGTTTGAAGGCAGAGGAAGGGGGAACCCAGGGACAAGTGAAGGCGGTTTATTAGTGTGGATCTGGGGGAATGTAACGGCTCTCTTTGCCAAATTCGTAAAACAGAAGTCCAAGCAAATCCAATCCATTCCCTCCTCTAATGCGGCGCGTTTCCACCCGACGGTGGAAAGTGCATTAATAACACATTTTATGGATAATTTTCCTCCAGTGAGCCGATCCCACGTGACACGCTCGGATACAAACAGACGCACAAACACAAGCATTAACAGATTGGCTGTGGTCTAAGCTCTGAGTGGACTTGGCTCGACTGCCTTTTGAAGACAAAAAGCCTCTGCTAAGAAGATGAGGGGACTCTACGTGGCCTGAAAAACATCCTTTTTTTTTTTTTTTAAACGATCAGGGCACACGCAGAGCGCTGGACCACAGCTCAGCCGACCAAATGCTGACACCGCCTCTGATCCACGGACCTCGACGCAAACACTTTTGCCAAGTGTGTGTCGGCTATATGAGTATGTGTGCATACGTGTGCTTGTGTGTGTGTGCTTTAGCGCGAAAGAGCGGAGGTGGGTGGGCAGTGAGGGGATCTGACGCGCGCCCCCCCCCCCTCCGTAGCGAATCCTGATCCTATTGGTCACGATGCTCAGTGTGCTGCTGAGATCTTAAATGAAAATTCTTGCACTCACTCACTCTCTCTCCTTCTTAGTGACCCAGCAGGTCTTCCTCCATTATACACATAAATACTACCTCTTCATCAGAGGATGTGGCTCCATTTTTGCATATGTGTGAGCTGTTGTGAGTGTGGGTGGGGAGGCTGGGTGGGGTGGGTGCTGTCCTTTTGATGTCAGATGTCACTGAGCATGTCTTTGCATATCAATCATTAAGTGAATCAGGTTTTCTTTTTTTTTTTTCTTTTCTTCTGTTTCAAGCTAAAACAAGCAAACGCGGTCTTTTCCTGTGTGCGAGGAGTTATGCAACAGTTGCACACCTCTTCCAGAGAATCATGCACACACACTCATGCAGCTGTAGCTCCTGTTGAATTTGTAAATGTGTGTGTGTGTGTGTGTTCTGCTGCGGACCCCCCCCCCCCACTCTTTACCCCACACAAAGAGGCAGAAAAAGCCCTCTGGAGTCTCCCTATTCATCTAAAGCACAATGGAACCCCACCGAGGTTTTCTTCCTGTTTCCCTGTCTGCCCCACCCACTCCCCCACCCCACCCTACGGGGCTAAGGATGGAGGGGCAGGGGGTTCCCTGTCCTGCCGACCCAGCAGCAACTTCAGCTCCCATCTGCCACCGAAACCGTCCCTCCTCCACCCTTCGAATCCTTCCACCCATCCATAAAAGCTCCACTCATTGGGCATTTGAAGACCAACACCAAAAATCGTGTGTTTTATGGCATCACCTTCTAAAGTCATTGACAGAATAAAATTTAATTCTGTGATTACCATTTTTTTTTAAAAAAAGACTCGTCCGACCTTGAGATAAACAGCTCTATCAAAAACATTGTTTAAATCTCGTGCATCAATCATTTTCAAAATGTTTGTATTAAATTGAAACATTCCCCCATTTTTTCCTTACGAGCGCGAGCAGGTAGGAGAGAAAACATGACATTTTCAACCAAACTTCAGAAAAACATAACATGGAATATTTAAATAGCTTCACTGGATGATAATTACATACAGAATTCCTGTGTGCTTTTTCAAATCACACGCACAGTTTGAATTCATATTATGCACTGCAATATTGATTAAGCCATTATGACCGCGTGTCCTAAATACCTTTGCAACATATTTTCCTTCAGCAGGGTAAAATAATGACCTGTGCTTAAAACTGTATTCATCTCAGGGCTGCCAATCTGTGGTTAAAACTTTTCTCTGCTGCTGATTCTGTTTTCCATTCTTTAAAGTCAGCGTCCCCCTCCATTTACCTTGCTGCTTGCCCCCCCCACAGAACCGTCACTGTTTGCTGCAGATTTATGGTTCCATCTAACATGCACAGTATTGGCAAAGCATTAAACATGTCTACTCTTAATACTGTGAGCTCTCTCCATCGATAAGAGCCTTAATAAAAACATCCCCCTGGTGGATTTGTGTCTCTCTTTGTGACCCCCCCCTCCAAAAAAAAAAGAAAAAACCCACCCCCACCCTCACCTCGAGAGTTTCCCTTCTCCCCTTAACTGCTGTTTCTTCTGCAGCCTTGTCAGCTTCAACCTGGTCCAGCTTGAGCATCATCTGCCTTCCTCTAACTCTTTACCCCCCCCCACACCACCCGCCAACCCCCCAGGCCACCACCTACCCCTCTGCGTCTCATTCTTCTGGCCAGTGCCAAAGGTTTAATGACGCTTGAATGCCACTGCTATGGAGTTCTCTTCTGCACTCTTTTCTCATAAAGGATATTTAAAAGCCGTGCCCCGAGATCAATCTATCTCAATGTGTCTCTCCCAGATTCATTTCTCTTCCATCTCCCCTCTCTGTTTTTTCCTCTTCACTTTCAGATGGATAGCGTTACCCCACATAACCCTTCTCCATGTTTGGTTCACACGCACACATCCGCTCCAGCGCACCCGCCCCCCCCCCGCCCCCAAACGGCACACTTTCTGGAACTGCGATTCTTTTATCCAGTCTATAAATGCCTGTTGGTACCCTAAAATCCTCCACTACCCCCCTCAATAGTCATCCGGGTCAGTTACACCAATAAGAGCTGAGCAGCTGCTCCCCTCCCACGCTTTCTCCTTGAGAATTTGAGCATCATAAGCACATTTTAAATATTAACAAAGACCACTTTGCACATATGAATAATACAGCAGCGAGGGCAGTGGCTGGCCAGCCATCCCATCCCCTGCCGCCTCTCGGTCATAAAACTAATGCACTGCTCCAGGACAGAATGTGGCCTGGCCGGGTCTGCCAGCAGGAGTCGTCTGAGGAACAAGTCTGGCCTGTGATTTAGCCTGAAGAGAGCTGTCTGTGTGTTTATTTTTCAGGGTGCCCAACCACCTGTCCAAAATCTCTGCAGATGCCACAGCCTGGCAGCACTTTTGTTATGACTACGTGTTTCAGAGACACTTTAATCTAATCTGACATCTCAATCTGCTGAGTGTCTTTGAAGCCAAATCTACTTTGGTGTTTGTTTGAGGTTAGCTTTTGTGGCCACATTCCTCTCATCTAAAAATTCCCATGGAAGCTGGCAGAAAATGGCACAATTGTGGCCCGAGAGTGTGGCGGGGGCAACAAATATTTCAGCAGCCTTGTACTCGCACGCATATAATATTTAAAAACGTGAGTCCTCGTGCAGCCAGTGCACTGAGGGGGGACTTCAGTAGGAGGAGGAGGAAGAGGATTCCCACAGTGAACACGAACGAGACAGCACATCCCCACAAAAAAAACAAAACAAAAAACGTGTCACTATTCATCCAGTCCTCTCTGGGAGTGTCTGACACGCTACGCTTCCTAACTCTGAACACTCCACTGCCCCCTCGCCACCCTCGCTCTCCTCCTGCCTTGACCTCCTGGTCTGGACGCCAGTCTCACGCCCCTCCCCGCCCCTAAAACGATCAGACCGGGGCACCTGGTCGCCTCCTTTTAATCCCGATGTGTCACAAACAGCGCGGTGTAAGCACACTTCCCGTCTGTCACCTCCCCTAATTCTGATGAAGTCATTAATAATGACACATGCTGAGAGAAACAGTGGACAGCCGGGCTCATACTCCAGACAAGTGTTCCTGGCAATCCTTGTAATTAATGTGTATGTCAACACAGGAAAAGAAGCTCCACAGAAATGTGAGCTCAGCACATCCAGGAGGGTTAAAGTGTGTGTGTGTGTGTGTGTGTGTGTGTGAAACAGATAGGGGGGAATGCACAATAGGAGAGAAGATAAATGCAATCTGTGTGTCCCATCATGCATTCCCTAAATATATCTTCTTCTCTGCCAGACAGAAACTTTACTGGGACACACTGAGCTATTGTCCCCTGTTGCCCCCCCCCCACCCCCCCCCCCCCCCCCCCCCCCCCCCCCCCACCACCACCTCTCCACCTCCCCACCTCCTCCACTCTCAGCTCTGCAATCCACAACTGTTTGTATCAATGTTTCTCATTTCTCATGCAAGGATTTCAGAACGGGTCCACAATTTTAATAAACGTAAGCTGCTTTTCTGCTCCGACTGTTCAGAGAATAATACATGCACAGGACCTTGGGAGGTGCAGCGGGGGCTCTTACTGGGATTCAAAGAAATGGCAAGCGACCTGGACAGACAGACAGACAGACCAGTCCCCGTCTGCCCCTCAAAAGATTATAGCTATCATTAAGCACAGAGACAAAAAAGAAAAAGGAAGAAATTACTTCTTCAGCAGACACTTTTTTTTTTTTTTTTTTGTTTTTGTAGGTTCTGCTTCCATTTTTGTCCACATTGTTCTCCCCCCTCCTCTACTGTAAACCGAGCTTAATCCAGAATTCACTAAACCCTCAGATTTCTGCCTCGTATTTCAATCTGATCTGGCAAAGAGAGGGGAGAGAAAAGGTCCAGGCTACCAACAGGCCACACCGAGGGGGACCATTAATCTGACACCGAGGATGGGCAGAGTCACCTTGATGCTCAGGTCTTGTCCCGTCCCCTCCCTGACAGCCTCACTGCTCTCTGTGCCGAGTGATTTCATCTTCTCTTGGAGCTGTCTGCCCTCTCTGATGGCATTAAGATTAGCAGACAGCTGTAACGAGCCCAAATGTAAAATAAAATAAAAAAGGAAGTTGGATGGTTCATGATCAGCTGAGTGACTTGTCTCTTCACCAGCAGCCAAAAACAAAGTGCCACTATATTTAAATGCTGTAACTTGAAGTGAAGGGGGGAATAAAAACTGTCAACAAGACTCTCTACCCCCGGAGAAGGTTTCATAGTTCACTTTTTTCTTTTTTTTTTTTGAGAAGTCAAGAAAGCATGGAGCAAAACTTTAATTACTCCATGCGCACCGGGGGAGTTTGATTTTTCCACTCCAAGTGGAAAAAAACTCCAATCTGAAGCTGAAGACTTTTTTTAAGTGCAGGTCAGCAGAAAAGCCCAGAAACCTGCAGTTTTACTCGTAGAACATAATCCAGGACTGTTTTTTTTTTATCATTATTATTATTATTATTATTATTATTATTGATCACTTGGATCAAAGCTTGTGATCTGAATGTGAAACTATTCGAGAAACATGCTGAAAATGTGCTGTGTGTTTGTGTGTGCTAAACGTGTTTCCATGTCACATGTGCTCAGTGTGATGTTTAATGTCACAACTCACCGGTGCCGGACACGACATGTCCCCCGAACACGAGGAGGAGAACCAGAGGACCGAGACGTTGGTCGCGCTGCGTCCGAACAGAGAGCATCTTTTCCGGCTACGCCGTTGCGAGACGTCGCGGGTCGTCCACACAGGGGTAACCTGCGGTCTGTGCCTCGGACACACCAAAGTGGCTCCTTATCCAGCAGTGTCTTAGAAAAAAAAAAGAGGATGTGAAGGCTTTGTCAGCAGGCTGACTGATGGCGGTGTTTTTTTTTTTTTTTGGGAGGGGGGATAGTTCACTTTTGACGCACGCAGGCTGCAGCGCTCAGAGCACATCCATCGCCGCGCTGCGCGTCGGTGTCGGTGTCGGTGTCGGAGGAGGAGGATTGGGAGAAAGCAGGCTGTAATTTCCGTCCGTACTTTGGAAGTTTTCAACAGCTCTGCAGAGCTCACACCCCTTGCATGCCAACAAACACTCGCTCGGGTCTAATCCTGGTGGATTTCATTTCCAGCTCTGCTCGAACCCGGAGTCACAAATCACCAACCCCCCCAAAAAAAAAGAAAAAAAAAAAGAAGAAGAAGAAGTCACCAAAAAGTTTGACGCATCGCCGCTCAGACAGGAGAGAGACTGAGTCCGATTCCCACCTAAACACAAACTTGTCTCACAAAACCAAGGAGAGCCGCGCACCGGACTCTCTCCGTCCTCCTCCCCCCGGGGCGTCTGACCGGACTTCCCCGTCCGCAAGGTGTAA
This sequence comes from Echeneis naucrates, assembly GCF_900963305.1. Taxonomy (NCBI): domain Eukaryota; kingdom Metazoa; phylum Chordata; class Actinopteri; order Carangiformes; family Echeneidae; genus Echeneis; species Echeneis naucrates. Next base: position 3,096,225 of record NC_042525.1, read on the forward strand.
ACAAGAACACGGGGATCGGCGCTGGAGCTCAACGCCAGCCTCCGGACTACCAGCCCCCGCCTGGCCAATCACACACCACCACCCTCCTCCTCCTCCTCCTCCTGTCGGAGTGAAGGCTGAACAAGTGAAGGTAAACTAAAGGCAGGGGAGGGAGGGAGGGAGTGGATGGGAGGGGAGAGACAGAAAACCCGGACAGAAGAGCGCACAGAGCCGCTCTGGATTCAACCAAGGTTCAGCTGCAGAGGTCATCACTTCCATATATCCTGTCTGTCTGTCTGTCTGTCTGTCTGTCTGTCTGTCTACCTGTCTGTCTGTCTGTCAGTCAATCTGTCTATCTGTCTATCCATTTATCAGTATATCTGTCTATCTATCTGTCTATCCGTCTATCTGTCTGTCTGTCTATCTGTCTGTCTATCCATCTATCTGTATATCTGTCTATCTGTCTATCTGTCTATCCGTCTATCTGTCTGTCCATCTATCCGTCTATCTATTTGTCTATCCGTCTATCCATTATTCTATCTGTCTGTCTGTCCATCTATCTGTCTATCCGTCTGTCCATCTATCTGTCTATCTGTCTATCTGTCTATCCGTCTATCTGTCTATCTGTCTATCTGTCTATCCATCTATCTGTATATCTGTCTATCTGTCTATCTGTCTATCTGTCTATCTATCTATCTGTCTATCCGTCTATCTGTCTATCAGTCTATCTGTCTATCTGTCCATCTATCTGTCTATCTGTCTATCCATCTATCTGTATATCTGTCTATCTGTCTATCTGTCTATCCGTCTATCTATCTATCTGTCTATCCGTCTATCTGTCTATCTGTCTATCCATCTGTCTGTCTATATGTCTGTCCATCTATCTGTCTGTCCGTCTATCTGTCCATCAACCTATCTGTCCATCTATCTGTCTATCTGTCTATCTGTCTATCTGTCTATATGTCTGTCCATCAATCTGTCTGTCCATCTATCCGTCTATCTGTGTAGTCACTTTTAATCCCTTCCCTTTGCTGTGAATAGTCTTTGGACAGCAGTCTTGACTCTATAAAAGGAGTCCAGCGGCACCAGTCCTGGTTTGTCAGAGTGTATTATTTCCTGTCAGTCCGTCCTTCCTGCATCCCTGAATCTAATTTTCCTCCCCGTGGCCACAAGAGAGCAGCCTTTCATAAATGAGCCTGTCTCCAATGAGGAGGAGGAGAGCAGGCTGGATCCTCTGCAGCACTTTTACTTTTCCTCGTGTGAGTGGCTGGTTGCTGATCTTGTCTGATTGGTGAGTGGCCAGCAGTGGAGGCCATGATGAACAGGTGGACGCTGCTTTGGAAGTTTTAATGTTGACTTTTTTTTTTTTTTTTTTTTTTTTTTCAAAGCAGGCATCGAGCAGGTAAGTCCAACTCCAGAGCTCGGCTGTCGGTGAGGTAGGTGGTGTCCCTCTGATATTTGGGATTCTGGGTCATTTTGATGGTGAGGCTCTGAGCCGACCCCCCCCCCCGATGCAAACTCTTTCACCAAGTGGGCATATGATGTACAGATGGGTGAGGAATTAAAAGAAAAATAAATGGGCGGAGAATCATAACAAGTGCAGATGCTTCCACTCGGAGCTCGAGGGCTCGTTAAAACGGTTTGATGGGGATGGTGCAAGGCACCGCAGCTCAACCCAGTAGAACAAACATGGCGTCATCAGAAGGCCGACGACACTCAGGATCTGCAAACGTAATGGTGGTTTGTCCCCTTTATGAGTGATGTTATTTTGATGGTGACGAGGATAACAATTGATTCCTGTCTTTGAAGATACCTTTGTACACGTTATTGTCTTCGGGCATTTTCATTTTCACTCTGACTCACCCAGATCAACATCTATTCCCTCTGCCGTTGAGTCACGGCGAGGGGCAGTGGGGAGGAAGTTTTATCCTCCTGCACAACTTGCACCTCGAGGTTTAATTTATGTTTTTGTGTACACTGCCCGAGATTTAGCAGCAAAGCAGGGTGAAGAGCGGAGTTTTAGGCATGGGGGTGAGCCTGTCAGGAAGCCAGAGAGTCCGCGTGCGTGACGCCGAGCCCGAAGCGAGGCCCCTCTCTAAGACGTGACAGTATCTGGCAACGGTACTGCATTGCTGCATTTTGCTCAAATCCAACTTCAAAGGTCATAATCCGTCCGGACAAGTGATGACTCCCAGAGCCTCCCTCCTCTGATGACAGTCACGCCGTTTCCTGCAGCACAGAATACGTTCAGGATTATTTATTTATTCCCCAAGTCTTCATTGGAGAGAGAGAGAGAGAGAGAGAGAGAGGTGGGAGGAGTGTGATGGGGAAGAGGGACACTGACAGCGAGAGAGGTTAAGCGTGAAATGGAGTTCGCAGGTTGTGTTTGAGACGGATTTGCCTCTTCAAGCTGCCAGTGTATTTTCTGTTTACATGCCCGTGCGTGTCATACTTTTTGATTGTGTTCTTTCTCTTGTCTCCCCTTTCATGTAATAGACCTGCACTCAACATTATGACTACTGAGTGTGTACTTATACAGCATCATCCCCAGTCATTTTCACATCTGAAGCTCTTCAGCGGTGAGAATCTTCTTCCGCCGTTGTTTACGAGGCCGACTTTGGCGACGCGTCTACCTTGATGAAGCCACACAAGATGTAAACACTTTACAGGCCATAATTAGACAATTTACCCTGTCTCCTCTCTTCCCCCCTCCTAATTATTGCCAGCCTGATGTTATTATTAGTTATTATTTTGCGCTGCCTTTGCTAAGACTAATTGAAGATGTAAGTCAAGGGCACCTAATAGAAAACTATAGAGGGAAGCTGGGGGAGAGGAGCCATAATCAAGTGGGACGGAGCTCATATGTTGTGCACCATACAGAGGCAGAGACAATGAAGAAGCCGGGGCCATTATTAAGGCATAATAGGTTATCCGCCGAGGACTGTTTAGCGCGGCTGACTCTCCGTCGTCTTGTGTTGCAGCCGCGACATAAAAAGGATCAAGCTGCCTATCTCTGTAAAACAGAGGGGGCCTAAAAATAGGATGCATGCTCTAGAAGTTGCTGTAGAGATAATTGAATATTATTTTCAGGAATGATTAAGTTGACCTATCCACCAGACTAATTATTTCTCGCAGGCCAGAGCAGAACTTGTTTAATATAATTTCGAAGCAGTGAATAAGGCAAAATAAAGCAGCCAATCTACGAGCTTTTCTGCTCAGCGAGAAAACATCGTACAGGGAGAGATGAATAATACAGTTTCATTACAGTTTGGCGCTTGAGGATGGTCACAGATTTATCTTTTTTCAGTGTGGTGTCTTTCAAGTTTCTTTGGAGTGTCTTCAGGTCATCCGATCACCTAGAAACCCGTCGTGTTTTCCTACAGGCTACACGAAAACTTTCCGTTTCATGTGCCAAGCTTTTGCGGAAATTCCATTTGTGCTGCTCAAAGTATTGACATTTTTTTCCCCTTCGTACTCTGAATCAGTGGCGGACAGTTTCTATATGTATTTACTGTTGGACACTTTCATGTTTGTTTGTTTTTTTCTGATAGGAGAAGTTTTCAGTTTTTACTTCACAACAGCTGGAGCTATTTTACCTATAAAGTATCGATGTTAAGTCAGAAAATTAACATCCAATTATATGATCAAATCTAAGTGAAAATATAGTGAAAGAATATGAAGCGGTTATGATAATATAACAAAAGCAATCATCCACGAGTTTATCTGAAGATCCTTTAAGTACGGTTTCCAGATAATACCTGTGTTTTTATTTCAGAGGGATTTGGACAAAGGCTGCTGGTATTGCTGCTTTTTCTTATGTAAATAATCTGAATATTTTCCACTGTGTTCCATTATGGATGATTTAAACCTGAAAAATTCTTGTTGATTCCATATCTGATTTTACTTTGAACAACCTCCAGCTCTTCATGGGTCTTGGTCAGGTTTTGTTCAGCTTGTTAACAGTTTGGTAAAAAACCAAAGAAGTTAGCGCTCAGTATGTGACCATCTGCAGATGGATTGGTTATGCTGAAGATTGTTTGTGCGTTTTGGCATGTTTGGCCCTGTGTCCATACACGTCTCTGTGTGTTTGTGTGTGTGTGTGTGTGTGCGTGTGCGCTGAGAACAGCCCAGGATCTATGTGGGTGTGTGTATGTTCTTGTCAGTGCGCATTGACTTCACCTGTCCTCCACCGTAGTAATCCCAGGGTGCACCTGGGCCTTTGGGCTTCGGGGCTTTTAGCAGATTGCCTGTGTCAGACTTAGGACAATTACACTGATTGTTGCCCTAGAAACTCTGCTCACCCTCTGTTTCTGCAGGGGGAAAGGCTAATAAAATTAAAGTTGACAGAACAATGTGGAAAATGTGAGGATATGTCAGCCTTTGATATATGTCTCGCTCTGCCGACACTGCATAGAAACAGCAGCTCGACAAACAAGTCCAAATGGTTTTCATATGCAGAAAGGTCACCTCAGTCACAGCCCGGGGAATTAAAAACTTACTATCCAAGTTCTTAAACTTACTGCAGGTGACCCATATGAGAGAATAAATTCTTATTTCTTTAGGCTTCAAACTTCACATCGCAGTTGATATGTTGTTGGATTTTGCCTTCATTTCCAAATTGTGCCGCTGAAATTCAGGACAGAAAGGAAGCAGATGTGCTCACTTCCTCATTCGTTATGAGCCAAATTTAAATCAGGAGTTTGCTGCGATCATAATCAGCAAATAGCTGTTTGATCAGAATGGTTTAATGGTGGAGACTCCATGAACTCTGACTCTCTGTTCTGACAAAGTTTTGACTTGATTTTTATTGAATGGGAAAAAAAATCTCTCTCTCTCTCTCTCTTTATATTTATTTTTATATTTATACATCTCAGATATAGTTCCAAGGTGGAACTACACAATCGTAGTGTTGACTTCTTATTTCGAAGGGGCTCTTTAATGCTCACTAATGACCGGGATTTGACTGAGGTATCATCTAAAAACAGCAGACTGAGGATCATCACGATGGCCCATTGTGCGCCGTGAATACTTAAGTGCAGTGAGGGAGCTCCGAGGAAAACGGCTGGTTCGTATCTGCACTGTCAGGGTAAGACATTCGACTGTATGGTGCATTACAGGGATCCTCCAGTAGCGAAGGAGAAAGGAACATTAGGGCACAGCTATATCTGATAACCTGCATGTTTGTGTGGGTGTCTTATTTTTTATTATTATTATTTTTTTTACACATTATTATTGTGTTATTGAAACATAAAGGCGATTAAAAGTTTCAGGAACGCTGTGTTTATACAGCGCGAGTTGCTCCGAGAAGGAAGAAGATGCGTGCAAATGGAAAGTGTTATTAGGTGTTCTGACTCGCAGCTGCAACAAAGAGTGGGTGTGAACACTAATTAAACATAACATCTGTTGGAAGTGGAGACACCGGTATTTTAGGAGCTGACAATCAAATCATCAGCGATTAGGAGAGACGCAATGTTACTGTCATTACATCAAACAAAGTGTGTCTGATTGACTGGAAGGGGGAGACGGCATCGCGGTGAACTCTGCCTCCAGTCAGCCTCACATGTGGGAGTTTCTTACCCACCGTGGACCTTCGTCAGGTATTGTCTCAGTTTATTAACCCTGATATGAACGATAAACCCAAATTTTGTTTATGATGAGAGTCATTATATTTCTTCAGGGAAGCATTATGTACGCTTTATGATATTGGCGGCTCAGCACACAGGCTATAAGCTACCAGTCAAATATATCCTTTACAGCAGCATTGTAGCTTCATTTCTGTATGTACGCGTGTGTAGGTGTGTGTCTGTGTGTTTATGTGTGTAGATTAATGACCCCTGGCATAAAAAAAGCCACCGACTAGCGTTGTACACAAACAGCTTCTAGTTTTGTGACGATACAGGGAAACGCCTGAGGGTGGAAACATGACTTCTGCTGTCCTCTGCTACTCCCTCCATCCCTCCCTCTCTTCATCATCCATCGCTGCTGTTCACCTGTGCCACCTCGCTAATGATTGCTCAGCGGCCGTGAGTCGACCATGCATCATTTACCTGGAGTTCCAGGGATGCGGCGAGAGGGAAGTAAAGAGAGAGGCAGAAGGAGAGAGCGAGAATAAGGAGAGAATGAGAATGAAGGGAGACGTTGACAGAGGTCCAGACACAAGGATACAAGCATGTGCTGCACAGGTAGCGTAAAGGGAGGAGGCGAGAATAGGCTGCAGGGGACCAGGAGGCCCGTTTTATTAATCACAGCCCTGATCTGGTGGGAAACGCTGACAGCTCTGGACGGAAATAAGCTGCCACTACTGCACTTCTGCTGGCCACGGAGAATGGGTGGAGACTGAGGCGAAACATCCCACTGGAAGCCAAAAACTGTCTTGCATGATATGTGCGTCGTTCATGATTACTATAATTGCACAAGCACGTTATTGTGAGAGACACGGAGCCGAGTGCTGTTAACGCGCTGCACAAGAACCGCTCAATACTTGGAGGTGTGAGATCTGCAGAAATTGTTGCTTGATTGGAAATGTGAATGTCGCAGCTTTGCCAGAGGAAAGGCGGTCTGCCGGTGTATTTCTGGTTTCAATAACATTCACATTCATAAAGCTGTCTTTGTGAATGCGGAAATTCTTCCCTGACACATTTGAGTGGTTTTTCAGCAGCTACACAACAAAACAAAAGCAGTGTTTCACACTTATGAACTAAAAAAAAAGGTGGGTGTCAACAAAAACAGAAAATATCACCTCTCCTCCAACATCACCGCAACAAATCGACAAGCTGAAAGCGCAGCCCACCGAATATATTATGAGTTTTTTCGGCCAGCCTGGGCAGGACTCAGTGCTATCCCATGATGCAATACAGTGCAGACGGGTGACATAACGCATTATATCAGCCAGAAAAATAAATGTAACATTATGCCTTTTAGCCTTTTCAGGCGCAAAGACGGAGAAGGTCGAAAGAGCCAAGTGCCGATTCCTCCATATTGCTCATGCAAGCTTAAGAGACACTATTATTATACGTCTCAACACACAGTCAATCAAAACGATAATAATAGGCCGGATTTGTGCAGACAGAGGATGGATAACACCGGAGCTGACCCCGCAGTGCAGACAGCCAGTGGTCATCTTATTAGCCTAGAAAAAGCTCAGGTGTGGGTGTGCTTTGTTTGCCCGGGAATGGTCTCCCATCATGCCAATATCACCTCATTTCTGGAGGTGGGAGCCAACACCGGAGGGATGGAAAGTGAGGAGGAGTGAAACTGAGAGAAAATAGACAGAAGGGAAACAACAGCGCTCTCTGGTCCTCGCAACCTCTGATGATGATTGACAATACAAGTCTGTTCGCAGATTAAATTAAATGTCCCATATTTAACAATTTCCCGAGTTTCATTTCAAGTGTTGATATCTGCGGGAAAATATATTAGACATCTGGAGTCCAAAAAACAACCTCAAAGCAGATTTACAGGTCGTCCCTCGAGTCTTTGGAGGACGGCAGCAGTCCTCTCTATTGACTGGTTGACTCATTTCTGTTCTGACTGATTGGATGAGAATACAGCTGCTTTCGGCTAAACACAGAAAAAACAGATCAGAAACCAAACTTGGTTTTCGGTGGGTGGAGCTTTTCGGGCTTGTTTGACTGCGTTGTTATGACATCACAGAGTTACAGAGGTCCTGATGGCTTGTTTTAAGGCCCAGCTACTCAATGAAGGCTTTGTGCATTTGTCTTTGGACTGAGACCTTTGATTGTATTATTGTAACACAAGTAATTACTTTATAATGGGAAGAAAATTGCGGAAGGGTCAAACGCTCAATGTTTCAGCAGGAGGTTGGCCAAAGCCATTTCTGTGCATGTGTTGTGTTTTTTCTCCCGCCTTTGTAAACTGGCAGTTGAGGGGCTTTTTCATTTTGAGCGATATGCAAATCTCTCTGCGGTGCAATCAAGTCCATGCATAGCAGTCAGCTGTGTTTGGAGCCACAGAGGCCTCAGCAGGTCCAGATCAGACAGTGTGGTGTAATAATACATCGTGTTTTTTATTAACCAAAAGAGAAGTTTGCTTTTTCTCCCTCAGCATTTCAGCCGTGTCCACGAAATTCAAGTCGCTTCGCGTCACGTCACATCACAAATTGTTCTCAGGGAAATGACAGGAAATCTTTATATTGCTCATGTCTCTTTCTGCTTTATGGGGAGAAAAATATCTCTGGAAAAAGAGCGTAGGAGGGGAGAGAAAAGAACGCAGAGGGCACCGCTGTACAGTAAGGAAGGTCATAACCTGAGGAGAAATTAATGAGCTCGTACGGCTCCTGCTTATTGTGAACAGACAGAGGTTGAAAAGGTGGATGTGTCATGTCAGGAGACACATCTGCTCCTCTCATCATCGGCGCGATCGTGACTTCGAGCATCACAAGGCAGTGGGCGTCAGTTGGCCGAAAAGCACGTCTCCATGAATTCTGACCTCCTTTGTGGTGCAATTCAACAAAGTTCAGCGACACCTATGGAAAGTAATCCCACAACGTGACAGGTGGGCTTGTGAAGTATCCAACCTGCAGCCTTCTCCTGTCACATTTCCTGTGCTTGGGCTTTAATGCAGCTCCTCCGGCGACTGAACGAGACAAAGGAACAATCTTACAACTAACACTGTGAGTAAGTGCGCTCCCGGGCTCCCACAATCCCTTTGGAGGGCACACGGCAGCCTTTCATCTCTGCATCTCTCCTCTCATCTCGCTGCTTTATGTTCTGCTTTCTGAGCAGAGTTCAAACACTGGGGACCAGTTTAAATACTGGAAGGTTCCCACTGCAGTACTCCAGTGAACTAGAGCATATAGTAAAACATAAAAAGCTCATTTTTAGTTTTTTTTTCTTTAAAGTTCGCTGCACATTTACATAAATGAGTCTCTCCTTCTTTCACTTAAACTATACTTAGAGCAGTGTTACACTGAATGCCAAAGTTTTAAGACAAGGGAAACAAAAGAGCAGGAGCGCGTTGGATGGGCGCAAAAGGACACAAATGGCGAAACTTAGAAGCCGATATTCCTGCAGCTTTCTAAATACACCGATGAGCAAATCAATAAGTGAAAAAAATACAAAATAAATGAAAGGAAGGAGGATGCACCTAGGTCGATAAACTAGCAGGTGATTGAGAGGAAATGGGAGCCTTGCTGTGCCTCTTGTGCACGTGTGTGTGTGTGTGTGTGTGTCTGTATGTGTGTTTGTATCGTGTGCATGCTTGTGGCCACACTTAAGACCTATATTGTGCGCACGTGCTCGGAGAATGCGACAGTCTCTCTTGTGGTGTAGCTCATGGCCACTGGTCTCTTCTGTGCTATTGACTCTTTGAGTCATCTGCAGGAAGTATTTTTCAGGAGAGCGCTGCGCTGCGAACAGACCTTCAAGTCCATCAATAAAGAGACAGGGGCACCAGGAGAGGAAACAGCAGCGAAACACAAAACCCCTCGTGGCCCCCGCCAACACCTACGACAACAAATACAGTGTTAGACAAAAGCAAAAAAGTCCACTTTTCTCACTGCAAAGGAATCTCACAGTGGAACGTGCTAAATCAATCATTTTAGTGTTAATTGGATGCTGGCATATGAATCTCATGCTTCTACAAATACAATTATATGGATTAGGTAAGAAAACATAATCTGCTGTTCAATCCTCATTACTGATGATTAATCCATACCGAGAACCTCATTTTAATTAACATAATGAAATAGTCAAAATACCCTCTCCACCGACAGCGAGAGAGTCACTGGTTATGTTTTGTGTACGCTGAAATTCTGTGTGCACGCACGTGTATGTGTGTGCACAGCCCTGTGGTGTGTGTTGCACCTGACGGTGACAGTGCGCCGGTTACACAATCACAAAAGTCCCAATCAAGGCTCATACATATTTCATCCCTCCGCCTGTTCTCATAATTACTTAATTAATTCCCAGCTCAAAAGAGATAGGCCGGAGCTAATCCCCCAGCCTCCCCCGGGGCTTCCTGGGCTGCTATAGATGTCCTGTCCCAGGATGCAATGCAGCAGAATAGAGGGAGACATCCTGGGCGGCGGTGCCGACCATCATCATGGAGCTAAATCTGCTCTCTTAGGAGACCGCTCTTCGTTCTCCTTCTTGTCACCAATCTAGGTTGGGATTTGGGATTTGTATGTCCCAGTAACGCTCTCAGCTGCAGGTCGTGTGCGTTTCCATCCCGCCACGAGAATCACTCAACGCCCCCACACTGCTCGAGGTGAAAGAAGTGATTCTGGCTGATCTGACACTGAAAAATAGGGAGGCGTGTTTGACATACGTGCTTTTACGAGCAACACGTGCTCAGCCTATTTTCTGTCTTTTCTTTTTTTTTTTTCAGGGGAAGTAAAATTGTCGTCTCATGCACTCAGATTGAACTGGAGGCAGATAAGAAAACAAAGGGGGAGCTTTACTCACGCGCTGCCATGTAGTTACGTATTTGAGCACGACTCAAATATCCAGCAAAGCCAAATTTAAACTCCTACTTTGTGCTCTCCTTGTGCTCTTTGATATTAACTGTGTCGGTTTATGTTTCAGGAATTAATGGCTTTTCAGCAGAACAGAAGAGAATTTTGTGTAAGCCATATCAGCTATAGAATGATTAAGCTGAATCCAACAAGTTCCCTCCGCCATGCGGCAGAGAAAACGGGATTGTACAGAGAAACAACAGTCACTTTAACAGGCATGACTAATGCTAAGACTCATATGCTGCACAGCATTAATTCCCTTTGGCTTTTAATGTAAAGTCTAATGAACCAGGCGCCAGATTCCTACTGGACCAGGAGCTACTTAATCACTGATAAATGAATATAAGCAAACATGGCAACACTTCTTTAATCACCACTCCACAACCTCCATGGTGATGGCAAATAACATCTATTACTAGAATTATGTTGACCCAATATGAGCAAGACTGTGGCCTCCCTTCCCTCGTTCCCCTTTGAAAAATGTTCTGTCACTTATTTAAGCTGTAATTAGTAACTATCTGTCGAGTCAAATTATTTCTTTTTAAGTGCATAACTAATTAATTATACGTCCACGGAGGTATGAAATCACCACAGTTGAGTCTGTGAGTCAACACGGTGGGAAAGGACCGGGTCGCCTGCTGCTGCCGTGCTCCCAGCAGCAGGACTCCAGTGGCGGAGAGGGAGCAGGACAGGAAGGAGAAACAGCCAGAGACCAAAGACAGATTTAAAACACTCCAATCAATCAGTGATTTGACTCCGGGCTAAATCCATGTTGATAATTAGCCAATCAGAGCAGGTTGGACTGGTGGGAGCTGGCCAGGCTGGTGCCTAGAGGCCCCCGCGGGACCTGAACTGTCTCTTCCCTTCATTAACTCCCCTCGTCCTCTCCCCTTGTCCGCCTGAACCTGCGAGCGGCCGGGGCTGCTGGGTAATTCAGTTTCCTGTCTCTGAGGTGACCCCGCGCCGGAGGGCTAAGGGAGCCCAATATACGACACTTCTTTTTAACCTCTCTGTGACTTCCTCGCTCCGCTGCCGCTGCCTGCTGTTAGCTCTTTGTTAGCAGGGTTGTGGTCTAAATACCACAACTTTAAAAAACTAAAAAAAATCCTGACCTTCCACTCGGTCCTTAGACACAGAGGTCAAAGAAAAAAAGATTCCTGCTCTTTCTCTTTTGCGTATTTTATCAACCTTCTTGTCTTTGTCTGTGCAGAAATGCAATTTCCTCTCATGTCACTGTTTGCAGCTCTTTATGGGCTCTTTATTGCCGTTCTTCGCTGATTGCTCATATTTATTTACAACGAACGCCGTTATGAGCTGGGGATGTGAATGCACTGGGCATATAAATGCATTACTCATCTCCTGTTAGCTCATTGGGATGTATTGCACAGATTTCATCTAAACATTTTTTTTCCCCTCCCTCAGCCTTTTGTCTTCACAACGGCAAATTCTGCACCTCCTGTGATCTCCTCCCTGAGATTAAGATTGTTAAAAAAAAAAAGAAAAAAAGAAAAAAATACTTTATTCCAAAAGAAACCAGCTCGAGAAAACATCGAGGGCTTTTAAAGATGAGCTGCAGTCTTTAATGTGTCAAAAAACTGAGTTGTCACAATATCCACTTTTAATAAGGGATGTGCAGAGATCCTTGTCTCACAGAAACTCACCCACCCACGCATGCACGCACATATGCACAGACAGTAATCAGCATGATTTCTCATTATGGTTTTGCACATCACCATTAAAGCTGAGTTACAATGCGATTATTGCCTGTGACAAATGAAGAGGTTATATTCAAACAATTAAACAGCTCATAGCTTTTGATAGGAGACATATATGATCAGTTAAGGTGCTTCAGGCAGAGAAATGCTGTCTGTCTGGCTTTGTCTATTTCACCCCCTTGCCACTCTGTCACTGTACCACATATATATTTATGTTTTGAATTATTTTAATCTGTAGGTGTTGAAGCTGTGGGGAGAGAATGCAAACAATATCATCAGTTGTTCCCTCTCACATTTAAATGTGAACACAAGCATCTGTGTGTTTGTGTATTCACAAACAAGCCCAGATAAATAACTAGACGGAACATGTTTTTCAAAAGTATGTTAATCTGTATGTGCAGAAGTGTCACGAAAGGCAACATGAATTGAGATGATAATGTCGGAATTCTCTCTCATCCACGAGCCTGCTTTTAGAGGTAGTTAATACAAAAAAGTTCTAAGCCATGATTTAAAAAGGAAAAGGATGATTGTGCTCCCAAAAAGCTGCAGAGGGACACCACAACTAATTCTATTGAGGTTATAGTTATTAATATTAAATGCAGGTGAGATGACACGCAGCCACAAACTGTGACACAGACTCACCGATGACAGGTGCAGTACGCTTAACTGAGCAGCTTTGGTTACTGACAGACTGTGGCAGGTGAGCAGGTCTAAGCAAAGCAACAACTGTCACCTTTAATCTCCCAAATCCACACACACACACACACAAACAAACACTCCCACCACTGGCTCTGCATATCTGATTTTTATCCTGCCTGCTGGGGACCGGGACTTACCCGTGGGTGGTGGTGGGGGGACCAGAGTAGAGCCAGCAAACAAACTGCCCCCCCCCACACACTTCCATCTCCCACTAGTGAATACACACCCAAAGTGCCACTGTCGAACCATCTCACCCAGCCAGGCCGAGGCGGGCTCCTGCAGGGCACGCTTTAATGACTTCCTCCCGCTGCCCCCCCCCCCGCCCTCCTCTGCATTTAGGTGTGGCTGCCATTTAAGAAGTTGGGAGTGTGTGTGTGTGTAGGGGGGTGTTGTACAGATTAGTGTGTCTGTGGTATGTACATGTACTAACACTAGGTGGTAATGAGAAGAAGAAAGGGCCCTCCCTCCACCAACCCCAAATCCTATCAGCTGTGTTAATAGAGGGAATTCAAATGGAACCACAGATAGAGATGCAGGGCTTCTTTATCTGTTCTTTACAGGTGGAGGGGCGGGGTGGGGGCACAATGGTCAGATGCACAGTTAGGGATTAATGCGATCAAAATGCCAGGCAACCAAAAAACAGGACGAGGAAATAACGCCTCTGGTCCTTTTTATATTTCTGCTGTGTTATGTGACCTCAGTGGTGGAACTATAAAACAAACAAGCTCTTTTCTTTTCCAGGAAAAAGAAATGTGCTCCTTTCTATCATTTTCTCAGTGGGGGTCCGGCTGCTTAGGTCGGTTTTGGCCGCGGTCCAGCTGATCCAGCACTATCTGCCACCACCCAGTGAGCCCAGTGGGTCCGGTGTCAGTGCCCCGCTCCGCCGTGGGGCCGAAGAGCTCCTCGCCCCCCATGGATTTTTCATTTGTGGATCTTGTAGAATCAATGCTGTTTTGCCTTACCAGACAGTAGCCATGGATCAGCATTTGCTTACCCCCACTCCTTATCTGCTTGTGTTTTAGTGTGCGCTTCTTATTTTCCGTAACCTTTCGCCACTGTCTGACCTCAGGAAACCACATCCCCATCTGCCAGTGCCTTTATCCTTCTCCTCCTGCTCTCCCTCCCTTTGGTTTTGCACTTGAAGGGAAAAACTAAGCCAGGAACGGACATTTTTCATGTTTTTTGTTAGGTGTTTTTTTTTTTTTTTTGTCACACTAATTGTCCAACCAACAGGGTCATTTAAACACACAATTACTTATGTAGACAAAAGTCAGTCTCTGGAGAAACACTGTCATTCCAGTGGAGGTCCACAGACTGCAGAGGGGACAGATGAATCCTCACAGAAAGCTGTAGGAAATGGGGCAGGAGTCCCTCTTTGACAAACCAAATTGTTTGAACAGTTCTTTAAAGCGCAGCGTGGGGCTGTGACAGAGCATCGCCTCCCTACCTGCAGGTTTTTTTTTTTTCATCACTACCCACGGCGTTTCATTTCCAAAGAGACTCTTCGGTGGTAAGTCTTTGTTACCCATTAGACAATGGCTTTGTAGTCGGGCGTTTTGCTGAACCTTGCAACCTGCACATTAAATCTAAAGGAATCCCCGTCTTGTACTGCTGTCAGGCAGAGCAATGGGAATGTACAAGAAGCCACATTTTATATTTCCACAATGGAAAAAAAAAAAAAAAAAAAACAGAACTACTTTTATATCAGATGGAGCCTGTGTTACTGCTGATGCTGGTCACTACACAGCCGAGCACAAGATGGAAAAAAAAAACCTAATTGCATCTCTCAGACAAACACTCCCTGCAGACATTTAGGGAAGTTAATTGTAATTTCACTTAGAGCCAAAGAACCATCAATTGATGTGCTGGGCTTATGCTGGCCGCTCTTCATACTGCGCTGCATTAGGAATTGAAAACCTCCCACTCTGCTCTAATTACCATTCTCCAGACTGTTTGGGAGGCAAAGTTGTTGCTAGCGAAGGAGAGATGGTGTTGAAATGAATTTAACAATTAGTAAACACTGTCTATTTGAATAAATGTGATGAGCGATCTAATTTAAATGTTACAGTGTGCGGCCATCACTCGGTTTTATGTTTCTTATCTCGTCAGGCATGCGATGATTCAACTCTACAGGATACTGTTTTCACTGAGGCTGATTTTGAAGATGATTGAACCAGGAGGAAAGTGTTGGGTGGGGTGGGGTGGTAGGTTTCAAAGCTGGCACACATCCACCGTACCGTCAGCAGAGATTCATCGGCTGCATCACTGAGGACAAGCTGTACACAGCCAGAAGATGAGTTTGTAGCATTAGATGGGTTTATTTAGCCTTAAGGTGTTTGTACTGCGCTGGGACAGTGTAAAAGACATTAACATGTACACTGGGGTGATATTGTGGGTGTGCTACTCCTTCCTTTTTCATATTTAGGCTCTGCATCAGGCTTGGCTGTGCATATTTTTGTCTATCCCCACGGCAGGGCCTCCCCCCTCCAATCGAACCTCTCATCGCGCTCTCCAGCCTTCCACCGCGCACATCTCTCCGATTATTAGCGCCTCTCTGGTGACCATTTCGTCATGAGGTGTTGTCATGCTCTGGCTGGTATAAGTTACAGCCACCATAGAGTCAGTGTCCAGCTTTATTTGCAGGATTCCCTTCCTCTGTAGCCAGGGGAAGCGTTAAGGACAGGCAGAAAGCTGCGCAGGACTAGTTTCACCTCCTCATTCTGCCTCCTCCACCTCATATTAAATCCCACCCACTCCCTTAGAAAGCCAAGGGGCCATAAAAAGCACTGTGAGAGAGAGGAAAGGAGGAATCATTATGTGCAATTTATAAACCATTAAGAACCATATTAAAAAGCCTGCAATCTAATTCACCCAGTGGCCGGCTCCGGCAGCGATGGTGGCTGAGGGGGAGAGGAGAGTTCATTTAGGGAGTGTGTCTTGGCTGCTCAGACTTTTTGTGCGATGTTAAAGGGGTCCAGGGGTTCACCTGCAGCCAAAGGAGGCTGCTCTCCCGTGCACTGATAGCCAAGTCAGCAGTGGGAAGGCGGAGGGAGAGCCTGGAGGCTGATGGACACAAAGAGAGAGAGAGAGAGAGAGAGGGAGAGATGGGAGGAGAGGGGATAAGAGAGTTGAAGAGATATGATATTGCTCACCCAAGTCCAGCTGGTCATCTATTAAAAGTAATCGTTATGTTGTTTCACAGCTGCACAGTTCAAACAGGGTGCTCAGGTGAAATAAAAAGCAGAAATTTGCCTTTTTCAACCACGCGGCGGTCTTGGTGGATCTGTTATTGCCATCTCACATTTTTCGGGCAAGCACAACTGGAACCCACAGAGCTCGGGGAAGAAGCCCGGGACTCTGAGGAGATCAGAAGTGTCAGACTAAATTACAGGGAAATGTGTCTGAAATATTGTACAAAACATTTAGATTGTCTCTTTCATTCAACAGAGCAGTCATAAAAATGTCAACTTGGATATGAATATTCTCCTCAATCTGCACAATAGTGTGAAACAGATTCAACAGAGTGCTGAGATGAGCAGAAAAAACTTTGTGCAATATCATTAGACAGTGATTTTCTTTTTTAAATTCCACCTTTAAATCTTCTTAAGGGAAAATTAAAAGGTAACACTGGGAGTTGGGCGTTGTCCAAAATTAAAAAAAAAAAAAAAACTTTCTGCGATACCAGATGGCAAAACTTTTCACAGTATTTTTAGCCGTGTATATTTTTCTGTGAACGCACACTTCTCCTCATCCAGACAAAGATGCAGGTAGCTTGTTTTTGTGTTTTGTTGTTGTTCCATGTTGTTTTGCTCAGGAGGTGTAGTGAGTGCTGAAATAACTGCCTTCTCCCCATATTTCCGGATGAAATTGCATACAGTGCACTCGCATTAGCACGCGCATGTAAATGGCATGAACATTTAATGGTCCTACTTTGGTGGTTTGATAAGAAGCTGAAAATCCAAACAAAACAAATAATCCGTTAAAAAGTGACACTAAGCTAAACTAAACATCTTCCCTGTCTTTAGCTGATGTTGGCCTTCTCATCTGAATCTTACCGTAACATTCATTTACATTAATGTTCGTGGAGCAACGTTCTATATTTCAATCAATGCGAGCCGTTTGGTTTAAGGTTTGTTCAGTGTTCTGATCAGTTTGATAAATGTTTGTGGAGTCAATACACACTTGAAATAATACAGAAATAAATAATACACTTCAAAGCTGAGTGCATTATATAATTACACAAACCAGGCTGTGCAAAGGAAACAGCAAAAAATATGAAACTGACCAAGCATTCAGTGTAATATCAGTAGACAAGATATCTGAAATGAAACCCGGCAACATTTCTGGTTGGGTGGTCAATATATCATTTAAATATCCAGTGCATCGATGAATTAAATAAAAAACTGCCCCAGCTTTATGTGTTTCATGTTGTACTGTATGATACAGAGTATCATCTGTAATTGGAACCTAAAACGCTGTTCAATAAAAAACTGATCCAGGACACGCTTAGTCAGACTCGATTCAGTGCACATGTATGGGAGATAAATATTTACACATTATACAGGAAACCCTCCTGTTCTCCTCAGACTGTCACGTTACGTTACTCTGCACAAACATGAGCTGCTCATTACGTTAGCCACTCACAACTGATGCATAAATTTGTTGTTCATGCTATTTTCTAGATGACACTGAGCCTGAAACCGGCTGATCGCTGGTGACCTGGTAAAAGCTGCTTCTGAGCAGCGTGAAAAACTGTTTACATGTTTGTGACACAATGCTACAGATTCTTAGCTCAGAGAGACGGTTTTTTATAAAAAAAAAAAAAAAATGGCAGGGACGGTGTAACTCATTTGGATTTACTGGCGTCATAAACCAACAAATGACCCTGATAGGGACTCATTATCTCATCGGTACGTCCGATTGTCAATCCCCATTATTAATACTCCTTAAGTCTGTCAGCATGTTTTTCATAAAAAAAAAAAAATGCTCAACCTTCCAACTTAAAAAAATTAAGCAAAATATTTTTTCAAGTTCTGGTTGTTGATATTTCTTCAATTAATCCATTAAGCCTAGCGGAAGAATTTGCTATTATAAATCCGAACTCGTTCTGTGTAGCTGATCTAAATTATCCGTGTCGGTGTGTGTATACAGACAATTAACTTATCTTGCTGGCCAAAAACAGACAGACGCATAAATTAAGTGCTGTAATGACATTCTGCACTATAAACACAATAACAATATGTGACAGTTGTCAAACCAACAGGCGGCTTCGTTTGCTTCCTGTCTGCTTCGGTTCCAGTCCTTCTCTCTGGCCTGTGGCTGGAGACGTCCAGCCACCATAATGTAACGGGCACTTGGCTGTTTTTGATACTTACTGCCATTTAAGTTCGATAGACGGCTCTATTGGGAACATTCATGAGTAGAAACATTTTAAGCTCCTAATAGAGTGACTGGTTGAGTTTATATCACTGCAGTGTTTATACCATTTAACAGGACAACTACGGACATGCATTTACTGTCTTAGTAGGCAGAAGGTCAAGAGGGTCAATAACTGTGGCGTACAGAGCGTCTGCCCGGAGCCCGAGGCCCTTCCTCGCCATATCACAACAACACCACAGTCAATACGCTCCAAATTGAGCCCTCATGCAGAACACTGCACAAATCGATATTCTTAAAAAGGTTACACGTCAAACTATTAAATACTTTATTGATCCATACGCGATATGTTCTGCTTCCATAGAAATCTATAGGTATGTTACTCTTGTCCTATTGGCACAGGAGGAAGAAATATCTCTCATTATTTTGATTTACCCGAAGTATCACATGGCAAAGTAGGTGTGGGAGAGAGGCGAGTAATTTTCCTTCAGCTGGCCACATGCCTTGATAACCGCCACTCTTTCTCTTTTGAGAACATCCTGTCAAATTCAATGCCAAAATTTGACAGTTTAACGTTTGCAGCACAGAGTTTGACATGATGTTCTCTCCCATACAAAAACAGGAAGAGCGAAGGCAACATTTAGCGGGAGCTACCTAGAACTCAGTCCTTACATAAGCGATGTTAAGAATATCTCAGAAAACAGGCTGAACATCCCATTTTGAACCTTTTCATCTCCTTTCTTACAGCTGTCAACATTTGGAGAGAAAGCTCCTCTGGCTGATCGGCTGAGGCAGCCATGCAAGCATCTCTCATCAAATTCAACTATCGCAAAACCCTAACATTAACTTCTTTTTCACATGCCATTCAACTAAACGCAGCAGCTGCACCAACATCACTGAATGTACAAATGCTTGTCACAATCTGTATTAGCAGGGAAAAGGGGGAATGTAAAAGAGAAGTTGGGGGAGAAAAAAAAAAAAACAAAGAGACAAAAGCAGCTGTTGGTGAGGACGGAGATTTTTGTTTGCCAGGTGTAAATCTGGAAACTGGGCGAGAAGGAGGGGAGTGGGGGAGGCAAGGGTGATCAAGATAAATGAATGGACTGACGCCGAGTGGCAAGGTGAACGGTACAACACGGCGAAAACACAAGGTGAGGCAATGAAGTCAAGCATCGGGAGGCAGAACAAGTGAAATCGCAGTTACAGATGCATCAGAATAACGTGCAATCGCTTGAGATAAAATATAGCTTCGTTATAACGGGCAAGAACAAAAACAGGCAGGGATGGTACCTGAAAAATAGTTACATAAATCAAAAATGAAACAAAAAAAAAAGAAAGGAGTTTTTATCTATTGGAGAAAACTATGAGTGGCACTCTGAGGTTTGATGGCGTTTTTGATAGCCTGTTGGCCCATTACACCAGGAGAAGTGAAGAGGAACATAAGAGGAGGGAGCAGGGAGGAAAAATAGTGTGGGGCTGCAGAAAAGTACAGAGACACAGAGTCGAAATAAGTGACCACGGGCGGTTATGAATGCACAGTCAATAGAGACAGAGAATAGGCAAGAGAGGAAAAATCGAAAAGGACACAAGAGAGCAGGAGAAAGTGAGTGGGACAGAGAGAAAAGGGAGTGACAGTGAAGAATGGAGGCAGTTAAATATATCTGCCGAGCAATCTGTTATTACAGAAAGAGAGAGACAAACAGCTTCTTTCTGGGGTTTTTTTTTTAACGGCGAAATAAAGACACTCATCAATTTAAATCGGCGGGGTTCCTGGGCCTCACCTTTTCTCTGTCAGACGCTGGGTGACGAAGCCTGTCCCCCCACCCCACCTTGTCCATTCATCACACAGCGGAAGAAGAACCCCCCTCCTCCCTCCAGGGGCATCCTGGGTATTCTTGCGTGGCCGGAAACGCGGCGGCGGTGGCGAGTGGACGGCGGCGGGACCCTTTGTTATTTACTGCTCACTTAGCCCCTCTGCACCCCGACACGCTCACAATTTATGAGGACAATTGTCGGGCCCGCCGCGCTCCATTGGAGCACTCCCTGATGGATGTACACGGACCTGGGAGAGGAGAGGGAGAGGAAGAGTGAGAGAAAGGCGAGGGGAGGAGAGCGAGGAGCACAAAGATTGAGGTCAGGGTGTCTTCCAGTTTTCATTCCTGTAAATTGAACTACTCATCGAGTTTCATAAGCCAACAAAAAAAGCCATATCAAAACGATTCCTAATGACGATGGCTTTTTTTTTTTTTTTTTTTTTCTCCCCTGCCCAAAGGTATGCTAATGACCAGCATGGGCGAGCTGGACCATCTCATGCTAGGAGAGATGAGAACTGAGCTACCTGCTCGTATGTCTTCCAAAATGCCACTGATGCACCAAATGTCACCAGAATGTCAGCAATTCCACTGTCGTTTTGAGCGCATTCATTTCAGCAGATACTTCTGTTCTTCGCCTCGAGTCTGCTGCCGTCATCCCCAAACCTCACCTCTGCCGCCCCCTGTGCCTTATATTTTTATTATTATTATTTATTTTTTTTTCTGCTCAGGCAGCCACCGCACGGTACAGTAAGTGTTCGATCACAACAATCCATTAGAATAATCGCTGATAACAAATCCATTTTCATAAAAGAGGCAGGAGGGGGATTAATGAGCTTAACTCTGCTTACATTCCATCCATTTTGTGCTGTAAATCAATAATCTAGCAATAATGTTCTTCGGCGGGGCAACAGAGCCCCAGCAGCAGCATCCCCTCGCTCTCTCATCATGAGTTATTTGAGCCGCCCTGCTATCTCCTTTGTTCTCAATAAAGTTGCCTTCAGGGATGCCAGGACCAAACACATATATTTTTAGTCTTTTCTACACAGTCTGGTGTGAAACAACACGAGGGATTGGTGAGACTCCAAGAAGCAGAGAGCGCACAGAAGGGGAAGGGGGGGGAGGAGAAGGAGAAAGTAAATGAGCAAACAGGAGGAGTGATGGGGCCGAGAGAGCAGGGGAGAACATGAAATGCATTGAGGGGGTGAGGTAGAGGATTTTACAGGGCTGTTTTTAATCAGCCTACCCTCCCTCTGTGTAGCTGTGCTCTAAGATACAGCACTTCTCTCTCTTCGTTGTCTTTGTTTTGTCGTGCAGCTGTCCAGAGTGTTTATTTTCATCATGGATCCTTTTCAGATTTACTCGTACACAACTTTCACAATTATCTTGTTGCTTGCAAAATTGATTCAGAATATAAAAGAAGAACAGCGGCAAAAACGGTTCATTTGGGGTGGGGAAAAAAAATCTATTACATGTTGATACTATATCATTATTATGTAGCTTTTTAAACGCGAACAACAAATTCTTAGGTGAAAGCCGAGAAAGGCTGCACAGACAGGCACAGGAAAGGGTCGGGAGCAGGTGAGCAAGAACAAGTAAGACTAAACAGACTGAGCTAGTACAAAGATAATCTGCCAAGAGACACCAAGAACGGGGCTAATGGCTAAGGGGGTCACGGTGAATGTGGGACGCGTGGGAGCTGCGACAACAGGAAATGCTAATGAAACACAACAACATCAAGAGGCAGGTGAGTGTGAAGACACCGAAGGCCCCGGGCCGAGGCAGCTGACGTCACACATCCACATTTTCTTTACATTTTTCTGACAGTTCAGTTATAGTTCAGTAATTACTGATGTCAAAACTCCACAACTGCAATGTGTGTACTCTGTATTGTGCGTTCCCGAGGCGCTGGCGTGACATTTTCAGGTATTTTTAACCTTATTGTTGAGCACTAAGGGGGAAGAAAAGATGAGTTTAGCACTTTGTGTGTTTGCCCGCAAACTGTTTCGTTACTTAGAACTAAAGTTGTGTTCTAATTCAGGATTTAACAGATTTATAAAAGTTATTTCTCACTAAACATCTGTCACCTTTGAATGCTGTGGTAAGAACCCTGTTAAATGTTGAGAATGAGGTTGTTTACTCTTTATAAATGATGTTGCTTGGTCCCTAAATTATGGGTTACCACAGGATGATGTGGGGAAAAAAGTTTCAGAAATACAAGACTCAGCAGTTCAGATAAATGTGGGAAGACCTGGTGGTAAATGTGTTCCAATAGCTAATAAATTACTGAAGTGTTAAAAAGACAATGAATGTGTTCAATTAAAGCATAGGGCCAATAATGAAAAACTTTGATCACCCATTATCATCCACCAATCAAACTGGGTAGAAACACAAATGAAGAGTGATCGACTCAAATTTCTTTATTTATCCCACAGTTTGGAAATGTCACTGTTTAAAAAAAAAGAAATAATAAATTAGAAGTAAAAGAACAACAACGAGCAAGTAAAGAAGAAACGATAAAAACAACATGCCAGGAAAATTTAAAAAGTAAAAATGCCTGAATTTGTCAGTTAGCTTGTTAACGAGCTAATTAGCCAGAAAGTCAATTAGCTAACAATGATTACGGGAGGATGAAAATGTGCGCCAAAGTTCTGGGATTTGTTGGGAGACAGCACGCTGCGAATTTTGAAACACAACTTAAGGAACCAACAGAAATGGGTGACGACGCAGCAATTACATCGATCTTCATATATTAAGTCTGCGGTTAAATACCAATTTCTACTTATTGCACGGTTAATGCTGCTGTGAGCGAGTCGCTTCCCTACTTGAGACACCAGAAAGAATCGGTGAACACATATCAACTCGAGCACAGGCAGGTTGACACGAGGAATATTTATTTACTCCTCCAGCAACATTAGCATTCATTTATTTACTGCTGGTACTGGTGGCTGCCAAACAGTCCATAATGTTCACCAGCTAGCTTTTACACATCTCAATGTTCCGGTTTAAAACTATGCTGAGATTTAAAGTTACCTAAACGGTGAAGTTGCAGGCCAGAACGCCAAACTGTTATTTTAATAATTAGAATTGACAACATAACAAACTCAGTGCTGAACCTTTAAGGTTAGGGTATTGTTTGGGCAACAGCATACTGCGCTGGCACTGAATTTTGCCGTTGGAAAGCATCGCAATAAGAAAGTAAGAGAAGTGACTGCTGGACATGAAGTGAACAGCTCATATTACCCGTCTGAAATTTCTTGGCTCCCGATCAGCTTATTCATTGACTTAATCGGCTGATATAATTGAAAATAAATACAGCACTATGATTGTGTTTTTACCATTTGTCTGAATACAGAAGGGGATGAAGGGCGAGCCGGGATAATTTAAAACATGCTGGAAGAGTCCACAAAGCCTCCTGCAGCCTCAACTGGCAGCCCCCCCTCACCATCCCTGCTCAGGCGTCTGACATCCCCCATGATGCAATGGGAGCAGTAGGAGAGAGAGACTTGGCAAACCCTGCCACCCATAAGCCAACGCCAAGCCCCAAAGCTGCGCTGCCTGTCTCAGCAACAATCTCCGCAACGGCATTTCGAACAGGAGGTAATAGCCCACAACGTACCCTGACACTGCATTTATTCAGATAATGGAGGTGCATTTGAATGCAACAGATCGACATCGCTTTCTGTCTTTTTTCCAAATTTTAAACCGCCCTGAGTCCAGCAGCAACCAAGGACTTAGCAGGAGTGTCGCCCTCAGGTCGTTGTGTATTTTAGCAGAAGCAGCCTCTGCTGTCCTCAGGTGGCAAGTTTCCAATCGATGAGACAAAGGAAATATTAATTATACAAAGATCCAGATTTAAATGCAACAAAATACACGCACGTCATCCTTCGAAAGTACTACGTGTACGTGTTAAGCACGTCAATCATCTCCTTTATTGTGCTTTTGCATTACAACGTGCTGTGTAATGAAGGTGAAGTAGAATATCTACAGCCATATTTGTAGGGATTTATAGTCATGTTGCAGATGAAGCAAGTGCGGCGACTGAAGAGTACAACATGAGTTCAGCATTCCCAGATGAGATGAGGATGAGAGACGAGTAGTAAGAATGAAGAAACACCACAGGCCATCTGCATTTGTTATTAAACCGCCCATCGACTCGCACAGAATCCCAACACTGGGAGCTGATCCAGCAATCAAAGCACATATGGCAGCGACTGGTGCCTGAATTATCCTTCAAATGTAGGTTAATGAATTCAGGAGCAGTGCTGCGCTCATGAGCATCATATCTTTAACAACCTGTCAGACGCACCTGCCAATCTGTGATGGGGGGGGCCTCTGCAGTGGGGAAAAGGCGGGGGGAGGGTGGGGGGTGTTGAGGGGAGGATCAATCGAAACCCTCCAAAGTGGAGCCCACTGGGTGACAGCACCACCAGAGATCCCGGGACACCCAGGGCAAGCCCATTCATCAGAGACCATCAGGAGCTAATGAAACACACTGAGAGAGTGATTAAGACACAGACACCTTCTACAGCAGGGCCCAGCACCTGATGCATTAATCACACCCACCGTCTGCGGGTGTCTGAACCCTCTCTGCTACGGCGCGTGTTTGTGTGCGTGTGTGTGTGTAGGCAGTGGATGTGTGGGCGTTTGTGCATACAGACAGCTCGCTCTTTTGTGTGCCTATTTGTGAGGGAAATAGCTGCGGTGTTGCACGTTGAAGGTGCTGCTGTCCTTCCCGTGCTATGCCCTTGGATGCGGTCCACCGCCGATGTGGCTCTGGCCCGTAACACTCTGCTTGGACTTGGCGTGAGTTCAACAATCGGCTCTCTTCCTGATTTTTACCTTCTGGTGCTGATTGATTAATCAAATCAGGCTGATAAAAAAGCGAGCGTGTTGCATTTGTTAAACAAATGAATGAATACAATGCAGATGGCACAAGTGTTTCGCGTTTCCTTTGGTGAGAGCCTTTCTTGCAGCTGAGTGCTCTTTCATTTCTGGTGATACAGAAGTTTGTCACTTGGCTGTTTGGAGCTGTGGCGTCTTTTATGGAAGTCCAAGACAGGGCTGCCACATTAAGGCTACACTACACATTCATTAGATGATATCCAAGCGCCATCTGTGGCGTCACATCAGAGACAGAGGCTGCATATTGTTTATGACAGAAGCAAGATGAGGTTTTAATACCCGGGTTTATTGCCTAACAAATGAAGACAGGCTGAAGGTGATTATTTATATCTATTAATTAAGTTAATTGAGATGGAAGGATTTGCTTCCCTCCCTCCTGCAGTTAATTACATCTATGTCCACAGTGCAAGGTTGATGCCGTAAATACAGATGTCACCCAGGCACAGCCAACGTCGGAGATTAAGCTCAGCGTGCGTTTTCACGTTAGTGTGCAGGTTTAAATATCTCTTCTTCAGATGCAAACTAAATGATGTTGCGTTTCTCGCACAGCGGCTGCAGGAACAGGTAGTTGCAGTACTGAGGTACACTGGGCAGAATGAAATATGTGCAATCATTAGAATGGAAGAAGACATTGTCTTTCATTGTGCTCCACGTGTCTTTGTCCACAGAGGGCCGGCAGTTCGACCTGCTGAGTGAGCAAACCGGCGCTCTCCCCACTCTATCTCTGTCCCGTCTTCGGACTCACTTCTGTTGCTGCAAATGGGACGGCAACCAAGGGGTCTGCACTACAAGCAGCAGATTAAAGGATTACCATTAATTAGATGTCAGGGACAGAGAGGGGTTTTGCCTGTCTTGGCCATGATACAATATCTGTTAATCTGCTGCGCTCCTGGATAAAAAGAAATCAGCCCATTGACAGAAAAATAGGAAAAGAGGCATGGGGCCAGGGGAGAATTGAAAATAGGAACAAAGAGGCAAAGGCGGAGGGCTGGGTAAAAAGATTGGATGAAGGATGAAAGAGTTGGAAGAAAGCAAATGCGTTCATGGTCCACTTGAATGTACATTGAGCTTTTTCTTATGGCGAGAGAAGCAGCTGTGGACAATAAGAGGCATCAGGAAGTAATAATGAGTAAATAAGCCTGTGTTCTATGGAGAAACAACAATCGGATGAGAGAGGTGAAGTGGTTGAGGGCAGGAAAAAAAAAAAAAAAACAACAACAAAAAACTATTATTATTTTCGCTATCATTACTTCTGGAAGTTTTTTTGGTTTTTTTTTGCTCAAACGTCTCACCCTGATCGTTTGTCATCTGTCAGCTTTGCCCTTCACCGGTGCATCCGTACGACCGTAACAAAAAATACAAACCAAAAAGAACCCTGAAACACGAGCAGCTGCCCCTCACAGATTCTGCTTTTTTACACACTTGTCATTCTTAATTGGAGCCTCGGCCAGATGGATAGCAGCTAAGCCAGTTGATTGACAGGTAACCGGTCTAACTTTGATAAGGTACTAGTCCATAATAGAAGTCCTGACCCTTACTTTTAGTGCTATTAACCCAAGCCAAACCGGCCGTGTTGATTTCTTCTTTCCTTGACAGGGAGCTTGATACTGTGCCTCGGGTGCAGGTGAGGAGAGGCTATCAGGGTCCTGTTAAACACCCGCCTACTGCCCGGCAGATAACACTCGCCCTGCAGGTATCCCGGCTGTGGCTTCTGTTTTCCTGCTGTGGCCAAATCATTCATACCGGGCCTACAGCTGTATGAGGCTTATCGCTGCTTGGACGTATAAACTACCCGCAAACTGATGCTGATCTTTAACTATACAACCTGAAGGCAAGCGCAGGACCGCAAATCTTTGGGCTGCTGCGACTGGCATCTAATGTAAATCTAAGTTGTGAAGGCCGTAATTGATGGAGGAGGGCTATGCCATTATTTTCTTATGGCCAGGCACAGGGCATTCCCTCTATTTGAGTAGAAAGACTCTGGGCACCCCTATGAGCCCCAATCGCCTGAGACTCTAATTACTTTGGGGACCTGGAGAATTCAAAGGATTTAGATACCGGAAAAAAAGAATTTCCAATTTGCTGCACCACTTGATGTTTGTCTTCGTTTGCGGTGTGACTTGTGCTTCCCAAAGCAAATGGACACAGAGTGCACATTTGTGCATCCTGATAAAAGTGAAGCATTATTAGAATGCTGTCACGGCTGTGTTTATCCCTGGGGAGCATGTGTGTGGATAATAATCTCCTGGACAAACACACTAACCTCCTACTCCGCTGGCGCTATCTTCATCTCGCAAAGCTCAACCCCTGCCTGTCTGGCTGCTGACATTTCCGCTCACGCTGCCGAGCCACCGCCTTGGACGCCTTCCTCTGCGCTGGGATTGAAATTACCTCAGTGCCATCAGTTTCATTTCTTCACTGACTTATATTTCATTCACTTTTATCATGCCGTTGTTTAGACACTGACTCACACTTGAGAAAAAAAAAAATGAAATAGTCAGTTCACCGTTGTGGGAAATGCCCTGCATTAAAATCTAGAGATGATACATCTCTGTCCTGCTGTGGTCTGTGGTCCACCAGGCAAATGATTTAGTTACATGCAAATCATCTTTTTCATTCCCTGAGCTTTATATAATTAGAATTTTGTAATCAAATTCAAATACAAAAAAAAAAAAGCATGAAAAAAATATTCATTTTTCATTAGTTTGCAGCTTAGATTACATTTTCGCCTGATTGAGAACAGTCCCCCGTGGACTGTGGAAGGTGCTGTCTCAACAGTTTAAAACATGGCTTCCTTAACAGACCCTCTGAAGCATGATAATCAGAAACACATTTTGGTTATGAGGTCAACCGACAATAATTGCGTGGCAGGTTGGTCAATTAACACTCCCCCCCCCACACATGTGTTTGGACCTGCATGCACGTTTACATTGTGCCTCTTTGTCGTGCTTCGTAAACGTGTTAATTTCTTTCCTTTTGTCAGCACACATTAGAGGAAACGCAAATCACATGGCTGGATATTTGTATATGACAGAAAGGAATCAGCGTGCGTTTCATACTTATTCAGTGTGACATATTTGGAATTACGGGGCCACAAAAAGCCAAAAGCTTAATTTGAGGGTTTACACTGTTGCCGTGTCAAAGCTATGAAAATACCCAATGGTAAAATGAAGATTTCATAAAAAAATATATATATATATATTCTCAGCAATTCAGTTGTCATCGGCTGAGAGCCCCCCTATGCATACGCACAGATCCATGACCAATGAAATGAGGGTGAGAGAAAATGGGTAGTAAACTCCCCATCATCTCCATTCTTTTCTATTTAACAAGGGAATGTTTTTCCCTCGCTCTGAGTGGCGTGGACCAGTAAAGCAGCCGTGTTTTACAGCCGTCCGCTTCACTGTTTACAAAGATTGGGCACCAGAGAGAGAGAGAGAAAGAGGGGCTTACTCAAAAGTCACAAAGTCAGGCAGGACAGAAAGTGGAGGTTGGCATAAATGATCCTTCACTAGCAAAAATCTGGTGTTGATAATGGCTTAAGGCATTAACGTCACACTTTTACACTTTAATTGAGCGCTGAGCAAGTGAGACATCAAATAACTGAGCCCTCCAGGGTGGCATATGTTGTCCAAGTCATGCCTGTGCATGTACGTGTGTGTGTGTGTGTGTGCTCCCACAGCATGTATCTGCAGGTTTGTGTGTGTGTGTGTGTAGGAGTGTGACAGACAGAATGAGACCTCCCAGCAGAAGGTGTTGGGGAGACAATCAATACTGCTCACCGAGGTGCGCCGTCTACAGCCCACTCTCATTATGCGCGGCGAAGGAGGTTGCTGCCAAGTTTGGCTGAAGAAAAGCCAGGGGAGTTTGGACACACAAGCACAGAACACCCCCCATCCCCTCCATCGCAAGGGCGGTGTTGTCTTTTTTATGATACGTGACAAGATAATGAATCTATAGCGCCCCTGAAAATATCCCCCATGGGTGTATTAGCTCTGTGTATCTCTTCTGTGAAGCTTCGCTCGATCCTTTCTAGAGATTCAGCATGAACACTGACACCACATGTCCGTTTTGAGACACCTCTTTTTCAGATGTGATGATGTCCAAAACCAAGAGAGGCTATTTGTGGATATTCTGTACCTAGTAGCACAAGGGGGAGGGAAAAAATGAAGAGAAAATGATACCTACAGCATACCATGACATTGGAAGAAAAAAAAAAAAAACCCTCTGCAAACAATGTGGCCCCTATTATCTCCAAAAAACCAGGAATCCCAAAGGCTCTTTTGGATTAAATATAACTACGAAAATAATGGGCATATTTTAAAATTTGATAATGCAACCCAATCCTTCTGGGCACTGTTTTCTTGGACCAAGATTGTGGGACAGGTCTGTCGAGCTGCACCCCATCCCCGTCCATTTTTATGCATGCTGCCAGTAAGCTGTGCCAAATTGCTGATATCCCTCATTAGAAAAGCAGGATCCAGGAAAGAGTCCAACTAATGCCTACTCACAATGACACGACGGTGGTGCAGAGACCTCGCAAGGGATCTGAAGGTCAACAAGAAAAACAGGTTGTAACCGAGAGGGAATTACTGCTTGTGAGAATCTCAGAAAAAATTTCCGTGGCATATCTTTTGCCGCTGCAGAAGGAGCGTGAGGGGAGCGCTTGTTAACGCTAACTGAATTTGACTGCAGAAGTAAACAGGCGTGCTGATTAAGGTGGATGTGTATGAATGTGTATCGAAGTTAAGCCTGTGTGATTTCCAAGCCAGCAGTCAATTTATCCACACAGCATTCGAAAATGTGAATACAATGAAAAAAAAAAACAACCCAAAAAACTGAAAAAAACTAACAAACAAAAAAAATTTGACATACACACAACAACACACACAACAGCTATTCTAAAAAGCAAGTCATTATCTGGCGATACCCACGATACTTCGAACCACTGAGCTCCCAAAAGCCAACATTTATCCAGCCCTCAGGGCAGAGCCTGGGGAAGCTTGGCTCCAAGCTGGCTGGAATATGAAGCGAACACAGGTCACAGCCCCCCCCCCCTCCCCGCGGTATCTTCGACAAAATATGTGTCCTCATTTTCTGCAATCCCACATATCACCGGCGCCTCCCCTATTTCAGTCATGACTACATTTATCACCATATTTTCCTCTCTCTCTCTGGTTTGTTGGCTCAGACATGAATCTGTGCAGAAATAGTGGATTCACTCCAGTCCGATTTGAAAGCCTTCTCCCTCCTGTGGTTCTTTACGAATGCTCTGGGGGGGCTCTCTGTGCGGGGAGGGCCTTTCAGTACCAGATAGGGCACGAGGATTACACCCACACTAGATTAAACCAGCACCAGTGCCTGCTGGGAATTCTGACAATTATCAGGCTTGTACTCCAGGGAAGTGGGACTGATGGTGGGGAGGCGGAGGTGGTGGTGGTGGGGGGGTGCATGGGGGTCCTAAGGAAGAGGCGGAGAGGGACTGAGAGGAGGGTGGTAGCCAAGCATTTGTTGTCAGAAGGGTAATGTCTCCATCTTGAGCACTGGTCTGCCATGTTGAGATAAACACTGCCTGCCAGGCAAATGTGTTTTTGCAACACGTCAGATGTCTCGAACACGCAGTTAAAAGACACAGTTTGAGACGTAAAACCGACTATTTTTGTTTCATGCGACTGTCTTTAGTGCCGTTTCTCCACAACAAGAAGATGGTGGGTTCGGTTCCCGGCCTGGAGCCTTTCTGTGTGGAGTCTCCCCGTTCTCCACCGTCCAAAGACATCATGTTTGGGTTAATTGGTGACTCTGAACTGTCCGTAGGTCTGGGTGTTTGTTGGTCTCTGTCTCTGTGTGTTGGCCCTGCGATGGACTGACCTCTGAGGTGACCTGTCCAGAGTGGCCCCTCACAAAGTGAGCTGGGTTTGGCCTCCCGCCACCTGGAAACAGATAAGTGGTGGAAGATGGATGAGTTGAATGAGTAAGTGACTGGCTTAAGGATGCACTGCTGCTTATCTCCTTTTGTTTGAGTCGACATCCTTGGACACAACGCTGGTCACAGATGCCGCCGCTGAAAGTGTTGTCAGTAAATGCTCCCTTTTGCCTCCCACACTAAACCAGGACTGTGCCATCTGGGGGCCTGTTGTGAATTGAAGGACCCTTTTGAGGGCACTGGGGGAAAGAAAAGAGGGTCTGTAAACGCGAACATTAAAAACAACATATGCTGTTCCCTCGCACCTCAACTCTTGGCTTTTATTTCGCCCATTTTCCTCCACTGCTCACTCTGCTGCCTCCTCTGTCGAATTCCCACTTGCCTATTTTTGGAAAGTCATTGAGAGTCTTTGACAAAGACGGGCTGGAATGAATGTGAAAGCGTGCCCCTGGCCTTATCGCCTCGTAGCGGAGCAGACCATCTGACCACCAGCAGTAGGTTGGGCCAAGTGGGGCCATTTGTCCAAACCTGGGAGACCCGAGCAGTCACCACTGCCAAGCTGCTCCACTCTCCTTCAAGCTTCAGACTACTCTGGCCACCTCTGCTGCTACAACGCCCCCCGACTCTCTCTTCACTTCCCCCCCGCAGGTGCCAACTCTTCTGCTCAGCCAGATCCCGATGGAGCAGACTGAAAAAAAAAATAAATAAATAAATAAATAAATAAATAAAATCCACCCAGTCAAGCAGGTTCTTCTGTGCACGTGTGGGAGGGGAAGAGAAATGTGAAAGAGCACTGGTAAAATGGCAGACTGGGACTTGTGAGCAAAGGTGTTGAAAGGAGGTTAAGTCCCAGGAGGGCTAATTTTATATCGTCGTCCAGATGACCTTGAGCTCGGTACCATGGAAACATTTTTATCCCGAGTCTTCAGCGTGTCTTGGTGGCCCCAGTGTGTGCGCGGCGACAGAGCCCTCTCACCTCAACACAGAGAGAAATGGCCAAAGGCAAAAGGCTGGAAATAATAGCAGGACTCCTACGGTACCCAGGGAAGAAGAGTATTAGAGGGAAATCTTTTGAGATGCTGCTGTTCATGCTCCATAGCTCCTCTTCAGACAGGTTGCTGTATTTGAAAGCTATTGATGGCCTTGTTCAATCAGTGGAACAACAAAGTCCTGAACCAAAGTGACATAAGAGCGAGTGTTTGAGATAGAGACAGACAGACAGACAGACAGGAAGAGTGAGCTTGTGATTTCATGTGTTAATGAGTGTTTAAAAGGGGGTGAGGTGTTCAAAGTGTGTGTGTGTGTGTACAAAGAAAGAACAAGTAGCAGACGGATGAAGTAACACAATCCCAATGAGATTCGATCTAATATTCACATGGAAACGCACCAAACTTCTATGTTTGTATCTAAGCAACATGAACATTTTTGTTTAAACTTTCAGCTGTATTTGTCTGCTGTGTTTTGCTGCCTAGATTAAGTCTGCTGGAATACATTTGACTACATTTATTTCAGGAATTAAGTAACATTAGACTTTGATTACCAAAAAGTGTGCCGAGGCAGGACAAGACAATATTTGCATGCAAATGAAGAAAGTGCGAAACAGGGATGTAGTAATAATTCTTCTCTCCAAGCTTGAAGGCAAACACAAAAAGATCTCCAAGAAAAAGAGGAGGAATTTGTTATTAGTATTCGTGAATTCACCGGATTTGGATGGATTTTGAATTAAAGATGAATTGAACTTGCAGAAGCGTCTCCTTCAGTTTGTCTTAGTCTGCTCTGCCTGGAGCAGAACCAGGAAGTGCATACATTTCTCTGTGTGTCCCACCCCTAACCCACTGTCCTGCCGCCCCCCCCCAGACACGGCCCATCTGCCACCTCCGTTGCCACCCTCTGATGTCCCTGTTGATTGGTTCGCCCCTCATTCACCAGATGTGTTTATGTCTTCCGCGCTGCAATCCGGAGCAGGCTGTGGGAGTGACTGCACACAACTGGAAGCGATCGCTTTGATTAAGAAGGTAGCAAATGTCTTTATGCAAACAGCCCCTGAATCATGTTTGGTTTCCTTCCTCTTCCTCTCGAAGCATTATGAAAGTTAGCATTTGTTATTACCATCAATTAGGAATTAATTACACACTGTCTTGTAAACAGTGTTGTTTATACACACACCAAAGGGCCCGTGCGTCATTGTTCAGTATTTACACTGAGCAAGCTTTTGTAGCTGGCATCTCTTTTCTTGTGAAGTGCCCTTGGAACCGAGCCTTTTATATCTCAATTAAAGTGCTTTCCCTGTGCTCCCTTGCTCTGAGCACAGCCATTATCACCATGGCTCCCAACAGTCTAATTATGCCCACTCCCAATATCAGCACCCCCCCCCCCCTCCGCACTTCCATACCACATGCCATGCCCACGCTGTTCTATCTTGAACCTTGGCAAGCTCACCTCAGCCTCCTCGCAGCCAATCGTTGCCATCATTAGAGCACAGGATCAGCTCTGTGGCACCGGGTGTCTCAGTGAGAGGCATTGATGAAATACCCCAGAGGAGGCCTGCTGCTAAACCCTGAACTGCCTGTCAGCAGCACTTTGTCTGTACACGATAGGTTCCTGTGAAGAGGCAGCGCTGCTATGGTAGTGTCCACACACCCCCCCCCCCCCCCCCCCCCCCCCACCGCGACATGCAGCGGAAGCCGCCGCAGCAGAGTCCTCGGAAACGTGGGCCCATGTTTCAAAGAGACACCCCTCGTATCTGCTCAGCATCGATGCAATGACATCCTCTGCTCAGGAACAAGAACCACACACTGCTGACAGCAAAGTAACAAAACAAATAAGCAAAACATTCAAGATTCTGGAGTTTGTTATTGAGGCAGGAGCTCACCTCTGGGCGCTCAGGACAAGCATGCCATTGAATAAATTCCATGAATCACTCAGTGAGGGCTGTTAAAGACTGCGAATGCATCATTTTTGAAAGTTTGTCTGTATATCCAGTCTGATTATGTGTGTATTTCTCAGTCACTGACTGCCGTATATACCAACCTGTAAATACTCACTACACACAAATTCATTTTTAATGCTGAAGATACTCCCCCCCCCCCAAAAAAAAAATCATGATATACTCCTGTTTGTCTTACAATATCTAGAAATCTGCAGAGCCCACTTGCTTTGTTAGAGGGCCATATATCACAACACAATATAAGCTTTTTAAATCAAGATTTAATTCCACTAGGACTTAACTGAGTTGGAGATGAGTGATGCCAACATTGGCGGGAAATGGGAACATTTTGAGGATGCCGACTTCGTTTTTGTCTTTTGTCTGCTAATAATAATAAAAAAAAGACATTTCAACCATCCATTCATTCATCTTTTACAGCTTATTCGTGTCTGGGTCACAGAGGGTGCTGGAGCCAATCCCAGCTCACGTTAGATGAAGGCGGGGTCACCCTGGACACGTCGCCAGTCCATCACACGGCCGACACACAAAGACAAAGACCAACGACTCATGAGTGAAACCACGTGAATGTAGAAAAAGCAGAAGCATGCCTGTGCTGTATTTTCATCAGGATTTTAAAGACGTCCATACGTATTGATATTTTTTTTTTTTTTTTTCTGAATTTCACTCAATGAAAAACAGGGTGCACATTCACAAGCCTCATTCCAAATCTCACAATCGGACTTACATGGACGGAGAGCGTCCTTTAATCCTCCAATCTGCCAACAAAAACGCTGTCTGCCCAACACAGAAAAGGCTAACAAAAAAGAAAAGTCAGTTTTACTGAAATTGAAATCACATACTTGAGTTTATTAAGAAACTTTAGTAGAATAACGAACTATAAATAGTCCACACTGTTATTAGTAAATACTGAAGTGGTATTGCAACAGTTTACTGGATGGCTCACATTGGAGATAAAATATTAAGCAATGCTAAGATTCTGCATTAGTCCCTGAAGAGGAAATTAACAAAAAAACATTAGTGTTTATGAATTGTCGAATAGTTTTTGTTGTTTAAGCAGCAAAACCTTTGATCAGCTTTCTCTCTCTTTTGCATTTTCGCTTCACTCTATCTCTTTTAGTTCCTGCTAAAAAGCTGCTGTACCAGACTGATGAGCGTTATTTCTCGTGAAGTCCATGGGAAAATTGTCTTTTTTCACACTTAAATTTAATTGGTCATTATACTTTTTCCTATTAACAGTCCTCACTCAGCTCATCCTCCTCCAAATCTGGTTTCAAATCAAGATAACTAAACTCTGGGATGAAAAGACGCAATTTACAAACCAACGGATGACGGCACTTGAGGAATGAGGTGTGCACGGTTTTCATAAATACAGACGAAAGTATTCACGTGGACGGAGCATTCATGCATCAGCCTCCTGGTTGGCTTTAAAGAAACTCTAGCAGTTTAAATATGAAATTAAGGGTTCTTGCTCCTTTGGAGAGAGAGCACGGGGGGGAGGGGGCAGAAATATGAACCGGCTCGGTGACTTTCCACGGGCAGAGTGGCGGCTTAATGGAAAATAAGGGAAAGAATAGAACTGCCAAGTGACAAGTCCAAGAAAGTGTAGAAGAACAAACAAAGCACACCTGTTCTGCAAAGAGAGCACAAATGAGACTTCAGTATCATAAATCATGCACCGATAGCAGACAGGTACATACTCATATTTAGACTGGGCAGGCAGGGGAGGAGGGGAAAGGGGACGGGGGGGGGCAGAGGCAGCGCCTGGGAGGACAGAAAGACGGTTGTCTGACGAATAAGCTGCCATCTTACGGTAACAAACTAAAACTTACATCATGCTACTGACACACTGAAGAAGAAGGGAACACATAAAAAGGCCGACGTCTGGCCTTCGGAGCTGCCCGAATCCTCCCTGACGCCGTGTCACACGACTTCATACCCTTTGTGCAGGGCGATATTAAACCATTCTTCAGGAATGACAGCATCCAGTCTTTGAGGGATAAAACAGGTCAAAATCACCCTTCGCTCACGACTCGTCAAAAAAAAAAAAAAAGACAAAAAAATAATATGTAAAAAAAAAAAAGAAAAGAAAAATACATCACTTGAGGAGATGATGTTTACAGTTTTTAAATTAAAAGATGTCTGACTGCTTCCTGGTGTTTATGAAACCACTTCTTAATTTATTTAGCAGCGTGCAGCATACCGTTATGATCTTAGTATATGGGAATATCGCGAGGGAACGGCGTTTGCGCTGCAGGGAGCACTCTGTTCTATAAAATGGCTTCATATTCCTTGGCTGTTATGCAATCATGCAGAGCAATCATCAGACCTAATGATCCCCAGTAGATGGCTGCCCCTATCATTACAGCTCTGCTGCCATGTTTAACAGTCGACAACAGACATTGTGGGCTGAAAGCATCGTTTGGTTTTCCTCAGAATCTAAAGAGGGTGAAAAATGACTCATTAGGCGATATTGCTCCCTGCTGTTGCACTGGCTCCAGATTTACAGCAGGTTGTGTACATTTATTTACTGGCTTTGGATGATTGCGGAAGTGGAAGAAGAAACTCAGGAAAAACTCACCTTGAGTTTGAGTTTTCGGACGCTGTGTTCCAGCAGCGGCGGTTTGATATTGTGATAATACTTGAGGCCGCGGTTCTGCAGTGTTTAGCAACTATTTTGTGAAGGTGCCCGTCTGCCTCTGTTGGTGCGTCCGGCAGTTCGATCAAATCAAAGTGTCAACACTGTTAGAAACACTTCCCCTTGACACACAATGATTGCAATGTTTTGATCCTTTTCATTAACAGATTATTAGCAACACACTCTCCTTTTAAATTAGCATGTGCTGTTCTTTGGCATTGGACTGGCCCTAATACGACTCATCCTCGTCTTTGAAATTATAATGTAGTTATTCATGTGATATTCTGTGCGATCCACGTGTCCTTGCCTATAATTGAATTATCTCTTGTAAATTTGGCGAAGAAAGAACACATCTGAGGCTTTGCATGAATGTAATATTCATGCAAAACCACCACACTTTTTTGTTATTGATTGATTTTATTGAATAGCACTTTGAGTTCCTGTATTTTTCCCCAGTTTTGACAGTACTATTATTCTGAATGGCTTTAATATTCATAACTGCTGCTGTGAATGCAAGTGCATTTTTTTTAAGTATGAACTGATATCTTTTCATTTATTACTCGGTCTTTGCTGAAAACAGCCTTGACCTTGTAGTAACTTGTGATGGAGTGATGCAAACGCATATCTAACGGCTCAGCTTTTTAATAATAGATTAGTATCTTTGTCCTGAAAAAGTTTTCTTTCTTTAAAATAACAAAACAAAACCTTAGCTAATTTAAAAATTCAATCAGTAAAGAAGTCTGTACACTGTAAGTTGGGATAATAGTTCACAAAATAGTACAAAACAGACGTAGTTTTGTAATTTAAGTAAAACTAAAATCCATAATATCTTAAAAAAAGAAAAACATCATATTGCCCATAATCTTTTCATCCTGGGCTGCAACAATAAGGCTCTAAATACAACACAACATGTCCACATGCAGAGAGCTGCAAAGTTTTCATGAAGTAAAGCAGCAAATTAAAATAGAATTATCAGAAAGTAGTTTGGAAATTCAAGCTAAATTCATTTCAGCTGCTCCAGTTTCAGAGTTTTGGCATTATGGAGTCTGGCTTGTGTCACAGTCATCAGGACTGTTTCTGTGAGGGTTGTGGGTTTGGACCCAAAAGCTGGATGCCACTGACCTGGTGCAGGTGCTGAGTGGGGAGCTGTGAACGGATACTGGGCCATCCGGGGAGACGAACCAAGCTGGTGGGGAGCAGGCATGGAGCCGAGAAGAGGAGAAGTCGGTAACAGGGAGGTTCTGCATGAGGGCCGGGAACGACCTGGCAAAGAGGGAGCAAGTGACAAACTGACTGATGGGTGATCAGGAGCGGCTGCGTGCAGATCCAACAGAGACTGTGACACAATGTTAAACTTTAACAGGACAAAAGAACATTTAATGTCACTTCAATTAGGAGAGACTGATCAGAAAAAAGCCCAGATGAGGAACAGACCTCCTTCTTCATGACACCTTTAAAGTTAGACAGCGATGATAAGTGATTGGCTAATAGCCTGCTGTGTCATTCTGTGATTGGATGAAGACAATTAGCCTTCTCACCTTTTAAATGGTTTGGAAACACGTTTGTAACAGGGACATCTTTTTTATTTATTTATTTTTTTTAAAGGTGTTCTTTGGGTGGTCACATCCATCCATCACATCACATACTGCTCATCTCTGCAGCATCTGGAGCCGACACTCAGTCGGAGGGTGAACTCTGAGCCGGTCTGTCACAAATTATTCACACGCTCGATTACATTTGTGGGCAATTTAGAGCTTCCAGTTACGTTAACGTGTATATTTTCTGGACTGGGGGAAGCCAGACACCCTCTGTGAGGCTCCAAACACAGGAGGAAACTTTAGCTGCCACTGAACAAACAAAAAGACATTTCCAAACATAATTAGGACAAACAAGAGATGATGTTTTTCTTTGTGTGAAATCTTTTGTACATCACTCCCATTTTCAGGAAACAAACTATTTGAATGCTGCAGGTTTTTTGTTTTTTTTTTTTTCTCTTTACTCTACAACCACAGCCAGCAGCCGTCAGACAGACAGACAGACAGCCCTGCAGCCCGGACCGGTCCAGTTAGACCTGAGCTGCACAGCATCCATCTGATCTGACGAGTTACTGTGAATCACTGAGGGAGGAGAGAGAGCAACGCCCCCAATATTTACAACATACCACTGCATTGTTTTTCTGAGGAGAACTTAAGGCAGAGCTACGGGGTTTGTTTGTTTTTTAGCTTACATAAAACATATTTTCTGCATGCCTTTTTATTTCCTATTCTTTAAATGCAAATTTTTCTGGGACCATTTGCATGTCACAGAACATGAACTGAAATATTTTTTCCTTAATTTATGTATCAGATATCAAACAGTGTAGGGATTTAGTCAGAAGTAGTACACTTTTTAACACTTCCTTTCCACAGCAAACAGACTTTATGAGTTACTGAGCCTAACATGCCACAACAAGTTGATATGCATGTTGTTTAATTCGCCAACTGTTTTATTCATTTTGCTCTCGTGGCTAAATGAAGCAGTTGTGATATTAAGGGGTTTGTAGGAATAAACATCTAAATTAGTCGGCTGGACTGATGAAGAGGCAAAGAGAGGCAACTGAATGAGTGAGAGGGACTAAAAGAGGGAAAATAGGAGATATATAAGAAAAGCAAGATTAGACTGCTAATTATTTAATCTCTATTTTTGTTTGTGACTAATGATAATTAGGAACAGTGCACAATAATTACTAATTCATAGACATGGGAGCAACAGACTGTATTAACACAGCGGTATATATCTTCTAATCAACAATTAACAGCACAGCAAAATACTGTTTGCTTATCACATAATTCATATTGCTACCCAGTGCATTGGTAACAAACTGTGCTGGCTGATGAAAAGAACATGCACTTCACAGCCCTGTGCATTAAGGCTGAATGAAAAAGTTGTGAATCTTTGAGTGTTTAAATGATTTTTTTTTTTTTTTAAGGTTGTTAATTCTTTGCTCTAATAATATTCTCTCGGTGCAGCCTACAACTCAAAGATATATTTCCCTTTACAGGATGCTCCATCTTGTGAGGCCTTTGTGTGTGTGTGTGTGTGTGTGTTTTTTTTTGTTTTGTTTTTATTTTTTTTGTGTTGGTAATATAGCATACAGCAGCAGGAGGCAGGGATGGATGATATGTGTGGGAACATTAATCATATGCATGTGTTTGCAAAACGCTCTCCTTCTGTTTGTGCCACCAGGCTGCGATGCCTGCTTCACTTTTGCCTCTTAGTCACAGACAAGTGGAGGTGCAACGAAACAAGGGCAGCGTCGTACGAAGTCAGCAACTTGCCAAGCGGCAGAACATTTGTGCCCCGTGTTCACACAAACAAATGGATGGACGGATGGATTGGATGGATGTCCCTCTGGCTTCTCATGCTGGGGACAGTTTCCGTTTCATCTTGCTCCTTGCCACTGCTAACTTTGATGTCTCCGTGGCATCCAGGCCCTAAGAGAGCATCTCTGGGACTTCCAGCTGATCTCTCCTACATGTGACAATATTGTTGCCTCTCACCATGGACAATCCATGACCAACACTTTCATGATCTCTTGCTGGTTTCTGTGGCACAAAGAGGAGCCCAAAGGAAGACTTGGCTCTCCAAATCGTCCCAATGTTATGCTGGGAATGCGTTTCCTGCATTTTTGACATTAGCCGTCCCCCGTTGAACGTTCGACGTTTAGGAGGACGCACCACGATGAAAGAAGTGGAAGCAGGCAAGTTGGAAGGCCACATGCTCCCCAACAAAAAAACACCAAAAATGAAAATGATTTCAAGTTTGAGTGAATGGATTTGAAAATGGGAGCATTAAAACATCATATTTTTGGATCCACCACAGTAAAGATGTGATACAGCTCAATCATTCAGGCATTTATAAAGGTGGTCAGGCGGTCAGAGAGAGCGGCCCTCCCTCCCGTCATCAATCTCAGCTACTTTTTTCTGCCTCTTCTACCCGAAAACATTCAGCGCGCATCCCTCCGTCTTCTCGACTCACGTGGCGTCAGTCCCGGAGGAGTGATGGTAAAGAGAATTCCTCATGAATACTACTTGTCCCCCCTCAGCTGGTCACTCAGGGGGGAAAAGGAGATGAGGAAAAGGAGGGAATCACCGTCCAGTGCCACATCAACTTCCAACCCAGCAAAGTGAATGAAATACTCATCCTCCACTCTCATTTGAAAAAACAAAACAAAACAAAACAGAGACCCAGGACTTTTTCATTTTTACCTGGCACCTGATACCTTTGATTTCGTCCTTTGTTTTCCAATGCCGTTTGTACGCCTGTTTTCTCCAGAGGGAGACAAACAGGAAGGGTGTGAACGCTGTGAGATGATTATCAGGGAAAACTAAATTAACATTATGGCCTCATAGGACTGTGTTTACATCCACACCTCGCCGTCTCACCAATCCCCTTTCCGTCTGTCGTGTTTACCTTCGTCTCACTTGTTACCTAATAGGATGCCGGCTACAGAAACACAACTGCCTATTTCTATACAGCAGCTTTAAAAGGTTTTCGCAAAGACAAGCATCGTTTCGTCTTTAAAGTGTTGTATAATGTATGCCAAAGCGTTGTATAACTAAACTGTGGTAGTTATATAAAAACATCTAGGTAGTTGAGCTTATGTGCTCATTGTTTAATCCTGCTCGGAGAAACAGATGTGTCTCCCACACTGGGATAATTATTAAATCGTGCATAAATCGTCATGATTGTCTGAACTTGCTCAACCCTTCGCCCTTTAGGACGAAATCCTCAATCAGGCAGGACAGAAAGTACGAGATGCTATTTTTGAGCCGGTTCTGCAATCAGGTGAGTCGGGGAAAAGTGCAAATGCTGCTGCAGAGCGGAACAGGCCCGGCGCTCTGTCCCCACGTTGGCTGCCTGCTCCCAAGGGACGGCGAAGGAATAATCAGTCATTAACGGGTGCAGGCCCAGCTTCAGCTCCAGAGTGCCGTGTCCCTGGGAGGATCAATAGGCCAGGGTAATTAAAGAGCTGGCCGGGGACGGAGGGGAGAGGGAGGGGGCATGTTGCCAGTAAATCCACCGCAGCGACAGGATGCCTGTAGCCAGAATGACTACAACCCTGACACTGAGAATGCCGCCAAGGGAGAGGGACTGACCTGGAACGCTGCAAACAAACACAATCACCTGAGCAAATCGCACACAGTAACAGTCCCAGGTTAAACACAAGCTTAAGCACAGGACACCAAAAACTTGTGTGCATGTGGATGTTGTGGATTTACTTGACTTGTTTAATTTTTCTTCTTTTTTTTTTTTTTCAAGGGGGGGCATTTCTATTGTCATGTGGTGTAAATTGGCATAGATGATAGTAATTACTGTGATTTAGAGTTCTGTGCTGTGCCCAAACACCAGAGGATTAATCGCGTCATCTTGTGTATCCAAGTGAAGACGCAAATCTATTGAGCTGTCAGGACACATGGTGATTCAATTTCTCTAAGCTGCTTTTAGCGTAAGTAATGCTTTATTGAGGAAAAGATAGAGGCAAGGTAAGCTGCACGAGCATGAGCCATGTTGCTGGCTTTTCACATCCAAAACATCAGAGATGGATTTTCCTTTTTTACAATACAAATGAAATTGGTAAGATGTAAAAGTCCAATAAAGAGATGAAAGAAATACCAGAGAAGTAAATTCCTGAGGGAGAGACTGAACGATTGTGAATGATTTTGTTTGTTGGCGGAGGTGCTTTGTGTTTTTGCAGAGTAAAGTTCAGTCTGTGCCCCAAATTCTTCAGCGCTTTGCAGGCTCCGCTGGTTCAGTAATCTGGTGCATTAGCGATCCTTAATAACTACACAGAGGTCTTGTGTTTGTTGTCAACTCTCTCAGGCTCATAAGACTTTTTAAATCCAGTGCTTTACATTACGGCACCTCAATACACTTAATGCAATCAGCAATGCGCAGTGAAAAAACAAACAAGCAGATAACTGGTGTACGTACTGAAGAGCAGTGGGAAGCTTCGAGGAGAGGACACTACATGTGTACTGATTAATAATTAACTCTGACATGTGTTGACAGGTCATTTACCAAGTTGAGAAAAAGACTCAAACTGTCACAGATAGGTGTGAATAATCATGGCAAAGTGGTGTTCTGTACAACTGCATGCGTTTGGGGTTTTGATCTGCAGGGCAGGTTTGTAGGCATATGGCATTCTTTCAATTTTAATTAATTTGTAAGAATGCACCCACACATCAGCTGAAAAATATTTATATTTATCCCGAATTCTACAAAGGCACAAAATACTAAAGTGGACGTTGTCACATTACGAGCTCAGTATTCATCAACAGGTCTATACTTTTTGGGAGAAGTGGAAGTGAAGACGAACTTCCTGAACACCTGAAATTTGTTGACACTTTCAGCTCATTAAAAAACAAGGCTTAAAATGTTCCCATTTGCTGCATCTATTCAATCGTGTGCATTTTCTAATTTGTCTTTTTATCCCAACATCTAATTCCATATGAATGTCATGTTAAAGCTCTGCCT
The DNA here is from genome assembly GCF_900963305.1 of Echeneis naucrates. Classification (NCBI taxonomy): domain Eukaryota; kingdom Metazoa; phylum Chordata; class Actinopteri; order Carangiformes; family Echeneidae; genus Echeneis; species Echeneis naucrates. Next base: position 3,139,205 of record NC_042525.1, read on the forward strand.
TTCGTCTAATTCGGTGCCTCTGGAAAGAATCGCCTCATGTTCTGTTCAGGTTCTGTATAGACAAACACGCCATGCATAGTGACAGCAAAAACCTGCAGCAGAACTGCAACCACATTTGCACCCACTACGAGCAAGCGAGCTAGGTGCTGCTGCAGCTCAGTTGCGCGTTGGCTGCACTGCTGCAGGGGCACAACGCTAAACAGTCCAGCTGCTGAGTCGCAGAGAGGTCACCGAAAACATTTGTTAATCTCAGGCGCAACAGGAAAGTCACATGGCAGAAGACCTGAGGTTAACATTGCCTGCCTGAATGAGGGTGGACGATGCCCCCCCACCCCCCCCAGACCAGGTGATCACTGACGCGTCCGTGCTTCAGGCCACCACAGACTGTGGCTGAGCGCAGTTTCCACCCCATTTTCAACTCACCGCACCAAACAGCACACGAGTCTTTCAGTAAACTGATGGCACTTTGTGGTCAGCCATCAAAATACCACATTTGCCAACATCATCGTAAACAACACAGGCGGACATATTTGGCATGACTTGCAGTTGAGGGAAGTCTCTGTGGTGTTTCTGTCAACACATTAGTGCTAGCAAAGCTATTCACAGGGAGAGGACAGAAAGCGCTGCAGTGAAAGGCCACACCTTCTCTGTCCTGCTGCAGTTTGATCATCATAAGGTGATTTTCAGCACCAGATAATAATAATAATAATAATAATAATAATAATAATCTGTGTCGTACCTGCCGCCAGGAGGCCTCGCCTCACTGTAACCAGCAGCAGCCTGACGCAGCACAGCCAGACAGCCGGTGCAGACACTCGGGCCGTCACAATAAGTGAACTGAGAAATTTTAAAGACTGCCTGTTTTATTGCATATGGAAATGGCCTGGATATCGATCACTTTAATGAGGCCCATTCAGCAGACAACATCCTGTGTGTTTGGTATATTAGCTATGCGTTTCACCCCATTTGTTGTTGTTTGAAAACTAGGTCCCCTTCCCTTTTCTCTGGCATCACCGTCAGCCCAAAGTTTCTACTTGCACCAGAGATATTAACGTAAAATGTGATAAAATTGGCATTAAATGCAAATCCACAGTTCCCTCTCCCCGAACGCCGTGCCTGCCGCAGACCTTCGGTCCTCAAAACAGTCTGCGAGACCTTATTCATCTGAGTGCGCCCCAGTTTCCAGACTCATTTTGATAGCCTAAGCTGCAGTGCTCAAGGATACTTAAAGTTTATTGGCAGTTCCTGTGTAAGACAATACTTTTTCTTTTCTTTCCTCTGAGTAAAAATAGCTCTCTGAGCTGTCACTGGCCCCCATTATGACTGCTGAGTGTTTCACCAAATACCTCTATGTGTGCACATATTGATTTGGAAGCTTTCAGTTCCTAATGTGGCCCTTTATTAGTTCTTTATTAGAGGTAATAACACTGAAAAGGTCATCTAATTAACCCCTCTGTGTTAAAGACAGCAGTCACATCAGTTTTTGATTTTTCCTACTGGGGTGAATTCCCAATAGGCCTCAGTTTCCAATAAAGCCAATCAATCAATCAAGTTAAACTTTATCGCCACTTTGCTTTGTGTTACAATTGTGACTGAAGCAAAGACGGGCATTCCGTTTCTCTTCGGGAATGTGACATAAACTTGAATTTAAAATTTGAAAACACTTACAAACTGTATGTGTGATTAGAGAAGACGATACTAAAAATATCTACAGACCCAGATGCCTGAAGAAAAACCTTTAGAAGGTAATATAATGGAAGGAGCATTAAAGTGTTCACACTTCATCTGCTCTGCCTCTTATGCAGCACATACGTTATTTAGGATGCACTAATCTCAGCATGTGAAAGCCGAAATCAAACGTTTGTTGGCACAAGGTAAGCTCCTGATACAGTCAGCTCCGTGAAGCTCAGCTGGACTCTCAGGCTTTGGAACACAATGAGATCAAGTGCGGCAAATTGGCTTACGGTGTTCTGAACGAAGGCGTCCGTACGGCTGTGGCTCGCTTGCTGGCGGCCTACAGGGAAGAGAAGAGGGGTCAGATGGTCATATGACCTCTGATCATTTATGTTTGATATCACCTTTGAGCATATTTCTCCCCGCCTCAGAGCCTCGCTTAAAAGATAACCACGTTTGTGTGGTTCCGTCGCTCTGAAATAATGCACGCCTCAAATGTTGTCGACATCAACCCAGGTTGATGGATGAGCCTTCAAAAGTTTAATTAGAATCCTTTAGAGATGATTTGTCAAATACTTTTATGAAACTGAGCAGCGCAACTTGAAAAAAAACAAAAACCTAATATGATAATATATTTGGTCATGAATTGGCTCTGATATATATGTTGCTTTCTTCGTAAATCTTTTTCAATAATTAGACAACTTATTTTTTTTTTCTTCTGCTTCCAATAATTTCTTGGTCTATCTGATTTATCGTCTTAAGGACTTTCCAAATACACAACCTGACGCACCACCCTGGGACTCTACCCTGGCGGCTCCCCTGAGTCTATTGATTATTTGATTTATTGATCCAACCAATGTTCATTCCATTAAGGCATACAGGAAAAACTTTGTCCACTCTTGTAAGAAGATAGTAAGGGGGGCGGGGGGGGCCGGCAGGGAGAGCAGGAGAAGCCTATTGATTTTGTGGACAGTGACTCTGATCACTTTGAACAGCCTGGGATCGACAAGCCGTCCCCCGGAGGAGCAAAGCCATGATCGTTCGTACAAGAAGAAAGCAGCCGATGGGTGTGTCCGTCAGCTCTGAGCATTCCACAAAAATCGACCAAAAAAAAAAAAAAAAACAAGAGAGGGTATTAACTGTGATGTCCATCGATCGGCCAGCACTGCACACAGTCAGAGACACAAGCTGGCCCATTCGATTTGTCTGGAGACAGAACCGGACCCCGTGTGTTTGTAAGGAATTGCAAACAGCAAAAACGGGCAGCGCGGGTCAACAGGACAATTTCAGTCGGTACACATTTTTGTGGAGAGCAGCTGGATGGAGCAGGTTGGGGGTAGTTTAGGGGTGGGGTGGGGGGGGGGAGTAAACAGGAGGCATGCAGAGGCCAATGTAGAGTGATAGGATGAAAGAGAAAACACAGAACTCCGTAGGGGACTGATCTAAGCAGCGTCATTAACAGTCCAGCCAGAGATTCCCTCCTGGCCCGGCTGCCCTCAGTGCACATAGATCTGAGAGCAGGAGGGAGATATATTAAGAGCTTAGAGTCAGGTTTATTCTGTTGTGTTTGGTGGAGTCTCACAGGTGGGGGGGTCAGCATAAACACCACAACTTTGGAACTACTGGAGTGTCCTTTTCTTTCCTAAGATTTGACACCAAGCTGAACAGATGTGAACTTACGGGCGCTGTAGGAGGCCGAGCTACAATAGATTCTTCTTTTTTATTCACTCTCACACACACACACACACACACACACACACACACACACACACATTCCCTGAAGATGTTACGAAGATGTTACCAAACTTTGCGATGTCTGACACATTTCTTTGCAAGTTCTGGTCACACCTTTTCATCAGACAGAACATGCTACATCCTAATTTCTATATTTCCAGAATTAGACTAATGAACTAATCTGAGAGGTTCTGATGGTAAACATCCCTGATTTGTCAGTGAACTGCTATAAAAATCTGTATTTCCATGATGATTACAGTTTTATAAACAAAGAACTGATTTGCAGTTTCTATCGTAATGATTTCATGAATGTTAGCCGTAAAGTTCATCGCATGGATCGGCACGGATCTGTCAGAGGAACTCGTAACATTTGGAGCAACTCTATTTTTAATAAAGCAGCATTTTGCATTGGAAGTCACAACTACAATAAAAGATATCATCTAAACTAATATAATTTCATCTAAAAAGATGGTCCACGAGGCAGGAGATCCTGGGGGAAGAGCATTTAGCCAAAGCAGCTTTTACTGCATGTTTGCTCTGAAAGAATAATGAGTGGGATGATGAGTCAAGAGAAAACACAAAGCAAAGCAAAAGTTCCTACACCTAAATCAAACAGCACGACTCCCGGCTACATGCGGCTTTTATCATTTAATTCTATCAGGTAAAGGTTCTATAATTAATTTGTTTTACAACAGATTTCTCGTGTTTATTATTCTTGAACATTGGTACATAATAATGAGGCTATAAACAAAAAGGCAGTTTTGATTGTTTTAGGTAATTGAATTTGTTATTAAAAAAATAAAATGTTGTAGCATGAGGACAAGTTGGTACGAAAGGTGATTTCCTTAATTTTTCTCTTTAAAAAAATAGACAACACATGGCTAAGATTACAGCTTCATGGTTACACAGCAGATTTGTGATTTAAATGGTACACATTTTCCATTTTGCATCATCATGTCTCATCATCGGTACAGGAAGCAGACAGCACAGCAGCTGAAAATACATTTTAATAACACGCACAAGCACACAGGCAGGGCTCTAATGTACGCTGTGTAAATGCAAATCTATTCATGGTAAAAGTGTATCTCTGTAGAAAATCATCCCTGTCTCTTTCACCTCGTATTAAATGATTGATTAATCACGACCATGTGAATGATATCAACACGTACATTTTGCGAAATGTTTGGCCGAGCCTAATGACAGTTTGACGCAGAGCCAATCTTGGGAAGGGACGAGAAAGGTGATTGAAATTCATTGCTTTTGAATGCCTGCAATTTGTGCCCAGGTCAGAATACGCAAATTGCCACGAGCTCCGGGCATTTCCCAAACCTACAATTAAACAAGGAGCGCATAAATCATACGCAGGAGGATGAATGGCGGGCAGGAACTTACTAATCATTCAAACATTCAACTGTAGAGGAGAATGGATTTTTATTCGAATTAGACTTGTGTGGTTGGCAGATCCCATTTTATAGTGAAGGTGGAAGGTACCAGACTGTATCTAACAAACCCCAGTATTTAAATACACATCTGAAAATCTGCCATTTGTCCATCCATTCTTAAACCCGTCTTAATCACTGACTCGGCAGCTAACTAGACTTTGACTGTCGTCCTAATAGCGTCACGGATACTTTCATGTCAGTAAGAACTTCAAGAAGACAAAAACTTTTGATGAGATAGTTTCAGCAGTTCAGAGCTGACGTGACTGGTTTGAGAACGGCTGCTAATCTTGGTTTGTTTTTTTTTTTTCGTTTTATTATTTATTTTAATGATGTTCTCAATGAATCATTTCCAACCTTTGCAGTTTCCTCTCTAAACAACAATTTTAAATCCGCCTTGTCCAGGTTGTTATTGTATATCACACACACATACATTCAGACAGAGGTAAGGTAGCGGACATGAGCTCTAACTCTCACTGCAGAACCATTATTGCTGCTGTAATTTAAGACAGCTCTTTGTAACATGGTAATTATGGCTGATGGGAAGATTTTCACATTATGGTGATACAGAATTGCTGACGGGTCACCGGACCTCGCCGGTGGGAGAGAAGAGGTCTGTGAACATGTTAACAGAGTAATCTTTTTTGTGTTATCTCCAGGACGCACACACGGAATGGATGCGTTCAGGTTGCCTTTGAATCACAGTGTCAATTACCTTGTCCATATGGGACAGCAGTGATTTGGATATTAAAGACAGGGGGTGGGAGGGGGTTGTGAGTGAAGGGGCCGTATCAAAAGGCCCCCCCCCCCCAGCCATCTTGCGTCCCTTAAGGCTACACTTATGAACACCTGACTGACTGACTGGCTGGCTCGGGGAGGTGCGTCAGTTGTGATAGCGTTGGTAAGAGATGAGATGGAAGATGGAGCACCTGGTCCAAGAACAAGAACCCCGCTCCCCCAGGGATTCTCATAATTAGCATCAGATTCACACCCTAGCACTTCAGAAAACACTGTTGTGTCTGGCAGCACAATTCACATGATGCAGTGTGGAAGAAACATAATGCTCAGGGGTGATAATCCAGGGCATGAAGGAAAAGATCGTTAAAAAAGTCTCCGGAACAAATGCACTACTTATACTTAATATAAAAAGTAGTATAAGGAGTATAATTGCCATATTTATGGTAGATTAAATTAATCTGCAGCCCCTAATGTGACAGGCATTTAAAAAAAAAATAAATCATCCACCGGTTTTCATCGCTGCATCTTTGACCCGCTCGCTGTTTTGGTTTTTCCAGCCTGCAGCTTCATGCTTTGGTTGCTGCTTGCATGCTGTCATAGTGTCATTTGAGGACACAGCAGGCAGCAAACAAACAAACAAACAAACACACACACAACAAAAAAGAAAAACTCTTCAAAAGAGCCACCGTATATTAACTGACCAGCACCAGACTGCAGAAAAACAGAGAGGAGCAGTCAGGAGTTGGAGGAGAGGACGAAATGAGAGCGAATGTTGGAGCGGCATTAAAAAATAATCATTAATTTCACATTGAAGAGGCTGTGTGATGTGTTGGAGTGTTTTTTACCTTTTATTTAAGGTCATCAGGGACACGTGAGGGCTTTCCTTGTCATGCTGTCTGCCTCGCTGTGTGTGAAGGACTCAGGTGCCACTCATCAACAATCACCAGCTCCTGCTGCTAAGACCGGCCAATGATTCCACTGTTAGTCTTTCTCCGGTCCAGGTCTGGTTTCTGCCTTCGTTACAAGCTGCTTTCCTCAGATCCCTGACCCGACCTGACCCCTGTGACCCGATCCTGTCCACCACTGCAATAAACTGTGTGGTTCTGCATCTGAGCCTTCTAACTAACACTTCCTGCTGTATAATACGACATGTCAGCGCAGCAAGAACACAAACACATCAGAAAGTAACTAATCCCAAAAACAGAACACATAATTAAAACTTTAAATAGCATGTTCTTATCCATCAAACTTGAATTATTTTATTTATTCACTGCGTTAACAGGAACTGAGTAGGTCTTTAAATAAAATCGATGTGATATATTTCACTACACCAACTACGGGCGGCTGACAAGGTCGACATATTTCCTCCTTATAAAATGAAACTAGGCAGGACGAGAGTGCATTGATTTTAATCGCTCAGTGCGTGGCATAAATGTTATTGAGGATGGACTTTGACTTTGCTTTCACATTATACTCTATTATTTTCCCAGTCACTCTGACAAGGCTCAGCTGCTGTGGTGCGATCAGCCCGGATCATCTGGCGACTGTCACAGCTTAAAGTGACTCCTAAAGAACAAAGACCCACAACAACAGCTTGAAATCATCATCTTTAATCGCTGGAGCTGTCTGTTTCACTTTTATACGGTAAAAGCTTTTTAATTGTTGTGATAAACTGCAGATGTGTCTGACATTGACAGTCCTGATGATGGCATTCACATGTACAAATTATGAATGACACTGCAGACGGCAGATTGCGTCCTTTTCATGATGCGTGATGTTATGTTGTTTTTGTTTGTTTTTTTTTTTTTTCATGAGTTTTTTCTCGACTGGTCAGAATGATCCAGTGAGGTCTCAGACAGCAGTGGATAATCCATGTGATCAAAGGGTCTTAATGCAATATGAGGTTTTTTAAAGGTCAGTTTCAGATCTGCCATTTCTTATAAGTCCTCTGCTCTCCTCTGGCCTGCCAGCCATTAAAGGTCACATCATACTACACTCCTGCAGACAAAAAGATGGCAAAGGGCTCTGTGTGGAGGTTACCATTCTTCATCTAACAAGAAAGGCTGCGAGAGCAGACACTGCTATTATACTACATGCTGTCATACCAAATTCACAGCAAGCTCGCTTGCACCGAGTGCTTCAAACACAAAGGTTTGTCCTTCATCCATCAAAATCCCCGCAGCTCATGCACGAGCTCTGCGTGTCGTTCCCCCGGAGGATTATGACTGCGATGACGATAATTCCTGTGATAACTATCCTTCATTTGTATCTTCTTTAATGAACTGGTGGAGGTAGATGGCTGAGTCCAGTTCTGTTCAAGCACTAATAACTACAGATTCCCCCAGCGGCCATGTTAGGCTAAACTGTGTTAACCACGTTAAAATGACTCAAGCAGAAACAAACAGGCAGAAAAAAAAGCTTTTAGTCTCTAAGGCTGATTTCCCCCGTAATAATTTTTTACGTACCTCATCTCTTTAAACTTAATTGACACATAAAGTTGATCATAATTGAGGGCACACGCGGTGTTTCAGTTGGAGGGGTCTTTGTATTAAACGTGACTCCTTCCTCTCCGCTCCCCGTGGAGACAGCTGTAATATTTCTAAGGTCTTGGCCTTGCCTTGATATGATGAGCTGCTATATAAACAAAATTAAGCTGAACGGGAAATATGCTTTGTCGAGACTGCTGCCGGAAAAATTGACATGCGTTAGAAAACAAAAACAAATTGTGCTATATTTGTTTGAGAAGACGATATAATGTCAGCCAAGGTGCACAATTACACACGTGTAGAGTTCAGCTCCTATCAACAACTTATAGCAGTAACTTTTGATTTCAGTTCATTGGCTTTTTGCAATTTGTTTGGTTCTTCTTATTCTGTTCTTGTGTCTCTTGACAAGAGAACAGTGGTTTACCAAATTCTGCTGATAATGACAAAATCACAGCTCCCTCTGCATTTACCTTTTTAGCACGCCAGTTGGTATTTTTTCATTAAAGGGTTTGCTGAAACTATTTCAAATCAAAAACACAGGATAGGTCATAACTGCAGAGAATGCCATCCGAAATTGCTACACAATTTCGTAATCCTCCAACACTGATTATATTCGTTATACTTAAGAAATCTCTACACGTGTATGCAGTTTCATTACTGTTGTTGCTGACTTATTTGTTGTACACAGCATAAGTTTCCACACTGTCAGTGATTCTTGCAGGCCCATATGTAAGGGTGACAAATTAATGTAATGTTAATGGAAGCACATTTGCCTGAAACATTTCAGTGTACGATGGCAAACAGAATCAGATTAATTGGAACACTTTAATTTTTGACATTTACATTTTAGTGTATCAGGGCAGGGAGAAAAATTGAGCTAATTAAGAAATGAAATTAAGTTAATTAATCTGCTGTAGCTGGTGGGAGCTGGCAGCATTGTGAACGCTCTGTCAACCAAATAAAGTCTACATATGTGGCGTCGTGTTTGTGTTTCAATACCGACGGTACTGCTGGTTGACCTGTCGCGTTCTTATGTCTCTTTTCGCTTGCTTACATTTGTTGTGTTGGAAAATGATAAGCTCTGTCAGTTTTAATTGCTAAATCTCCTTTAGTACCAAATAATGTGGGGCTGTGTGAGTTAACAAATAGGCTTACAACGCAAGTCTGCCCTAGATACTGTTCTCATTATCAATTTTCTTAACTTCTGGACATTTCAGGAACTAGTGTTTTATGAATAGTGTTGTTGAGTACTCTCTTTCTTTCCACGGAGTGATGAACAAACCACGCAGAGTTATTCCCTGACAAGGAGGGGACTGTGAACCTGATGCATTCAGCACATACACAGTAGTTGTAGGTCACATTAAGAGCTGCAATGAGGGCCCTTAATCACGGCCTGCGGCTGCACTGTTTGAAGCTTCAGCAGCTCAGGAAATTCATATCTACTTATTCTAATTTTTTTTTTTTCTTTATCTGCACGATGGCTGAGAATTTGTGCAAAAAACTGCAGTGGTTGTCATTCGTTGCCAGCCATCAAATCCCAAAATATCTCTGTGTGGCGTGACAAATGTCCAGTTTGTCAATTTAAGAAAAAAAAAAAATGCTCTTGGTGTTAACTAGCTAACTGGAGACTGAGCACACAGAAACACAGCACAGCTTTAAAACCGACAACCTCACCGCGATGTTACTCGGATGTCCCACTACACATTTGAAGCACGAGGTCTTCATTAAACAGAGTTAAACAGAATCAAATGAGTTTTCAGGTGTTCAGTGTTGTGAACACTGTCAGTTAAAACTCATGCAACCAAGCAACTTCATCTTCTTCACTTCCTCCAGCTTTTGTTCAAGTTCTGGCTTTGGATGGTTTGTTTAAATTGGTTAATTACACGTCGGGCTCGTAAACAACTCGTGAACCTGCTAACCTTTTCTTGAGCGTTTCTCAAATTGGATAACTCTGTTTTGATGGTTTTAGTTTAATTTCTGCAGCTGCCACAGCTAGCGGCCAACCCGACCAAGCACAATACCAGACATCTGTCTGCACACAGACGCCTGGTATTGTGCCTCCACAAAGTCTCAACAAAGATGTTTTCTTGGAGGATTCGCTACAAATAAGTGTCAGCTAGTGTGAGAAACCAAAGTATAAAAACAGACCTTGCTCAGCTCAGTAACAAAAGACATGTATGTGTTTGCACTTTCTGAAAGACTGTTTCACATAATCTGCCAAACACTGTTAAGCTGCATTTTGTTAATGTGAATCACTTAAATGTTTCTCTGTCCTCCTATTTAGTGAAGCGGGAGTCTCTGTATCACCATACCTGCCATAACCTGACCACGGAGACTGGAAGCTCGCTTTCATTGCTAATGATTTAAATAGAGACTAATTAGAGTGGCTGACAGCTGCAGAAGGACATCTGACATTAATGAAAGGCAGCTTTTTATGAGTGACATTTAAGAATAATGACGGCTTAATCTAAAATGTATGCCGTGTTACCATGGATATAGTATTTTCATCCTCTTGAGGTTTTCTTGAAAACATCTGAAGCTGTACAGTTAAAGTGTGTCTACCGACATTATCCCTTATCTTCTTTCAGCGTCCTCTGTTTGTGTAATCCACTTTGCAGTCCAACCATGTCTAATGTTCACATATGGCAGTTTGACCAGACAGCAATCCCAGATGACTGTGGCATCCCACTGCTGAGAGCATTTTTCTGTTAACACAGATCAACTGTGACACTCACAATTAAATCTGTCTGTGGTCTGGTAATAAAAACAAGCAACAATAGCCTGATCTGCAATTTTGCCACTTCTCTGCTCAGACGTTGAGGTCTGGAAAGCCGCATTTATCCTTCAAATTGCATGTAAAAGAGACACGGAGACTGAATGTGAGCACGAGGGAAGTCATATCTTTTTCCAGGTTAGAGAGTTCTTTGTGCTCGCGGCGACAGTACGGAGACGAACACGGGCAGAACCACCACCTGCAAGGTCGTGCCCTCCCCATTCATCACCACTATTTGTCACGGCGTTTCCAACGTCCTATAGCGTGCTGTGGTCATGAATGTGCAACTCGCCCCTTTTGCTCTGGGATGAATTCCTCCTTTAGCTTGACAGCCACGGTGAACATGTGTTGATTACCCGCCACACGCGCTCACCACCAATCCATACACGCAGCATTATTCAGGTACAAATCAGGATCCGGGGAAGGATAATGTTTCCTGAAAAACCACTTGCGTGCTGATAACTGACACCTTAAGTCACGCATATTGATTAAGTCCTGCAGGCATTAGCAAAATCAGTTGATTCTGCAGAATGGAGAGCTGGTGTGAATGCTACTGTGACAGTGAGTGAAAGACGTTCAGAGGCATCTAGTGACAAAAGGCTGTGCTGTAGTGAAGGGAGATGTAAATAAACCAGCAATCAGGACGCATTAGCTTCAGCCCGAGCAGCTACGATATGACGCTCTGATGGACTGTGTTTGTTAAATGAGAAACAGTGCAACCAAGTGGATGAGTCATTTTGAAGTCATGCCCTCTCCAGACGGCCCCATTGTCCTCCGTGAAAACGTTTTCTGGACTTATTTATGAGGAAGCTTATATCCACATCATTGGCTCATTTCATTCTTGCAAATTATGCTAAAAAAGAAAAAGAAAAAAAAAAAAAAGGCACGGCCTGAACCTCGGTGTTGGTGTCTCTCGCAATTATGGTTATTATGATGAGGTGTGGCGCGCTGCCGTTCTTTGTACGACCCCCTTTAAATTTAGGTACGAGGTGGTTACAGAGCCCATAATCTGTAGTCACAGAAACGATAGCAGAGTTACGCCATTAATAAAGAGGAGCAGCTCTCCAGGTGCTCTGGAACTTGATCAATGTTTGTGCAGAAGTCATGGGGACAGACACTGTTTGCAGTAACACATTTTTTTTCCTGGAAAACCGTCTCTGGCTTCCTGGCATCTGCCTCAGCAGTGAAGAGACAGACACTTCTTCGGATTTCCATTTGAAATCCAATGTGGCATCTTCAGTTTCCAGAGAGGCACATTATGGCTTTTCAGTCATGATTATGAGGCAACTACCACCACAGAGAGGAGGTGGAGAGACTCATGAAACAAAACACCAGCAGCAAATGTACATGAACTGGCACAGAACATAGATGCTCACACACACGCACACACCAGCAGATATACCGCTCACACCACTGTGTGCATGAAGGGAAAATCCTCACAGACACGCACCATCACAGCTCCACCAAGCTCTCAGCCATTTATTATTTATCGAGGAAATCATAGGAGGCTTTTAATTGGAGATGTTCTAGAGGGTGTCTCAGAGGTAAACGGGGCACTGTCACTGTCGATCTGCAAACTTCCTCAAGTCGGAGAAAAACGGCGGGATGTCGCACTTTCATGTGCACCTCCTGTTGACTGTGAAGGATGTAATTTAAAGCCATCCTTCTCCTCTCACCACAGCCTCTGATTAGCAGCCCCAACTCCCAGGCTGGCGCATACTAATTCAGGAACGGCAGCCAGGGAATCACCGCCATTAGTGGCAGGTACAGAGACTAAACGGCTAATATGCTAATGAAAGGATTGGTATCACCTCGGCTGTCAGTCAACCAAAATGAAAAAAATAAAATAAATCTATAGGGCTGCTAATAATACCCTGCCAGAGGGAGGGGAGTGGAGGAACGCAGATAAAGAGACACAGAGAATAGGTAAGTACGGAGAGAAAAAATGAAAGCAACGTGGAATGAAAGCTGGTTGGCCTGCGTGCACGTGAAGCTGTGATCATAGCGGGTGTTCAGGCGGTCTGCGGGAAATGAGCCCAGACAGTGACAGGAGTTAATGACAGGAAGGGCTGGGGCTGCGGAGCACTCCTCATCATCAGAACAGTGTGACGGTGCTGTAACGTCCTGCGTGCCTCCATAATGACAAGCTGCACCTGACATTATTACACACCGCTGTTCACACAGGAACTCGGACACAGTGCTGTGTTGTTGTTGTTTTTTTTTTTTTTTTTTTTTTTATAAGGACCCTTAGATGATTTTTTTCATTAACAGCTGCAAAACACAACAGAAGCATTCAGCGGGGATGTTGATATGAACACAAGTGAACACAAGCGGTTTGGGGGGGGGGGGGGCAACATCTCATTACAGCCTGAAACTGCTTGATATTCTGCCGGTAGGTGGGTGTCTGAACCGCAGCCCCAGCGTGCCACCGACCTGTTGGGCAATCACACTGTGCTGGAGGATCTGAAAGTCCCTCTTGTTTGTCCCATTCTGACCCACTTCAGCTGACAGCTCACAAATCAAAACTATCAGTCTCTGCTCTGTGTGTGTGTGTGTGTGTGTGTTTACCCACCCTTCAGCGTCCCACCTCCCTGCATGGAGCTTCCCAAGAGGCTTCTGGGGCCTTACCTCATTTGCACTCATCACAGCAACTTGGGAGCGGACTGACAGGCTCATTTTCCCCACTCTGCATGGAGCAGCACAGCAGCACTGCCGATGAACAGCCAGGCACCCAGAGTGGTTTTATAATTAGCTGCTTGCTCTCTGCCACTAATGTACAGGGAGCAAGAGCCTCCTTGTGAGCGTGCAGTCGGCAGACAGCAGGCAGCACGTTCGAGCCACCGCTAATGATAAAATGTAGGTGTGCACGGTTATATGTTGACTGAGGTCGCGCTGACAGGCAAGGAGTGAGGTGAGAGAGGGAGGCAGGTGAGGCTGCGAATGTGTGGATGGCTGCCTCGCTGCTCAGCGCGTGAGAATTGCGCCGGGGGCCAGCGGCTGATTGCTTTGATGGAAAATGATTGTGTTTAAAGTGGCTCTGACGCACACAGACTGCGGCCTCGCTGTCGCATGGTCAGCCGGGCTCAGGTCAGCCAAGAGCTGCACCACATCGTTTCCCATGAGGGCTGGAGGGTGAGGCGGGGCACGGTGATATGGCTGTTGGTATATACTTGTGTTATGAGGAGCGAGAACTCAACTGCTGTCCTGTTAAAAGGGCCCAGTTCGAGTGTGAAGCTGAAAATGAAACAGGGAGCGAGGGGCTCTGTAGGAGAGGTCGGCCTCTCCTCGACGGGGCACGTCCTCAGTCCCTGGAGGACACGTCGCCTCAATGTCAGTGAACAGAGCAGAAAGCGTGGCGATTACAGGCATAAGAAGAAATCAGGTCCTACCAGAGGCAGCAGGATAAAAACTGCAAACTTCTGCGATGAATGCAATCGTTATAATGTCCATTTTTTAAATTGTCTTATTTTGAACACTGATTGGCCCCCGACGAGCTTTTTTGCTGCTCAGCATCACCTGCGTCACTGTGCTCACGAAAACAAGCCCTGTCTGTCGTGAAGCCACGCTAGATTACAACGTGCAAAGTGTTTCAGCTCATCTCGTTCCTGCCACCGCCGCCGCTGAGCTCTGTTTTACCGTCTCTGCGGGAGAGACATCTGTTGTTCGGCCGCGCTCACACAGCGGATAGAACATCCACCTAGTGTATAGGTGGAAATGGAGCGATCAATTAGATTTTAACAAATGACTTTCTGTGTATTACCCAGCAGCTGTTAAATCGGTCAACCTTAGCTTCCCCCTCACACCACCCCACCCCTCTCTCCCTCTCTCTGAGGGGACGGCAGAGAGGAGGAGAGGGCTTGTCTGCACTGCGTGCTACATCATGGCAAACTACAGAGAAAGTCAGCCGTGGCCTGGGGCGTCGGTGTTCTACGCGTAGCAAGGCCGTGGACGGAGATAGAGGGATGGAGGTGGGTCAGATGGACCCCAGGGGCCCCTGGTGGAGATGATGGGGGGGACTTAGGGCCAGGAGATGTGCATGCTACATATGGAGGTCCACGGTTTCCCCAGGCAAAGGCCGGCCGGGCCATTTGTTCACTTCCTCCATTCTTAAATATATAAATAAACTATAGCTTCTCTGTTGCAAAGACACACGGCAGATATACGCTTACATACAGAAACAAGTTTGAACATAAAGGCACAAACTTCAGAAAGGACAGACCCACTTCTAGTTCCTACTAGTAACCTCAGTCTTTAAGGGCGCAAGCACAACTCAGCGAGTCAGCTCCCTATATGATGAAGGTTTATGGTAAAGTGCTACTAATGGCTCAGAAGAACATCTTAAAAGGCCACTTAAAAGCTAGCAGGCCCATAAACGGCGTGACACACGGCGAGATCTGACCACACAATATTCATCTGAGTGATTGAATGCATCGTGCAGTTTGGAGTGTGTGTGTGTGTGTGTGTGTGTGTGTGTGTGTGTTATAGGTATTACTCATATTGCAAGCACCAAACTCTATTTACACTTTTATAAAACAGGGACTTGAGTGAAATGGGGGGAAAAAAATCATATTGCAATTATTTTGGCAGATATTGTAATTTTGGTATGAGTCACAATTTTATTTGGAGGTGAAGTGGTGCCTTTTTTGCATTTCATTTTCCCGGGGCCTGAGGTCTGCAAACAAATACGCTCCCTTATGTCTGGAGTTGGGCTGCACAATATGCAAATTGTGATCATTTTGGGCAAGCATTGTGATTTGTAATACACTTTCAGTTGAAATGGTCATTTTCTGCATTTTATTTTCACTGAAATAAATAATGATTTGCACTTGCACCAGGCTCCTGCATGAATTTTTAGATTTGGGAATTTAGATGATTTAGACTATGATTTAATTTGATTTGATCATATTCATTGTGCAGAAAATGATTTCTACACAAGGGCACCACAAGGCATTCGTGGTATATTTGACTTATTTAGCCTTGATATAGCATCTCCTGGGATTTCAATCTGAAAGCATAAGGTAAATATTAGGGTGAGAGTGAGGCTGTGTGTGTGTGTCCAAGATATGAAGGCAGGGAAAAACATACAGACAGTTGGTGTGTATTATTCAATAGCTAAGAGATGTGTGTGATACCAAGAGGAAGTTACTCTCACCTTCGGCACATAAAGCCACAGCAGACCGGAATTCTGGCATGCATGCCGTCATCTTAAGTTGGACGACTGTTCCCCCGGTGGAAAAACACAGCACTTATAAAAACGTCTTTTTCTTTTTTTTTTTTTTTTCCCTGCTACATTTTAGAGCTGCAGTCAATAGTTAAATCAGTAGAAAGGAACTACATCTCCCCAATTGCACATCACCGCACAGGCGCTGTAATCACTGAGCACAATAGAGCGGAAAGCCTCTACTTATGGAAAGTACCGTATAATGGCAGAGAGGCTGGTGAAGTCTACCATTAAGTTTTGATAAGATGGCTGCCATATGGAGGAGAAAAAAAAATAATAAATGAATGAAATCCACCGCACATCCCTGACAGCGTTGAAGGAGAGCAGACATGTAGGTTTGACCAAGTCATTTTGAATAAATACAGGTGTGGGAGCCTTCTGCTGCAGATGACGGTGTCTGGAGTTTTTGTTGCTCCCACAACAACATGCAAACTAACTTCGTCTTCTAACCAGCTCTAGTTGGCGTCACCTGCAGGACGCGGAGCGTTTACGACGTCTCTGTGACGTGCTTCCTGAATTCTTATCTTCACTACATTTAAACATACTTTTCAGCACGTTTGCTTCTTCTGTATTTTCCATCAAACATGGCTGACTGAGTTTTTCATCCAGGCATTTCAAAACATCCAAACTAATGGCGAGTTTATAACATATTGAAGTCTCTCTCTGTCTCTCCTGCTGGCAGAGCTGTTGCAGCAGAGAGGACATCTGCACCACAAACACTGCTGCTCTGACTCACTGTGATAAAGCAAAATGTAATTTTGTTTATGATGAGAATTACTCTCCAAATTAATTTCCACAGCAATTAATCTTGATGCCTCACCTATAAGATGCATTCTGCTCTTTGGGAGAGGTGATAAAATGAAAATAATTGGATTGATTATTTTATATATTTTTGTAATGACCAAGCTGTAATGGTTTTCTCTTTTTAATGGAGTTTTTTCCATTATGAATGGCTTATGATGTCTACGGTGTTCAATAGCCTGCAAGCTCCCAGATATTTAATAAATATTCCTTTATTGTGCTTTATTCCATAGGTGGAGCTCAAGTATTGCCTCTCGTGTCCAAATTGCCTTTCAAATCCCCCCTCACCCATCAGTCACCAACCCCAAAGCCTAATAACCCTATTGAGGATCGTTTCTTAATTAAACCTTTATTTATCTACTTGCTTGGTAGAAGGGAAAGGGTTAAGTCCGTCTATTCTCTATCCAATATTGGGACTTGCTTGGTTTCATTCCCCAAGGGAATATCTCTTTATAGTCTGAACATCGAGCGCTCTGAGCGCTATAGTTTGCATAGGTGTGAAGGCAGCAACCTAATAATGAGGAGGTGAGACCGCCAGTCGTCCTGTGGAGGGGCAGAAACTAACGAGATGAGCTTCTGTGAAACAGAGGAGGGAGTGAAGATAACACTCAGGACCATAAGGAGGAATGAAAATGATAAACAAAACAGAGCCGTTCAGGCCTGATAGACATTCTCGTGTTTTTTCTGCCTACTGGATGAAATATTGCAAAAATCCATCTGCCTGAGACTGAATCACAGCACCGTCACAGCGGCACACTGTAGAAGAAAAAGCGAGTCTTATTACCTTGGACATTTTATATCAGTAGCTGGGGGGCAGAAAGCAATTACACTAACAGCAGTGAAGAACAAATCTTTTGAAGGTGAACAAGTCTGGATTTTCATATCGGGATGTTTGCTCAGTACTTTGGAGTTGGGGTGAGATGTATTTTTTTCATTTAGATTTTGTAAGCATTGCTATAAAATATGCATTGAACGTCGCAGACTGTTGCTGTTGGGTTTGTGCAGACTGCCGTTGGACCTGAACAACGCCGCCGCTGCTGCCAAGTTCACCGAATTTCAGCCCCAGTTTTCTTCAGCTTGACCATCAGTTGTGAGTCACAGATTGTGCAGATTGTATATTCCTGTAGGAGCGCTGGCACTCGATGGATAAACACAGAAGGAAAGCAGCAGAGAAGCTGTGGATTTTAACAAATTAGCTAGTGACTGTTGGAGAAACTTCTCCAGCTCAAGTGTCAGCGCCATAACTGAACGAAATAAAAAGCTCAGTATTGAAACTGCTTTATACTTTAAAGTGCTTAAAGATGGATGCCACACCATCCATGTGACTAACAGCGACAGCTGAGACACAGTAGATCTGGTTTCATCATGACATGGGAGGAAAGCATGACAGATCCACGCTGAAGAATCTCAGAGCTAACAAAGCGAAGACCTCAAATTGATTTTGACCTTTTGGCTCAGTTTTGGTTTAATGACAGATCATCCACTTAAATAGACCTACATGGATTTTGTTGTTTGTTTATGTAACTTTAAGATGTTCATTTGAGCTTAGAATCAGTTTTTTTTTTTTTTTTAACAAACAATCCTTTTTCTTCTATCACCTCATCATCTCTCCGCTGCGGCTGTTGTTACAACAGGAAATCCCATCATGCGTAAACTGCAATAAGAGAGGATAATGGTAACGTTGCACAGGTGAGCAGTCAAATGAAATTAGCTTTTTAGGTTTGCCTTCATCTTATCGTCATCAGAAACACTTCATTAATCCCCGAGGAATGCTAAATAGCCATGATATGTGAATGCTGATCAATGTGGGATCTTTGAGTGAAGGATGTGAAGAGACAGTATTATTTGCACATATTGATGAAGAAAATGTATAAATGCATGGGATTCGTTGTGGAGACTGGAGCCGGGATGAAAGATGGATGGAGCTGAGTTCATTACCGACCCTCAGAGCCCCCACATAAAGTCACCGCTCAGCTGCTGTCCACTTAAATAAGTTAGAAAGGTTATTTATTAGTGGTGACCTCGCTAATAAATAAACCAAATTGTTGAGTTACCGCTGTGATGTTTCATAATACAACAATAGCACATTTCGCCACCTTACCTGAGAAGCATTTGAAAGCAGCACAAACAGAAACAACATTATTATTATTCTTATTCTTCTTCTTATTATTATTATTATTGGTTTGAAGATGCTGTGTTTTTACTGCCAATTTATATTTATAGCTTTCAAAACTTTTACTTACTTTTTTCCAGCCGCTGTCTATACATCTTACAGCAACCTCCGCTGTGAACGCACAAAGACACAACATCTGTGTCCTGTGGTGAAAAAAACAAAACAAAACAAAGCAGATTAACAGCCTGTGAGAGCGACTCATTTCGTCGGTAAGGTTAAACTTCAAAGGCAAAACAAACATTAATTCCGTTAAAATGGTGGCTGTGGTTGTTGTGCTCTCTCAGGTAGAAACTTTTAAGCATGCCCTGTCTTTGGCCACGGGCTGCAGGTGTTTTCTCAATTACTGATGATGAAGGAAACTACCGCAGTTATGTTGCTGATAGGAAGTGTGACCGCCAGCGGGACATTTTTCAAAAACAAAATGGAAGAACAGAGTACCGTTTCTCGTTCTGCATAATGAAGCCGATAACTACATCTTCTTAGACGGCTTGAGCATTGTCCAAGTGCTCTTTTCCAGAATAATCCTCACTTCCACGCCAGGTTAGGGAGCAGTTGTGTGGCAACCATGTGCTCGTGCCCCTATTGAGTTCCAGCTGACATTCAGATTCTCACTAAATTTCACCAGAAGAAACTTTTATACTGCATCTTCGTAGCCTTACCCTGTAATTTTTTACGTTCTGGGTTCTGGCTGGACAGTTAAGAACTAATTTAAACCCCTTTGAATCGACAAGCTGCGCCGACTTGAAGAGAAATTATTATGATTTCCGTTTTTAGTAGACTTGAGAGCGAGGCAGCAAAAGATCATGGGTAGTACTGAGGATAGGGCTGGGCCTTATTGGCACAGCCTTTACCAGGTGAGCCAGATTATGGTAATCTCAAGGTTTACAAATAGCCAGTGTTGAATAACTTTAGTCTTTTAATGAGTCATGTATGAATCAGCAAACAGCTATTTCCTGTGTAGTTGGCAGATGGCGTAGTGCAGCATAGTTCAGGTGACAGCGACCTTCTTTTTCATGCTTTCTGGCTAAAATAAATTAAAACATTAAGGGACGAGGTCAGAGAACAGGCAGCCTGGTCATGGGGACAACCAGTTCAGCTCGCAGTCAGCCGATGGGCTGGCAAAACATCCATAAAGTATTTACCAGCTGTGTCAGTGTCTTTACCGGCGCCATCAGTGTCATTCATGCTTCGTGCTCCCAGCAGATAAGAGCAAGGCTGAGTGTTTTTTCTGTGGACCAGAGTCAGAACTCTTAAATCTTTACTAAGATGGGGACGACTATGAGCTGCTGAACTGACCCTGAACAGCTTTTCTGCTCCCCCATGTCTAATTCCATGTTGCATGATAACTTGTTTTTATCAATATTTTGGATTTTTTTTTTTTTTTTTTTCCAGCGCATGTTGCTATTTCTAGCAAGCAAGGATGGAGGTATTTCATTATTAAGATCTGGTGACTATTCACAGAACCTTTAATTGAAAGACAAGCTGAAAGAAGAAAAATAAGCTTCATGGACATGTTTCATCTGATTATCCATTCTTGACCTGTAAAGTCCAACTCAGAACTTCTGTCAAATCGTGCTTTTATGTCTATTTTATTGACTATCTGTCTGCCTGTTATGTCTCACCGTCTGCCTGCATTGAGCCAAGTCAACAAGGATGCTAAAAACAACTTTATAAGAAGCAAGTCCTGATTCTGCAGACTGCGTTTATTTGATTTATTCGTAGCTGAAGAAGACTGAAGATTCATCTCCTGAAAGGAAACTGAGTCAGAGAAGACAAAAGGTTATCGAGTGTATGAATCAACATAAATCAAAACGCTCTGGTATTAAAGAGCAGCTTTCTGAGCTAAATCCATTGAGAATTAATCCGACATAGCAGATGTAAATCACTTTTTAACCTGGTTTAACTCAGCATTGATTTTTGAGCCTTGACACGGACTGTAGTTGTTTCTCTGTTTTCCTCAGCTCCTCTTTGATCATATCATGCTTTTCTAAGACCAAACAGCATAGAAAGTAGGTGTCCAGTGAATGTGTTAATAAATCAATCTGCAGCTGGTGGGTGAACATTGGCCAAAAATATGGTTCCGTCGGATGTCAGCGTCGTGCTGGATGTGTGGATTAATTAATGCATTTGGTAATAACTAGGGATCCACAAAACTAACATAATGTCGCTCTAATAAGAAAGCTGCTCCAGGTTGATCAGTGGTCGTTCATCAGGCTCACAATAAATTTGCTTATTATCAGTCGATTCATGAGAGGACTGACCGGCCGGCGTGAACGTGCTAACATGTTCCAACAAGCCGCTTCAAAATCCTTTTTTAAGTCTCAATCATTTCTCCGCCACAGAAAGGTGGCTGCACTCATTTAAGAGGTCTATGTATGTTTTTACTCTCTAAGAAACAGAAAACATTCGACACTCAGGCAGAACATTTGACGGTGCTCTAAATCAGCGTAGACTTTGATTTAGCTCTTGCAGATCTTCCAGATGATTGCAGGTATTCTGAATTTTGAGTTGAATGAATGAATGAGTTTGAACGTTCTCTGCCCCCGATGGCCGAGACGTTAAGCTGCATTAGTCTGCAAAACAAATGCCAAACAACCTCTCATTAAACATTTCTCTCTCTTTCTCTCTCTCTCTGTTCACCCCCCCATCCCTAATAACACGCCCCTGGTGCCCTCCTCACCCCCAGCAGAGAACAGCTTAGGTCATTACAGTCTGCTGTCAAAACCTGTGACCGCTTCACATTGGAGCCGCCAGGATTAAGGGCTGTGAAAACACGAAGAAGGAGGGAAAGGAGGTGAAAGCTGACAGCGAGAGCAAGGCCTTAAATATTTTCTCTTTCTTCCCTTCTTTTTTCCCTCGCCACAGTTGACCGCGTGCTGATTCTTGCAGCTACTTTTTCAGCGGACTGCACTAATGTGAAGGGATATGGAGTCACATGGAAAATGTGGAGATGGAGGCCGCTGGCCGGAAAGTGTGGAGAAAATTTCTCCAAGCTATGAAAGCCGGAGCACCAAGGCTCCTAACTGTGTCCCGTCCCACCTGCAAATTCCTCTAAAAGGAATTTTACATCTCAGAAATGGGTTTTGGTAAAAAAGAAGAAGAGGAGGAGGAAGAAGAAGAAGGGAAAAAAAGATGGTTGATACCTTTTCAAGAAAAAAGCTGTTGCTGTCTCTGCGACCGAATGATAACATATTGAGCTGTTAGCAGCAGCCTCAAATGCCGACCTGGGTCAAAAATTTTCAATTAACTTCCCTCGTTTGTTCTTACTTCTCTAGCATACTTAATGTACGATGCACATCTAGATCAATGGCACTTGGCAAATATTTGACTGACTCTAAAAGATGAAGGCGGATGTTAAGGAGGCGTGTGCGTGCATTCAGAGGTGCCTTTTTTTGGTGTTGTTGTTTTGTTGTGGTTGTCATGCCTGGCAACAACAGCAAATTGCATTCTGAGTCAGACACTCAGGGTTTGAAGGATTGCGGTGGCATTCTTTTTTTTTTCTCCCCTTCAGGCCCGTGCGTCTGTTTCTCTCGCTGTATATATGTGATGTTATCTGAAAAGAAAGTCATGCAGGTGTCGGCAAGCGCACAGAGAATGTTTGACTTTATCTCAACCGTTTACTTCTATGTTGACCCTATCAGGAATTTTCGATTTCAGCCCAACAGAGGATCATCCTGTCCTTCCCTGACAAGCCAGAGAAAGTGCAATATTTACGACTTCTTTTTTTTTTTTTTAAAGCACGTCCCTAACAGGATGCATCCCGTCCTGCTCTGCATATGAAATCAGTCCCGGCAAATTGGACGACATAAAGCTGGACCAAGACTCTATTATCTGCTGACATTAATTTGAGATGAGTGTGAAATCATTTGTCTGTTTGGACCTGCTGTCCTGCGGAGTGGGCCTGTTTGGCGTTTTATTTGCCGTCACCTCGCTGCCCGGAGCTCTGTTAATCTTTTGTTTGTGTTCAAACACCTTAGCTGGTTGCTCTGCGTCAGTCTGTCTCCGTGCTGGCTGTTGTGAGCAGTCTGTCTGTCTCGCTGGCTGCCGGTGGAGCTGGTCTGGCAGGCGGCCTGCTGTTGGGGGGGACGATGCCTGTTTCCAAAGATGTGTGACAGCGGACGGTGGATCGGTGCTGTCTGTCCTGTCCGCCCGCCTGCTGTTTTCAGAGTTACCAAAAAAAAACATTATCAATTTGGCAAGCTTTCCTTAAGCTGATTTATTCATGAGTGAGAATATACTTAATCAATACAAAAATTTACTCTGGAAACCTTTTGAAGGCTGAAGGTTAAGAGAAAGTTATCTGTGTTTGGGATTACTCCAACTTCATCAAGGTTCAACTCTGCTTTCAACCTGCCGCCCCCTGTAGGCCACACATGAGCACTGACCTCCTTTCTTGGGCCCTTCGGGGTCGTCAGCGGGCCCCGTGTTCTGGTTCAGGTCCCCCCCTCCTGAATGGTACCCCTGATTATCTCATGGTTTTGCTGGATATTCCCTCATCTCCCTTTTAAAAGGACTACATTACTTCCAGCTCCCCAGACTTGTCAAAACCAATTTGCTTTCCTATTATTCCCTCAACTGATTTCACCATGACCCCTCCTCTCAGCCCTCCACCTCAAATCCTGGACCCTCCGCTTCCCTCAATCGAAACTCCCAACACGACCTGTGCAACCCCTAAACTCCCTCCACCCCCGTCCTGTGGGCTCATGCTACTTTTTTTTTTTTTTCTTGTTTAAACCCCGCCCTTAAACCCCCCCGTCTAAAAACTGCTGTGCATTTCTTTTAATTTCCTGGCAAATCTTTGAAAGGGAACCAACAAACAGCCCCCCCCCCCCTCCACACACACACACATGTTAAGATCAGATAAGTTAGATGAGACTTTATTGATCCCACTTGGGGAAATTTGCTCGTTACCACAGCTCTGAACAGCCAGAACAGAGACAGAATAAAATGAAATATAATTACAGATCAAAGAAAGAACACAATATACAACAGAGAAAAACAAAGAACAGAGATACTGTCTATGTCTCTGTACATAATGCAGTATGCATTATGGATGACTGTACAGCGGGAAAATATGCACGATGTGGTTAGAAAAGTATATGATGTTGGTTTGTGCATTTGAAAGTAGACAATAAGTCATTGACTGCCATATAAAAGCCCATCTTATAAAGATAAACGCTTCTGGTTGCCAGCGCAGGGAGCACTTCCATCATCATATCCTGCACAGCCCCTCAGCCCCCCCTACATCCTCCCCTCCCCATGTCCCTCTCCCATCAATTAGCGCCTCACCAGTGACAACACAGAGGATCTTCATTAGTGGAGAATGCCCAATTATATCAGTTGATATTCCTTTCCAAAACTAATTATCCCAGTTGCACGGTACGGCTGACTGAGCCTGCCCTCACCCCGGGGTGCAGCGGTTACTGATGTGATTTGGTTTTGGCTCCAAGGTTCTGTTTCCCTCTCCTCCCTCTTACTGTCCCTCTCTCAGTGCGGCCCATTCCCTTCCTACAGTTTTCCTAAATTTTTTGACCTTCTGCATTTTGTAGTTTCTATTTTATTATTATTATTCCACTGTAGAAACTAAAATCCTCGACTCTGGATGCAGATCTTATTCTTCCTGGATACAGAATTAGCAGAGCTGCAGTAATTCTACAAAATAGCCCATCATAGAGATTTCTCACAATATAATCCTGCTCCTTTGTTCATCCTGTGGGGATCGCAGAAATAGACAGCCTGTACCACATCCATAGATGAAACAGAAATGGTGCAAACGCTGTCTTCTAAGGAGAAGAAGGTGAAGCCTGCAGAAAACATATGGTGGAGTCGTTCGTTGCTGTATATTGGCTCATGGCATGTTTACTTGGAATCCATTCACTAATGAATAGACATGACATCTGAAATATGTTGTTTATGAGGAACATTGCTGATTCCGTTTGTGAAATCTGTTGTTACCGTGGTTATTTCAATTTAAAAAGGAAATAATTATCAGGCGTGTCTTTGACACAATGAACGTCAAGCGATTTAATTACTGCAGGAACTTGAAGCCAAAAAAAAAAACAAAAAAAAAAAAAACAAATAAATAAATCACGAGCAATTTCCTTCACATGTTAATGATTTTGTTTTACATTTCATGAAAAGGTTCATTAGGAGGAGGAAATGTTGGGAACATGCTTTGAACATTTTAGAGTTGTCCCTCGACAGGCTCCTTGCTGCCCTCAAGCCGTGGACTGGTCTCGCAGAAGGTGGGCCATTTAGTCACATTTCAAAGTAGCACAGACAGGGAACACACTCATTATAAATAATCCCCCCCCCAGCTCCCCACTCTCCCCCCTCTCTCTCCCTGTATCGCCTCTCTTCCCTGTTTTAAAGACCAAAAGCCCTCATGGTTCTCCGTCCGGGGTCCGGAGGTAGATCACTTTAATTCTGCTTCACAGATCTTTTTCAAAAAAAAAGACCCAAGACCCGGAGACCTCAGAACCGGTGACCGTTGGGTGAACCCGGGCCAAGCAGCCAAGACCCGCACGCTTGTAAACACAGCCCTGGTCTCACACGCTCTCATTCACCCACCCCCACAAGCGCTTTTGTTCCTTCCTCACAATGGCATCGAAGTTTGATGCTGCGCAGTGCGTTTTCCTTTAACTCCGACGTGTTTGTTTTTTGTTTTGTTCAACCAGCAGCCATCATGTCCCTCACAGGCAGCGATATTGGCTGTCACTTGGCTGAGAGGAGCTGATCGATGATTTTAAAGGTAGGCCGCTGCCCTCGACACACAACTCATTAAGTTGTTTTTCTTCTGAGGGGGCCTGCATCCAAAAAGTCGGCCCTGCAGAGCCTGGAGAGTGTGACCCGTCCCGAAACGGCTGAAAACTGCTCTCCCTCCAGAGAGGCAGCTGTCCTAGATGATGCTTATGTGGGCCAGACCTGGATTCCACCAGCGGTTCACAAAGTTCACATCCCGGTTCGGGAGGAGCCTCCGACCGGAGCTGACAGCCTGGGGTCTCCGTCCCACCATCAGTTTCCTTTCACCGCTCATATTGACCAGTGTAATCAGTCCTGCCGGAGCCTGTTGTCATTAAAAACAGGTCATGCAATCAATTCTCCAGGCAAATAAATATAGCATGATTGCTTGTGATGGAAGGTTTGTCGGAGACGCCAATCTTCCAGGGCACTGGCAAAAGGAACCCACGCTTGACAAATGATAAATCCTCTCTGATAACAAGAAAACACACACAGAAAAAAAAAAAAAAATAATAATGACTATAACCACAGCTGGTGGCATTCTTTAGAAGTGAAACCTGTCTGGTTCAGTTTTGAAAACTACTGGGGACGTTACTTTTTTTGCAGACTTGTTACCTCCGTGCAGCCTCCTTTAAAGGGCAGACAGCTCATCCCCTTTGATGACTGACAGTGGGATTTGCAGTGATAATGTCTTCAGGTGCCAGAGGTTTGGGATTAAACATACTCCAATTTAAACAGCAAAGTTGCCATAGCGATGACCTTCAGTTTCAGCTCAGGTGGTCTAACCCCGTGGAGAATACGGTGACGGGTTTTATTGTCCAGAGACGCTTCCAGTTGAGTGGGAGCTTTGGCCATGATTGCACTTTCAAAATCCTCCATCAAATTATAAACTCTGTTCTGGAATATGTGTGAAAGGTACAGGTGACATTTAACGCAGCAGTCGCGTGGCAGAGAAATTGCACAGTGCACAAATAGTCCCACTTCAGGGAATCGGGAGCACAACAGACTGAACTGAACTATGAGCACCAAAAGACAAACTTCAGACACCCCCACCTACACCTCCGCTGCACGTCGACCCATTAACCCCTCAAGTCTATGCAAACCTTCCCCTCCTTCTCCAATAACAACAAAAACAAAAAAAAATAAAAAAGCTGATAAAGGCTGACATGGCCGAGGGGAAGGTGGGGGGGCGGCGGCTCTGTGTGGACGTGAGGATCCAGAAAAAGCAGCGGCTGCACAGACTCAACAGTTTGGGGTCAGTGTTTATCCCCCTACAGGGCAGTCCGTTCACACTCTCACACCTGCCAGTCAAAGGAGAGGGCAGCACTGAAGAATCTTTTTTTTTTTTTCCACAAACCCCCAGCACACACTAATAAAACTGCACAATTAAAAATCATCACTATTGACTCGAGCCGGTGCCCATGAGGCGTGGCCGGTCAGTTTGAATTGCAACAGTCTTATGGATCCGCCCGCAGCCACCGAGGACAAAAGTGTGGCTGGACTGCCTCACAGTGGAGCCTGTGCAGACTACATGTGATATATTTAATATGGGATGTTTATTACTGTGCTTAGCTGATATGGCAAAGCGAGCTGCTGTCAAAGATGTGATTCTCATCAGCGAGACAAGAACCTGTTGACGTGGTTCGGAGTGAGAGCAGCTGTTTTGCAAACAAGGAGATTGTGTGAAGAGACGTGAAAATGCAGCAGCTTATGTTAAATGTTTGGACTGAGACGTGCTAATGTGCTCCAAATCCAGCCTTTCGTTTTACCAGATTCATTTCATCTTGTTTTAGGCCCAATCTTCCGTCTTCCAACCCAACGTCTCGTCTGTATTTCATGTTTGTGACATATACTTCAAATAATTTAGCACGCTTTGTGATTTAAGACCTTGGAATCCCAAGACAGAGAAAAAACAGAGCCAAACAACAATCTGTTCCACTTTTAGATTGATTACTCACATTTCTAAACACTGCATGAAAATTTCAGCACAATAACACAATCTTGTGAATCATAAAGTCACCATAAATACCAAACGTGATAATTACATGACAACGGTGACACTTCAGGGTTTGTCACCCACTGAGATGACACAAGCAAACAGGTAACATGTCAGATCACATGAGGTTGAAACTAAATATTCTTGTTGGCAGTTTTCATGAAAGAATCACGGTCACTCAAGTACAGTTACAAAAGGTCATCTATATTGTTTGTATTTACATAAAATTAGGTTGAATAAGTCTGTTCATCAGTAGAATACATTATATATACAGTGCAGGGGGCATCACTACCTTTTTTAGATTAAATAACCTTTATACTTTGAATTCACGCCATGATGAGAAACGTGCCCGAAAGAACAGTTAAACTGAGGCATGCTAGGATTTATGAGACATCATTCTGGAAATTCACACCTGCACATTTTCATGTAAGTGATCAAAATAAAATCTATAAATGGTCCAGTAGCTGCAGGTTACAGCTACCAAACCACGACACACCAACCTGGTTGGATTCTCACCCACCAGATGTGCATGTGCATGATATTCTTCATACAGTATATATATATATATATATATATATATATATGAGTCTCTCCTCACGCAGTTGTGAGGGGTGCTTATATTCTGCTAATCAACTCTGTAATTCTTTAAGTGACTTCAAACGCTGCGGATTAACCTCATTGCTGCAACACACTTGGACACGTACGAAGCTTATGTGGATTTGCAGGCATGTGAGAAGTGAGACTTATGTCTTCACCACAGTTTGTCAGATGTGTGACTGACACATCTAATGACATAACGGCACAACAGCTGACTGAACAAGAGCTCCGAAATATTCGGTAAAATCTAACTTGAAAGCCGATTGTTTCAAACCCAGAGAGCTTTTAACCAAACTCTCATATTTGTTTGCTACAAATGGCACCTATTAAAAAGCCTGCAAAAATATGGCAGACCTCGTGTTTTAATGTCAAAAACATGGTGCGCTTTTGTTACAACCTACCCAACTACCGTGGCAGGCCCGCTACCTGATAATGTATGCTGAGCATCAGAATGGGGAGGTGAAACTAATAAACTCAAACAGCATCTCTTCCTCTTTAGTGTCGGATGCAGACAATAAATTATCTGTTATTTCTGCACTTCCCTCAGGATCCTACTTATTGGCTTAGTGAAATCCACTGAAAGTCACGTCTACTTGAGTTGCTGTTTAATGGATTCAATCCAACATGGTGCAAATAATCCACACAGTCACACCTCGGGCCCGAAGCCTCCGCCGCGTACGGTAACCCACTAATGCCTCTGTGAAGACAGACGCAGTAAACCTAAGTGCAGCGGCAGAAGGACCATGTTTAGTTTCGGTTGTTTTGGCAGTTTGCGAAGGAAATGAGAACGACAGCTGTTTGTTGTTTGGCATTTGTGTTGTGGATACTTGTTGGAATGGGGAAGTCGAGCCGTGCGTCTACTTGAGCATGCGCTGGAGGAGCAGCGGCAGAAACAGCAGCAGATAGTTGAGTCGGGGCAGCCTGGAGGCGAAGCTCGTCACGTTGCAGTCGTCAGTGTAGCAGCAGTGAACTCTGACGCCTGGAGCTCTGTAGCCCTGGCTGTTGGCCTGACTGCAGAACGACTTGTAAGAGCACGACTTCATCACCCCACCTGACAAAGCAGACAGAAATAGAAGTCAGTAACACTGCCTATTAGCTGCTATTTCACTCAGAGCAAAGACATGCATTTCAATAAACTTACTCTAAAGATAAAATTCCCCGAGTTGATGGATTCAGTCAAAGAATAAAGCATAAGTGCTGTTTTTCTTTCTTAACTTTTGATTTTCTCACTTGGCCTGTGTGCATCCAGTTTATTGTTTGCACATGATGACCCTGACACGGGATTTAATTTGAGGAAAGTGTCATGTACTGACAGAATGACGGGCTCTGCTGTTGGCCCACTTTCCGATTATTAATATAGCACATTAAAACTCCTGCCTTGTGCAGGTTTAAATTAGGAAAATGAGTTAATAAGACTTAATTTTGTGTGGCGGAATCGTCCTGGTGCCATGAACACATGGCGTCCTAATTAAGGATATTGATCGAGTAGGAGTAGCAAAGCCCTTGGTTCTTTTAAAAGCTTCAGCCCCCCTGCTGACCGAGATGTGTCTCCAGACGGCAGCCTGTCCGCCGTTAAACACATACCAGCACGCACATGGTGATAAAAATAGAGTATTTATCATTTAACAAAAAAAAAAAAGGGAAAGAAATTAAAACAAAGGTTGAAAGTAAGCCCGTGGAAAAATAAAGGCTACTACACTGTCACGGTTGGACTCACTGTCATGGCCCACCACCACGGCACACGCATCAGAGTAGCTGGGACAGGATTTGGAGCCTTGCCGGTTGCAGTCCTCATTATTGGAGCCCATACAGGTGTAACATCGCAGAGCCTCACCTGAGAGAGACAGAGAAGACTCATGTGTGTAGATACATCACAGGGATGCAACAACTCTTTCCCCTTCTTAGCATTTTGTGCAAAAGGAGAAGGAAACGTGACATTCAAAGGACCAAGAGTATGTGACTGAAACCATTTAAATATCCGTGTTCTTTCACACTGACCTTGCTGCTTCAGTTCATTTATAATGCTAATGTGAGATTTTTGACTCAAAAACTGTCTCGGCTGCTTCTTCCAGCGTGTGCTGCTAATGTCGCTGATGATGTATTCGTCCTTTAAAAACCAACATTTTCAGCTCCTGCGTGGTAAGGACAGGCTGTGTAGGTTCGATGAGCACATATACATACAGAGGAACGCAGGGGCAAAGCAAAGAGTTGTGATTACTCCCTCTCTTCACAAAAACCTTCCCAAATAATGCTGAAAAAAAAAAAACAACTAAGTGTGTGGCCTCATATTTAGAGGCGCGTGTTTCTAACCTTCAGCTAAAGCTTAAAGAAGGCACTTCAGCACACAGAACACTTCAATGTCTTTCTAAAGCTCTCCAGAGGAAGCATTAGCTGACCTTTGAAATATCACTTCAACGCTTCCCTTTGAAAAGCTCTGTCTGTCTCCCAAATTCTGAAATGGTCCTTCAGAAACCTTTAATGCCTTTAATGCTGCTTCCTAAGGGGATCAAACAGAGCTGGCCTTAAAGGAGAGCTTCAAACATCCTATACAGCAGCACATCTCTTGTTTTGGCCGTCAGAATAACCTCCTTTAACCCTGACAGTGAGAAAAAAAAAAAAAAACATGCACAGACACACAAAGTCTTGTTTCCCTACAGCGACAGACCAGAGAGGTGAAATTCCCTCAAACTGAGCAAATCAAGATAAATCAAACGTTGACTTCTTTGTTCCAGCTTTCACAGCAAAACAGCAACAACAGCGGCAAATTGTAATTTCTTACACAAATTACAACAAATTCGTACAATTTGGTGTATTTCTTTTGTCGCTTGTGCGCTCTCGGGTGTATTGGCGTGGTATGTAAATGTCTCCGGCTGTTTGGGGTTGACCCCACTCCATCCTGACAGCACAGCTGCTCCTCCACACATGCTACAAGTATTAGCCTCCAGGCCTATTAAGGGATTAACTGCTGGGGTTGCATGCTGGTTAAAGTCTAAAGGGAGGCAGGAGAAATTAAAAGCAATTAGTAAATTTGGCACAAATAAAGTGTCGCCGGTGTGAAACAGACTTATTGGGAGTTTTAAGAGGCGTTGTTGTTGAGGTGATGATGTCGGAAAGCAGCGCCACGTTCCCCGCCTCACGAAAAGACACAAACACAGAAAGACAATGGAGAGCTTGGAAAGCGTCCAGGTAGAAGGGAAACTGAAGGGGAGACTCCAACGAAGCTCAAATGACAGGTGGGGTTACGCGGTGATCTAACAGGAGGGGCAGATAAAGAAAAAGGGGGAAAAAGGAAAAGAAGCCCTTACTGTCGGCTGTTAGCAGGACCAAAGACAGCAGGAGCAGTGGACAGTACTGGACAGCCCTCATGGTTCCGGCGGCCCCTCGGTTCGTCCTGATCACACAATGAAAAGCAGGTTGTTTGCTCCTAAAGCCCCCCCCGCGAGCTTAATCTGAGCTAGTGTCCCCTTCCTGCACGGGCCAGGAGATTACCAGCCCCTCCAGTGGGGCCTGCGGCTCAGCGCTGAGCGTCACTGCTTACCTCTTCAGCCGGCACGGGCAAAAGACGGACACTGTGATTCATCCCGGACCTTTCACCTCACTACTACGCCTCTGGCCACACCCATCTACAGCCCGCCCCTGACCGTTACGGCGGCCCTGAAGGGGTCCATTTGGTCTCCTCAGGGCCGAGCTCATCTACCGCAGCCTGATTGTCCTGTGATGTCTTTTCATGTAGCTAGGAAATGATTCCACAGGGATATGCTTCATGCTACTGCAACTGGATTTTGGGGAAGATCAGAGGTGTGTTATGGAAACAGCAAATCATCTCAGGCGGGCTTTCATCTCCGAATGGCGCTCCGAGTGTTTTTTTTCTTTGGCTCTTATAAAGTCACGTTCCTCCTCTGTAACATTTTCATCAAGCTGTAAATGAGTTAGTCCAATTTTAAACTGGTTGTTATTTCACACAAGTTATTATTTTAATGCCAAAATACCTTCAGTTAAAATTTTTTCCCACAAGTGTAGGCTTGAGCAAGAAGTTTGGACTACTTCAAGCGGTAGAATTGAAGTTTTAATAATTTTATCCTTCACTTCCAGTTCATTTTTTTTTTTGGTTTGCATTTGTCCTCCGTTCAACACCACAGGGTGTGTCAACTTTTTATGAGACTGATGCACTTTTAATCTTGCAGCTAAATATTTTTTTTATTGTTTCAGTGCATGTGTGTGACCATCAGCAGCCCTCCCTGGAAGCTAGCTGATCTTTATTGAGTGGAATGACCTTTGTGTGGTAGGGAGGGCAGTGCTACACCTCAGTGAATACAGGGGGGGGATAAAGGACAGAGAAGGTGTGGAAGGATGGACAGGTGGGAACCGGTGGAGTAAAAGAGGTTGTGCTTTTTCCTGCCACTCAGGATTACGAGAGTGCAGATTATTTCCGTGCAGATCTGTGGAGAGATGGGAGTCCAGATCACTGAAGGTGTCCCAACAGAGGAGCCGACAGATTGAAAGAACAGCTCAGCCCATTTTAGGCAGGATTCATCACTTCTTTATGATCTGACCCAACACGAGCTGGCAGGTGAAGTATTAAACAGCTTATTTGTATTTCCTCCTGAACACCAATAGGCCGATAAATATGTGCATCTTAACAAATTAGAATTTTACCTTTTCTCCCCGACTGCTGCACATGCTCCCCACGTTGTGTACCGCTGACTGGAAGTTACTGATGCAGAGTAAGAGAAAAGGAAAACAAAGGTTTATGACGTACAAAGACCACAAACACGCCACAAACGCCAAAGAAGCAGAGTGAAGGCAGATCATGCTGTATTGCCATCTTTTATTGCACTTTGTAAAGCAGACGCTGTACAGTAGTGTGTGCAGAGAAGTTATTCCTCAGTGTGACGCGACGACCATAGCAGGACTAGGACACATCCATCAGAAAATGAAATGACTCCTGGCCACAACTGAATACGGTCACGATTAGTTCGCTTTATATCAAAATAAAATCCAAAAAATAAAGTCCCACGATTTCATCGAGAAAGCGATGACAAGTATGACAAATATCTACAAGGTTACATGAGGGGAAGCGGGCTGAGGATGACAGAATAACTATCAAAAATGCAGATACTCAGAGTTTCCTACATTATATACAAACGTTAACATTACAAGTTTTTCTTTCCCTCTCACATGCAATAAGCTATTGTGATAGTTTGTGTTCTCTTAGTGGTGTAATCAACATCTTTTGAATGAATCTAACTCTCCGGTTCTCTTTTTCAAAGTCTACCGCTCTCTTGTATAAAGAAGAGACAACAACAGGAGTGGATAAACAGTCTTCTCCCGCACTGGCTGTCATGGCAACATCATTATAGATAATTTAACCCCCAAAACAACACTCGCACTTTCTCATTATCATACACACGCCCACGCACACAGACACGCTCATTAGTGATATGGTAAATTCTCTAAAACTTTAAACCAGACCCCTGATACAGTACGATACACTGACACATCAAAAATGGACAGAGTGATTAAGAGGAAGCCATTCCTGTGGATCCTGTATACATAAACTCAGTAGGAAATAAATTCCCAAGGCCACTTTGGCCTTAGATGTTCATCAGTCCTCGGAGAAGTGATAAATACTACTGATTGGTTTCATTTTTCCCCCAAACAGTTCTTGACCAAGCAGTTGGCCGGCGCGGCCGCTAACTCTTCCCCATCTTGGCAATCAGCTCATCACAGATCTTTGTCAGCTCCTCGATCTCTTTGTTCTGTAAGATAAAAGTGAAATTTTTGATTAAATCTTTCCCTGCTGATTTCATATCTTGTTATAGCTCGTCCCGCCGCTGACCTTTTGCTCCAAAGTGCGCTCGAGAGAGTCCACCTTCATCTGCTCCTTCCTCAGGCTGGCCTGGTAGGCAGCCTGCTCCTGCTTGGCCTTGGCTCGTACTTGAGCTATCTCTGTGTTGGCTCTGGAAACACACAAGTAATAAAGTGAGAGACTTGATCATATCCCAGAGCAAACAGGAGATAAGGTGATTGTGCTTCGGCTCACTTGTCTAATTTCTCCTCTGCATGAATCTTCAGAGCTTGGTAGCGCTGTTCCTCCTTACGCACCCTGGACAGATACTCCTGAGCACACTTCTTCAAAACCTCTTCATTCTGAGCAGAGAGATATAATTTCATTGTTGCTCAAGATGAGTGTTAGATGACTTTAAAGGCCATGTCATGCGGGTGTGTGCGCTCGGTCACCTTGCGGAAGCCCTCCAGCACATCTTTCATCTTCTCGTACCGCCGGAAGAGGTCGGCCAGAGACTTTTCCACAGAGTTGAGGTCGGCCAAGGCCTGGTCCTTCTCCATGATCAGCTGCTGGATGGTGTGGTGTGAGAGAGACTTCTCTTTCTGGTCATCCTCTGACAAACACACACACAAGCACACACAGTAGATCAGATCCTTCTGCGAACTGTAGAGTCAGCTGTTGTGGGTACACACGAGGTTTTAAGATAAAATAACACACAAGGTCAAACAAACACTTTGTTTTTGATGATAAATCACAATGGCTTTGTGACTCAGTATGGCCTAACAGCAGTATATTATACACTATATGAGATACCTGATAAACCGGTGTCACATGCAAACAGAAACACTCAGCAGCTTGGCACAGCTAAAAGTTTAACGTATCATCAAAGATTTTAATCAAATTTGTAAAAAGTTGCATCGGATACCAGCCGCTGTCAGATGACGTAAAGGGCTCAAAAGAAAATGGCAGATGATTCTGTTCTTTTTACAGGATGAAATGCAACAAAAACAGACAAAACAAATGTCACTAGATGGGATGAAGAAAGCGAGCACAGCTGCTCCCTCTCTCTCTGACGGACGGACGGACGGACGAAAAGATGTGCGCTGACACAAAGAAGTGAAGGACAAGTCCTCGTTACTCACCTGGCATGCCTGTCAGGGTTATCAAATAGTAAGGGGGCAAAGATGGGAGCAGAACAGAAAAGAAGGGACTGTGTTAAATCAAGCTGGGAGGGCAAGACATGTGAGAGAGCCGAGTGCTAAGACACAAGCAGAGACAGAGCTACCCCCCCCACCTTTTTTTGTGTGACAGTGCTTTAATGAGACTAGAAAATGAAATTAGACAGCAGCAATAAAAAAAATAAATAAATAAATAAATAAATATGTTTTCAACGATGTCCATAGGTGGCAAAAATGATGTAGGTGAAGAATAATGCAGCAAAGTAGCCTGTGGTGAAAATTAATGAGCCCAGAGAAGCTGGACTGGAGTGTGCAGAGGTGAACACCTCCCCCGCCAAAGACGTCGGCGGAGAGCAAGCAAACAGCAACACTAGCTTGTGTTAAAGCATTGAAAAATAAAACCCAACATATTTTGCTGTCTGGCTTCAGTGGCGAAGGATTAGGGTGCACAAATGCCTTATTAAATGTTACTTGCTCAGATTGACAAATAAACAAGTGCAGCAAAAAAAAAAATCGTGGCAGAAGTCGGGGATCAAAGGTGATTCATTTAAAAATAAAATTCATGTGCACTGTAAAGGCGGAGTAACCTGTGAGCAACTTTCAGTGGAACTCACCTATCATCTGTGCAATCGTCTTCTCATACTCAGCGACGATTCTCCTGAGAACGAGATGTGCACCATCAGTATACAGAGCATGGTGTTTATATCAGGATAAACGTACATGCCATTTCAGAAAAAAATCTGATCTGTGTGCCTGTTTGATCTGCCTGCTCATCGGCAAGATGTGTACATGAAAACAGAGCTTGTTCAGTCGGGAGCCAGACAAGCTGCGTGTTTAGTCATTATCTCGATATTGCACTCATATGCTGCCAGCATCAAGAAGTCCGACCTGCAGTAAGTTTGTGTTTTTTTTATCTGTGCATGGTGTCGTTGGATTTTTTCCTACCCTCCGAGCCGGAGACCAGCAGGGCCCAATAGGAAGCCTTGTTTTGGGACAAGCGGGTTACCAGCAGTAAGAGGATTGATTAGCCTCTTAGTCCCTCCTTATCCTGAGCCCTGTCTTAGCTCTGTTTTATCCACACTAACTGAACTATGGCCAGCTGGACCTGCACCCCCCACCTGCTGGCAGGGAACATGGTTTCAGTTCGGCATATCTCCCCAATTAGCCGTTAGCCAATTATCCAACAGAGATTGATAATCTGCCGGTATAAAACGCCATCTATTTAATCCCACCTTTGAGCTGCTGTTCGTTGATGGTGTATCATTCAAACGACAATACTCCAGGTCCAAACCTTATATCCTCTTAGAGATCGAACTTTTTATAACCTAAAAGCTTTTAAAAATGCAAAAAAAAAAAAAAAAAAAAAAAGCCTTATCTAATCCTCTATTCTCCTCCGCTGACACTCATGCCAAAAATAAGGTGGATGTTAAAACTGGCTATCAGCTGTAATGTTAACTGTGGTTAGATGGTGACGGATAGGTGTGTCAGTGTCAGTGTCAGAGGCATTCAGCAGAAACTCAGGGAGGTGTTAAAGCCACATGTGCGTACGTGGGCGGGCCCTTGCTGTGAGGTAAGAGGTGACAAACCAAGGTGTTATGACTTACCTCATCTCCACCACTTCCTGTCGGCTGTCTTCATACTTCCGCTGCCACTCCAGCACTTCTTTCTCTTTTGACACGATCTGAGGAGGATTAATATACGTTTATGCTAAGGTCTCTATAGTTTTTATAAATCTAAAGGATTAAAAGGAAAAACTTTAGGACACCTCTTCTCGTGCAATTCCCAAAGAGTGGTCCAGGTCCCTGGGCAGGTGGGGACTCTCCCCTTCGATGTAGCTGGTGGTGGCGGCGCCGGCGGCGGTCCTGGCGTACAGTGAGGTCTTCGACACAGCACTGTCTACTGGAGATGGGATGTCTCTGTGCTGCTTCAAGGAAGCAAAGGAAAGGAGGGAGAGGAAAGGAAACATAGCCAGTTACGAACCAAAGCTGGGCCGGAGACGGGACACCCTCAACCCTCAAGCCCGCACGCACATTCTCCACAGGACTCCTGAACCAAACCGCGAGGCAGCATCAAACTATATCAAAATGTACCACACAGCAAAATCAATATGTAAATGAGGCAGGGCATTGATGTTCCTGAAGACTTGGTCAGCCGCCACATGATTGGATGAAGCAGTCTTCATAGCCACAGTATTAGCCAAGTGATTGGCTGATGCTGCCCCCCAGCTGAGCGGTGACGATCGCCCGCTCACTGCAGTTGCTTGAGTGCGACTGGGGTCCAGGCAAGGCGGAGGGGAATGAGGGCAGCAGCCGATACAACGAGCACTGCATCGTGTTCAGGAGAGGGACGAGAGGGGAGCAAAGTGGGCAGCATGGGACACAGATGTTAGTCTCATGTTAAAGCATTCACCACTGGACTCAACTGCTGTTACCTGAATAACAATAAAAGCTCGGTGTGAGGCGAGCAGCAAAATCCACAGGCTGTATCATGAGAAAGACTTATTTTGGGTTTGGTGTTGAACTGCACTGAGACACTGAAGAGGAAACCTTATATATATATATATATATCTACTTAGGTTGATACTACTGATAACATCTGACCAAAATGCACAAACAATCCTCAATCTGGTGCCGTTTCGGGTCCCCTAAATTTCTGCTCTAAAAGGGCTTCAGTCATCCTTTGGAGAGCAGGATTATGGGGGATTTGGTGAAATGGTTGTGGCTCAGAAGGGACAAGGAGACTGAGCAGCACTAATATGTGGAAAAGAGAGTGAAGTGTCTGTTCCATCAGGAGTTACAGATCCATTATTTCACTGAAAGTCCAGTCTTTTGCTTTAGGACTTACCTTCCTGATCCAGAGACTGATGAAACCTGTCATCCACTTTTTTAAACAGACAAAAAATTATCTGTGTGCAACTTTGCTTTAGCGGTGAGAAAGAAAATTGTATTAAATTGAAAAAACTAAAAAACAAAGCAGAAAGTCTGGCAAAAAATGGCAGCAGGTAACAAATGAACGGCAGTGACACTTTCAGGACCGCTGCAGAGAAATCTCACGCAGACTTGTGGAAAGGCTAATTAATGTGAGACACAAGTTAGGAGCAACAAAACTCAAAAACTATGTCAAACACAAAAATAATCCAGTAGTGCGTGTTTAAAATCTACAATAGAGATAGCTAAATATAGCCACAGAGAACACAACTCACAGGGACAAAAAACATCTATGGAGGGCAGCAGATGTCAGGAGACCTTAAAAAAGGCTCTCACACTCTGCACATGTTGGAGCTCTGGGGTCTAAAGGAGATAAACCTAACAGTGCAGTCATTAGTCATTAGCTGAATTTCAGAGATTTGATCAGCAGTGTAGGAACTGGAGGCCAATTCCTTCGTTCTTAACCAGTGAAGATGCAGACACCCTTCAGTCCACTACAGAGGTGGAAGTCACGACTTTAACCTCGCTGTTGATTCAATTCCAGTTTGCACTGCGCCAAAAAAATGTGCTTACAACCAAATTCTTGGACTGCACTGTGGTGGGATCTAAACGTGGGCACCTCACACCAAGGGCATGGTGGACCTCTTACTTTGAATAACGGTGAACCGTTGATATTCCACCGGCGAGTGCTGGATTTCTTGAGTCGAGACTGCAAAGTTTGTGGGACAGCAGCATGAGACGTGGGAGGGAAGAGGACTGGGAACCTCAATTGACTACATGCTGCCGATTCACCGCTGATTGTTACGCAAACAAGAAAGAAATCTGACTATCTCTCAACACAAACACAAATTCTCAAAGTGAACCCCTGAATGAGTTAGTGTTGTTAGTCTGGGAAAAGGACCAAACTGCAGAACGGGAATGCGACTGGGATTCAGGGAGATGACAGGCATAAACAAACAAACACATCTGGAGGAGTTACACCCATAAAACTTCTGTTGGGCTGAGACAGTCCCAGTCACGTTTGTGCTCATGTAGGCCTCTCATGAACAGACAACGTAGGTGTTGCCCAACATGCAGAGAAAAGGTGAAGGGACTCTGTTCCTGAGACGTGGACCCGGGGGGGGGGGGGGGGGGGGGGGCTCACTGCTACTTGGGGAGGGGAGCCGGGAGCGTTAAGCCATGTTAGAGGTTTCATATGCGGCAGGACTGCGGATGTAGTGTTTGCAGCCACCGAGTTGATACGGCCATGGCATCACAGTCAGTCACACAGTCACACTCAGGGTGGAGTGTGAGGTGGGGGGGGGTGGGGGGGGGGGGGAGAGCAGGCTGCGAGACACTCATGCACACACCTGACGATTACACACAAGTGCCTTCACACACATCTGCTAATATGAAGTCGCTTATTAAAGATGCACCTTTGCCCATACACACACACACACACACACACACAGACACACAGCAGGTGCAGGCTGACTCAGCGCAGTACCTGGGGGGTTACAGTGGAGAGGGAGGGGCACTGAGAGATGTTTTTGGCTACCTGCAGAGCCTCTATCCTCAGGGCAGCAAGTACCAGCTCCTCCTGGGCCGCACTCATGGGGGGGTTGATGGTATTCAGGGGTAAGGGAAGGGAAGGGAAGGTAGGGGAGGGGAGGGGAGGGAAGGGGAGGGGAGGGGAGGGGAGGGGAGGGGAGGGAAGGGGAGGGGAGGTGGGGGGTTGCGGCCCAAGGATGAGAGAGCAAAGGGAGAACATATAGAAAGTTGAGCACACACACTGGCTGTTGTCAACGTTTCACACACCATCAATCTACTTCACACAAGTGAGCTTAAAAAAAAAAATAAAATAAAATAAAAGGAAAATCAATTTAATGTGACAAAACTAGAACAATGTTCATGCAAAACAAAAAAAAAAAAAAAAAAAAACAAACCACACACTGTCACACACATTTGGGCCACAAATGGGTCCCTACGGGCGAGACCTATAAGGTTAAGGACGTTTGTGGTCAACACACCTGTAGTTTTTGGGCGAATGCGGTGGGGTTGGTCTCAGCCAGGTCAGGCTCCAGGTACTGCAGGGGGTCATCACACTCTGACAGCCTGTCTAACAGGGGCATGGCCAGGGAAGGGCCCGGGGCCTCCGTGGGGCCCTGGCTAGGGGGCTACGAGAGCACCAGGAGGAGTAGGCAGAGGGCAGGGAAGGTGGGGGGAGAGGGGGGGGCAGCATGGCAAAGCAAGCATTGAGTGTTTGTTTGAGTGGCAGCATCAGGAGCTGAGTCACTGAATTCAAGCTGGAAATTTAATGTGGCGAATTGGCTGTTTGACATCAGTGAACGAATCATCGCCACCAATGAAGCGCGTGCAGCGTGACGCTCTGTCGCCCTCTAGTGACTACACAATGGAATGGCGTAAAATCAAAACGGACAAGGTTTGCTTCACACGATGTGTGATAACTGCCAACATCCAGCAGCAGCAGCAGCCTTTGGCTCACCTGCTCGTCCCGCTCGGCGCTCTGCGTCCGGCTGAGTGACTCACTTTCCCTCTTCCTGCCCTTGTCTCCTGCAGAGCCCTCAGGACCGGGACGAGAGCTCAGCACCGGCGTCTTCATACCTGCCGTTATCTGGGCCTCCATCTCCTCAAAACTCCTGCGCCAAAACGGGAGAAAGAAAAAAGAGAGGGAACATATAACACATTTACAAAAAAAAAAAAAAAAAAAAAAGAAACGCAGAGAGAGAAGAGGTAAAGTGTGTTGTACCCTGTGCAGGGGGAGCTGGGCTCAGATCCATGTGCACACGAATTCTTCAAACTGTCAGATACCGAGTCCAGTTTCAGGTACAAAGATGGCTTCTTCCCGGACAGAGGCTGTGAAACAAACCAGCAAAAGAAAATGAAGAAAGAATTCCAGTTAAAAATTTTCCCTTTGGCGGTCAAACTCACTAATCAGTTATAAAAGCTGCTGCAGCAGAATGAAGACAGCAGAGCAGAAAGGTTTAGACAAACAGACGATATAAACCTAACACTCACAGGCGAAGAGGAGCCGATCTTTTCCATGTACTCAATTTCATAGTCTTGCACTGAAACGGAGAAACAAAACAAAGATTTAAACTGCGGGGTAGCAAATGGAGAGACATTTCAGCCAGTGTTGGGCTCTGGACCGATGTCATCAGAGGATGAGGCGTGGCCAACTCTTCTGTTTCATCTCTGACCCAGATGGGTTGAGCCAGACAGCCTCTGGGAAGAGGTGGCTATGTCAAAGGGCAGAAGGGAACTGGGCCAGCATTTTTTTTTTTTTTTTTACAGCTACAAAAAAAACATCAATAATGTTGCCGGATGAATAAAGTGGCCGTTTGCTGTACACGAGGCTTCATCCAAACAACAGCTTCAAACTTCATTTCAGCACCTATGCTTTGATCTCTGCAAGAATCTGCTTGGATTCAGGTGACTAGAGCCACAAAGAGGGATCCAAAAAAAGGTCAGACAGATCAACTAAGGCAGCGCTTTTGGTCAAAAATAAAATTGGGATTTGAAATCACAGAGGCAGCAAAATTGTGGTGTAATGTGTCACAACAGTGGGTCATTGTGGTGCTACAGCTTCAACCTGGTTTACAAATGATTTGGTCCAGATGTAAAAGAAGATGTGACATCATCATTTCTGTACCTTTTATAGTGACGATTAAGTTCAAAAACAACCCTGTGAACGGACATTTCACTATCTGCCAGCACAGTTTCAATGTGATATCTTAAGACAGCAACGCCTCACCGAGAGTCTGATGAGGAAGACTGTTCTCATTGACGAAGGACGTCAGGTCACACGGCTGAGGGAACTCTTGTTGGTCGGCGTTCAAATCAGCTTCCATGTCGTGGAGAGCTGCCCACTTATGACTGGTGGAGGAGGCCAGCTTCTCCTCATCGGTGGCGTGGTCGTCCTGCTGGTGGAGGGAGGGAACTTCGTCTGCAGGCGTGGTATCCTGGAAAACAACGGCCGTTGCGGTGACGAAAAAAATAAAAAAATAAAAAATCAAGTGAGTATTAATACGGAGCATTCGATACTCACCTGGGACGCATCAGACTGTGGTGATTTCTTTGGTGACCTCTTCACTCTGAAAGTATTACTGAAAAGAGAAAAAAGACCCAGAGTCACTCAGTGCACAATAGACCCACTCCTTTCTGCTGCATGTCTCAAAGCTAATATCTGAAATCAGGTTGGGTCCATCTCTAAATAACATTCATTCCTTCTCATTACAAAAATTATTTGCCTAGACCAGGACATGTGTGTAACAGCACGACTTACTGACATCTGTGTGTCGCTGAGGTGACCAAAGAGTGACATTTTGGGTTGAGGGTTCAATGTGTTTAGTAACTCGGAGAGTGAGGAGGAATGGGAGATGAATGCTGAACGTTGTGACACTGATCCTGCACAGGAATGTATTTAGTGATGTGACGAGTTCGTGAGGCCGCTGTTGGGAATCATCCTGCTTATTCAAATTAATCTTCCTCTAAAGGGCTTATCTGTTAGATGTGAGCTCGTCTTTAACTAATATTGAATTTATTATGGATGGATATCACAGCTGGAAAACCACATGTCTCTAAAATTATGATTGTTAAAGATTTTTTTTAACACTAGCCAACAGCGAACACAAGAGGGAGCACAAGCACCTACTTTGCTCAAAAAAAAAAGATGTTTTGCCTGTTTCCATAAAGAAGAAAATCTGAAAATGACATTTTAAAGCAAAACTAGATTGTACAGGCAGCAACACAACATGCACAGCAGACCAAATCTGTTTTTTAAGTTCTTCATCATTAAACTCTGCTGCATTGACCTCTAGTGGAAGATGTCACGCCTGACACACTGCGACACACTGGAATATTAACATTACAGCAGATTTAGACTAATTTAAGCAAATAATAACATTTACATTTATCAATTTGCCACTTAAGGCTGTAGGAGCACTTGGTGTACGTACAAGGAGATCAGGTAAAGAAACGTGCATGACAAGTGCTAGTTAGGCGATGAGAGATGGGTCTGCATCAAATTAGGTGTGTGCAGACCCAGAAAAATGAATATTACACACAATTATAAGTAGGCTGTCGACAGTAATTAAAACATGATCCACACATTTGTCCCCCAGTTAAAATGAGCAGAATTAGAAAAGCTAAAATGGGGTGGTTTGATATTTCTGTTAATAGGAGGAAGAGGACCAACAGGGCAACATGCTGACTGAATAAGGAGCCAGATGGAACTAAGGGTCAAGATGGATGGACGGCTGTGTTGCCCCCTGTACTTACAACAGACAACATAGAGAAGACACACCCCTGGACTTCCTGCGACACATGAAGATACACAGACACAGGTGACAGAGAGACAGACAGAGGACACTGGCATCGAAGACAAGTGGACAAACAGACTGCCCTCAAAGAAATCACACAGACAGACATTCCTACACAGGGAAACAGCATCCCGTAAGTGACTGCCGGCTCGTCCACGAAGGCGTGGCGCTGCAAAAAAAAAAATAATTAAATAAAAAATACTGTGTGAACTTACGATTTGATCGGAGTTTTCTTCTTCTTTGCTGGTTTGTTCTGATTCTGGTCCTCCAGCTCCCCGATGTTGTCATTGTCATTTTCGTTGTCATAGTCATTGGATGGCAATTCAAAGGAGGCGGAGGCCTTCGGAGGAGAGCTGGCCATCTTATTGGAGGATTTGAAAGGGTCTATGGAGTCGTCGAAGTTATTGGGATCGAAGCTGTAAGATGGCCGGGGAAGTTTGGGGGAGTTGGCAATTGCTTTCTTTGAAGTGAATGGATTGAAATTTGGATCATCCCACTTGTCGGCTTCAAAGTTGTAGTTCACTTTGGGGACAGAGATTTCGTTGTCGTTGCCATTTTGGGTTGGTGGAGGGTCGTTGTCCAGCTGCTCCATCTGCACTGGAGGAGCCTTCTTCAGCCCCAGCTTTGGTTTTCTCAGAGGCATCTTGGCACCGGGCTTCTTGCCCACTTTCTTGGGTGGGGGAGAGGCCTGGTGTGACGCCTCGCTGCTCTCCTCAGAGTAGTCAAACTCCAGCCTTACCGACTGACGCTTGGGGATGATGGGTTGCTCTTCAGGGTTGCTGACTGGCTCATCAAGAGGACCTGGAGGGCTGGGCTGGCTTGGTTCCACAGCAGGTACAGGTGGGCTCTCTACAGCGGCAGCAATGGAGGCGCACAAAGGATCTTTACGACCCAGAACAGGGGAGTTGGCAATTTTACTACCTCCAGTCTTGAAAGGGTCGATATTTTCAAAATTGTCTGGATCCCATTTGTAGGAGGCACTAGGGGGGATGGGCGATTC
This sequence comes from Echeneis naucrates, assembly GCF_900963305.1. NCBI lineage: Eukaryota > Metazoa > Chordata > Actinopteri > Carangiformes > Echeneidae > Echeneis > Echeneis naucrates. The sequence goes on from NC_042525.1 coordinate 3,183,792, forward strand.
GTCTTTGCCTGTTGGACTACCAGGGAGAGGTGTCTCCTCGTGGCACAAAGGTAAGGCAGGGATGACAACGGTCTCCTCTGGGCTGGTATGATTGGTCTCCTCTGGGAGAGGTGGTGGAGTTTCCACACGGCTCTTCCTGGTCTTGCGGAGAGTTCCTCCAGGACTCGGGGTTGCGGATACCCCTTCTAATTCCTCTGGAGCCTGGAGGGGACTGGCAGTTCGAGGCTTCGCACGCTTCTTGATTTCCGGGGTGCTGCTGGATGAGGCTGGCCTTGGACTCTCTGGGTTGGAGTTCTGTCTCAGAAGAGGTTTCTTCTTTAGAGACCCAGGACGAACTTTCTTGGGCCTGTGGAGGGTGCCTGGGGCGCTCTCGGTCCCCGGAGCGCTCTCAGTGCAGACGCTGAAGGATTCAGAATGTGGCCGGAAACCTCCTGTGGTGGATCCGTCCAACAGGCCAGAGCTGTCTAGTTCTCCTCCCTGGAGGCTGAGAGAACGAGTCAGCGTGTGACTCGCTGAATCTGCAGCAAATAGTTCAATGTTGTATGTACCACTGGCTGCAATGGGCTTGTTTTCATCAAAAGCTATTGATGGAGAACGGCAGGGTCGATCCTCTGAAGTCAAGTCAAAGGCGGGATCAGTGTCTGAGGTGTCTGCTACTGCAAAAACATGGAGAGACATATGTCATGTCATGTGACATGAGGCTTTATCCATCTGCAACATTAGAGAAAGATATCCAATCTGAAGTCAATTTGGATGATCGTGTGTTCTAGCTGCTGTGAAGGTGGTTTTCAGGGTGAACCTTTATGGAGACAGAACCTGCAGCTGGTTTTGGACAGATCCAATTAGGGATGAGTGTGCTATAAATAATTTAGTGACTCTCTGCTGGAGACAAAGTCAAGAAAAATAGCCGCATAAGAAAGGCAGGGAGAGCGGTAGAGACTGTACTGATTGGTCAGCTTTTCCTCAACATCCCAAAAGCCTCCGTTTTGTGCTGTGAAGATGCTTGTCTCAGCAAACAAAGGCAGATGTGGAATGTGCTTCTTTCCACTAGGGGGTGCAACAAGGCTTTTTTATATTCATGCCTAGATACTAATCTCACAATAGCATTGTATGGTAATGCACTGAGCTAAGCACACATCATGGAAGAACCTACCACCTATTGTGCCTATGTTGTCATCTGACGTCAGGTCCTGGGTCTGGGGGTCTGTGGGGGAAACAGCTTTCACTGGTGTTGTGGACTCGGGGGTCTCGAATGCTCCATCAGAGTCTGAACTCCTGTAACAAAAGCAAAGGCCAGACCAAATTAACGCCGCTCTGAATCAGCCTGACATCACTTGAACTGAATGACAAGAGTCAGCGGCGTCACACCAAACTGAGCTCAGTCTTAAATACGGCACATTGATTTCCCAAAGCAAGCAGCTTAATTGTCAAGGGCATCTTCATCTTTTGAAAACACCAAACCAAGAAAGGCAGCGAGGTCTATTTCTGAGAATGTGTGTGCAATTTGGTTCCCATTTCTAGTAGCCGTTAAAGGCTCTGCAGTGAGGTGACAAATAATAGCACATCTGAGACGCAGAATCCCCCAACGACCATACAAACATCCAACACTCGCACACAACCGAGACCACCTCAAGGTCCTTGAATTATGCAGAGACCAAATAGACAAATCAACATCGAGCCACAAATGAAACATTGATTGTTCTTCCTCGGCACCGTGCATACATATTTATATGTACAGTACCAGAGCTCACCCCACGGTTCTGACTACCAGGCTGCATTGATTGGTGTATAATGTGACGGTGTCTCCCCAGCCTCCACGTCCCATCTCACCTCTGCCTGACCGGCTCCCCGGCAGCCTTGATCATGCTCTCATGACGCGACCCCCAGGAGAGACGCCGGAGGAGGCCCAGAGCCGGATCCGAGCCGGGGCTGTCCCCGTCTCCTGCCCCTCCCAGCAGCGTGTCCCAGCCCCAGCGAGCCCACTGCAGTGGAGACAGCGCCTGCCACGCACTCACTGCCATGGCTGCCGGCGGGCTGCACCTCTCCTCACCAGACTGCTACTGCCTGACACGCAGGTAGACGCCCACCGCCTCCTCCTCAGATGATGACTAAAACCACCGGATCGAACCTTTCCTCCTCTGCTCTGCCTATCTCTACTCTCTGACATGCAGCTTTCTTTGTTTCCAATCTACCATCCTTTCCCACTCTTCTCCTTTGCCATCAGTATCCATATCAGTACATCTCCTCTCCTCCCCAGCAGGAAGCGTTGATGCCCAATCTGAATGAGACTGGCTGCAGAAGCCCACCGTCTGAATGCTATATATTCTGGCACTCACTCAGCCTCTCTCTCTCTCTCTCTCTCCCTCTCTCTCTCCCCCCCTCCCTCCCTCTACCTCACTCTTTTGCCTCTGAGCCACTTTGCTGGATCCACACCAGTCCGGCACCCACCAGCCAAACCGGTTCAGATAAAACCTGCTCATTAATTTCGCTGCATCCTTCCTGTGTCTCTTCATCTTGACTAAATTATTTTAAGAAAATTTACACACTTGTAAAAACCCCTCTACAAATCCAAAACGGAAATAATAAAATAAAATGAAATAAATCACATCATCTAATACCTGTAAAGACATGATTGTACGGAGGAGAAAGAGATTGCTTCTCCAACACACCTTTGGAAAGCATCATGAAATTACTTTTTTTTTTTTTTTTTTTAAATAAACCATAAAAATAACAACAATAAAATGCTATGCCCAGAGGAGACACTGATATTAAAGTGGACACGGACAGTGAAATGACCGTTCCAGGTGTATTGATCTAGTTGATCTGCAGGGATTCACCTCCAGGCTTTGGTAAAGCCATTCAGCATCTTGTGGGGCTCCTTTATCATCAACACCTGCAAAATGCGGCACCACCAATACAGACAATATGGCCAGTGCAACAACGATAAGGAGGGGGAGATGGCAGTAAATGTTTTTTTTTTCTTTATTGTGATGGTCAATATGTCCACTGTCCCCGGTTTCATCTCAGAGCAGAGGGGGGGGGGGGGGCTCCTCTAAGCCAACAATATGACATGAAACAATCTGCTCCACTGATGAATCAAAACAACTCCTCATTTGTCAGCATGTTAAAGCTCCAAAGGGCCACAAAATGACAAATGAAAAGTAAGAGCTTTAAAAGCAGCAGCACATGGCTGCATGTCGCAGCAGGATAAGACAAGCGTGCCTTGCCCACCTCTTGGGAACCAGGATCATCTTGTCAGACGGTAAAAACAGGCAATGACGCCACAGACTCCAAGAACAGGACCCTCATATAGAGTCTGCAAAGACCAAATAAGTCCCCACAGCACAGGCCAATGCTTGGAAATAACGACAAAAACAAACAAGAAATGGTGACAATGTCAAGTGTATACAATTTGCAGCTTTTTTGAGAATGAAAGCAGTGAAAAGAGGATAATTAGGGCTCATATCGGTGCTCTGCCTTGGACGCTTTTCATGCAACTGCAAAACACTGTGTTGCCATGGTAACTGGAGGTTGTCCCTGCCATATGTTCCACCATGGTGGATGGAAAGAGAGCACAACAGCATGGCTGGGCGCACACAGTCCAACGCACACAACTGAGGGTGTTTGCTGTATTATGACATAGGGGATAAATATGAAAGCACATGTAGAGGAAACGCAGCTGCAGCATGAGCATCTTCCTGCACGCATCTCCAGATCTGGCTGAAAAAAAAAATTCAAATATTCGTTCAGTGAAGAAGTTTTTAACAGAGCTCTCTATCTATGTGCTGCTTCTGTTGCATCGTCAGCTTGGTCTTACTGTAAGTTACCCAGCGGCAGCGTGTGGGTGAGCAGTCAGGGTCCGGGGGCGAATAGAGAAACAAAGGGAGCGGCAGTTAATAACAGCCTATCACTGGCTGAAATGACTGCCTGGAGACAAGAAGCTGCAGCGTGAGGTAAGGAGACAGCCAGACGTGTCTCTGCCTCCAAAGCCAAATCCAAGCCAGCCTGTTTAAAACAGCCAGCCCCTGGGAAGAGGAGGACTCTGGGATACACTGACATGTAAATGCAGCACCACCTGTCCGTCCTATATGCAAATATAAAAGCGCATCGTACACACACATAAAATGCATAAAAGGAAGATGATGATGCAAATCAACGCAAAAATAAAAAAAGATGTTAAGTGTGGCACTGTGATTAGATGAGGGTTGATGGGGAAAATAAAAAAAAGATGGAGGGAAAGATGAATGAATGGCGGCTGGCTGCTGGTCTCCAAGCAGCGGTGTGATTAGTCTCAATGGATTAGCTGCCACGCGCTCCCTCTCCATTGTCTCCTGGCTGTCAGACAGCTTTAAACACCCATCCATCCGTCTTTACCATACCTTTAAAATCACTCCATTTCCCTCCACCTCTCCTGCTCTGCCTCTGCAATTCATCATCATCCTTTTTTTTTTTTCTTCCCCCCCCCCCACATCCCCCCCATAGAGCAGTCCCGTCCCTCTCAGCTGCTTTACAAACCTGAGCGGGTAAATTGAGGATTTGAATCCGATTACATGTCATTTTCTGAAGGTAAATGTCTGTTTTGCTCTGTATTGTGGAAACTCAGAGCTTGTTATTCAGTACGCTTTGTTACAGTCTCTGTAAGGTGGAGCTGAAGGATCCAACAGAGGGAGCTCCTGCACTTTTATCCCCCAGATGAATGAGAGTCTGGATATGAAATATTACATCATAGCACACTGTGCAGTTTTTGAATCACCCAAATCCCAACAACAGCTGATTATGATTTTACAAGAGCGTCACTAGTTCCTACACAGATGTTGTGTGTCCAGCAGGGAGCAGCTTGTAGAGGCTTAGTTACAGGACAAAAACCTGAAGTTGCTCTATCCTCTGTTGATGATTCTTCAGTCTCAGGAAATGAAACCTTATGGAGAATTACTCTGTGCTCTCTGCAGGTCATATTAACAGGTTTTTTCCTCTCTCTCTCTCCCCCTCAGATGTTTAGCTACGTCTGACTCATCCGGACTGATGTCAACCAGTCTGATATTATTATTTGTCCCAAGAACTCTGCTCTGTCCAGCTCCAAAACAAAAGATGAGGCCCCAAAAGGCTGAAGATAATCTCAACGTGTAATACCTCATCGAGCCTAATCTGAGACTCTGACTGGAAGCAGATGGCACGTTGAACCACAACAAGCCAGGTCTTTGAATCAGAGCACCACCAGGGTGGGGGTGAAGACGTCTCATTTTCATGATTAGATCAGACGCTAGGTTCATTCAGAATCACTGCAGGAGGGACACAGAAGGGTCCCCATCCCGCCTTCAAACACAGACGACAGCACAAACTGGCCGTATTTTAGATTCCTTAATAACGTCAGAAGGAAAATCATCAAAATGCCCTGCAGAGTAAACAGAACCGTAACACTTCATGATGGCCTGTGATGCATGGATGCACGGATGTGTGAAGGCTTTATGCAGTGTAGGTGTGAACTCCAGAAGCTGTATTAATAACGGTTGAGCTGGCGGCCTGTCTCTGTTCTTCACACCTGAAGGAAAACAGCTGCTCACTCAGCCCTCCTGCAGTAACAGCCTGTACTCCGTCCTTCTGGGCTTTGAATTTAGTGGAGCCTTGAGATGAGAAAGGACTGTATTATGCTGTAAATCATTTATTTCTGCATCACACACGCGAATTCAACCTCCCCCTCCTCCTCCGTCTCTGCTCCTTTGGCCCGTCTTCCCCTCTGCTGTCCTGTGCCTGAGATATAAATAAAACCCCTGCAAAGTGGAGCAATCTTGCTCCGTCTCTTTCCCCCCTCTCTAACTTTCTCTCTCTCTCTCTCTCCGTCATCCTCTGATATTCCCGAGCTTCCACCCCCACACACCATGTTCTATTTCCACACCGTCACCAGCTCCTGTTCCCAGCGCAGCAGACGCGTCCTCCTTCCCACAGAACAAAACATCACCCCACCAGCCTCCCAGGGGCACCTACTGTACTCATTGTCTAATTCTGGTTTCCACTGGCTCCCCTAAAGCACAACTCTGTTTTATCTATCACTACAGTATTGTAGTTGAGGCACATGGATGCACATGTGCGCACATGCGCTGATTCTCTCATCCTTATTTACATCACAAAAATAAACAACAACAACAACAACAACAACGATGTGCTCTGTTGTTCACTCTAGATTAAAACGCTTTTAGGGCAGAAAACATGAAGATGGAATTAAAAAAAAAACAAACAAACAAAAAACAGGGGGGGAGAGCAATTAAAGGACAATTTAAAGCTCTAAATAAGTAAAACACAACATACAGCAGGAAAGCAGCAGCAGCAGCTTGAACTGGAGCTGGAGCGGCTCTTCAGACCTTCAGGATTTAATAACGTGCTCGATCACAAATCTGAACATTTCCACAGAAACATGGAGCAGGAACGCAGCAGTAAGTTAAACTCACATGTGCTCTTGAGAGGGACAGGGGGTCTGTCCTTGTTCCATGGACTCGTTGGCTCCCATCCTCAGCTAGATCTCCCCCACCGTCCCCCCCTGCCTGCTCCTGCTCTCCAGCCACCCTCCACATCCACCTGCTCCCCCCCGACAAGAAAAAAGGACCCTTCTGCTTTCAGTGTGATCCTGGTGTGCCGTGCTGCAGTGCAGAGGATGAGCGAGTGTTGCTCGCATCAGGAGGGAAGCTGTGGATGATTCAGGGCTCCTCACTTTATGCACAGCATCCCTTCCCTGATCCTCTGCTCCTCTACACGCTCTGAATATTCCTGCGGCTCATCTGGTCGTAAAACGAGGCGATGCCAGGAGGAACAAAAAATAAAAATACACAACAAGAGAATAACCCCCTACAAGCGGGATGAAAAACAATCCTGCCTCCTTGTTGTCTTGCACGAGTGTCTGAGGTGCCTCCTCTCTGTTTGGCTGCTGATTTCGCTGAGCTGTATTGCTGCCTCCTCCCCCCTCTCTCCTCCACCCCCCCCCCCCCCCCCTCCAAACACCAACCTCCTGCGCCTTTAAAAGACAAGCAGCATTTTCTCGGGTACTGCGACTATGCAGGGGAGCCAAACAATAGCAGACCCCCAAAGCTGAACTGATTAAAAGGGGCTTTCTCTTTCACCCTGTCTGTCTCGCTCTTCCTCTCCTCCGCAGTAACCGTAATCTGTCCACTTTGCCTTTGTCCTGCCCAGATCTCCCCTCTCTTGCTCTGCATTTTGCACAGAAAAATTTTAATTTCTGCGCCTCCTTTCTCCACAATGGAAGCTTCCAGCGTTCAGCGTAGCCAACCAAAGTGTTGTGTGAGGTAAACAATAGACTGTGTGTGCACTACTCAACTCTGACCCTTCAGTATTAACTTTCTGAACCAGCACGTATCAACATATCAGACGTTATACACCGAAAATCACACTTCTAATAAAAGAAAGGAAATGAATTCAAATGCTTTATCACACAGAGACAAAGAGACAGGGACAATTCCTTTTTGTCATAATATCAGTGAATTAAAATAAATGAAAAGTGTCCCTGGCAGCAGACAGGAAAACCTTTTACCAGCACTCTCCCCAAACTGTGAATTGCTCCGGAAGAGCAGTAATTTTGCTTTGACAGACACAGAGAACGTGTCCTGTGGGATGGATATAAGAGCAGGAACAGTTTCTCCAAATTTCCCATTGATCGTCAAGGAGCAACGGGAAAAAAAGCCATCCTCCCCTCCCCCGGGTTGGAAATATGAGGAGAATAAATCTATTGTAGACTCATGGGAAAGTGAGGAAACGAGGGCTCACTACAACAGAGACTCCTGCTGCCCACAGCACATGAATTCACTGTGTGCGGGGTTCAGGTGTCGCACCTCTGCCCAATGAAATGTAATTGAAGAGCAAAGAAAAAAAAAAAGAAAAAAGATGCAACCTGACACCCTCCTTCAGAATGGGGGAGTGTTTGCATGTAAATATGAAGTCCATTAACTGCACACACACACAAAAAAGACCTCTGCTAAAGCAAAAATATTGATTACATGTGACCACCCAGACCGAGCCCACCCACCCACCTCATACCAGCTCAAAGATGTATCTAGGCCAGCAGTCCATGTTCAGTACAAGTTCCCATTCTATTGAATGACTGACACAAACATCCTCTTTTTTTCGCTGCTTTAAAATGAGGCCTCGCTCCGCAGTTTCAACTGTGGACCAAGGAAAATGGAAGGAATAAAAAATTCAGCAAAGTCAGGCACTGGAACAAATGTCTCTGGCAGTTTTTCTGAATGATTCATAATAGAGATCGAGATGAGAGAGACTCGCTGTGATCCACTTCCATAAATCCTACAAGACTTTTTTTTTTTTTTATATATAAATCATATTAAAACTAAAAGGGTTCAAGTCGTTATTAAAAAATATATTTAATCTCAGTTCAGAGTTAAATAGGTTTGTTGTTTTGTTTTGTTTTTCATTTTACTGCTGCCGTCAATCTCAGATTTATCAAACCTGCCGCGGATCTGCTGGCAGGAGGCTGAAGGGCTGAAGTGAAGCTTGGGTTATGATGGTTGTGCCAATTCAGGTTTCAGCGTGATCACAGGTCCAGTCTCAAAGATTGCCGCAGTATTCAATTCATTTTATAGGTTCTTACTCTGATGGGTTAGTCCAAAGACGTAAACGTGGGCCAATTGTTCACCCACTATGAGGGTGAGTGGTATTGATATTGGATGGATGGATGGTAAGGAAGAGACAATGTGTTTCTGATGAGCATAGCTTTTAAAAAAAAAAAAAAAAAAAGGGGGCAATGCAAGCTTTGTTGCTAAAATGAAACTGATAATGTGGATTTATGGGGTGTTTATAGTTTTATAATATAAGTATATATAAGTTGATATAAAAGCAGCGTATTTGTTAGACAGACTTTGTTGCTTTGTGAAAAACAGGCTTGAATGCTACAACAAGGGTGGAAACGCTCAGTGAGCAGCTCGGAAGCAGATTCTGGGGAATCCCGGGGTTCGGTATCTGTGCTGCTCCTGCGTTCACCCTGCTGTGCAGCTGCTGATCAGGCAGGTTTATGATTCTTTTTCATCTGCCAAGAAAAAGCTGCGCTGCTTCCAATCAGTTCAATAGCATGCCATCACTAATGGAATCAATATTCCCTAGAAGTGTTTGCGTAACTGCTACCTCCACATCACCTGAAGACATATTTGGAGATTCAGAGGTGTTCTCACATCTTTTGAGCTGTCAAAGGAAGCGACAAAAGCAAAAACGTGGCATCACCGGGGACAGCTAACCACTGAAGATCTGGTGAAACGAAGGCTTATCGGCTCGTTATCTCGGATGCAGAGTGTCACGGTCAAACAAGATAATGAAGAGAACACGTTTGTCATGAGGTGGCTGAGCTGGTGGGATATTGTAGCTTGGACGAAGCAGGGCCTGACATCTGGCTCCCTCTACAGTCTCAAACAGAAGGAGAACAGAACAGAGCTCTTAGTAAGGTCACAAATTAAGAGAGGAAGAGCTGACAGGCTTTGACGGTTTTTATGGGAATCCAAGCAAACAAAAGACTCTCAACTTTTTAAGTTGTCAGGGACTGTACACGACAGAAAGCATTCATTATGTTGAACAAATATTTGTAGAGAACGAGGGAAGCCACGTCTCTTTCTTCTTTTTTGGTTCACAGGAGGATTTAATTATTACTCTTGCTACTCTCAACTGAATAATTCAGAAAAAAGCACATTAAGTGTGATTTTCTCTGTGATCATGTTGTGTTGTGCCTGGAGCACCTTTGAGCTTCAGCAGGGACTGATTCATCATCAGTTTATGATCAGTAAAGATTAGAGCGCTTTCAAAAGAGACCTTCACACCGAAAACTATAGCAAATGGTGGAGCCTTTGTGTGTCTGCACAGTAACAGACCACGTTACTGAACTTGTCCTCCACTCCAGTGCTCTCAAAGATCATAAATAATATAACTGCATCATTCTCACCAAGCCCTCTCATAATTTCTGGCTTTTCCTGAACCCGCAAGCTGGTTAAAGACGAACCCCATCAAGGCCTGAGCAAAGAAGTGGAATTTTTCAAAGAAAACAATACGGTCTGCACAGACAAAAAGAGCTGCTATGGAGCAGGTGTGTCTGTCTGTGTCCATTCATGTGTGTACCAGGTAACTGCAGCTGGAGTGCACAATCAGGCTGGAAGCAAAACATGAAAAAAAAAAAGAAAGCTGGGAAGGTACCATCTGCTGGTGGTACAAAGCACTGCACTGCTAAAGTGGCTGAGTCATTCTCTCCTGTGGAATAAAAGTCCGTGAAATAAATAGCAAGGCAGAAAAAAGCCCTGCAGAGGGCTGTTAAGCGTCATAAGTGGGGAAACTGTACTGATGGCACAATAATGAACAGCATTTAAATGCAATCAGCATTAGGACTGTGAATGAAAATCATTGTGCTCTGGCCTGAAGGCGGCGAGGAAGTGCTGTACGTTATCCTCCAACAGATCCACATAAACATTTGACCTTCGTGCTTTTGCTGCGTCCGCCATTAACAAGCCACAATTATACAGCACACACATGAGTTTCCGTGACCACTAAGTTCATACATTAGCAAACCCTGTGTCCTTTGAGTTCATGTGGTAGACATACATAGCAATGTTAATCTGTCATTTTTAGAGTGGGATTTAAAAAAAAAAAAAAAAAAAAAAGGGAGGGGCGGGGGGGTTAGGGATATTTCACGGTGGCAATAAAGCTGCAGGATGTGTTGTCAGAATAATAATTCCACATTTATACAGATTTGCTTGTTCGCCTTCTGGCTGACAGGCAGACGGAACCATCATGAAGAGGTGCTGTTTCCCCGCCTGCTAAGCTCAGCTAAGCACCCGCCTGCCTGTCCCAGCTCCGTATTTTACAGTGAGGACCTGAATGGTAACTCGGAGCTCTGAGAATCTACTGCACACGTTAGTTCAATGAGACAGACGTCCATTTAATTCTGTAAGTCGAGCTGAACTGGGGTTGAAAGATTAAAGGCGTGGCTACTTTTCATGAAGGAGGCCTACGGGCCTCGTGCCATCCCTGAAAAAGAGCGCACACATGCATGCACATAAAACGTTTCAACGGCAGAAAGATGAAAGCTTCAGGAGAAATGGGGAATGATACTGCAGCAGGTTCAGGAACAGAAAGAGTCTGGTAGAGTTTGTGTTCATACCTTAAGGCAGGGTGACGGGGTGCAGAGGCGGGGCGGGGGTCCTCACAGTGGGAAGCAGGAGGTGCAGGAGGGGAGGATGCAGCTGGAGCTGGGGGAGGAGGAGGAGGAGGAGGAAGGTGTGGAGATGCAGGCGGGGTCGGTAGAAATTCAGGTGAATGCCTCTCCGGCGGTGTCGGAGGAGGAGTGGGGAACTCTGCGGTGTCGTGGAGGTGAGGAGTCGGGGCGGGTTGGAAAGCAAGAGGTGGCGGAGAGGCAGGGGGGCGGTCGCCTCTCTCTGACTGCTCAGCGAGGACGGGCCTGCAGGGGAAGGAACGCATAACATCAGACAGGCCGAGCGAAACCAGGCTGCACTTTGGGAAACCCGCCGAAGACACACACTCCACTACCCATGAACCACAAAGGGGCCTTACCTCAGATCGAGAAAGGACGGAGCGCTCTGCTCTATGCCTAAGCCGAGCAGTGACTTGAAAAATAAAATGCTCACTTCGACCATCCTAAGAACGCTTTCACATTTAAATAACACGAAAACGAAAAGGCCGCTCCACTCCTCCGTCCCTTTGCCCGACAGTCCATGTTTCTCTAACTCGCTCCCCTGCAGAGGAGTAGCCTATCTGAGGGTGTCTGGCTCTGTCATCAGAGGCCACCTGGTGGACTGGATTTGGCCCCAATCCAGGTCAGTCTTATCAGGAAGCAGTAGGCTCTCTAATCTGACGGGCAATGCGACGGACGCCCGTGCAGCTGTTCCCCACTTGGGGCATGCCTTCTGTTTAGCTCTAAAAATACCCCAGCAGCCTCTTCAACAACACCACTGTCAATAGCAGCACATTCAGAGCGCTGGAGCATCAGATCAGCTGTCTGCTGAGCTACACTTTCCAGACGTCTCTTCCAACCCAGCTCAGTTATTCTCCACCTCTCTCTTTCCAGTAAAGAACTTAATAACCTTTAATGAGGTTGTGTGCTTTTCTTAAGGGCGTTCAAGTTCTAGTTTACATCTAACGCAGGTCTGGCTCCTTCTGCTCTGGTCCATGACGGGTGCATGAGGAAGAAACATCCTACAATAACACACAATGCATTCTTATGTGATCCAATTTCTTTTATTACAAATGAGTAAGTGAGTGAGTTCAACCAGCCGCTACAACATGCCGCCATCTGCGGCCAAGTTGGCACATGCAGTCTGGAAATAGAAACGACCAAGTCACAACACAGTGTGAAGAAGCTGTCATAAGACTGAGTGCTGACTCCAAAGATGGACAGAGCGAAGAGACAATAAGATTAGTACTTCCTCTTTTCTGTGGAGTCAGCTTCAGCTGATCCACTCAGGTTAACAGCTGGATGACGATCTGTATGAGCTAACGCTGAATTTTTTTTACGTGACAGAGTGAATGCAACAAACTGGAGTGAGCACATGTGCTCTTTTTCAGCAACACGCCTCCTCACATCAGGAATTAACACCTGGTGGTTTCCTGTTGGCCACTGAGCAGCGTGCAGCTCATGAGCAGAGCTTAAAAATAAGTGCATCCAGATTTTACAAGACCGGTCTGGACATACGGATACAGAGCAGTCATTTTCTGCCATGGTCAAGATTATAAACCCAAAAGATGGATCTCATCTTTCATGACTCAGCACTAAAGAAACAAAAGTAACTTTGCCTGGATTGTAATCAAGCCACGCACACACAGACACACACACACTTGGCGTAATCTACAGGAAACAGCTGGATGCAGAAGGCAGAAAGTCCAGGCAGGGCGTCAAATGACAAACAGAGTCATTTTATAAACACACACACACTTTGGTTAATTGTTAGTATCTGTTACAAACACACATTTCATGAATTACCCACTGACTCGTTTCTGCCACCACTGATCAAATCATCATTTCAAGGCAGCACAGTGTGGTTAAATCCACGACAGACATCAGATTATCCATTTCATTTGAGCCAGCGAAGGCTTGTGAGACTACAATCGCCATGGCAACTAGTCTGTTTACAGTACAATGTGGGCTATCATACATCCGGCTTCACAGTCATTCCCTCACCGGCTTCTTCAGTCAAATGGGCACAATCTTTCAAATGAAAACTACTTATCCATACGGTCAATGTGTTTCTGACAAGGTTTTATGACCCGTGATTAAATCACATCCTCACTTCAAAAGTCAGCAATACAAACAAGTTCTTCAACTGCTTTACTGCTGCTGAGGACATTTCTCAATAACACAGAGGAAAGCAGCACAACATGCTCTAACCTGTTGCATTTTTCTTTTCAAGTTCACCACTTCTCAACCTCTCTTCTTCTATTCCACCTCCCGTCGGCCCCTCCCCTCCACCCATCTGGTGAGGTCACCGTGATAAGCACTGGTTACCTACAGACCATCTGCTGTATCCACCTGGAGGGGCTTAAAATACAAAAAGCCGCTGGAGAAACACGCCGGGAGGAAAAGAAACAAATAAAAAAAACAACAGGGCAGCTCTCTCTGGCCAACTCACCCGGACTTCTGCTGTGGTGGGATCCATCACATCCAATTCAGAGGGAGCTACAGAAAGTGATGGAAGCAACCCAACGCCAGTGACGGCTGTGCGTCCTGGTCCTTCCCTCAGCACATGAACCAGTCTTCCTCTGAACTCTGGCTTTTGTTCCACTCTGTCTGGTCCGTGTGAATGACTTCAGTGGGGCTGAGTGCCTGCCCAAATTCCTCCCACTACAGACTTTGGTTCACAAAGCCACACAGACTGAGCCGGACTGACAGTTAGGACGGCCTCTGGGGGGGGGAGGCGGGGATTTAAAAAAAAAAAAAAAAAAAAAAAAAAATCCCACATGTACACACACACACACACACACACAACACTGACCATACAGTCTACATTTCTGCCTCGGCCGCATATATGCAAGTGTAACTTTATCCATTGATGAAATAGTGGAAACAGCACCGTCATTCCTGCTCTGAACAAACCTTTATGTCCCCAGCAGCAGTGATGGGACAAGTGTTGTGACTGACAGGCAGCAAGTGCTGCTCTGGCATGTGGGATGGCTCCAGGGTGTGCAGCAAACGGCAGGAGAGAGTCAGGAGTGACTCCCCGTACTTTCACAACACATCCTCGTACGCGCGGTCAACGTTCCAGTGACATATGAAGCCAGAAAAATGGCATACGCGGAAAGTTGGTCTAGTGAGAGCTGTTAAGATGTCTTAACTCCACTGCATGCTGTTTTACAATGTGAGTTTAACTCAGTCAGGAGTTCCAACAACATGAAAGGTTCACTGCTACAACACAGACCGGTGCAAATCCGCAAGACTCCTGCAGATTTGTCTGATCAGACGCCATTTAACTGCCGCAGACAGCAGAAACCGTCCAGACGCCCTCAAAAACTACCGAAGGGACTCACTAAGATGCAGGGAAATCCATTTTAAACCTGTGTGAGGCAGGACAGTGTGGAAGTGGCTGAGCTCTAAAGCACATGGCGACCCACCCCAAGAGACACAATTTTTTTTTTACAAATAAGTTAGATGTAATAAAATGCATCTGAAGGATCACTGAAATGGAAATGCTATGATAGATTTTGGGAAAAATATCAGCTAAATCAAAATTATTCTGATGTCTGGTTTCCTTCTGAAAAAACAATCACTTGCTGCTCTTAACGGTAAAATGCCATTACCCGTGGATTTCATTGGTTTCCGGATTAAAAGAATGTGATGTTTTTTAATTTTTTTTACACTGAGAAAGAGCAGACTGTACAGAGAGACATTACTTCATCCACAAAGGTAAAGTTGGTGCTTCGCTGGAAACAGCAGATATCAAGTTCCAACCTTAACCATAAAACCAACGATCCATCAGGATGCTTTTACAGCCACTCACCTGCTGTCCTGGAGCTCCTCAGCAGCCTCCTGGACTGGTTCTGCTGCTGCAGGTCCCTCAGCTGGCTCCTCGGGTTTTTCCACCAGCTCCTCACTGATGAGCTCCTTCTCTGGTTCTTGGAGCTCTGGTGTCACCTTTGCTGGTTCTGGTTCTGGTTCTGGTTCTTCATTTCTCACTGGCGTTGGGGGCTTTATCAGCTCAGCTGGCTCCTCTACGGTTTCTGAAGAAGTTCCCGGCTCCCCTTTGGCACCTGGACGCTCTCCTGGACACTCCTGTTCTTCTTCTTTGGTGTGTTTGGTGGGTTCTTCTTTCCTGTTTTGAACTGGTTCAGAAAGCTCTGCAACCTGTTGCGTTGGTTCTGGGAGGACTTCTGATTTCTTCAAGGGTTGAGGAAGGTCCACCGGCTTCTTCAGTGGAAGACTTGTCTGTGCGATCTCTGCTGCCGGCTCCGGTGGTGGGATCTCGTCTTGTATCTGAGGAGCAGCTACCTCGTCAGTCGGAGTATGAAACTCTAACTGAGGAGACTCCAGAGAGGGAAGGGCTCTGGAAAAACAATACAAGAGAGGAAGGGGGGTTGGTGGTTGTTTAGTCTACAACGTATGCACAATGAATGACGAATGACAAATGACAGATGTGTGTGGTGGCTTGAGTCCTACAAGAAGGTATGTGTGTTTTCCAAAGTACTGCAGGAACATGTGTGTGTTGTTGTTGTTGTTGTTGTTGTTGCTGTTGTTGTGACATTGTGCTGAGCATTGTGCTTTGTGCGAGAAAGGGCTCATTCTTGCCCCGGCGCACAGGGACGATGTCCCAGCTGATGTCACCCTTTGAATATAAAGGACCACATTACTTCCATTAGACCTCAACAGGCGCAGCCATGTGACCCGAGCTCGAGTCAACACAAAGTGCAGCTCTGTGTTTACCTCATTCATATTCATTGTCACACAGCTCTCTGTAATATCACTCCAAACAAGGGCTGAACATGGTTTTACTGGAGTGCTACGTTGGAAGAAGAAAAAAATCATGAATACTAAACGACAAGTAAATACATCATAGATTTATGAACCGCTAAAATATGACGGCAAATAAAAATATGCATCTACACAGTTCCTCGGTTTTCCCCTCGTCACGGTTGAGGCTGGTGACACAAACCCCAAACGTATTATGCAGGACTAACTTTCTGTTTGTTATGAACTCGGAGCAGATGGCATTAACACGCTTCGTTAAGATGAAGACTACATGAAGACTCCACTGGCCTTTCAGTCACAATGAAAGGCATTTATTTACCATTAAAACACTGTGGTCTTGTGTATGTGTGCGTGTTTGTGTGTCTCCTATTCTTAAGGCATTTGGCTCATATGATAACTTCCACCTCATGCTCTTGTGTTTACCTCGAGCTCTCCGCCATCTTCCCTTGTTCGCCCTGCGACTGGGATGCGGCCTCTTTTAGGGCCTGTATCCAGTTTGTTTCCGGCTCCTGGGCTGCTGGTCCAGGAGCCGGACTACCAAACACATCAGCAGCTGCTGGCGCCGGTGGTCCGACGGGGGAGGATGGGGAGGGAGGAGCTGGAGCTGGAGCGATTGATTTCCTGTCACCGTGGGAATCTGCGACTATGGGGTGTAATACAACAACATCTTGTGGCTTTGACGGCGACGCCTGATCGTGCGGCTTCTCCAGCGCTGCTACATCTACTGGGAGATTTGACATAGTAACCCCGTCTGTTGCATCACTGTCACTTTCTGCTGCCTTTAACTGAGCAACAGTTGTCTCAGTGCCATGAAGTGTCGATCCACTTTCTCCTCCTTTTGTGTTTAGAGTTTGATTTATGGCTCCCTGGTTTTCTGCAGTTTCATTGTTTATGGCTTTTAGCTCACTTTGTCCCTTCTCCTGGCTGCTGCTGCCTTTCTTCTCGTCTAAAGCTGCCTCGCCCTCTCTTGTGATCTCCTCTACATCAGAGCCTTTTATGGGTGTTTGAACTGCCGGGTCGCTTTGTGTGGCCGAGGTTTTATTGGGGCTTTTTAGCTCAAGAGGCTCGCACACTGTATCCAGAATTTCACACTCCTCAGTGTCACTACTGCTGCCTTTCACAGCGCTAAAATCCTTTGCCACAGTCTCTGATTGCCCAACAGGATCAGCCAGTGCACTGGATGTTTCTGCATGAATTTCTTCATGACTATTTGTGCTGACCTTTGATGCAACAGCGATTTGGGAAGGTGAAGTCTCATGTTCCTGTGATGCCGACTCAACAGACGCAGCAGTGTTCGTTGATGTCACTGTCTCGCCGTGTCGGTCTTGACATGCAGCTGACAGATAGCTTTTTTGCTGATCTTTACCGCCCATGTCGCTCGCAAACTCAGTGCCAGGCTTTAAATTTGCATCAGTACTGACAAACCCGACCCCGGGGCTTTTATTCTCATCCCTCGCCTGTCCTGTCTCTCCTAAATGTGAGCTAGATGTTCCTATCACTGTATCAGCTGAGGCGTTTCTCTCAGCAGCACTTCCAGTCTCATTTAAATCATCACCGGCCTGAGACGGCAAATAAACCCTGTCAGCACATTTCATGGCTCGGCCTGCCTCTCTGTCTTCTTCTTCCAGACCTGTCGTTCGTTCATTTCCTCCACCGTCATCACGTGTCACCTCATTCCCGCTTCCTGACAGACGTGAAGCCTCAGCAGCGCCGCCCCCTCCCTCTGCTACCCCTTTCACCCCTGGAACTTGCTCTGGGCTCTTTTCTGCCCCCTCCAGACTGACACCTAACAGCTCCTCTGTGGGATGTCTGGATTCCAGACACTGCTGCTGCTGCTGCTGCTGCTGCTGCTGCTGTTGTTGCTCCTGTTGCTGAGCAAAACAATTTGGATCCGGTGTGGACAGGGATTGGCCGAGAGCTACGCTCAGATCTTGTGCCGTGTGGCTGTCGGAGCTGCGCTCCAGTGTTGCTGTTGGAGTTTGGCTCAAACTCTGATCATAAACAGTCTCTGGTTCAATACCTGACTTGAGTTCAGTCTCCTCAGATGACCCTGCAGGTCTGTGGGGAAATAAAGAGGAAGTCTCGGTTTGAGATGCAATCTCGCCCATCCTCTCTCCTGCCTCCTCTATAGCCCCGACTGCTGATTCACTCATTTCAACTTTATGTTTATGTGGCAACTGCGATTGGTCCCCAATTTCCCAGATGGCCTTTTTATCTGGCCCATTACTCTGAGGTGGTGTAATGCTCATCCTTCCTGCCTGTAGCTCGCGGCTGATGGCTCCTTTCTTTTCCTCATCCATTGTTTCTTTCACTCCTTTTTTCACATCCTCTTCAAACAATGTGGAGCCCTGAACTCCCATTTTCTGTTTCTCCGTCATCTTCTCTCTTTTGATTTCGTCAAAAGCCCCATTGGTAGTCAGGTCAGAACTGAGTGGGAAGCTAACATTTATGAGGCCATCACTCATGGATGTTTCACAAACAGCAGGTTTAATGGCACTATAGGCTGGCTCAGGTTGAGGCAGGGAAATTGCATCGGATTCATCGTTTTTGGGAGCGCCCACCACAGTAGGATGCTGATTTTCCTCTTGTGAGAACAGAATATTTTCATCCTGATCTGCAGCTTTCTTGAGCTCGGTGACTGACTCCTTAGCATAATTTCTCTCCTCCAGTTTTGGATCAGTCTCATCCGCTTTGACGCTGACATCAAGGAGCCTTGGGTCCTGCGCTGAAGATGTCTGAGACATTTCTGCACTCCTGTTGCCGTTCACCTCTCTGCAGACCTCGGTGCTGTCACCATCAGTAATGAGCTCCAAGTGATTCAACAGTGGCCCAGGAGGTCGGAGTGCTAAAGTAGGCTTACTGGTGCCATTCTCGATTTCAGGAATTGACTGGTCAGAGGCCATCACTTCTGAAGTCATTGACTCCTCCTTTGTCTGATTGGCAGATTGAATTTTTGACTCAGGCTCTTCGTCAGCTTTAATGAGACCCGTGCTAACTATTCCACAAGGGGGTATTTCATCTAAGTGGGTGGGATGCTGATAACTTAGGTCAATGGTCTTCGTCTGAAGAGGAGCTGTGCAGGTCAAGTCGACAGTTTCCCGTTTCGAAATGAGGCTGAGGTCAGAAGGAAGCTGCCCAACATCATTTAAAGGCTGGAGGGTGACATCATCAGCTGGAAGCACAGAGTGCGAAGACGGAAGATACTGGTAACCTCTGACACTTAAAGATGGCTCCTCAGGCTGGACAGGCTTGGCCGAGCCTGTCGACGCGGCATTGAGCTTATTTACATCTTCTTCCTTTAACAAACGCAGATTTATGAGTCCCTTCTCTGTTTCTGCCTCTTCCTGCTTTGCTGTTACTCGGTCACCTCTTTGTAAAAGGCCAAAACTGTTTTCATCACTGGTCAGATTCTCCTCTCCAGGACTTGGAAGCTGTTTCATGAAGGCCTCGGTCACCGGCTCTGAATCAACAGTGTTCATCTCCAGGTTACTTGACTGACCTGCATCAATGCTCTCCTTGGTCTTCAAATCTGCGTTATCCGACTGGACATCTTTCTGTGGCGTTAGGAGGTCAGCTGCGTTCTGTTTTGCTGGTTCAGCCTTGGTAGGAGCTGCATTTGGTGGGATTTCTGGCTTCTTCGGATTAAGGAAGTCGGTGAAGATGTAGCTGGCCTCAACAACGGGATGATGCAAACTCTCATGGACGGTCAGCGGAGGCAAAGAGGCGCAGTCCATCGTCGGCACCGGCCTGTTCCTGAGAGCCACAGAGATTTCGCCCTCTCCCTTCACAGTGTCTGCAAAGTGAACTCTGCCGCTGCCTCCCTTGCTGCCACACACATACACATCCACTCCAGACATAGTGGGACTGCCACTGTTGCTCCGAGCCTGAGCCTGAACCTGGATCCCAGCGGCACTTTGGGCTGTCCCGGCTTCTGCTGTGCAACTTTCAGGCTGGACTTTTTGATTGTTGCTCACTTCCTGCTCGACCTGGATTAGCGGCGAGGAAGTCGAAGGCTGAGGTTTGATTAAAGGCAGTGAGATTTGTCCGTAGTTGTTCTCCCTC
The DNA here is from genome assembly GCF_900963305.1 of Echeneis naucrates. NCBI lineage: Eukaryota > Metazoa > Chordata > Actinopteri > Carangiformes > Echeneidae > Echeneis > Echeneis naucrates. The sequence continues at coordinate 3,203,818 of NC_042525.1, forward strand.
GTTGTGATGGATGGCTCCTCAGAAGCGCATCCCAAAGATGGTGCCTCCTCTGGAATCAGATCCAGTTTGAGATCAGCGCTTTTCCCTCCGTGGGTGTTGCTGGAGCTCTGCTCAGGGTGAGCGGAGAGAGGTGAATTTGCTGCGCCATGCTGCTCCCGGCTGGCGTGAGGGAGACGGTCCTGCTCAGTGCTGATGCTTCCAGTGATGGTAGCAAACGACTCACTCCGGCTCTGTGACTTCAGCTGTGACTCGGCAACATCAGTGGGCGGACACGTCTCAGTCTCAGCTGATGACACCCCGCTAACAGAGCCTTCTGGATGGCTGAATGAACTGTGTTCTCGAGCCAGCCTCCCTCTCTCTCCTACCTCCTCTCCTCCTCCTCCTCCTCCTCCCTCTCTCGCTCTCTCCAATCCCACAGCACTGTGAGCCTGACAATCAGGACCAGTGAGTAGCCCAGGGGGAGAAGTATTGATATATGCTTCTGACCAGAGCGGCTCCTTTTCTCTGCCTCCCTCCCCAGCCGGCGAGATCTCTGTGTTTGCACTGTGAACACTTGTGTCTCCCTGTGCCTTCGTTTCAGCCTCAGTTGCCGAGTTGTGTGGCATTTTGCTGCTGCAGCTTTTCTCAGGCGAAGCTTGTCCCTCTTTGGCCGAGAACGCAAGAGAGCAATCTGCCTGTGAGCAGATTAATGAGAGCTGGGGGGAGCCGTTCAGGACTCCTTCTTTCTCTGCATCCGCAGAACTGAGGCACTTTATTCCTCCCGAAGCTTTCTCTCCTTCTGCTTCTTCCCTCTCTTCAATTTCTACAGCAGCTACTCCCTCCACTGAAACACACCTCACGCTTTCTCCCTCTCCGCTGCTTTCTTTCACTTCTGGCATCGTGGGCGTTGTCAGTGGCAACGCAGCAACCACCACCAAAGCCTCCTCAAGGGCGCTCGCCGCACAACTCTCACCCACACAAGTTTGGCCGTTGGTGAGTGGGCTGAGACTCTCCTGCGTTAGCTGCTGAGCTGCTGCCTCTGTGGTAACTGAAGCCTCCTGTGTTAGTGCATCTGATCTTTTATCAGCAGAAGCAGGTGGATTGATAACTGCAGCTCGGACACATGTCGCGGGCGTATTTTGGTCGCTGATGACATCTCTGGTTGGGTTCTCGTCTGAGCTCTGATTCACCCCACGTGGGGCATTTGTCCGGCTGTGGCTGTCTGATTGATGAGGCCCCTGTGTGGGGGCCCGGCTGGACGCAGGTGAACAGACAGAGGCCGTAAGATGATCCTGCCCGTCATGTGAGGATGATGGCGGGGAGCTGGAGCGGCGCTTTCCCGCGGGACTCAGCTGTCGTTTACAATCAAAGCCATTATCAGGCTGTTCCCCACAAATCACTGCCTGAGCGTCCGCCTGCGATGCTGACTGTACATTTGTCTCTGAGTCTGCATTAACGGCTGCACCTACGGGTGACGCAGCCTGTAGATCACTTTCAGACTGTGCTGCTGTCTTCTCTTTGTGTGAAGCCTCTTCTTTCTTCTCCAGCTTCTTCTTTCTCTTCTGTTTCTTTTTCTCCCTCCTCTTTGACTCTTTACCCTGGCCGGCCTGTCGGTCACTTGTTGAATCGGTCTGTTTGTCTGTTTGCTGGCCTAATTCTGTCCGTGCTTCTGATTGTGACTTGACTGAACATGAATCTTCATCTTTTAGCTGAAGATGACTGCACCCTGGTGCTTTAGAAACATTAATGCTGCCCTCATCGCTATAGTTTTCTTTCTTTGTGTCTGCAGTCTCTGTTTTTGCCTCTTCGCCTTTGTCCCTAATCACCGTATTACAATCTTGACTGCTGTTTTCCTCAGTGGCTGCGTTAGACTCATCATGTTCCTCTCTCAGATTGTCACTCTGCTCCGTGAACGCAGCATCATTCGAGGTTTCTTTAACTGAATCTATGTTGTTTGTTGGAGTCTCTAATTGTGTGTGCAGGGGTGTTTCCTTCTGCTCATCTATCCCTGTCTCTTTTTCTGGCTTCATCTCTGGACATTCATCCAGATTCTGTGTTGTTTCTATCTCACCCTCCGTCTCGGCTGCACTATTTCCGAGAATGTAATTCCTGAAACTAAACACGACTGTATCTTTCTGACAGTTTGCTGCCTCACTGTTTCCATGTGTACTCCTGTTTCCATGGTCCCCGTTGCTACGTCTTGGCTGGCCAACCACTGGAGTTTGTGACAATGAGTCACTGGACTTATTATCGTTTTCGGTGTTCTTCCCAACATCATGAGCCACCTCCTGCGTGTTGCGTTGCTGCTCTGTGGGGGTAAGAATCCCCAGCGAGGCCATCTGCTCCTCACATTCCTGGAAAGCCTCTTGGAGCTCACGGTCTATGAGCCCCAGTGGGTTAGGGCTGGGGGGTCTAACGCCCCGGCAAGGTGCGACGGCAGGCCCAGCTGGGGGCCAGGCATCTGTAAGAACTGGGTCACCATCATGAGGCCTGAGACGAGGGTAGGGTGACAGAGGAAAGGAGTTAGGCCTGGCAGGCAGACAGCTGGTCATTCCACGGTGCCACAGGCCGCTGCTGTTGGCAGAGCGGAGACCCGTGCTCTCACACAGCACTCACACAACTGTGCTCAGCATGCCTATTCTGAGATATGCAGACATGGTCTCAGCTGTTTCCAAGCATATGGTTGTTAATGAACATGCAAGTCCGTTCATACAAGCCAAAACACAAGGCTTCCTCAGAGACCTACGCAGGTTTCCGACTTACTGCAAACTCCCAAAACAATGATAGTGGAGGTGACAACCAGAATGTCTACTTTTACCAAGCTTAAGCAACAAAAGTCATTTATTATAGGTGAAATTGTTTGATTGATGAAGGATGGCTTGATGTGTGTGCTGTGATTGTCTCTACACATTAATGTCTTCTTTTTTTATCTTAATGCTAAAAAAAAAAAAAAAAAAAAAAAACTAATTTTATGTGAAAGATAGTGGGTGTTAAACATGTTGTGAGAATAATTTAAGCCTTAAAAACATCAGAGCAGTGACATTGCACCATGCACTGTTAACGTCATGATGCCAGAGTGCCTGGAATAAATAAATGGCTTTAACAATGGGGCTTAGCTTTTCACCTTCCAGCTGAGTCACTGCTTGGCCATTAGCTTGCAGCGCAGGAAAGGCGTCTGGGGTGATATTAACCTTTAAGTGTATAGATCCATCATAATTATTGAGTTTCCTGCTCTCCTTCTCCTACACCACCAGCTGTGATTCAGAAATCAGCTCCACATCTGTTTCCCTAACGCATGCAACAACCACCAGCAATGTGCAGATAGAAATAAAAAAGAAATCTGGTTATAAACATCTGTTAATAAGTGCCACTGCATGTGGTTGGCAAACAGGAGCCTCATGTGACTGCTCCATAAAGGCTCTGTCATTTCCTTGAAGCACAACTTCCCTCACACAAGTCTGATACACTAACTCCTTTGGCACTCCTGTAAACAGGCGGCGCTGGAAGACAGACTGAAGTTTTTACAGCTGGCAGGTTTTTTGCCACGCTGCTGGCTGTTACCTGTCTTATCTACCTGAGGTGGAAAAAAGCAGGTGCTTCTCATTGTGTTACATTTTAGGACAGCGTGAGCTTTGTTTATTTGTCCTCCTGTCTCCTGTCTCTGAAATTTTATCTGTACAGTGAAAGTTTTCACAAGCCTGGACTTAAATCCGTAGATTTACACAACAAGCAATTAAACTGCAGTGAGTCAGGATGCCAGGAGCAGATTAGCTTCAGCGCTCAGACAGAAAACAGAACCACAGGCCAAACACAGATAATTCACCCGAGAAAGGAACAAAACGAAAGCACCACAACTCAAGACATGCCTGCTCAGACAGACAACAACCAAACGCAGCCAAGTCCGAGTCTGAGTTAGAAGCAGTCGATCATCACATCAGGCTTTTGTTCCACTCCATGCTCGTTGATTTTAATTTTATTGAGGAATCAGCCGCCTCCAGACCAGGCTGAGTCCTCGTGGTACCTTTGGTCTAGAAGCACCAGAGGTGGACTGACTTCCATGTGATGCTGCAGACCCCTCAGCAGGGCGTTCCCCTGCTCACCTGAGCGAGTCTGCGCTCTGTGCACATTGACACATAACGCAACAAATCAAAATCTATTCACTGACAGTCACAGAACAAACAAAACAAGACGCACAACGCCTCATCAAATAGTTTTGCAGTGACAATAGGACACGTTATTGACAGTAAACCTGAATCTTCCTGCTTGACTTAACTGTGAGTGGGCCAGTTCTGGCTAGAAGCCAGAAATTCAAATACAAACTCAACTTTTCATCAGATGCTGGATTCACAAGAAGAAGCTGATTGAGATAGTTTTTGTTTGTTTGTTTTTTTTAAAGACTTTAAAAGTGGTTAAGCTGCAAAGTGGCTGGAAACCAGAGAATCCAATAAGACACATCTGTTTTTGTCTCCCTGCCGTAATTTTTCTTTTCAGGCAGCAGACAAGGAAAGCAAACAAGTTAAGTGATTTGGATGAATCAAAACTGTAAACTGTAAATCATTTGTGGTGCCATTATCTTGTGGTTTCACCTGCACAGTTGTGTATGCAGTTGTATAATTTTGCGCGTGTGTGGATGTGTGTATAACCCCTTCACTTACCCCAGCGAGGACTCCCAGATGTTGAGCTCACTGCTGAAGTCTAAACTGGGCAGTAGGTCGTGGGGAAACTCCAGCTCCTCCTTGTCTTCCTGGGTTCCAGCTGCACCTCCGCTCTCCTCCACCCCTGTGATGACCGGGATGTCCAGGAGCAGCGGCGGAGACAGCGGGGGCTGCTGGGCTGCCGAGGATTCGGACAGCAGCGCTCTGTCGTCCCTCTGGGTCAGGTCCTCGGCTCGAGCGTCGGCCTGCGAGACGAGAAAACACAGTGAGCCAGATGTTGGAGCGCCTGCTGCACTGCGCATGATGGAGTGTGTAACATCTTGGCAAAATTACTCCACCCATGTTTCAACTATTAAGTAAATTATTATTTGCATACTACAAATAAGTCATACAGACTCAACTGCGCTCCTTTCTTGTCCTCTTATTTAAATTTCTGAATTGTTTCTAGCATATAACCCTGAAAGTTAGTGAATAAAACTTCAGATCTGTAGCTTTGTTTGGACTTGGACCATTGGGCATCACATAAGTACTACAATGAAGTGGAAAAGTACCTAGTTGGATCTATTTCCACCTTAAAAACACCTCAGGCGTGTCTCCTCCAGCTGCATTTAAACCTTTTTACCCAGCAATTATAAACAAAATCGTTACGGACAAACAAGTCCTGCCAGACAACTACAATCAGACATGCGGTTTAATAAATATTCAGAGCACTTTCCGCCCTCTAGTATTTCCTCTATTTTAAATTTGTTCAATAATTTTACTTTAAATTTTGGTAGATTAATATTGGGTCACAGAAAGGAACATGATTTTTAGTAAATATAATTTCAATGAAAAACAGTCAATCATAAAAAGGGTGTTATGAATTATGAGGTCCCCTGTATAACTCCAGGAAAATAAATAAAAGCAGTCTGTTCTTTCTCCTGTATTATTTTAATCCGGCTCTTTTTTCATCTGCAGGAATTATCCCTGTTATAAAAGAAACATGAAGTGTTGGTTATGGCGCAGAGTCAAACTGAACCACACTGGAAATCAAACATTGCTGCAGCCTTGTGGCAGAGAGAGTGAAATGTGCCTTGTTCTTTGGTTGGTCAACTATTAATCCTGATGAATGTTTAATTCACCTCCATCACTTTATGTTGTCATAATTTCTTTTATCACAATATGTGATGAAAATCATCCCCAACCAATTATGTGTGAATAACTCAGATTAACCTCAGCCGGTCACTTTTCTAAACACAAATCATGACTTCACCTCTTATGAAATTTTCATCTGTTTTCCTTTCAGACTGTCTGAATCCCATAACACACCACAACACTTAGCTGTGTCATCATGTAGCTCACGACACAAAACATTCAACCACAGACACGATGGAATTCAACCCCCCTGTTGATCAGTTAACAGGTTTCAGTTCACTCTGTAAAGTCATTCAGATTAAAACAGCCGTACGTTCAGGTGCAGGGAAGCACATCTGCAGAAGTGCAGATATGAGGCAGAGCTTTTGACATCTATAACATCTGGAGTGTGTGTGTGAGCTGTTTGTTCCTGAGAGAGGCTGTTTTTCGGTAAATCAGTGCAGATTGATATAACACGGCTGTGGCTGCGCGCTCCATCAAGAGCCTGCTGAAATTCAGAGCTGGCTGTGTTCATTCATTATTTATAGGCCAGTAGTAGACAGAATGGCTGCACACAAGAAGAGCTGATTGTGATGGCAAGCGGATGTGATGCTTGACATACAAAATGCTTTTTTTTTTTTTTTTTTTAGACAAACACATGTTTTGCTTTTTTCCTCTTATATTTTGTTGTCATTATTTTGCATTTAAATATTTTCAAGACAAATTTGCATCATGTGGATCAAATTTAAAAGATCAAAGTTCCCCAAAAGGTCACCTCCAACTCTTGTTTCACCTGAACAAACCATGTGTGTGTGAGGAACAGGGAGACTCAGTCCTCACCTGTGTCACCACTACAAAGAGCTTCTTTTGTGCTACACATTCAGCACAAATGCAGAAACCTCTTTGCTCTCCTACAAACACTCTCACGCAATCTCAAAACCAACACACACCACAAATCTTGACTCGGACATCCAAACTGAAAAAAAGAAAAAGAAAAATGTTGGCCCCTTGCGTGCAGCCTTCATCTACCCATCTGTAAAGCACAAACCCACAATAAGTTATTTTTGAAAGTTCTATTTTACACAACGGCCTTCAAAAGAAACCTGCCGACACATTTGGTAGCAGAAAGAAAAAAGAAACATAAAACATTTAAGAAGCTCGGAGAGAAAGAAACCTGCATGTAAGTGTCACTGTGTACGGCTGTGATCTGCTTCCTGCTCTCAATTTCTTTTTTTTTTTTAATTGTTGCATAATTACCCTAAAAACAATAAACCTTCCACACCCCAGCAGTCACGCACACAGAGATAAAGCCGGTTGTATCACACGATGGTTGTATGTTGACGCAGGTCGGGTTTCCTGTTTCCTGCCATCTCTCACCTTGTCAAACTGGAGAGTGCTAAGGTGTGATGAGCGTGGCGTGACGATAAAAACACACAAATGTCCCCACCGATGGCCACTACGGAAAGTTCACTCAAGTTCAACGTGTGGCCCAAGAGCCCATTTATTGATCACTAGCCCTTTAAAAGGTCAGTGGGAAGGAGATGGTGGGGGGTCCATTGTTAAACCATGTGGAAGTGAGCACCCTTCCAAAGAATAAAAAACCCAGAAAGCTTGTCTGCTATTAATTAACCTTCAGAAACACAACAGAAACTGAGGCTGCCTGGAAACTGTCAGTGAGTAATGCTGACTGTTAATTGAATGTGTCAGTATCCATGTGCTAACAAAGCTGTAATGCCTCAAACATGACTGCTGTAAACAGAGGGAGGACTGCCAGCCCCCCCCTACACACACACACACACACACACACACACACACACACACACACACACACACACACACACACTTCCACTCCCCTCTCTATTCTGTGTAAAATAACACACATATAAGTTTCATCCCACCATCTGTGTGCTGCACTTACCCAGCAGTGAGCTCCACTGAGCTGAAGGTGACTCCCCCTGTGCACTGCAGCTCCTCTCCTGCCCCCCCCCCCTCTTTGCTTCTTCAGAGTGCAGGCAGCCTCTGTGTTTTGAAGGAGGCAGCCTCTGACACAAACATGCTGCAACACATGCTGCTGACGCTCCTCTTCCTCTCCTGTACTGACTCAGCTGAGTTCCTCCTCCTCCTGTCCTCTCCTCTGCCGCTCCCCTGTTAAATTTCCATCAACCACCTCTGTGTCTTGCAGAGTGTGAGCGTGTGTGTGTGGAATCTAGAAACACAACCACTATCACTCACACACACACACACACACACACACACACACACTCTCTGGCTGGCATGCACAGTCCTGACTGCTGAGACTAACTGTCTTGACTGGGCTGGCCACAGGGAAGTGCCGGCAAATCTCCTCCCCCTCTCCTGCAAACTCTTTCCACTCAGCTCTACCCTCCCTGTCCCCTCCCCCTTCGCCTCCTCTATCTCCCTTCTTTTCTTTCCTCAGTCCTTCCCTATCCACCTCTGCTCCACTACCTCCCTCCCTCCGCCATGCCTTCCTGGCTGGGTGCACTAACTGGCTGACACTACCTCTGCAGGTGAATGCTGGGAAATAGGCCAAGGGTCGGGGCTGCAGTGACCCCCCTCGGAGAGGATCAGGTTACACTGAAGGAGGCTTCGGTTACATGCACATTGAGACAAACAACATCCTCCTGCAGCATTAAAGCACCTCTCTCATCCAACTCTGACATCATCACGGCCCCCCCCACCCCGTCCCCGTGGTGGACCAGGTGGACCTGACAGCTCCAACACACCACGTCAACACCCAGTTTTACTTTTAGATAAGCTCACCAGAGGTCACACAATCAACATCACGTCACTTTCTGCTGTTTGTTTCTTATTTTTATCTCCTCTTCAGAAACCAACACAAGAATCCGACTGGCGTGTTAGTGTTCTGTAAAAAAAAAAAAAAAACTCTTCACACACACATTCACTCAGATGTTGTACCTGCGAGGAATCATTTTGATGTCCCTGTGGTGGATACAGAACAACACTTTCTGGAGAGCCCTCTTCTGGCTGCAATGTGGAACGACAGAGTTCAACAGCAGATATTTTCTGGTTAAATTCCTCCTGTGCATTAAGTGGATACCTGCAGTGGTATGCACCTAATGAACTGTACACAAGTCACTCATTGTATTTTGAGGCAAAAGCAGAAAAGTTAAAGCTCATTCTGCAAAGACAGCCACTGTGCTCTGCTGTGGACGGTCTGTAAAGTCTACGGGCTCATGAGACAAATGTTTATGTTAATCCTATTAAAGTAATCCTGAATTCCACTGCTGCAGTCACATGTGTAAAGTACTGCTCTCCTACACTTAGACATAAGATGCAAAAAGAAAAGAAAAAAGATTCTTCAAACGAGATAATTGCAGCAGTATCTCCACATGCAGACTGGAGGCAAACATAATGAGCATCCAGGCAGATTCATGGATATCAGTGTGGAGCAGTGGAAGCACATCATGCCATAAAACACACAACGCTGATGTCTGCTCTACACGTTAATCATGAAAAAGAGAACAAAGTATGTTCAATCCAAATGCTTATTAGACAAGCCTCAATTAAACGCAGGAATGTACACAAAGTCTATAGCTCCCATGTGTTTTACTGAAGCCAGCAGTTTGTAATCATGCGAGTAAGTGTTAGTTTTGTTAGTCTCCCGTGCATTAAGGAGTTTAAGGGATGTACAGCGTAGCTAACTGGGGGGGGGGCCCAGCCAAGCTCGGCCTTACCAGCTCCTCAGGCGTGCTGCCTTCGTTCCCCATGACTCAGCCACCTGCGGGGGGCCACAACCGCCCCTCACATCAGCTGGCTGAAAGACACCAGCACAGAAGGAGCGTCAGCAGTCAGCCGTCCCCAATGCTGAACAAAGAGAGACTGGGGGAGAGACGGGCAGAGTGATTAGGGGGGCCGCGGTCCCTCAGTCGTCACAGACTCACGCTTCCCAGGATTACAGGTTGCACTAGTGGGGAGAGAGAATAGTAAGTGCGGGTGTAGTTTTAGAGATTAGGGAGCTGTGAAGCAAGACCGGCCCCCTCCTCTCAGGACCAAAGTGCAGACTTTGCCCTCACTGATGGGGGGCTTAAGAGCAACGGCAACAACAGCATCTTCACTGACATAATAACTAACGTCATTTTAGTGGATTCTGCAGACTGCTTTGACTCCTGCATGACCAGCAGCCCCCACCTCCACCCTCCGATCTACGCATGCAGCTTGTCACTTTGTACTTTTGGATGTGACTTTAGCACACTGACACTGAGGCTGGGTAATCCCCGTCAATTAATCCTTTTGGGGGGGGGGATGGGGGGTGGGTCTGTTATTGAACTTAGGGTTGGATCAAGGCAGCTAAAATCAATCCAGTTTGTCATCTGTGTGTGTATTTTCTAAAGACGTGTTGTTTAGTTAAAAAGAAAAAAGGAAGCTGCAGCTTTGACAGCCCTATCAGCGACGGCCATCTTCCTGCCCCTCGGTGGGGCGCAGCAGAGAGCAACTGAGCCGTAAACATCCAGGTCCATGCAAAGGCTGTACGACCGAAGGGACTGCGTTTAGCCAGAAAGCACTGACCTGAATTAGCAAGACTTAAATAAAGAGACGAATCCGGTCCACTGCAATCAGATTTAGTTCCAGACTTGTGCACAATTTGTCACTCACACTTCATTGACCATCAAGAACATTCTAGTTATTGACCACACATGGAAACAAATGTGTTTTTCCTCTTGTATTCTGTCGTATGGACGCTCATCACCGGTGGACGCCTGCTTGCTATTTGTGTGAATGGAGTGTAATTTCAGCCTGCACGCCGTGGACAAGTGTGCACTTTAACTGGCAGCACCTAAAGCACAGGGGCAAATCATATGATTAGACTGCTGCCAGGTCTCTTCTCACCTTGTCATCAGCCCGTCCATCACTCAACATGATCCATCTTTTAAGCCCCTGTGGTTTGGATGAACACTGAGTCTTTGATCAGACACCTACAGTATGAGGTTACTGTTTCCTGCCCGGGGTCTGACCCCTGCACCGGCACAAGAAGCCAACAAGAACAAAACCTCCAAGCTAACCTGAATACTGCTTTTCTAATGTCATTTTTTAATAGTAGACCAAAGACAGAGGGTGAACGAATTGGGATGTAGTTTTGTAGTGAATACACTGACATCATCTCATTACAATAACACAAAAACATTGAAATGCCAATGCAAGTTCTAACAATCACAAGTTGACTCTCCATCTGAAAGACAACAGCAAAGCCAAGAAATAACCAAAAATCTGTGCTGCAGCTCACAAACTACTCACCACTGCAGAGGCTTTTCCTACTCAGGGTCTGCTTCAAGCTTCAGACAAACCCCCTTCAAACTGTTTACGGTTAGACTCAAGGCCAACGTTTGTTTCTGTCCTCTCTCCTGAGGAGCCCCGCTCTCTCTGTTGCTATTTTTTGCATTGCACGTTGAGGGGACAGGACAGGACGGAGGGTGGACACGGGACGGGGGGCAGAGGTGGGGACAAGAACCAGAGGGGAGGAGAGGAAAGCAAACTGGAGCTGGGGGAGCCATGTCTGTTTTAGGGTAGTGGCATATGAGTGGATGTGTGTGTTTGTGTGGGAGGGGGGGCTGTGTCACCTGCTCTGACAGGCCAGCCAGTCAGCTGGAGGGGCAACAGATCTAAGGCAACACTGTCAACAAACAGGCACCCCCATATGGACAGGAGGACGAGGCGTCAGGCATTCTGGGGCCCGGAAAAGGCTGCAGACACCGCTCTGATATTCACCCCCACATGAAGCTGTGCTCCTCATCCTCATCCTGCCAGTGATTGACATGTAGCAGTTAGAACACACACACACAATCACCACAGACCTGCTGCAGCAACGACAAGACAAACCACACAAGTAGGCGCAGAATCTACAGATCTGAGATGTATTTTGGTTTTCCTGACATCATCACAGCTGAGACACAGAGAGAGCTTATCATCCCTATAAATAACACTGATCTGATCAGCTGTGACACACCAACATCCCTCCCAGTTTCCTTCTCAGCTGCCTCTGAGTAGCATGAGGATGTGCATTATCCCCCTTCCCTCCACCTGACTTAAGACTCAGCTCTTGACCCCCCCCCCCCCCCTTTGTTTACCTGGCTGCGTGAGATTCCAATGCAGCTCCCCATCTTGTATTCCATGTCCTCTTCTGGTGAAGTAACTCTGGCACTACATGGCTGGCAGAGCACCTTTCTGCAGAACTGCATCGTTATCAGTGAGACTCAGCATCGCTGAAGCAGGCGGATCTCTGCCGGAGCCACAGAGAGTGAGCACGCCTCTGTGTCTGTGTGAGCGTGAGCCTCACTGACTAATAAATGCTCTGCACTGCATTGCCTGTGGATTGCCTGTGACATACATTTTCAAACCATTGTTATATAAAAAAAAGGGGAAAAAAAAAAATCTACATTACATAAGAAATGCAAACTAATCAAATGTGAAGGGAGCTTAGACTCACAGCACTGCAGCCGGGTGAGTAGATCGATGCAATGCCACGGAGGGAGAAAAAGCTCAGCGAGAGAGAGAGAGAAATGGGAGGCAGCAGAAATGGGGCCTGTGTCTTTAAAAGACCCAGGAGAGCGCGAGGATGGTGGAACATCATCATGTCAAGAACACACGACACACAAGATACCAGCATGCCCATCCAACTCAATGTGATCAGTTCACTCAGACAAAACAGAGCTGAGGGGAAAATAACAATGAAATGAATCACAAGACGAAACTAAAGTGATTGCATGAATAAATAGATTTTAAACAGCTTTTTCTGAACACCCTCAATTTATTTGAAAGGAAAAAATATAAATAAACAAAACGGATGGCAATTTTTCTGCACAACTGCAAGAGATTAAACCTGAGCAATATAAACAGCAACTAGGGAGAAGATATAAAGACAAAAGTGTCTAGATACACATTCACAACCGGGCCACAGCTACTTAATGAGGCTCTCTTTTAAATATCTACCCATCACATAATACAGCTATACATCTGAACTGACTGGTTCATCCACAGAGGGAGCATTCCCCAGAGATCTGCAGTTATTATCTACACCACTCCCAGCTGACGGCAGGGTTCACTCCGAGCACACTGGACAGCTCAGCAGTCCATCACAAGGCTGACATGTAGGAATAAACAACCGTTCAAGCTCACATTCAAATCTGTGGTCCGTTTTTGTCATGAATAAGCCAAACTTTCTTTGGGAGGAAGGTGGCATTAGCTACATAATAAAACAACAGTCACTCTGTTTTTTAATAACAATTAAAGGACATTGGAATTATGAACAGTAAAATTTGTTGAGCCAAATCATTGTTTCTGCTAGTTACACCTTCAAGATGAATGAAAAACAGTAACAGCTTTCTCTTCTTAGATTTTTATTACTGAATCTTATTAAAAACATTAAAAAACAAAATAAAAAGAAAAAGTTAGTGTGCTCTCGAATTGGACATGGGGGGTTGTGTCAGTTTCTAGGAATTCAATTTTATTTTGTGATTTAGAAATTCTAATAAAAGAGCAACACACCTAAAAACTATCTGAGTTTCAGCTGAAGGGAGAGCGGCTGAGGCCTTCTTTCAGTCTGTGTCTGATGGCCGAATCAACGTTTCTGTGATGTTGAAAGCATCTTTGAGCTCCTGGGAAAGAATAGACAGTTACAAAAATACAAATATCAAACACATTAAAATATTTATAGCAGAGTCTTGTGCTGTTGCAAGGTTAAGAGTTGAAATTTGCTAACCCTCCACATCTTCGGGCTGATTGAGATGATGCATTGTTTACGGCTGCTTGGTCCTCCGGCTTCCACCTCTCCTTCCTCCACAGGTTCTGAAACAAACAAACAGACACACAAACAAAAAAAAAAAAACTCAACAATTCCCCTGGAGACGTTTCCTTCTTTATTTCACAGTTAGAATAACCCAGTTAAGCATCACAGCTTCTCACCTATACAAGGCAGTTTGGCTTTATCCAGATAAATCCGCGCCAAGCCGTCCTGAAACAAAGACAGAACTGTCAGACCTGCTAACAACCACCAGGGGGCAAAAGAACTCAACGTAAACACAACTCAGCAGAGGTGGCTCACCCTGATGAGAAAAGATGTGTGGAAAATGTTCTCTACTGTCCGGGAGAACGAGTTGGGGTCAATGACGAACTCATAATATGAAATCGGTGACGTTGCTGAAACAGAAACACGTTACCAAGTAAGAACTGTAGAATACTGAAACGATAAAGTCTTGTGGGGCCAAATTTAAACTCACGCTCATCTCCGTAATAACCCCTCAGGTATCCTAAAATCCTTTCCACCTCTTTCTCTGTTGCTTCTTGATGGGACTCTTCCATTTTTCTCAGCTGACAACATGAAAAAGATGCAGCAGATGTAATTGTGTCTTATTGTGTTCATTGTTTGCATGTCAACATCTGGACCTAAACATTATCTAGGTCAGCCACCTGAGTGGGCATTATCCTCTTAGCTTCCTTGCTGGGTGCTTTCCTTTGCCTTTCAATCCTTTGCTTTGGTGGAGGCGGCTCGGCGTGGAATGAGCCCATCCTGATCAAAACAAGGAAAAAAAATTACTCCTGAGGGAAGGACGAAGTAATTAGGATAAAAATAAAACCTGAAATAATACATCAGTTTTTGACTTTAAGCTTTGCATGCACTCACTTCTGTGATTCTTAACCCTGGAATTTAATTAGCAACAACATGTTTGTTGTTGAAACACCAAAGAAGACACCAAAATAATAAGCAGCTGTGTACAACACGTTGAAACACTCACATATAATGGAAGGAGGGTGCCGTCCTGAAACACCAGTCTGCCCTCCTGGCCAGTCTGTGCCAGGCGTCCTGTGGCAGATACCCATCAACGCCATTCTGCTCGTCATCGCCATCCTCGAGACGGTTTAGCCCCATGAAGGACAACTGTCAGAGAAGCAGAAACCCCTAAATATGATGTCCTGACGTATAAACAAACAAAAGCACTCTCTGATTACATATATATTATTATATTTTGACATGGTATTACTGCTGTCTTGTTTTTCGACACCAGTGAACAAAACTAGTCTTTAAAAATGTAGCATCTGGTTAAGGAAAATCTTCAGCTCAATTTATTATTGAGGAAATTAACATTTACATTGGTCTTAAATTTGGAAAACAAGGAGTAACACTGTTGATACACTGCTGCCATATTTTTTGTTCATAGCAAAACATAGTACAGTTTAAAGGTAGTAAGGAAAACAACATAAGCACTATAATAATACCAGTGAAGATCTTTTAAATCTCTTAAATTTTACAACAAACAACTGAGTTACAGCAATTACCATTAATTTGGAGATACCACAGCCACCTGATGAAAGTAAAAAGGCTCTGCTTTCGGCTGTTTTGCTCCTTTCCTATTTCAACTTTTAGCAGGATAAAACACATTTCACACACATGGACATAGTGCATATACTCACAAGATGCTCAGCAAAAGCAGTTGGGTCGAAAGCCGCACCCTCAGAAAACAGCTGGCTGGCTTTCTCCTTTCCCAGGTCTGTGGCTACAACCAGGAGTTGAGCGTCCAGAGCAGCTTCCCTCGCCTGCCGAACTGCCAGAGATCACAGAGAAATCAGGTCGGCCTATCTACAGAATCAGTAATGATATTTCATTCACATGTGGTTTGTTACTCTACACACAACATGTGAAGGAGCAACTTTAACAGGAAAATTAGAGTTGCTAATTGTAGTGCACCCAGAGGAAACACATGCTGCATCATTTACCACTTCACTGATTTTTATATTAACATCTTTGGTCAACATGTTCCTTTTGAGACTGAATAAGTGGAGGGGTTAGAGGCAAGAATTAGAATCTGTGAAAAACATAATCATCAGAAATGGGGATGACATGTACCCTGGTGGATATGCGACCATTGAGGAGAAGAAATGTCTCCAATGAGAGGCCTATTACATACAATATTACAGATTCCTAGTATAATACGGGTGAATTGAAGAGAAGTCTCTCGTTTATGGTACAAATGATGAATATGCATTCATGTTTTCTATGAAGATGCAGCACATATTGTGTTTTCATGTGTAATTCCTATTGCATGTAGATTTGATTGTGGTGAGCATATTGTGATACGTTTTCTGTTATGTTGTTGTAAGTTTTAACTATCAGTGCAATTCTTAAAAGATCTGTTTATGTTGTTGTGACTTGTATGTGCTGGTCATTCATCACCTGCAGCTCCCAGGGTGCTATTTCACATCCTCGTCACGTGCAGGTGTCAGAGAAGCTAAAGAAGGTCATGAGGTGAAATGTTGTTTACCTCACACTTACCATCTTTGAACAGCTTGTTTGCCTGCTCTAAAACTTCTGTGAGTTTGTTGTTGGAGGGACTCAGCATGTCTTCTCTGTTCTCTGAAGAAAAAAAACAAAACAAAACAAAACACGATTAGCACAAATATCATACTTATCAACAAACAACAACAACAACAACAACCTGTATGTGCATCATACTCACGCTGCACGGAGTTGATCAGGTCTCTGTACTTGCTCCGTATTTCCCTCCGGAGTCCCGGGTCGTTGTCGTCGTCCTGCAGGTCATTAGAGCCGATGGCAGAGTCCCCGCCGTCCCCATCAGTCTGCGGCTGGTCTCCCCTCCTGCGGCCGGAGCCGGAGCCGTTCTGCCGGGGAGCCTCCTCATCCCCGCCGCTCCTGGCTCTCTTCATCTTCGCTCAGGGAGAAACACGCTGAAGCCAAAATAAAGAGAGAGAGAGACTTTCAGTTGGTCGGTATTAAATGTATACAGACGCTGCAGCTTTTTCAACGAATAAAAAAAACCAAAAAACAGAATCCTGAATTCTGTCAGTTTGATGAACGTTGTTTTCCCGTTTTCAGCTTCAAAGTTTAGCAAAACACAGTACCAAAAAAAAACAAAAAAAAAAAACAAGATATATATCCCTACTCCGGCACCATTCCGAGTGGTATGTTTAATTAACGTGATTGCACAAATAGCACGGCAAGATAAACTGGATTTGGAGTGATTATTAGTAATTGTTATAGTCAGTTCTGGCTTAAATTGTCATGCCGAAGAGTTTCCAAACGAGCTGCTGGTTTTCAGCGTTAAGCTAACGCTACGTCCATTTGCAATAAAGTACAGCCTTGACGTCGGTAAAAAAAAAAAATCAATCACTGTACGGCTCATAGAAAAACTCCACAGCAGCAAGCACACAAAGGCAAAACAAACAACACAAAACACAAGGTCATGTTATTAAAATTTGATGCAAAAATCTGCCGGGAGGAGAGCTAACGCGAAAACGGAAGTACCGGAGGGTGTATCATCGCGTTTCTCGTCTTCTGCGTGCTCGGTCGGGGCTAACGCTAGCTGTTGTTAGCTAAAAAAAATCAGTTCTGAGTTCAGATCCGAGTTTTAAGCCTCTGACGATCACGTCCAAATGAAGGCCACTATAGCAGTCAACTGTCAGTCTGCTCCACCGAGTCTACCGACTTTTTGCTTTGAAAAACTTTAACGTACCTGCTCGACACTCTCACACAAGACCCGCCAGGATCTTAACGTCAATCCAAACGAAGTTGGTTCTACGTTGGTGAGGTTCCGCCAAGGAAATGGAAACCGAGAGTAAACAACGAAAACAATAACAATAACCATCATTCTAGGAAATACAAAATTATCGCCACACAAAATAAATAAAAGCATTTTGACTGGAATTCACCGGAACATTACATAATTTTTTAGATACCGACACAGAATTACAAAATGATTAGGTAAACATTCAATCGAAATCTTGTCTGGTGTGCACTTAAAATCCACAAATACCATAATCCATGAGTTTGTATTTTCTTTTTTTGTGTTTTTTTTGTTTAAAGCCACAAACGCTCACTTCCATACGAAGGTGGAACTAACTTCAGTGACGGTCGGCCTCCCTCGGACCTGGTGGGTGGGGCCGGCGGCGCGTTTCGGTCCCGTGCCAACGGAAGAGGGCGCGCTCGGGGCTGCTGGAAAGTTTGTGACGTCAGAAAGCCGCTCTTTGGCGCTGATTCGTCGTCTAGTTGTCATGGTGATAAGGAGCGTCCCGCCACGTCCAGCTGGTGTTGTCTGACGTAAGTTTAAACAGATTTAATTAAATGTTTTATACACTGTTTACAGATACACTCTTATATAGTTATTAAACAATATTTTTAAATTTTTTATTACATGATGAAAATATTTATCGTTTTTTTATTTTTTTTTTAGATTTCCTGTTTATTATAACCCAGACGGTACGTATTTATTTGTACTTTTTTATTCTTTGCAACGCGATAGTTGGAGGCCTGCATTAGTTCCGATGGTAAAATGAAGTTAGTTCATACAATTGAAATAAGCCTGTAGCATATAACTCAAAGTTGAGTCGCGTTGTGCGGATTCTGCTCAGGTTTGATTAAATCAATTTTATTAGTAAATGAATTTCTGAAGCGTTGCTTTCGCTGTCTCTTATCGGCAGCTTTAATCTTCTCCTGACCTCAGAGCTGCAGGAGCTTTGCCGGTGGTTTAACGGGCTTGTTTATCATGACCGAGCCGAAGTCCAGCCGGACCGGGGTCCGTCCGGACCCGAACAACTTTGACAGAGGTCCGGATGTGCTGACCGGCCCCCGGTGCCCGGAGTCCTGCGCACGGCTCGGTATCAAACCTGTCGAACTTCTGATCAAGTCGCTGAACGAGCTGATGGCTGAGCAGCAGGACTCGCCCTTCGAGGCGGTCAAAGTTATGCACGAATCCTACGAAAAGGAGAGAATGAAGCTTTTACAACTGTGCCGAGAGGAGAGGGAGAGGATTATCCAGGCGGGCCAGGACAGGTGGCCGGCTCCGGACGTCCCATATGCAGATCTGTGCCTGAAGGGGAAACCTGCCAGCAGGCCCTCCTGCTGTGCTGCAGGTAACAGAGACCCAGACAGGTGGACGGTCTGCAGCTTCAGCAGCTCCCCGGCTACTGACATGAAACTGGAGAGGCTCTCAGGTGAAATCGGGAAGGAGATGTGTGTCACGGTGTCACAGAGAGACCGCAAGATAGCTGCTCTCATGCTGGCGAAGCACCGGGAGGAGCAGGCCCGGCTGGAGCTCAGTCAGCAGGAGCAAGAGCAGCGAGAGGAGGCCCGCAAGCGAGAGGAGGCCCGGCGGGCTCATGCTGAGAGAGAGAGGAGGAGGAAACTGAAACACCGCGTGAAACGCTGGGATGAGGAGCTGGAGGCCCGCAGGAGGCTGAAGGAGCGGCAGGAGAACGAGAAAACAGGGCGACTCCAGCAGGAGGTTCTGCTGCAAGAAGACCGGTGCAGGAGGCTGAAAGAGGAGGTGGAGGCCCAACGCAGGGACAAGATAGACGCTGCACACAGAGAGGCAAAGGCCCACAAACAGTACCAGGAGAAGCTGCTGAGAGAGAAGCAGGAGGCGGAGGAGAGGGAGCGAGAGAAGGAGAGAGAGGTGGCTGTGCAGAAGGAGATGAAGGCCAGGAGGAGCAAGGTGCTGCTGGAGAAGAAGGAGAGGAGGAGGCTCCAGGAGGAAAACCACAAGGAGCTGCTCCGACACGTCCTGCTGAAGCAGAAGGTGGAGCAGCAGGTGGAGGAGGAGGCGGCTCGGATGAGGAGCAGCCTGGAGAAGAAGCTGCAGCGCTCCTCCGAGAAACGTGCCCAAGCCGAAGAGGCCCGGCTGAGGGAGCTGCGGGAGCGGGCGGCCCAGGAGGAGGAGCAGACCCAGAGGGCCCAGCTGAGGGCCAAGCTGCAGGGCGTCCAGAAGCTCACTCACAAACAGATCCTGGTCCAGCTCAGCCAGCGGCGGACGGAGCGGGCCGCCGCGCACGCCGCGACCCAGCGCAGGAGCAGAGCGCAGCAGGCGCACCAACGCAACGCACGCCGGCAGCTCTGCCACCAGAGACTCAGGGAGAGGATGCAGAGGGAGGAGGAGGCAGTCAGGAAGGTCAGAGAGAGCTACATCCTCATGAAGGAGTGGAGGAGGGAGAGGCTGCGGAGGCAGAGAGAGCAGATACAGGAGGAGGCGCACACTTTGGCTCGGGCCTCCTTTCACATGAGGGACAGAGTGAGACAGCAGACACACAGAAGGACCTTTGATCAGATGGCTCTGGAGGCTCAGCTGACTGCCTCCATGAGCCACATGAAACTGTGAACGACGTGATCTCCACCCATCCTGACCCTGAGGGGGTGGGGGTGACTCACAACATGCCACACATCTGCCTCAGAGTCATTTTCACATGGGCAGAGTATCCACAGAATCAGAGAATGAAGCTGTGCTCTGTAGTCACAGCAGTGCTTGAAGGCTGACATCAGTGTTTGGAGTTTGACAAAAGCAGCGGTGGAGTGCAGATAAGAGAGGTCAAGGCCGGGGGCGCTTTGGGGAGAATTTCTGGGAGTTGGAGACTCGCCAAGCTGCAGCTCTGTGCATGAGCTGGGAGGGAGTGAGAAGCCAAAGTACCACTTGATGTTTATCTAACCACAGTGTTGTCTTTTCCACAGGTTGAGTCTGGTGTAAACATATCACCCCATCTCAGTAGAAGCTTGTTATTTTGTAAATGAATCAAGATCAGATCGATGCAGAACGGACGTTTACTAGAATAAACTGTGAGTAGACTACAAATAGCTGTTACATCAGACATGAAGTGTTTTGGACCAAACGTAATGAAGCAAATTAAACTATTAGTGGTGTGATGATGTCTAACATATATGGCTGGTTCTGTATATTTTAGCATTTCTTTTAATTTAATAAACCATACCTTAAAATACAAAATGCTTTAATCTCAGAATTTGTTGAAGGTAGTTGATTGAGGGCACCGTGTTGTGTTGTGTTGTGTGGGAAATGAAAAACAGCCCAAAGCTAAGCAACAGAAATGAGCAGATATATTTTATTTCATATGAAATTCTGCATTTGCTTAAAAACAACCAGACGAGAATTATTAAAATTTAAAAAAAAAAAAAAAAAAAAAAAAAAAAAAAAAGGGACTTAAAATCTGTCAGAAGTTTGTGATTGAAGGTGCCCGCTGTCAGCGACCATGTTTCTGGCTTTGTCACTTGGAAAACAATTTACACTGAAACATTTCTCATCCTCCATTTTTGTTATTGGCATTATTGCACTTTAACAAACCAGAAGTTTCGACCACACAAACAAAAAGCGAATTATAGAGGCATGACCTCCATCTCTTTCAGTAAAAAAAAGAATCTTTTAGTTCCTGTAGATCCAGTTTCTTGGAATTCACTGTTGAGCGTGCCAGACTGCACTGAGGACAATATATCAGCTATCAAATTCTTTATTCCTCCTGCAAAGCTCTTTTGGTGCACGAACAAGCTAGACTAAGAGGAAGTTTCAGTGAAACCAAGGATAACTCTTCCAACAATTTTTTTTTTCGTCGCCATTTTTGTGCACTGAAGAGTCACACAGGTGCCTCTGCTCTGAACTGATGTTCCCATGTCAGTCGTCATGCAGCCCAAGAGCAAGGACCATGGGCAGCCCAACCCCAAGGATGAGAGTGAGGCTCTCCAAGAGCCCCAGGCGGTGCCGCTGGTGGCTCTTGGCCCCAGTGTGCTGCTGGAGGTCGGAGGATGGCTGGTCTGCGCTGCTGCTGCTGCTGCTGCTGCTGCTTACCTCAGGGAGAACGTGCACTGTGGCCACGTACAGGAAAGTCCCAGCTGAGAAAAGCATCCCCACACCTGTGGCACTGAGCTGGTTCTGAGACGAGCTGCCGGACTGCAGACACACACACACACAAACATGTCATATTAAAAAGAAAAACCCAAACCATAGACTAGAACTGTACTGTATTAGATATAATATCTGAGCTGCTCTCTTACTGCATGTAATATGAAGTAAGTGGTGATGGCAACGATGGGCGACGCGGCCGAAAAGGCCAGCAAGTGTCCCTGAATGTACTTATTGTCGAGGCCTGCGTGCATCAGAAAGGAGACCAAACCAAAAGCTGCAGGCGCCTAAAGGAGAGAAGAGAAACTTTAGCCCGCTGCAGTTTGTCTGGGAGCAGAGCTGCTGGATATTTCACTGAGGCCTTTTCCAATGGAAAACTCACCTTGTGCAGAATAACAGCCAGAAACACGATGACTTGCACCGTCACTTGATCCGTGGCCACAGCTGCGCCCAGAGCGAAGCCGTCAGCTGTATGAGAAGTGTGTTAATATACAGAACAATCCACCTATCCTGGGAATCTACTTTGGTGTGTCTGTGTTTTCTTTCCCCTTTGGCAAATTCGATCTGGATTAAACCCAGGAAATGAAAAAACAGGAAGAATGAAAGATGCCATTGGAGCCCATAAAAGCCTTAAGCCCTGAAGCCATCACATACAACTTGAGAACTTTGCTGAGAAAAGTCAATAATGTTTTCAGTAAATATTGACGTGTTAATACCTGCTGCATGAATAACCAGTCCTAAAGTGGCCGTGATGCCGACGCTGTTATCTGAAATGAGACACAGTGGCAGTGAAAAGGTTTAACACTTCAATTCTTCCATCCAAACTGGAGCAGTTAAAGTCCTGTGAACAACTTTAAAATGGAAGAAAAACGGTACACATTTCATAGAGAAGAAACTATTTCCCATTCTGATCGTAAATGTCAGTAACAACTTCAGCTTGCCACGCATGAAGATGTAGTTCCCCATCTGATCCACCACAAACATGAAGATGAACCCAAAGGTAAGAGCCACGCTGATGAAGAGGCGGGATTCGGGGCCTCCATCTGTGGAAGTTATGTTTCTCTCACTTCCATTCAGGCTGGAGGTGGAGGATGCTGCAGAGGGAGGATGAAGGACAGGAAGAGCTTTGGATCCCTCCAACATGAAAGAGGATTCATTTAAATGACAGAGCCACTTTGATCCTCCATCAGTGTTTTCAAAAGGCTTCAGTCAGACAGATGTAAATGTTGGAAGGTGGTCTGCCAGGAACACATCCAGCCTCCCCCCTCTCACCTCTCCATGACTCCAGCAGTAAGCCCACTCCCTCCGGGATGGTGATGGCCAGTGCGGTCCCACACAGCAGTCCGGCCCCCAGGATGGAGACAAACTGCAGGCTTTTCTGAGGAACCACGAGAGAACCGAGAACAGTTTGAATCCTGCTGTTGGCCGTATTACCCCCCCCCCCCCCCCCAAAAAAAAAAAAAAAAAAACTAAACTAAATAAACAAACAGCAGAGGACAAAGTTTGCTCCACTCACCTCGGACAGCCTGAACAACAGCGGCAGGAATCCGAGCAGAAAACAACCGACGAACATCGCGACGGATATAAAAGTAACAGCCAGCCCTCCGTCCATGGCCCCGGTGTCCCCTCAGCGGCTGCCCGGCCTCATCCTGCAGAGATCCGACGGTCCGACCTGACTGGTTCTACATGCTGGACCGAAGCGGAGAGCAGAGCCAGACTGTGTTTCCACGTCGCACCTTTCTCTCCCCTCCCTCCCTCCCAAGCAGCACCCAGTGTCGGTCTCTATGAACTGCATGCTCCCCTGGTCCTGCAGAGACTGCAGGGCAAGTTCATTCATATGGTGCATTTCAGAAACACATTAAATTCAATGTGCTGTTTAAAAAAAAATAAAAATAAAAAATAGAGCATACAGAGAGAGATAAAAACTGTGCTGAAACAAGGGAAGATCATGTTCAAACATAACTTATAGGGCATGCATACAAATCCTATAAAATAACTAAATGAAAATGATTAGAGGAATATGCAGCAGTCTGGATAAGTTAAAATACAGTGCAGGTGCATGAAAAAAGAAACGTTTCTTCATTTGGTGCAGATTTAACCTCCTGCTGCAGTTTGTTCCACTTCTTCGCAGCATAACATCTAAATGCTGCTTCTCCATAGCTGGACTGCAGCAGCAAAACATCAGAGTCCGCATTCATCTCCCTCTGTGTGGAGCAAGAACATCCTGCGTTGTTCAATTAAAACCCACAACTGCAAATAAACTTTGATTAAATACAGATTTATTGTTCAAAGAGCTGTTGGGGGAGGAGAAGCAGATATACACACACACACACACACAAACGCACGCACGCACACACAAACATATCTGTTGTCTAAATGGCCCTTTGGAAAGAATCAAAGGGAAAAAACAAAAATGAGACGGTCGCTGAGATCTGCTATTGATACTCTTCCTATCTAGAAAACTTAAAAAAAAAATATAATAACAACAGTAAGCACAAAAAAAAAAAAAGACAAACAGTCTAACTGGACAGTTTTGAGATGCAGAAACATTTCACACTTTGTAGACACAAACTAACTATCCAACTAGAGTGTCGTTGATGGTAACAAGAAGAATGCATTGATTTTCAGGGAGTCCTCCCGTCTGTGCAGACATCTTCACTGGAAATCAATGCAATCATCTGACTGATGAATGTAGGTGTGTAGTCAAAGGAAAAGCCACAACGTGGGGGTGGCGCTAAGTTAATTTGGTCTAAGTATAAAACAATGTATTGTTAGTTAAAGAACCGTCCTTCTGAAGCTGTTTAAATACAGCCAACACTTTTTGTTTTTCTTTTTAAATGACTTTCAGCTTACCAAAAGTTGAGAAATTAACCGATATTTAGTGTTTAAACAACTGAAGCTGTTAGACAAGATGAGATTTTTAAGCATCTACCTCAGAGCTGGACAGTAAATGTTATTTTTAACAGGTCACATTCAGAGATTTCAACATCTCAGAGGTATAAAAATGAAGAGGTATAAAAAATAAAAGTCACCTTATCATGACTAGAAGAGCACCATACTCAATGGTGTCCAACAATCCTCTTGTTATTACCATAATAACAGGCCCATGTGTCACGCCAAATATACCCATGGACAAATTATGGAAACAGTTTAGGTTCACCATTGTTGTCACACCCACGTTGATGTGCCCTTCTCTGTCAGTCATATAAGTGAAAGTACGATTAGTGCACATTTCCCATAATGGCTCTCTGAGCAGCTGGATAATACATTTTTTTTTAATACAATGGTCCAATAATAATAACTGGTCCACAGTGACAGACTGTAGTGGTAGTTCATCTGCAGCCTTGCTTTTCTGACAATCATCTTAATGTTTAACGGGGCTCACAGTGTACAGAGAAAAGAGGCTTCTTAAATCCTGAGTAAGATCATGACTGTACGAGCACGGCGTTTCACGTGGGACTTGGTTACTAGGTGTTTGTTTTGTTAGAGCGGGTGTTTGTGTCTCCGTGTTCGTGAAAGTGAAAAGACGCTGCTTCATATGAGCTGAGGCAGATCAGGAAAACGTTGCAATGCGCCATCATTTCTTACAGAGCTGGGTTTGCAGATCAAATGTACTGTGGAGGGAGGTGTGTAACTGCTTCATAAAAACTTATGAAGGAACGTAGAGAGTACATTTTCCATTGTGGTGTCTATGGGGGTTGGACGTGGGGTCGGCAACAGTGTAGAGTTAAGGTTTGAAATTCAGCCTGACGATAAATAGAACTGAAATTCAACCACTGGTTTATCTGCTGAACGGTCATGTTGCCAAGCCCGAGATTTGATATGTTGTCATCAAAATGCAGTTTAAGTTCTCAGATCCTAAAACTCAGCAGAGTACTGGCAAAAAAAAAAAAAAGAAAGAAAGAAAAAGCAGAGGAAACTGTAACAACTTTCAAGACAAACTTACAATATGCTACCTACACCATGACATGTCTACACAATAGACTGAGGAGGACCTGACAGAGGGCTGGCTGGTAAGATGTGGATTACCTCATTCATAAAAATAGCCGTAGCCACCTAAAGTGAACGCTAATTTGAATATCTCTACATACATATGTAAACATGGAGGAGAGAGAGAAAAAAAAAAGAAGATCAGACTGAAAAACAACAGAAAAAGATAACTAGTCACAATGAGTATCATCTAAAACTGACTCCAAAAAAAAAAAAAAACACCAAGAGGCCTTTTTCTCAGTCTTCCAAGTGACACAAAAAGATCAGCAGGGTCTTGGCCTCCAGTCCTGCTGCAGCAGCTGTGCAAGGATTTGTCCCCGACCGGGGGCAGTGTCAGTAGCAGCAGTCCAGCAGCAGTGCCAACACAGGCTCAGGGACTGAACACCAAGAATGATCATCATCAGTGTAGTGTACCAACATATGAATTATCCTCATCCACCGTTAAATGCTGCATCAAGCTTGTGTTAGCATTGAAAACGTCATGCCAAAAAATAAATACCATGAGGAAGAAAAAAAAAAAAAAAAAAAAGAAGTTATTTCACAAATAGAAAGTTTTGTAGCTGTACAGTGTCAAAGCACCCAGGAGTGTTAGTAGCCATGTTTTTGTTTTGTTTTCTTTTGATTTTTGAAAGGCTTCTACGTAATTGGAAGAACTGTTTTAAGACCACCGTATATGCGTATCTGGTGTGGAAAACTCTTCTCCTGCGCTCCTCTCTCATAAGCTGCTTATTCAAGGGAAGCATCTAATGCAGACAATTAAGAGATACTAACAAAGGCTTATGGGAAAATCCCTCCACCCATTGCAATTGAAGGCATGCTGTACTACAGTACCTTATTGAAACTTGAGCTTATCAGACAGGTCCTCACTTTGAAGTGCAATAATGTTAAGGAAATACAGAAAGAATATCCCTCCCCGTGCAAGACAAGGCAAACAATTTTTGTTAGTGTTTGTTTGTGCGGTCGTGTCTTTTTCGTGGGTCCATGTGCCGTGTTTCCAGGTGCATGCCTCAGCTACATCAGAGCAGAGAGATGTTGCCGCCCTTCTGTTGTCAGGACACATCGGTTCTGCAGGTACTCAGAAAATGATGCGGTCTGATGACAGCCGGTGAAGCAAACCAAGAGTTCCTTGAGAAACGATCCATTTAATCTTTAGTAGATAGTGTGCTTATGTTAGTTTGAGGACCTTTGATGGAGGCTGAGATGCTTTGGAGAACTGTTGGTTCAGTTCCTTGTTTAATTCACGTGTTCAGTGCACTCCTCAAGTTAACTTCGGGGATTTTTTATTTTTTTTAAGTTCCAGGGAGTATCACTGGTGTACTTCGTTATCAATGAGGCTGTCCTCACCAGACTGGAAATCCTCATTCAGGCCATTTTCAACATTGATTATTTCCTCGTCCTGCGAGGACCCCTGGCCATCATCCTCGCCGCTACCTGAACCGGCCTCCTCTGAATTCGGGTCTTGAAGTACCTGAGCAATGTACATTTGCTGTAGGGGAGAAAATGAAATCGAAACAAATGTTAAAGTCTGGATGTGAGGTCATATTTAGTTCACTGTACACTGTCCTTAAAATACATTTTTTTCTATTGATTATTAAAATCAGTTGGCCCTTAAAAAAAAAAAAAAAATTATTCTTATTATAAAAAAAACAGACCAATGCTCGTTCACCACATCTCGTCCTTCTCCTCATGTTATTGAATCTTTGTGCTTAGCAGAGTCTATTTTGTGCTCTTGTGTATGTATGATATGTCTGACTTCATTCTTGATGGGTTGTGATGTGAGTAAAGTCCAAACGTTACATTGGGAAAAGTATATAACTCAGGTTTCCCAGTCATTTTGACATGAATGAATACTTACTCCTGCTCTGTAATCAGCTGGATTGCACGTTGGACCCCCATTTTCAGTTCCATCTGTCTCCTGGGTGTCAATCTGGGATAGAAAACACACATTCAGCATTAATAGGTGGATATAAAGCTGTTGTATGAGACTGGTGTGAAAAAATATACATAAAAAAAAAAAAAGAAAGAAGTGAAAGGCGAATGGGGAATATTTGGCTACCTTGTAGTTGTGAGCGCTGAGATACTTAAAATGTCCAAAGCAGACATGAGAGAGGCAGACGATGATTGTAATTATCAAGACTACAAACGTGAACATGGATGTTGCAGCTGAAAAGCCTGGGGGGAGAGCAAAAGGGGAGGGACACATATTGAACAGGCACTTCCACTCCACAAGGCAGACAAACTGTAATTAAATCTGAGCAGGTGTCAGGGCGTTCATGGCCTGCAGGTGGAGTCCTGCTCTTACCCGAGCGGACAGTGGAGAAGAACAGAAGCCAAAAGAGACAGAGAATAGGAGCAGCCACCACTTGGTTTACGGCCCCTGAGTGGATCTTCTTGTCCAGTTTGGATGGTAGATAAGCGTAGTACATGTTGTATCTGTCTGCCAAGTGTTTTAGCAGCATGTACATCAGCCCTGCACAGAGAAGAGAAAGGCAGTGGAAGTAATCCAATTAGGCCTCCAGATAAGCTTCTGCATGAAGACCAGAACCCCCGTTTACAGTCTGCCCTCTGCATGTTTCCCCTGCAGTCATTCAATCTGCACTTTATCATGATGTGAAAGAGCACTAACCAAGCAGGACACTTACCAAAAGGGACAATGATTGGGCAGGTGATGCTGTATGTCATAACCACGGTGAAGACGCACATCATCCAGGCATAAGCTGCCCCAAATTGAAACTCATATGCTTGGTGCTATGGAGACGTAATGACAGGATTATGAGGACTTCCTAATGTAGATATCTACATCACATGTAACTGATTAACATTTACAACTTAAAATCGAAGCAGCGACATTTTTGTCCATGTGATTTTTAGCTTGTAAAACTGTACACAACAATAAAACCCTTATTTCTCCAATCAGTGGCAGTAGATGTTCCTGTAGGAGAGCACTTTTACCCATCTATTAAATCTTATGACTCATGACTGATTTGAACTTGGTCACCAGAATAGAGACCAACCCTCTTGACGTTCCTCCGCTCAGCCGCTGACCGAGCCAGACAGAGCCGGATCATGTACATCAACAGACCGGGGATCCTCAGCAGGTCCATGGCATTTCCAATGAATGCAGACGCAATGACATAGTTGACAAAGAAGGCTCCGTTGTCAGGAAGGAACACACACCTGAAGGTAGAGGTGAAGAAAAAGGATGTTACTAAAATGGAAAGGCACACAGAAGTTAAAAAAAAAAAAAAAAACCCAAACATTATAGCAGAGGCTGTATCCAAACATCTATAAACGTCTGCCACTTACTCAAATCTGACTTTAGCGTCTGCCAAGAATCTTTTATCAAAAATCCACCGGAACAAAACATCCAAACTGCAACGACACAATGAGAGAGGAGTCAAACACAATATTTAGACAGACAAAAATGAATTGATTCACTTTTCCATTTAAGGGTATATCAGGTAGTGGAAAAAATATGCTATACCTGCTGAGTCCTAGAGAGGGCAGCAACAGGACCATAAAGATCAAGAAAGTGTAGCATTTGTGCATTGTGGTCCTGTTCTCTCCTGAGCTATAAGAGCAAATTATTAAATATTAAAAAACAGACATTCAAATGACCCAAGATGATGATAATGTTGCTAAAAAAAACAACAGAAAGTTAGACTTGTACCGGGTCCAGTGGGCTTCAAAGAAGCCAGAGTAGTAAACAATTGTAGGAAGTAAAGCAGAGAAGGACCACAAAAGGAGGGTGGGGAAGAACTGGGTGATGATTGGATTCTGGAAGAGAGATCAGAAAGAAAGAGACATATGGTGTCAAGAAAAAAAAAATGGTGGTGAATTCCTGCATACAGAGTTGAAAGGTGTCTCTTCTATTTCAGCTTGGCAGTAACTCAGAGGCCTACGGACTCACATTGAGGTACTCCACAGGCTTGGTAACATTGAACTTGTCCATGGTGGAGATGATGATGGCTGGAGTGGTGAGGAAGAACAGGAGGATGAAGAGGACACAGTTGATGATGAAGCAGCGGATCCACCAGGAGAATCCCCCCACTGACAGATGCTCCCTGTGGGATGAAGGTTATGTAGCGGTTAGGCCAACACTGGGTGATGACCCCCCAGTTATGGATACAGCTGGCCAGTAAACTGATACTGCAGCTCAAAAAGCGGGTTTTTCCTCTGGTGCGAGAGAGGACTGAAGTTTAATTATAACTCAGCTTGATGTTAAGAATGCAGTGAAGAATATGTGGCTTGAATGCACTCTTACCAGTAGACATTTTGTGGATCTGGGGCGTAGCTGACTGTCCAGTTGTGAGTGTGTAGTTTAGCGCTGAACTGAGAGCTCTTGGGCTCCCGACGACAGTGACAGCCATGACACTTACAAGCATTAAAGTCCTTCAAAATTCTGACAGCAAACACCAACAAAAGAGGTCAGACTTTGAGGAGGCAGGATGGAACATTTATTCATTTACGTATTGTCATTGTTTCCATATACTTACATGGCAGTTATGGACTCGTTCTGAAAGGTGACGAAGGCCATTCCTAAAGGTTTCCTGTTAACCTTCTCCTTCTCTTTCCTGTAGTCTTCTCTCAGCTGTTCCTCCAGCTTTTTGTAGTAATCCACTGCTTCCTCCTGAGAAGGACATTAACTTTTGGTTTGTGACATATGAGGAGTGTGAGTGATTGTCTCTGTATGCCAGTAAGACTGGCGACATGTCCCAGAAACAGATAAGCGGCCTTTTTTTTTTTTTTTTTTTTTAAATACAGAAAAAAAAAAACAACTGCTCAATGTAAAAGTCAATACTAGCCATAGATATTACATCTATAATGGACAATCTCTACGTTAACTCTGTTGCTCCTTATCTTCCTCTGAAAAATGCTGTTAGAATAACAATCTGTTAAACCCTGTTTACAAGCTGACACTGAGATAAAGTTGATATGTAGGACTGACCCGTTCACAGCCTTTGATGATGCAACAGCAAAGGTGTCCACAGGGTTTCGGATTGATCATGGTGGTAATGTGCTCCTTGGCCTGCAGATCCAGGAAGAATTTCTTGTTGCGCTCTGCTTTCTTCCTGCATACAAAACACAAGCGGTGCCAGATTAAAGAGGGACTACGCTCAGTTCCTGAAGCCAGTAAAACACTATCTTGATCGTTGACTCAACAAAGGGCCAAACAGCCACACTTACACTTTTACAGTTTAATGTTGTTACCTTTCAGAGTTGAGATACATGAGCCTGGCCACATTGTAACAGATTCGAGCCTCCAGTACACTACAGTTTTCATATGCGTGCCTATAAGACAGGAAAGGAGAAGGTGACAGACTGAAAACATTTACAGCACAAATGTACAGATAATGCTGTAATTACACATGCTTGAAAAGAAGAGCATTGTGTTTACAATGATTAGAACGACATTTGGCATGGTTCTTCCAAACCCTTCCTCTCTGGTCTTGGCACATGACTTGCATAATACTGCTCATCTGGCTTCTATTATGGACAATTACACATAGGCCTGTCATTGTCTGATCCTATATGTAAGGATGAAGAATTCACTGATGCCTTTAACAAGAAAAGGGGTGGCTGTCATACACCCTAATACAGTTACTGCTCCGTTATAACTCATTATCAGGTTACAGTGCATGATACCGTTTTTCATTGGGGGAAATTCCCTGTGGAGCCAGGACGCTGGTGACAAGTGCTTACTCAAAGTGCTGCTTTATTTCAGTTTCCTCTGCATATTTGGAGATTCCATTGACAAATAAAGTGCGTTTGACCTGCATGGAAATGAAGAAAGAGTAATTAACGATAACATTTAGATTTAAGTCTGCAAAGGCAGGACTTTTTTCAAAGCAGGAAACCCACCACGTCATCCTCCTTGTAGTGCATCTTGGAGGTGTGCCGTCTCATGCTGTACACCGTCAGTAACAGGTAGAGAAATGCAAAAGTGGTGTGCAGCCATAGTAGTGTATTACTGGGGAACAAATAAATGGCAAAATGGGTTTAATAGGAGGGTTAACAGCAGCAATGGTGCAAATGTGCTCTTCAGCAGCAAAAAAGGAGTCACTAAAACAACTACTTACTCTGTATCCAAATTTGCTATAGTGGTTCGCCCAAAACTATAGGCATTATTTTCTAGGAAATACAAAAAAATAAAAATAAATTAATTGCATTATAGTGCACCGTACTTCACATGATACAGCAAGGAATGTGGAACATGATTTATTCTGGTGAAATTAAGAACAAATTCATGACAGAGAAAAGACATGATGAATGCCTGATAAAAGATAGAGGAAGGATAAACTATCAATTTTTAGGGCGGATAATTTTAACAGATTATAGCTGCAGGCAGCTCTCAGACTCAATACTGAACAGTTAAGTCACACAAGGAAAAAGGAAATTTATTTTTTTTTATGCACAAATCCTCAGATTTGTAATAATCCAAGTATATTTCTTCCAACATATTTACTTGGCGTGCTTACAATTTTAGAAAACAAAACCATGGCTCTGTTGTAGATTGTTGCAGTAGTATGTAAAGGCAGTTTGAGCACTGAGAAGAAGAAAATCTGAATTTAAAAGAAGAAAGACTGCAAAAGCAAAAATAAACATAATGCTGATAAGACAGTATCCTCCTCACAAACACTGGCGGAAATTGAGGTAGATATGCATCTACTTTTACTATATTTTAATCAACTCACCAAGCAGGTTTCCAGAGAAGTTAACGGGCAAAATGATGCCCACTGAGAGTACGCCGACCACTACCAGCAGGCCAATGATGTGTCGCTGAAACGACAAGTAGTGGACTGCATCCTCGCCACACTTTTCCCTAATCTCTTCATCCCTACAGAGAACGAACACCAAGAAAGTCAACAATTTAAAAGCAGTTGAAAGCATAAAAAAAAACATGCATTTCAATCAGATTACATCAATTTGTCCAACACAGCTGGAGTAGCTTCACTTACTTGATGCGGAAGATAGCAGTGAGCCAAGAGCAGAAACCCTAAGGAAAAAAAGATGGCAGAGAACTGAACGTGTTGTACTTGTTTTCACACGCAACACACACACACGTCCTGCACCTTATTTTAATATAAAAACAACACACTCACTGTGTCTCTCTGATCAATGTCCACAGAGCTGGAAACTGAGGTGAGCCTTTCATACCGTTCAGGAGTCTCTGATGTCATGGCAGATGCCACACTGTATAAGGAAAACAAGATAACTTTTTGTATTTGCATGGTGCGACACAACTAGCTAACATCAACATATACCTCAAGGGGATGTTAGTTCTTTGCGCTTCGTGATAGCGGGATTACTTCAGTATGAAAAGTTGACAGGGCAAAACACATGCTCTGAAATGGACTGGAGAGAGTCACCCTCATTTACTGTGAGGGCTCAACAAGGATTTCAGTTGAGCATGTGAACACTCTCAGCAGCCACATTTCATGCCGTGTTAGGAGAAAGTAGTTACACCATCACTGTCGGGGGAAAGGTTACCATAAAGATAGAAGGCGGAGCTTAAGAGTATTCACAGAGAAGAAAACACAAACCCTGTGATCATCAGGAGGTGGATTTATAGAGAATGTCCAGCAGAGCTACAGCTTCTCCTGGACAGAGTACTGTATACACATCTGAATTCACTCCCCGGGGAGGTCACGTCATGTCAATACATAACTGGAAAATATGAGGAGACGCCAGGCTCTGCTGGAATTCCAACATTGTTCAGTGTTGAATACTACATGAAAGGCCGGGGCTCTTAAAGGTCTCTAATGGAATGAGGAGAAAGCCTGTGGTTCTAAGCCACCATCAGTCCAACTCCCACATTCCTGTGAAAAGTGGGAACGACTCATCTCAGCTCTAGTAGACAGGATATGCTGTAGTTGCACCATGTTGGGGCCTGTCTATGAACAACCACAGATCATGGAAGCATTACCTCTCCCTGTAAGCAGCCTGTCTGTGCGGTTCATGCAGTTCGCTCAGACAGAAGAAGAAGTCTCTGCTTCATAAAGAGGTCAATACACAGATTAGCACACACAGATCTGATTAGGATGGTGAGAGAG
This sequence comes from Echeneis naucrates, assembly GCF_900963305.1. Classification (NCBI taxonomy): domain Eukaryota; kingdom Metazoa; phylum Chordata; class Actinopteri; order Carangiformes; family Echeneidae; genus Echeneis; species Echeneis naucrates. The sequence goes on from NC_042525.1 coordinate 3,237,271, forward strand.
GACAGGGACACCCAACAGCAGAAGTACAAGAGTGGCAAAGAGAGGCAGAATAATTAGGAGTCTGGCACTGGGAAACGCCTGGAGAGGGAACGGGGGGGAAAAAAAGACTAAACCATCAAGAGGGAAAAACAGACTGAAACCTGCGGCGGCCTGGGCAGAGTGGACAAGAGTTATGAGTTAGGTTAACTACAAAGAGAGGAGAGAAGAAGAAGAAGAAGAAAATGGCAGTGAGTCAACAATATGGAGAAATAACATACTATTCCCGATCATCCAGGCGACTGTATCGTTGATCCATTCGTCTGGTAGAAAACAGAAGCAAAACAAAGCCATTCAGCTCAGTTAAGAGGAAATGGGCCTGTCGGCCAGTACGGTTGCTGGTTCAAAGAAAATCTGGGGGAGCATTTTACCCCACAGGCATACCAATGAAGTTTTCTGTTTATCCTGGTGTACATTATCCAGCCAGATAACTGCATTTATGGCCTATCATTTGATTCTTTTCAGTCACTTTTCAAAACGGACAAGAATTTTAAAAGTCACATCTAAGGGTCATGAGACAACAAACTACATTTCCTGTGTGTTACAAAAGTGTCCCATGCTGCCACCCCCCTCCCAATCTCCCACCATGCTGCAATCCCATCCTCTGCTCACATGCAGCTGCAAAAATAGTGTAGCTGCAACATCACACAAACACTGCAGGGCAATGTAGGTGATGGATCACTGTGTCATGTACTTTTCAGGGTTCACACTCAAAATAGGTCTGTAACAATGTCTCATCTGTCTCTTGTTTTTTAATTTGATCAGTGTGCAGACATCCATCTCAAATTAGCCCAACGTATCTGGAAAGATATCATTATACACTAGTGGGGAAGTACAGGAAGTAGGATTAGATGCAGACGGTGGTTTTTAAGTGGTCTTGGAAATGGACCTTTAGGGGCTTTTCAATTGATAAATTAGTTTCTTCAATTTAGGGTAAATTCCAACAGCAGCTTGGCTTTTCTATTCCAAAGTGAAAGGACAATTTAACACACGAGTAAGCATTAAAATGTCAGTCTGCTTCAATGCAATTAAAAGGGAAAACTGCTGACAACCACTTCCCCTCCGCAGTGCCATCCATGTGATGTCTGCTTCTGTCACAAACTACGTAACTCTGCCCTCAGAACACAAATACAGGACTTTTCATTGTGAACCGACATACAGAATGAAAAAAATCACACAAAAATGGCTCATAAAAATTAACAATTCATATGAATTTCAACAGGAAAATATATTTGGGTGTTATATATGTTTGTTTTTTTGTTCCGTGTGCTACACTGTTAACTTTGGGTGATTGCATCTATAAAGTATTAAGAATTAACCAAGCATGTGTTACTTACATCAAGAAATGATGATGTTAAAGGTTCAATTTATAGTTGATACATCAGTGCTGGCCATCATGTTATTGTTTTACATGTCATAACAAGTCAGTCAGAAATCCTTTGTACTGGACCTTCCAGTCTGAGTCTAATTACCTGTCAGCATCGGTCACCAAAGCAAGGCGCCCGTAGTCCCATGCTACTTTTCTCAAGAAGGAGAACACAAACAGCAGCCCCTATTAGTACAAAACAGCAGCTGTCAACACGTTGAGTTCCTTTATTTACATCACAGAAACCAAAAGAACTAAAGTTCTGAGACTAATAAGAAAAACACAAAAAATGAACAACTCCATTTAACAAACACTCACCAAGAAGCACATAAAATCAAGGGCAAGAACAGTCGGTACTCCCCCAAAAGGCAGGCCCTGGAGTACAGTGCTGCGAATCCTGGCTGAGTAACAGAAGTCCTTGGTGGAATTGGGCAAAATCGTCGGGCAGCTCTCGGGGGGAGAGCATGCCTCTGCTGCCCAGCTGACCATTATTATTATCAACACTCGGTGCATTACTCACTGTAGCATGTTAAAAACCTGTAAAGAAGAGACAAACCTGTTAGAACATCCAGTCTGAGAGTCATTACTGTTGTTAAGATAACCACAGAATAATCCTAATGCGTGCCAGGCTCCAGTAGTTTGAGAGAAATGCTGAGAAGATGGAAATTACAGGGAACTCTGACTTGCTGTTGCTTACTACTGACATTTCTGTCTTGTCATAAGTCACATGTTCTGAAGTTCCCTCGAACCCCATGACAACTGAAATCGCCGATACATATGGAAATGACTCATAGTTACCTTTGCTTTGACTGGAAGAGAAATACTTATTACAATGAGTGAACTGAAAATCCCAACCAGCAACAAAAAGCAAATCAGAATTGTTATAGATACTACGTTTGATCAGTTTCTGCCATTGCATTGATTAATATCTTCATAAACTTTAAAACTTTCTTCAGTGGTCACACCCATTCAGGCAAACGGCATTAAGGACCAAAGCAATGAGCTAAAAGCTGCAGAGAAACCCTTTCTCATTGCACTGAATCACTTCACTCATAAACCAGGTTTCTGGATAGGGTGTGTCCTGCCCTGAAAAATCCCTAAGACGTAACAGATGTGGCTTGTTGGAAAAAGTACAGTATTGGCCATCTTTATATTTAGTAACCGTATCCTCTTCCTTCTAATCTCTGATGCATTTGAGCAGGAAACAAGTTGACCTGACAGCCTACCTAAGGCCAGTGATGGAAAATATTGACAATACATAAATAGTGTATGAGACAATACACCAGAAATAATGGAGTGTATTTTAACATCCCGAATAAGCCCACATAGCCCTTTCTTGTGGCCAAACCCAGAGCATAAACGACAAACGGCATCTTGGTGACACCAAGTCAACATTCATCAACATAGACGAGGATGGGCATTCAGGAAGCAGACCTTCCTGACAGACCATTAAAAGACTCACCAGAAAATACAGAGGGCAGGGCAGAAGTGTAGCTCAGATAAAACACTATGGACAAAATCAATACAAGCAGTCACATGATGAGACAACATTATACGCATCATTTACAGCATCTTCAGGTACAAAAAAACTCTATCCTGATCTGCATGTTATCACATTTTAAAAGGTGTCAGATTTCACACTAGGCTAAACAAAACACTTGGAGCAGGCACGTAGGTGTTCCACAGAGCATTGGCAAGGGTGTTTGCACAGTTGCACTGCTATACTTGTGCCCTTCGACCCACTATTACCAGCAGCATTCACGATGCTGCTCATCTGCCCTAACACTGACTCATTTATCCGTTCCCTGGAATGCTGTGACATCAGTGGAGAGGGACGCAGCCAGAGCTGAACAATAAGCCGATAGAGACTACAGGGTTCAAATGGCCTGGTCTCAACCCAAGGAGGACACAACATACCCCCCTATGTCTTCAGCAACGCTGCTGCAGTTCCTGGACCCATCGCCACAGTTCCAGCTGTTTAAGATTCAACACCAACATCTTTAAAAGGACCTAAGCGCACGTCGAAAACAACTTTATAGAACATTTCATTTATAGACATTGCTTAGGGTACAATATACATTCTTGGGTCCTTTGTTAAGTGTCATGGAAATACCAAAACAATATGTTCTTAAGCATAAACCTGTAAATTTTTCATGGTTACGTCATCTGTTTTTGCTTCGAATCTACAGAATTAGGAGGTAACAACACCAATGATTGACCAATATTTCTATTCAATCACACTACAAGCCAATAATTAATTGGCTGTGAGGAGCTGAGTCAGCAGTTCTTTAATTCAATAATTGGATATTTTCCAGCTTAAAGGTGACATTCATGATAACAAAGTGTTATATTAACTGGTCCAGATATCTTGTTCAGTACTTAAATTTGCCTAGTTCTTATTGCTATTTAAGAAGCCATCTGTGGGTTTCTTTAAAATAAAAACAAAATTCATACAGCTACATTTGACACAATATTTCTCACAAAAACATTGTATCAATAAAGGTCTCGAAAATGTGTTGCAGACATTCAAATCTAAAAATTTGCAATAGCCAACCTTCTTAAATATCTTAAGAACCTAATCTATTTAAATGCAGGTCTACTTGTAGTGTTTTACTGTGCTTTATATTGGCAGATCCATCATAGCCTGGCCTTGTGCACATGCACATCCAAGCAAAACAGGAAGTCATGTTGCCTCTCAAAAGTGCTATCAAAGGAGTGGCGCACAAATTTGGACCATGAATGCCAACACAAACAAGTACAATTCAAGCTGAACATTTCATGTGAAGTCATGAATGAAACTCAGGAATGAGAACACTTGGCATCATGTTTCACCCCAAATTGATACGTCCTGAAAATCTACTGTAATTTGTAATTAGCTTCTCATGGATTAAAAAAGAAAGAAATATTTAGCATGAACAAGACATAGTTATGAAAAAAAAAAGTATGTTTTTAAAATCCAATAGACACCATTGCCGACAAGTGTCCAAAACAAATTCATACTATTTACATTTTAGTGTGATTTCCATATTTTAAATAATTTCTAACAGCACAGTGCAATAGTCAGAATGACTCAGCAGCATGGGAATATCGTGCCACTTTTCCACCTGATCCTAGTTGCTATGGTACAATCAGACTGGTACACAATACAAATAAACAAAGAGATGAAAGCAGCGGGGGGGAAAAATCCTGTGCTTGTCCATTTGAAACTCAATCTACAGTGTGTCTGCCATATTCTATAGCTTGAGAAGGAATAACAATACGGTCTTTGCCTGATTGTCCGTCTTTTTGTTTTTACTTAGACAAACAACATCCAAGTTAATGATCTACCAGGTCAAATCAAAAGGAAAAGTCAACACAATGCAATTCAATGCAATATTAAATTTCATTAAAGGCAGCTGCATGTTTATTGCATGCTAATAATACAGACGCAGGTCTTTTCAATGGTAACTGTGCCTTCATCTTCATGCATGGATAAATGAAATTGAAAATACACAAGTCATTCTTTTCATCTGCAATTTAACACTGATCACATATGAATGACGGTGCGTGTTCAAACCAGCACCACTTCCAACCGGAATGTGAGTCATTATTTATTCATTCTTCATAAATTAAATATTTAAATAGGCTTTACACAACATCAACAGTGGATAATGAATTAGATTATCAATGGTTAACCAACATCAACTTCAGATGCTCGAGCTTTCCTGCAATTGTAAATTTAACAAAGGAGGGATACACACAAGGTGCCTATGTAACTATAATTGGTTCTGGACAACTTTTTTACATTACGGTATAATCCAGATAAGGACGAGAAACCTTGAATGCGATATCTTAATTATGATTATGTGGTATGACATATTAACCATATGTTAACTATCATATGACCTTGGGACAAATAGATGAGAAATCCATTAAGTTTTTTATTGCGATAAACAGCTCTAAATAAGCCTTGATAAATGGGTGTTACTATGATCGAGCCTCCATCGGCACGTCTTTAAGGGTTGGTTATAAACTTATTACCAGTGTGAAAACAGGAAGCAAAGAATTCCTGCACACATCACTGCAAATAGAAATATTTATACTGTATGTATTGTATATACATTACATTAATGTACCAACCTACAAGCCTAGACTATTGTAAGCCTTCTCAATTTTGTTCATTCATAAACCAACGTTATATTCATGTAAAAACACATATATATTCTACTTCATGATAATATCAAACAGAATTAGCCAACAGTGCCGATACCTGATAAGCAGGATTGACCTATTAGCTTTGTTGCTATTAGCCTGTAAATGATTAACGAATACCCTGAGCACGAGTTTTCACTATCACAGATTAGATGACGTGAGAGCAGTTTCCCAATCATGTTGAAGCATGCAAATTTAGAGTACACATTATATAAAAAACAAAACAACAAAAAAAAAAAAAAAAACAGGTGTCAGTAAAGATTAAAAAGATTTACTTCCCTTCTGAGGCAGATTCATGAAACCATAATAAACATTTATTGCTCAATATTGCTTTTACGGAACTGAAAGCTTATAAATCAAAAAATAAAAGACACCATCCCTAAATTAAACACAGATGGACTACAAAATGAAATTGACGACAAAGGAGAAAATACTATCATACCATATCTTCAAAGGGCTTCAAGTGTGCTCCATCCAATCTTTTGAGTGTAAAGAGAAGCCCGATCTGACTGAGGACTAAACGTCCATAAATAACTGCAGCTATTCGATCAATTAATTGCTTTAGTGGTTTGCAAAGGAAAAAAAAGAATAGCATGCACTGAGAGTGAGAGGCTGCAGTCTTTTCAAATATGGGGCTCAAGTGTAAAGTGAAGAACTGAGTTATTTAATGATAATCCATTTCACTGCCATCACGAGTATACCCAGACTGTTTTACCACATCACTTTTCATTCAGTGACTGATTGATAGCTCACAAAAATAAGTACTTTGCAAACATTTGCTCATATAACATCAGCAGTCTGTATGATATGAAGCTAGTGAGGTGCTTGGTTCAGACTGATGCTTCTCCTTGAATGGCTTCCCATCAATATGCATCAGTCATAGTGTGGCTGATGAACAACAGTAAGACTGCTAGAAGCCCCTTTATAGGCAAAGTGCAAAAAAGAAAACACTAAGTGTCACAGCCAAGCTCTGACATAGTTCATGTAGTGCAGCAGCACAGTTTATATTACCACAGTAATAAACAAACATCCTTCTCAATCCAACATTACTCAACTTTACCTATAATGTTAAGATGTGTTAGGAATTACTGATGACCTGCTGGTTAAAAAGGCAGATTCCTCATGTCCTAATAACAATTATTTGGGGAAATATTCTGGCATTTCACCTTCATTGTTCAACCTTATCAGTAATATAATCAGCAAAAAATAAAGTAAAGATCCGATCTGATCTATCTGCTCTACAGGCGAACTTCATCTGGAGTTAGAGTTAATAAATAAAAAATGATGCCACAATCACCGAATTAAAAAAAAAAAAAAGTTTTTTTAATTCACTATAACTTTCATAGATGATGAAAACTATCTCCCAAACACGTTGATGTTTACTGAAGCTGGAAAAAGCTTGGCTAACGCTAATGGTAACGGGACGTGTTTACTCGTTTATTGTTCCAACAGCAACAACAACAACAACAAGGTTCACCGGCAACGAATTGGAAGGTAACCGGCCACAAAATACGTTGAACGCACCCGGGAGGGCGGAACACGAGTAAGGTTGAAACACAAAGAAATAAAAATGTACCTTAGTATAATACGCAGCAGCAGCAGCAGTGAGGGGGTGCAGAAACTGTCACAATTAGCTAACGTGAGCTAGCAGCCAGCCGTAACATTGACGTTAGCTAACTTAGCCCCTCGAGGTAGCAGATAACAGGTGGAGGACGGCTAACGGCCGGTGGCTAGCTCCGGCATCGAACCGCGCGTCTCGGTTGAACCTCCCAGGCTGGAAAACGCCAAAGCCAAACGGCGTCAGCCGGTCAGGCGGCCAAAAAGCTGTTGGTGGCGACAGACGGGCAGCTCCGCTTCGGCTGTGTCAGTCAGCCGGTTGAACAACTCTCGCTAACCGGACCAGTCCTGCGACCGGAGCTCAGTCAATCCCGCAGGTTTACAGCGTGACGTAAGTGGAACGCAAACACATAGAGCCGCCATCGCCCTTCTGCTCATGACGCGGACCAACGACGGTGGCCGGCTGTGTCGCTTCTACTCTCCTCAATTTCTACGCAATCGCATCGGCGCGTTTGTGTGACGTCTGAGACAACTAACTGGAACACGGTTGACTGCTTCTTCGCTGAAAAATACATAAATAAATATTTAGGTGTCGTAAGCATGTCACATTCAATAACAAGTTATTACTAAAATGAAAGTGATTTGCTTGTCTAACACGTTGATGGATATGTTTGCACAGCGGCTAGGGAGGATAAAGATAGCTTGTCGCGTGTTGATGACGCCGCACGTTTTGACATTGGCATGGAGCGTGATATAAAGGTAATGCTAACAAGACAGACGATTTGAACTTATAATTTAACCTTTGAGCACACAACCAATTATGTATTTGAAATATTGAAGAGCTTAAAGTCTGAAAACAAAAGTTATTTTTATCCGTCATTCAGAGTTGTGTTTTTATTTTGTTCGCAGATGTTAACGACACTGTCAGGAAAGCCTTTAGCTTATTAGCAGCTAACCGTGTATACTTTCCTCTCTTTAGCTGTAATCGCTGAAGTTATGGCTCTTCCTCTGCTCTCAAGATCCCTTCCTGGGCTCCTCATGGACCAAGCATCAAGCATAATCCAGCAGCGGGCCTTTAGGTAAGACAGTTTTGTCGGTGTTAGAGACAAACGTTGTCCACGACTTCACAGCCAATTCAATGCGTCAAATAACACTTCTTGCTACGATAGGATGTAAGAATAAGGTGGTGCTTGAGTCTGTATAGTGATATAGTAATAGAATCTCACCGTGGATGCTGTTGCTCTGTCTTGGAGTTACTTCAGGACAGACCTATGCAAAAGTGAAGAGAAGATAACAACTACAGTGATGCAACTAGTCCAGAGTAATGTGTTGAATTTTTTTATTTGCTTTAAAAATTTACCCTGGAGGGAAACACATTTTTTTCAATCATCACTGACGTGGGTCTCTGAAGAAAAATGGAAGTATCCGGATCTTGCAGTGTTTAAAATGATCTATTTATTTTATGTCTTTACAGTGTGTCCACTGTCGCAGCAGCCATTCAGAAGATGACAAGAGTCCGTGTGGTGGACAACAGCACTCTTGGAAATGCCCACCATCACCGTGCACCAAGAGTCATCCATGTCTACACCAAGAATGGCGTGGGGAAGGTCGGTGACAAAGTGTTGCTCGCCATCAAAGGACAGAAGAAAAAAGCACTAATCGTTGGACACAAAATGCCTGGAGAACGCATGACTCCACGCTTTGATTCGAACAATGTCGTTCTGATTGAGGAAAATGGAAACCCTACAGGAACAAGGATTAAGGTTCCTTTGCCCACACAACTACGGAAATTGGAAGGGGACTACTCCAAGGTGTTAGCAATTGCCAGTACATTTGTTTGAAAACTGCATCACTTGTTTTTTGTTTTTTTTTTTCCTAATAGATGCATTCTGAATATGTGATGTTTGCTGGAGTGTAAACTTGAATGCTTGTTTTCTTCAGCAAACAGAAGTGTACATCTCTGCACAGTTTAAGTCTTATTTCATGTGAGTAGTAGACAACTCTTTGTCAACGTGACTTTGACCAAGGCCGCTCTATGCTTACAATAAATATAACCTTTACTGATGCAGCCTGAGCAGCCAAATGTGGCGCATGTACATGTAAACATGATAAAACTGAGAAAGCATAAACCTTGAGGTAAATATTTATTGAAGGCACAACAGACATTCACAACACAACGCAAAACACAACTGGAACATTTTAAAAAGCTCTAATTTGATTTAATGGTGTCATGTATAAGGCATTTATTATCGTGTGATCCCTGCAAAGGTCAACTGAACAAACTATAAAAAAAACTGATATCCTAGTGCAAAGTAATAATAGTGAAAAAAAAAAAATCAAGTTATTTGCTTTACTTCAGTTTCAACTGAAAACAGGCTATACTTCATGTTAAATGCAAACATTAAAATATATAAAATATGAACAATCAAATTGGTCTGTACTGCCTCCCACAGGTTAAAGATGAAACTACTAGCAATTTTCGTGTCGATTTCTGGTGGTAGAAATACAAGTCCAGAATGACTGAATAAAACTGTAAGACTTCTTAAAGCGCTACAGTAACAGACTTATTCCTTCATAAAATTCTATCTATATTTTATCCTCCCTAGAGGAGAGTCCTTTTAGTAAGGTGCCAATTTAAGAAAAAACAAAAAGTTAGTAAATCTGACAGTCATACAGATGGTAAAACTAAACAGGTAACATAAAATCAACTTACAATGCAGAATACAGCTCGTGATTTTTTTTGTCATGCACAGACCCATGCTGCTTTTACTTAAATGACAGATTAATGTGGCACATAATCTGACTGCTTTATACTTCCAAGTTTGCATAGTTTCTAAGAACACATCTTGGCTGGACTTTGGTTTTTCGGGAATTCAGCTATTTTCTAGTTTCCGTGCTGAGGTGGGATGTCTTAAAAAGAAACAGTGGGTCTCTACGGCTTTATGGCTCCTGGGTTATAGCAGTCTGTACCTCCCCCCCAGTAAAGACTCCTCTTCAACCACACATTGTCAGGTAGAGCCACTATAAAAGAGAGACAAAGTTGGATGGTATTGTAAGGAGTGACAACATTAACTGGAGTCCTTTTTTTTTTTTTTTTTTTTAAACAACTCACCTCTGTGAGATTCAGCTCAACCTCTCCTGATCCCTCCTTGTCAAACTGCTTGAAAGACCCTGTTAAAAATAAGTTTTCATAATTCATCATTCATGGTGTAATTCACATGAACTACTGGTGTTTCCAGGAAAATCTACAACAGTACTCACTGAACATTGCCTCAAGCTTGACCAAGCAGCAGATGAAGTTGTCAAAGTCAATCATCTCATTTTCTGCATACCTGGCTACCAGAACCTGGTGCAGTCTGTTATTCAGTTTGAAACCTAGAAAGAACCAAAAGAAATGGCTGTAGCTCTCATCAGAGGGTGTGTGTAATGTTTGTGAAAATGAAACTGGTGTAAAAGAGCATGATACCTGCACCCTCCACAGCAAGACGCATCTCATATGAGCTCATGGCACCTGACTTGTCAAGGTCAAACTGTCTGAAAAGGACCTGGGAGAGAGAGAAAGAAATGTAAATAGAAATACAGAAAGTCTCTGTGTGCAATGTTCTTTTGACATTAGAGCTATTTGACTCATTCTTACCAGCCAGTTTCGGATCTTGTTCCAGAGGATCTGAAACTCTACCAGCCCTAAACGGGCACTGCCATCTTTCTGGTAGATACAGTGTCAAGGACTGAAACTACCCAAGGAAAATGACTATGAAGCAATATGCACGATGTATTTTTGTTTCTTAACAATTTGGATTAATTTGTGCTTGATAGCTCAAGAGGATACATCCATCAGGTTGACCATGGTCCGACATGATTCCACACTGAAGCCATCGGTCTTCAGGTCCTTGTCTAAAAAGAGCAAAAACACTCATCTGAAGCAGTCTGATCTGCAATCACTGAGTTACACAGATGTCTGTTAGGATGGACGATGAACAGTCCACAGCAGAATCTGACACAGTAGTGGTAGATGTATTACTAATATGTAAACTTTCCAGAATCTTTGAATCGTCTAAAAATAAAACTCACGTCGAGAGACGACTCTGTTCAGAATGGTCCTAAGCTCACGAACAGAAATCTCCATATCCTGCAAAGTGGACAAAGAAAGAGAATTTGCGTGTTTTCAGCTCAATAAAAGGAGCTTTAAAACTTTAAATATCAGGCCACCAAAAATACCACACCATGATATTACCACCATTATTACTGAATTGCTAAGTACAAATGTAAACGTTTTTGAGAACCTACATCTCCTGCTAGCTGAGCAAACATGGATTTAAAGGAGTCATCGATGTCATCTTCAGTTATTTCCTCCTGTTGGAAAACAAAACGAAAGCACTGACTTAATAATAATATGATATTCATATTGTTGATTTTTTTTTTTGTCCCATCAGCGTTGCTCAAGTGTCGTTGCATACGTACATCCTCTCCGAAGTCAGCAGAGATTTCATCATCCAATTCTCTGCAACAGGCCGAAATATATTAATTAGTATGACATTTCAGATTTCTACACATACAAAGGAAATACTCAAATTGACATTAATGTCACAAAGGAAGACAAGAGGACATACTCGGTTTCAGACTGCTTTTCTGTGAAGACTCTCAGGACAAAGTCGGCCTCTTTTCCAGGCTCAAAGGTGGAGGGGACGATTAGGTATTCTCCTGGAGGCAAACGTAGCCGTGTGCTCACCTCTCTTAAATTAATGAAGGTCTCAGATCGTGCGCATGATGAATGACTCAAAAAGAAATTTTTCTTCAAGTGGACATTCTGGCAGCCTCTGTACTAAGGGCAGTAGGAAATGAAGCTTCAGACAAGCTGAATGTGCATGTTTCACTTGATATTACGGCAGCTTAACAGTGTTATGATCAGCAGTATTGCAAAACACACAGCATTCATAGTAATTGGTTAAAAGCATCCTGGAACAGACGCCAGCTGTTCTCTTACAAGCTTATATTATAAGATATAATTGTTTTTTTAATACTCGGCTTACCTCGTCTGGGATCTGCAAAAAAAGAAAAGGAAAAAATTACAATCTATATCATGAGGAAAACTTCTAGAGAAATTTTTACTTTTCTGACCTCATAGAGAGCAAAGCCAATGGTGTGCATGTCCTGACCATGGCGACGATATCTGCGGCGATCCTTCTGCATGAGTGCTACTAAAAAACTGCACGCCACTTCGTCATCGTCCGGATCATCATCTTCCTCCAGCAGCGTGATCTTATACTGAGGGTTGATCCAAAATGTATCTGCACAGATGGGTCAGTTGTGTTGGCATGTTTCCTTGTGACAGTAACGTTACACACCCTGTTTGTTTTGCAGTTTGCATATTCACTTGATGACACTTGGTGTCAGTGTGTCGACTTGTGGACTCACTGGGATGATTCCTGCAGCCCCCTGCGGTGCTGCCTCTCCTCCACGTGCCGTAGAACTTTGTGGTGTTCCAGAAGCTGGTAGTGTCCTCACTCAGAACATCGGGAGTCAGATTACAGATCTCTATCCGGGAAAACTGCCTTGTGAATTCACTGAATGACATCCTGGAAGGTAAACATTTCAACAACGCACTTCATCAATTCTGCTTAAAAACTTAAACTCTCTTTTTATCTGTACAACAATGTGTTATGTCAGAAGCATTAAAGCAACAATTTCCAGCTTTAAAGGACTGAGAAAACATAAGTCACTGCTTCAGCCAAAGGAATAGTTCAATCACCCCATTTAATATTGTTGTGTGGATTAAACAGACGTGACAATGTATAATAAGTGGTCAAACGTGTGAACACTTGAGAAGGAAACAAATCCCCAGTGAAACTTAGTACACTGAACGGGCATCCTGCCACATCTTACCAGAACTCGCCGTCTTCCATCTGAAGATGCAAATCCTCCCGTTCAGACGGGTCGATCTCATCCCACTCAGGCGCACTGCGATGGACAACACAAAGAGACAGGAGTGGATGTTGAGGAGGGAATAGGACACCGACGGAGGCCATGGATGTTTGCGCTCCGGCGTACTCACTTGTCACTCCAGGCACCGGTCCACTCCACCTGGCCCCAGGGGTTACGTACCCGGATCAGGCGAACAATTTCGCCACGGAAATCAACCTACACAACGGCAGAGGGGTAACACACTTAGAGCCGTGGCTGTTAATCACAACGGTAATCTAACGGAGAAAGCAGATTCATGACCAGACAGACCTCCTTGAGTCCAGTGACTGAGTAAGCGTGGCCCTTCACAAGCTTCTTGAATGTTACAGCCTCCATGTCGAAGGCACTAGTGATCTATATTCAATTAAGAAAATTATTTCAGTATTGTATGTATAATTTGTCTGTTGGCACAGAAATAAATTGAAGTGCTTTTAATGTAATTGGATCCTGGGGCTGAGCTTGGTGGTGTGTTCAGCACTCACATCGATAGAGCAGCCCAACAGGGAGCCCCTCTCCAGGGCTTTACCGATTATCCTGTACAGATCCCTTGGAGGCTTACGGAGCTCGTACATCTCAGATACACCGCCCGTGAAGTCCTCAAATCCTTCAGTGGTGCTTCCTCCAGACAAAGCCTCATAAGAGCCATTCAGTCTAATAACACATAAAAAAATCAGAGTATGATTTATAGCATCTTACCAAATACCAGTACACTGAATAATTTAGAAATTGCGCAGGCTCTTTCAATACATACTTAGCATAAGCTTTTTCCATGAGTGCACTCCAGAACTCGTTCCCTTCAGCTGAATGGACAAACATGAGCTCCCCATCTTTGACAGGCAATCTGTCATCAATCACAACATCCACCCACTCGCCGAACTGCCAGAACTGCAAAACAGAGCAACGAACAGCGGCTCCATCAGTCAAAGCTGCTTGCCTTACTCTTGAGAAAATTGTAGCGAGGACGAGAAGGCGAGGTACCTGAAAGTGGAAGATTCCAGCATAGTCATCTTGGAAGGACTGCCCATGTGGGACAACCCGATGAAGAAGCCTCTCATTCAGGGTAAGGGAGGCGATGGCGGCCAGGAGCCAGCAGTCACCTGCGATGGAGAAGCAGCAATTAGTAAAATATCCATCACATCATGTCTTCATTCTGATTTTCCACGACAACTTTAATGTCCATCGCTAAACAAGGACGCACCCAGCGCTCCCTGACAGATGTCTGTTCTGGTGGCCCCTCCCACAATGAACTGAGGATCGTCCGTCAGTTCCTGTGAAGAGATTAAAGTTTAAACGTATGGCTGAAGCAAACACATTTTAAGGCCACACATGTTCAAACAAGTTGCAACCCAAACAGGTTGCTATTCCTGTATCGATGCATCGACTTCCTGTTTTAGTGAGGGACTGTAAGAATTGTCACAGCGGGGGGGGGGGCGGTTGGAGATACTACCACACGCTGGCAGCTGCACACAGTGGTCTGAGAGGTTCCTGTTCATACTTGTCTGTTCTGTCTAAGTTTGCAAATAAGTAATATGATAGGGTCATGGATATGGCTGTTGGTGACTTGGACTTAACATAGCATCATATATAAACAAATATAAGTTGCTGTCATGTATAACAAAAGGAGTTTCATAGAATAAGTGAGCTATTTCCAGGTTTTTACATTTGATCTACATCTTCTTTTCATGTGGTAATTCGTGTAGATAAAGCACTTTTATTATCTTATGTATAACGTCACTTAGCTGGATTGGTATTAAGTCCATTTGTACAGCAGACAGATGTTATCTCAAGACACTTGAGGTTTAAAATAAAGTAAAGTCATTAAGAATCCTGTGAATTTCCAAATAACAATTTCTCTTGCTCAGGTTTCTCACCGTTGGTCTCATCCACACCACATCCCTCGTTTTGGATGAGAAGGGGGCCAGCTCCTTGAAGCCCAGGGATGGAGGCTCAGCTGGGAAAGAGGGGTCTTCAAACAGGCAGCCCGACTCCACGCACTCCTGTTTCAGAGCCTCATAGTCCTGGTTGGCAAAGTGCACAGCCTGGTCCTTGGAGCCCATGCCTTCTGCCTTCAGCCTGTTGGCGTATATTGTTGCAGAGATCCCTCCGGCTGGATACATACTGGTGCAAGATAAAAATAATGCCAGTAGTGGGTATGCACTGTGTGGTCTATAAATAACAGAAGGCTAATCAGTGGCACACTCTTTTCTGAGAGTTACAGCGCACCAATCAAGTGCTGGAGTGCGTGTGGAAAATCTATGTTCATACAAAGTGATAGAGATTGAGCTTTTTTTCCTGCTGACTTGACTGAGTCAGCTTTCATCTGATTAGTCTAATTAGAATCCATATTAATTCTACATTCAGCTGCTATTCTAAAAGTACAAAGCTTTGGAAAACAACAAAAAGCCAAAGCTGCAGTCACTGAGGAAACTGAGGCCATGTCCTTACTATCCCATTTATTCTGTGACTTTGTGGTTCAGGACGTTGAAGTTTTGCAAACTGAGGAAATTTGAGGCTCTACAGTTAGAATCTAACATATTTTATAACCCGATTTCAAACTTAATATGTTTAAATCTGACTACTCATATGTCAGTAAAACAATGAACAAACAAAGTCAGCATGTCTTTTATCCTTAACAGTTTGGATTTTCATGAAGGAAGTTAAAAAAAAAAAAAGTTATATTTGAGCGGTTAACTAGGTGAATAGAGTCCATCCAGTTAACAAGATGTGAGGATCTCGGTTCTGGCCTCAGTATTTCCAAAGTCCTGACCAGAATCCAGCAAAAGGCAAATCCTTCTTCACAATATGAATAATGAGTGGACAGTAACGGTGAGAGGGGAGTAGTTACATAAAAAAAATCAAAATAAACGCAGGGATATGGAAAGTGAAGTAAGAAAACCAGAACACAGAAAAGGCCCGAGGAGAAATAGTGAAGAAAAGTGATAACGGAGAAAGATGAGACGAGAAACAGCACAGTGCCTTAAACACAGCAAACCCAGGAACAACAAAGCATGTTAGGAATATGATACCTTGGCTGTACAGGTGGGCTGAGGATGCCGAGTGAGACAAAAAAAGAGAAAGAGAGAAATGTCATTCATTGATGTTTTGGCAGTGGTGGAGCAGAATGTGTTTCTCAGATGGATCCCTGGTGATGAAGCTCGCACAGCTGTGCCAGAAAAAGCAGGCACTAATGGACATTGTGTATACAACTGGGTGTGTGTGTGTGTGTGTGTTTGGGGGTCTGCGCTTCCCTGAAAGCATTTTTCTTTTCTATGGAGGGAGGAAAGTTCACAGTCGTCAGTCTACTCTCCAGCAAAGACATAAGACATAAGAGCTCTGTGAGGAAAATCAGGATTTATAAAGAAGCAAATGCACCCAGAAACAAAGCGTGAAACTTCATGTTATTGCTTCGTTGTCTGAATCAGTGCTGCAATAGAAGAAAAAAAAAAACAAAACATTTTGTGCAGCTTTGCTCCACATGATAGGAATTTTAATGAGCAGTCCAAATTATCGGGGGGGGGACCTGGATGGAGCTGAAGAGGTGCAGTGGGGGAAGAGAAAAAGGGGATGGGGGGGGGGGGCAGAACATGTTGCTGTGCAAAACAGGCCAAGCTTCTCACCGAAACGATTCTGCTGGCAAGGACATTGTCAACACGACCCACCCCCCTACAGCGCTCCTCTGAGGCCCCCAGTCACCGTCCTCTGATGATGATGTCATCTGCAGGCCTTTTACTTTAACCTTAATCCAAACAGTAGCTGCACTGGACCAACCAACTGCCCTCTTCAGGGGTAAATAATATTTCTGCCCTTAATCTAATGGACATGAATGAAGGGGCCTGCTCCAGTATGTCAGGTATGCAGTCCATGCTCAGGCTGTTTGCAGCACCTGTTCAGTAGAAACCAGGCCTCTCTCTCTCTCTCTGGGATCTTTTAAGATTTCACAAAAATCAAAGATCGCCAAGAACTCGGCATAAAAAGAAAAAACCTCCCAGTCTGAAAACAGCAGCTGTATCCGCGCAGACTTTTATAATGAGAAGAGTAAATATAATTATTCTTATAATTATGAGTCCAGTGTCGTGCACCGCCCCGGAGGCCCGGGCTGTGCAGTAAAACCACGCGGCGCCGTGAACCTGCAGGATCCGGTCTGGTCTGCAGATCCACCGGATCCCGATCACCGAACAGCGGGACTCACCAGATCTTACCGGGCGGCTGTGGGCTCCTTCAGGGCCGATCCGGGGCTGATGGCCGTGGAAATCTGTGGAGGGGGGGGGGTTTGGTTTTTGGTAGCCCGGAGCGCTGGTCCAGCCCTCTTTCGCGTGCACGCCAGGGCGTACCCGCCAACACACACACACACACACACACTGCAGGGGGCGGGGCCTCCTTCACACTCACTTCCGGGCAGAGATTGAGGATAAAGTAAAATAAAATGCTTTGATTTATTATTATTATTTTTTTTTTTTATTTAAATTAAACAAAAATATGTCATCATGCCATGAGACATTTTTTTCTTATCTATTCAGCTCAATAAATAAACAATAACAGTAAACACAAACAATATTGGCAATATGTAAATGAACAAGCTATTTTCATGAAAAATATACTATTTTAATGCTACGTCATGCTTTGTTTTAGTTTTTGTATTCAGTGCGTGGTTTCTGTATGTACAGAAAATCCATTTAAATCCAACATTATGGCAGAATCCTTCCTATTCAAGTGTATTTCATGTAACAATACATGATAAAGGAGTGGCATTTTTCCTTACTTGCATTTTATTTATCAAGTGTTGGATCTGGATGAATAAACCACCAAAAGAAATGTCCTGTGTTTGAGTGAAACAGCATTATCGGGTAATGATTACCCATTATAGTAAAATAAATCATGCATTGTTATATGCTGTCTTCAATAAAACATTGCAGTAACTATAAAGTCAGATCAAAGTAAAAGTTAATCTTTGTTCATATTTAATTACTAGCTCCCATTCCTCTATGTTAATAACCCTGATAACCACTGACAACTAAAACAGCTGAGAGATAATGTGCTGTAAATGACGGCAAAGGTTAAAGGTCATCGGCCACCATAATTATCAAACCAAAAAGTGATACTCGATTGTTAAGTCTGAAATCAAACTGCACCCACAGTACTGATTGAATATCAGACAATTCAATCAAAACTGCTACAAGCAACAACCAAATACTGACGTTAAATCAATGATACATTAGCTTTTACTTAACACACATGGTGTCTGTTAACTGTTTGGTAAAAGCAATGTTGCATGTATAATTAATAATTTGTAATATAAAATAATAATGTATTCTATCAATACAGGGATTTTATTCAAGCCGCAGTGAAGCAGTTACACAGAAATCATGATAACTCTGTATATGCCATTACAATTATAAGTCTTTTTGAGCAATAACTAAGAAAAACAACAAAAAGAAGGAGTTCTATAATGAATCTACATTTTAAAACCAAACTGCTCAACTTTCTTTCTAAAATCATGTCAGTTTTTTTTTTTTTTTCAGTTAGCAGCAGAGGTCATGCTCACCAGCATATAAAAACCAGATGAGGACACTTCTGTGTCACAGCATTCTCACGGCGGCTCGTGACCCACCCATCTACCAGCTTCACACAGCGAGTTTTGCAGATGCTGTGCGTGACCTCTGGACTGTCATCCAACATGATATCCCAGGTGTCTGCTGGGTGTGGAGGGTCAACACTGAAAAATACAATTCAGAGCAAAGAGAGGTTTGTGTCAGCAGAGCATTCGTAAGGACGACTGTTCACTTCTAGCTCCAGTGTGTCCAGTAGCTGCGTACTGGATCAGAAAGTCGCCACCATCAACTCCCCAATATATCAGGATATTGTGACTTTTTTTTTTTTGTTGTTGTTCATTGTGTCCGTCTCCTTTCTGAGGTAACTTAAACAAAGTTGATATGCTTCTTTGTGGTTCCTCTGATATCTAAACATGGCTTATCCCAATTTAAAACAAACATTGTCGTCTCGGCCTTGTTATACTGATGTAACTGACTGAATTGTTTTACTAAGGACTACCTTTCCTTTATTCAGCCTCGAGGATGTAAGAAAAGAATCAGGATGTTCACGATGACACTTCAGAGCCTAGTGTGTTCATTCAGACATCCTCCAGGCTTAGGCCACTCTTAGTCCTGCACAATTGAACAGCAGCTTCTTTGGAAGCATTCAAATCTTCATTCACTGAACTCAGAGATTTGCGTAATGAATTTAATTGCTTCCAAAAACACCTCATATTTATAGATTTCGCAATTACCGTAACACCCACATCTATAAAAAATACAAACCTTGCAAATGGTTTTTGCCTGGTTCCTTTTCATGGTGCGTGACAATAAACACAATTCAAAGCCCACCACAAGTACACACACCCAAAATAGAAATGGTGCAATGAGAATAATGCTTCAATTTGCCTTTAGGTGTGTCCCTGTTTGTATTTCTGTGGCCAATGACATCTTGTCACAGATTTGCTTAGGGTTAGTGCTGTCTGCTCTGTTGGCCTCACCTGTCCATCAGAGGCCCCTCCCTTCTTTTTGTGTGATTCCTCCCTATCTTCTCTTCACCTGTGGCAGCTATAAAGCAAGAGGAAACAAAAGCACGTCTGGATTGTGTCCAGCTGGTGGAGGATCAGCTCACAAATCAGCCAACGCAGCTCGCAAAGAGGGAACAAGGTCTGTGTAAAGCACCGGCGAAAGGTGAGGATGACTTCCACGGCAGAACGACTGGCCCGTCAGCAGGAGAGGGAGAAAGGCGTCGGCACCAACCAGCACGCAGTGAAGTTCTCCCATCAGGATTATGAAACTCTGCGGCAGCAGTGTCTGGAGAGTGGACGTCTGTTTGAGGACAACTGTTTTCCAGCTGAGATGAAGTCACTGGGCTACAATGAGCTGGGGCCGTACTCATCGAAGACCAGGGGAGTGGTGTGGAAGAGGCCGACGGTAGGAAAAACTAAACGAGCCAGTGAAAACAAAAAAGGAAAACAGTCTGTACAGGAATATGATTGTGCCAATTTGTGTTGTCTCAGTGTCAGTGCTCACACACAAATCCAGAACAAACAGTTAATAAGGTTCCTAATTTCTGCTTCTGGATCATATTGATATTTAAAGTTTTGAAAAAGTAATTATCATCATTAAATGATACTTCCTCCCTGAAAGTCAGTCGTGTGATGTAGGTAAATTTACTTCCTACAGTTTAACCTGATTCTTGTCTATGACTAACCTGTTTCCATTCCCGCACATTTTCAACCTTCCTGTGTTTTTTATAGGAGCTGTGTTCCAACCCGAAGTTCATCGATGATGGAGCCACGAGGACGGATATTTGCCAAGGAGTTCTGGGTAAGCAGACAGAACCACAAATATCCGTAGAACAAACCCTCCACCCATTTGCACTTAGAGATTGCAAAAGGAAGAGCCGTGTTGCCACATTCTGCTGACAGCGCTGTGATACTCAACGAGTATCTGCCCACGCTGTGCAGGTGACTGCTGGCTTCTGGCTGCTATCGCCTCCCTGACTCTAGACCACCAGATCCTGGCTCGCGTGATTCCTCCCGGACAGGGCTTCACTGAAGGTTATGCCGGGATATTTCACTTCCAGGTCAGACCAAGACTCCGACCTTTGACCCCGACGTTCCACTGATTGTTTTTCTTTCTTTCTCCACTGACGGGTCTGTCTTCCTCTCAGTTCTGGCAGTTCGGTCAGTGGATGGATGTGGTTGTTGACGACCGTCTGCCCACCAGAGATGGAGAGCTGCTGTTCGTCCATTCAGCTGAGGGCTCAGAGTTTTGGAGCGCGCTGCTGGAGAAGGCCTACGCCAAGTACCGATTATTCCTGTGACATCTTTAGCTTAATTTAATGTGACTACAGATGTATTCACCTCCACTTCGTGTCTGACAGGATTAACGGCTGCTATGAGGCTCTGACAGGTGGAAACACTATTGAGGGTTTCGAGGATTTCACCGGAGGAATTGCAGAAATATACGTCTTAGCCAAAGCGCCAGCCAATCTCTTCAACATCATACAGAGGGCGCTGAAGCTGGGCTCCCTGCTGGGCTGTTCCATTGATGTATTGTCTCATTTTCCTATTGATTTGCATGCTGATCCTTGTGCCAACAATAATAATCACCAACTGAAAATGTTTGCTGAATGGTTTCAGATAACCAGTTCCTATGAGACAGAGGCAGTTACAGCTCTCAAACTGGTTAAAGGACATGCGTACTCGGTCACCGGTGCAGAAGAGGTACAGTTTACATTTCTCTGTCTCTGATTATGCATGAAACTACGAAGAAAGCCACTTTGCCAACAGCTGAGTTCTCCTTCAGGTTCATTACTTAGGCAGCCCGGTTCAGCTGGTCCGCATCAGGAACCCGTGGGGTCAGGTGGAGTGGACAGGGCCTTGGAGTGATGGGTAAATCCACAGAATCATCTAATCACCATTGGTCAACCTCAAGATTTTCCTAAAAGCATGATTGTTTGTCAAAATCAGATCCAGCGAATGGAAACACATCAGCGAAGAAGAGAAACTAAAAATGAACCACGTGGCTGAAGATGGCGAGTTCTGGTAAACATCGATTATCTGATCTCTCATATCACCTCAGAAACTTTCAGCTCCGTGTGACAGGACGCTGTTTCCTTCGTCTTCTTCTCAGGATGTCCTACTCAGACTTCACCCGGCACTTCTCCAGACTGGAGATCTGTAACATGACCCCAGACTCACTGAAGAGCGACAGCATGAGCCACTGGAACCAGTACCAGTTTGAAGGGATGTGGCGAGTCGGCTCCACGGCCGGTGGCTGCCGCAACAACGCAGGTAAGAGAAGGAATCATACGTCGCGTGTCTGAGAGGGACGTGCTTGTTGCTCTGCTTCACAGAAATGGTATAATTATGTTTTTCAATCTGTTCCAGCCACTTTCACATCCAACCCACAATTCATGGTGCGCCTGGATGATGTGGATGACGATCCTCTGGATGGGGATGACGGATGCACATTTCTGGTGGGGCTGATGCAAAAGAATGGGCGACGGCAGAAGAGGCTGGACCGCGAGCTTGAGACCATTGGCTTTGCCATTTATGAGGTCGGACAGTAATTTGATATTTCATGAGATCAGTCCTGGTAACAAATTCCTGATATTCTATAACACTGTCTGTTTCCTTCGTCTTCTTTTTTTTTTTTTTTTTTTTACAGGTCCCAGAGCAGGTCAGTCAAGATTTGAAACGTAAAAACAGATAACACACGAGGACTTCTGACACTCCAGTGATAACGATAAGTCTTTCTCTGCAAATCTTTAGTACAAAGGCCGCAGCAATGTCCACCTCGGCCCTGAAGTCCTGCTGCGACAGAGAGCCGTGGCCATGAGCAGCTCCTTCATCAACACGCGTGAAGTGTGTGACCGATTCAAGCTTCCTCCGGGCGAATACGCCATCATTCCCTCAACCTTCCACCCTCACAAGAACGCCAGCTTCGTCCTCAGGGTTTTCTCTGAGAAACAGGCCGCAACCAGGTATCTCCTGTTACAGCAGGAACCTCTGCAGCCATCTAGTGGGCAAAGATCAGTGGTTCCTTCTTCAACACATGAATCTGTTATTTTCCTGCACATCAACAGAGTGCTCAAGCTGTGTATCTCTATTTTTTTAGTCCACTGGAGGAAGACATTGGTGCTGAGATAGAGGAGGAGGTAAGAAAATCTACTTTAAATGTCACATTGTTTATAGGAATGTTGTATTTATCTATTATAAAGGAGGTCATGTTGGGCCATTTTATGAAAATATCAGTCCACAGAAAAATGCACACAACCTGCATTCAAAAACTGAGAATCGGAACAAATCCATCCGTCCAATCTTTCAGGATTTGGTTTCTCTGAGTATTTGCCTGAAGTTAGCTAAATTTTTATTTAATCTATCAGGATTCAGAGTCTCTCTTCTGATAGACTCACCAACCAGAGATTTAAAGTAACAGTAAATCATAAATATCTTTTGGATATCAAGATAATAAACGCTCTGTGTTGAATTTAAGCTGCAGAAATATGATGATTTGAGTAGAAAACATGCATACGTCTTTCCTTCACAGGAGATATCTGAGAGTGACGTGGATCCTCATTTCAAGCATCTCTTCAAGCAGATCGCTGGCAATGTAGGTGAAAGAAAAAGCACACACGTGGCTCTGAACCTGCAGTACAAAGTAAAACCTGTGCTCTGGTCTCAAACAGGACATGGAGGTATCTGCCTTCGAGCTGGTGCGAATTCTGAACAACGTCGTCTCTCACCGTGAGTGCAGCACTTTGAGAAGCCTGGTGGATGAAAGTGTAAGCTTAAGGTTGGTCACTTTCTTGCAGGGTCTGATATCAAGACAAATGGATTCAGCCTCGAGACCGGCCGGCTGATCGTCAGCCTGCTGGATGTATCCTCTGGAAAATTAAATTAAAGATTTATTTATTTAATTTTTTTTAATGAGAAATTGCACTTCAAATCTGCAAACACCCCCCCCCCCCCCCCCCCCCCCCCCCCCCCCCCCCCCCCCCACTGATCCAGCTGTGTGCTAATCAGTCAGAGTATTTAATGAACCTTAACGTTGGCCAGAAAGATGAAAGCAACATGTTGGGACTGATGGAATTCCACCTGCTTTGGAGTAAAATCCAGAGATACCTGGTAGGTTATGAGTAATGTGGTTTGAGGTTTGAAACAAATGAGTATCTCCTGCTGGAACATCAGCCTGCATCTGTTCACACAACTTCATTTTGCTCGGGTCATGCAGGAGATTTTCAAGAATCACGACACAGACAACTCGGGCACAATGAGCTCCCACGAGATGAGGGGCGCCACCACCGAGGCAGGTAGCGAACGTGGTTGCATGGCCAATCTCATGCTGCAAAATCCGCCTGATATTCTTCTGCAAAAACCGGAACTCCCTGCTGCAAAGTCCTGCGACGGTTGTGCCGTTTCAGATTGTGCCACAGTAACTTCACACATAACAAGCTGTAAAAGTTGCAATCAGAATGTCGGACAGATAACTCATGCCGATCACTGAGCGGGAACAAATAGCAGTGTGTTGGAGCAGCTTATGGCTTGTTTGCATGTGTAACATGTCAAGCCAGTTATGGCAAACCTGGATGAGCCAGCCAGTCGTGCTCATAAATATCCTTCATGTACACTTTACCAGACAAACAAAACAAGCCAGGGCGAGGCTGTGAACGAAAACAGACCCGCTGTCTGACACCCTTAAAACCTCCACTCCCTCGGGATCAGAAAAATGATCTGCGTTCGTGAAAGCGATGCTGCAAACAAAACAGTAAATTCTAATAAAAGATTGTGATTATTGTGTTTTATTTTTTGTTGCTGAGGTTTCCACGTCAACAGCCCCGTCCTGCAGGCCATAGTCAGTCGTTATGCCGATGTCCACTTCGCCATAGACTTTGACAGCTTCGTTGGCTGCCTCATTAAGCTGGAAATGCTCTTCAGTAAGTGTCAGGAAAAACAACACAACACAATGCATCTCTTATTAATTGCTATGTGAAACCAGTATTTGCTTTCTACACCTCAAACAGAAATGTTCAAGGCTCTGGACAGAGCTGAGTCCGGGAAGATTGAGCTGGACGTGCAACAGGTGAGTAAAAAAACAAAGGAAGCTGCTGGTTTGTTTGAACACCTGATATGAAAAGTCTTTTTCCTTTTACAGTGGCTGTGCCTGGCGATCAACTAGCTCCAGAGACACCAACACCAGCGAGGACCAAATTATAATCAGTCCACTGTAACTCATATCATTCTGGCAATAAAATAAATGCATCTTACATTCGCTCTTTATATTCCAAATGCTTAAAATGGAACAAAAGGCTTAACATTTATTTGGGCATCTATTCTTCTTCTTCTTTTTTTTTTAATTTATTCCTTTTTCTTTTGCATTGGTGTTTATGCTCTTTTAGTTTTTGCAAAGCTTCTGTCAAACGGTGGAAAATAAAGAAACCAAAAAATTGTGACCCTGAATTGTTCTTACTTCTGAAGTTTTGCACATTTTAATGGTTTGAAATGGCAGAAATATGAAATATTCACATCGTCCACGTCTCACTTTATGATTGTTGGTAAGTAAGAAGCAGGAGTATTGTTGAGATTTTACCATAATATAGTTATATTTGGAGCTACAGAGACTGTTGGCAGGATGTGGGCTCAATTATAGTCCATTAAAGGACTGGATGAAACGAAGCGAGCAATCTGGTCTGACGAGGGTGTGGAGACGGGTTATCTGTATAGATGACAGAGATCCTGTCAAACCACACTGACACACCAACAAGAGGCAGCTGCAGGTAACACGGACATCTTACAGCTCTCTAAAATGTCAGGCATCGCAGCCAAGCTTCAGCACAGCCGGGAGAAAGCACAGGGGATCGGAACCAACAGCCATGCAGTGAAGTACCTGAACCAGGACTACGAGGCTCTGAGGAACAGCTGTCTGGAGAGAGGGCAGCTGTTTGAGGATGAGTGCTTCGAGCCTCTGGCCTCCTCCTTGGGCTTCAACGAGCTGGGGCCACATTCATCCAAAGTCCGGGGAATCACCTGGATGAGACCCACGGTGGGTACCAGCAGGTGCAGATTCGACATCTGCATGTTGCGTTGTGTTTACGGCTTTACATCCAGCAGTGCCTCACCTGTTTTCGTAACGTGGCTCTGTCAGTGAACCTTGTTTGTTTCCACAGGAGTTGTGTCATAATCCAAAATTCATCGTTGAAAATGCAGCCAGGACTGATATTTGTCAAGGAGCCCTCGGTGAGACAAACAAGCACACACACAAATATATTTTGATAGCACAATCATATAGTTACTGCATCTATTTCCAAACATTTCCATGCTCGACAAATATTTAAATGGCTTTGCATACATATCTGAGGCTTCAAAGCTAACAGCTCTGTCCCGCCTGTCCTCCACTGTCATAGTCACACAGTCTTCTGTGACTACACCCAGTCTGGCTGAGTGTTTGCTTGCAGCTGCAATGTGGGCAACATTAGACAATGTCATAACTTTGGACGGCTGATATCTGCTTGTGCATACCTTTGCAAACTGCATATTTTGGGGATGCGTCACGATGACAAGGAAAAAAAAAAAAAAAAAAAAAAAAAAACAGGACATGCTTCGACACAAGGAATCCTGGATTTGTCATGAAATTTGACTGGAGTTCCTTTTGTGTCCTTTTCCCTTTATGTCAAGGTGACTGCTGGCTCCTGGCAGCCATCGCCTCCCTGACGCTCAACAAACAGGTTTTGTCTCGGGTAGTCCCCCATGATCAAAGCTTCGATGAAAGCTATGCTGGTATCTTCCACTTTGAGGTAGATCGGCTCAAACACTGGCCTGAGATGAAACCTGAAGCATATAAAACAGGAGAATCGACTAGGAGTAATTATATTATTAATGTATAATGTAAACAACAGATAGACCTCTGACCCCTAACAGACCTCCCTTATAGAGGTTTGATTGGATCTGTGTTGTGGACTCCTCTCAGTTCTGGCAGTTTGGCGACTGGGTGGATGTGGTGGTGGACGACCGTCTGCCCACCAGAGATGGGAAGCTGCTGTTCGTGCACTCAGAGGAGGGCTCTGAATTTTGGAGTGCACTGCTGGAGAAGGCCTACGCCAAGTAAGAAATCAAGCTCAGTCTGCTTCAGAGTTTCTCTCCGTGCTCTGGTCCTTCATGAATCTCTATTTCCCTGCAGGCTGAACGGATGCTACGAGGCTCTGTCTGGAGGCTCCACCACCGAGGGTTTCGAGGATTTCACCGGAGGCATCGCTGAGAGACATGAGCTGAGCAATCCGGATCCCCATCTATTCAAAATCATAAAGAAGGCCCTGGACAGAGGCTCCCTGCTGGGATGCTCCATTGATGTTTGTTTGGGCTTCTCTGTTCACTGTCATGTAGCGTGACCGCGGCCTCCTGCCCTCTGGTTGTTTTCACCTCACACGGTTTTCATCTCCATCCCAGATCACCAGCGCGGCCGACTCCGAAGCGGTCACCCATCGCAAGCTGGTGAAGGGCCACGCCTACTCTGTGACAGGAGCTGACCAGGTGAGGCCGCTGGGGCATTGTAGCTATGCTGCCAATCTACCCCTTTTCACATTCACATGTCTGTCCTCTGACTGCGAGTAACTGAGCGCTGATCCTGTGTCAGGTGGAGTACAGAGGGCGCATGGAGGAGCTGATCAGGATCAGAAACCCCTGGGGTCAGGTGGAGTGGAACGGAGCCTGGAGTGACAAGTGAGTGCTGCACAGGAAATCAGAAATAATAAACACAGACAGGACGAGGATCTGGGAGAACCTCCTGTGCAAAGACCTGCACATTTGTACCGGCTCCATCTCTTTCCTGTTCACGCCTTGTGTTGTTCGTAACTGTGAGAGGACCCAGCCTAGTGGGAATATTTCTCTCCTTTGTTTGGAGGTTTTAAGGTCATTTCATCACGAATGTAGCACCCATACAGACACACAGAGTCGGCACACACCCAGTGGAAAGGCCGGTAATTCCTGTTGTTCTCAGCTGGCTGTGTGGATGGAGGAGCTTCACTGGAGCTCCTGTGAAGGAGGCAGCTGGGGGCCCCAGGCTGGTCAGGGGCCATCGGGGCCACCAGATTGGACCCCACAGCAGAACCTCTAAATGACTCTGTCCTCATTAAAACAGATGATCTGAGCAGTGGTGGTGTTTGTGAATCTCTCAGGAGTTCATGAGAGGAGAAGTGTAATTCCAGAAATGCAACGATCAGGATGTAGGATCTCTATAATTATCTTACACCTTCTGCGGTTAAATTTCTAAAAGAAAAATCTCAAACTTAAATTTGTGCCAGTTTAAGAATCGTTTGACAATGAGTAAAAAAAAAAAAAAAGCTTCTGTCGTAAACGTTTGGAATCTGAGTTCAGATTTTGCATGCTGTCCATTAGTGCCAGTTAGTTGATGATCCCAACTAAGTGTGAAATGTATTTTTGTTTACCTTCTGTTGTTTTTTAGTTCTTCTGAATGGAGATATGTGAGTTCTGATGATCGTCAGAGGCTGGCAAACCGTTCAGAGGACGGGGAGTTCTGGTAAATATCTCTTCTCCAAACGTAGGTTTACTACGAGGTTTATTCTGAGTAGCCCTGGAATAAAGGTGCAGGTGAACCCAACTACAATATCCGGTGCTTTTTACAACAACATTTTTGTAAGTTCCTGTGTTGAGTGTTAAGTTCAGAGGTCACAAATAAAAACCTGGATTCTCAGCAGGAAGAGATCAGCCATTTTTCCTTCCAATTCCCACAGGATGTCCTTTTCTGACTTCCTCCGCCAATATTCCCGCCTTGAGATCTGCAACCTCACTCCTGACGCTCTCACGGGAGACGAGTACAAGAAATGGGCCGAGTCGGAGTTTGAGGACACGTGGCGGAGGGGCGTGTCAGCTGGCGGCTGCAGGAACTACCCAGGTATGACCGTGTTTTCCCGTCTTCAGGTGTGTCACAAACTGACTTTTGCTCACCTGTTGTAGACTCCTTCTGGATGAATCCTCAGTTTGTCATTAAGCTGGACGAGGTGGACGATGACGATGACGGTGATGAGGGCTGCACCTTCATCGTGGGCCTGATGCAGAAGGACAAGCGGCGCAGGAGGAAGATGGGGGAGGACATGGAGACCATCGGCTTCGCCATCTATGAGGTAAGAAAACACACCTGAGAGAGCGCCGGTCCGGACAGTACGAGGATCATTTTCATCTATTCTTACATTTTATTATTTCTCCCTCTGTCCAGCTGCCTGAGGAGGTGTGTATACAAAAAGGAAGGCAACTGATGAGTATTCAAAGCAACATTGTTATTACATTTCCAGCCATAAAAACTCAGACTGCAGATGTTCACACAGTTTCTGTGTCATTCCTCAGTACTCTGGACAAAGGCAGGTACACCTGAAGAAAAACTTCTTCCTGTACAACTGTTCAGCGGCCCGATCCGAGACCTTCATCAACCTGCGCGAAGTGTGCAGCCGCTTCTGCCTTCCTCCCGGAGAATACCTCATCATCCCCTCCACCTTCCAGCCCAACAAGAACGCAGACTTTTACATGCGGGTGTTCTCGGAGAAGGAGGCTGATTTTCAGTATGTTTGTTTGACAGATGAATGCAAGTGTTAACAATCACTGGGGTTCAAAATGATCACAGAACTGTGGCTTCTGGCTTTCAGGGAGATTGACGATCCCGTCGACTGCCACGTCGAGCAGGTAGAGCCGTTTACCTAAAGTTGTAAAATGCACTTCGGGTTGATCGAATCCCTTCCTTGCATCCAACAAAGCTATCACATTGTCATCTCCAGATCAACATTGATGAAGATGACATCAGTGACAGATTCAAGAGACTGTTTGGCCAGCTTGCTGGACATGTGAGTAAGCTCAGGATGTGATACGTCCGCTTGTTGTGCGGCAGTTGTTGCGTCTGTGTTTCACACAGTGTCTCTGTTGTACACCTCTCAGGACGTGGAGATCAGCATGTTTGAGCTGCAGAGAATCCTCAACAGAGTGGTGACCAAGCGTAAGAGAAACAATCCCTTCGGCCTCTTTCAGACCTTTTTCACCTTTTGCATTAATGTGACGGTGTCGTTCCCTCTCAGGAGATGACATCAAAACCAACGGGTTCAGCATGGCGACCTGCCGTAACATGGTCAATCTTCTGGATGTATCCTTCCCTCTTATCCTTAGAGATGCCCAGGAACACACTTAACTTAACGTACTTTTTCCATTAAGCGTCCTTACTGAAATTTAGATAAAGAGTTTGATGAGCTGGTAAAACTGCACCAAGCAGCCAGTTAGCGTAGCTTAGCATTAACACTGACGATAGTGAAATGCAGCCAGCCAGACTCTATCCAAAACATTACATAACCTGCTTAGAGGGACTTCCCACTATTTTAGGCAGAAAGGTGACAGATTGGGATCTGTTTCCTGAGTGACCTACAAGCTCAGTCATGTCCGTTGATCGTTCTGCAATTTTCTTTAACGTGCCTCAAAGAAAGACGGAAGCGGCAAGTTGGGACTGGTGGAGTTCAAGATCCTGTGGACGAAGATTGAGAAGTTCCTGGTGTGTTGCTCGTTTGTTTGTGCTGACATGAACATGCATTGTGTAACACAGAGGGGGTTATTAGCAGAATGGTGATATCACACGTTAATGAGCCGGCCTCTCCATCAGGATCTGTACAGAGAGAGAGACGTGGACCGAAGCGGCTGTATGAGCTCCTCTGAGATGCGTACGGCCGTAGAAGCAGCTGGTGAGGAGCCTGTTGTGTTTTCCCCGAAACAGTCAGCCGGCTGTCATGTGTTCTCACATATCATCTGGATCTTTTCAACAGGTTTCTCGCTCAACAACTCTCTGCATCAGATAATCGTGGCCCGCTACAGCGAACCAGATCTCACCATTGACTTTGACAACTTTGTGAGCTGCCTGGTCCGCCTGGAGTCGCTCTTCAGTGAGTCCCTATCAACACATTTATTTATTTATTTTTTTTTTTTACATCAGTGCTCATGCATACATCACATGGTCTTCTGGTTTTGCTTTCTTTTACAACAGACACCTTCAAGGCCCTGGACAATGATGAGGACAGTCAGATAGAGTTAGGTTTCATGGAGGTAAGAGATTGTTTTCAATCGTGAACTGACATGAAATGATGGTTTCATCACAAAGTGACCTGTGCCTGTTTTCTTCAACAGTGGCTGAATCTGTCGATGGTCTAAAGGAGTTCTGACTTCTGTCTGAGGGTCCTCATATCCAAATGTACTGCTGCGTGTTTTTGAATGAATATCAGTTTGTACCGTTTCACAAACATAATCAGAGACAATTATTAAAGATGGTTTGAATATCCAGAACCATAATAAAGCCACAAGCTCTGTGACTGAAATCTCTGACTCCTTCACTTCTCAGCTCACTGCTTTTCCTGATGCATTGTGGGATTTTGTGAGTCTACTTTTTAATGGGGCACAGCAAGTGTTACCACATTTGGACCACACTATATTATATCAATTCAAAATCAAATGCATTTTAAGTTTTTACATATTTTACACAGAGAAAATGTAATACTGAACCACAACATGTCCAACCATGAAAACAAAACGAACATGTCATCAGAAGAGAAAGAAAAATATCTTCTTTTTTTCTTGCTCTTCGGTATTTGTGTGGCCACGTGTGAACTGCAGGGCAAACTAAGAGCTGTATTACTTCAGTCTGTTAACCAGCAGAGGTCAGAGCTCTCATGGATTTGGATTTGCTGCCTTGACGTCACTGACCGGGTTGTGGTCTGAACTGCCGTAGTGCTTGCAGCAGCATGAAGTTTCCAGCTCACGCAGAGCTATGCAGCAGTCATTTCCTGTCCTGTGTGGTTCTGGTTATATTTCCCCTTTTACTGCTCTGAGTAGCTGCAACCAGCTGCTCGCATCACAGTTATCATTACAGAAATCCAGCAAATGAGAGCATTCAGTGGGTAGATCTATTGGGATTCTGATAAAGGGAATTTCAACCATTTTTACATATATCGATGGCAACCAATGCCTGCAATGTACGTGTTAACTGGTGAGCTATGAGCTACTCTGACAGTTGACTCTGAAACAGGATGTGGGCCGGGCCTCTGACTCTGCAAACGTCTAATCATCGCAGAGGAAGCAGAGCTGCTCTGATGCTGAAGCAGAATATTTGTATTCAAAAATAGCCAGAGTAGAAGTAGGAGGAGGTTACTTTGTACTACTCCCCAGAAAAAGGACTTAATTCAAAAGAAACAATGAGGAACACCATTTTCTACATTTGCAAAGTTCAGTACTTTACATGACATTAGACTGCAGTCACTGGGAATGTTTCTCCTCTCAGTGTTTCCAATAAACACAGCAGAAGAACTGGATTTGAATCCAGAATCTGACTGACATGCTGTAGAATAAGTGTTCTCAGGTCGTCAACACCTGGGTGACGACCTGAGAGTCCTCTTTCCTCAGGTGGATATAAAAAATCCTCTTGGCACATCAGTGCACTCATCCTGCCTTTTACCTTATAAGGTCATTGAGATGCATCTCAGCAGCAGTTGAGTTAAAAACATGAACAGGTTTGTTCTCCATATAAGGGTGTCAAGTGATGCTCCCGCCCATAACTGGCTCAGACTCACCTGAGGCTTCTCTCCTAAAAAGGACAGACTCCCCCCGAGACCACCTGGAGCTGGTTAACGGGGGCAGACAGCCGTTCCAGGTACTGAGACACATACATTCAATGTGATTTAGGCGTCTAATGCATTGAGATTTAGTGCATATGCTGAGGTTGCAGCTGAATCTGTCACACCTGGGAGGAGGGGGCGGGCCTACATGTGGAGGTGTGCTCAGCTGCCACAGCTCCTCCTCCATGAGTCAACCTGCTCTCCTTCCTTATGACCCCTCAGCAGTTTGACTGCTGCTGCCATTTTTCTCTACTGCCTGCTCCTTCACACATCACAAGCAAAAAAATGGTGAGTCTCTTTCACGAGCTTGTTTGGCTGGTTTGACTCCTGCCGTGGAGCCACTCCATTGTATTTGTCATTTGTGTGCACAAACTGCATGAGAAATGTGGAGTTTTGAAATGCCATGTCCTCAGTTGTACAACATTTCTGGAGGAAGGAGGGAGGGAGTGGGTGGATGTGTAAACCCAGACTCCTGGTTGTGTGTGTTTAATTTAGAGTGTGAGGTTGTTTTGCTGGGGTTTTATTTTAAGGGGGGGAAAAAGGAGGTTTGCTGAGTGAAAGCTGAGTGTGTGTGTGTGTGTGTGTGTGTGTGTGTGTGTGAGTGTGAGACACAGAGAGAGAAAGGACTTGTTCAAGGTGTGGTTTTGCCTCCAAAATGGAGGGAGCTTTGTTCGTGCTTGAAACTTGTTCTGAGCGAGTCCCTTGGGGCGGGCTTTCTTGTGCGAACTTGTTCTACAATGACTGGAATGTGACAGTCAAATCTTTGAAAAGTCATTGCGACGCTCCAGTCATGGTATGTGATGGCTGAAGGGGGGGGGGGAGCATCTGCATATTGGCTAAATAGTCTTTAACACCACTTTCCAAAGTCTAGTTTTGAAGAACTTCCTGTTTCTTCACCCCTCAGTTCTGCTTTCCGTCTCAAAAAAAACTAAAGTACAAGTGAACATCATCTGCTTCAATGTGAGACCAAATCTTCTGACAGACCTCATGCCCCGATAGTTTCCTCAGTGTCTCCCCTTCTGTTCTAATTTCTAATAGGATAGAATAACACAAGTTACACGTTTTTGAGTAAATTAAAGTTGTATTTTTTTTTCTGCATTAATCTTTTTGAGGCAGATCAAAATGAGACAGTTTCTTTATTCTTAAGCTCACTGACCTATGCGACCCTTTCAAAGGAGACCATCTAATGGATGTGAAGGTGATCAGTGTGTGTGTTTGGGGGTGGGTTGTGTTTTTGTGCTAAATCCAGATATCTTTCTCTCCTATAATAGACATCTGGGGTAAAAGTCGCCGATGGGGTGAAGGAACTCTACAATGAGATGAAAGTAGTGAAGAACGACGCTGACCAGAATGAGCGCATAAGATTGGCAATATTTCACATCCAAGAAGGCTTCATCGAAACGGAGACAGTCTACCGGCAAAAGGACCTGGACTCAGTGGACGACATATACAAGTTCCTCGTGACTCAGCTGAAATCAAACATCTGCCGCTACGTCTTGTACGACTGCCACTATGAAACCAAGGAATCTAGTAAAAAAGAAGAGCTGGTCTTTGTGATGTGGTAGGTTCTTTCACTGCAGCTGAAGCCAAACTTTTCCCAACTGCATCCGTCTTGAAGAGACTTTCTGATTCTGTGTGTCGAACTTGATGATAAAACAACCTTTTGCTCCTCAGGGCTCCTGACAGTGCACCCATCAAAGAGAAAATGAGTTACGCCAGCTCAAAAGATTCCATGAAAAAGATCCTCTCAGGTAAATTTGGTCAAGTTAAGAAGCTCAGTTTTACTCTTTAAATTTTTTTATTTTTTTTTTTTAAACAAACTCTTGTCCTTTTGCAGGAATCAAACACCAGATGCAGATGAACGACATCTCAGAACTCCAAGACAGGGAACAATTTATAGATAAAATGGGGAAAGAGGTCATCACACTTGAGGGCCACCCTGTGGGCAAATAAGGACCTGAGATGGTAACAGCAAAGTGTCCAAATAAGGTTTTTTTTTTTTTTGATTGGTTCAGTGTAAGTCTTAAACAGTTTGGATTGTGGATTAGATTTAAGTCCTGTAACACGAACCCTTGACGTTAACTGTGCAGCCGAAATCGGT
Source organism: Echeneis naucrates (assembly GCF_900963305.1). Taxonomy (NCBI): domain Eukaryota; kingdom Metazoa; phylum Chordata; class Actinopteri; order Carangiformes; family Echeneidae; genus Echeneis; species Echeneis naucrates. The sequence continues at coordinate 3,271,668 of NC_042525.1, forward strand.
TTCGACAGGCGTTTCACTCATTTGACATGACCATGCATTGATACTATTGTCTGCGGCTGGACTTTTTTGGCACCTGTATATTTCTAAAATCGGTATTTAACTTTAATTCATGTACATAAACGGAGTCCCTGTACACACAGATTAGGATGGAAAACGCGTATATCCTGAACACCTTTTGATAGCTTAGTAGGTCAAGATGGCTGTGCCTGGATGTTTGACAAACCTGTTTTTCTTACCTGGGGCACTTTGATGGAGACCTTTCACAAATGGAGATGATTTTTACAAAGAAAAACAAACAGATGTTTCAATAAAAATGCAGCAGTGGATGCACTGTCTGAGTATTGTCAAATAAATCCAATGCAATCTATTGTGTTTCTTTTTTAAAATTGTACGGCTGCCAGGAGTCATGGACGTTAAACCCTGTAATTATCAGGTGGCCATCAGTAGCAGCTGGGGATGTGCCCGGAAGTATGTCAGGTTTCTGCTTTCAGCCTGTTGGAAGCTGAATTTAGGGAGTTTCCAAAAATGGCCCCGAGCTTAAGCCAGGCTGTAAGGACTGATTTAATTGAACCGAGCTCTGCAAATGAAGCAGTTTGAAATGACTCACCTGGATTTGTGTTCTGCGATAGTGAAAACTTGTATGGCATTCCATCTACCGAAACACAGAATCACTTTTAGGCTTATTGGCTTCAAAAAACATTTATCCAATGATTTATATAAAACAAAAACATTGTTACTGTGATGTGGACTTATCTGCATCCAGGAAGGAAATTAGTTGGTTTCCCAAAATAAGATTGTTTCCTTCATGCTTGTCTATTCTTCTCACGAGCCCCAAAATGTGAAATCAGTTTCCTCTTTTAAAAAAAATAAAGTTGAATAATTATTTTACTTTGTCATACATTTGATGTTACAAATTAATTCAATATATGAAGGCTACTTGGATACATGATACAATCTGAGCCATCTGCTGGGTAAAACAAAATCCTCAGAGCTGCACTGACGTTTCTCTGCTTCCGTTTAAAAATTCTGAGCGAGCACATTAAGACACGTCACCTTAATTATTAAAACAGGGACTTGAAAGTTGTTTATGTTCATTGACTTAAAAAAAAAAAGTGTACGTGTTTGGGAGGAGTAAAGAGATAAAGATCACCCCCAGAAACAAACCCATAAATGGGCTTTCAGAAAAGTCTCCACCTTGTCATTCACTTCCTGGTGTCTGCGCTGGTTGATGCGACCTGAACATTACGGTGTGTAAAACTTGAAGGAATGCAGCACGTTTGAACACACACTTGTTCATGGATTTTATTTTATTTTTTTTTTATGTGCTACTGTGTGTGCCGTCAGGAGAAATGAGCACCTCTTATCGGTTTGATATACTGCTGTGTAAGAACACTTCCTGTCAGAAAGCAGGACTGCTCTTTACCCAGTTCCTGTGCGTAGCTTCCGATGCTGACAGGATAGTTTCAGCGTTAAATCATCATCGCGGGCCTCCAGCTGGTGGATTTACTGTTCAGTCCCCACCGGCTGTCAGACGTTCACAGACTACCACAGACAGAGTGACACTGTAGTTTATTCATTCATACAAATTCGGTGTGTGTTACTGGCAGCCAGCTACAGAGGACAGCAGGCCCATAGAGGTACTGCATCATTGAACCACAAAATGTTTCCATCATTCAATCACATAGAAAAGACATACAAAGTAATTGCACAGGTTGATGTACGTTTGACGTACAATCGGTTTCCCTTTTAACACTGAACTATGGGGTAATGTTTGGAATATAAGGCGGGGGGGATAAGTAACATCTGACATAGCCAGAATTGTTGATGGAATGTGTTTCAGTGAAGATTGCAGCAGGATTGGCTCCTCTAATCTTACTTTGAAATGCTCATATTTAATCAAACATGATTCCTACTGTTGCAACAAATGCAATATACTACAGTACGAGAAAAGAAATTGTTTTGGAATGCATAACTATGGTAATCATAAGGCATATTTGGCATTTTTCTGTAGTGTCCGCAGCAAACTTCCTGTCAGACAGATGTTCCTTCCTTCAGCTCAGAATAATCCCCCTTTGAAAACAGAAAAGAGAAAAAGATCAGCGTGAAACTGTCGGCACTCAGCTAAACTCTGAGGTAAATTCTGTTTTGGTCCAGAGGAAACTGTCCCGCTTTGTTCTTGGGTCATTTTTGAGTTGCAGCTCAACTGGACAGTTAGAGCAGAAAGTTGGTTTGATTTATTCATTTATTTTTATTTTTTTGAGGATGACTCACATCCTTATATGTGAATAGTGAATATCAGCTTCTTTATGAAGGATTTTTTTTTTTGGGCAGCTTATCGTCATTTTTCTGATATACTCAATCTTAAATTATCTGATCCTGTATATACTGTCCAGGTTGTCCCACCTTGCCTTCCAGGTGCTCCTGTAGTGTCCTCACTGTGTCCCTCTCTTTGGTCAGCTGCTCCTGAGTGGCTTTGAGAAGCTGCTGGAGCTTGGTGGCTGCCTGGCCCAAGTCTTTGGACAGCTTCTTCTCCTTCTCCAGGCGCTCCTGTTGAGAAAGCAGCAAGAAAAACACTCAATGTTCATTTAGAAAGACACTGAATGGATTGTAGAAACGACAGCCTCATCAGAAAATTGCTAAACAATCTGTTACCTTGTAAAAAAAAAAATCAGGCCATTATTATGAAATGTTGCCCCATCCAGTGGTGGACAGAGTACACAACCTCACTACTTGAGTAAAAGTACAGATGCTCCTTGTGTCTGCTGTTCACCTTGATTAATAGACTGTCCTGTGTGGTGCATGTCTAGTTCCTCCTCTGCCTCCTTTTATGACACAGATACAGAATGACGGAAAAAAATGGAGGCAAGAATCAGTGAGTTAGAGTCGCGGCTCCGCACTTTAGCTAGCTCAGCTTACGCCAGTGTAGCTCGGCTTGTTGATGCTGTAACCATGGTAACTAGCAGTCCGGGCTAATTTCACACACACGGAAGAGGAGAGGCGGAGTAGGTGAACACATCTTTTCTTCCTTCCAACATCACAGCACAATACTTTGAGTTTCATCACACGTACTATAAAGCTTACAGCGGCTACAGCTGGCGTTACTTCTCACACCGTTCAGCGGAGAGAGGGACAAACACACTTCTCTGCAAGCGTACACACAAAACAACAACACGGCTACGTGTAGAATGCCTTCAGAGACAGAGAATATGGGCCGGGAAAAAACAGAATGAATCACCCACTGAGTCTGAGCTCTGCCAGGCGAGACCAAAGGGACACCCCATATTTTCAGTCACTTCCTAATGTGTAATTAAACTCTTGCACTGCTGCCTTATTTAAAAACATGATGGGTAAAACTTCCATAGTGTGTTCATTTCGTGTTTGAAACTGGACCCACTGTTATGAATAAAAGGCATCAATCTCAGTTGAGCTTTGATTCTCTTGCTGCTTGAGAACAAACCTTGAGTTGAGCAACATCCTCTGTGTCAGTCTGAGGTGACTCTGCAGAAGCTTTCAGGAGATCCATCTGAGCCTGAAGTTCTGTTATGGCTTTCTGGGCCTGAAAGTTTGACAACACAGTGATGTCACACCCTTGTTGTTTATTAGGAAACGTCTGTTGTGACAAAACTAACTAAGCTACCTGTTCAAACTCTTCTGAGAGCTGCTGCCTCTGAGCCGCCTCCCCATGCAGCTTCTCAGTTGTCTGACTCAATTCGTTCTGCACCTGATGGGACACAAACTTACAATAAATGTACGAGCACACATACACACCAAAAAAAAAAAAAAAAAAAAAAACCTGCATGCATACAATCATTTGTGTGCTGAGGCGGGAGTGCTGCACTCACAGATACACGCACATATACACACACATATACACACACAGGCTGCTTGACCTACAAGCCAAGTTAGTCTCATTTCAGAGTATTTCAAGTGAAAGGCTCAAATCAAAAGGCAAAATTTCTGTTGCTGTTAAGATTCCTACAAAAAAAACCTGAAAGCAAAAAGCATGCTGAAAAAGGTGAGAGAGAGAGTCGTGTTAGAGTTTAATCCACTCAAATCAAATAATGGTTAGCATAAACGCCTTCTGTGTCAGAGGAGAACTGGACAGACTGGAAATTCAGCAGTTCTTCATCACCTACTGCCCAGGGTCCAGATCTCGTGGCCACATCGTCGATTTAAGACACTCTGCTGATGTAAGCTGGATCACAAAGAACTTAGCACACCTGTCTTTAGTCTTTTTTTTTTTTTTTCTGTTAAACTCAAAAGGCCGATTTGAGAAGGAGCTCTTTAAAGAAGCATCCCCGTGGCTGTCCAGTGACCTCTGACAGGAAGTTAAGGGTGCCCTGTGACCTTTGCACCCTGACCTGACTGGGTTGAGTCTCAGCTGGGCCGTTCTGTTCGCGCTGAGCCCGCATCGTGATCTCGCCCAGCTGCTCTCTGACCTGAAACAGGAAGCCGTCGCTAGTCATTGGCGGCAATAACCTCCATCCATGAATCCGCTCTGGATTACATGCCACTGACGTCTTATAACTGGCTGTTTAGGTTTAGAGGCAGCGGGGAGTTAAACAAATTCCTTGATATGTGACATCTCACACAGAAAGTGTCTCCATCTCACCTCAGTTTCTCTGATATATGAAAGAGTAAACACTGTCTGGAAGACGTGATAGCAAAACTAAAGTCACCTTTGTTAGCTCCTCCTTCTGGGCCTGGCATTCCTTCTGGGCCAAATCCAGCTGGCTCTGACTGGCTGACAGCTGGAGCTTCAGCTGAAGAGCACACACATCAGACAGGTTTGGTTTTAAAAGCACCACAAGAATGCTGAAACTTTTAATATGTGAAATGTGGAATTCCTTGTTTGTAAACATAAGATTAAAATTCAAATATGACAGTTCACCTCATCAGCAGGTCATAAAATGACAGAAAAACAAAAACACTGCTTTAATCAGCAGCTTTAACCTGCTCATGTACCTGCTCCATCTCCTCTGAGGTCCCCTGGTTGTCTGTCTGCTTTTCCAGCTGAGCTTCCAGAAGCATCATCTGCTCCTTCATCTGCAGAAAAAAAAGAAGAGTTTCCAACCTGTCATGTTGCCACAATGATTTATTTTAAGTGGTGTGTGTGTCTGTAATGAAAAATATACCCACCTGTTGTACACTTTGGTTTTCTGCTTCCAGCTTACTGACTTTCTCCAAAGCCTGGAAATGTGCATGAGGGATTATTGTTAGGGTTTAAAAAAATATGGCAAAAAAAATAAAAATAAAATGAAAGCCAAGGATTTCAAAGAAACGTTACAACGCACCACCCTGAGCTGTTCCTCTGAGTTAGCCATCTTGGACTTCCATACCAGCTCCTCCTCCTCCACACTCTTCTGCAGATGTTTCAACATTCCTTCCTACAGAAGAAATGGCGCAATAAACTCTCACAACTCACATATTCTACTGCCCTGCTGAGAGAAAGACGGTTTAATTCATATTAAACCAGTGCCCTGATGTCACTTACTGTTTCACCCAGGACGGTCCTGTACTGTTCACATTCAGCCTGCAGGGAGCCGTGGCTCTCCTCAGCCTCCTTCAGTTTCTCAAGCAACTCCTGGAACAAACAAAGCTCAGTCAGAACTTCTTCTGCCGGGCCGAACCAGCACATGAAAATGATATAAAAACATCTGCTTATTAACATCTGGCTTTTATCTGTAATGTTAAAGAACCAGGTTAAATGATTCCTTCAGATACAGACCTGTGATGTGTGCCAGTTTCACAGTTTCAGCCACACACACACAAAAAAAAACAAACATAACAGAAGTGTCTCCCACAGAGGGGCCGTCACGTTTACAGCAGCAACAGCACGTGACAGATTAGTTTTAACAGTTCACACGGTGCTTAGCAGCTTATTCTTCCTTCACTGTGTCTGTAACTGCATGTGATGGCAGTGCTCCTCACGTTTGTTCATGTCAGTCTGAACAGAAACACCATGTCGACTGGCAGATGAAAAGGGATCAGTCGGTTTGCTCACATCTTTTAAAAAAAGAAAGTCTATAATCATTAACTTTGGTTGAATTTACCTGTGATGCTGTACTTGACTGGGACTCCTGGCTCTGCTGGCTCAGAGTCTCCTGAGCTTTCCGTGTAAAGATTTGTAACCAGTTAGACTAAAAGAAAGAAAGCGGTCAAGTGAGTTTTATTTTGCAGACCAAAATCATCACAATGAGCAAGACAGCCCTTTTCTCACCTGCTCTGTCTCTAAGGGGATCTGTGGGAAGAGTGTCTGGAGAGTTTCTTTGGTTTCTGTTTGTAAAGCTGTCAGTTGTGTCAAAGTGTTCTGCTGAAACAATGGACAGCTTAATCAATAAGATGATTAGGAGCAAAGGCCGCTTTAAATCGATAAGCCACTAGTGTGTGAAGAGACTCTTACTGCATCAGCAGCCATCTTCTCTGTCACAGCTGTCAGCTTCTGTTGTAGTGATGTGATGAGGGCATCCTTCTCAGTCAGACTGGAGCCAAACAGACGAGACAGATCTAAATAACAGACCTAACAACATGTGAGGCCGATCTTTTCTTACATCCAACTCATTTACCTGTTCTGGAGTTGCTCCACTGCGTTGTCTGACTGCTAAAACAAGAGAGGACATGCAAATGAGTCAAGGAGATAATTCTTTCATAAAGGCTGAGCTATGCAACACATCTGGAGATCCACTTACCGGTGTGCTCTTAAGTTGCACCATTTCTTCTTTGAGGTTTTTAAGTTCGTCCTGAAGTGATGTGATGAGGTTAGCCTCACTGAGGAAGGAAAATTATTATATAAATAAGAAGAAAGGGAGACAAAGATCTGAGCCTGATAGATGATGATAAAAAGCAGCATACCTCTTATTTTTCTGCTCAAGATCAACAATAGTGTTATCCTGTTAGAACAGAAGATTATTTATGATTATCTCCTTGTGCAATCGAGAAGTGATTTGGTAATAAATTGAATAAAAGAGCGTTTGCAACACTCACAGCAGCTTCCTTCTTCATCTGCAGTTGCTTCAGTTCCTCGTGAAGTGTGTTCAGCTGGCTGTCTCTCTCCTGAAGGCTGCAAAAACAGAAAAATACACAATAAATAAACAAAACTCTGTATCTGATTCAACCTTGAAAAATGGGAAGAAGATTAAACCCTTACCTGAGCTTCAGCTGCTCCAGCTCGCCGCTGTTCACCTGCCCCTGTTGACGTGACAAAAAGCCTTAGGGTGACTATGAGGGGTCTCAAGCTGTCTCCGTATTTCAGAGCTGTCAAACTGATAAAGTATGCCGTACCTGATTGTTATCCTCCTCCTTTTTGTTCTGACTGGCTTCCAACAGTGAACTGATGGAGGCCACCTGCTGTACAAGCTGGCTTTTCTCTGCCTTTGTCTCCTCCAGCTGTGTGGTGAGGGCATCTATCTGAGCTGAGCGCTCCCTATTCTCAGCCTCCAATCTCTCTGCACGCACTTGATATTCTGCAGGAACAACAGTATTGAGGTTATTCCATAGTTTATATTCTGCGATGCAAATAAAAAAATAATACCACAATATGTTCTCGATGCTATTTAAATTTCTTATTATCATCATTTTCACAACCAGTCAGGTTAACTCCCATGCCTTTGTGTGTGGTAACCATTCAGACCTTGTACCCCCGGTGTCTGACCTGAGTGTGTGCTGCTCTCCTGTTGAGCCTTGTCCAGGTTGGCCTGCAGGCTGCTGTTCTTACTTTGTGTTGTTCTGAGCTCTTCACACACCTCTTCCAGCCTCCTCTGTAATGCTTGATCACTCTCAGTATGGCTGGCCTAAAAACAAATATGAAGTGTGTCAGCAGGGGGCAGCAAAGATTCACTAAATTATCCTGCACAGACTAATAATTCAAAAGGAAATCCCTTTTGCCTGTTGTCCATTGCCCATTATTGCAAAGAAATATCATAATGCCAAACATTTAAAGAAGAAGGCAACAGTAGAATCAGATAATCCACCTGTGGGACTTCCAGAAAACCTCCCAGCAAACACAAAAATAAAAGGACAGTTTGTTTGGATTTGTTTAAGGAAGTGTTTCGTAGGAAGTACTTTGAACCAAAGGGGATTTTGAGATGACAACTTCTTTCTGTCAGCAGTTATCTGCTAATTACAGACCAACAACACATACTAATTTCACAAAGGCAGCAAAGCTCATCTCAAGTCAAACAAATTAGTGCTTTCTTTCATTTATATTGACTGAAGGGCTGAGCTATTGCATAACATGTTAAAATACTGGAAGGGGTGTTAGTAAATGATTTAACCAAACAAGCACTGTCAGGAAGTGCTGACTCACTTGCTCCAAATAACCCCTAATAGAACAGACCAACAGCATTCCTCTGGTAGGTTTTGTGTAGGCTGACAGTCGATATGTAAGATGGTCTTATAGATTATGTAAAACAGGAAAGTATTGCATCTCTCAGAGTCACGTGTTGCAAATAGCATCAAGCGGCTGCTGCTGCTCTTTTACAGCCAATTACGGAAGGCTGGAGAGGCGAGATGTTCAGACACAAACGCTTATACACATTCCAGCTGGTGCTGTGAAGCATTTCCCTTGCAGCTCCATTATTGTATGGCTGCATTCCAGCTCAGCCGCAAGCTCTGTGATTACAAGGCAATTAAACTTCCCATAACATCAGGGAGTTGGGGGATAGGTAGGAACGGTCTGGACTTGCATTTTGGAAGGCCTATAACTAAATGTCTGCTCAAATAAGAAACTGCATTTTTTTAAATTTATTTTTTTTTTTTTTATAATTTGCCTCCATGTGGAAATGGAGATGATGTGGTGTTCCCGTGGGACAAGCCAACCTGCAGCTGGGAGAGTTGCTTCTCGGCAGCGGAGACCTTGGCCTCCAGTTCTTTCCTGATGTGCTCATCAGCAGCGAGACTTTCTGTCTTCTCTCCAAGTTCTTTGGTTAACTTTGCGCATTCCTGGCGCAGCTTGGCCAGCTCTGCATTTTGTCTGAGGGTTGAATGAAAGACACAGAGACAGAGAACGGGAGAACACAGTCGTCATGCTACATAAATATATAAATCAAATGCTCTAGTCTGGTACACATTTCACTCAGTTTTCACCCAACGTCACATTAATATCAATATAAAAAGCTGAGAGCATGTTGTCGTACATCACTGCAGGTAAGTTGTTGCTTTAACAAAAGGACTCACTTGCTCTCAGCCTGACTGGTGGCTTGGTTGAGGGCATCTCGGAGAATGGAGTTCTCCTGCTGTAGACGTGCCAGTTGGGCATTAGGGCCTTTTTCCAGCTGATCTTGCAAACTGTGGATCTGTAGGAAGTTTCAAGATTCTTTTTTTTAAATAAACTAGACATTGTGGACTTATGAATCTTGGATGGTATGTGGTAGGTGCACTTATTTGACTTTATGAGGGCCATTAATACTACATAATTAAAGTGTAATATTTGTGTATGAGAACTGACCTTTGCATTGAGCCTCTGGGTCTGGGCTACTTGGTCCTGGTAACTGGCCTGCATGCGGGCTTGCAGAGCAATAATTTCTTGCTCCCTCTTACTCAGTTGGGAACTCAGCTTTGTCTCCACATTGGCCACCTTGGACTTCTCAGCAGAAAGCTCCTGATAAAAAAAAAAAAAAAAAAAAAAAAAGTCAGTCGTACTCAATTTCACTGTAATATGTGCAAAGAGAGAGAGAATTATCATAACCCCACAATTGTGGTAATTTTTTTTGTTGTCATATTTATATCATCCCTCAGAGGAGATTACCATGAATTCACAATTACACATAATTTTTCACGCATGTAATTAAAGGCAAGACCACACTATAACCCTTCTAGCCTTTTCTGGGTGCTGACCTTTGTGGTTTTTACATATTCATGATATCTTAAAATATACAGATCAAGCTTTAGCCGGGGGTATGGACTACAACCTTTCCCACACCACTGCTCATAGGCTGACATATAATGAGATTGTGTGTAACATACTTTATGTAATGGTGTTTTTCCATTTCCTGCCACCTTCAGGCCCATCTTAGTTTTTGCTTCACTGTCAGTATGATTTTCATCCATCAAACATTTTTATTTTTAGATAAAATGAGCATTGGAATCTCACAGGGCTGCCAACATGGCTTTGCGCATTGTGGTGGGAATTTGGCAACGTCTGCAACACTTCACACTCTAACCTTGTTAAGTTCTCTCAGACGGTTTTTTGCTGCTGAAGCGTCCTCTTGTTCTGCCGCCAGCTGTTTCTCCCTCTCCTCCAGTTGTTTCTTCAGCACAGCCACTGGGTCTCCTTTCTGAGTAGCCTGAGAATGAAAATGCACACAGAAAGACGGGGGAGGGGGGAACTCAGTTAAATATCCTTCCAGATCTCAGATACATTCAGAACGATTAGTGGCTGCTGCCCTTGTGTTTCCTCAGCGTCGACAGAAGGATTTCATACCATGTGCCAGGTGTCCTGGATGATGCCAACTTTCTCAGACAGGATTTCGATGAGTCTATGAGCCTCCCCCTCACTGAATACCATGCTACTGATAGTGGATACCAGAGCCTTGTAGGGCAGGTACAGTGGCACATCAGCAGGATCCGCCGCTACCACTGAGGAGACAGACAAAACAGTTCACACAAGGAGGTCAGACATTAATTCATGTTTTAAACTTAGAAAGCCAGACATTTGACACAGTCGAGTCTGGATTCCCACATGGCCTTAGGGAAAGGACAAGATTGCGGCTTATCCTTTGGGTCTGGGCCCCTGGGCAGCTTCAGAAGGCAAAATGATTGGGCACCATGGCACCAGTCAGAGACAAGTCTCAGGCAATGGAAAACCTCCGCCCCTTTCCTAACCATTGTCAGGGCACTGAGAGCCTTTGTCAGTTAACAAAACAGGGCAGCCGTGTTTGCACAAGCTGGCTTGCTCTATGCCCTCCAGAGCTTGAGTGCCAGACATCACCCACCACTGCAATTGGCACGGCTTTTCACAAGTACACAGCTAGAAGTTCATCAGTACTGACAGGGTATTACTGCCTTACATTCTGAGTATCTGTGTGAGACTCGACTGTACAGAAACGTCCCCATTCCACCTCAAAACACTCACTATCAAAGGTGTTATGGCTAACATAGTTCCTGCCGAGACAAACACTTCCATCAATTCAAGGAAGAAGGCTAATTTTAACAATGATGTTTCGAGTGAAATAACATATACATTTGAAAGCCTGCAGCGAATTTGACTCTTGATAAGCACAGAAAGGGGTTGGAGGTGAGAGTTGCAGGATGCAATGCAATTAAATTATTGGTACATCGTTGATTTAATGAGCTCTGATTCTCTGATTCAACAGACTCTATAGTGCTGTGCCAGCATTTGTGCACCTTATGTGGTATCCATAAGAGTCTTGGGTGAGCACACGACAATTTGGAATATAAACTGCAGTCAGAAGGCACTATCATCTTTAATAACTACTTAAAAAAAAAAAAAAAAAAAATCACAGAAATGTTAAAATTGAGAGATTTAATGTTGAACTTCTAATCCATGTTTGCTTACCAGCCTCTGTCTTTTTCTTAGAGGACTTCTTCTTGGGCTCCTGTGCCTTTGCTGCAGCAGGGGCCTGCTGAGATCCCACAGGGGGCACTGCCATCACTGGGACATCTTTAGTGACAGCTTCTAGCACTGGGCCAGCCTTGGATGAAGCTGATGAAGACTTGGCTTGGACTGCTGCAGTCTTTGCTGGTGCTGGGGCAGATTTGCCTGTGGCAGGGGCAGACTTAGCTGTTGCAGGAACAGTAGAAGGGGCCGATTTCGCTGACGTGGGGGCAGACTTGGCCGGGGCTGGGGCAGGAGCGGATTTGGCCGGGGCTGGGGCAGGGGCGGACTTGGCCGGGGCTGGGGCAGGGGCGGACTTGGCCGGGGCTGGGGCAGGGGCGGACTTGGCCGGGGCTGGGGCAGGGGCGGACTTGGCCGGGGCTGGGGCAGGGGCGGACTTGGCCGGGGCTGGGGCAGGGGCGGACTTGGCCGGGGCTGGGGCAGGGGCGGACTTGGCCGGGGCTGGGGCAGGAGCGGACTTGGCCGGGGCTGGGGCAGGAGCGGACTTGGCCGGGGCTGGGGCAGGAGCGGACTTGGCCGGGGCTGGGGCAGGAGCGGACTTGGCCGGGGCTGGGGCAGGAGCGGACTTGGCCGGGGCTGGGGCAGGAGCGGACTTGGCCGGGGCTGGGGCAGGAGCGGACTTTGCCGGGGCTGGGGCAGGAGCGGACTTGGCCGGGGCTGGGGCAGATTTAGCTGATGCAGGTGCAGATTTGGTAGATGCAGGTGCAGATTTGGTAGATGCAGGTGCAGCCTTAGCTGGGGCAGAGACAGGAGCTTGAGTTGATGGAGGGACTGCGGAGGACTTGACTGGTGCAGAGACGAGTGGAGCAGATTGGGCTGACGCTGGCTCGACCTTGGCCACCTTCTTCTTCTTCTTCTCCTTTGGCGAGGGTGCAGGTGAGGGCTCGGCAGCGGGGCTCGGCTCGGCAGCAGTCTTGGGCTGGGCAACTGCTGTCAGTGGGGCTGCAGTGGGCTTAACTTCAGGGATGGGTTCGGGGGCAGGAGTAGGAGCAGCAGCAGACTCAATGGCTGCGTCAACTTCGGTGGCATCGTCACCTTTTTCCTGCTCTGGGATCTTTCCATTGGGCTTTTCATCTTTCTTCTTTCCACGGCTCTTCTTCTCTGACACTTTGTCCTTCTTCTTCTTTGCAGCAACAGATTGTATTTTGCCTAATTCTCTACGTTGTTTTGCCAGGGCCTCCTCATAAGACGTTTCCTTCATGGAGAAGGTAGAGACAAGAGCAATCCCGACGGCCGAGATTACCATGAATCCACCAAACACCACTATGCCAAGGGTCTGGGGGTCGTAGATATCCATTGTTCAATTTCAGTAAACCTAAAAGGATAATTATAAAAAAAATAATATAAAGTACAGTAAGTAGAAAAATACATAACAGAAGTTCAGAATTTTCAATGAGAAGAACAAGTTCACACACTAATTTATATGCAAGTTGAAACTGTAATATCAACAATATTTCTTTGTAGCTTGGCAAAACGAAACTAACAGCTGTTGTAGTGACTGATGACAGAATTTAAATGCCTGCTGTTAACCCACCGCTTTTACCTTAAACAGCCTCCAGATGTCCCTGTTCTGCCCATAAACGTTGCCTTAAGGCTGACCACACAGTACAGAGCAGCACAACTTAAAAACCAAACGTGTGGCAAATAGCAGCTGCTCAAAATCCGACGTCATATGGTCTTTGACGTGGACTTAAACATACGGCGGTAAAACATGTTCTTACAGCTCAGTTGCCCTCAAAGTAAAAACTTATACATTGCTCAGTTTTGAAATCCAGCACTGAGCCTTCTGTAGAACAAGCAAACAAACAAACTAAGCCAAAACAAACACAAACAGACTGGCTCCAGAGTGAGAACCCATTTTCATGGAATTTTCAATGAAGACAACCTTTTAAAAAAAAAAAAAAAAAGTGATTTACAACTTGGAATATTTTTCCAAAACTCTCTTATTCAGCAGATCATATTAAATTTGTTAATAGGAGAGTCACACTGTACAATATCAGTTTGATTAAACATAGAGCAAGTTGCCAAAAATTATTTTAGCTAACAAATAAATGAGATTATTATTATTATTTATAACCATAATAATATTGGTTATATTTAAAGTTCCTGTGTTCTGTTTCTGCTATAATTCATATTCGACCATTGACAGAGTTATGGAAAGGTCAGAATATCCTGCTTTGGCAAATATAATAGAGCTACTAAAATTATCAGACTTTTCATTGAGTTAAGTGGCTTTTTGAAGGGGGAGTTAAGAAACATCAACTATTTCCAGTTTTAAACAAAAATTTAAACCCAGAGAGGCAGAAAGAGTTACAAACAAGAGTAGATAAAGTACACAAGGTTACTGGCAAAACTTCCAGCTCTTGGCTGGTGGTTCTTGTTAATTTCCTGCCCGGTTAACAAAAAAAAAAAAACATACCTTAAAGCTATTTGAATGATCCCTTTAAGAGATCTCAAAGTCTCCCGTCATAAAGGAGAATGCTTAGCCTGCAGCCGATGACAGATGAGGGGCAGTAAAAGTTTTTTTTTTTTTTTTGAGGGGGGGCAAGTACACAGTTGTATCCTTGTTTATATTACGGATGAGGATGTTATCCTTGCAGAAAACATACAGTGTGGAGCTTTGTTGTCTTACAGCAAACCGACACTGACGTGGTGGAGGGGGAGAAGCCCTGAGCTGCCTCAGAGTCCAGAGTCCCCTTTTTCATAGCAGGATCTGAACACCAGAAGCCAAAGGGGAAGAGTCTGTGCTGCCTCCTAATCTCTGATGCCACACGTCACTGCATCTCCACTCAGCCTGAACAGAGACAGATGAGTCCAGGAGAACTGGATCTGGGTGACTCTGGAGAAGGACACCTCATCTTTCCAAGACCAAAAAAAAAAAAGGGAGGGGGGGGGGGGGGAGGGGGTGCTGCTGCTGGGTTTACTTACTTACTGTTCGTTAGTTATTAAAGATTATGCAGCCCATAAATTCAAATGATCTGATTTTCATTGCAATGGGGGGAGGAGGGAGTACACACACATAAATATAAATAAATATAAATAAATATACATACGTCAGCTTTATCTCTGCTCAGACATGGAGTGAAGGAGTGATCCGTTTTTTTTTTTGGGGAGGGGAAGGAGTGTCATAAAAAAAATAAAAAACCCTTTTTATTTCATACTTTGATTCAAAGGCAATTTCTTCCAACAACTTTCAGGGTATTCCAACATGAAGCTAACGCTCAACACTTTATTACACCGAGACCACAACTGAGAGGAAAAGAAAAAAGCCTTGAAGATTAATCAGATATTGTCTACTTTGGACCGAAAACATTAAGCCAAAGGGAAAAAAGAGGGGTCCGATTCTGATATTATATCAACGTTTAATGAAGCTAGCGCTGGAGCTAGCCCTGAGAATCAATTAAGTTAGCTAACGTCCTGCACAAAGTGTGGCTTTACTCAACAAAAGCCACACAACACCCCTGCAAACTGACCCGCTAGAAAGGAGGAGGACACGGTGGTGTAAAGGGATATGAAACAAACTTTAATCGGCTGTCTTGTCTTCTACTGAGAGTTAGCAGGAGTTAGCTTCCCGGGCTAGCTAACGTTGGCTCAATGAATTAAAAAAAAAAAAAAAGATTCCCAGATTCCCAGACTTACCTCGCTGCTTGATGAAGCTACGTCTGTTTCCTTCCTCTTCCAAAAAAAAAATAAATAAATAAATGTGGTGGTGGTGGTGGTGGTGTGGAAAAGCGACGAGGATGAGTGTGGATTTAATTGAATTAAAATTATAAAAAAAAAAAAAAAAGCTGCTCGTTTATCCAGCTACGTTGCTTCTCCGTCCGCCGGAGGATCCGAGCTCCGCTGTGAAGTCGTGGCACTTCGAGCTGGCTAGACGTGCTGGCCCCGTGCCCCAGATAGCTACCGTTGATCCGGCAGGCTCTCTGATTGGCTGAGAGCCGCTACAACCCGGAAGTGAGCGTCCTGGGATTTGTAGTCTTTTTTTTATTATTCTTTTTTAAGACGTCGCTTTGCCCCAAGCTTATTTCCAGTCAAACGAAAGTGATTTGTTTGAAATGTAAACGAACTGAGAATCGTTAAATTAAGTTAGAGACATTTTTTT
Source organism: Echeneis naucrates (assembly GCF_900963305.1). Classification (NCBI taxonomy): domain Eukaryota; kingdom Metazoa; phylum Chordata; class Actinopteri; order Carangiformes; family Echeneidae; genus Echeneis; species Echeneis naucrates. The sequence continues at coordinate 3,287,345 of NC_042525.1, forward strand.
AATTGGATTGTCTTGTTTTGTTTTTATTCTCTCTCGTTTCTTTTGCACTATGTCATACTTTTCAAATAAGAAGCTGCTTCTTTTTTTTTTTTAAGGAAGCTAACAGTAGAGGTTGTGTTTCTGAAAACTGTGTAATCCTCACACCACCATTAGGTTGTTCACACTAACAAATCACACTAATCCAAACTTTGAGTATCAACACCTTTCTTGTTCTCAGAAACTGAATGATATTTGGAAAAATGAGCAAACCCTGGAATCCAAGCAAATATTCAAGTTGAGAGTTTTTAATATTCATAATTGAACTTAAAATAAAGTTCACCGCATTATGATATTACAGCATTCTTTATCAAGTATTTTCTCAGATTCATAAAGACAGTGTACCTTGAAAACAGAAGAGTTGTCACTTTATATTTAGTGAGGTTTGTGTTTTTGTGTTTTTTTCTTCTTACTAGACAGAATATAGCTTTAGGATAATTTCATATTCAAATATAAGCTTTGCAAGTATTCTACAAATTGACATCAGTAGCCACACCTGAGAGGTCATCTGACCTCCAAGCTTCAGGATAATGTTGGTCATATTACTTGACACTCCTCAGGGAAACAGTTTATCACACCCTCCATTGTTTGAATGCCCAGAGAAGCTGTCACAAACAACTTACAATAATGCCATGTGAATACAATGCATCAACACAATGTGTACCTGTCTGACTCAGTGATCAAGTATGATGTTTGAGGAGTTCTGTCACTGAAATGTGGAGCTCCTCAACATTAAGAATAGAAAATGCATCCATCCACACGTCACTTCAGTTCAAAACAGTTTTTTAACTGTTGTCACCGTTCCAAAAAAGGCTTAAAACATTTGTTTATTGTGTGGAGATGACTTAGTCAGCCTTTAATAAAGAGCCTAATTTATAGTAGTAGTATGGGGGTAGTATGGCCATAAGCCTGGGCCCCTGACCCGACTCTGGGCCCTGGTGAATGCCCACACGCATGTGTGGTGTCACTTGCCAGCTCGTGTTGGGTCACATCACGAAGAATTGATGAATTGATGAATCCTAAAATGGGCTGAGCTGTTCTTTCATTCCATCACTATGTACCCTTTCTTTGACTCAACTCCTCTGTTGGGACTCCTTCACCAATTTGTTATCCCATTTCTCCACAGATCTACACAGTAACCTTCTGCACTCTCTTAATCCCGAGTGAGGCGACAGGAAAAGCACAGCATCCTTCATGCCACCAGTTCCACCTGCTTCCCTCCCCGTGTCCATCCTTCCACACCTTCTCTGTCCTTTACCCCCCCCCCCCCCGTATTCACTGAGGTGTAGCAATGCGCTCCCTACCACACAAAGGTCATTCCACTCAATAAAGATCAACAAACTAGCTTCCAGAGAGCTGCTGATGGTCACACACATGCACTGAAACAATAAAATATTCATCTCAATCTCATAAAAAGGTGACACACCCTGTGTTGTTAAACTATGAGGAAAAATGCAGACAAAAAAAATATATGCATATATATATAAAAAAAATATGAAACTAAGTCAACAGTGAAAGGGAATAGAACAATGAAATGAACCATGAACTGAAATAAAATAAAATAATATATGACTGACAGCTAATTGTTTCTCAACCTCACTTTAACCTTACAGCAGATGCTTTTTCTATAATGCACCTGATTAAGAGGAAATGACTTTGCCATCACTTTGCATTGCTGCTGTAACTGAGGTGTAACATTGTTCCTCCCTTTTCTCACACTGACCATGTCTGCTCTCTGCTACTGAAAGTTCAGCATAGGTCAAATTTGCACACTCAACCCTCTCTCACTTCAGTCTTTCTACAATGTGATGATAATACCTTTCAATAATACTAAATAGGATCACATATCTGTGAAGTACAAAAATTACATTTAAAGTGGTGATCTTAAAAACATTTTTCTTGGATTTCTCAGAAATGGAGATTATGTGTTTGCACTATGTACATGATAGTAAACACAGGGCAGGGCACATTAACCTTGGAAAGGTTTGGCCAAAGCATACAACTTACAAAACCTTTCCTTGCTTTCCTTTTTTAGTCTGGTGTTAATGACAAAAATGCATAATTAAAGGGATTAGAGACCTTGTCTGGCCATGAAATTGATATTCTGGACAAAATGGGTGATTTCCTCATGTTAATTAAATATGGTCCCATCTGTAGAGATCCTGGAAGCTATCATATTTCTTCACAGCAAAGAAGAAAAATGTTGAAAGAAACATTTCTGTTATATGTTTCTTAACAGGAAGCTTGCCAGGGTATATATTAACGGCCCACATGAGGGAGTGTCTTCATAATTACTGTAAATCATTAGTATCAGGAGGCAGAAACAAAAGGGTATGCAATTTAAAACCTGTATCTGTATGAAAATTTGACCCAATAGGTACCAGGAAATAGCATCCTGTTCTGTTTCATTAAGGAAGAGCAGCCAGTTAGGGCACGTCAACAAGTCATGCAGGTGCAATTTTCTGTAGCGAGTTTCTTCAGAAAGAGGTTTCATGCTTAATGCCTCTAGTCCTTCTCTTAAGCTTCTGTTGGCACTTATTGTGACTTTCCAGTTGAACAATGATGGAGCCAGGGGACATAAGGCAGGTGCTTTCATAGGCTCAGTCAGCATAGATAAGTTGACTCTTGGCAGTTCACCGAGCCATTACCACAGCTGAAGTGCAAAAGTTCTCAGAAACACTTACATCACGACATGACACGGCAGAGGAAAACATCTGAATTTCTTCTTTTTGTTCTGTCCTTCTGACAGCTTTCCATGATAAATTCACATAATACTGGCCCACTTTGTCAGAGAAGAGTGGGTATGTTTGAGGATTTTCACACATTAGTCACATTATCAGTGACAATGTCTAAAAATGTGTACAAATTCACTTGTTACCATGAATTTAAAGCATGTGCATCACCTCTATGTGAGTCTTAGGTGACTGAGGAAATCCATAAAAACACAGCAAAGTGAGTCTGATGAAAACAGCTTTGTCGCCATCAAGGCCTCATTTCTCTGATTGGAGCAAAAGGCAGAGAAAGTAATTTATCACAGCAGCACAGAGACCTCCACCAGAAGGACACGAAAAGGACTAAATTGGGGACGGATGCTTTCCTGTTTTATACTGATTAGATCAGTATCTGGTTCACAAAGAGAAATAAGTTTTCTCCAAGGAAATGCCACACCTTAAAAGAAAAACCTTGGGCTAAGAAAGAGCCTTTTTATTTGGGTCCATTAGCTCTTTCATGTCATGCTTTCAAATCCTGTTTGCGTTGTTGCATTGCAGTTAGCAAACCAATCTGTTTGTACTGATAGTGTGTTATTAGCTCGTTGGCTCTGGTCTGAAGTTGTCATCCAATCAGTGTGTGCGTGACCGGTGATGTCAGCATTGACAAATACACAAGGTAAGGAACAGCATAGAGGTTGAGATCATTCAGTTTTTTTTTTCCTCGTACGTCTCATACGGGTCTGTATACACAACATGTCAACTGCGATGCAGAGACTGGTATGTGGTACACACACACAAATATTAAGTCTCAGCTGTGTTGTATGTTGTTACCCTGCAGATTATTTGTTTGGGTCATGTTGCTTGGTGCTGCTCATAAAGTAGGTCAAGAAATGTGCATTTACGTGGTGGTGATTCCCATGAGCGCTCTGGCATTTCCTCAAAGCTTACCTAACACACCACACAGTCCCTTCCCGGGATACACTGTGGTCAATGGATTTAACACAAACATGCATACAGCTGTGTTTAAATTCAAGGGCCCACACACTGGACCTAGTGGCAACAAGTGGTAATGGATAGATGGGTAATGCCCCCTAGTGGTACAATGGGTTCAATTTTTAAAGACCAAAACACTGAGTTCTTTTTTTTGCTCATACAATAGAAAATGTGTCAGTTGTGCATTTTTTTTTTTATTAAAAAAATAGCAAAGATCATACTTGGGAAAGTAGGATTTATTCAATGCCACTATTACAAATTTATAAAATGCTCATGATCTGTAAGAAAAGCATCATGTAAAGGAATTCACACTGCTGGAATCCATTAGAAATACATTCAATCTCTTAAAAAACTATAATGCATTTGAACACTCCACTGAGCCTGGACATGATTGTATTTTTTTTCCATCTTTTACTGAACCTCCTTCTGACTGTTTCAAATAAACAGCTTAAAAGATCTGGTAAAATACGTCAGGTCTTTCACACGAGAGCCAGTCGGTAACAGAAGAATTCAGGGCAAATTAGAGAAGAACAATGACATACTGACAAGAAGGGGAAGAACATAAACATGAATAGGACATAATCGCTAAGGTGTTTGTATGCCCTGTGTAAATGAAAGAAAATGCACTCATTACTTTGTGAAAATGTTCAAAATGGAATCACGTAGAATTTATCCATATTTGATGCACATTAAAACAAATGTGCATTTTTGATAACTGTGGGATCTGATGCCACTTCTGACTGCTGGGACTCATCCAGCTGTCCATTCCTGAGGTGAAATGCTGCTTTTTTCGAACAGAGAATTAAAATGATCTGTGTTGTCTCTAAAGTCAGTCACGAGTTTGATTGCTAGAGGGTTGGTTTGGATGCACACGAATGTCAGAGCTCAGGAATGCAGAAGAGACTTTTTTTTTTTTTTTTATTTCCCCCAGGCACTAGCTTTTTCTTCTCTAAACCGTTCCATCAGAACCATAAAAGCCGCAACAAATAAAGAAAAAAAAAAAAAATTATCTCAACAATATTTAAGTGTGCATGGAAATTGGAGTTTGAATTAATGGAGGTAGGAAAAAAAGATCAAAAAGGCAAGGTTTTTACGATGTGCATAATGTAAAAATTTTAAATCAAGAAAACAGCAGAAAAAGAAAAATAATTTGTGTGGGTGCTGCAAAAATATGGAAGACCTTAATGTTGGCAGCCTCATTCTGAGAAGGCATTCGCATTGTGTTTGAAATCCATATCTAGAGGAAAAGGATTGACCACAGACCAGACAACAGGGACTCTGTAAACATGAAGACATTTTCCACACAGGACGCTTGTGTCTCGTGCAGAGTTGTGAAATGGCATCGGACCCCTGGGTGGGAGCAGAGACAGGGATTCGTTGTGTATCCATGCAAGGCTCCCAGGGGGATGCCAGGTTTCCATTTGTAATGACCGGTCACTTGGTGATGGGAGCACAGGAACACCTGCAGACATGTCAGTTGCCCTTGAGCAGGTCAATGCATCCCTGCAGTAGAGTTGCATTGTTCTGTGGAGACAGAAGGAAACAGTATCACTCCCACTACATCAATAAAAATGACCGCGTACATCATCCAGACAGGCTCTTCAGCTTTCAGCACAGTGCTTTAGAGTCTGGGTTTATTTTAAATAGTAGTGTATATTTTCAACAAATACAACACCTTCAAACATCTGATGTGCTTAACAACATACATTTGTTATGAAACAAACTGAGGGCTGCATATGCTTGCGGCTGAAAAGAAACAGCACGTAAACACCAATGCATCACTAGTGGTGTAATGATGTGGGGGATGTTCTCTCTTGGACCATTTCATACCCATCAGTCATTGTTTGAATTCCACAGCCTATCTTAGCATTGCTGATGACCATGTTCAGTCCATTACAGCCACAATTTTGCATCTTCTAAACACCTATTCCATCACGTCAGAGCAAAAGTTGCCTCAAACTGGTTTCACGGTCATACACTCTGACCCATGTGTCTGAACATTGTGATGACAAGAAATTAGCGGCACAGATGTGGTGTGATTTCATTTCACTTCTTGACTTTCTGCACCACAAACTTTCAAACCAGCAGTGAAATTGTGTTTCATGCTTGTGAGCCGAAACAATTCCCTCTGCACTGTTCAGTTGCAAACCAAACTCGCATTTCAAATCAAATCCCCACCCAGTACTTCATCAGAGCTGCCTCACCTTCACCTTCCAAACCAAAGTGAAGAGGAGAGGGCTGGAGTTTGACCTTCATGTTGATTTATGGAGACACCACATATGTTCAAATAGAAGGATGATGCAAGGATGTTGCAAAATTCAGGAAAGCCTTTCATGCCTTTCCCCAATATTATACATTAACCTGCTGAGCCCTGAGCTTTTATTTGAGATGCATGTTTGAGGAAATCGCCGGACATTTTGAATGTACAATGATCATTGGAATACGCTTTGGTGACCACAAGATGACGGACCCAAGTGTCCACGACTGAGGCTTCAAAGGTTCATTACTGAGGCCCTATCACTTAAAAAAAAAAATTAAAATATAAATAAATCTCTGCAGTTCACATGACAAAGCCATTGAGCTGGAACACTGTGCCTTCTTAAGTTATCTCATCCTACACAGCCTGCACTCGCAGTTAGCTGTGAGAATCAGAGAAACCTCTTTTATGTTGGATTTTGGTTTAAATTCCACTTTTCATTATTATGTCTACAGGTGCTTCAGTGAGCATCAATATTTCTGTGCCTCTGTTGGTCAGTCCACACGCTGGCAGTGAGCAACAAAGCAATCATCCAATTCCAAGTCTCAATGCTCAGAAATTCTCAGGAATTGCCCTGTTGATTGCATTAACGGCTGCTGTAGCCACCAGACTGGGGGGGGGCGTCTTCCATTCTTCCCAGGAACAATAATATCAGTATTCAGGAGGGGTTGATCCTTTCTGCTTAATTGTGAGAGTATTTCAGGCATGAGAATGAGTCTCACTGCAGTGTGCAAATTTTCAAGTTGAAAACTATTTATAAAAGGGAAATTGGATGAAGGCATGTGTGCATGGAATATTATGAATCTCATTAGTTCTTGTGGTTTGCTATTTTCAGCTTTTGTGAGCATGTACACTTTTAATATGGATCCCAGGTACTGTTTGATAAATCAGACGCAACACATGAATCCAGCAGAACCCTTTTGGGATGTGGGAGAACAGGAGATTGGCAGCATGAATGTGCAGTTGACAAATCTGCAGAGATGTCATGCAATCATGTTAATGTGGAGAAGACACTTGCCGACATCTACTGAAACCTAAGCCACAAAAGAACTGAGAGCAAAGAGAGGCCATCTTCTGTATCAGTCAAGGAGAGTGTGTGTCCTCAAAGCAATTAAAATGTTTTTAATTAAAGTAAATATCACCAGACCATGTCCCAAAGTACGAGTACCTCTCAGCATGGCTGCCTGTCATTATGTTGCTCACCTTGGCGTGTTTTATCTCAAGCTCAGCCATCTCTATGAGATTCTTCCTGAAGGCCACGACACGTCTGCCCTTGAAACCAGTGAGCTCTGCAAGAAAAACATTATGCAGTCTGTAGTTGATGCATACCATTTTACACAGACAGAAACAAGTACAGAATGAGTCTGTCTCACCAACCTCTCTTCCCTGACTCTGAAAGCTTGTCAAACTTGTGCAGGCACTGCTGCTGGTGCTCCTCTGCCTGGGGAATGTCTTTGCTTTTCAGTCGAGCCTTATCCAAAGCCTTGTTAGAGTTCTCATAGTCAGCTAATGCCCGGGCTCGCCTGTATAAAAGGTCCTAAAAGACATGTTTCAGATCATTGAATGCTGATTTAAGACAAATAGAAGAATGGGGAACTTAAAGAAAACCACACTTGCACTGGCATTAAAAATAATCTCCCAATCCATTGAGCTCAGCATCTAGTTTAATGTTTGCAAAACATGTATTTGAACAGAATCTGTGCTGAAGTGGAAATAACAGTGATTGAGTAAAAACATGGACTTTTGTTTTGTATGTCAGGAGATCTTAATACTGCTCAAATGCAACTATTCAAATTTGAGTAAACACTAATTTGGTTCTTGTGATGAAAATAATAAAATAATATCTTTGAAAGTTAATGCTTGGCAGCTTTAGGTAATGCTGATTATTTTCTCTAATCTTTGCCCTTCAATCAGTTCAGATTTACTTCTAAAAATTAATGAGCAATTATAGTGAGCCCTGATCTGTGTTAAACAGCAGTTATCACAGTGCGTTTTATCATGTCATGTTGTAACGGCCCTGAATAAAGTGCTTGAAGCAATGATGAGAAGCAGAGCTGTGAGTCTGAGCATCTTACATGAAGGTAGCAGATAAATTATGTCTCACCTTAGCAGCCTGAATGTCTCTCATGTAGTATCTTAGCAGTTCTGTAAGTTTCAGCTCTTGGTCAGATGCTACTCTTCCCTCCACTTTCTACAGAAAAACAGATATATAAAGCAGTTACCACGAAGGCAGAGCAAACAATTTTTACATTGTATAAACACTGATGTGAGATTCTACTTACTCTGAGCTTCTCGAAAAGGTCTGACAACTTCTCCAGGTGTCTGAGAAAAATAAATTACAGGTATGAGAGAAAACTATAATTTTGTCCCTGAATAATAAGTTAAAACCAAAAGTATTAACCCCAACAACTTGGAAATGAATGTTTGTCCATAAGATGTGGGAAAATTATAAACATTGCTTCATCTCCAAAAAGTAATGTCTTGCAAAAAGAAAAATTCAAACATTAAAATTCATGTTAGACTCACTTCTTATTTGCTGTGCTATCGTCTGCAGAGATACTGTTCAAAGTGGCAGAGATGTGTATATAATCATCCGCAATATCTATGATGAGAGAAATTCAATCCAATAATCAATCAAAATCAAACAAATACCAAATATAAAAAGATTAATTCCAACAGCACAGATCACTCCAAGTTTTAAAGTTAGAAAAATAAATAAATAAAAAAAATTCCATGTCGTACTTTTGTGTGAGCGTGTCATTTTCTCTGCTTTGGCAGTAGAATCTTTTATCTTGCTGTAGTAGTCGAGCAGAAATGTCTTCTCCTGCTCAAAGAAGTCATCAACTTCCTATGTGGGGAAACAATCACACAATCAAAAGGCAATTATGGAAATGACAAGAACAGTGCAAATTTAATGTGCCATGGATATGCTGTCGGCAGGTCATACAGGAACCACACCTTTATTCCGGAGATAAGGACCTCATCAGCTGACTTCACCATGTTTTTAAAGAATCCTCCAAACATTTCTTTGGCGTTCTTTCTTCTCACACTCAGCTAGAATGATATAATTTAGAAAGAATACATATTTAATCTACAAGAGGAAGATGATTTATTTGTTTAAGCTTATTCTGTGATGCAACAGCTAAACAAACATTTGTCATTGTACCAATACTTATGTTTCAGCGTGTGCTAAAGAAAAACACGCCACTTGTAGTCTGTTATCAAACTGTTACCAAAATACTGAAAGTGTGCAAATCTCAGCTAAGCTCTAGAAACTAAGACTACAGCTACAAACCAACAAAGCCTACATTGATAAGCATAACTGCTGATCACAGCAGGATGTAAACCATGTGTCACAAGTGTCCAGTAAACTCTACTTCCTCTCGCTCCAACAGACATAGAAAAGGAAGTCAGCATTTAGAGGAACTCACATCCTGATCATACTCTAAGAAAATCTGGAAGTTTCTGTCTTTGCTTAACATGGGATGAGAGGAGAGCCTCTGCAGGAAGATTTCGTGCACTTGGACTGTTTTCTTAAACACAGCAAGATATTCACTGAAAAGACAATAAAACACCATAGATTAGGCTGATAATTGAGCTTTTGTAAAGAATCTAACATTACACTATCTAAAAGAAACCATTTAACATATTCATATTCTTTCTTGGACTTTGACACTTACGCTTCCAGTTCCTGCTTCATTTTTGCATACTCCTCTTTGGTCATAGTGGCTTCACCCTCACCCAATTTGTGCATCTTCTCTCTTGGGCTCTCAAAATCAGGCTTTGGGGGTGCTGGAGGAATCTATGAATGATAACAGAATATCGGTTACATTAAAGATTCATGACAGATTATTGTCCTTACGTCCAATGTTCTAATAATGTTTTGTTTATAAAAAAGAAAACAAAGGAGAATTGCTTATTTCTTTGACAGTTAAAACACAAGAGCAAATATGTTCCAAATTCAGAGTCAACTATGTATGACAGTCAATATGCAAACAGCCCAACTCACAATCAGACCAGCATAGTCCTCCGTCTCAACCAGAGTGTCGTGTAGCCAGATGAAGTCTTCATGCTGCCTGGGGACAGAGAACTCTGGCTTCTGGAAAGTGCTAAGAGTCGTCTGGCAACAGATTGAAAATAATAAACTTTAGGGAGGAAAATTATCAAGATTTACAAAGACAATTTGGATTGTGTGTGTGTGTTTTGTTTTGTTTTTATTGGGTAAGTTTGTTGTTACAGTACAAAGATTTATTTTACTTTTGTATGGACAGTAAACTTGACTTTGTCCCTTTCGCAGAGTGCATCAGGAATGTCAATGAGAAGAGAGGCATCGTTGTTCAGATCCACAGACACAGAGCGCATCTACGGAGAGAAAAACATACCAGGGTAATCCAGGGGGGAGGAGGGGAAAAAAAAAAAAGAAATCAGCTGACAGACGGTGTGTGTAATGATCACCTGAGATACACAAACACAAGTTTTCTGTTTTTGTGGCTACTTGTTGTAATCTTGCAAAAGCAACATTTTGAACATTGAGTTCAGAATAAAAGCTCTGATGATAGTTTCCACTGATACAGCCTGCAGTTGTTTGTTTTAAGAGCTACCTCCACACCCTTGTTGATCTGTCACGACTGCTAATATATATATATATATATAAAAAGATTAATTCCAACAATATATATACACACACACACACAATATTGACTATTTTGTCTCTTGCTACAATACACCTTACATTCAGCTGCCACATCAATAGGTACCACCACCATGAAGATGAAGGATTCAGTTTATTTTAAATGCTTCAGAGACTTTAACATCTAAAATAAAAGATGTGTTAAATCACTACATCACTCAGAATAAAACGGCCACAGTATAATAAACCTGTGCTGACGTTAATGTCAACATGCTAATCCTTTTAGCTCAGTCCACTGAGCTGTCACAGCTCTACAATGCACCAGTGTAATGGGGAAACAATATTATTTAAGAGACACTCAAATGTCACAAATGCTTTTATTTGTACTTTTCTTTAAAATTGACCCAGTAAAAACTGCTGTGGCCTTGAACTGTGGCATGTTTTAACACGTCCACTGAGTTGGGTAACATTAGCAGACCGACACTTGTTTGCACACATGCTAACCGACACGACTCAGTTAGATTAAAGATAAAACTAACAAACCTCCTGGGAGTCTATTTTTATTCATTTATTTATGTATTTATTTTACCGATATGGTTAGCTTTAGCAAAATGCTAACGTTACGTGGACAGAAAAGTTAGCTTTATTAACTTACCCAACAAAACAAAACAACCACCCTCCCAAAAAAAAACGACCGTTACTGTTATCAACATTTATGCTAGCAGCGCTGCTAACCCGTCTTCCTGCTGTTAACACGCCAAAGTCTCCTTTAAGTTACCTTTTCCTTGTTGTTTTCGTCCGAAGCGGATGTCATGGTGAGGCTAAAACAGACGGAGCAGTGGAGAACAGGCCGACGAGCCGAACGAGAAAAACCACCCGCAGGAAGCTCTCCCTCTGCGGCTGACTGGTTAGCTGTCAAGTCCCCATCCTGCTCGTTTAAGAGCAAATCCCGCCCTCGTTGGATTTTTACTGGACAATCCCAAATTTACGAAAGGCGCGATTGGTTTGTCACCCAATCGGTCAAAGTACACTTTTTGCACTTGTGCTTTGATGTATGTGAGTTAATAAAAGCATAAAAAATGGTTTTAATCCGTAACGGTAGCTTTTATTACCGTTAAATAAACGAGTGAGCGAAAAAAAAACTGAACAGCACCGACTAGCCAATCAGCACACGGATGTATTTTACTGCTACACTGTGCCTTCTGGGTAATGTAGTTTCTTTCGGCTTCACATACGTTCTAGAATAAAAATCAAAAACTCCAACTCCCAGCAACGGAAGTTTGTGCAACCAAAAAGGCGCGTCGTTTAGAAACAGTTGAGCGCGCTTTGTGTGTGTGTGTTTTTTGTACGAGTCACTGAAGGACATGTTGGGGCAAGTACTTCAACTGCAATGGGTCAAAAACGTCTAAATTAGTGTGTTTACTTTAAGATAGACATCTAATAAGTTATTAGTTTAAGGAAAAAAAAAAACAGTCGGAAAAATGTTAGTCTTTAAACGCATGTGGTTTGTTAGAGGCGCCTCCCTCCCGGTGAGGACTCTGTTTACCGGTTACCGCCTCAGCTCCCCAAAGAGACGAAGTCCGTACAACTTCAGCAACAGTGAGCGATATTCTGCGCTGGTGAAATCCGTCATGTCGTTCAGGGTCAGCTCCCAAAACCCAGAGTCCCTTCTGGCGGAAGACGACCACCTTTACGGACCCGTCATCGCATCCCCGCCGTCCTCCAAGAGCTCCGGGACGGCGAAACCTGAAGCCACCCATCCCTTCTTAAACAGCAGCAAGACTCCAGAAACAGAGGAGCCGGTGTTGGGATTTCCAGCCCGGATTTTGTTAAACAGGGAGCAAGGGAGGACTTTAGTACCGAGTGTGAGCCGCATCCTTCAGCAGACACTTTCCCCAGAGCAGATCTTCCACCTGGAGAGATGGAAGAGGAGGATGATCGCAGAGCTGGGGGAGGATGGCTTCCAAGAATACTCCCAGAGTGAGTAGAAATGTCTGTGTCATCCTACTTTATGTGTGTGTGTTGTCATTTCAAATTAGTATGTCTATAATATTCCTGCTCTCTCTCTTTCTCTCTCAATTAGATTTATTTCGACAAGGAAAGCGCTTCCATTCAGTTTTGGAGGACTTCTTGACTTTGGGTGCAACATGGAAGGACAAAAGTCCTGCGGAGACGCCTGAGGATTCGCCTGAGGTGCAGGGATACATGCAGAGTGTCTCTCACATACTGGAGGACATCAGTGCAGTGAGAGCTATTGAGAGCACAGTACAACACGACGCTCTGAACTATCTGGGAATTGTGGATTGTGTTGCACGTTACAGGTAAACATGGTGGATTTGCACAATAGTGTTTTTCCATTCTAGACTTGACTTCTCGCAAAACTCACTGAACTACGGACCTGTTTTTGTCCACAGAGGAGTTCTGTGTGTTATTGACTGGAAGACCTCAGAGAAGCCCAAACCATTCCTTGGGAACACCTATGACAACCCTATTCAAGTGGCAGCCTACACTGGGGCTTTGAACAGTGATGGCAACTACAAATACCAGGTGTTGTATAAAGAAAATAAATTTCATGACCCTGAAATTCACAGATTTTCACCCAGATTAACCAAACTACCCCTCAAACTGATTTCAGATTTCCGTGTTACTCACTGATCTCTTGTCACTGCAGGTTGAAAATGGGCTCATTGTTGTGGCCTACAAGGACGGCTCACCTGCCCACGCCCATCAGCTGAACTCAGAGCTGTTGCTAGAGTATTGGAAAAAGTGGTTGTTACGCCTTGAAGAGTTCAAATCACAGAGGTAAAAAAAAAAAATTAATTTTCCTTATTCCTTTTAAAAGAACTTCACTTTCATTTGCACTTTGTTTTTTAAGAAATCAGATAATTTATTTAAAAAATGCCAAATATGCTGGTGCTGCAAAAACAAGTTTACAAATATTGTAGAGAAACTATTTTGCCATCATTCAAGATTCAAATAATAAGTCAATGGGATGAGGGTTTAGAGTGACTGGAATGGCTAGTTACTGCAATTTTTATGCAATCAGTGATGTGAAAAGAAATATTAGATAGTGAGCACTCTTAACTAAAAGGTAATGATTGTAGTAAGCTTCAGAGCAACCTTTACATTACAACTGTCTCTTCTAATTTCAGGTCAAATCACGTGACAAGTGCTTTCTCAGAAAAGAGATGAGATGTTTGAACAGAGATCTGTGAGGGCATTTCCACAGAGCAGGATCTTTTTAATAATGCAACTGAAGAGATAATATAATATGTTCCAAAAGGAGCTTTTTACACTAACTCTGAACGTGCACTTTCAAGTAATCTCGCCCCTTTTCTGTGTTACAAATGCACCTTAATTATCATTTTGAACTTAATTTGTCAAGAATATGGCCTCATTTGTTAATTAGAAAATATTGAACTGCCTTCACTCTTAAAGGCTATTAAATCCATACCAGGTTATCCGGTATGAGGGGTCTTCAGTAAAGCCAAAGCTTTTAAAGAGCCTGTAGGACACAATGTTCTCCTCCTCAATGAAGCAGAAGACTGGATAAGCCTCAGCATGGAATCTCCTGGCCATAGCATGAACCAAGACTTTGGCATAGCCTTTCCTTCTGTGCTCCGGCAGAGTGTACAACATCCCAATGGCAGACGAGGAATAGGTGAGGATCCAGGACACAGGCTTCCCTTCTGCATCCAGCACGCAGCAGGACGGGAAGTTTACAATCATGTTGCGGATCATGCTCTTAGCTGCACCTTCCTTTCCTGAAAATTTCCATTTTGCTTTCACCATGTCGATGTGAGATTCATTCAGAGAGCTGAGGGAGATCCCTGAACTGATGCAGAACAGAGGAGGGAAAGGGCAGCATGCTCTTTTACTCATGCACTATAAAACTCAGATAACAGGTTTGTTTCACACTAGAATTAAGATACAACTAAACAAATAGGCTTTACCTGTCTATAGAGGGAAGCCTGGACACGTCCTCTAGTGTCATCATGTGACACACTGCTCGCTGGTTACATGGTACTTGTTTTTCTGATGCCATCCTTGTGAAGATCTCAATGTGGCGAAAATCAGTTCCTTACACACAAAATAATGAGTTGTCAAATGGAAGAGCTGTTAACAAATGTTTGAAGCTGTATTAAACATCTCTATTTCTGAGGAGAGATTATTCTTAAACCAAGATGAATGTTTCCAGTATCAACTGTATTCTAGTTGACTAGAAAGTTAATAAATGGCATTTTAAAATGGTGTCCGAGATCACTCCCCTCTCATTGTCTCATTCTTCCCTACTTCCCTACTTCACTTATTGTTTTAACTGACCTTTGCCTGTAGTGTATAACTACAACATAAAATGCAGTCATCATCCTCAGATTATGAAATAATAAAACAGGAGGACTTTGAACGAAATGAAGTTCAAGATGCAGCTCCGTTTGTAACTTGATCACCGCAGTGGAAAAAAATTGTCCGATAGAATCTCAAATGTCTTTTCTATAGTTGGATAATCATTTAGTGGAACATTAATTCCAGATGAATAAGAAAGTGTAAAGACCAGACGCTTAACATTTCACTGAACATTCAGGTGTTTGCTCTTACCAAGACAAATGTATTTGGTCCAGTCAATGACAGAGGGGATCTTTATGGTTTCCTTCAGAGCAGCTGGATCAGTTGTGAAAATTATTAAATCTTTAAAGAGATCATCCTCCTGAAAAAGGAGAGATGATAAGATCCTGTATGAAGAAATATAATACACATAATCTTTGACAGTTATCTGTCCAGTTACCTGTAAACACTGTGGTTTGCAGATAAACACTCTGAACTCTGGCCATTTGTCCACTATAAACTTCACAGGATCTGCTCTGACTCTCTTATTGAGGACCAAGGTGCCGTAAACCTGAAGAAATGAACCAAACAGCTTCATCATGATCCATCTGACAGTTTGATGAGTTATTTCTGAAGTACAGCACATTCAGCAGTGAGGACAAAGAGATCACACATGTTGAATACAGAATAACACAGTAAATACTTACAGTTAGTGATCTCGGTAAATATCTCCTCAGCTCCTCTTCAGCCTTTTCCAGCTGATCTCCAGTCAGTTCCATGGCTGTGACTGTGGATGATACCGATCTGGTCTGGAGACATGAAGGATCCCGGACCGGAGACAAGAAAAACAGATCACAAGTTCACGGCCATCTGCTGACTTTCGCTTTTAAAACAACGCTATCGTTGGTTTCGCAAACGCACTTTCGACACAAAGATTTAAAGCGGAAATCGAAAAATGACTTCCATATGAACTGAAGTCCGGCTGGTCTCATTTAAAGGAAAATCTAACCCAATATCAGATAGATCGATATATTTTTCCACATTCTTCAACGTTTTAATATATATCTATCTAAACACTGACATGTCACAGTAGCACTAAAAGAATAAAATCAGTGTATGCAGATAATTCAGGATTAATCTATATTAATAATCCACATTAATCTTGGAGAGGACATCAGATTTGAACACCAGCGAAATGTTGCGAAACAGCATGAATTTATTGGACAGCAAAGCCAGGACGTGTTTTTAATTATCCTTTATTTCGATGAAATCACATGTCATGATTATTGTATAAGTAAATAAGGAAGTCAGATGTACAGGTGTAATGTTGAATATTATAATTACACAAAATTTGTTCCTGTTGTTGTTGCCTGACATGCTTAGACCTCCATGGTTATGTGGAACGTTTTATATGCAGCTTCAGCACCCGTGTTCACCTTTGTTGGTATCCCTCCTATGGAGGGGGTGTCTCCATAGGTGGGACTCAAGTTGTTTCGACGTAATTAACGGAGGATTTTGTTTTTACCTCTTGCTTGTCGGCTATAAAAAAAATAAACGGAGACTGCCTCCAAAGAATCCATGGTTTGGGCCCTTTTATCACAACACAACGCAGACAACAGTCCACCGGTTACATATATATATATATATATATATATATATAAGAGAAAAGGCATGTCAATATGTCAGATAAAATGCCAAAAACATGTGAGAAGTCACAGCAGTTAAAAAGTCAAATGTTGAAATCAAACCAGTCTATCCTGTATGAGGGATCTTCAGTAAATCCCAGTTCTTTTAAGACCCTGATGTTGATCTCATGCCCCTCCTCTATGTAACAGTAGACTGGGCAGCCCTCAGCATGGAGTCTCCTGACCAAAGCATTGACCAGGACTTTGGCGTAACCTTTCAGTCTGTGCTCCGGCAGAGTGTACAACATCCCCATGGCACACGTGGAATAGGTGAGGATCCAGGACACAGGCTTCCTGTCTGCATCCAGCACACAGCAGGACGGTAAGTTTACAACCATGTTACGGATCATGCTTTTAGCTGCACCTCCCTTTGCAAATTTCCATGTTTGAGCCACCAAGTCAATATGAGATTCATCCAGAGAGCCGAGTGAGATCCCTGAACTGATGGAGAAAAGAAGGAAAGAGCAGCATCCTGTTTCAGTAACACAATAATAAAACCTGTAATAACTGTTTTGTCTCACACTAGAATTCAGATACAGCTGCATAAATAGGCTTTACCTGTCTATAGGGGGAAGCCTGGACACGTCCTCTAGTGTCATCACATGACAAAGTGCTCGCCTCTTGCTTGATAGCTTCTTTTCTGATGCCCTCTCTGTGAGTATGTGCATGTACAGATGATCAATTCCTGGGACGGAAGCAAATCTCATCATGTTATTTTTTTTAATGGAAAAGCTACAGACCGATGTTTTAAAGTGTGTTGGACTAATAAACTGTTTTAATAAACCTGAATGAATGATTTCAGCGTCAGAAATTATTTCCACACTCAAATCTTCGATGTGAATATGAACGTATATATTTGTGACACAAAAATTTAAAATGATCTTTGCCCTTGTAACTTGTAGAGAGGACTATGAACGAAGTGAAGTAAAAGGGAAAGTTCAAAATACAACTCCATCCATATGTTGATATTAGTGAAACAAATCACGTTCAACATCAGCTGTCTTTTCTATTGTCATGTTCTGAATGATCAACTAATTGTCATCAAAGAGAAATGTACCAAAACGAGAGTAAAAGGAGCTGACTTGTGTTATTATTGCTTCAGAACTGAAGAGTGTTAAAGTGTTTGAAATTACCTAAACACATGGATTTGGTCCAGTCAATAACAGAGGAGTTCTCCATGATTTCCTTCAGAGCAGCTGGATCCGTTGTAAATATCATCGTGTCTTTAAAGTGATCTCCCTCCTGTAAGAAAGAAAAGACTTTAAGATCCTGTATGAAGACATATAATACACATAATCTTTGACAGTTATCTGTCCAGTTACCTGTAAACACTGTGGTTTGCAGATAAACACTCTGAACTCTGGCCATTTGTCCACTATAAACTTCACAGGATCTGCTCTGACTCTCTTATTGAGGACCAAGGTGCCGTAAACCTGAAGAAATGAACCAAACAGCTTCATCATGATCCATCTGACAGTTTGATGAGTTATTTCTGAAGTACAGCACATTCAGCAGTGAGGACAAAGCAGACCAGCAGCCATCATAAGTTTCCAGAATAACAGAAAAAACACACACCATCTGTGATTTCGGTAAATATCTCCTCAGCTCCTCTTCAGCCTTTTCAAGCTGATGTCCGGTCAGTTCCATGGCTGTGACTGTGGATGATACCGATCTGGTCTGGAGACATGAAGGATCCCGGACCGGAGACAATAAAAACAGATCACAAGATCGCTGCTGTCCACCGAGTTTCACTTTCTCGGGAAAAAGGAATTCATTTCCTTGATTTCACACTCGCACTTTCGACACTTGACTTAACGAGCAACGGTCCAATTTTCTTCCGTATTTTCTGATGTCCGGTTGGTCTCACTTATTGTAAATATTACAAATCAAATGTCACATAAGTTCAACTTCGATCACACTTATCATTGTTTAAAAAAAGCGACAAAGAGATTTTTATACAATTTAAATGTATTTTCTTCATTTATATCTATCTAAACACTGACGTGTCACATTAGCATTAAAAGAATAAAATCAGTAAATGCCCGATAATTCAGGGTTAATCTAAATTAACAATCCACATTAGAAAGCAAATTCTTGGAGAGTATTTCAGATTTAGACTCTTTAAAACCGATAAAAACATTTTTACACTATCAATAAATAAGACAAAGAAAAAAAATTGTTGGACTGCCACGCCAGAAAGGATTTTTATTCATCTTTCTTTTTGAGTAAATCACATTTTATTGTTATTTTTATTTAAGAGAAAATTATTGCTATTATTTCGGATATACAGTCAAAATGTGAAAAATCACAGTAGTTACACAATCAAACGTTGAATTCAGACCAGTCTATCCTGTATGAGGGAACTTCAGTAAATCCCAGTTCTTTAAAGACCCTGATGTTGTTCTCATGTCCCTCCTCTATGAGGCTGTAGACTGGATAACCCTCAGCATGGAGTCTCCTGGCCAAAGTGATGGTCACCACTTTGGCGTAACCTTTCAGTCTGTGCTCCGGCAGAGTGTGCAACATCCCCATTTCACATCTGGAATAGGTGAGGATCCAGGACACAGGCTTCCTGTCTGCATCCAGCACACAGCAGGACGGGAAGTTTACAACCATGTTACGGATCATGTTTTTAGCTGCACCTCCCTTTGCAAACTTCCATGTTTGAGCCACCAAGTCAACATGAGATTCATCCAGAGAGCCGAGTGAGATCCCTGAACTGATGGAGAGCAACACACTATAAAAGCCAGATAGCAGTTTTGTCTCACACTAGAATTAAGATACAGCTGCGTGAAGAGGCTCTACCTGTCTATAGGATGAAGCCTGCACACGTCCTGTAGTGTCATCACATGACAAACGCCTCCCTTTTTGCAGGTTATATTCTTTTTTGATGCCATCTCTGTGAGCATCGCCATGTAGGGAACATTGATTCCTGAGACAAAAGAAAAAGTTATTTAAATGAAAGAACTTTTGACTGGTATTTTACCTAAAGTGTATTTTATATAATTTTACTAATAAACTATTGATGAATGAATGATTCCAGTGTCAGAAATGATTTCCACCTTGGATTTAAATCTTCAATTCCAAAATAAATGTATATATTTTTATGATGAAATAAAAGGCAAAGTTTAAGTTATGTCTCCATCCATACTTTGATAACGTGAGTGAAACAAATCATGTTCAACATAATATCAGCTGTGTTTTCTATTGTCATGTACTGAATGATCATCTAATTGTCACCAGAGAAATGTACCAAAACGAGAGTAAAATGAGCTCACTTGTGTTATTTTTCCTACAGAAACTGAAGAAAACAAAAGTGTTTGAAATGATCAATACACAAAAACTTGGTCCAGTCAATAACAGAGGAGTTCTCCACGATTTCCTTCAGAGCAGCTGGATCAGTTGTAAAAAATGTTCGTCTCTCTGTAGAGATCATCCTCCTGTAAGAAAGAAAAGACTTTAAGAAAACAGATCACTGCAAAGTTAATAAACCCAAATTAAACAGAAGAGGAGCTAAAAACAAAAACCTAACTGAAATTAAAACAGCCACAAAGTCAGTCTCAAATAACACTGCGATCAAATGTGGACTGTTGAACATTCGATCATTATCATCAAAATCTCTACTAGTTAACGATCTCATAGCTGATCATCATATTGATTTATTTTGTATAACTGAAACGTGGCTGCAGCAGGATGAGTATGTTAGCATTAATGAAGCTACACCCCCCCCCATGTTAACTTTCATATCCCTCATACCACAGGTCGAGGAGGGGGGGTGGCTGCAATATTTCAGTCAGGCCTATTAATCAACCCCAGACCAAAATCTGGCTGCAGGTCTTTTGAAAGCCTCACTCTTAGTCTCTCCCACTCAGACTGGAAAGGTGAAAAACCAGTTCTGTTAGTTACAGTATACCGTCCACCTGGTCCGTACTCAGAATTCCTATCAGAGTTTTCTGAGTTTATATCAGAGTTAGTACTCAGTACAGATAAAATCATTATTCTGGGAG
The DNA here is from genome assembly GCF_900963305.1 of Echeneis naucrates. Taxonomy (NCBI): domain Eukaryota; kingdom Metazoa; phylum Chordata; class Actinopteri; order Carangiformes; family Echeneidae; genus Echeneis; species Echeneis naucrates. Next base: position 3,307,987 of record NC_042525.1, read on the forward strand.
ATTTCAATATACATGTAGATGTAGAAAGCGACGGCCTTAGTTCTGGGTTTCTTTCCCTACTAGACTCAATTGGCTTTTCCCAGCATGTGAATGAACCCACTCACTTTTACAATCATATCCTTGATCTTGTTCTAACTTATGGCATTGAAATTGACAAGCTAACGATTCTTCCCCAAAATTCTCTCCTGTCTGACCATTACCTTATTACATTTGAGTTTACTTTAATGGGCTCCACAGCATTGAGGAATAAATTCAGCTATAGAAGATGTTTATCTGAAGCTGCTGTGGCTAAATTTAAGGAGAGCATTCGGTCATCATTCCCAACAATGCCATATCTAAATTCAAATGAGGATTTCTCCCATAAGCAGGTTGATGACCTTGTGACTAGCACTATGGCCACACTGCGTTCGAATCTCGACAATGCTGCCCCTCTCAAAAAGAAAGTATTCATTCTGAGGAGGCTGGCTCCCTGGTATAGTTACCAAATCTGTGCCTTAAAGCAGACATCAAGGAAATTAGAAAGAAATTGGTGTTCCAGTAAGTCAGAAGAGTCTCACAGAGCCTGGAAAGACAGCCTAAAAACATAAAAAAGCTCTCCGCAGTGGTAGAAGTTCATATTACTCAGCACTCATAGAAGAAAACAAGAACAACCCCAGGTTTCTCTTCAGCACTGTGGCCAGGCTGACAGAGAGCCATAGCTCAGTTGAACCGGTGATCCCCTTAGCTCTAAGCAGTGATGATTTTATTAACTATTTTACAGATAAAATTCTCACAATCAGAGACAGAATTCATCAGCTCTTGCCTACGTTAGATAAAAATCTACTGAATACAGCAACTCCTGAATCAGCTGCAATGCCTCTTTTACATCTGGAATCATTCTCAACAGTCTGTTTGAAGAGTTTCAGTCAGGATTTAGAGCCCATCATAGCACAGAAACAGAGCTGGTTAAAGTCTCCAATGACATTCTAATGGCTTCAGACAATGGATCAGCCTCCATACTTCTCCTTCGAGATCTTAGTGCTGCATTCGACACCATAGATCATAATATTTTACTACAGAGACTGGAACATGAAATTGGAATTAAAGGAACTGCACTAAGGTGGTTCAAATCCTACTTATCAGACAGACATCAGTTTGTTCATGTAAACAATAGCTCCTCCTCATGTACTGTAGTCAGTCATGGAGTCCTGCAGGGTTCGGTACTTGGACCAATCCTCTTTACGCTTTATCTGCTTCCTCTAGGCAACATTATCAGGAAACACAACATCAACTACCACTGCTATGCAGACGATACTCACCTGTACCTATCAATGAAGCCAAATGAAGTCACTCAGATAGTCAGACTGCAGGCATGTCTTGGAAGACATAAAAGTCTGGATAACTGGAAATTTTTTACTTCTTAACTCTGACAAAACAAAAGTTATTGTACTCGGTCCTAAGCACCTCAGAAAAATACAATCTAATCATCTCATCAGTCTGGACAGCCTTACTTTGGCTTCCAGCTCCACTGTAAGAAACCTTGGAGTAATTTTTGACCAGGACATGTCCTTTGTCCCTCACATAAAACAAGTTAGTCGGGCAGCTTTCTTCAACCTGAGAAACATTAGGAAAATCAGAAACATCCTTTCTCAGGATGATGCAGAAAAACTAGTCCATGCATTTGTAACTTCTAGGCTGGACTACTGTAACTCATTACTATCTGGATGTCCAAACAAATCTCTAAAAGGCCTTCAGTTAATTCAGAACGCTGCTGCACGAATATTAACAGGAACTAGGAAAAGAGATCATATCTCTCCTGTGTGGCCAAGCTCCATCATATCTCAGAGAGCTCATAGTTCCTTACTGTCCTAGCAGGCCACTCCGCTCTCTAGATGGAGGTGTACTTGTGGTTCCTAGAGTCTCCAAGAGTAAATCTGGAGGCAGATGGTTCAGTTATCAGGCTCCTCTTCTATGGAACCAACTCCCAGCATCGGTCCGGGGGGCGGACTCTTTAGTAATTTTCAAGACCAGGCTTAAAACGTTCCTGTATGACAGAGCTTATAGTTAAAAAGTAAAAGTCCTCTACTCTTTAGCTATGCTGCTGTAGGCCGAGGCTGCTGGGGGAAAGACTGAGCTTCTCTCTCTCTCTCTCTCTCTCGCTGTCTGTCTCTCCCTGTTACCCTCTCTCCCCCTCTCCCTCTTTCTCTCTCCCTCCCTCTCGCTTGCTCTCCCTTCCTCCCCCCTTGCATGTAATGATAAGAACCATCCTTCTTAAAAAACACAGTTTCACCCAGTTCCCAGCATTTACTAACTATGTTCTGCCAAAGTCTCTGTCTCTCCCAGTTCCTCTCCTCTCTCTCCCTGTCCTCATCCTGCAGGTGTTGACTCATCTCCATCCCATGTTCCTGCAACACCTGCTGGTCCCATATTTCATGAATTCTGCACTACAGCTCAACTCCATGAACTTCATGCAACAACACGTTCCTGCCTACATCCATTCCTACAGCCTGGTTCTGCTCGAGGTTTCTGCCTCTTAAAGGAAGTTTTTCCTTGCCACTGTTGCCAAGTGCTTGCTCATCGGGGGATCTGTTGGGTCTCTAAATAAATTTATAAAGAGTTTGGTCTAGACCTGCTCTATATGTAAAGTGCCTTCATGTAACTTTGTTATGATTTGGCGCTATACAAATAAATCTGATTTGATTTGGTTTGACGTCAGACTGGTTTCACCTGTTTGAAATGCAGTGTCAGATAGCTTCAAAAGTCTTTTTTTTTTGGGGCGGTTCCAACTTCACAAATATAATTCGTGATGAAAATATTAAATATTTATTTGCATAACTTGATCAAATACCTCTGAACATTCTTGCCATGATTAAAGGATGAGTGGTATACACTGTAACAAAAACTGAAAAACTGATTACACAATGACAACAATGATGAATGAATAAACGTCAGGCAAAATGGCTCAGAACTAACTTGAGTCTGAGAGGTGTCTGACAGACAGAGATGTAAATCACTCCTCGCAGACACATAAGAACAACTTCATCATTAATTTCGTTGGATGGTGTCACCGTACTTGTGTCTATGCTCAGCCTATTTTCTCTAAAAACAACCTGAGTCAGCTGATTCCCACTTTTCCCATGAACGCATCAATATGTCCCTGAGCACCAGCATTTAAATTCCATTTAAATCAATTTAATCCATCACTTCTAAGAAAAAAACAACAAAAAAAAAGAAATGAAAAACCAAATGTGAGGAAAAAGTTAATACTTTGTTTTACTCAATAAAAACAAAGGACAAAATCCTGAGATATGATACAGAAAAGCAAAATAGAGACATTTTGTTCAATATGGAGGACCAAAACGAACAGAATGAAATATCTAAAGAAAACTTTAAATAATTGCATATATGTGTATTATTTAAAGATGTAGTCATATATTTCATTCTGTCTGTTTTGGTCCTCCATACCCCAAAGTATTTTGAGCCTGAATGTGAATGTGCATTCAAAATCTGATGGACAAGTTTCATTAAAACATCTAAAGATCTAAAGATCATTGAATTCAAACCAGGTCAACCTGTATGAGGGAACTTCAGTAAATCCCAGTTCTTTTAACACCCTGATGTTGATCTCATGCTCCTGCTCTACAGAGCAGTAGACTGGATAACCCTCAGCATGGAGTCTCCTGGCCAAAGTGATGGTCACCACTTTGGCGTAACCTTTCAGTCTGTGCTCCGGCAGAGTGTGCAACATCCCCATTCCACATCTGGAATAGGTGAGGATCCAGGACACAGGCTTCCTGTCTGCATCCAGCACACAGCAGGACGGGAAGTTTACAATCATGTTACGGATCATGTTTTTAGCTGCACCTCCCTTTCCAAACTTCCATGTTTGATTCAACAAATCGAGGTGAGATTCATCCAGAGAGCCGAGTGAGATCCCTGAACTGATGGAGAACAACACACTATAAAAGCCAGATAACATTTTTGTCTCGAATTAGATTGAAGATACAGCTGCATAAATAGGCTTTACCTGTCTATAGAGGGAAGCCTGGACACGTCCTCTAGTGTCAACAAGCGAGAAGCCGATAATCTGTTGCTCCGTATCTTCTTGTCTGAGGCCACCGCTGTGAGTATATCCATGTGGCAAAGGTCCGTTCCTGGGACAGAAGCAAAAATTATTATTTTGAAAATGTATTTTGTATCACCAAGAAACCGTTTCATTTCACCAGAGTGAAATATTCCAGTTTAACTAATTATCTCCATCTTGCATTTAAATCTTCTGTATGAAAATGTGTATATATTTGTGACACAAAAACAATAACACAAATGTTGTCATATCACAGATTTTTCTATTGTTCAGTGTTGAATAATCACTCATAAGACAACAATGTGCAAAAATAAGAGTTAAATGAACGGACTAATATTATTATTGTGAGAGAAAATGAAACGAATGAATGATGCTTGCTATTACCAATAAGCATGTACTTGGTCCAGTCAATGACAGAGGAGTTTTCTATAGTTTCCTTCAGAGCAGCTGGATCAGTTGTGAAAATCACCGTCTCTCTGAAGAGATCATCCTCCTGTAAGAAAGAAAAGACTTTAAGATCCTGAATGAAGACACATAATACACATAATCTTTGACAGTTATCTGTCCAGTTACCTGTAAACACTGTGGTTTGCAGATAAACACTCTGAACTCTGGCCATTTGTCCACTATAAACTTCACAGGATCTGCTCTGACTCTCTTATTGAGGACCAAGGTGCCGTAAACCTGAAGAAATGAACCAAACAGCTTCATCATGATCCATCTGACAGTTTGATGAGTTATTTCTGAAGTACAGCACATTCAGCAGTGAGGACAAAGCAGACCAGCAGCCATCATAAGTTTCCAGAAAAACAGAAAAAACACACACCATCTGTGATTTCGGTAAATATCTCCTCAGCTCCTCTTCAGCCTTTTCCAGCTGATGTCCGGTCAGTTCCATGGCTGTGACTGTGGATGATACCGACCTGATCTGGAGACATTAAGGATCCCGGACCAGAAACAGCAAAAACAGATCACAACTTCACTGCTGTGTTTTTAGTTTCACTTTTAAATCATCTGCTGTAAAGACGAATGTAAACCTCCTCCTCTGTGTTTTCTGAGCTCTGGTTGGTCTCCGTTGTTTTAAATCCAGAGTCATGCAGCAGGATAGATATCTTCCCTGCTCGGCTGATTGGGGCTGCTCCATTGGTTCCCCTGGCCCAATGACAGCAGAAGGCCATCTTATAAAGAGAAGAGGTGTCCATCTCGCGGTCTGTCACTCTTTGGCTTTGAGGGCACGCCCACTTCCGGTTTCAGATCAGGAAGTAGTGGCTGCACCGTTTGAGTTTGGTTGGAGCTACAACAGCACAGGCCAGCTTCCCCTTCTTTAACTGGTGTTAGTGAGTTTTTTTTTATAGTTTTTAAGAACTTGAATGTTACAGTAAATAAATCAATATATTTTGTTCAAAACGAACAGCTCTGTCTCCCATTTCCCCATTCAGTACTGTTCCACTCACTCTGCCTGCCAACCATCATCCCCTCATCAGCTCACTAAAGGTCATCACCAACTGTCCATCGTTAAAACTGAGGCAGCTCATGTCCCTTTTTTCTTTTTGACAGTCTGTTGCATGTGAGAAGTGTGTAACATGAGGACCTATACAGACTTCCCTTGCTAATAACACCATTCCTGTAGTGCAGCAAGAAGTGAGAAAGGTAAAGACGGAAATAAATGATTCTTTATTTCATTATTGCCATGATTAAAGGATGAACAGCATACTGAGCATCAGACTAGTTGTCCACATTAGCTGAGGTACCACAACATTTGCTTTTCTAACAGCCAGTCAGCCACTCTGTTAGACTTACTTTGCTCCTGGTCGTGGTGACAACATGGCCACAACCTTTTTCATAAAATATCAGTGATAATGATATGAGGAAACTTTGAGAATATATAAATCCTTTCTGATTTTACCTTCATAAACACCACAGTTGATTAGTTGGTTGGTTATTAGCCAGAACTCATCCACCCCTAAATCAGTCATCAGAACACTTCTCAGATTTGTTCTGGTCGAGGCTCACCGAAGCATTTTCAGTCCGACCTCTTGGGGGTGAATGTGAACCTGAAAATCTGACTGACAAATTTTCTCCACAGTCTTAAGTGCTGTATTGATGAGTGATTGATATTATTTCCTATGTTACAGCTGAACATTGATTAGCTCTCATTCACAACTTGAGGTCTCATTAGTCAATCAGACTGTATTAAACATTACCCTTCAGTGAAGGATCTAAAGATCATTGAATTCAAACCAAGTTACCCTGTATGAGGGAACTTCAGTAAATCCCAGTTCTTTAAAGACCCTGATGTTGTTCTCATGTCCCTCCTCTATGAGGCTGTAGACTGGATAACCCTCAGCATGGAGTCTCCTGGCCAAAGTGATGGTCACCACTTTGGCGTAACCTTTCAGTCTGTGCTCCGGCAGAGTGTACAACATCCCCATTTCACATCTGGAGTAGGTGAGGATCCAGGACACAGGCTTCCTGTCTGCATCCAGCACACAGCAGGACGGGAAGTTTACAATCATGTTACGGATCATGTTTTTAGCTGCACCTCCCTTTCCAAACTTCCATGTTTGAGCCACCAAGTCAACATGAGATTCATCCAGAGAGCCGAGTGAGATCCCTGAACTGATGGAGAAAAGAAGGAAAGAGCAGCATCCTGTTTCAGTAACACAATAATAAAACCTGTAATAACTGTTTTGTCTCACACTAGAATTCAGATACAGCTGCATAAATAGGCTTTACCTGTCTATAGGGGGAAGCCTGGACATGTCCTGTAGTATCATCACATGACACACCGCTATTTTGTTGCTGGATACGTTCTTTTCTGAGGCCATCCCTGTGAGTACATCTATGTGGCAACAATCGATTCCTGGGACAGAAGAAAAAAGGATTATTCTGAAAATACAAAACTGTTAAAACGTGTTTGAAACTGTAGTTTACATTTTTACTGAGAAACTTTCATTAAACCAGAATGAATGATTCCAGTTAATTATTTCCACCTTCCACTGGAACCTTCAATGTGAAAATGTGGATGCTCTCATAACCTTTCACAGTGTAGCAGTAAGTTAATGAACTGACTTATGTTATTAATTTTTGTCCGAGAAATTGAAGAAACTGAAGAAAACAAACATTTTTAAATTACCTAAACGCATGTACTTGGTCCAGTCAATAACAGAGGAGTTCTCCACGATTTCCTTCAGAGCAGCTGGATCAGTTGTGAAAATCACAGTGGTTCTGAAGAGATCATCCTCCTGTAAGAAAGAAAAGACTTTAAGATCCTGTATGAAGACATATAATACACATAATCTTTGACAGTTATCTGTCCAGTTACCTGTAAACACTGTGGTTTGCAGATAAACACTCTGAACTCTGGCCATTTGTCCACTATAAACTTCACAGGATCTGCTCTGACTCTCTTATTGAGGACCAAGGTGCCGTAAACCTGAAGAAATGAACCAAACAGCTTCATCATGATCCATCTGACAGTTTGATGAGTTATTTCTGAAGTACAGCACATTCAGCAGTGAGGACAAAGCAGACCAGCAGCCATCATAAGTTTCCAAAATAACACAAAAAACACACACCAGTTGTGATCTCGGTAAATATCTCCTCAGCTCCTCTTCAGCCTTTTCCAGCTGATCTCCGGTCAGTTCCATGGCTGTGACTGTGGATGAAACCGATCTGGTCTGGAGACATGAAGGATCCCAGACCGGAGACAGTAAAAACAGATCACAAGTTCATTGCAGTCAGTTTCACTTCCCTTTTAAATCATCTGATTTAAAGACGAATGTAAACCACCTCTTCTGTGTTTTCTGAGCTCGGTTTGGTCTTCTGTGTTTTAAGTCCAGTGTCAGATAGGTCTGACTTTTTCAGCTGTGTAACTTTCCTCCATTTACTTACAGATGTTTTTTTTTATTCAGGATGATCCGTCCCTTTACCGGTGCTCCTTCTCCTGGTGATCACCTTCCTGTTGACTCAGTAAACTGTCCTGTCCCGTCCTGCTGGATCTGTCTTTGCAGCAAAACAACACTTTCTGGTTCCACTCTGCTTCAGCAGGTAAAGTTTTATGAAGAACCGGTTCTGTTACAGTCGAGCTTTTGGGTCCAAATCCAGACCTTTGTTAAACCTCCTCCTGCACTGATTAACTCTCAGCTCCCCATTCAGTACTTTTCCACTCACTCTGCCTGCCAACCATCATCCCCTCATCAGCTTAATGTGTCTGCACCCACCTGCAGCTCATCTCCTCCAATCCAGCCCTGTATTTGTGTCATTACCAACATTACCAAGTGTCCATCGCTCTTTGGGTTCTTCTAGAAGCCTGTTAAAACTGAGGTGCCCCCCCTGTTGGTCATATTTCTTTTTGACAGTCAGTTTCATGTGAGAAAAGTGTAACACAAGGGATGATGGAGAGAGCATGGAGAGATTTTGCTTTATACCGATCTGATACCGACCCAGTCTGGAGAAATTAAGGATCCTGGACCAGAAACAATAAAAACAGATCACAAGGTCGCTGCTGTCCACCGAGTTTCACTTTCTTTGGAAAAATAAATACATTTCCTTGATTTCACACTCACATTTTCGACACTTGACTTAACGAGGAATGGTCCAGTTTTCTTCCGTATTTTCTGATGTCCGGTTGGTCTCACTTATTGTAAATATTACAAATCAAATGTCACATAAGTTCAACTTCGATCACACTTGTCATTGTTTAAAAAAAAAACAAAGTGATCTTTAGACAATTTAAATGTATTTTCTTCATTTATATCTATCTAAACACTGACACTGATGCTATTATGTCAGAAATACAGTTAAAACTTGAGAAATCGCAGTAGTTACACAATAAAACGTTGAATTCAGACCAGGCTCTCCTGTATGAGGGATTGATATTATTTCCTATGTTACAGCTGAACATTAATTAGCTCGCATTCACAACTTGAGGCCTCATTAGTCAATCAGACTGTATTAAACTTTACCCTTCAGTGAAGGATCTAAAGATCATTGAATTCAAACCAAGTTATCCTGTATGAGGGATCTTCAGTAAATCCCAGTTCTTTTGAGACCCTAATGTTGTTCTCATGTCCCTCCTCTATGTAACAGTAGACTGGATAACCCTCAGCATGGAGTCTCCTGGCCAAAGTGATGGTCACGACTTTGGCGTAACCTTTCTGTCTGTGCTCCGGCAGAGTGTACAACATCCCCATGACACATCTGGAAAAGGTGAGGATCCAGGACACAGGCTTCCCGTCTGCATCCAGCACACAGCAGGACGGGAAGTTTACAACCATGTTACGGATCATGTTTTTAGCTGCACCTCCCTTTCCAAACTTCCATGTTTGAGCCACCAAGTCAACATGAGATTCATCCAGAGAGCCGAGTGAGATCCCTGAACTGATGGAGAAAAGAAGGAAAGAGCAGCATCCTGTTTCAGTAACACAATAATAAAACCTGTAATAACTGTTTTGTCTCACACTAGAATTCAGAAACAGCTGCATAAATAGGCTTTACCTGTCTATAGGGGGAAGCCTGGACACGTCCTGTAGTATCATCACCTGACACACTGATACTTTGTTGCTGGATACGTTCTTTTCTGAGGCCATCCCTGTGAGTACATCTATGTGGCAAAGATCGATTCCTGGGACAGAAGAAAAAAGGATTATTCTGAAAATAGAAACACCGTTGAAATGTGTTTGAAAGTGTAGTTTACATTTTTACTGAGAAACTTTCATTAAACCAGAATGAATGATTCCAGTTAATTATTTCCACCTTCCACTGGAACCTTCAATGTGAAAATGTGGATGCTCTCATAACCTTTCACAGTGTAGCAGTAAGTTAATGAACTGACTTATGTTATTATTTTTTGTCCGAGAAACTGAAGAAAACAAACGTTTTTTAATTACCTAAACGCATGTACTTGGTCCAGTCAATAACAGAGGAGTTCTCCATGATTTCCTTCAGAGCAGCTGGATCAGTTGTGAAAATATCAGTGTCTCTGAAGAGATCATCCTCCTGTAAGAAAGAAAAGACTTTAAGATCCTGTATGAAGACACATAATACACATAATCTTTGACAGTTATCTGTCCAGTTACCTGTAAACACTGTGGTTTGCAGATAAACACTCTGAACTCTGGCCATTTGTCCACTATAAACTTCACAGGATCTGCTCTGACTCTCTTATTGAGGACCAAGGTGCCGTAAACCTGAAGAAATGAACCAAACAGCTTCATCATGATCCATCTGACAGTTTGATGAGTTATTTCTGAAGTACAGCACATTCAGCAGTGAGGACAAAGAGATCACACATGTTGAATACAGAATAACACAGTAAATACTTACAGTTAGTGATCTCGGTAAATATCTCCTCAGCTCCTCTTCAGCCTTTTCCAGCTGATCTCCGGTCAGTTCCATGGCTGTGACTGTGGATGATACCGATCTGGTCTGGAGACATGAAGGATCCCGGACCGGAGACAATAAAAACAGATCACAAGTTCATTGCAGTCAGTTTCGCTTCCCTTTTAAATCATCTGATTTAAAGACGAATGTAAACCACCTCTTCTGTGTTTTCTGAGCTCGGTTTGGTCTTCTGTGTTTTAAGTCCAGTGTCAGATAGGTCCAACTTTTTCAGCTGTGTAACTTTCCTCCATTTACTTACAGATGTGTTTTCTTCAGGATGATCCGTCCCTTTACCGGTGCTCCTTCTCCTGGTGATCACCTTCCTGTTGACTCAGTAAACTGTCCTGTCCCGTCCTGCTGGATCTGTCTTTGCAGCAAAACAACACTTTCCGGTTCCACTCTGCTTCTGCAGGTAAAGTTTTATGAATAACCGGTTCTGTTACAGTCGAGCTTTTGGGTCCAAATCCAGACCTTTGTTAAACCTCCTCCTACACTGATTAACTCTCAGCTCCCCATTCAGTACTTTTCCACTCACTCTGCCTGCCAACCATCATCCCCTCATCAGCTTAATCTGTCTGCACCCACCTGAAGCTCATCTCCTCCAATCCAGCCCTGTATTTGGGTCATTACCAACATTACCAAGTGTCCATCGCTCTTTGGGTTCTTCTAGAAGCCTGTTAAAACTGAGGTGCCCCCCCTGTTGGTCATATTTCTTTTTGACAGTCAGTTTCATGTGAGAAAAGTGTAACACAAGGGATGATGGAGAGAGCATGGAGAGATTTTGCTTTATACCGATCTGATACCGACCCAGTCTGGAGAAATTAAGGATCCTGGACCAGAAACAATAAAAACAGATCACAAGGTCGCTGCTGTCCACCGAGTTTCACTTTCTTTGGAAAAATAAATACATTTCCTTGATTTCACACTCACATTTTCGACACTTGACTTAACGAGGAATGGTCCAGTTTTCTTCCGTATTTTCTGATGTCCGGTTGGTCTCACTTATTGTAAATATTACAAATCAAATGTCACATAAGTTCAACTTCGATCACACTTGTCATTGTTTAAAAAAAAAAACAAAGTGATCTTTAGACAATTTAAATGTATTTTCTTCATTTATATCTATCTAAACACTGACACTGATGCTATTATGTCAGAAATACAGTTAAAACTTGAGAAATCGCAGTAGTTACACAATAAAACGTTGAATTCAGACCAGGCTATCCTGTATGAGGGATTGATATTATTTCCTATGTTACAGCTGAACATTAATTAGCTCGCATTCACAACTTGAGGCCTCATTAGTCAATCAGACTGTATTAAACTTTACCCTTCAGTGAAGGATCTAAAGATCATTGAATTCAAACCAAGTTATCCTGTATGAGGGATCTTCAGTAAATCCCAGTTCTTTTGAGACCCTAATGTTGTTCTCATGTCCCTCCTCTATGTAACAGTAGACTGGATAACCCTCAGCATGGAGTCTCCTGGCCAAAGTGACGGTCACGACTTTGGCGTAACCTTTCTGTCTGTGCTCCGGCAGAGTGTGCAACATCCCCATGGAACATCTGGAAAAGGTGAGGATCCAGGACACAGGCTTCCTGTCTGCATCCAGCACACAGCAGGACGGGAAGTTTACAATCATGTTACGGATCATGTTTTTAGCTGCACCTCCCTTTCCAAACTTCCATGTTTGAGCCACCAAGTCAACATGAGATTCATCCAGAGAGCCGAGTGAGATCCCTGAACTGATGGAGAAAAGAAGGAAAGAGCAGCATCCTGTTTCAGTAACACAATAATAAAACCTGTAATAACTGTTTTGTCTCACACTAGAATTCAGATACAGCTGCATAAATAGGCTTTACCTGTCTATAGGGGGAAGCCTGGACACGTCCTCTAGTGTCATCACATGACACACCGCTATTTTGTTGCTGGATACGTTCTTTTCTGAGGCCATCCCTGTGAGTACATCTATGTGGCAAAGATCGATTCCTGGGACAGAAGAAAAAAGGATTATTCTGAAAATAGAAACACCGTTGAAATGTGTTTGAAAGTGTAGTTTACATTTTTACTGAGAAACTTTCATTAAACCAGAATGAATGATTCCAGTTAATTATTTCCACCTTCCACTGGAACCTTCAATGTGAAAATGTGGATGCTCTCATAACCGTTCACAGTGTAGCAGTAAGTTAATGAACTGACTTATGTTATTATTTTTTGTCCGAGAAACTGAAGAAAACAAACGTTTTTTAATTACCTAAACGCATAAACTTGGTCCAGTCAATAACAGAGGAGTTCTCCACGATTTCCTTCAGAGCAGCTGGATCAGTTGTGAAAATCACAGTGTCTCTGAAGAGATCATCCTCCTGTAAGAAAGAAAAGACTTTAAGATCCTGTATGAAGACATATAATACACATAATCTTTGACAGTTATCTGTCCAGTTACCTGTAAACACTGTGGTTTGCAGATAAACACTCTGAACTCTGGCCATCTGTCCACTATAAACTTCACAGGATCTGCTCTGACTCTCTTATTGAGGACCAAGGTGCCGTAAACCTGAAGAAATGAACCAAACAGCTTCATCATGATCCATCTGACAGTTTGATGAGTTATTTCTGAAGTACAGCACATTCAGCAGTGAGGACAAAGAGATCACACATGTTGAATACAGAATAACACAGTAAATACTTACAGTTAGTGATCTCGGTAAATATCTCCTCAGCTCCTCTTCAGCCTTTTCCAGCTGATCTCCGGTCAGTTCCATGGCTGTGACTGTGGATGATACCGATCCGGTCTGGAGACATTAAGGATCCCGGACCGGAGACAAGAAACTGGATGACAAATCCACTGCAGTCTACGGAGTCTCAACTTTAAAACGGCGCTAAAATTAATTTCACTTTAAACATACGAGTTGAGGAGGAATTGTAAAAATTCTTGTCAAATGAAACACATAATGTTCACTCAATTTAAATAGAGATGGATTTTCTTAATTTCATTCTGTCTGTCTGTTAATATCAGAGCAGGAAACCAGGTCTCAGTGTCAACGGGCACTTTAGTTGCACAGGTTGGTATATGGTGTAGATAAGACCTGTTAGGAGGTCAAAGGTTTCTGCATAAATATGTTTCCCAACAAGATCTAAAATTCACTTTCATTTTGTTTTCTTTGAACAAAAAGATAATAAAAAATCTTCACCAGTGAAAACTGTATCAGAAGTTGTTCCAACAGCCATCAAAGAAATGTCATCACTCAGCTGGAGCTGGATCTTAACCAGACGGTCGGGTCCTCTGGTGGTCTTGGGCCCTGAGCCACGACCCAGTGGTCCTAACAGTTAACTGCCTTTGCCTCTGGCCATTCTGGCCAAAATGAGTGCATAAAACACCAGTGGCAGAAGAATCCATAAGAATTTCTGATCATGTTTGTGGCTGATTGGTTTTTTAGTGTTTTTGTGACCCTGCTTCTTCTTATATGTTCCAAACCACACTCATCAGCATGAACTATTTAATAATCAGCTTTGGCATTGTAAAACACAAGTTTTACTTTCATTTCTTTTTGAAAAGTCAAATTTATTCTTATTTTTCTGTCAGATATTTTGAAAATCCCAGGAGCTGAAATGACCTTCAGAAATGACACTTGGCACAATAACTACAGATCATGTGGACAGTTTCCCATAAATAACAGTACAACTTGCCACATGGCCACATGGTGGTGCTCAGTCTGCTCTACACAAGACTAAACTCACTGAAGTCCATCTGGATTTTATCTATTTATTCATTTATTGAAAAGGTGGATATTATTAAATACTGTAAAATTTCATAAAACTGTGCAAATTTGAACTTAAATACATTTGTTAGACAGACTTACAGGATTAAGATACACATTCCTCATATACACGTGTTATGTACTTCGGAAAACCTACCAAGGTTTTTGCACTTTGTAAGTAAAAATTGGAGGAATTGTAAGTAAATTCTACAAGGGAGAAGTACACTTGTACTACTTGTGGATATCAGTTTCTTTTCTAGCAAACCTCAGCTAATCGACTGATGATTATTAATATGGTCATTGAATTTTACTCTCTCTGTCTTAAGTTTTACTTGGACTGACTGCATCAAACTGAAACATCTCAGCTAAAACCAATGGCTTTTCAAGACCATTTGTAAATTCTTTTTCTAACTTATTGATGGACTATATTTAAGTAACTATTTGCATTATTTTTCTGCAGTTTAATTGCTTACATTTGTTCTTAATGTTTTTGTTTATGGAAACAATGACTTTGAAAAAATGAGGCAACCTTTTAATTTAACACCTTTATTTTTCTGAAGTGACAAAACATCTGTTCACAGCTATATGCACATCACTAGAATAGATACAGATTGTCCTTTCTACTTTTCTATACATTACATTTTATGCAGCGCCACACAATTCAAAATATATTTTGCTTCATTTAAATTTGGAATAGTATGTATGTTCTGCGATGAAGTGTTCAGTCTCTTGAGGAGTCTGGGGAGTCTGGTCTAGTCTCTGGGAGGGTCCCGTCTGGTCTGGACTCCCACCGGGAATCGAACCCGCAATTAAGTTATGTGCTGCTCAAGTGACCACACGTTTACATCAAGTCACCAATCAACCTAGAAACGTTCTGCTGCCCACAGCCAGACTCAAACCCGCAGTCTTCTTATTATGGGGTGACTGCGTTAACACCTACAATCTCATTCTCCAGCAAAACGACATATGAGTGACAGGACAGGCACTTCAAGGGGCCAATTAGATTTCAGATGGGGCCTGTGGCCCCGCCCCCTAGAGCCGCCATTTAGTCCACGTGATCTCAGAATGAGGAAAAGGTGTGTTTGTCCACCAAAAAGTGTTGTAGAAGTAAGAAAATCATCAACCACACAGGTAGAGCCCGAGAAAATCCAGAAAACAACAACAACGTCAAAAAAATAGAAACAGAAAAAAGCAGAATTTAGTAGGTGATAAAACTCCCTTTCCTGATTATTAGTTTTTTTAGTCAATTACTGTGAACAGGATCCCGTTCTACATACTCCGGTACGGTAGGTGGCGGGAATGTGATCTGCCAATAAATGCGTCGAAGAAGAAGAAGAAGAAGAAGAAGAAGAAGAAGAAGAGAAGCTAGCTAAAGCACGGTTAGCTTAGCTAAAGTTAGCAGCAAAACGGGACCTGTGAAGTTACAGTAATTGGTTTAACACGACTTTATATCACTAATCATTCAGATAAAACTGATGAACTTACCGTTTCTTCCGAGAAAAAGGTAAAATTCTTATTTTATCCTCTTTTTTTTTCCAACAAAACGTCAAGAATAATATTAGACACATTTAGAGTAGAATGTTCTTTCCCATAGGCCGGGTGTCTTTTTAGGATTAAAAGTTCACAGGTCAAAGGTCACAATAAGATGCAAGCGTTGAAATAAAAAAATAACATGTTTATTTAACTGCTCAATACAGAAACATAAGAGCGACAAATCTTTGGCTTTACCTCTATGTATTTGAAAGAAAAAAAGGTTACTGTTTAATTGTACACACTTTTTAAACATTGTGCAAAATAAAGACATTTTTAAATAACATCTATCTTACTGATCCCAAGTCAGTAACATTTCACACAAACTGAAACACACAATTTTCCTCCACTGAAGCGTTTTGGAAAATCACATTAAATGAAGTTCTAAAAAAAAAAAAAAAAAGGTGGATAAATACACATACTGTATCATTTATCAATGCTGTGAAGCCAGGCGTGGTCACCGTGCTGAGAGGCACCATATCTTTAGAAATGAACTCAGTTATTGCCTGAGTGACATCCCCATTTAGGACTCCCTTTTTAAAGCTGAAATATTTCCACTCTGCTGATGTGCTGTTGAGTCAGTTTCTGATGGGTCCATTGCACAGCAGGCCAAGGTGCAGGATAAAAAGTTGTCGAGTGGTCCTTTTTTTTTTATGTGGCCATATTGCAATCACACTCGTTGCGATTAGAAAATCACATTTTGTCATATTGCAATATTATTGCAAATGCAATTAATCGTTCAGCCCGACTTTTTATGACGAAAGAAATAAAGTAAATCATTTAGAATTTTAATTTGATTTCTGATTTTACCTTCATAAACACCACAGTTGATTAGTTGGTTGGTTATTAGCCAGAACTCATCCACCTCTAAATCAGTCATCAGAACACTTCTCAGATTTGTTCTGGTCGAGGCTCACCGAAGCATTTTCAGTCCGACCTCTTGGGGGTGAATGTGAACCTGAAAATCTGACTGACAAATTTTCTCCACAGTCTTAAGTGCTGTATTGATGAGTGATTGATATTATTTCCTATGTTACAGCTGAACATTGATTAGCTCTCATTCACAACTTGGGGCCTCATTAGTCAATCAGACTGTATTAAACATTACCCTTCAGTGAAGGATCTAAAGATCATTGAATTCAAAACAGGTAAACCTGTATGAGGGAACTTCAGTAAATCCCAGTTCTTTTGAGACCCTCATGTTGTTCTCATGTCCCTCCTCTATGTAACAGTAGACTGGATAACCCTCAGCATGGAGTCTCCTGGCCAAAGTGATGGTCACCACTTTGGCGTAACCTTTCAGTCTGTGCTCCGGCAGAGTGTGCAACATCCCCATGGAACATCTGGAATAGGTGAGGATCCAGGACACAGGCTTCCCGTCTGTATCCAGCACACAGCAGGACGGGAAGTTTACAATCATGTTACGGATCATGTTTTTAGCTGCACCTCCCTTTCCAAACTTCCATGTTTGAGCCACCAAGTCAACATGAGATTCATCCAGAGAGCCGAGTGAGATCCCTGAACTGATGGAGAAAAGAAGGAAAGAGCAGCATCCTGTTTCAGTAACACAATAATAAAACCTGTAATAACTGTTTTGTCTCACACTAGAATTCAGATACAGCTGCATAAATAGGCTTTACCTGTCTATAGGGGGAAGCCTGGACACGTCCTGTAGTGTCATCACATGACACACTGCTATTTTGTTGCTGAATACGTTCTTTTCTGAGGCCATCCCTGAGAGTACATCTATGTGGCAAAAATCGATTGCTGGGACAGAAGAAAAAAGGATTATTCTGAAAATACAAAACTGTTAAAACGTGTTTGAAACTGTAGTTTACATTTTTACTGAGAAACGTCCACTAAGCCAGAACGAGTGATTCCAGTTTATTATTTCCACCTTCCACTGGAACCTTCAGTGTGAAAATGTGGATGCTCTCATAACCTTTCACAGTGTAGCAGTAAGTTAATGAACTGACTTATGTTATTAATTTTGTCAGAGAAACTGAAGAGAGAAAGTGTTTGACAATACCAATACACATGTACTTGGTCCAGTCAAGAACAGAGGAGTTCTCCATGATTTCCTTCAGAGCAGCTGGATCAGTTGTGAAAATATCAGTGTCTCTGAAGAGATCATCCTCCTGTAAGAAAGAAAAGACTTTAAGATCCTGTATGAAGACACATAATACACATAATCTTTGACAGTTATCTGTCCAGTTACCTGTAAACACTGTGGTTTGCAGATAAACACTCTGAACTCTGGCCATTTGTCCACTATAAACTTCACAGGATCTGCTCTGACTCTCTTATTGAGGACCAAGGTGCCGTAAACCTGAAGAAATGAACCAAACAGCTTCATCATGATCCATCTGACAGTTTGATGAGTTATTTCTGAAGTACAGCACATTCAGCAGTGAGGACAAAGCAGACCAGCAGCCATCATAAGTTTTCAGAATAACACAGAAAACACACACATTTAGTGATCTCGGTAAATATCTCCTCAGCTCCTCTTCAGCCTTTTCCAGCTGATCTCCGGTCAGTTCCATGGCTGTGACTGTGGATGATACCGATCTGGTCTGGAGACATTAAGGATCCCGGACCAGAGACAATAAAATCAGATCACAAGATCGCTGCTGTGTTTTTAGTTTCACTTTTAAATCATCTGCTGTAAAGACGAATGTAAACCTCCTCCTCTGTGTTTTCTGAGCTCTGGTTGGTCTCCGTTGTTTTAAATCCAGAGTCATGCAGCAGGATAGATATCTTCCCTGCTCGGCTGATTGGGGCTGCTCCATTGGTTCCCCTGGCCCAATGACAGCAGAAGGCCATCTTATAAAGAAAAGAGGTGTTCATCTCGCGGTCTGTCACTCTTTGGCTTTGAGGGCACGCCCACTTCCGGTTGCAGGTCAGGAAGTAGTGGCTGCACCGTTTGAGTTTGGTTGGAGCTACAACAGCACAGGCCAGCTTCCCCTTCTTTAACTGGTGTTAGTGAGTTTTTTTTATAGCTTTTAAAAACTTGAATGTTACAGTAAATAAATCAATATATTTTGTTCAAAACGAACAGCTCTGTCTCCCATTTCCCCATTCAGTACTTTTCCACTCACTCTGCCTGCCAACCATCATCCCCTCATCAGCTCACTAAAGGTCATCACCAACTGTCCATCGTTAAAACTGAGGCAGCTCATGTCCCTTTTTTCTTTTTGACAGTCTGTTGCATGTGAGAAGTGTGTAACATGAGGACCTATACAGACTTCCCTTGCTAATAACACCATTCCTGTAGTGCAGCAAGAAGTGAGAAAGGTAAAGACGGAAATAAATGATTCTTTATTTCATTATTGCCATGATTAAAGGATGAACAGCATACTGAGCATCAGACTAGTTGTCCACATTAGCTGAGGTACCACAACATTTGCTTTTCTAACAGCCAGTCAGCCACTCTGTTAGACTTACTTTGCTCCTGGTCGTAGTGACAACATGGCCACAACCTTTTTCATAAAATATCAGTGATAATGATATGAGGAAACTTTGAGAATATATAAATCCTTTCTGATTTTACCTTCATAAACACCACAGTTGATTAGTTGGTTGGTTATTAGCCAGAACTCATCCACCTCTAAATCAGTCATCAGAACACTTCTCAGATTTGTTCTGGTCGAGGCTCACCGAAGCATTTTCAGTCCGACCTCTTGGGGGTGAATGTGAACCTGAAAATCTGACTGACAAATTTTCTCCACAGTCTTAAGTGCTGTATTGATGAGTGATTGATATTATTTCCTATGTTACAGCTGAACATTGATTAGCTCTCATTCACAACTTGGGGCCTTATTAGTCAATCAGACTGTATTAAACATTACCCTTCAGTGAAGGATCTAAAGATCATTTGATTCAAACCAGATCAACCTGTATGAGGGAACCTCAGTAAATCCCACTTCTTTTAACACCCTGATGTTGATCTCATGCTCCTGCTCTACAAAGCAGTAGACTGGATAACCCTCAGCATGGAGTCTCCTGGCCAAAATGATGGTCACCACTTTGGCGTAACCTTTCAGTCTGTGCTCCGGCAGAGTGTGCAACATCCCCATGGAACATCTGGAATAGGTGAGGATCCAGGACACAGGCTTCCTGTCTGCATCCAGCACACAGCAGGACGGGAAGTTTACAATCATGTTACGGATCATGTTTTTAGCTGCACCTCCCTTTGCAAACTTCCATGTTTGAGCCACCAAGTCAACATGAGATTCATCCAGAGAGCCGAGTGAGATCCCTGAACTGATGGAGAAAAGAAGGAAAGAGCAGCATCCTGTTTCAGTAACACAATAATAAAACCTGTAATAACTGTTTTGTCTCACACTAGAATTCAGATACAGCTGCATAAATAGGCTTTACCTGTCTATAGGGGGAAGCCTGGACACGTCCTGTAGTGTCATCACATGACACACTGATATTTTGTTGCTGGATACGTTCTTTTCTGAGGCCATCCCTGTGAGTACATCTATGTGGCAACAATCGATTCCTGGGACAGAAGAAAAAAGGATTATTCTGAAAATACAAAACTGTTAAAACGTGTTTGAAACTGTAGTTTACATTTTTACTGAGAAACTTTCATTAAACCAGAATGAATGATTCCAGTTAATTATTTCCACCTTCCACTGGAACCTTCAATGTGAAAATGTGGATGCTCTCATAACCTTTCACAGTGTAGCAGTAAGTTAATGAACTGACTTATGTTATAAATTTTTGTCCGAGAAATTGAAGAAACTGAAGAAAACAAACATTTTTTAATTACCTAAACGCGTGTACTTGGTCCAGTCAATGACAGAGGAGTTCTCCATGATTTCCTTCAGAGCAGCTGGATCAGTTGTGAAAATCACAGTGTCTCTGAAGAGATCATCCTCCTGTAAGAAAGAAAAGACTTTAAGATCCTGTATGAAGACACATAATACACATAATCTTTGACAGTTATCTGTCCAGTTACCTGTAAACACTGTGGTTTGCAGATAAACACTCTGAACTCTGGCCATTTGTCCACTATAAACTTCACAGGATCTGCTCTGACTCTCTTATTGAGGACCAAGGTGCCGTAAACCTGAAGAAATGAACCAAACAGCTTCATCATGATCCATCTGACAGTTTGATGAGTTATTTCTGAAGTACAGCACATTCAGCAGTGAGGACAAAGAGATCACACATGTTGAATACAGAATAACTCAGTAAATACTTACAGTTAGTGATCTCGGTAAATATCTCCTCAGCTCCTCTTCAGCCTTTTCCAGCTGATCTCCGGTCAGTTCCATGGCTGTGACTGTGGATGATACCGATCTGGTCTGGAGACATGAAGGATCCCGGACCGGAGACAATAAAAACAGATCACAAGTTCATTGCAGTCAGTTTCGCTTCCCTTTTAAATCATCTGATTTAAAGACGAATGTAAACCACCTCTTCTGTGTTTTCTGAGCTCGGTTTGGTCTTCTGTGTTTTAAGTCCAGTGTCAGATAGGTCCAACTTTTTCAGCTGTGTAACTTTCCTCCATTTACTTACAGATGTGTTTTCTTCAGGATGATCCGTCCCTTTACCGGTGCTCCTTCTCCTGGTGATCACCTTCCTGTTGACTCAGTAAACTGTCCTGTCCCGTCCTGCTGGATCTGTCTTTGCAGCAAAACAACACTTTCCGGTTCCACTCTGCTTCTGCAGGTAAAGTTTTATGAATAACCGGTTCTGTTACAGTCGAGCTTTTGGGTCCAAATCCAGACCTTTGTTAAACCTCCTCCTGCACTGATTAACTCTCAGCTCCCCATTCAGTACTTTTCCACTCACTCAGCCTGCCAACCATCATCCCCTCATCAGCTTAATCTGTCTGCACCCACCTGCAGCTCATCTCCTCCAATCCAGCCCTGTATTTGGGTCATTACCAACATTACCAAGTGTCCATCGCTCTTTGGGTTCTTCTAGAAGCCTGTTAAAACTGAGGTGCCCCCCCTGTTGGTCATATTTCTTTTTGACAGTCAGTTTCATGTGAGAAAAGTGTAACACAAGGGATGATGGAGAGAGCATGGAGAGATTTTGCTTTATACCGATCTGATACCGACCCAGTCTGGAGAAATTAAGGATCCTGGACCAGAAACAAGAAAAACAGATCACAAGGTCGCTGCTGTCCACCGAGTTTCACTTTCTTTGGAAAAATAAATACATTTCCTTGATTTCACACTCACATTTTCGACACTTGACTTAACGAGGAATGGTCCAGTTTTCTTCCGTATTTTCTGATGTCCGGTTGGTCTCACTTATTGTAAATATTACAAATCAAATGTCACATAAGTTCAACTTCGATCACACTTGTCATTGTTTAAAAAAAAAAACAAAGTGATCTTTAGACAATTTAAATGTATTTTCTTCATTTATATCTATCTAAACACTGACACTGATGCTATTATGTCAGAAATACAGTTAAAACTTGAGAAATCGCAGTAGTTACACAATAAAACGTTGAATTCAGACCAGGCTATCCTGTATGAGGGATTGATATTATTTCCTATGTTACAGCTGAACATTGATTAGCTCTCATTCACAACTTGAGGTCTCATTAGTCAATCAGACTGTATTAAACATTACCCTTCAGTGAAGGATCTAAAGATCATTGAATTCAAACCAAGTTATCCTGTATGAGGGATCTTCAGTAAATCCCAGTTCTTTTGAGACCCTAATGTTGTTCTCATGTCCCTCCTCTATGTAACAGTAGACTGGATAACCCTCAGAGTGGAGTCTCCTGGCCAAAGTGACGGTCACGACTTTGGCGTAACCTTTCTGTCTGTGCTCCGGCAGAGTGTACAACATCCCCATGACACATCTGGAGTAGGTGAGGATCCAGGACACAGGCTTCCTGTCTGCATCCAGCACACAGCAGGACGGGAAGTTTACAATCATGTTACGGATCATGTTTTTAGCTGCACCTCCCTTTGCAAACTTCCATGTTTGAGCCACCAAGTCAACATGAGATTCATCCAGAGAGCCGAGTGAGATCCCTGAACTGATGGAGAAAAGAAGGAAAGAGCAGCATCCTGTTTCAGTAACACAATAATAAAACCTGTAATAACTGTTTTGTCTCACACTAGAATTCAGATACAGCTGCATAAATAGGCTTTACCTGTCTATAGGGGGAAGCCTGGACATGTCCTGTAGTGTCATCACATGACACACCGCTATTTTGTTGCTGGATACGTTCTTTTCTGAGGCCATCCCTGTGAGTACATCTATGTGGCAAAGATCGATTCCTGGGACAGAAGAAAAAAGGATTATTCTGAAAATAGAAACACCGTTGAAATGTGTTTGAAAGTGTAGTTTACATTTTTACTGAGAAACTTTCATTAAACCAGAATGAATGATTCCAGTTAATTATTTCCACCTTCCACTGGAACCTTCAATGTGAAAATGTGGATGCTCTCATAACCTTTCACAGTGTAGCAGTGAGTTAATGAACTGACTTATGTTATTATTTTTTGTCCGAGAAACTGAAGAAAACAAACGTTTTTTAATTACCTAAACGCATAAACTTGGTCCAGTCAATAACAGAGGAGTTCTCCACGATTTCCTTCAGAGCAGCTGGATCAGTTGTGAAAATCACAGTGTCTCTGAAGAGATCATCCTCCTGTAAGAAAGAAAAGACTTTAAGATCCTGTATGAAGACATATAATACACATAATCTTTGACAGTTATCTGTCCAGTTACCTGTAAACACTGTGGTTTGCAGATAAACACTCTGAACTCTGGCCATCTGTCCACTATAAACTTCACAGGATCTGCTCTGACTCTCTTATTGAGGACCAAGGTGCCGTAAACCTGAAGAAATGAACCAAACAGCTTCATCATGATCCATCTGACAGTTTGATGAGTTATTTCTGAAGTACAGCACATTCAGCAGTGAGGACAAAGAGATCACACATGTTGAATACAGAATAACACAGTAAATACTTACAGTTAGTGATCTCGGTAAATATCTCCTCAGCTCCTCTTCAGCCTTTTCCAGCTGATCTCCGGTCAGTTCCATGGCTGTGACTGTGGATGATACCGATCCGGTCTGGAGACATTAAGGATCCCGGACCGGAGACAAGAAACTGGATGACAAATCCACTGCAGTCTACGGAGTCTCAACTTTAAAACGGCGCTAAAATTAATTTCACTTCAACCATACGAGTTGAGGAGGAATTGTAAAAATTCTTGTCAAATGAAACACATAATGTTCACTCAATTTAAATAGAGATGGATTTTCTTAATTTCATTCTGTCTGTCTGTTAATATCAGAGCAGGAAACCAGGTCTCAGTGTCAACGGGCACTTTAGTTGCACAGGTTGGTATATGGTGTAGATAAGACCTGTTAGGAGGTCAAAGGTTTCTGCATAAATATGTTTCCCAACAGGATATAAAATTCACTTTCATTTTGTTTTCTTAGAACAAAAAGATAATAAAAAATCTTCACCAGTGAAAACTGTATCAGAAGTTGTTCCAACAGCCATCAAAGAAATGTCATCACTCAGCTGGAGCTGGATCTTAACCAGACGGTCGGGTCCTCTGGTGGTCTTGGGCCCTGAGCCACGACCCAGTGGTCCTAACAGTTAACTGCCTTTGCCTCTGGCCATTCTGGCCAAAATGAGTGCATAAAACACCAGTGGCAGAAGAATCCATAAGAAATTCTGATCATGTTTGTGGCTGATTGGTTTTTTAGTGTTTTTGTGACCCTGCTTCTTCTTATATGTTCCAAACCACACTCATCAGCATGAACTATTTAATAATCAGCTTTGGCATTGTAAAACACAAGTTTTAATTTCATTTCTTTTTGAAAAGTCAAATTTATTCTTATTTTTCTGTCAGATATTTTGAAAATCCCAGGAGCTGAAATGACCTTCAGAAATGACACTTGGCACAATAACTACAGATCATGTGGACAGTTTCCCATAAATAACAGTACAACTTGCCACATGGCCACTTGGTAAGATAAGATAAGATAAGATAGACTTTATTAATCCCTTGGGAGGTCTCCGTCAGGGAAATTGTTGTTCCAGCAGGTACAGCACCGACAAGAACAGTAAAAGAAAGCACACAGTTTGAAATATATAAACAACAAATGTACAACCATAAATATTCAGTTTTTTTAGTGTCCCATCTTCTCCAATCCCTCTTTCTTCCTGCCACTCCTCCCCCTCCCACCTAGTGCAGAGTTATACAGTTTTATTGCTCGGGGGACAAAGGAGTCTTTGAATCTGTTGGTTCTGCACCTGGGGAGAAGCAGTCTGTCACTCAACAGGCTTTTCTGTGCACTGATGACAGGCTGCAGAGGGTGACTGGCGTTGTCCATAATAGCCAGCAGTTTGTTTCTGGATCTCCTCTCTGCAACTGTCACCAGAGAGTCCAGCTTTGTGCCAACCACAGAGCTAGCTCGCCTGATCAGCTTGTCCAACCTGTTTGAGTGCTTTGTGGATGTACTGCCACCCCAACACACCACAGCATAGAAGAGGGCACTGGCAACCACAGACTGGTAAAACATCTGCAGCAGTTTCCTGCAGATGTTAAAAGATCGCAGTCTCCTCAGGAAGTACAGTCTACACTGGCCCCTCTTGTACAGGTGTTCTGAGTTACATGACCAGTCCAGCTTGTTATCCAGCCAAACCCCAAGGTATTTGTAGTTACCTACAACCTCCACCTCATCACCCCTGACCAGCACTGGACGTGGACACGGTCTGGACTTCCCAAAGTCCATGACTAGCTCTTTAGTCTTTGAGGTGTTGAGGTGCAGGTGGTTCCTTTGGCTCCAGACAACAAAGTCATTCACCAGACTCCTGTACTCTTCTTCTCTATCATCCCTAATACACCCCATGATAACTGTGTCATCTGCAAACTTCTGGATGTGACACAGCTCCGAGCTGTAACAGAAGTCTGAGGTGTATAGGGTGAAGAGAAGGGGGGCCAGCACTGTCCCCTGCGGTGCTCCTGTACTGCTGACCACAGTGTCAGACGTGGTGTCCGTCAGCCTGACATACTGCGGTCTGTCGGTGAGGTAGTTGGAGATCCAGGACACCAAGCAGGGGTCCACTTGCAGACTGGTGGTGCTCAGTCTGCTCTACACAAGACTAAACTCACTGAAGTCCATCTGGATTTTATCTATTTATTCATTTATTGAAAAGGTGGATATTATTAAATACTGTAAAATTTCATAAAACTGTGCAAATTTGAACTTAAATACATTTGTTAGACAGACTTACAGGATTAAGATACACATTCCTCATATACACGTGTTATGTACTTCGGAAAACCTACCACGGTTTTTGCACTTTGTAAGTAAAAATTGGAGGAATTGTAAGTAAATTCTACAAGGGAGAAGTACACTTGTACTACTTGTGGATATCAGTTTCTTTTCTAGCAAACCTCAGCTAATCGACTGATGATTATTAATATGGTCATTGAATTTTACTCTCTCTGTCTTAAGTTTTACTTGGACTGACTGCATCAAACTGAAACATCTCAGCTAAAACCAATGGCTTTTCAAGACCATTTGTAAATTCTTTTTCTAACTTATTGATGGACTATATTTAAGTAACTATTTGCATTATTTTTCTGCAGTTTAATTGCTTACATTTGTTCTTAATGTTTTTGTTTATGAAAACAATGACTTTGAAAAAATGAGGCAACCTTTTAATTTAACACCTTTATTTTTCTGAAGTGACAAAACATCTGTTCACAGCTATATGCACATCACTAGAATAGATACAGATTGTCCTTTCTACTTTTCTATACATTACATTTTATGCAGCGCCACACAATTCAAAATATATTTTGCTTCATTTAAATTTGGAATAGTATGTATGTTCTGCGATGAAGTGTTCAGTCTCTTGAGGAGTCTGGGGAGTCTGGTCTAGTCTCTGGGAGGGTCCCGTCTGGTCTGGACTCCCACCGGGAATCGAACCCGCAACCAAGTCATGTGCTGCTCAAGTGACCACACGTTTACATCAAGTCACCAATCAACCTAGAAACGTTCTGCTGCCCACAGCCAGACTCAAACCCGCAGTCTTCTTATTATGGGGTGACTGCGTTAACACCTACAATCTCATTCTCCAGCAAAACGACATATGAGTGACAGGACAGGGGCACTTCAAGGGGCCAATTAGATTTCAGATGGGGCCTGTGGCCCCGCCCCCTAGAGCCGCCATTTAGTCCACGTGATCTCAGAATGAGGAAAAGGTGCGTTTGTCCACCAAAAAGTGTTGTAGAAGTAAGAAAATCATCAACCACACAGGTAGAACCCGAGAAAATCCAGAAAACAACAACAACGTCAAAAAAATAGAAACAGAAAAAAGCAGAATTTAGTAGGTGATAAAACTCCCTTTCCTGATTATTAGTTTTTTTAGTCAATTACTGTGAACAGGATCCCGTTCTACGTACTCCGGTACGGTAGGTGGCGGGAATGTGATCTGCCAATAAATGCGTCGAAGAAGAAGAAGAAGAAGAAGAAGAAGAAGAAGAAGAAGAAGAAGAAGAAGAAGAGAAGCTAGCTAAAGCACGGTTAGCTTAGCTAAAGTTAGCAGCAAAACGGGACCTGTGAAGTGACAGTAATTGGTTTAACACGACTTTATATCACTAATCATTCAGATAAAACTGATGAACTTACCGTTTCTTCCGAGAAAAAGGTAAAATTCTTATTTTATCCTCTTTTTTTTCCAACAAAACGTCAAGAATAATATTAGACACATTTAGAGTAGAATGTTCTTTCCCATAGGCCGGGTGTCTTTTTAGGATTAAAAGTTCACAGGTCAAAGGTCACAATAAGATGCAAGCGTTGAAATAAAAAAAATAACATGTTTATTTAACTGCTCAATACAGAAACATAAGAGCGACAAATCTTTGGCTTTACCTCTATGTATTTGAAAGAAAAAAAGGTTACTGTTTAATTGTACACACTTTTTAAACATTGTGCAAAATAAAGACATTTTTAAATAACATCTATATTACTGATCCCAAGTCAGTAACATTTCACACAAACTGAAACACACAATTTTCCTCCACTGAAGCGTTTTGGAAAATCACATTAAATGAAGTTCTAAAAAAAAAAAGAAAGATGGATAAATACACATACTGTATCATTTATCAATGCTGTGAAGCCAGGTGTGGTCACCGTGCTGAGAGGCACCATATCTTTAGAAATGAACTCAGTTATTGCCTGAGTGACATCCCCATTTAGGACTCCCTTTTTAAAGCTGAAATATTTCCAATCTGCTGATGTGCTGTTAAGTCAGTTTCTGATGGGTCCATTGCACAGCAGGCCAAGGTGCAGCATAAAAAGTTGTCGAGTGGTCCTTTTTTTTTTTATGTGGCCATATTGCAATCACACTCGTTGCGATTAGAAAATCACATTTTGTCATATTGCAATATTATCGCAAATGCAATTAATCGTTCAGCCCGACTTTTTATGACGAAAGAAATAAAGTAAATCATTTAAAATTTTAATTTGATTTCTGATTTTACCTTCATAAACACCACAGTTGATTAGTTGGTTGGTTATTAGCCAGAACTCATCCACCTCTAAATCAGTCATCAGAACACTTCTCAGATTTGTTCTGGTCGAGGCTCACCGAAGCATTTTCAGTCCGACCTCTTGGGGGTGAATGTGAACCTGAAAATCTGACTGACAAATTTTCTCCACAGTCTTAAGTGCTGTATTGATGAGTGATTGATATTATTTCCTATGTTACAGCTGAACATTAATTAGCTCTCATTCACAACTTGAGGCCTCATTAGCCAATCAGACTGTATTAAACATTACCCTTCAGTGAAGGATCTAAAGATCATTGAATTCAAACCAAGTTATCCTGTATGAGGGATCTTCAGTAAATCCCAGTTCTTTTGAGACCCTAATTTTGTTCTCATGTCCCTCCTCTATGTAACAGTAGACTGGATAACCCTCAGCATGGAGTCTCCTGGCCAAAGTGATGGTCACGACTTTGGCGTAACCTTTCTGTCTGTGCTCCGGCAGAGTGTACAACATCCCCATGACACATTTGGAAAAGGTGAGGATCCAGGACACAGGTTTCCTGTCTGCATCCAGCACACAGCAGGACGGGAAGTTTACAACCATGTTACGGATCATGTTTTTAGCTGCACCTCCCTTTGCAAACTTCCATGTTTGAGCCACCAAGTCAACATGAGATTCATCCAGAGAGCCGAGTGAGATCCCTGAACTGATGGAGAAAAGAAGGAAAGAGCAGCATCCTGTTTCAATAACACAATAATAAAACCTGTAATAACTGTTTTGTCTCACACTAGAATTCAGATACAGCTGCATAAATAGGCTTTACCTGTCTATAGGGGGAAGCCTGGACACGTCCTGTAGTATCATCACATGACACACCGCTATTTTGTTGCTGGATACGTTCTTTTCTGAGGCCATCCCTGTGAGTACATCTATGTGGCAAAGATCGATTCCTGGGACAGAAGAAAAAAGGATTATTCTGAAAATAGAAACACCGTTGAAACGTGTTTGAAAGTGTAGTTTACATTTTTACTGAGAAACTTTCATTAAACCAGAATGAATGATTCCAGTTAATTATTTCCACCTTCCACTGGAACCTTCAATGTGAAAATGTGGATGCTCTCATAACCTTTCACAGTGTAGCAGTAAGTTAATGAACTGACTTATGTTATTATTTTTTGTCCGAGAAATTGAAGAAACTGAAGAAAACAAACGTTTTTTAATTACCTAAACGCATAAACTTGGTCCAGTCAATGACAGAGGAGTTCTCCACGATTTCCTTCAGAGCAGCTGGATCAGTTGTGAAAATCACAGTGTCTCTGAAGAGATCATCCTCCTGTAAGAAAGAAAAGACTTTAAGATCCTGTATGAAGACATATAATACACATAATCTTTGACAGTTATCTGTCCAGTTACCTGTAAACACTGTGGTTTGCAGATAAACACTCTGAACTCTGGCCATTTGTCCACTATAAACTTCACAGGATCTGCTCTGACTCTCTTATTGAGGACCAAGGTGCCGTAAACCTGAAGAAATGAACCAAACAGCTTCATCATGATCCATCTGACAGTTTGATGAGTTATTTCTGAAGTACAGCACATTCAGCAGTGAGGACAAAGAGATCACACATGTTGAATACAGAATAACACAGTAAATACTTACAGTTAGTGATCTCGGTAAATATCTCCTCAGCTCCTCTTCAGCCTTTTCCAGCTGATCTCCGGTCAGTTCCATGGCTGTGACTGTGGATGATACCGACCTGGTCTGGAGACATGAAGGATCCCGGACCGGAGACAATAAGCCAGATCACTGCAGTCAGTTTAGTTTCCCTTTTAAAACACAACAAACTAAACAACAAACACACCCTGTTGTGTCTGTCAAAGCTTCATGTGAACTGAAGAGGAATGAAAACTATTTCTTCTCTGACGTCAGACTGGTTCCACCTGTTTGAAATGCAGTGTCAGATAGCTTCAAAAGTTTCTTTTTTTGGGGCGGTTCCAACTTCACAAATATAATTTGTGATGAAAATATTAAATATTTATTTGCATAACTTGATCAAATACCTCTGAACATTCTTGCCATGATTAAAGGATGAGTGGTATACACTGTAACAAAAACTGAAAAACTGATTACACAATGACAACAATGATGAATGAATAAACGTCAGGCAAAATGGCTCAGAACTAACTTGAGTCTGAAAGGTGTCTGACAGACGGAAATGTAAATCACTCCTCGCAGACACATAAGAACAACTTCATCATTGATTTCGTTGGATGGTGTCACCGTACTTGTGTCTATGCTCAGCCTATTTTCTCTAAAAACAACCTGAGTCAGCTGATTCCCACTTTTCCCATGAACGCATCAATATGTCCCTGAGCACCAGCATTTAAATTCCATTTAAATCAATTTAATCCATCACTTCTAAGAAAAAAAAAACAAAAAAAAAGAAATGAAAAACCAAATGTGAGGAAAAAGATAATACTTTGTTTTACTCAATAAAAACAAAGGACAAAATCCTGAGATATGATACAGAAAAGCAAAATAGAGACATTTTGTTCAATATGGAGGACCAAAACGAACAGAATGAAATATCTAAAGAAAACTTTAAATAATTGCATATATGTGTATTATTTAAAGATGTAGTCATATATTTCATTCTGTCTGTTTTGGTCCTCCATACCCCAAAGTATTTTGAGCCTGAATGTGAATGTGCATTCAAAATCTGATGGACAAGTTTCATTAAAACATCTAAAGATCTAAAGATCATTGAATTCAAACCAGGTCAACCTGTATGAGGGAACTTCAGTAAATCCCACTTCTTTTAACAACCTGATGTTGATCTCATGCTCCTGCTCTACAGAGCAGTAGACTGGATAATCCTCAGCATGGAGTCTCCTGGCCAAAGTGACGGTCACCACTTTGGCGTAACCTTTCTGTCTGTGCTCCGGCAGAGTGTACAACATCCCCATTTCACATTTGGAATAGGTGAGGATCCAGGACACAGGCTTCCTGTCTGCATCCAGCACACAGCAGGACGGGAAGTTTACAACCATGTTACGGATCATGTTTTTAGCTGCACCTCCCTTTCCAAACTTCCATGTTTGAGCCACCAAGTCAACATGAGATTCATCCAGAGAGCCGAGTGAGATCCCTGAACTGATGGAGAAAAGAAGGAAAGAGCAGCATCCTGTTTCAGTAACACAATAATAAAACCTGTAATAACTGTTTTGTCTCACACTAGAATTCAGATACAGCTGCATAAATAGGCTTTACCTGTCTATAGGGGGAAGCCTGGACATGTCCTGGAGTGTCATGACACACTGATATTTTGTTGCTGGATACGTTCTTTTCTGAGGCCATCCCTGTGAGTACATCTATGTGGCAACAATCGATTCCTGGGACAGAAGCAAAAATTATTATTTTGAAAATGTAATTTGTATCACCAAGAAATCCGTTTCATTTCACCAGAGTGAAATATTCCAATTTAACTAATTATCTCCATCTTGCATTTAAATCTTCTGTATGAAAATGTGTATATATTTGTGACACAAAAACAATAACACAAATGTTGTCATATCACAGATTTTTCTATTGTTCAGTGTTGAATAATCACTCATAAGACAACAATGTGCCAAAATAAGAGTTAAATGAACAGACTAATATTATTATTGTGAGAGAAAATTAAACGAATGAATGATGCTTGCTATTACCAATAAGCATGTACTTGGTCCAGTCAATGACAGAGGAGTTTTCTATAGTTTCCTTCAGAGCAGCTGGATCAGTTGTAAAAATCACCGTCTCTCTGAAGAGATCATCCTCCTGTAAGAACAGTAAAATTTTTAGATCCCGTATGAAGACATATAAGAAGCCAGATCACTGCGGTCAGTTTAGATTCCCTTTTAAAACACAACAAACTAAACAACAAACACACCCTGTTGTGTCTGTCAAAGCTTCATGTGAACTGAAAAGGAATGAAAACTATTTCTTCTCTGATGTCAGACTGGTTTCACCTGTTTCAAATGCAGTGTCAGATAGCTTCAAAAGTTATTTTTTTTGGGGTGGTTCCAACTTCACAAATATAATTAGTGATGAAGATATTAAATATTTGTTTGCATAACTTGATCAAATACCTCTGAACATTCTTGCCATGATTAAAGGATGAGCAGTATACACTGTAAGAAAAACTGAAAAACGGGTTATGCAATGACGATGATGACAATGAATAAACGTCAGGCAAAATGGCTCGGAACTAACTTGAGTCTGAGAGGTGTCTGACAGACAGAAATGTAAATCACTCCTCGCGGACATATAAGAACAACTTCATCATTGATTTCGTTGGATGGTGTCACCGTACTTGTGTCTATGCTCAGCCTATTTTCTCTAAAAACTACCTGAGTCAGCTGATTCCCACTTTTCCCATGAACACATCAATATGTCCCTGAGCACCAGCATTTAAATTCCATTTAAATCAATTTAATCCATCTGTCAGGTTTAAACCACCTAGAACATTATTAAACACACAGGGAAGAAAGACAAAAGGAAAATAGCGCTCATTTTACTTGCAAGGAGAACAGACAGAGATATGTTCAGTTACATTCTCTACCTGCTCTGACGTATCTCTTCTGTTCTTCCCTTTTTATTTCCTTAGGGTGGTCCCTAGTTCCGCCTCCTCCCTGTCTTCATGTTCCTCTTCGAAGGTCGTTGCTTATCTCCGGAGGTATGATCTCAGCTCCTGTTAGAAAAACACAAGTTTCTGCATTCTTGCAGGGTTAGTAAAAGTAGAGCAATACTGTGATAATCATTTTATGTACATTTATTCTAACATTTCCCTCCTGTTTATCACATTCTTGCTCAAATTCTCATATCACTCTGCTCAGTCACTTCATGAAGATTTTCAACTGCAAGGTCATTTTTATGAGCACAAGTAAATTTACACTTGGAGGTAATGTCTTTAACATTCATAATCCTTTTGATCAGAGAACAAATCCAGTAAATTTTTAATAGAATCTTCTTCCCCACTACTCTCCTCATCAGTTTGAGAATTACTATCCAGCAAAGGGTACATTTGAGCCACTTTATCTTCCATGGGTGAAATTGCTGTAGTAATTAGACGGTTAAGAAGAGAACGCAGGCAGGGCACACAACAACATCCACACAAGGTTAAGATTGCAGCAAACACTGCTATAGAGACCAAAACAGAGGACACTAGAGCTTTATATTTTCCAAAGATATCCATCCAGGAATCCCACATTGAGGTGTCAACCCCAAAGTGTTCTTTCATCTTGCCATTGAGAGCTCGAAGTCCCTCTATGGCCTTAGTAAGGCTGCCATCAGCAGCTGTGTTGTTGGGGATGAACGTGCAACACTGCTCTCTGAACATAGCACACACACCTCTCTCAGCCAACAACATGTCCAGGGCTATCCTGTTCTGGAAAGCCATGAGAGAAGTTGCAGACAACTGTCCATGTTCCGCCTCGAAGCCGCTTTGTGTCCAATTACCTAACTTTTGAACGTTGTAGTGGATGTAGTTGATCCTGTCTACATTTTTATTGATTGTACACCACCAACATAAAGTTGACTCAAATCCTGCTGCTACTTGATCTACTAATTTGTATTCATCTGGAACACCCCAGTTTAAATGAATTCCGGGGTATGAATACAGTGCTAACAAACTTACTTGCATTATAACAGACATAGAGTTCAGTTGTGATTCTTTCCCCATGATGGGGACGGTTACACGGACTGTATGGCAGATTAGGCCATCGTCGTTGAACTGATCTTGAACTACGTCTGATTCCTTCTTTCGTCTGATTTAGCGTTTGTACTGTATCTGTTCCATCCCCTTGGGGTGGCTTCCACAGGTACCATACTAACAGAAAGATTATTATAAAGAATATGGTCGCCAACCATCCTCCGATGGCCCGTGATAACCACTTAGGAGTCATTTTAGTCGAAAATCGGTCTCCTCTACTCGGTTTGGTGTCTTGTAAAAACTTCACTGACTTTCAGGTCTATCCAGCCTCTAAACGTCTGGATCTACCCTATTATCAGTCTTTGGCTCACCTCCCCTTTCAGAGCTTTCAACTGAAATGACCTTTTTACAGTGCGTTAAATGAATCCATGTTGATCTTTCTGTTTCTTCAATACATTTCTTTAATCTATTTTTTATAGTTCCATTCATTCTTTCTACCAGGCCTGCACTTTTTGCTTTTTAAGCACAATGATTCTTTAAATCGATGTGGAACATTATTCCAATTTTTTTCACTATCTGATTTACAAAATGTGTGCCGTTATCACTACATATTTTCTCAGGAATTCCGTATCCGTGTTACACCATGGCTCAATATTGCCGCCCACTTGTATACATTTTTTTGGTAGGATAGGTTTGCCGTCTGGTCATACATACATGTCGTTTAGTAACTTCGCTCCATTTTTTAACCATATATCTTTTTCAGATTGAGGACTTTGTTGTTGCATGTCTTTTAGTGTAGTGTCCTCTAAGGTTGTACATTCTTCCACAGTTAGCACTTGAACCTGTCCTGCTGCTGCTGCTTTTGCTCTTTTATATGCAAATGCATTTCCTAGAGAAACTTTATCTGTGCCTGTCGTGTGAGCTGTACATTTACATATTGCAACGGCTTTTGGCAGCTGCACTGCCTGCAGCAAGATCTTTTTTGGACAGTTTCTGGCAATATGTCCCTCTCTTCCACAACGCCAACACTCTCTAGGGTTTTGTGTTTCTTGTGTTTTCTCTAAATTCCAAACTAGCATAGCTAGTGACTGCTGTGAATAGGGCAGCTGACAACAAGGGAAAGACCATGTGACAGCTTGGATAGACAGCTGACAGGAGGCAAAGACCCCATAGGTGCTGCCGTGGACTAGCAATCCAAGGTAGCAGTGGCAAGGCGTAACAGCTTTGTCACAACCAGCACAAGCTACAAGTCAGTTAAGGAAAATACCCCAAGGGTCAGCGAGAGCAGGGGTGGAAGATGACTCACAGGCAGACTACATGGTAAAAGATACTGGAATGGATAAGACTACGAGTTGGATATGTGACTCAGTGAAGGATAGGGGCACAGACCTATTCTCTAGGACTAGAAGTGGGCAGAATAGTTTGAAGGGCATAGCGAGTGTGGCTGGAGAGAATAAAGAAGGTAGATTAGAGGGAAAGATGCTCCAGGTTTGTCTTTGTGGTTGGCAGAAAATAACATCAGTCAGAGGCCTTAGAGTGCATCAAGGAAGAATGAGATGTGTGGGAAAGGAAGGGCAGTGTGGCCGCATCGATCAGAACTTTTTAAGAACTCAATTGAGTAAGTCGGATGAAATCCAGCGACAGGTAGAAAACCATAGTTCGAAGGATATCAACAACACAGCCACAGAGGTGGAGGAGGAGGTTATAAGAAGGGATGCAGCTGACATTGAGGTGAACAGGCCAGTTAGAGAGAGAAATATGGAGCAGAAAGCTAGAGTTAGATGGCCGCGGGCAAATAGTAGCAAGGAATAGGAGACAGTCAACAGGGACTTGTCAATAATTCTGAGTAGACTAGGAGGAGACGCAGGTGATAGATTAGAAAAAATGGGAGACATAATTTACTCTTATGGTGTTGAAAGATTTGGGGTGCAAGATAGAAAGAGGGTTGAAAGAGTACAGGTAGCTAAGTCTAGACGGCAAAGAGAAATTGAGAAATTAGTTAAAGAAAGAAGATAATTAAGAAAGCAGTGGAAAAGAGCTACAGAGGAAGAGAGAGAGGGAATTAATGTGTTGCAAGAGGGGTTGAGAAGTAGGTTAGCTGTGCTCAGAAGGGCCGAAAATCTTAGGAAAAAGAGAAAAAAGAAAGAATATGTAAGAACAGCATTTTACAGGGACCCATTCAAGTTTGTTAAAGGATTATTTAACCAGGAAAAGGGAGGGCAGCTTAAAGCGACAAAGATAGAAGTAGAAGAGTACCTGAGAAATAAATATTCAGATTCTGAGCAGAGCAGAGTAGAGTAGTAGGACTTCCACCTGACATGCCACCATTAGGGGAGATAGATCAAGAAATGGTGTTAGACCACCTAGGTGGAAGGAGGTAGAGGAGGTACTCAGGCGTGCGAAGGCTTCTTCGGCCCCAGGGCCAAATGGAGTCCCCTACCGGGTCTATGAAAACGCACCTGAGATTAAGTGATTGAAAGTTTGTAATAGATGAAGAAGCAATTCCAATAATTAGGGAAAAACCAGTAAAGAGCCTAGGTAGGTGGTACAAGGCAGATTTGCATGACGGGGAACAGGTAGTGCAGCTTAGGAAGGATGTTGCTGAGGGACTGGATAGAATAGATAAATCAGGACTTCCAGGAAAGTTGAAGTTGTGGTGTTTGCAGTTTGGATTGTTTCCTAGATTGATGTGGCCACTGTCAGTATATGAGATTCCAATATCGGCTGCAGAGAAAATGGAAAGACTAGTAAGCTTTTACATTAGGAAGTGGCTCGGGGTTCCGAGATGTTTAAACACTGTGGCACTGTATGGGAAAGGCGTACTTCAGCTCCCAGTATCTAGTCTAGTGGAGGAGTTTAAATGTACTAAGGTTAGGACAGAGCTCCTGTTATCTGGGAGTAAAGATGTGTTAGTTAGTAAGGTGGTTCCAAACCCAACCAAGGGGAGAAAATGGAATCCAAGAATGGCAGTGCAGGAAGCAGAAGCAGCTCTTAGGCATACAGAGATTGTGGGTAATGTACAGATAGGCCGGGGAGGCTTGAGGCTTGGCTCAGGCAAACCGGTGTGGAGTAGAGCAGAGCCCAAAGAGAAGAGGAAACTAATTGTAGAGCAGGTTCATAGACAGGAGGAAATATTAAGAGGTGCGAGGGCAGTGGCTCAAGCTAAGCAAGGACAGTGGTTGAACTGGGAAGGTGTAGAGAAGAAAAAGCTTAGTTGGAAAGAGCTGTGGAGTATGGAGGAAAGTAGGATTAGATTTTTGATAGGGGCAACATATGATGTCTTGCCAACTCCCCAGAACCTAAAACTCTGGGTAAATGGAGACCCCTTATGCTCGTTGTGTTCAGGTGCTGTTATTTATTTCCCATTTGAATTCATGAATTAAACATTTAAGTAATTATTTAAAGATGTATGTATATATATATATATATATATATATATATATATATATACACATATATGTTTCATTCTGTCTGTTTTGGTCCTCCATACACCAAAGCATTTTGAGTGTGAACGTGAACCTCAAAATCTGATGGACAAGTTCATTAAAATATATAAATATCTAAAGTTCATTGAATCTTCAGTAAATCCCAGTTCTTTTGAGACCCTGATGTTGTTCTCATGTCCCTCCTCTATGAGGCTGTAGACTGGATAACCCTCAGCATGGAGTCTGTAAACCTGTAAAAACTGTTTTGTCTCACACTAGAATTAAGATACAGCTGCATGAAGAGGCTCTACCTGTCTATAGGATGAAGCCTGCACACGTCCTGTAGTGTCATCACATGACAAACGCCTCCCTTTTTGCAGGGTATATTCTTGCCATCTCTGTGAGTATGTCCATGTAGGGAACATTGATTCCTGAGACAGTAGAAAAAAAATGTGATTTTTAAATTCAAAAACTTTTGACTGGTATTTTACCTAAAGTGTATTTTATATAATTTTACGAATAAACTATTGAATGATTCCAGTGTCAGAAATGATTTCCACCTTGGATTTAAATCTTCAATTCCAAAATAAATGTATATATTTTTATGATGAAATAAAAGGCAAAGTTTAAGTTATGTCTCCATCCATACTTTGATAACGTGAGTGAAACAAATCATGTTCAACATAATATCAGCTGTGTTTTCTATTGTCATGTACTGAATGATCATCTAATTGTCACCAGAGAAATGTACCAAAACGAGAGTAAAATGAGCTCACTTGCAAAGCAGACCAGCAGCCATCATAAGTTTCCAGAATACCACAAAAAACACACACCATCTGTGATTTCGGTAAATATCTCCTCAGCTCCTCTTCAGCCTTTTCCAGCTGATCTCCGGTCAGTTCCATGGCTGTGACTGTGGATGATACCGATCTGGTCTGGAGACATGAAGGATCCCGGACCGGAGACAATAAAAACAGATCACAAGTTCATTGCAGTCAGTTTCGCTTCCCTTTTAAATCATCTGATTTAAAGACGAATGTAAACCACCTCTTCCGTGTTTTCTGAGCTCGGTTTGGTCTTCTGTGTTTTAAGTCCAGTGTCAGATAGGTCCGACTTTTTCAGCTGTGTAACTTTCCTCCATTTACTTACAGATGTGTTTTCTTCAGGATGATCCGTCCCTTTACCGGTGCTCCTTCTCCTGGTGATCACCTTCCTGTTGACTCAGTAAACTGTCCTGTCCCGTCCTGCTGGATCTGTCTTTGCAGCAAAACAACACTTTCCGGTTCCACTCTGCTTCAGCAGGTAAAGTTTTATGAATAACCGATTCTGTTACAGTCGAGCTTTTGGGTCCAAATCCAGACCTTTGTTAAACCTCCTCCTGCACTGATTAACTCTCAGCTCCCCATTCAGTACTTTTCCACTCACTCTGCCTGCCAACCATCATCCCCTCATCAGCTCACTAAAGGTCATCACCAACTGTCCATCGTTAAAACTGAGGCAGCTCATGTCCCTTTTTTCTTTTTGACAGTCTGTTGCATGTGAGAAGTGTGTAACATGAGGACCTATACAGACTTCCCTTGCTAATAACACCATTCCTGTAGTGCAGCAAGAAGTGAGAAAGGTAAAGACGGAAATAAATGATTCTTTATTTCATTATTGCCATGATTAAAGGATGAACAGCATACTGAGCATCAGACTAGTTGTCCACATTAGCTGAGGTACCACAACATTTGCTTTTCTAACAGCCAGTCAGCCACTCTGTTAGACTTACTTTGCTCCTGGTCGTAGTGACAACATGGCCACAACCTTTTTCATAAAATATCAGTGATAATGATATGAGGAAACTTTGAGAATATATAAATCCTTTCTGATTTTACCTTCATAAACACCACAGTTGATTAGTTGGTTGGTTATTAGCCAGAACTCATCCACCCCTAAATCAGTCATCAGAACACTTCTCAGATTTGTTCTGGTCGAGGCTCACCGAAGCATTTTCAGTCCGACCTCTTGGGGGTGAATGTGAACCTGAAAATTCTGACTGACAAATTTTCTCCACAGTCTTAAGTGCTGTATTGATGAGTGATTGATATTATTTCCTATGTTACAGCTGAACATTGATTAGCTCTCATTCACAACTTGGGGCCTCATTAGTCAATCAGACTGTATTAAACTTTACCCTTCAGTGAAGGATCTAAAGATCATTTAATTCAAACCAGATCAACCTGTATGAGGGATCTTCAGTAAATCCCACTTCTTTTAACAACCTGATGTTGCTCTCATGCTGCTGTTCTACAAGGCAGTAGACTGGATAACCCTCAGCATGGAGTCTCCTGGCCAAAGTGATGGTCACCACTTTGGCGTAACCTTTCTGTCTGTGCTCCTGCAGAGTGTTCAACATCCCCATGGAACAATCGGAAAAGGTGAGGATCCAGGACACAGGCTTCCTGTCTGCATCCAGCACACAGCAGGACGGGAAGTTTACAATCATGTTACGGATCATGTTTTTAGCTGCACCTCCCTTTCCAAACTTCCATGTTTGAGCCACCAAGTCAACATAAGATTCATCCAGAGAGCCGAGTGAGATCCCTGAACTGATGGAGAAAAGAAGGAAAGAGCAGCATCCTGTTTCAGTAACACAATAATAAAACCTGTAATAACTGTTTTGTCTCACACTAGAATTCAGATACAGCTGCATAAATAGGCTTTACCTGTCTATAGGGGGAAGCCTGGACATGTCCTGTAGTGTCATCACATTACACACCGTTATTTTGTTGCTGGATACGTTCTTTTCTGAGGCCATCCCTTTGAGTACATCTACGTGGCAAAGATCGATTCCTGGGACAGAAGAAAAAAGGATTATTCTGAAAATACAAAACTGTTAAAACATGTTTTAAAGTGTAGTTTACATTTTTACTGAGAAACTTTCATTAAACCAGAATGAATGATTCCAGTTTATTATTTCCACCTTCCACTGGAACCTTCAATGTGAAAATGTGGATGCTCTCATAACCTTTCACAGTGTAGCAGTGAGCTAATGAACTGACTTATGTTATTTTTTTGTCAGAGAAACTGAAGAAAGAAAGTGTTTGAAATTACCTAAACGCATGTACTTGGTCCAGTCAATAACAGAGGAGTTCTCCACGATTTCCTTCAGAGCAGCTGGATCAGTTGTGAAAATCAAAGTGTCTCTGAAGAGATCATCCTCCTGTAAGAAAGAAAAGACTTTAAGATCCTGTATGAAGACATATAATACACATAATCTTTGACAGTTATCTGTCCAGTTACCTGTAAACACTGTGGTTTGCAGATAAACACTCTGAACTCTGGCCATTTGTCCACTATAAACTTCACAGGATCTGCTCTGACTCTCTTATTGAGGACCAAGGTGCCGTAAACCTGAAGAAATGAACCAAACAGCTTCATCATGATCCATCTGACAGTTTGATGAGTTATTTCTGAAGTACAGCACATTCAGCAGTGAGGACAAAGCAGACCAGCAGCCATCATAAGTTTCCAGAATACCACAAAAAACACACACCAGTTGTGATTTTGGAAAATATCTCCTCAGCTCCTCTTCAGCCTTTTCCAGCTGATCTCCGGTCAGTTCCATGGCTGTGACTGTGGATGATACCGATCTGGTCTGGAGACATGAAGGATCCCAGACCGGAGACAATAAAAACAGTTCACAAGTTCACTGCTGTGGGTTTAGGTTAACTTTTAAATCATCTGATTTAAAGACGAATGTAAACCACCTCTTCTGTGTTTTCTGAGCTCGGTTTGGTCTTCTGTGTTTTAAGTCCAGTGTCAGATAGGTCCGACTTTTTGAGCTGTGTAACTTTCCTCCATTTACTTACAGATGTGTTTTCTTCAGGATGATCCGTCCCTTTATCGGTGCTCCTTCTCCTGGTGATCACCTTCCTGTTGACTCAGTAAACTGTCCTTTCCCGTCCTGCTGGATCTGTCTTTGCAGCAAAACAACACTTTCTGGTTCCTCTCTGCTTCAGCAGGTAAAGTTGTATGAATAACCGATTCTGTTACAGTCGAGCTTTTGGGTCCAAATCCAGACCTTTGTTAAACCTCCTCCTGCACTGATTAACTCTCAGCTCCCCATTCAGTACTTTTCCACTCACTCTGCCTGCCAACCATCATCCCCTCATCAGCTCACTAAAGGTCATCACCAACTGTCCATCGTTAAAACTGAGGCAGCTCATGTCCCTTTTTTCTTTTTGACAGTCTGTTGCATGTGAGAAGTGTGTAACATGAGGACCTATACAGACTTCCCTTGCTAATAACACCATTCCTGTAGTGCAGCAAGAAGTGAGAAAGGTAAAGACGGAAATAAATGATTCTTTATTTCATTATTGCCATGATTAAAGGATGAACAGCATACTGAGAATCAGACTAGTTGTCCACATTAGCTGAGGTACCACAACATTTGCTTTTCTAACAGCCAGTCAGCCACTCTGTTAGACTTACTTTGCTCCTGGTCGTAGTGACAACATGGCCACAACCTTTTTCATAAAATATCAGTGATAATGATATGAGGAAACTTTGAGAATATATAAATCCTTTCTGATTTTACCTTCATAAACACCACAGTTGATTAGTTGGTTGGTTATTAGCTAGAACTCATCCACCCCTAAATCAGTCATCAGAACACTTCTCAGATTTGTTCTGGTCGAGGCTCACCGAAGCATTTTCAGTCCGACCTCTTGGGGGTGAATGTGAACCTGAAAATTCTGACTGACAAATTTTCTCCACAGTCTTAAGTGCTGTATTGATGAGTGATTGATATTATTTCCTATGTTACAGCTGAACATTGATTAGCTCTCATTCACAACTTGGTGCCTTATTAGTCAATCAGACTGTATTAAACATTACCCTTCAGTGAAGGATCTAAAGATCATTGAATTTAAACCAAGTTACCCTGTATGAGGGAACTTCAGTAAATCCCAGTTCTTTTAACACCCTGATGTTGATCTCATGTCCCTCCTCTATGAAACAGTAGACTGGATAACCCTCAGCATGGAGTCTCCTGGCCAAAGTGACGGTCACCACTTTGGCGTAACCTTTCAGTCTGTGCTCCGGCAGAGTGTGCAACATCCCCATTTCACATCTGGAATAGGTGAGGATCCAGGACACAGGCTTCCCGTCTGCATCCAGCACACAGCAGGACGGGAAGTTTACAACCATGTTACGGATCATGTTTTTAGCTGCACCTCCCTTTCCAAACTTCCATGTTTGAGCCACCAAGTCAACATGAGATTCATCCAGAGAGCCGAGTGAGATCCCTGAACTGATGGAGAAAAGAAGGAAAGAGCAGCATCCTGTTTCAATAACACAATAATAAAACCTGTAATAACTGTTTTGTCTCACACTAGAATTCAGATACAGCTGCATAAATAGGCTTTACCTGTCTATAGGGGGAAGCCTGGACACGTCCTGTAGTATCATCACCTGACACACTGATACTTTGTTGCTGGATACGTTCTTTTCTGAGGCCATCCCTGTGAGTACATCTATGTGGCAAAGATCAATTGCTGGGACAGAAGAAAAAATTATTACTCTGCAAATAGAAACACCGTTAAATGTTTGAATCTGCATTTTGCATTCCAGTTTATTATTTCCACCTTCCACTGGAACCTTCAATGTGAAAATGTGGATGCTCTCATAACCTTTCACAGTGTAGCTATGCAACAAAAAAAATTTCCTCATCTTCAGATCAGAAATCATTAACTGCCATCAATGAGAAGAATTTGAACTAAATTAAAAAGATGGGAAAGTAAAAGATACAATTATATTTATATATTGATAACAGTAGTGACAAATAATGTTCAATAGAGTATCAGGTCTTTTTGTTGTTAAGTGTTGAATAATCACTTGGTGGAAAACTAACAAGAGCTTACTGACAGGAATGCCAAACTGGTGTTACATACAGATGTTATCACACAGTAATGTCCCAAAATAGGAGTTATATGAACTGACTTATGTTATTCTTTTGTTAGAGAAACTGAAGATACTGAAGAAAACAAAAGTGTTTGAAATTACCTAAACGCATAAACTTGGTCCAGTCAATAACAGAGGAGTTCTCCACGATTTCCTTCAGAGCAGCTGGATCAGTTGTGAAAATATCAGTGTCTCTGTAGAGATCATCCTCCTGTAAGAAAGAAAAGACTTTAAGATCCTGTATGAAGACATATAATACACATAATCTTTGACAGTTATCTGTCCAGTTACCTGTAAACACTGTGGTTTGCAGATAAACACTCTGAACTCTGGCCATTTGTCCACTATAAACTTCACAGGATCTGCTCTGACTCTCTTATTGAGGACCAAGGTGCCGTAAACCTGAAGAAATGAACCAAACAGCTTCATCATGATCCATCTGACAGTTTGATGAGTTATTTCTGAAGTACAGCACATTCAGCAGTGAGGACAAAGAGATCACACATGTTGAATACAGAATAACTCAGTAAATACTTACAGTTAGTGATCTCGGTAAATATCTCCTCAGCTCCTCTTCAGCCTTTTCCAGCTGATCTCCGGTCAGTTCCATGGCTGTGACTGTGGATGATACCGACCTGGTCTGGAGACATGAAGGATCCCGGACCGGAGACAAGAAAAACAGATCACAAGTTCACTGCTGTGGGTTTAGGTTAACTTTTAAATCATCTGATTTAAAGACGAATGTAAACCACCTCTTCCGTGTTTTCTGAGCTTTGGTCTGGTTTGGTCTTCTGTGTTTTAAGTCCAGTGTCAGATAGGTCCGACTTTTTCAGCTGTGTAACTTTCCTCCATTTACTTACAGATGTGTTTTCTTCAGGATGATCCGTCCCTTTACCTGTGCTCCTTCTCCTGGTGATCACCTTCCTGTTGACTCA
The DNA here is from genome assembly GCF_900963305.1 of Echeneis naucrates. NCBI lineage: Eukaryota > Metazoa > Chordata > Actinopteri > Carangiformes > Echeneidae > Echeneis > Echeneis naucrates. The sequence goes on from NC_042525.1 coordinate 3,352,226, forward strand.
GTAAACTCTTCTCCCCCATCCTGCCGGATCTGTCTTTGCAGCAAACTACACTTTCCGGTTCCTCTCAGCTTCTGCAGGTAAAGATGTATAGATGTAGCTGGAGGTTGTCTCCCTCCAGGCCACTGTTTGTCTTCCAGCCACCGATTGTTGAGGAGTGCAGTGCGCACCTTTAAATGCAGGTGTGTTTTGCCGTCTCATGACTGTGACCGCCATCGAGGCGCACAGATCCTCTTTACTTCGCTCAAATCCATGTTGTGTTGTGTTTTTCTTGTGACTTCTGTTTTGGATTTTGTTTATTGTGCATTGTTTCTGTGGAGCGGACCACGTTTGGTCCTGGACTGTTTCTGGGCCTATAGGATGACCCACGCCTACTGATAGTGATGGATATATTTTACATCTCTTATTCATTCGTTTCTTTTCTTTTCTTTGATTGCTACGACTTCATTAGTTTAGTAATTTTCCTTTTTCTGTCATTTATTGTGTGAAATTCATTTAGTTTAGTTTTTTTGCATCTGATTTCAATTATTGTTTGATTAATTGTCAAACTATTTCTTTCATTGTATTTAGTTAATCCACACCACTTTGTTTAAGCCCTCGACCATGTTTCATTAACCCACATTTTTGCTTTGTTTCAGGTGCCGGTGGCTGACAGCGGCAGTTTAACCCCTGGTGGTGGTGGGTTCTTCACGGTCCCCTCCTGCTTTGCTTTTATATATGTGTGTGTGTGTAGTGTCACAGGTGGTTCATTTGGAGGATCCCTTTTGCCTTTTTGGTTTCCTGCCACATGGGAAGCCCCAGTTCTGACCTTATTCCCCCCTTCTTGCCAAAGTGTCTGTTTTATGGTGTGGTGTGTGACATTTTGGCTTCTTTTCTTTAGTTTAGTTAATGAAGTTTGTTTACTTTTAAACTATAAACCGTCTCGCCCCGTGGTATTTACGAATCTGTGTGCCTTTGTCTAGTTAAAATCTTAGCTTAGTATTTCCTGGGGTGCAATTCCCCAGCTAGCGTTGTCGGACATTTACCACCCTGCTCTCGCCACACGAAGAACCGGTTCTGTTACAATGGAGCCTTTGGGTCCAAAATCCAGACCTTTGTTAAACCTCCTGCTGCACTGATTAACTCTCAGCTCCCCATTCAGTACTTTTCCACTCACTCTGCCTGCCAACCATCATCCCCTCATCAGCTTAATCTGTCTGCACCCACCTGCAGCTCATCTCCTCCAATCCAGCCCTGTATTTGGGTCATTACCAACATTACCAAGTGTCCATCGCTCTTTGGGTTCTTATAGAAGCCTGTTAAAACTGAGGTGCCCCCCCTGTTGGTCATATTTCTTTTTGACAGTCAGTTTCATGTGAGAAAAGTGTAACACAAGGGATGATGGAGAGAGCATGGAGAGATTTTGCTTTATACCGATCTGATACCGACCCAGTCTGGAGAAATTAAGGATCCTGGACCAGAAACAATAAAAACTGATCACAAGGTCGCTGCTGTCCACCGAGTTTCACTTTCTTTGGAAAAATAAATACATTTCCTTGATTTCACACTCACATTTTCGACACTTGACTTAAAGAGGAACGGTCCAATTTTCTTCTGTATTTTCTGATGTCCAGTTGGTCTCACTTATTGTAAATATTACAAATCAAATGTCACATAAGTTCAACTTCGATCGCACTTGTCATTGTTTAAAAAAAACCAAAGTGATCTTTAGACAATTTAAATGTATTTTCTTCATTTATATCTATCTAAACACTGACACTGATGCTATTATGTCAGAAATACAGTTAAAACTTGAGAAATCGCAGTAGTTCCACAATAAAACGTTGAATTCAGACCAGGCTATCCTGTATGAGGGATTGATATTATTTCCTATGTTACAGCTGAACATTAATTAGCTCGCATTCACAACTTGGGGCCTCATTAGTCAATCAGACTGTATTAAACTTTACCCTTCAGTGAAGGATCTAAAGTTCATTGAATTCAAAAAAGGTAAACCTGTATGAGGGATCTTCAGTAAATCCCAGTTCTTTTGAGGCCCTGATGTTGATCTCATGCCCCTCCTCTATACTTACATTTAGTGATTTCGGTAAATATCTCCTCAGCTCCTCTTCAGCCTTTTCCAGCTGATCTCCGGTCAGTTCCATGGCTGTGACTGTGGATGATACCGATCTGGTCTGGAGACATTAAGGATCCCGGACCAGAGACAAGAAACTGGATGACAAATCCACTGCAGTCTACGGAGTCTCAACTTTAAAACGGCGCTAAAATTAATTTCACTTCAACCATACGAGTTGAGGAGGAATTGTAAAAATTCTTGTCAAATGAAACACATAATGTTCACTCAATTTAAATAGAGATGGATTTTCTTAATTTCATTCTGTCTGTCTGTTAATATCAGAGCAGGAAACCAGGTCTCAGTGTCAACGGGCACTTTAGTTGCACAGGTTGGTATATGGTGTAGATAAGACCTGTTAGGAGGTCAAAGGTTTCTGCATAAATATGTTTCCCAACAGGATCTAAAATTCACTTTCATTTTGTTTTCTTTGAACAAAAAGATAATAAAAAATCTTCACCAGTGAAAACTGTATCAGAAGTTGTTCCAACAGCCATCAAAGAAATGTCATCACTCAGCTGGAGCTGGATCTTAACCAGACGGTCGGGTCCTCTGGTGGTCTTGGGCCCTGAGCCACGACCCAGTGGTCCTAACAGTTAACTGCCTTTGCCTCTGGCCATTCTGGCCAAAATGAGTGCATAAAACACCAGTGGCAGAAGAATCCATAAGAAATTCTGATCATGTTTGTGGCTGATTGGTTTTTTAGTGTTTTTGTGACCCTGCTTCTTCTTATATGTTCCAAACCACATTCATCAGCATGAACTATTTAATAATCAGCTTTGGCATTGTAAAACACAAGTTTTACTTTCATTTCTTTTTGAAAAGTCAAATTTATTCTTATTTTTCTGTCAGATATTTTGAAAATCCCAGGAGCTGAAATGACCTTCAGAAATGACACTTGGCACAATAACTACAGATCATGTGGACAGTTTCCCATAAATAACAGTACAACTTGCCACATGGCCACATGGTGGTGCTCAGTCTGCTCTACACAAGACTAAACTCACTGAAGTCCATCTGGATTTTATCTATTTATTCATTTATTGAAAAGGTGGATATTATTAAGTACTGTAAAATTTCATTAAACTGTGCAAATTTGAACTTAAATACATTTGTTAGACAGACTTAGAGGATTAAGATACACATTCCTCATATACACGTGTTATGTACTTCGGAAAACCTACCACGGTTTTTGCACTTTGTAAGTAAAAATTGGAGGAATTGTAAGTAAATTCTACAAGGGAGAAGTACACTTGTACTACTTGTGGATATCAGTTTCTTTTCTAGCAAACCTCAGCTAATCTACTGATGATTATTAATATGGTCATTGAATTTTACTCTCTCTGTCTTAAGTTTTACTTGGACTGACTGCATCAAACTGAAACATCTCAGCTAAAACCAATGGCTTTTCAAGACCATTTGTAAATTCTTTTTCTAACTTATTGATGGACTATATTTAAGTAACTATTTGCATTATTTTTCTGCAGTTTAATTGCTTACATTTGTTCTTAATGTTTTTGTTTATGGAAACAATGACTTTGAAAAAATGAGGCAACCTTTTAATTTAACACCTTTATTTTTCTGAAGTGACAAAACATCTGTTCACAGCTATATGCACATCACTAGAATAGATACAGATTGTCCTTTCTACTTTTCTATACATTACATTTTATGCAGCGCCACACAATTCAAAATATATTCTGCTTCATTTAAATTTGGAATAGTATGTATGTTCTGCGATGAAGTGTTCAGTCTCTTGAGGAGTCTGGGGAGTCTGGTCTAGTCTCTGGGAGGGTCCCGTCTGGTCTGGACTCCCACCGGGAATCGAACCCGCAACTAAGTCATGTGCTGCTCAAGTGACCACACGTTTACATCAAGTCACCAATCAACCTAGAAACGTTCTGCTGCCCACAGCCAGACTCAAACCCGCAGTCTTCTTATTATGGGGTGACTGCGTTAACACCTACAATCTCATTCTCCAGCAAAACGACATATGAGTGACAGGACAGGCACTTCAAGGGGCCAATTAGATTTCAGATGGGGCCTGTGGCCCCGCCCCCTAGAGCCGCCATTTAGTCCGCGTGATCTCAGAATGAGGAAAAGGTGTGTTTGTCCACCAAAAAGTGTTGTAGAAGTAAGAAAATCATCAACCACACAGGTAGAACCCGAGAAAATCCATAAAACAACAACAACGTCAAAAAAATAGAAACAGAAAAAAGCAGAATTTAGTAGGTGATAAAACTCCCTTTCCTGATTATTAGTTTTTTTAGTTAGTTACTGTGAACAGGATCCCGTTCTACGTACTCCGGTACGGTAGGTGGCGGGAATGTGATCTGCCAATAAATGCGTCGAAGAAGAAGAAGAAGAAGAAGAAGAAGAAGAAGAAGAGAAGCTAGCTAGTTAAAGTACGGTTAGCTTAGCTAAAGTTAGCAGCAAAACGGGACCTGTGAAGTGACAGTAATTGGTTTAACACGACTTTATATCACTAATCATTCAGATAAAACTGATGAACTTACCGTTTCTTCCGAGAAAAAGGTAAAATTCTTATTTTATCCTCTTTTTTTTCCAACAAAACGTCAAGAATAATATTAGACACATTTCGAGTAGAATGTTCTTTCCCATAGGCCGGGTGTCTTTTTAGGATTAAAAGTTCACAGGTCAAAGGTCACAATAAGATGCAAGCGTTGAAATAAAAAAATAACATGTTTATTTAACTGCTCAATACAGAAACATAAGAGCGACAAATCTTTGGCTTTACCTCTATGTATTTGAAAGAAAAAAAGGTACTGTTTAATTGTACACACTTTTTAAACATTGTGCAAAATAAAGACATTTTTAAATAACATCTATATTACTGATCCCAAGTCAGTAACATTTCACACAAACTGAAACACACAATTTTCCTCCACTGAAGCGTTTTGGAAAATCACATTAAATGAAGTTCTAAAAAAAAAAAAAAAAGGTGGATAAATACACATACTGTATCATTTATCAATGCTGTGAAGCCAGGCGTGGTCACCGTGCTGAGAGGCACCATATCTTTAGAAATGAACTCAGTTATTGCCTGAGTGACATCCCCATTTAGGACTCCCTTTTTAAAGCTGAAATATTTCCACTCTGCTGATGTGCTGTTGAGTCAGTTTCTGATGGGTCCATTGCACAGCAGGCCAAGGTGCAACATAAAAAGTTGTCGAGTGGTCCTCTTTTTTTTTTATGTGGCCATATTGCAATCACACTCGTTGCGATTAGAAAATCGAATTTTTTCATATTGCAATATTATCGCAAATGCAATTAATCGTTCAGCCCTAATTTTTATGACGAAAGAAATAAAGTAAATTACAAGCATTTAAAATTTTAATTTGATGAAAGAACTGAAAATATATCAAACCTTTCTGATTTTACCTTCATAAACACCACAGTTGATTAGTTGGTTGGTTATTAGCCAGAACTCATCCACCTCTAAATCAGTCATCAGAACACTTCTCAGATTTGTTCTGGTCGAGGCTCACCGAAGCATTTTCAGTCCGACCTCTTGGGGGTGAATGTGAACCTGAAAATCTGACTGACAAATTTTCTCCACAGTCTTAAGTGCTGTATTGATGAGTGATTGATATTATTTCCTATGTTACAGCTGAACATTGATTAGCTCTCATTCACAACTGGAGGCCTCATTAGTCAATCAGACTGTATTAAACATTACCCTTCAGTGAAGGATCTAAAGATCATTGAATTTAAACCAGGTAAACCTGTATGAGGGAACTTCAGTAAATCCCAGTTCTTTTAACACCCTGATGTTGATCTCATGCTCCTGCTCTACAGAGCAGTAGACTGGATAACCCTCAGCATGGAGTCTCCTGGCCAAAGTGATGGTCACCACTTTGGCGTAACCTTTCAGTCTGTGCTCCTGCAGAGTGTACAACATCCCCATTTCACATCTGGAGTAGGTGAGGATCCAGGACACAGGCTTCCTGTCTGCATCCAGCACACAGCAGGACGGGAAGTTTACAATCATGTTACGGATCATGTTTTTAGCTGCACCTCCCTTTCCAAACTTCCATGTTTGAGCCACCAAGTCAACATGAGATTCATCCAGAGAGCCGAGTGAGATCCCTGAACTGATGGAGAAAAGAAGGAAAGAGCAGCATCCTGTTTCAGTAACACAATAATAAAACCTGTAATAACTGTTTTGTCTCACACTAGAATTCAGATACAGCTGCATAAATAGGCTTTACCTGTCTATAGGAGGAAGCCTGGACATGTCCTGTAGTGTCATCACATGACACACCGTTATTTTGTTGCTGGATACGTTCTTTTCTGAGGCCATCCCTGTGAGTACATCTATGTGGCAAAAATCGATTCCTGGGACAAAAGAAAAAATTATTATTCTGAAAATAAAAAACTGTTAAAACGTGTTTGAAACTGTAGTTTACATTTTTACTGAGAAACTTTCATTAAACCAGAATGAATGATTCCAGTTAATTATTTCCACCTTCCACTGGAACCTTCAATGTGAAAATGTGGATGCTCTCATAACCTTTCACAGTGTAGCAGTGAGTTAATGAACTGACTTATGTTATTAATTTTGTCAGAGAAACTGAAGAGAGAAAGTGTTTGACAATACCAATACACATGTACTTGGTCCAGTCAAGAACAGAGGAGTTCTCCATGATTTCCTTCAGAGCAGCTGGATCAGTTGTGAAAATTATTAAATCTTTAAAGAGATCATCCTCCTGAAAAAGGAGAGATGATAAGATCCTGTATGAAGACATATAATACACATAATCTTTGACAGTTATCTGTCCAGTTACCTGTAAACACTGTGGTTTGCAGATAAACACTCTGAACTCTGGCCATTTGTCCACTATAAACTTCACAGGATCTGCTCTGACTCTCTTATTGAGGACCAAGGTGCCGTAAACCTGAAGAAATGAACCAAACAGCTTCATCATGATGCATCTGACAGTTTGATGAGTTATTTCTGAAGTACAGCACATTCAGCAGTGAGGACAAAGCAGACCAGCAGCCATCATAAGTTTCCAAAATAACACAAAAAACACACACCATCTGTGATTTCGGTAAATATCTCCTCAGCTCCTCTTCAGCCTTTTCCAGCTGATCTCCGGTCAGTTCCATGGCTGTGACTGTGGATGATACCGACCTGGTCTGGAGACATGAAGGATCCCGGACCAGAAACAGTAAAAACAGATCACAAGTTCACTGCTGTGTTTTTAGTTTCACTTTTAAATCATCTGATTTAAAGACGAATGTAAACCACCTCTTCCGTGTTTTCTGAGCTCGGTTTGGTCTTCTGTGTTTTAAGTCCAGTGTCAGATAAGTCCGACTTTTTCAGCTGTGTAACTTTCCTCCATTTACTTTCAGATGTGTTTTCTTCAGGATGATCCGTCCCTTTACCTGTGCTCCTTCTCCTGGTGATCACCTTCCTGTTGACTCAGTAAACTCTCCTCCCCCGTCCTGCCGGATCTGTCTTTGCAGCAAAACTACACTTTCCGGTTCCTCTCTGCTTCAGCAGGTAAAGTTTTATGAAGAACCGGTTCTGTTACAGACCTTTGTTAAACCTCCTCCTACACTGATTAACTCTCAGCTCCCCATTCAGTACTTTTCCACTCACTCTGCCTGCCAACCATCATCCCCTCATCAGCTCACTAAAGGTCATCACCAACTGTCCATCGTTAAAACTGAGGCAGCTCATGTCCCTTTTTTCTTTTTGACAGTCTGTTGCATGTGAGAAGTGTGTAACATGAGGACCTATACAGACTTCCCTTGCTAATAACACCATTCCTGTAGTGCAGCAAGAAGTGAGAAAGGTAAAGACGGAAATAAATGATTCTTTATTTCATTATTGCCATGATTAAAGGATGAACAGCATACTGAGCATCAGACTAGTTGTCCACATTAGATGAAAAAAAGTTTTTTAATTACCTAAACGTATGTACTTGGTCCAGTCAGTGACGCCAGTGGCAGAAGAATCCATAAGAATTTCTGATCATGTTTGTGTCGATTGGTTTTTTTAATGTTTTTGAGACCCTGCTTCTTCTTATATTTCATGTTCGAAACCACACTCATCAGCATGAACTATTTAATAATCAGCTTTGGCATTGTAAAACACAAGTTTTACTTTCATTTCTTTTTGAAAAGTCAAATTTATTCTTATTTTTCTGTCAGATATTTTGAAAATCCCAGGAGCTGAAATGACCTTCAGAAATGACACTTGGCACAATAACTACAGATCATGTGGACAGTTTCCCATAAATAACAGTACAACTTGCCACATGGCCACATGGTGGTGCTCAGTCTGCTCTACACAAGACTAAACTCACTGAAGTCCATCTGGATTTTATCTATTTATTCATTTATTGATAAAGTGGACATTAATAAATACAGTAAAATTTCATAAAACTGTGCAAATTTGAACTTAAATACATTTGTTAGACAGACTTACAGGATTAAGATACACATTCCTCATATACATGTGGAAGGTCACTAAAAATATGGGTGATAATAACAGAAGTATCTTAGGACAAGACAGGGCTTGATAAATATTGGCCACAACTCATGAAGCTTATTGGATGCAGTGTGTTCTGGTCGAGGCTCACTAAAGTATTTTGACCTGACCTGTAGGGGCTGAATGTGAACTGCAGAATCTCAATGACTAATTGTCACCAAATATTCTGGGGGTGGGTTCGAACCAGAGTCTTAAGCCCTGTATTGATTGAGTTATTGATATTATTTGTGTGTATTAATTAGCTCTCATTCACAACCTTAAGGCCTCATTAGTCAATTAGACTGTATTAAACATTACCTTTCATTGAAATATCTAAATATAATTGAATTCAAAACATGCTGTCCTGTATGAGGGATCTTCAGTAAATCCTAAATCTTTTAAAACTCTGATGTTGGTCTCATGCCCCTCTTCTATGAGGCAGTAGACTGGGCAGCCCTTTTCAAGGAGTCTCCTGGCCAAAATGCTGGTCACGACTTTTGCGTAGCCTTTCTGTCTGTACTCTGGAAGAGTGTGCAAAACCCCAATGGCAGATATAGAATAGGTGAGGATCCAGGACACAGGCTTCCTGTCTGCATCCAGCGCACAGCAGGACGGGAAGTTTACAACCATGTTACGGATCATGTTTTTAGCTGCACCTCCCTTTCCAAACTTCCACGTCTGAGTCACCAAGTCAAGATGAGATTCATCCAGAGAGCCGAGTGAGATCCCTGAACTGATGGAGAAAAGAGGAAGGAAAGAGCAGCATCCTGTTTCAGTAACACAATAATAAAACCTGTAATAACTGTTTTGTCTCACACTAGAAATCAGATACAGCTGCATAAATAGGCTTTACCTGTCTATAGGGGGAAGCCTGGACACGTCCTCTAGTGTCATCATGTGAGCAACTGATATTTCTTTGCTGGATATGTTCTTTTCTGAGGCCATCCCTGTGAGAATATTCATGTAGCGAAGATCGATTCCTGGGACAGAAGAAAAAAATTCTTATTTTCAAAATGAGAAAAAGCTATGCAACAAAATTTTTTGTCATCTTTTTCTGATCATAAAATGATTAACCACCAACAGTGAGAGGACTTTGAACTAAATGAAATAGAAGGGGAAGTTAAAGATACAACTCTATGTAATGATAAAAGCAGTGACAAATCGTGTTCAATAGAGTATCAGGTCTGGCTCTATTTTTACGTGTTGAATAATCACTCGGTGGAAAACTAGAGATTAGTGACGGGTGTGCCAAACGGGTGTATACTTCACTGGACATACAGAAAAATGGGAGTTAAATGAACTGACTTATGTTATTATTGTTGTCAGAGAGACTGAAGAAAACAAAAGTTTTTTAAATTACCTAAACGCATGTACTTGGTCCAGTCAATGACAGAGGAGTTCTCCATGATTTCCTTCAGAGCAGCTGGATCAGTTGTGAAAATCACAGTGTCTCTGAAGAGATCATCCTCCTGTAAGAAAGAAAAGACTTTAAGATCCTGTATGAAGACACATAATACACATAATCTTTGACAGTTATCTGTCCAGTTACCTGTAAACACTGTGGTTTGCAGATAAACACTCTGAACTCTGGCCATTTGTCCACTATAAACTTCACAGGATCTGCTCTGAATCTGTTATTGAGGACCAAGGTGCCGTAAACCTGAAGAAATGAACCAAACAGCTTCATCATGATCCATCTGACAGTTTGATGAGTTATTTCTGAAGTACAGCACATTCAGCAGTGAGGACAAAGCAGACCAGCAGCCATCATAAGTTTCCAGAATACCACAAAAAACACACACCAGTTGTGATCTCGGTAAATATCTCCTCAGCTCCTCTTCAGCCTTTTCCAGCTGATCTCCGGTCAGTTCCATGGTTTTTGAAGGTGGATGTTTTAAAAGAAGAAAGTATGTCTAACGCCAGCATCAATTCTTCCTGCGTCGTCACCCGGAGCAGCAGATGAATGTGGGCGGAGCCTCCACGTCCTCTGCACAGCTCAATAAACAGGCTCCAGCTCAGCGCTGGAAATCCTCCACACTCCTTCCTTTAGTGTGCTTTTCACCAAATATTTCACATCCCAGGTCAAATAAGCCACCAGTTTTTGTTTTTTTTTTTTTTCCATTTTCGTCTCTGCTTATGTAATAATAGATAAGCACAGCGAAGGTAGTCCTTCGCCTTAAAGGCGCAGGGAACCGGAAGTGGGCTGCACCTCTGCAGACATGCGGGCTGCGTTCACTTTGACTTTTGTGCAGCGTGTGTAGAAAAGCTTTACAGTTACTGAATGTATGTGCTGAAGTCACTTCAGGTGCTGAGCATGAAATCAGCATCTCTGTCATAATTATACACAGGAGCAACATCTGTGTGGGATGTAGCATTGCATTGAGTTGCAACAATATCATGTTAAGCTCAATTTAGAAGCCTAAAGTCAAACTGTATGGCACATATGATGACACGCTGTCAATAAATGAGATTTGAACAATTACTTTAATATAAAAAATAAACTGCCACATCAATTACAGGAGGGGTTTTGAATGACTTTTTTTTGTTACATCCATTCATTTACAAACCATACTGCAAGCACATGGTGGTGAAATGCCAATTCAAATTCAAAAGTTGAATTCAAACCATGCTGCCCTGTATGTGGGATCCTCCACGAAGCCCAGGTTCTTGAAGAGCCTGAAGGAGCCCACGTTCTCCTCCTCTATGAAGCAGTACACTGGGTAGCCCTCGGCGTGGAGCCTTCTGGCCATGACGCTGATCAACACTTTGGCGTAGCCTTTCCCTCTGTGCTCTGGCAGAGTGTACAATAAGCCCAGGGCGCAGTAATCGTACAACAGGATCCACGACACCGGCTGGCCTTGGCTGTCAGTGATGCAGCATGATAAGAAGTTGCTGATGAGGTTGTTAACAATTTTGTAACCCTGTTCGTTGCCTCCGAACTTCCAGGTTTTATTCACCAAGTCAACGTGGGAATCATTCAGAGATGAAATCCTCGATTCAAGCTCACTGCAGAGGAAAGTGTTACTGACAAACTTAAATTGTAGAAGAGGAGAAGTGCATCCTTTTAAATCTGTTTGAATTATCTGAGCGTACCTGTCGATGTTTGGCGAGAGAAGACAGCTGCTGTCTGGTAAATAAAGAAGATGCACCAGAGTGTAGCATTTGTTGTTAACTTCTTTTTTGGCAGACACTTCTCTGAGCATGGGCACATGAGAATAGTCCAATCCTGTTGGAAAAATAAATCAATTTTTTGATGCAGCTTGTTTTTGTTTTTTTTAGTTGAACATGTAATTTATTGATGTCATTTATTCTTGATTGGTGATTATTTAGCGTTGGATACTCATAGCTCAACTCAGAATCTGCTCATTTGTGTGTGAGAGGCCGAATTAAAACTAACGAGTCTCTGGGAACATTCAGCTTTAATATCTTACTGTTTATTACTGATAAACTAATTATACAGTTATAAAAATGCTTCGTATTCTATCACACCACTACATTATGTTACTTAAGTACCTGCTGTGACATTTACCTCTGACAAATGTATTATATGAAATAGACACGGACAGATTCTAAGTGAGTAAATTACCAAACAACACTGAGTGAGACACTCCACCAATAAACCTGGGTTACAGATAAGTCTCATCATGGTTGAGAAAAAAAAAAAACATTTGTTCTCTGCGGTTTTCTCATCTCACCTCCAATTTGGAAAGTAGTGGTGGTCCAGTCAACTGCATCCTCCTCTGTCAGCAGTTTCCTCAAAATGTGCTCGTCCAGGCTGAAGTATGCCACCTTTTTCTTGAATTCATGAACCTGCTTGTTCTGTTTAAGAAACACAACATTTAACTGCCATGCAGCACACAGTGCCTGTTCCAACAGGACATGAACCCACCTTGGGATCCGGTCGACAGATGATAACCTTAAAATCAGGCCAAGTATCAACAACAACCTCCAGTGTCGTGGGTTTTTTCCTGTTCATGGCATACAGGAAGCCATAGACCTTAAAATGGATCACAGTGGAAGTTGAACAGATTTGACTCCACATGCAGTCTCATTGAAACTGACATATTGAAGGAACTGTCTTAAATGTTTACCTTCAGGCTCTTCGGTATGTGTTTTTGCAGAACTTGCTCAGCAATACGCAGCTCATCGTTGTGAAGGATTTTCATGTTTTGACAGGTCGACTTCCTCCTGACTGACTGAAACGCCTAAATCTGCGTACAGTCATCTGCCCCTCTGAAACTCAGACAGGAGATCATTCTCTGGCAATCATTGACAAACTGTTCATTATGTTTATGTCCTCCGTTTCATTTTGCAACCTTATGTAGTCTACTTCCTGCCCTTCGCGCAATTTAACAATAAAAGACTTGTGGATTTTCAAAATAAAATGTGCACATAGTGCGATTCGGAGAAGAAAATTTTGGGAGGGAAGTTTCTACTTCTATCTGTAGATAAAAATTCATTATGTCTGTAAAAGCATGCCTTAGAAATGGACACAAAAATGTGTAAAGAATTTATATGAATTAAGTATAAAAAGACAAAAAAAGAGAAAGAGGTTGTTTATAAAAAAAATCTGCTTTTATTATTGTTATTTAGCTAATGATAGCAGTAAAAGTGTTACTCCTTAAATTATATTCTTCACATCCTTCAAATTATATCTCTTCTTTCTGCTCCTTTCTGATCAGGAAAAGTGTTAATTTGAAAAGAACATGAATTTATGGAAAATTCACATTGTGTAACTGCACTATCATGAAAGGAACAAATAAAAAATTTTTTATTAAAAAATGTAAAAACATTTACCATTGCTAAGAGTAAAAAAATAATAATTCACACATTGACACATTCATTAAACCATTTATGTTTCATTTAATTTTCAATTTAATTTTAAAAACAGTGTGTTCTTTTGATTATGGTATTGCAACACAATGCTTATGCATTATAAAACTGCCCCAGCTGGTATGACAACAATAAAGCATGTTATTCTGACTTTTAGAGATTATTCAGTTTAGTATACGATGAAATGGCATAGCGAAAAATGTAAAGGTTAATAACTTTGTGGTCTGTCAATACATGTTGCTTCTGTACTAAAGTTTACTTTTAGAAACAACGCCCATGATGGCGATTCTCCATGCAGATCTCCGTCTAGCATTTCTCTTCCAACACAGAGATTTCATTCATCCATGGGCGACTCCACACAACAAACTTGCATGTGTAAGGCTGTGGAGAAAAGTTTGGAAACACACACAGACATTTTACTAAACAATTTCATTCAAATAGGATAATAAACATTTTCATAATAAGGCACACCAAAGACTAATAAACTAATGTTGACCTAATTATCTGTTTAAAAATGACACAATTTAGTTTCACTGTCGTTATCAAAGAACTCCACATTAATTGCAGACACACTGCGGTCGTGTGAGAACTGACTTGGTGTCATATGAGAATGTGTTTTTGATGCTTGTTGCGAGCCATATTAATCACTTTGTCCTGTCAAATTCTAGCTTCTCTTTATTGTTGATGACTCACAGGGGAAGTATACAGTTGTTCCCCGATTTGATGAAACACTCGATCCACTGTTTAATACAGTGTGACGTTTAAAAACTGCCTCTAAAGTAATAAGACTTGATGCCACCTCCTTGATTTAAGTTATTACCCGAGCCAGTGCCTGGTCCTGGTGGACGCTACACTCTTGGTCAGTTGCACCCTTTCTGCAGGGGGTCTTGCCCATTCTCACAGTGAAAGTGTATTTGCTGCCAGCAACCACCTGCAGGAAGAAGAGGGCGAGACACAATGATCAGCATAAACCTTGATAATACATTAATGCTCATAATCAGCTTAAGTCGGTCGCACCAACAGAATGATGTGATGAGGGCATGAAAATATTGCACCTCTAACCAGCAAAGACACATGAAGGTGCAGCTTCATCTTGTGTAGACACAAAAATGACACAAAGCAGTGTTTAATAAGATGGTACAGTGTTGTGGGGCTTTTGTGGAGGCCGGACCGACCTGTCTCTGGGCGCTGATCACCTGGGCCACATCGCTCAGGTACAGGTCGTTGGTGCCTTTGTTGTGTTGGACGACGGCGAACTTCAGGGCTTCTTGGACCGCCGGTTCGTTGACGTCCACGCTTTGGGGGGCCCCCACCAAACCGGCCAGCCCGACGGCCAGGAGGGCGGCGAAGACCGGGAGGACCGGGAGCTTCCACATCGCGTCGGTGTGCGGAGAGAAGAAGACAGAAAGAAATAAAATAAAATAAAATAAAATAAAACGGCGTCGACGAAACGTGAGGAGCGGAGCGAGGAGAAACAACAAACCAAAAAAAAAAATCGCAGCTGTCGCCTCCCGTGTTATATAAACAATGACGTCACGGACTGCTGTTGGAACATCTCGCGAGAATCACTCGTGTTCGGTCGAACCGTCCGCGCCCCTTTTCTTCACCCATATCTTCCTTTACTTTAATTATTTTTATTTGTTTTTAAAGCTCATTTAACTCTAGGTTATCATCAAAACGGCGTATTTTATGCTCGTGGACACTTTTAAAATCATCAGGTCGTTTATTTTAACTCCAACTTTATTATTTTGTTTTTACAACCTGCTCACCTCACACGCGCACACCTTTGGACCCTCCCAATGGAAAGATTACAGGTTTTAAAGTAAGTATACTTTAAGACTGGAAGGCGCAGACTGTGTAATTTAATTTGGATTAGAATATTTATGGCGAGCTGTAATTATCTGCACTAAGTGCTTTTTCCGCACTTCGCAGGGAAACTTTCCTCGGCTTGGAAGCCACCCAGCAGCGGCTTGTCATTGGCACAGCTGTGGCAGCTGGGGGGGCCATGCTGGTTTACTTAGTGCGTAAAAGAAAAGAAGTGAGGACTGTCCCTGTTGGTGAGGGGTGGTGGGGAGCAGGAGACCAGCCGCTGACAGAGGATGACAACATCCACCCCTTTCAAGTGCAAACCTCAGATGAAGAGATTGAGGTGATTTCGACCAACCAACTGCAAAACTAAAAGCAATGACAGTTTAATTAGTAGGATGTTTTGGTATGTGTATGAAGTAATCATCTGTTTTCTCACTCAACAGGACCTTTATCAGCGCATTGACAGAGCCCGATACACTGCACCTTTAGAAGACAGTGGGTTCCACTACGGCTTCAGGTCCACGCATCTGACCAAAGTGGTCTCCTACTGGAGACACAAGTTTGACTGGAAAAGTCAAGTGGCAGTGCTGAACAAGTATTCACACTTTAAAACCAAAATAGAAGGTACATGTCCCTGATAGTTTGGATATCTGACTGTCAGTCTTGTCCACATTTTCTATATTTTCAGTCCTTCTGATGCTTTTTCTCTCATTCAGGACTGGATGTGCACTTCGTCCATGTTCGGCCGCGACCCCGTGAGAATCAGAAGGTTCTGCCTCTTATGCTTGTTCACGGCTGGCCTGGCTCCTTCTACGAGTTCTACAAGATTCTGCCGCTTCTCACAGAGAACCAGGACGGTGTTGTGTTTGAGGTCATATGCCCATCCATCCCCGGCTATGGCTTCTCAGAGGCTCCCCATAAAAAAGGTACATGATTCTGAACACGTGTATTTCACCCTGATCTGCAGATGTTTACACGTGGTACTCCTCTGTGTCCTCTCAGGATTCGACAGTCTCGCTGCAGCCCGAGTTTTCCTGAAACTCATGGATCGTTTAGGATTCTCACAGTTCTATCTGCAGGGAGGCGACTGGGGCTCCCTGATCACCACCAACATGGCACAGATGAAGCCACAGTAAGACAAGGCAAACCAAACTCTCGCTGAAAACAAGCTGCGCCTTGAGTTAAATTCCCCTCGACCTGCGTTTTTTTTTTTTTTTTTTTAAAGCAGTTGGGCGAGGTAAATTGTGAAATTGTTTGCGGTGTACAAAGTACAGAAGTTGGCCAAAAAAAAAAACCAGACAGATTCCTGGAGCGTCAAATAAAAAAAGGATATTTAGCCACAGGAAAAAAGATATAGTTCTATGAATTTATACAAATTAAGATGTCCTATAATCTCAGGTTAAACAGATTTTTTATGTGTTTCACAACCTGCCTCTCCAGATGTGTGAAAGGTCTCCACTTGAACATGTTCATGATAAGAAGGGGGTTCAAAATGCTACTGTCCCTGATAATCGGTCAGTATCTGCCCTTCCTGGTGGGCCTTACCCGAGAAGATGTCCGCAGGTTGTTCCCATTCTTTCAGAAGAATGTCTGGAACATCTTGGAGGAAACAGGCTATTTACACATTCAGGGTACCAAACCAGACACTGCAGGTAAAGACAAACACAACCAGGAAATAAACACACCCGCTCTATATTGACACACGATGGATGAAAAGCAGTCTAGAATTTATGGGAAACTTCCCGAAACAGTCGACGAGATGCTGATCCTTCTGTGCGATCTCATCATTTTATTTTGAGTTTAAATGGGTCCCATTCACAGGTTGTGGACTTAATGATTCTCCTGTTGGTTTGGCCGCCTTCATTCTGGAGAAATTTTCCACCTGGACTGATATGAGTAACAGAGATCTGAACGACGGCGGACTGGAGAGGTACAAGACAAGATTTTCACTCTCACCCTTTTAGGATTGCTACTAAAGAAATGATATGGGGATAGCTGCAACATGGTTTGTGTCACTTTCTGACTGTGATTTATCATAAGTGACTGCATTTCCACAGGAAATTCAGTCTGGACGACCTCCTGACAAATGTCATGATCTACTGGACGACAGGCTCCATAGTGTCCTCCATGCGCTTTTACAAGGAGAACTTAAAGACGGATCCTGATCAGAGAGTGGATGGAAAGTATGTGGCCAACTGCAGTCTTTTATTGTGACAGGCCCTTTTTATCCTATCATGTGATGGTCCTAATTCAATTTTCACTTTGTGATTTAGGACAGGGGTATTCGTGCCTGTTGGACTGGCTGCCTTCCCCCGGGACCTGATGCACTGCCCCAAATCGTGGGCACAAAGCAAGTATCATAACATCTGCTGCTACACTTTCATGCCGCGGGGGGGTCACTTTGCTGCCTTTGAGGAGCCCCAGCTGCTAGCCGACAACATTGTCCAGTTTGTCGAAAAAGTGGAAAAGTTGTGAATACAACAAATTCAACGCCAAAGCTGCTGCTGTTCTTTTGTTTTAATCATTACGTTTGATGTAGATCGATCACTAAATGGGACACACATACAGATTCTTGTTACTCTCATGCCACAATACGTTTTATAGCTTGATATGAATGCACTGCTGAAGTCATTACAGATTATGGTTTTTGTAAACATGTACACAGACGATACTTACAATCCGATGTCTCCACAGAAAATAAAAAACCATCATTATAAATCAAAAGTTATTCTCGTTAAAAATATAATGCACCATTATTATGTGGGTTTTTCTGTTTAACGTGTTAAGAAATGTGTGATATTTGATACATTCTTTAAGAATACAAACAATAATAAACACAATTGTGAAACAGATTGTGTTACCTGCCAAAGCATTTCAAACTCACATATTCCAGAAGACATTACAAAAAGAAATATGCCATCCTGCTTGTATGAATAAAGTCATTGTTTGAATTTACATACTTTTAATTACAAGTAGTAAAAATGTAATTCATTAAAATATGCACAATTCCATTCAAAATCCACTGCCATTAAAATTTTAACTGGAAGATACAGAATCCAGTCTCAGACTATGCTTTCAAAACGTTTTGGGTCAGTTGCTGAAGCCCTTGATAGTCATGGGTGCCTGAAACCACACATAATCCTGCCATTCTGACTCCTCTACCCGTGGTTCCTTGCAGGTGCTGGGATCAGTAGACAGAGCAATAACTTTGTTCTTTACACGAGTTGGCACCTTGAATTGCAGTTTAGGGCGGAACCAACCTACGCCGCAATCTCTGTGAGCCAGCACTAAGACTGTGGTGGGCATCAAACGAACAGGTCTGGTGTCAGACAAAATGTCAGCCACGAAAAGAGTGCGGAAAAGTTGTCTTAAGCACGAGGACACCCGCAGACACTGATCTCCACCAGCCAATACCAGCGCATCCATGTTGATCTCGTAAAGCTCCTTGGGGAGGATCAGGGAGCCACCCAGTAGGAGCAGTACACGGGGCACTCTGCTAAGAGAAAATAACATTTCCAACTGTTGCAGCACCTCCTCTAGCTCTTGAAGGGTTTGATGACACTTCCGCCAGTCCATGTCTGCAGACTGCACGGGCCTCTGGTGCACGGTGTCCTTATCCTGATGAAGCAAAACATTCAAACAGCTTTAATTCAAAATCAACATAGTGGCCGTTTGATGTGCAGCGTGAAAATGTCTTCAATTCACCTGCACTGCAGTTTGTTGTTTTTTTTGGGAGTACACCAGCTGGTCATACGTCATGGGAAGTTGCTGTCTCTGATAGAGAATGCACTTGAGGATCTCGCTGACAAAGCGATAGCAGCCCTCCTGAGTAACAGTGCCGTGAAAGACGACATTCACACGGCCTTCCTCCTGCGCTCTTCTCACCACCTCAGCATCGCTGTCCTCTGTTGTACTATGTTGTTTACTGGCAGTCGCATTGGAAACTTGCAAACTTCTCTGACCAGAAGAATCTTCTTGGGTATTATCTGTCCAAACAGGGACCAGAATAATGTCATTAGAGTGAGTAATGGACCTGTCTTTCTCAATATTAGCTTGTTAAATGTTGAGGGAAATCTAGGGAGGCCAGTTTTCCCAATGAAGCCATTGTTACTTTGTCCTTATAACCTCATTTATCTGTTGTCTGGCTGTGGTGAATGAATTAAGATTCTTTTGCTTGAGAATAAAAACTGAATACTGAACATTTTTGCTTTAGTACACATCTAAATATCATCAGCTGTATTCAGCAAATCAGAAATACTATGCTCATATGAATTGCACAATTAGTTTATTATACCTGCAGCAGACAAAGATTTGTATTTTTTTTATCTTTTTATGCCAATGTTTACCTTAATGTTTCATGATATTTCTCTCCAAAGTACCTTTACATTACATTACATGCAGTCCAACAACAAAAAGGTTCAGACTGTACTCAGTAAACAACCTCAGGGGTGACACAGTTTGTTTTGTTTTGTTGACACATCTTCTCTGTTTAATATCACAAACATGTTAGAAATGAATAACTGCATGTTGGAAACACGGAGACTCGGACAGACGGCTGTTTTAGCTTTACCCACCCGCAGTGACTGCCTCGGCGGTGTTTTCCTTGTCCTCACTCTTGTCTAGACTGTGCTCTGGTGGTTTTTGTGGACATCCAGAGGAAACATCTTTCACCTCTCCTCCGCTTTTTGCCTTTAGATTTGTGTTTACAGGCGGCGGGCAGACGACTTCGGCCATTTCCGCGGAGCTTCGACGTGACTTCGGGCCGTCGGGACTCGGCAACGCCGACACTTTAAACGTGTCCAGGCCGCTAATTTCTCCTCTCTCCGACGAAAACGACAGCCGCCTCCGTATTTCATGGTCTCCCCGGTTAACATCCGACCTTTTTTCCGGCTCTTCTGACTTCGATGTCGGTATAAACACGTCCGAAACCTCGGCCATACTTTTGAATGTCCCCGCCGGCTCTTCGCCGCGTTGCATCATGGGAAAGGCGAACCGGTTTAAATGTTGCCTTCATAGTTGCATCAAAAATATTCAAACCCTGACAGTTTAGTTTTGTTTTCATAGAAAACCTGCTCATCCGATTAAAAACACGGATTCATCTGGATGTAATCTCTCAAGTTTGTCTTACGGTTCGTAGAAAAAGCCTCAAATTTGCCACCGTGTTGAATTTTATCCCATCTGAAGCGTTGAAATGTGCGTTTTTGCATTATTTCATGTCATAAAATACAAATTCCTATTGAAACCGATGGATCTAGCGCTGTATTGTGTGTATATGGAAAAAATGGGACAACATAAACCAAATTTTCAGATAACTTTGACCTCGTAAAATCCATTTAACTACGAGGCGTTGCGTTTTCCCACGTGTCTCAAATGCAGCATGGTGGATCAGCTGTTTAAATTACAAAACAAAAGTTTTTTAATCACCTATAATGGATTTTTGGGTTAAAACTACTCTCCAGGTGATATATTCCAGTCACCTGTCACCCCCAGCCCTGTGACTGCTGCTCAGGTGGGGCCAACCCTCTGCAGAAGCATCAGATAAGTTCAGGAGAAGCATTAAAAACCAGCAGCTTGGAAGATCAGCTGTATCAAATGGCTTTTTAAATCAATGCATTTGGCACCAACTGAGTCTCTTATTAACTGATTAATCAGCTCGGTAATGGGGGTGTCTAGATGTGCACAATTTCTTTTAATCAAACTTGAATGGATCCCACAGACACCCGTGGCTCTGAATTGTGGTTAATATTTATTTCATGCTGTCCTGTTCACCCTGTTCCGTCAAAGAGAGGGTAGGTTTTGCTTTTTTATTTTACTTCATCAGTAATTCTCTTTTCCCTCAATGCATGATATCCGACTTAAGAACAAAACCCCTCATAAGGTCCTCTATTCATTTAGATAGAAATGCAAGGTCAGCCTTTCTTAAGACACCTCAATATATTCAGGTCTAATCTTTATATTAGCTTGTCAACTTTGTATTACATTAGATAGTATTTTTGTTTTAGTGAGGTGATGATCAAAAATTAGATCTAAATTATGATCAAATATCAAATTAAACTCCAATTGACTTGTATTTTGACTTTTTATACTTGACCCCCTCTAAAATGAAATAATTTATCAAAAAACAAAATTCAAAACTGTTTTATATTCTTTCATACTTAAGTTGGAAACGAAACTGTAATGTTTGACCCTCTCATTTTTTTTATTTCACAAGTGAATATAATATTTGATGGTGAAGTGAAGCCTGCAGTTTATTTTATAAAGAAAAGGGTTTGGACTTCAGGTTAACAATCCAGCCAGCAGGAGGTCTGTCTGGAGCAAAGAGGGCAGGAGGACAAAGCCCAGGTGTGATAATTAGGTGTGTAGTACTCTGAATTGTTTTTCCTCCTCCTCCTCCTCCTCCTAAGAAGAAGAAGAAGAAGAAGAAGAAGAAGAAGAAGAAGAAGAAGTGCCGACTGATTGTGATTAAAAATGGCTTCTGTGAGAGTTGCAGTTCGAGTTCGCCCCCTAAATAAGAGGTAAGAAGGGCGTCCGCTTATTATCCCCCCCCCAAAAAAAAAAAAAAAAAAAACAACAAACAAACAAACACCCAATATATTTTAACCAGACGTTCAACATCCCCACAGAGAAAAGCAGTTATCATCTAAGGTTATAATTCACATCGACGACAGCACCGCAACTATCCATAAGGTATTTTATCACCACATAAAAATCCGCCACACTTCGTTAAGTTTTTATTAAAAGACAAGAGTTTTTTTTTTCCCTTTTAATGTTGAAACACCACCAGCCTCCTCCTGTTCGAAGGGACGAAGTGAAAGGCAGCAGGAAAAGCTTTCATTTTGACTTCTCTTTTGATTCTACTGACAGAAGGAGCCCCACGTTTGCATCCCAGGAGAAGGTATCTGATTTCATCTGCTTTTAGTCGACTCTTCTGTGTTTTTCCTTTTTTTTTTTTTTTTTTTAGAAGCTGATGTCTTTTATCAGTGCTTTCCTCTGCTTATTGAGATTTTTCAGGTTTTGGGATCTGATGTGCTGAAAGCTGCCTTTGATGGCTTCAACGCCTGCATTTTTGCCTACGGTCAAACAGGCTCAGGGAAGTCTTACACCATGATGGGCCATGCAGTAAGTAAGGCCCTGTCAGCTTTCTCAGGAGCACTATAAGCTAAAGTGCCTCTTTCTAAAAATGATCCTGCAGGTTAGCCACCCTATAATCATTCTTAGGCCGTGTCTAACTTGAGTGCCGAATATGCCCTTTACATTATCCCCTCTATCAAGAGGAACCATTGCACATGATGGCAGAATATCTCTGACACAGCCCCGTGGTGCACACAGTGTGTGCACATAACACAGGCTTCCCAGCGGAGTATAACGTGACTGATGATAACCTCATCAGAGGTCCTTCCTCTTCTCTTCATTTATCTCCATGTTTCTCCTAACTAATCAGAAAATGTGATGAAGGCAGCAACCCATAGCGCCTTTTTTTTTTTTTTTTTTTTTTTGTCCTCACCTTGCACAGCAATAGAAATTTCATTTTACCAACGAGGTTTCTGCTCGTCTACCAGGAGACTTGTGCAAGGTCATCAGCAGAGCTCCTGTCAACAGCCCGGATAATTATATATGCCTCTTAATGCTTACTATCTGTTACTTTGTAATTAAAACAAGAGGGCATGCAGCCCGGAGTGGAATTGCTTTAATGCTTCAGTAACTCCATATCAGATGAGCTGTTGTTTGTGTTGTTCAGCAGTCTTTGCATGTGCTGATTTGTGGTCACAGCGTAGCATGGACAGTCAAATTAAGAGAACATAATGGGTGCAAAATTAGATTGGCATTTTAATGTACACCAGTTGTGTAATTTTTATTTTTTTATTTTATTTTTTTGTAAGACCGCTAACTGCAACAGTGTTGTTGTTGTTTTTTTGTTTTTTTTTAAATGTGTAAGGAAGATAAAGGTTTAATCCCGCGGATCTGTGAAGGCCTGTTCCTGGAAATATCTCAAAGAAGCAAGAGTGATGCCGTGTCCATTCGTACAGAGGCGAGGTAAGGAACCAGCATGTACTAAATAACGTTTCTTTTCATCTTTGTTATTCTGTTTGACCTAACTCGAGTTAAGTCTTTTAAAAAAACAATAAAAAGACAAATTTAAAGCTTTATCACTGTAATTGAACAATAATCATTGTGGAAAATGGTATCTGGTCACATCAATATCCATTTTATGTCTCTGCTTCGCTCTTAAATGATATGCTCAGCGATGAAATTGAGGATTTTCAGCTTGTCAAGCTACTATGAACCCATTATTCATCCGTTTTCTATCATCTGTGCTGTAGGAACATAATTTGGGTTTAATTCAACTCTAGAATTAGGATTTTATTTGACAAGGTCTGCCAGGCCTTGCTGTAGAAATACTGAATATCTTGTTACTGAGTGAGCAATAGTTTTTGGCGAATAACATTTTTGTACAATAATTATGGGGATAGATCCAGCAGCGTCGTGGCTTTCACAGGGCTCACTCAAATAAGTTTCACACCTTTTATCAGTATAATTCAAGTTTATCATCAGTGCAACAGGAAATGCCTTTCGCTTGAAAGGTTTCTTTACATGAAAGGTATAAATTTTGTTTCAGCCTAGCAGCCTGGATGATGATGATGATGATGATAATAATAATTATTATTGTTAAACATCCTTTAAAAAGATTTTCTCTGGCTTCAAATTCAGAATTTTTTGACATAGAGGTGCCACAACAGTAAAACTGACAGGAATTTGTTTTTTTTGTTTTTTTTGGCTTGATATGAATACATAAAGTTTGTAAAACATCATTTCACTTTGTAATTCCTAATGAGGTTATAATGGCTGCAGTCAAAAGAAACTGGCTTAATAATCCTCCATGTTTTGTTGTTGTTGTTGTTGTTGTTGTTATAATGGAAGCTTTGCCTCTAGTCATTTAGAAACTCCAAATATTGTAACCCTTTGAGTTTTAAACTGTGCCAGAGATAAGCCAGCATGGCTGCATCCACTGGGTTAGATTCTGCCAGTTCGCTGCTGTCATGCTCCCGTAAAGCCTAATTGCTTCACGCCTTGCATTAGTTTTGAATCAGCCAGAGAGACTCGTCCCCGCTCCTCTTTTTTTTTTTTTGTTGTTTTTTTTTTTGTTGTTTTTGGGTGCGAGAACACTCCCACTGCGTTGCGATTGAAGTTCGATGCCAAAGCCTACTTTACATATGTTTGATTCATTGTCAATGCAAGTGCAATAATTTAGATCCAGACCTGCTGTGTATGTTTTTTCACCGTGAACAATGACTTGCAGCTTGTTTTGTTCTCACCTGGTGCTGTGCCATGCGCACATAAACACTGAAACCCTTTAATTAATTTGTGCCTTTGTGGCCTCGCATCAGATGTTTATTTGTTCTTTCTGCCTTGGCGCCAGCTATTTAGAGATCTACAATGAACGTGTGCAGGACCTTCTGAAGAAGAGAACAACGCCTACAGATGGATGTTTGAAAGTCAGAGAGCACCCCAGAGATGGGCCATATGTTGAAAGTGAGTCAGGATTTTATTCTCCATCCCAAAACGGTCTCAACTGGGTTTGTATGAAATGCAGAAAATCTAACCAAAAACAAAAAACCCCTGAAATCTTTGTGTAGATCTGTCCAAGCACTCGGTACATAACCACAATGACATGGAGGACCTTATATCTCTGGGCAACGCCAACCGAACCACAGCCAGCACGGACATGAACGACTTAAGCAGCCGCTCTCATGCCGTTTTAACCATCAGCTACACGCAGGTGAACTACAGCTGCTTCTCATTATTACATCAGTTATTTTGAAATGGGTTAAATATTCCTCTTAAGTTTCCCTGAGAACTCTTTGGGTGTTTAGTAAAGGCCATTTCTCAAGAGCTTTAATTATCCCCATGTATCCTTTTTTTTTTTTTTGTCTAGTGATAATTTTAAACGCGTCTCTTCATCTTCAAAGGCTTTTTCTTTTTTTTTTTTTCCCGTCCTAAGTAGCGCTTTTTGTCACGATGCTCCCCAAGTATTCCTCTGTGATGTTACCTCTTTTGAACTAAACGAAGATTGCTCGGTAATGACTACAGGCGTGGTTCGATGCGGAGCTGCCACATGAGACGCTGAGCAAGATCCACCTGGTGGACCTGGCGGGCAGTGAGAGAGCCGATGCCACGGGCGCCTCAGGCTCCAGACTGAAGGAAGGTGCCAACATCAACAAATCCCTGGTCACTCTGGGCAGTGTGATCTCAGCTCTGGGTAAATGGCAATTGCAAATACGGACACAAATCAACAGCTAACACCTTTATCTCGTTATGGCATATTTGGCTCAACACTGCGTGGAAATATTATTGTATTGTATAAACGGGCCTGTAATTTTATTCATCGCTTCAAAAAGACACTATGCGTGTCAATTGTCTAATCTGTCAGTTTTACAGCAATAACTTTTTCTTGTTGCAGAATTTGCAAAAACATTCTGCTCTGATAATGACTAATTATTATTGAATTTTCTTCAGGATCTTGGCAAACTCGAGCGCTTGGTGCAAATTATGCTGGTTAATTACCCCCTTTTCTGGCTCTATGGAACATTTCAATGAAATGTTTCATTTGTGACTCTGCTGAGGAAGTGTTTGTTAGTTTGAACTCATTGGCACAGCGGGAATGTGTGTGTCTGTGTGTATGTGTCTGGCCTCCTGCTCTCTCAACACCCACGGCTGAAGTGCCCTTTCGTTTAGCACCCTGCGCCCCCCTCACCTGCTCCCCGGGCGCTGCGCTGTGGCTGCCCCCCAGATGGGTTTAAATGCAGAGGTCAATTTTCTTTTGTTTGTGTATTTAAAATGAATAACTATTCTCTCTGTGCCACCTCCCAGCCAACCTTGGTGTAGGAGGACAGTCTACAAATAAGAAGAAGCAGATCTTCATTCCTTACCGAGACTCTGTACTGACCTGGCTACTAAAAGACAGCCTGGGAGGAAACTCCATAACTACTATGATAGCAAGTACGTACTGTAAAGACATTTCTGGCTGTCTCCAGAAGATTTATGCTGCTCCCACTTTTTTTTTTGCCTTCAAAAGATTGAAGAAGATGAAACAAAACCACACACAGTTGTTCTTCATGTGGTAGTATCTCACCACTTGCCATCATCCAACCATTTTTTTTTTTTTTTTTTCCTTCTGAAAGCCGTCTCCCCTGCTGATGTGAACTACGGGGAGACCCTGAGTACTTTGCGCTACGCCAGCCGAGCTAAGAACATAGTGAACTCTCCCACGGTGAATGAAGATGGCAGCGTGAAGGTTATCAGAGAGCTGCAGGGAGAGGTAGCCAGGCTCCGAAAGCTACTAGAGGAAGCCAGTCAGGTCCTGCATATGTCTGAGCCCACATAAGTCCATCAGGGACACCACAGCATATTTGTGGACCGTGTGTTTTATTCAAAGGCTATATAGTGTGTTGGCCTGTCTGTTCATTACTACCACAGGTCTCCTGTGGGGAGCCGACATCCTCTGTGAAAGTAGAGGAGGCTTTGCATCACAATGAGGAAAAGGTGAGGCATCCTCTTTAAGATGGAGTGCAGGTGTTTCTATGTTTTCCTTTTGAAAATAACACACCTGTTAGTCCTGCTGTTCCCTTCAGGTTCTAGCACTGACCAAGAAGTGGAGCAGCAAGTGGGGCGAGACTCAGAGTATCCTGCAGGTACGGCACAGATTCATTCATGTCTTTAAAAATTCAAAGAACAAACATTTATTATTCATATAACTGCAATATCTTTCCATTTGTCTCATACATATATCAGTAAGTCCACCGATGGAGCTACATTTGTTTTAATTCTGTGGACTCATCCAGCAATTAGTCACCTTGCCAGAAGCAATAGGAATTTGATCTGTGACTTTGTTAAAACAAATAATTCTTGCATTACATTGATGAAAAGCCCAAGTGAGCTTTTGTGTAAATATCCCGGAGCCAATTTTTGCATTGATTAGTTTGGCTTTCTGAGCTCTGGAACTGTATATTTGATTCTTGGACATGAACAAGAGGATAACAAGACTGTAACCAGAGAGGAGTGTTTTGAAGTGAGCTGTTCCGGTATGTTTTAGTTTTCTATTTAATCAGACGATGGTACAAAGATATTCTGTGAAAACCTCTGTAGTTTATCTACCCAACTTTTTTCATACAGACTTTTGTAAATATTAAGTAGAGTAAGTAGAATGTGCGCAGGTCTAATTTTGTGATAGTTGCATTTTTGGACTCTTTTTTTCCTTCTTCTTATGTTTCTTCTTGATTCACAATTTTTAGGTTTACTAAGGAATACATTTGTTTGTCTGTGTGTGTTTTATCTGAATAATGATGCAAAATTATGCAATTTGAGTCTTGAACAGAAAAAGTAAAGTAGAAGGCCACTGAGTACACAGACAGCAGAGGCTTCATTAATTTTTACATCTATCAACAAAACGCCAGCCTCCTGGCTCAGTTTTAGCATTCAGTATGTCGCCTCTTGCAGTTTTGTTGTCCTACCAGCTGGTGTCACTGTAAGTCTTGTGAACAGCCACGGCGGCTTCATGGACTGGAAATGGTAATGAGCGGTAGAGTCGACCTGTCATTTAAATTTAATTTCCCATCTATTCAGATTTAAATGGTGTCCAACAGCAGAGTTCTTGTAAGTTAAGTTATTGCGTGACAGTATTTGGGGAGAATGGAGAAAGGAGAAATAGAAAAGGTATGCTTCCTCCTCCAACCCAGGATGGTTTCTCTGAGCCTGGGACGGGGTGGAAACATCCTTTCAAGACCCCAAACTGCAACAAAATAAATAAATAAAAATGAAATGCCACAGTTTGCCAGCACAGAGTTTACACTGAACACTTTTTCTCTGTTGAATTTGTGCCCAACCTCCCAAATAACACCAAATGTCATCTGTTTGGGAATCATCGTGTTCAGCCAAGTAGCCTGTTGCATTATGCATTAAACTGTGAAGCGTGCCAGTCATGAGGAGTATGGAGTTGACTTTTCGTCTCTATTATACATGCTTACCAGTACATTTGCTCTGACAGTTTTTCGTTTTGTTGTTTTGTTTTGTTTTAGCTGTTTTGTTGCTGTAGCTTTTGAAAGATGTTTTTGAGTTTTGTTCTTGGACAAGATTACCAGAGGAAGATGCCAGATTGCTTTTTCCAAGGCTATAAATGTCAGAGCACATGGCGGGGGAAATTTAAATCTGCCATACATGAGTGTTGGTTACATGTGGATGTTGAGTAATTAATATTCTGCTCTGTATGATGGTTAGCAGGTGACATTTTAGTGGCTCGACAGGCCTTTTATTCATGACTGTGTATTGGAACTCATTACCAGCTGTCACTGCTCCTAATTAAGAGGTCTTGATTATTGACATATGGCACTTTAGTTTCTGACTGCCCGGCATATTAATTAGAGTTACTGTATTGTAAATCTGTTTGCGTCTTCAGGCAGCGATGACTTTATGGCCCGGAGGTGACGTCGTCTACCTCCACTGCCAGGGCTGACAAATGCGCCTTATTTGGAACGCCGCCCATCCATGTAAATGCACCTGTTATGATGCATGATTCAACATGACACCTGGGCTAAAAGGCCACTGTAATGGTGACCGAAACTGAAGTGTTTGAATGACTTTATTGATTTGACATTTGTCTTCCTTTTTGTCTTTGCATTCTGCCTGAGTGAAAAAATAAATGAAGTTCCTGCGTGGAATGCTGCTAAAAAAAAGGTGTTTTTGCTCAGTTCAGTATAAAACACATCGAGCCCCCAGTTTGAACTTGGCTATAGGAAAATCCTGCAGATGTACTTGACATACAAAAGCTCCATCAATTGCAGGAATTTATTTAAAGTGGCTTTAATTTAACAAATGGCCTGCGGCATGTTGTGTTTCAACAAAATCGTGCTGATATAATCTCACTGCCCCGTTTGAAGTGTTTGTTACACACACTGCTTGTTTTCCATCTGTAGCACATTATTCAATTATTTATTTATTTTGCAGTCTTCTATAACGCTTCAAGTCCCCATATATTTTGTTTAATTCAGTGTATTCTGTTGCTGAGAGCGAGATGAGAGTTTGTGCCTGAGCTGTAAGAGAGAAGTATGGAGACGAGCTGACCAAGAGCGGTGTAAACAGAATTTTGAATTCTGTATTCAAAGCAGATTTAGAATGCAAATATATTCATTGTCAGCTTCCCAGATTGGTTACAGGGCATGTGGGGAAAAGAAAGTAATTAATATAAGATGGATTCCAGAGCAGCCTCTTACCAGACAGAGCCGGCAACAGATTGAGAGAGCAAAAAGGCAGGAAGAGGGTAAAGTGAAATCTTGTTCCACTGCAGGGGTATGCATGTTTGTGCCTTTTTTCTTTTACTTGTATGACAAAAAAACTAAATGACACAAGGTTTATCATACACATACACACATGCAGAGAGATTCGTGAGTGCTATTTCACAAGTGGAGTTGGAGCTGTGTCCCCTCAGCCTCCCTCTTAGGGCCCCATGTGACACGGCGCTGTGGCAGGAACCTCCATTTTACTGAGCTGGAATGAACCAGGCTGTCTTTGATCCTGCTAGTCTTTGTGTTTCCCAAACAAGCTGCAATCAGCACAAAGGCACAATTTAAGCTCTCAGTGCTCTGAGCCTTGTTCTGTTTAATGTTCTGTTTAGCTCATACTGTCAGCAGTTGTAGGTCATAGGTGGTCGTTAGTGTTTCATGACCTTTATGCATTCTTATCGGCGCCTTCCCTTTTGATTCTTCACATGCCAGACTCTTAAAAGTGGCTCCAAAATAAATTAACTTTCCTTTTGTGGTTTAAGCACCAACAATGAGTAATTTCGTGGGCTTTTAAACACGCATGGTGAGCACGTGTTACAGGTGGTGTAAGTTGATTTTTCACATTCTTTGAACAAATGACATAAATTGTGGCATACATTATGCAGCCACAGGAAATGACAGCCATTAATTGACATAATTGGCATTCAGTGCAACAAGTCGCAGAAATGGTCCAGAAGTGCTTTTATCAGGCTGAGTCCCTCTCCAGATTTTAACCCCAAGTTGCATCCTAATGCTGATTACTGAAGTGCTTATCGTGCTAATTACAACAACACGTTGATATTCCATCCAGAACAACATCTTCCTGGAGGGGAACTTGCTCTCTTAATGTAGGACAAGTAACAAAGTGGAAAAACAGAAACACATTTAATAAGATGCCTGTTCTTCTCTGAGAGTTCACTTAGTGGAGTATTACCAATCGCTTCAAACAAAAGGCGTCGTGCCATTTTGAAAACCGGCCATGTAATTGCTTTTTGTTCTTCATGCATTACTCTTTTAAGACATGCAGTCCCCGACAAAAAAAAAACAGCTTTCACAGAAATGAACCTTTCTAACCTATAGACCCTATGAAAGTTGCTCTGACGAGTCTGATGGGCAGTCGGGACAGAATCATTGGTCGACTCGGCAGTGTTTTGAAACCAAGTTGGGAACCTGAGATGTCAAAGAGTGGAGGAAAAATCCATTAAATATTCTAGCCAACCACAGATGATGGCATTTAATGGAAGCCTAAATACCGGGCCGATCCTGGCTGCTGGTTTAGGCCTCAGTTAATTACAGTATGTTCACCAGTATGCTTGGCTGAATCTCTAAGCAAGCACTTTTTTTCCTTTATATAAACACATGCACAGACTGGGTGTGGTGAAGGGCAGCTTCCCCTGGTATGTGAGGGTAAAAAAAAAAAAAGAGGATCTCATCTGTTCCTGATGTCTGCAGAAAGTGACACAGTGCATTAATCTGCCAGGCTGCTCCTCACCTACTAATGAAGTCTGTGAAAAATCCCTTTTAATTAAGTACAAGGGCCGGGGTCGATGCCTCTCCTTCTTCATTAGAAAAAGGATTTCTCCCATCTCGCAGTGAGTGAGGTTCTGCCGGTGGTGGACACATCTCAGGAGCAGGAGCAGGTTGAAAGAGCAGGAACTAGTTTATGCAGCGTGCTGGTTGTGAATCCTCCATATGTGAGATTTTCTGCTCTGCCTCTTGGGGGGGAGGTACTTAAGATAATCCGTGGCAATGTGAGGCATTAGTCCACCAGCTTAACAGGAAGAATACTTCTGATAGGACAACTCATACTCTGGTAGGCCCTGCGGTTACTGAACCACAGCCTTTGCCCAAGCAGGAAGAGGTTACCAGCCTTAAAAACAGAGCTGCGTTTCTTCAGGTGCCTTAATCCAGCGCGTCTTTTGAACCTTGCAGGTCATCAAAGGCCAATCGTTTCATTTCTTGCTGTATGATTGGAATATTAACAGCCTCACAAACTTGTGCAAACTTGTGCAGCTTGCCTGTTGTTTGTTTTTTAAAGAAAAGCTGGAACCACCCCCCCCCCCTTTTTTTTAAGTTAAGTGAAGATTGCCCCACTGACAGTCACAGATGATGTAAGATGGTGTGACTCTTGCTTTAAATTTGCTCAGCAACAATTGCCGGAGGCAGTGAAGCGGTGGACGAAGCAGATCAGAGGTTTGAGTGTAGCCAACCTGTGCTTTAGAAACGGCTTTCAAGGATTAAATCAGTTTCTCTACCTCTTATCGCATTTCTGTGTAAAGGTGCTGAAGCACTATTAAATACACATCAAGCAGAGCTTTCTGGACTTTTTTTTAATTTTTTTTTTTATGTGGGCATTCCTTTTAGTCTGACGTGTGAGCTGTCATCTAATTCTAATGTGTCACCGCAGTGAAAAAAGACAGTTTGCCGACGAGCATTTGGCATTTATGCAAACGCGTCATGTTTTCAAGCCATGAGAGAACAACTGAACAAGTCCAACGAAAGAAACTTTGGTAAAATGACTCATTTTATCTCAGTCCTTGACTTCACTCCATTAATAATACACTGAATGGGGCTGTAGTTTGGTGTTTAAGCCTTAGTCTGGTACAGCTTATTGTGCGTCTATAAGACTGATGACTTAACTCTAGTTCGACCTTCAACACAGCCCTCAGTTCAGAGACACACTAGGGGACATGGACCAAGCTGAAGTTTGTTGCTGTTGAAGTTGGCACTCTTTACAAGCTTGGGAGTATTTTAATAGCAACATACAGTGATAGCTATGTATCAATAAAGGCAATGATGCATGGTATACAACCCACCTGTGTGTGTGTGTGTGTGTGTGTGTGTGTGTGTGTGTGTGGCGGCACTGCGTCTGTTTCACTCTCTGAACACAATGTACAGTTTGACTCTCACCAGGATAATCTGAATGATTTATGGCGTCTCTCTTGCCATTAGCCACTCTGCTGCTTTGTGGTGACACATGGTTGGAATGCCGCTATTCTGCGTGGCCTTCAGGCAAGGAAGAGCAGTCATAAAGAATTCAGTTTTCTGCTGGTTGCCATTAAATGTCTGTCAGCGTTTTTATTTTTTATTGTGTGCCATCCCACCTAGAGGCTATTGAAAGTTTTCATTTTATATATTTATATATAAATAACATCTCACTATACATGCTCTCGTGTCCTGTAGGAGGAGACGGTGGCTCTGAGGAAGGAGGGGAGCGGACTGATCCTGGACTGCCAGCTACCTCATCTGATAGGCATTGAAAAAGATCATCTCAGCACCGGCATCATCCTTTATTACTTAAAAGTAAAACTGTTGCCACGCAAGAGCCATTCCCTTTTTTTTTTTTATCTGCTGCTTAACAACAATTAAATAATACAAACTTAAAAATGTATTATGACCTTTTAATCATCACTGTAGGAGGGGAGGACCGTGATCGGGAGTGGCGCAGCATCGTGCGGTCAGAATATTGGTGAGTCGAGGTCATTGCGGTGTATTCCCATCTGCTGGGTTATCCTCCCATTTCTCTGTATGCTCACACATTTAATTGCGTTGTAGTTTGCCACGGGCCCGGGTTCCTCGGTGACCACTGTGTGCTGGAGAACCATGCTGGGACTGTGACTCTGATCCCTCAGGGCGGTGCTCTGTGTTCAGTCAACGGCTCTGTGGTCACCCGTCCCTGCCAGCTGACTCAGGGTGAGCGTTTCTGCTAAAACCTAATACGCTCATGATATTCTTTTAATGAACGCGGGAGGAGGGAGCAAGTTATATCTGCAATAACGAAGAAGAATGAGGTTTTTGTCTCTCCGATTCACAATTATCTCACCCGTGGGAGGGAATAGCCCTTCCATCCATTTTGAGTTCAGTTATGAGATCTCTACATCACATCTGCAAATGAAATCCACTTTATGTCCCCGGGTCCCCAGTGGCAGCGCACTCAGGACATGAGTGGATTGTGAACAGAGCTCTTCACAGGGCAGATGCCATTTCTCTTACAAACATTTTGAAGGGCGAGAGGCCCTGGACAAAGCTCCAGACAAAGCCCCAGGCCCTCCATTTAATTGGCAGATAGAGTTGATAGGGCCGACAGGTTTGAAGTGGGCCAGATCATTAACCTTTCAAAGGACAGAGCCAAGCCGAGCTGAAACTGCTGCCCCTCTGAGCCGACCCTGCTTGCATGGCGCCGGGAGCTTGAACTGCTTACTGCCTCCTCATCCGTGCTGCTTTGCTTTCCAGAGATAAAAATTGCACACGGAACCAGCCAGCACTGGGCCGATCACAGCACCGTTCTCCTTTTTATAACAATTTCAATTTGGCCAATATCCGCTGCAGAAACGGTCACATCTGAAGCTACTTTCTTGAACAAATGATAGTAATTTTCAGTCCAAAAGCAGCTGGGATCCATCACAGACAGGCCTCTCAGGTGCTTTGTCACTCGTCAGAAGTCATTAGGAGCAGCGAGATTAGTATTTGCTGTGCCGAGAGCTGAGGCGGAGAACGGAGGGAAACCCAGAGAAAATATGGCGATATGAGCGCAATTCTGATTTATAAACTCTAATATAACTTTAGGTCTGTAGCTTTACACAGCTTCAGAAGTTTCCTTGGACCATTTTCTCTGGTAAATCATTTCCCTGGCCTGGGTCACTGCCAATCACATGGGGGGGGGGGATTGTGTTTCTCAGCAATTCATTCACTTTGCTGCAGCAGAGACAAAATTTTTGTGCCATTTGTCAAGTTTGCTGGAGTTCAGTGCAGAGACGGTTCACTGCAGCCCCACAGTGCCACGAGGACTCGCATGGTCAAAGTGTTTGTATGCATTATGTATACTGTGCCACGCCCACAAAGGCATCCTGGCAGACTCGCAGCACCATTACTGTCACATGAAACTCATCACAATCTGCCCGTGCCAGTCTGCTGCGCAGTGCGATACATAATTCATCGGTTGCTGTAGCACTTGCACCAAATAGCGAGGCTAAAGATGGCAGACGAGTTGATGATTTGCCACTTCTTCTTTTCACGGTTTGCTCCAGGTGCCATCGTGCAGCTACCCGGTGGAACCATACTGAAGTTTAACCACCCAACTGAAGCAGCCCAGCTACGAGGGAAAAGCCAGGTACAGATGGTAGCTCCACCACCGCAGAGCCCCACTGTGTTCTTACACTGTTCTGCAGTCTTTGTAAAGCTGTCTTGAGTCTTACGGAAAACTGCATTTATCTGATGGTAAATTTGCAAAAACAAGTTGGCACCCACCACAACTACCAATTGTAATCCCTCTCTCCCTTCAGCAAATATTTCTCATGTTGAACATTTATTTGAAATTTTAGCTGCACAGCTGAAAGTCCACAAAGCACAACAGCTTGATCCACGCAGATTTATTCTGATGTGAACAGAATGAATCGCTTAGCTGCCATTCCTTTTTTTTTTTTTTTGCCTGTTAAGCCTGAAACGCTGGTTAACTAGCTCACAAAAAAGCTGAACATAAGCAACTTAAGAACCATCTCTCTGCAAAAAAAACATCTTTCTGGGTACGGCAGCTTTCTGCTTTTTGTCCATCTTGCAACAGATTCCTCTGGGCCTTTGTTAGCTTTCTCTCCTAAAGAAGCCATAACCTGTGTTTTTATTCCTAAACTTTGGTATTCAACTTATGACATGAACTAAAGTTCATATCCCAACAAACATTATCTGCAGGGATGCGGAGGAAAGGAAGTAAATCTGTGCCAAGGCTATTTAAACATTCAATTATCTGTAGTGGATAAAACTATTCCCAGCCTTGGATTTTATGTACAGTTGTTCTAAAAAAACAATAAATAAATAAAATATAAACGTAGATGTAATTAGATGTATTTTTTTAACATGATTTGACAAAACAAATTATTGAAAAGTGATGAACAGGCCAAAGAAACAAAAGTGCAATTCGGTGCATCATAAAAATGCCAGAAATTGCTACAGCTGCAAATATACATGTAGTCATTTTGTGTCAGAGGAGACTCAGTGCACAAAGAGCTACAAGCTTCAATTCTTGGGACTTTACACACTGCATACAAATTCTGTTTCCCAGGGTGCTTTACAACTCCGTTTTACAGTAGAGTGAAAGTTGCTGTTGAAGAAAATTATAAACAAAATGTATTTAGATGTTGTTTGAAGCACTTGTTTATGAAGAGACTTCGCTGAAGTAAGTGGCTTTTGAAAATGTGAATTAATTGGACAGAGCCTGATGATGGTGTGATACTAAAGCTAATTTCTGGCCTGTCACATATTTTCAGTAAAATTGCTGTAAAAAGGCCATTATTAGCATTTGCTCTTGTGTATCGTAACATTTTATGTTGTAAAATGGGTTCACACAGCTCTGCATCTGCTTTTTGACAGCTTTTAGCTGTTTGCTATACTGCTCGTTGCACACTAT
Source organism: Echeneis naucrates (assembly GCF_900963305.1). Lineage (NCBI taxonomy): Eukaryota > Metazoa > Chordata > Actinopteri > Carangiformes > Echeneidae > Echeneis > Echeneis naucrates. Next base: position 3,388,192 of record NC_042525.1, read on the forward strand.
TACAGCCGAGAAAAGTAGAGATTTCCAGGTCCGGCTGCAGGTCTGAGAAGAGTCTGTCATCCTTTTTTTTTTTTTTTTTTTTTTTTTTTTTTTTAAACTGATTCCAAATGAAATGGTCTCAAGAGTCCCACATTCGCTCAGTCTAAATATGAGCTAGCACACTTGGAGCGTGGCTGTGTAACTGTTTTGTAAAAAGTGGATTTTGAAATGGTCGATCTCAATAGAAGCAAATTCTAATGCCAGAGCGAACATGTGGAAAGAACAGTGCTTAAACTCTGAAAACTATGGAGCCACATGAATTCACCAGGCTCCTTCAGTTCTTTCCTTCCTGCTCGATTTATATATGTATGTCCCATTTTAATATAGACTAGGTTCCTGCTGCTTATGCTTAAATTGAGGATTATTCCTGGTTTAAACCTCAGCATCCTTCAGTCTGCTCTCTTATGTTGTGTGAAAAACTGTGGCATGAATCCTGATGACACATCGTATAAATAATTGGACCATTGTATAATTTCAAATATTACATTGGCAGCTGTCGGGCATTTCTTATATTCATACCCGGATTTCCATTTTACTGTGCTGTCTCTTTCAATTGTGTGCAGAGCAGGCAGCTGTATGCCTCCAGCCTGTCCTTGACTGACATGTCCAAATCTACCGAGAATCTGTCCAAGGTGATGCTGCAGAACCCGGGGTGAGACAAACGCAGACATGTGCACACTCTGTGACACAAGCACCACTGAACCCACTCCACCTCAATCTCCACAATATGCCTGCTTATTGAGCAGCATTCGCTGGACGTGTGAGACAAAATCAAAGCCATAAATCAAGGCAGCGTTTCAATTTGGGGAGGGGGTGGGGGGGGGCATGCAAAAAGCCGTTGTGAAGTGCGTCATGCTGAGCCAGTGGAAATCACAGCAGGCATTCCTCCTACGACGTCCCCAAAACGAGAGATAGTTCAGCAGGTAGCAAGCTGCCCGTTTCTAAATTCACCACAGCACACCTGAAGTCCAGCTCCTCGGAAGAGGCTCTGATTTGAAGGGAGGCAGCGTTTAGAAAGTGTTTTGTTTTTTTTTTTGTAAATATAATGATAATTCTAATTTATAATAATTAAAGCTGTGCCAGTTTACATGGTTGAAAGCACTTGAGAATCAAATTAAATACACTTGAATGAATTCATTTGGATACTTAAGGATTAAAATTTGAGAAAATTTCAATTCAAACGCAGCCTATTCTGCACTGGGAACGATCTTTGGTCACAACCGGCAGACAGTGCTGCCAACAGACGCCGGTTTTATTTATGCAATTGGATCAGATTGCAGGTTAAAGCCACTAAGGAACAAAAGCAAACCTAAGCTGCGGCTGTTTTCACTCATTGTGTAGTTCTTGTATAAAATGTACGTCGAGGATGATTTAAGATACCGAGCTCCGTACTCCACCAAACGCTGAGAGATATTCTTCTTCATACCGTGCTGCGTGACAGGTCGTTGATCTGTCAGTTCCCCAACTCCTCTTTGAATTAGTGTTCAGAATCCTGATTCACCACATACTGACGTAGCAGTGAGCAGTTTCAGACACACACCCATGGTCTCTCACAATATGAAAACCAATAATGTTTTACAGCATGTGGAGCTGTCTGACATGTAATTTCCCCTCGCACTGCTTTATCGCCAAAAAGCTTCAGATGGTTCATACTGCTCTCAGTCCGACACCTGAAGCCTTTTATGTCTGGCTATAAAAGGGGTGAATGCAAGTGTACAATGCCACCATTAGTCTAAAGTGATGTTACAGAGTGGACTGAGCTTGTGTAGGTGCTAATGATAGATCGGCAGCCCGACTGTTTTAATAGTATAGAAAACGTACAAACAGGTGACAAACGGAAAGAGAGGCCGACAAAGAGTCATGGTGAGATGATGGGCCACCGCATGCTGCCATAACAGTTTTAATGCTCCTCTCCTTTTTTTTTTTTTGGTTACTCTGAACTCTACATGAGGATGAACACCGTTTTGAGGATACGTAGGATAAAGGCGAGGAGCAGTGTCCGTTCCCTCAAAGGGAGACGTTGGAAATCTCACCGTGTTCCCTCATACTGGGCTAGTACCACCGCCGTCAAATGTACTTCTGCACCATCTTTCCAGTCTTATCAGCCCTCGAGTGGCTTTACACTACGGAGGCCAGGCACAGTGCTTTCTGAAAGTACTTGTAGAACTTCTGCCACAGAGCCATTTTAGGGATCTGAGGGTCAAACCAAAAATCAGGGGGCTCCTCGTTCTACCTCCTCCAGATAGAAATGTCACTTTTGTCTCTGTTTTTATTGAACCACCAGCAGCAGGAGCAGCCATGGGCCCAAATTTAGACCTGACATTAACAGGCTTGGCATCGTAATCGTCCCTGGTGACCACCTCTTATTGGATCTCACTTCTTTGCAGACCAGGAAGTGGTCTTGGACTTTTGGACCCCACAGTGCATTCTTGTCGTCGTCGTTGCTGTTGTTAGCCAGTTCAACTTTGAGTAATGGATCAGTAATGGATCAGGGAGAGAACAGTCGGGGGGGAGGGAATCATATTAATTATGTGGCGGTGAATTTTGACTTTGTGGGAGGTCACCAGAAATAAATCAATCAGTGAAGTGTGCAGCTGTGTTGGGTTTATTTTGAAATGATGGCAGGACTAATTGTATTATAGCAGATGACATGAGTTGAGGAGCCGGCCCGTCGGCGTGGCCCAGAACTCATCCCTGTACGCGCTCCAAATAAAGAGGCCATATGTGACCTGCACCGCCTCCAGATGAGGTCCAAGCTATCAGGTCTTGCTGTGTCCTCGATGCAATCTTTAGTACAATCACACTGGTACCGGTTTACCCAAGATGCGTGTTAATTCCAGGTGTGAGCAGTCCCGCCAGGACACTAAATCAGAATTAACTCGGCCTGATCAGCATTTTTATATTGGCATGAGCATGATTGGATGCAAATTGCTTAATTATACCGTGTAGCCTCTCTGTGTGGAAACATCCAAATTTGTTGTGTTTCTCCTCATTTATTCAGGTTTTATCTTTTAATTTGTCACCTGTCTGTAGAATACACAGAGGCACAGCCCTTTGCAGAATAAGCCTCATTTGATTCCTCTAGGGTGTCGCTTTTTACTGAATGTGTCATAAAATATTAAATGTGCATTCAGCTGACACTTTTTTTTTTTTTTTTGTGTGACCTCGCCTTACCTCAAACCCGCTTCTGTTAAAGAGTTGAGACAGGCAGTCGGGTGGGGGCCTTTTTCATCTCTTCCTTAAAATATGTATTCCATCCTTGTTTGGTTTGTTGTTCACATCGCAAGTACTCCCTCGCAGCAAGGACAGGATTGATCTTAAAGTTTATCCAATCATCTTAAAAAAATAACTCTCTGTGGTGAATAGGAGCAAATAATTTGAATTCTAACAGTGACTGTGGGTATCGGCTCGGCTCCGGGAGCAGCACAAGATATCAATGAACTGACCTTCAGTTGCTTGAAGGGATGCTCCGTTGCAACAAAAGCAACCAGCCCATTATCAGCTACATCAGTCGGATCAAAACATTTCTCACTTGAGAGTTCTGACAGGAAGATGCTGACTGCATTATCAAAAGGTCCGACCTGCGCTGAGGGCATGGGACCACTTAGCATTTTTTCTTTATTATTAATCCAGATCGCTTTGATTCGATTTATGTGGATGTGATATTCAGGTGCATTTGTCAGATATATATATATATATATTTATTTTTTTTTATTTTTTTTTTTTCTCTTTCTCACCCAGCCTTGTCCCTCAGCATTACAATAATATTCAAATGAAAAGACGGCGAGCTGTAATGCTTTATTTCTTTATTTCTTTATGCTTTCTGTTGGTCATTCTGCCATCTTTGGTCACAAATGAAGTAACGTTTAATGAAGGACGGTTGGTTGAAATACAGATTTCAGAGGTTGAATGTTACAGGTAACAATGCTGTAGTAGCTGAATGCAGCATTTGTTAGTTGAGCAGAAAATGCACAATTAATGCTCAATTTGGGGAGTATTAGTATATTTTGTTTGGGTTTTTTTTTTGGAGGGGGGGGATAAATATTGAAATCAGTTGCTGGACTTTTCTAAAAATATTAGCTGAGGAAAGAAACAGCTGTTTATCTGTTATGGCAGGGCCCCATCCTGATCTATTGTGTAAAAATCCATGGCTACAAGACTTTTTTTTTTTTTTTTTTTTACTTAAAGTAAAAGGTGGCCCACTGTGTTTGTCCATTCGCTAACAAATGGACTGTGTAACAAAGAAGGCACGGTGACATGCGGCTCTTTCAAACCCAGTGAGTCTGAATGTCCCAGTGATGGAGCGGGCCAGCTGGTGTCTGTCCCACGCTGTTTTTCATGGCCACCTTTAACTCTGAAAGGCCCTCATGTGACATCCCATCTTTGGCCACAGGTCCAAGTGGCCACTTGACCATGTAAACTGCCTAGATGCTGGTTTTAGGTGACTGCATCTCCTGCATCTGAAATAGTTTTTCTCACTGGTTAACTTTCATCCATCACCCTCTAAGCTCCTGCCAAGTTTTACTGCAGCTACAAAGATTTCACTTCCAAACCTGCCTGACTTTTTTTTTTGTGTATGTGTGTCGCTCCACTTAAAGCTGTTCTTTTTATTCAGTCATCATTCTAGTTGTTGGAGTTTCCTGAAACTGACTGTGGTTATAAGATGTGTATAGGAAAGGATGTAAGGCATCTTGTATCATTTCTATGGTGACTAAAAAAATCTGGATGTGACAAGTAGGAGAAAGGAAGAAGAAGAGGGGAAGCTCAACCAGCAGGAGGTGTCAAGGCAGCAGGTCCAACAAAGTCTGAGCAGACTCAACCGGGACATCAAAGGACTTCCAAAGGAAAGCAGCGGGGCGTCCCATCAACGGAGAGCAGATCAGAAGATGGGGGCAGAGTTGGAAGAAAGTGGTAATGGGTAAGTTGGAGCGAGGCTAACTGTGCTCTCTGCAGCGATGTTAATGAATCCTTTGTTTGTTCGTTCAGTCTCTCCGCAGCACGAATACCGCCGACCTCCGCATGTGAGTGACAGAAACAGAAAAATCGGTCCGCGTCTTGAACTGGGAATTGAACATCAGCGTGTAGCCATTTAGCCATCCAAGTAGACAAACATCAGTGAGTACCAGAAGTCCTCTCTGATGATCTTATGGATCAGCAGAAATCTGTTAAGCGTCACAAGGACTTGCACTGTGTCCCCCTTGTTGATGGTGTTGGTGCTCCAGCCAACGCCGCCCTCCCCATCAACCTGCTGCAATGCACAAAGCTCAGCCAAAGCTGCTGTTTACTGTCAGAAATCATTCTAAGCTGTATATTTGGTTTCGCCTCCCCCCTCCGGAGTGCTGAGTGTTGTATGTAAATCCTCAAATCAACATGCACAGATTCTATTTAATTTCACAGCTAGTAGAGGGGCTCTAATCTCATCCAGCCATTTGGGCTGTTTGCTTTTCAAATCTAATGGATGGTTTTTGTGAAAAATGGGTGAGGGGGGGTTATAGCAGTCTTGTCTTTTGCCTTCAAACTGTTTGAAATCTCCAGTGTCACAGCGTCGCAAATAATTAAATTTGCTTTTGAAAACAAAGAGCCCGGCAGTATGCATGAGAAAGTAACCACAGCTATATTGTGACAGCACCTCCACATATCAGCACCGATAGCTTTTTGATATAATATGAAATGTGGCCCTTCACTCTTGTTGTGGTGTTTTGTTTTTTCCCTTCTCCAGTCTGATGGATGCACTGGCTGCGGACACGGAGTCCGAAGTGCCAGGAAGCTGTCTTACTTCTGCCACATCAGCGGCGCTCATGATTTCAGTAAGTATTCACCTGTTATCTACAACAAAAACCTTCTCTTGGTTATAGAAGAAACAATTATTCGTTTAATAAACTGCGGCTGAAATTAAATGTTAGTTGTTTTCAGGACATTGAAGCTAAAAAGCTAAAACGCAGTGTGACACAATGCAATTGAAGCATTAGTGCCTTTTGGTCTTTTGTCCAGAACAGAAGTCAGAACCTAACCTGCCTCCGCACGTACAGTATTCTACAAATCATGAAACACTTTTTTTTTTTTTTTTTTTTTTATTCAGCTTATTCTATTTATATAAATATTCAAACTCCGTCATTTCTTTGAACCCCTACAGGAAAGTAACACAGTCTCTGAAAGCATATTGCAATGAGAGCTATTTTCTGTTGATACATGTGGCGTGCTGTTCTTAATCTAAACTGAAAAAAGTATTTTTTATTAATTTTTTTTAAGGCAGTTGAGTTAAATGTTCCTCAATATTGGCCTTGAATATTTATTTCCTTCCATTGTTTCTCCCCCCCCCCCCCCCCCCTTTTTTTTTTTTTCCCCCCTTCCACCTATACAACGTAAACTAGGCCACACCTGGCAAATATCCCGTCGCTCAAACTATTTTTGAGTTGAATGGAGATTCACTACAGGGTGAGGTAAACGCTGGGGATGGCTGTGACCAGGAGCGGGACTCGTGTCATAAATCAAGGCCAGAGCTCGTGTCTGAGAGGCCGTGGAGAAAAGCTCACAGTGAGGCTCAAGTTGCGAGTTATAAGAGAGAGGAGTTTTGGTCAGGGGATGCCAGCCTCCAGCAGCCGAGTGTCCTGGGCCCGAGTGATGGATGTGGCTCAGAGCCAGAGGGGAATGCTAACGAGATCCAAGGTGTTGGGCCTGACTGTTACAAAGGGAGACCCTGCTCTGGTGGGAGCTCATTAGGCAGCATGTCCCACCTGCAGAGCAGTGCAGGAACCAGCTCCAAGCCTGTCCTCCCACAGACCCGCTCTCATTCTCAGGTCGACAGAAAGCCTCTCAGTAGCCAGGTGCCCCACAGTCCACCTGAGGAAGCTTCCTTCCAGAGCCAGTTCAACGGTGAAGAGATGGATGAATCCGGAGGTCTGAAGGAAACCCCAGCGGCCAAAGCCCACAGCTCTCGGTTGGGCTCTTTGGTCAGCAGAGTTTCTTGGATGGCGCACACAGTGCTGCAGCAGGTCAGGAAGGAGGGACTGCAGCCTGTCGGGGCCCGCTGGTCCAGCCGTGTCGTGTCCCTGATCAGGCACAGTAATGTGGTGTCTGTAGTGACGGACAGCCAGGTCTTCTCCATGGTTAAAGGGAGCTTCGTCTTCTCTCTGATCAAGGACAGTCACGTGTTTTCCGCAGTGAAAAAACTTCCCCTCATGCAGCACATCCAGATGGAGATAGGTCACCCCCTTCAGCCCAAAGCGGCAGCGCAAATCATCCGGGGCTGCGCCAAACAAGTCGTGACACCAATCCAAATCTTAAACAAAACGGACGGCATGCCACTAATCCCGGACGATACGTCAAGAAATACGAGTGCTGCGGATCTGCCACAAGAGCAGCACATGGCCGGCAAACTGATGCCAGTGAAATGCATCAATGAGCGCGACGTCACCAATCGATCTGGTGACAAAGATCAGGCCCCGGAGAGCTCAGTGGCTCTGCAAAGTAAAGACGACGTCCAGATCTTGTGTCAAACATTGGTGGAATTTCCTGACCCCCTCTTGCACCTGCAGACTCTCCCGTTGCTTTACACTGTGGATGTTTTGCGTTCTGTCACCTCCACCTCCTCGTTCCCCTCTCAGAAGATTATAGCTCTCTGCTGGCTGAATGTGGCTCAGTGCAGCCAACCCGAGCCCCGTCCCGCGCTTCTGATCCTCGCAGAGTCTGCCCTTTATGCCCTGGTCTCTGACTCTGGGCACCTGGTTTTGTTCCACCACCTCCCGTTGTTGCAGCTGAAAGAGATGCAGATAGGCCTCGCGGGCCATAGCGTGCGTTTGATGGGCACTACGGAGGAGAGCGTCCTGGGTGTCTACACCTACAGCCAGAAGCTCACCAGGGAGCTGTGCTGGGCCATCCTTGGTTTACTCTGCCCTGGGGACAGCCGGGTGTCTCAGCACCCGCTGCTCCAGGAAGATCTGATGAAGCTGTCTCTTTATTGGCAGGCTTCTGTACCTGACCTGCTGCTGGATGCCGGTTTTAGGGTTTGCTGCCAGTTCCAGAAGAGTCTTGCTGATCTGGTTTATCTTCTTCATTGCAACATGGATGAAAAAACAGCCCCTGTAGGAGAGGTACAGCTCTTGTTGTTCACAAGTGTAAGGGCATGCATCAGCCCCAGCGCACACTCCGAGCCTCTTGCCCAGCTTTTACTTACAGATACCCACATCGGTCTGGTGCAGGAGGATGCTGTCTTTCACCCGACTCCACGCTCCATCAGCATCGTGCCTCGCCGTCCCCTGTTCCACGATTTAACTCTTCGCCGGCGCTCCGATGTGCGCTGTGTGCTGGTGCATGATGAAGACAAGCGTGGAGCCGTCAGACTGGATGTAATCCTGCCGAATGTGAAGACCAAGGGTCACCCTGAAAGCACGACTAAGACTACCACCATGCCTGCACACGCTTCAAATTCATCCGCGCATCCAGAAGTGTGGAAATTAACTTTCAGTTGCTCCACAGAGGCCGCCTGCCTGATTAAACACTTGTCAAATGTTTGATCAAGAACTGACGAGCAAATAATGAACAGCACAGTCTGAAAACTCTCACTCAAAGGCAGACGTAGCAAAATTGCATCCCAGATAGTTCAAAGGAAAAAAAAAAAAAGTTAAGTTATATGACAATGAAAACTATGACTCACTTTGAAGTTTGTGCATTGATTGGGTTCTCTAGCAGTTTGGTAATTTTATTGTTGCTTGGCTTTAGTACATGGATATTTTATCTTTAAAACACTTGAATTTCCTTGTTCTTGCATTGTTTTTGTTCTTTACCCACTACCCCCCGCACCTCTGTTATTATTTTTGTCAAAGTGGTTTGGCACTTTAATGTGTAACGTTTTAAATAATTAAGGACTGGCGGTTCCAGCATTGAGGATTAAAAAATGGTCTTGTAATATTTTTTGAAGATTTCTTCTTTTTTTTTTTTAAAGATCTGACCAAATTATCTTGCTGTCATGGTTGCTCAAAGTGTGGATTATGTGTAAGACATTTTGTTCGTAATTTAAAATATTTTATATGAAAATATCTGTTTTGAACTGGATATATTTGTAGAAATAAAAAGGTAAATCCACTGCTGCTCTGGAGTGTTTTGGGTTTTTTTTTTAAACCAGTTAAAATACAGATAAGCTGATAGTTTAGTTTTTAAGATAGAGAAAACAAAGAATTCAAACTGATGATCACACTGCTTTCTGTAATGTCTGATATTGTCTTCATATCATCTCTCTTTACTGTCCTTGCTTCCTCCTCTACTGATGTTAACTTTTATATCACCACATCTCAGCCTCTTCCTCTCTGCATGAATCAGTGTGCAGTGCTTGTCACTGAACCACCCACCGCCAAAGAGACGGCCCTTCGGTGTCTGAGGTCAAGCTGATCTCTGAGCACACCGTTAATATCTGCTCAGTGGATTTAGAAAAACCTGATGGTCAGCATCATTCACTCCTGGAGGAGCTTCTTTTAATTTTGGATATTTTGATCATCCTGCGTCTGAGTGAGAGCCAGAGTTTGAGTCACATCTAAAGAATTGGAGACTGTCAGCTCCTTCTCTTGACTAAGTGACCCCATCCAGCCTGGAAAATTATAGGGGCAATATAGTTCAATCACTCCTCTTGTCTGCTCCAGCATAAAGGATGGAGATTTGGACCTGAGTGGAAAAAAAACACGTCACACCTAGCGGTAAGATTTTGAGCCACAATCAAAGCTCGGGGATGTGAAAGGGTTGTTTTTTCTCTCTTTTGCTAGTGACGGTTAATTAGCATTCAAGGCAGCTTCTGTTTACCATGCATTCCTGTGAATAAAACACAAAAGGCAGACAAATCATAACCAGATACACTGAACTGATGACGGCAGTCTGCAGGAAAGAAGATTAGAATTATGGATTTAATTTTCTGTGGGCTGATCCATCAGATTAAATCAAGGCTAATGTATTGCAAATATTTTTGGAGGTTATGGATGGTCTAATATCAGCAGCCGAATGAGAGACGTTCAGTGTCATCCTGCAGATAAATCCATAGATTCTGGCAGCATTTGGAAACAGAGGGTTCAGCAGGCTTCTCCATCCAATATCATGAAACCCAGATTATTAGAGATATAGAACATTAGTGATTGTTCTCTTGCCATGAGGGGGAGCAGGCTTCAGGCAGTTGGCTAACATCTCAATAACCTTTAAGCTCGCTCTGAAACACGACACCCTCTGTGTTGTTTTCCAATGGAGCGAGGATGCAAATTATGGGTTATTGAGTAGTTCTTGAAAGTATTGGTTAATTACAAACTCACTGGAATAAAACCTGGTTTTGGATTTGCCCGTTGAAGCGTTGGCGGTCCTCGTGTCGAGTTTACTAGTTTATGTATGAAGTGGACCAGAGCTCTTCTTATGAGGCGCCTGGTTAAGGGGAAGTGCTCACTCTCAGACTGCAGATATAAATACCCACTGGCAGGCTCTGAATCTCTAATCATTACTCTGTGTGATTTCCCACCGGGTTCTCCGGCCCTAAAACAGCACAGCCATTGACGGCGTATAACGAGATAATTTGTTTACCTCCTCCTTGGGAAGCATGCGAACGTGACCCAGTCAGTTCTGTCACTGCTTAGCTGTGAGATGGGCTAAATCATTTTTGTCAATCTTCATCATCCTGGCAGCCTCTAGTAGTCACAAAAATGCAGAAAATTTGATTTGTTTTCTGAAGAGGTTTTGACAGCTAATCCACAACCTGTGCAAAGGCTTGAATTGACTCTGTCAATGTTTATGTAATGTATTTTGATAAATCTCATTTGGACTTGCAAAACCTAAAACTACCTCATCCCCTCCGGTTTTCTTCAGCTTGGAGCTACTAATTAATGATTTTTTTTTTTTGTGTGTAAAAGTCCAACTTGTTAAGCCAAGAAATAATCTTTCAGAGAGGCTAGCTTTCCAATTTAACCATAACTCAAGGCCTACGGAAAAGAGGCCAGCAGATCAGCACAGTACATTTATAATGCTGCTGGTGAGTTTGTCCTGAATTGCAAACCAATGTGTGGATAAAGGTAATTTGTAAACCACTGTACCAAATGCTGCCGGGATAATAGGAGCTGCGACTTTTTATTTTTTATTTGTCTTTTATTTTTTTACACTTTTAAAACCAGCAATTTGCAACTCAATTCATTTGAGGCACGCCCGATGCAGTTTGAGAAGCTTTTGCACAAAGTCATGGCCATCTGTGAATTTGATTCTGCCTTGTTGTTGCCGAGTTTTAAATTCTGTGTTTTGTCTGTGCTTTAAATAAATCTAAAACAGGAAAGCAAACCAATATTCCCCAGTGGCTGGAGGGCAGCGGTGAGCTAATAAAGCCCAACTGGAGAGCAGCTGCATTTACACACGACGTGTCTGCACAGTGAATCTAACGCACACTTTTATGAACACACGGTGTATATTTAAGCTCCCCCCTTTTTTTTTTTTTTTGGCCAAGCTGGCTGCTGCTGGACTGTGCAGACATTACCTGTGAGCCTCCCCTGCGTGTTTGCTTACCTGCTCAGGTGTGACGCCGTCAGCGGCTGGCTGGACTTGGACACAGGTGCATCTGAAAACATTATTAATAGCTCAGGTCTGCCGGAGGTACCTGTACGTCCGGCCGGGACACGCCGTGCTGTCTCTGACACGTCTGGAACTGCAAGACTAAACGGTAAAGAGGCCTTGCTGGCTCAAAGTGTCTGCCAAGAAGCAGCTCTGTTGTCTCACATATACATTAGTACCTTCTGCTGGCTGCAAGGCTCATATTCATTTCGTAATTAAACCCACAAGTTCTTGATTTATTTATTTTACTGCCACTTCTGTGTATTGAGAAATAATTTAGGCTGCGTGTGTGTGTGTTATTGCGCCGCTGCATATTTTCTAGCTGTGTATTGACTGTGAGTTTCTGTGTAGCTGGCTTATTGGGAATGTTGCTGATATTTGTTTTTGAGTCTTCATAGTGGCAGAGCAGGTTTTCCTTTGGTTGTTAAACAATGCGTTTGCTTAAATACACTCACTCCTGCACTGCTTTCTGACTGTGTCTCCTCAGCTGTGTGATTTTTGGTGGGCTTGATGTAATATTGTCTTGCTGTCATGCTACTGTCGTCATTTTTTCCTGATGTGTCACAAAAAGCTGAACTACTGAGCTTCTTCTCTCGATGCAGCCACAGTTAGCTGCACCCATCACAAACGTCAGCTCATGCTGCCATTTGCTAATGCTTATCTGTTTATTGTGCAATATAACTTTTCGCAAGAAGAGATCATTTGTTTCAGACCATTAATTTATAATTTGAATACATCTGCAGTACCTTCTGCATAGCAAGTGGATGATTGGCTTTGGGTTTATCTAGCTTCAGTAGATGCAGTATTAACTGACAGGTTGAAGAACTCCCCCCATCACAGAGTGATTTCACATAATATTTGTGATGAAACTTTGGGGGAAATTTGGGTTAGCAACATAATTATCGCTCCGCTACTCGCACGATTTGCTGTGGACAACATTTACAGTGCGCACAATGAATATTATACCCAGTTACAAGATTCAATCAACTACTCTGCACATCTGAAACTTCGAGTTAGTGAAAGACTGAGTTATCAAAGGGTGGAATGTGTGTCTGTGCGATGTGAAACTCAGGGACTTCTGGATGCTTTCATTAGATAAAAAAACCAATGTCACACAGTGCTCTCCCTCTGAAGGCTTGATGTCAAGGGCACTTTTTCAAATTAAGTTCCTGCTGAGAGGAGGTCCTTTGAATGACCACTATGAGCCCAATTGTTCTAGACCTATTTCACTGAAAAGCAGCACATTATAATTAACTTCCTCGCCATAGCCCATCTAATGGAGCCGACTGTTTGCCAGCAATGGCAGGTTTCATCCAGGCCTGTGATGGAACGTGTTGGGAGCGATCCTCAAAGGAGTCGGGCTCAATGGCAACCTTAATGTCACTAGCATTTTTGAGCGGCACTCATTTGGGAATGTCTATCTGCGGGCCAGAGAAAACTCTCTGCCCTCTGAAAGGATGAGTTTGTCACACAGTGTCATTTTTAAATTGGACTCCATCTCTCCTTGCCCACCCCTGCTCAGTTTTGGACCTCACTTGAGCTTCATTAGCATTTGCAGGAACTGCAAGACATTTACCACCATGGATTGTGACAGATTTCACAAGCTCAGTTTTACTGTTACCCTGGGAGGGGGGCAGGCAGTGCTCACCATCTGTTGATTGTGACTGCACCCAGCACTTCCATAAGAGGCTGCCTTCCTGCCATTGCTAACAGTCCTATGACAATTTTGGTATACAAGCAAGAAATGAAGAGAGGGGAAGTTGTCCAAAAATTTGAGGTAAAAAAAGTTGCTGTATCTTTTTTTTTTTTTTGGGGGGGGGGGGGGCGTGAAGAACAGTGACATTAGTTAAAAGATGTCAAACTTCTCATTTATTTTTTTGTCAGAATTGACCTTTAATCTTCAAAATGAATTGTTAAAAAAAACAACAACATAATTTCAAGTCGCACCTGAGACCTTTCGATTGTATTGTTTAAAGTCTGGAAAACTGGCAGGAGAGTGAAGACGTTTGATTTGATCTTGATCCCCGTGAAATATCTGTGGAGGGTGTTTATTATTGAAAATGGGGGAGGAAGGGGGTTGGTGGGGCAGTAATATTGGACTTATTGAAGTTATGCAGCTGACTGATTATGGGGAGAAAAGAACGCGTTTATCTCCACGCCCAGTAAACGCCCGAGCTTGGCTGTCAGTGGGCTGATTGTGGAGGGACTCTTGATCCAGTCTTCTGTTGATTGGATGGTTGGCCTTGAGGGATAAGCTGCTGATTGGTCTTATAAAAACCCCCACTGATAAATGATTGGCTCCTGTGGGTAATTTGGACTTTATTTAATTTGGTGATATGAGGCTGATGTCTCTTGAATTCTGATTAGATCACGCTGAAGATAGCGAGGAAGCAATTCATGGCAGAGGAGGAGAAAAAAAAACCCAGAATGATGTTAAGATATTCAACCTTTTTTTTTTTTTTGCTGGTAAATTATTCGATTCATTAATTGAATGTTCAGCACATAATCCAACGCCTTGGAAAAGCAGCCCGTTTCTGATTTGCGCTGCTGGCAGTGTACTGCAGTCCTTTGAGACCTCAAGTATTTCTGATCACATTCTAATAAAAGGAGATCGAGGTGACGGGGAGCTGCTCCAAGTGGATGTGCTTTTACATGATTTTCTTAAGACTTCCATAAAAAGTTGTAGAAATGGATGCAACTTGAAATATTCATGAGTGCTGCTTAACCAAGGAGCTTTCCACATATTCCTCAAAATAAACTCTTAAAGGAGTTAAAGACCATATTCTGCTAATGGGAACCAGACATTTGGTGAATCACAGCGGCTTTCGACAACCTCTCAAATGTCTTTAAATGCTTTTGCGTCTTCTGAGTAATGTTAGCGTTTTTAATGCGTGTGCCTATCAGCAAACGTCGATTTCCTGCCTGTTGTTTGTCTTCCATCACAAAGACGGCTCGTCATAAATAGGCTGAGGGGACTAGGGAATGATAAGTGTGGTTGATAATCAAATTCTGCTTGTATATGCGCCTCATGTCAGCTTGGTGTAGTCAGGAGATGCATGTCTGGGTTTCAGCTCCTGCCGTATTATTGGAGCACAGTGTTAGTTAGTTAGATTAGTAATTGGCCATAACGATAGCCTGAGCTGCCACCTTCACTAACAATTAGTCCTCTCCACGTCTTATCATTATGCTGATTCCAAGTGTGGAAGTTAACAGGGACGCCAGGTGCAGGGTTCGAAGCCTGAAATCATCGTTACACATCAAACATCATTAGGGGTCATTAAGTAATCAACCACACGCCCACAAACGGAGGCAGCACAGATAAATCTCTGTCATGGCGCATACGCCTTTAATTGAAACAAATAACAAAGCCACATAGTCACTGTAGAGATGAGTGAGCTGCTTGATTACAATGAGAGGAATGGAGGCGATGCATCACACATGTAATATACTGTTAGAATAGCACTTTGTCATTGAGCCTGACAAAATGCTTTGTGATGGCGAGTGTTGGCTCGTTGTGTAGCGAGGTCCTCCACGGGTGAGCAGGTGAATATTATGGAACTGCAGTGTGACTTATGAAAGCATGAAGGCTTAGAACTGGATGCAATCCTTCACAATGGCTATTGATTGACAACCCCATCAAATCTCTGCTGATGCAGCGCAGTAGTTTGTGCAGTAGTACCAAAAAAAAAAAAAAAAAAACCTAACTCATTGAAGCTGTAAGTAAATGATTATCCCTTTGTGGCACAACAGATTAGTGTTATCTGAAACAATGCTTTGCACTAAGTGTAGCTGGCACTGGCAGATGAAGTGCCATGGCGGTGATGAGTGCTATCACAGAAGCTTTCACCTGTGGGGGCTCGAGAATCACGATATTTACTACAAGCTCTCTGACAAACGGGACATGGCTGTTTTTCCAAACCTGCTGCATTTTATTTTTATGGGAAGCGGGGCGAGAGCGGTAGCAGACGGAGCGGGTCCACACTGCTGATGCTGGCAATGTGAGCTTCTCTTCCACACCTCCTATTTGTAGGCTTCCAGCTTCTAGCGTGGCGTCATTAATCAGACTCCAGAAGTTAAGTGTTAGTGGAGGCATTGCTGTGTTATAAATTGCATGGAAAATGCATAATTAGTTAGCAACAAATCTATTTTACAGTCACACTGTATTCAGTTGGGGATGCATTTTGCACCGATTGCTTATCTGCAGGGATAATAATCGCTGCTTTGGACCGGAGGAGCCACTGGCACACCTAATGCAAGCGAGGCCAGAAAATACTTTAGACTGCTCGCAGGAGTCACTGGAAGGCAGAGGAGGAGAATAACACATTGTTGACCGGCATCTCGTTCTTCCCCTCAGACGTCCTTCATGTGGAAATGACTGCATCATGTACAGGAAGGATGTTTACACTCTGAGAATCCACTTGGCATGAGGCTGAAGGGATATCTGCCTCTGCTCTATTCTTCAGTGTCACAAAGGCAGACTCAGCTGACTCCTTGCCAACAAAAGCAATTTTCTCTCTCTCCCTCACACACACACACACACACACTGAGTTCCCTGATAACCTTCTGACTCCCTTCATAACTTGAAAAGATATGTGCACCTTTGCAAAGTTTTTATATTTCTGGTTTACGGAGTTCTGTGTTCCACATTTCATGAGCCCTTGTTCTGCTTACTTAAGTATTCGCTCATTAGTCCCCACATCTTTAGCCCATCCTTGAGACTTTAACCCAGACGGGGGACTATTTCCATGTAATTGGTGCTGATGTTGCTCCTGTTGCCATTCAGTATTTCTGATATGGGCCCCACTTTCTGAGCAGAAGGGACAGGGTGCACAGTGTCCCTCACTACAGGCGGCAAATTACTCCTCAGAACTCCCTAACACCCCTGCGTTGCGCAGAGCCGTAAAGGCAAAATAATTTGTCCGACATGAATGGGCTCCCCGGAGACTGTCTTAAGTGTTAAATGACCTGGGTGAACCCAATACTAATCCGTGGCTGGGAGTTATTCAGGCTTGGATTGCTAACACTTACACTCTCTGCACAGCCATTTGAAGGCTGTTTATGCAAATTCAAGGTGATCTGATTTTTCTCATGGCTTAGTTTACTGTCTCTCCCGGCCCCCTGGAGACTCCTGCAGTCACTCCAGTCCGCCCCCCCCCCCCCCCCCCCCCCCCCTCCCACCGCCTACACAGACATGTCACTGTGAGTGGGCATGAGCATAATGTAGTACAGATGTTTCACATAAAATTAAGCTTCTGCAGCACAATGCAGACGGAACAAACACCGGAGAGGTCCAGGCACTGCCGTCTGCTGGATGCACGGCCTGTGCACACACTAAAGGAAGGTAAACACATTTGTGTACGGAGAAACCAAAACATGAGGCCTGAGGCTGTGGGAAAATATGACAAATTCTGCTGCTTTCTGTCCTGCTGACAACATTAAAGCAGCTTCGAGCATGAACCTGTGTGGTGCATTGTGTTGGGAGTTCTCCTGTTAACGCAGTAGGGGGCAGCAGGGAGCTGTGGGTCGAACATCAAACATCAGGTTTGACTCCCTACCTTTCTTTTCTCCTTCCCTCTTCTGTCATAAACAGGATTGTGGTCTGCCCTCCAGACATCTGCTCGGTTGTAAATGCAATGAATAAATAAAAAACAGAGGCCAATGAATGACGTTCGAAGAATTTATGTCCCATGCAAAACATATATTCAGTTTCAATATTATAATCCTTATTGGTACATTTACTGTTTGTGTCAGCGCTTATGCTTTAAGTGCATCCACGGTGTGTAAAGTGCGACGAAGGAATGAAAGGAGTGTGTGTGTGTGTGTGGGGGGGGGGCTCTGGAGAATCAGGAGCATGAAAGGATGGAGTGAAGTTTGGAAAGAAAGTATAGTGTCACAGCCAGCCGCTGCACAATAGAGAGAACAGATCATTAATTAATGCTGCTGAGAGTGTGAACTGAATCGATTCGGCCTCTGAGCACGACACGCACTAACACCCCCATCTAACAGGCACGGTTGGGGGTGGGGGTGGGGGGGTGGGGGGGGAGGTAGATGGGTGAATCCACACTCCCTCCTTGTCAGTTCACCTTTTAATCACCTCTAATTGTTTCCAATGGTACGCAGCAAATATCCAGCAGGAAGAATGCGATACACTCTTTACCCCCCAGTCCACCGGTTCTGCTCATCAGGTCTCTTTCTGCCTTTCATGTTTTGTTTTTAGAGGCCTATTCAGCCCCTCCCTCGGAGAGAGCCGGACGCCTTGATTAAAGTAGTTGGGGTCTTTTTGTGACGCGCCTGTTTTTGTGTGTTCACCGAGGCTGTGTTATCATGGAGGACTGTGTACTCCTGTCATTTTTGGGGATGAGGATGGGAGGGGGGGGGGGGTTGACAGCTGGCTCTCTCTGCTCCCTGTCACAGAGAGGCTGTGACTGCTGGAGTGTGACCAGCCTCCCACCCCCACAGCCTGGCCTGCCCTGCTACTTTGCCTGTGCACCCTCCCTGCCTCAGTCATCCCTCACACACTCTTTAGCCCCCACACTGCATATGGGACTGGTCAGCCATGGAAACCTGCTCAGCCCAATTAGAAACAGCCACCAGCTGGGCTTACCTTCCATCCCCCCCCCCACGCCCTCCCTCCTCTCCGGCCCTGCCACATCCCTCTCTGTTCCTCTCCGGTGACTTCACGCTCCACCATCCCACAATCGGAGCCTCTCTGGTGCCCACCATCGTGCCAAGCTGATGGGCACGCTGTCCCCGGTGCGTGGGACGGTAAGCAGCGATTTGTGGCACGTCTTCTCTCGGCGGACGTTATGCACAGATCCGTGCCATACCAAGAAAAGCACACACCGTGGTGGTGGTGGTGGTGGTGACAGAGAGAGAGATGAAAGGGGGTGAGGAGCCGCAGTCTCCCCCACCAGATGCTGTGTTTTGTCTCTGGCCTCTCCAGCTAGAGAAAATAAAGCAGTCTCTTATTGAGTTTATGTCTCGGTGGCTGGACGGCAGGCAGGTAGACTCTGCCTCGGTCTAACCCTGACAAGCTTCAGGCGAGGTGGCAGCAGGAATTTGGAATCATTCAGGATGAGTGAAGCAATCAGGGCTCGCTATTGACTGTGAAATAAGGATATTCACTTTCTTGATTTCTTGGATTTCTTGTGTTGTTGAAGTAGTTTCGCATTCTGGCGTCACACTTGCTCACTTAGCATTCATTATCACTCATTGGAATATGATCTGAGAAAGTCTTCCAGTAAATAGTGCGAGGCCAGAATCATTTCATGAGCGCTGGAGATTATTTTCAGTGAGGAAGATTAGGGATGTGAAGTTTTTTTTTGTTTTTTTTTTTTTTTTCCTCCCCTCTCTAATGGCTTCAACTGTTCAAAAGGTGTCAACTTGCTCACCTGCAGTTCAGGGACTCAGAAGTTCAGGCTCAGATAATGCACAACTTGCAAGAAAGTCACTCATGGCATATAGAAGAAATACAAACTTCTTCTACCTGACAGATAAAATACCAAGCTGTTGAAATGAAAACTGTCTTGAAATGGTTCAAGATACTGGAAAAATACAGATCTAAGGTTGGCCAGTAAATAAGTAGGTTTATTTTAGTATACAGTATATGTTTGTGTATTTGACTTTAAATATAATTTCTATATTTGAGACGTTCTACTTGTGACTCAAATACATTTCAATCAAGTTAAATAGAGCTGTTAGCCTGTACATTTCTTTTATTTCTTAACTGTAAAATGTGACAGACCACACACTTTGTTCCGTGCAGGAAGAAAAGCCAGTCAAAGCCGACTCCTACGCCGTCAGTCGTTTTTTGAACCATGCAGTTTGAACTTTACAGTGGCCTGATGATCCTAAAGATTTCTCAGCGCAAGCTACAAATATTCCCTTTACAAGCAGAGAAAGCATGTGACGTTATGTAACATTTGTTCAACCATTTTCAGTTGTTTTTTCATACCTGTGAGATGTTTCAAAAATAACTGCTCAACTCATTAGGGATCAGTGCAACCTGAGCTAATTATATGTGTCTCTTACTGTAATAGTAGCTAATGAAATGATTAAAATAGATTAAAAACCTTGCACATCCAACATCCTCCGCACAGAAAGTTCCTTACGTGTGTTTGTGTTGTTGTAGAGCTAATCTGATGTTTGTATCTTCATCTGAGCAGAAGTTCTCCTCATTCTTTTCGGCAATAATCGTGAAAAACTAGCCCCAAAGCCTCTAAATGCCTTTCTGTCCCCATTTTCTATCTGTTTTCTACTCTGTGAATTCGACAGTAGGTCGGTGCTTTAGCAGTTTGTTTGAGAGTGTCTGTTTTACGGCTCAGGCGGTGGAGTTGAATAGTTTGTCTAGTGAACAGGGCAGAAAACGCTGCACACACACATCCATTTGGATTTCCCTCACAACATTATATTACTTTTCCATCTTAGTCACTTGTTTCAATTGAGAAAGTTTAAACTGAACATTGTACCATTGGGGTTCTTGGAGTGTGCGGCCCTTTGAAAGATTACTACTCAAAAAAGGGTTCAATTTTCTGCCCTTGCCTCTTCTCTGCTGTCTTCCCTCATATTCCACTTTGTGCTCATCAATCACTGATGAAGGCCTGATTGCAAGAAGTGGCTGGATCCCACTTTGAGGTGTGACAGGGGCCTATTTTACAGCAGTGGCAGTGACGGCTGTGTGTCAGAGCTCGTGACAGGATGCTCTCCGTTCTGTCTCCAGAGGTTTGGGAGGTTGAGGGGCCACCAGCCCTCTTTTGTCCGCCTTTTCCATAGATGGTCCTCCACATGGCTTGTTTTTGGGCAGAGGCAAAGGCAGTAATTGATTTCTCTGTCGCCTCTGATGCTGCTCGCTGGCTGCATCTCTTCTTAAAAAAAAAAAAAGATGAATAAAAAGAGAGTGTGAAGTTTATTGCCAGCAGTCAGAGCGTGGACAGACAGTTAAACTTCACGTTAGCGGGGCCTGATAGAAGTCCGGAATGTGGTGGTTAGCTTCTGATTTGGCCTCTGAAAGGATCGGTCATATATATTAGAGCAGAAAGTATTGAGCCGTGAAGAGCTGGAGAGATGGGAGATATTGAGGTGCTCAGACACTGAAGGTGAGAGGCACCTCTCGCAGGCTACATTAATAGATCGGTGAAATGATAGATGCACAATGGAACAGTGTGATGAATAAACTGATTCGGGTTCAGAAATTGAATTTCAATTCCTTCAGCTACAGCTGGTGGGCAAAAGTTGTGGCAAATGTTCAGTGATGTCTGAGATTCATCTGAGCGAATCTCTCAGGAATCCATTTCTAACTGCACTCCGGGCATCAGTATTTCTCTCTGACTGGCCAATCTGATAGTTTTAAGCTCAACAAAAGTAAACTAAAGTCTTTTTTTTTTTTTATACCCCCCCCCCCAATCCATTCTCAAAAAAATCAACAGAGCATTCATCATAATTGTGACCTTGTGTCTTCTTGTCAGCGAGACTGACTTAATCAATTGCAGAAGTTGTCAGCTGTGACAAGAGGCGTTTAGCCTGGAGAGAAGGCAGACGGGTGGCGTGGACTGCGTGCAGCCGCTCGCCATGTGCGTGTCTCTTCCAATCCACACAACTCAACTCAGACACAATCTGAAACTTTGTTAGTTCAAGCTCAAAGAGTCAAAGCTTTGCCTTTGAAAAAAAATAAAATAAAATAGAAAAATTTCTCCCTTGCGTGCAGGAACAAATAAGCCAATTAACAGTGAATGAGAAAATCTCCCTGTATGTTGAAGTCTGAGGTGTTTTGTGAGTTGCATTTTGAAGAGAGAGACTGTAACATTCTGTGAGGGGGAAAATCTAGAAAGTGTTTGTGTCATTTTAATTGTCTCCATCGGCTCATTTGACTTGTTAACACCTCTCCGGCAAGATTGGGCAATTTGACAATGATGCTAAATGACTCATGTTTACTAATGGAGTTTACACAGGAATGCATCATCAACATAAAACAACAGAAAAATTTAATGCATTCAGAACTGTTCTCCCCATTACTGGCATTGTACGCAAAAATCACGATTCTCAGTTTGAATGAAATGTGAAGAACACGTTTGTTGAGTTATTCAGGTTTGTGAGAGTGAATGAGAGAGCATAAAGAGGAGAAAGCAGAGGGGCAGATGACTGTCAAATCCTTACATGTCCTTTACCCTCCACCTGTCCCACAGTCGCTTGCAGAGATGACTCGTGTGCAGGTCTCTCTCTGTAACCATCTCCAGCTCACTGCTGAATGATTGGTTGCGAAATGGCAGACTCAAATTACATGCTGTGTTGAAGTGATTTTCCTGCCTACCTTGATGCCTATTTTGTTATGGAAATTCATGACACATTAACATAACCAGCAGGAGTTCAGAGCAGAAAATAATGAATCCTGGTGAGAAGGAACAGTGCTCTCCACCCTTATCTGTGAATTAGTAAATACACACATACAGCGTGCACCTAAGGGTCACACCGTGCACACGCTTACAACGCTTGATGGTCGTTCCACATTGTTAACCGAAGCCTTCCCTCAGTGAGAAATGAATGTAATGGCACAGACGAAAGCGGGGAAGGTGTTCTGCAGGTGGAGGACTGTGAAAGCAGCGTGACACCTGAACCATCTAATGGTCCGATATCGCCACTCTGCCTGGCAGAATGGGCCAATCGGAACAGTTTAAGTAAAAACGACCACTAGCTAGCAGCTGCTTTTACTGGGATCAGCTGAAGGAGACATTACTGCACCACAGCTCGCATGTGAAATGTGAATTTCTGCACTTTATCGTCCTTGCTGCACCTAATTTGAAGGGGAAAAAAATCTGTTATGAAACATTTTTTGTTATATCAACTCATCAGCTTGACCTCAGGCATTTTCCCCCAAGGGCTGCATTTATTGAACAGTTGTTGGGATGGTCCATTCGCTCCACTCTCTTCAGTGGTTAAACTCTATTCTCTCGACTCTGAATGCAGAAGGGCCTCACTTTACTCCAGCTTGTTGCCACGGCAACGGTTCTCCAAAGCGCCAGAGGATGCCAAGGGCTCCGTCAGCGCTGACAGGCAAAGATGCTGAAATGCAAAAGAAATCAAGCTTATCTATCTCCTTCCTCGTGAGGATGGGATCTCCAGTTTGTTTGGGGAAAATATTCGAGCAGATTCATGGCTCGGGTGACGATCGGGAGGAGGCCGCAAACCTACCTGGAGGAGATCAGCCTCAGCCGGGATTGTGTATGGCACGGCACGCAGGAATCCGCATTGACTTCGCACACATTTGTTATTTCAAGTTAGAGGCAACTTTTCTGGCAGTAGTGATTAGTAACATTGGCCAAGAAGTTGGCTAGAGAGTCTGGGTTAATCACATAGGCAGAAGTTGCTGCCAAGATTCATTTGAATAACTTTTAAAGACAGTGACTCATTTAGTTGATTAGTTTTGTGAGTTCTGCCTGTCCGCCGTAAACACACAATGTTAACCCAACCAACACATATGTAGTCAATCTAGCGGGGCTGTTTTTACTCATTATTATAACGCGGCTGCTGATTTGGAGTCTTTTCCCCTGAATCATGCAGAATAAAACAAACTCATTGTTCAGGAGGCGCTAATTTGATTAAAGCTCTCATGATGCTCAGGAAAATATGAGCAACTCCCAAAGGGTCCCCGGCAAATTCTGGAGCATTGGCAAATATATGGCACATTAAAACCCTATTTCTTAACTCGTGACTAGTGTTGCCAAGTAGTTGGCTTTAAATTTCTCATGATGCTTGGGGG
Source organism: Echeneis naucrates (assembly GCF_900963305.1). Classification (NCBI taxonomy): domain Eukaryota; kingdom Metazoa; phylum Chordata; class Actinopteri; order Carangiformes; family Echeneidae; genus Echeneis; species Echeneis naucrates. Next base: position 3,411,542 of record NC_042525.1, read on the forward strand.
ATTTATTGATTATATCTATATTACCAGCGAAATGAAAGTGAATTCAAAGGCAATAAGAAATGTACTCTACCTGTTATAACACAGATGACAATGAATGACAGTAACAGACTCGCATGGCTAAACTCACATCTGTTCATGCTGCTTTTTCTTTTGAATGCACTTGTTATTGTGATTTGATCCAGTTCTGAGGGATCATTGCCAGCCACCTAGATTTGGCATTCATGACGAAGCACAGCTTTGAGCCGCCTCTGTGAATTATGTAAGTACAATTTTAATGATTAAAGGGAGCAGACAGTTCGACCGACTGGCCAGAGAACGTGGAAATGATGCCTGCTAGAGTAAATAAATGTGCTGAAACCTGGTTACAGAGCAGGCTGTGCACATATTAGCCATCGAAAACAGGCAGGAGTGGGTGATTTAGGAAGTGTTGTTTGATGAGCAAGCACATGATTAATCATGTTTTCAGCTTTCTTAGAAAAAGGTAGAACAAGTTAATCTGAGCTCCAAAGAACGTATTCAAGTAGCGTATTAACATGTTCATTAATAATAAGTGGTAACAAACTGTTGGCATGTGCTTGAACAATATATTATCAGCCAGTGGGAAACTATACTTTTCTGTTATGGTGAATGAAGCATCATTTAGCAGCTAATAATCACCTGGTTGAAATTGCAGGTACTTAATGGTAAGTGCTGAGAGGTTGAGTATTTGCACTGTTTTCCTCTAGCGAGTTACGATGTTTAAACCAATGATTTTGCAGACAACTTGTATTTGTTTAAAAAAAAAAAAGAAAAAAAGTCTCCTACAGGCTTTTGTTTAAATAAACGGAAAACCTTTTTACAATTGACCTCAGCTTCCCCCACTGCTCTGCCACTGTTCTTTCCTGTTCAGTATTTGTAGTTAAGTGCATTGAAATTAGACAGCTGCAGTGAAAAGCAGCAGGGCTCCAGGAGAAACCAGGACTCCTCTTCGGCTTTACTTGTAAGTTCCTGCTCTTTAAATGCATTGCCAATTCATTCCCAGAAACCCTGAAAATGAAAGATCCAGGTGACATTTCACTTTGCTCTAACAAGTTAAAGCCCAAGTGAAACGCTCACAAAGGTACAGCTAAATAAGGCAAATGCATTTATTAATGTTGAATTTAATTACCGAGCATTTTAGAGCTGCCGCTTTTCATTTTGTTTCATTAAGCTTTTAGGATGTTTTGTTCCACCGCAAAAACAACACGGGAAAAGCTGTGATGATTTCTGAAGTAAATTTATTAACAAGGGGAGTGAAATGTTGAATCTTTATTCTTTCACTGTTTACATTTACTTTGGGGAAATCCAAATGGAGGCTTGTTCACACATAAAAGGGTCGACCTGCACTAATAAACGAGGACAGTTCAGCACTAATGGTGCCGCTTTAACTGAGGTCTATCAACAGATGTTGTTGATGGCTTTCCTGCTAAAATGCATGCAGGGCCTTATATTTGCCCCAGCTGCTCTTTATCAGGCTTGGTGATAACAAGTTCATGCCATAAAGCAGCAAAACGAGTTTACTGCTACACAGCTGCCGCACACACATTTGTTTCATAAAAACATCAAAATTTCTTATTATACACTGAACCAGGCTGAGTTTTGTTTTGAAAACAGCAGTGAAATGAATTCAGGTGCGAATGTCACTCGTATGAATTATCTCTAAGTTGTTATTCTGAGCAAGCTGATGGGGAAAAAAACATTAGAGAACTGCTCTTTTCAACTCTTTGCTGCTTTACAGCTTGGTGATTAAAAAGGAAAAGTCAGGCAGGCTTTGATAACTCTGTGCTTCTGCGTGTTAGAGACAGTTTCCATATGGCCTTATCAGTGCTATAGCTACAATAATAAATGGAATTTGCCATGTCACCTGAATAAGCATATTATCAAGTTGATAATTAGAGCAAGAACAGAGAGCAAGAGAGATGAAAGTAGTTTGTTAATCCTCTTTTTCTTCAACTTTCTTGTCATGAGGGGCCATCAGCATGAGACAAATGTGCTTTTTCAGCCAGACAACAAATGTAATCTGCATAACCGTCTTGTGCAAGTTTAATCGATGCATCCTCGCTTGTTCAAAGCAAACCAGCAATGCTGGGAGTCAGTTTCCTTTCAACATTTCAGTGGCTCTTGCTGCCTTTGAAGACAAGCATCCATAATGAATGGCGTCAATTTTCATCCCAATTAGAGTGTTTATCTCGGCTCAGTTCACCTATAGTGTTGCCTTTGCCTCTTTTGGGAGAGATGAATTTTCATGAAGGACAAACACTGTACTTCAAATTAAAAAATAAAAAAAAAGCTTATCTGGCTCTGGGATTTAAAGCTTTGGAGTTGGAATAATTTTTCTCCAATTTGTCAGAGACATGTTAACAGCTCGTGTGGCGCCAGGTTGCTGTGGCATGGCAGGAGGGTGGAAAGAACGCGGGAGAAGTTAGCATCCGGAGTGCGGCGGGGGAGGCTGAGAGCAGGAGGGAGAACATGGTAATGCATGTTTATATAAGAGCAGGTCCACGGGGCCTTCATCTGGAAAATTGAATAAACTGAGCCCATCGCATCATATCAGCCCACGGCGGCACGATAAGACCCGTCAGATAGACAGTGACAAAACATCACTACTGCACAGGCCAATCAATACCACTGTCACATACAGAAACCTACCGCTGTTTTATTCTAATACCAACATCCACACGCAGTGCCTGCGAGGTATATTTTAGCCAAGCTGGGAAGGATACAAGAGAACTATTCCAGCGTCATATTTCTAATGTAAGCCAGAATAGCTAAGTGTGAACGAGGCTGTTTTTGTGCAACAGACAGTTTGTTATTTTAGCACCAAAGTGGTTTTGTATGCCAAAGAGCCTCTGCATAGCAGCAAGGCTGTGTGATGAAGCTGCTTCCCCTGATGCCACCTAATGCTCAGGTTTCAGGGAAACGCACCGCTCTGACATGCAACATTTAAATAAAGTCATTAAAATTTAAACCCGTCTCCATTCCAGGGACAATCACTCCAGACATCCGCCTGGCAAGCGACAACTTAAAGGTAAACACGCTATCTGCCGGGGAAAAGTGAGTCTTGTGTTTTTCACCGACTTTTCTCTCTCTCTCTCTCTCTCTCTCTCTCTCTCTCACACACACACAACAGATGAGAAACCTGTTGTTGTGTTGATTTTTTTTTTTTTTTTTTTGCCATCAGGTTATCCAGAAATGATAACAAGGCCACAATCTGGTTCAAATACCAAACAGCACACGGTGACATGGAAATGGTGAAAGCACTGCAATCCTGTGACTAATTGGGTTTCTCCTCTGCTGTCTGTCTGCTGTAAACCAAATGAAACATATAATTGCTAATTATTTAGAGTTAGTTATTTAAAGGTGTGTTTTCATTCCCAACCAGCAGGTGGTATCTCCATTTTGTATCTCCATGCTAGCGCGCTATTTCTCTTTTATCCTTTTTTTGTTTTTTTTTTTTTTGGCTGAGACTTCGGACAAGCATGACATGACATAAAAACAATCATAAATATGTGATTAATCACCTCGTATCAGCTGCTGATCTGCTGTTCACTTCCAGGGGCTGGATCCTGTTTGTTAAAGTGTCCTTTGCCTTCTCGTTGTGGGCTCCGGTAAGCTAATGATAGCGTAGCCACTGGCTGCTAACAGGCTAAACCTCAAACCTCAGCTTTGTTTGACAATCCTCCTTTAACCGATCGGAGTTAATGGTATTGAATGTCTTATAACTGTTTTACAGATCGTGTAGTTTTAATATTTACAAGTGGATTTAAATCAATACAAAAAAGGAAAGACTGCTAATAGCGCTAGCCGCTATGCTAACAGCTACCGTTGACAATGCTATTTAGTAGATGCTAACGCTGCAGCTAACTCAGCTAAGCTAACCAACCACGCAGTGCTAACGCGGTGCAGCCTTACATTTGATTTATTTCATTTTGACTTAAAAATGCATTTATTCAAATACATAGTAATACCACAGTTATCTAGACAGATTAAAAAGGGAAACACACAAAAAGATGTACTTTGGAAGGAAAGCAAATTAGATTTAAAACTTGTTTAAAATGTAAATGGCGATTTGGTGGCTGGTTAAAAAGATTTAAAGTCATAAAAAGATGGATTTTTTTAATTAGAAAATACAGATTGTGATATGAAAATTCATGAAGGATAATTGTTTTGTTTATGGTAAACCCCTTCTTGGGAGGCATAGCAATCGGTTTCTTAGGGATTGAAGTAATTGGTTGCATGTGAGGAGATATTTTGAATGTTGTAAATAAATAATGAGGTCTCATGATGAACAGAAAGTGAAGGTAGTAACTTATGCATTCTGCACTGTGTGTGTAGATAATGCTCTTGTTTTATTTTAACTTTTAAGAGCTCTGTTTTGTAGATTTCTCTCTTATTTTTATGCCTTCAGCTGCACAGTTGCTGTTGTTGTCGCTGGTCAGCTTCTGGTTCACTACCTCCTTGTGAGTCGGTGAATAATTTGAGCTATCCATCTCTGAACCTTTCGTGAATGTTAGTGTCATTATCACAGTCTTAATAGGGAAGGGTAAGGGCACTATACCTGCCCATGTCTACGCTATCAAAGAGCAGCTCTAATCAAAAGCTGTTCACTCCTTGATTTGATCTCTAGCTTATTAAAAGTGAAGGTGAGGACATGCACACAAGGATTTTTGTGCTGATGTTTAAATATGATGTGCTTTTGACGAGTGATTGGCCCAATTTTGAACAAATCTGTTCCCATCTGAGATGCAAGTATGATGAAAAAACGTCCGGTGGGCCTCCAGTAGTTTCTGCACTGGTCCAGTTGTTGCTCATCGCCGTTTTAAACATGCTTGATATTCACAGATAGAATCAGGAGTGTTGACATCACGTCCTCAGTTGACTTTGTTTTGTGTCTTTGGTGTAAATTAGGGACGCAAACTTTCTGATGAAAGCCTTTCAGTGTTTGGCGAGGGAGCGCGCATGAATTTGTGTCAGGACTTTGGTGGTTGCCTGGCAACACGACCGTAATGACAACCTACGCACCACCAAGGCAATGGCTTAATATTTACATCACGTGTTGAATATGTGCCTGAAAAAAACCTTAGTGTGAAAGGTAGTGTCATCTGTGTTTGGCTTGTCTTCAATCTTTTTTGTTGAAAGGAGAGACAAACCTGGTGCTGCCTGTTTGCTTGTTTGTTTGTTTGTTTAGCTTTTGCACTGCAGCCTTTGTGACTTATTCTTAAAGTATGTGACAGAGTCTTATGGGGCACCTTCTGCTTCATGAAGTTGGACTTCGGGAGTTATGAATGGAAGTAAACATTCGCAAAGATTTTAAAAGTTGCTACGATACCATTTTCCCCTCTGATAAGAGAAGTGAGCGAGAGAGAGAGGTTCTGGTCTGCAGAGCCGCTGAGTCTTTGATAACAAACTCTTTGTGAGGTCTCTGGCCATTAGAGAGTTACTCAGGGGGAGGGCGTGAGGCTCTGGGGGGAGAGCGTCTGCCAGATATCTTCTCTCATTTGATACAGGAGGGAGCCTGAGGGGTAGAGAGGCAGCATGCTGGAGATCACAGGACACACTAATTGTTTCAGTCTACCCAAAGACACAGGGCTGATTGTTCTGTTACAGTTGTTCAATTTCACATGAATGAGCTGAGGGGAGATTAACTGTAGTAGCTGCTACTAAAATGACATCAAAAATGAGCTCCTGACAATTAAAGACGAGACACTGGACAATGCAACATTAAAAGCTGAGACATGGCTTCCACCTTAAACTTTATTAGTTGTTTCTGTTATAGTTTAGCAAAGCAAACATCAAAGTATGAAGGCATCATTTCATAGAACTTTAATTCATCTCATCTTTTGTATGGCACCACTGAAAAATAATTCATTAATCATACCAACATTTAAAAGAAACCAAAACCATGTTTGAAATTAACTGAGGAAAAACCAAAAAACCAGTAACAACAGGTATTAGCCATTAACATGATGTTTTTAAAATTACTAATCATCAGCAAGCAATACACAACCAAGAATTCATACTTGGACCATCTCCTTAGGTCTGTGATTGAGATTTTGTCTGATACGAAATAAGGCAGATTCCTTTTAATATAGTTAGAGACAATCTGGGTAGGAGACAAGCGGAAGCCAGGAGGATTGTAATTCCTGTTTAAGTTGGTGAAGTTCAAAGCAATTTTCTGGCATGCACTGGAAATGGCAAAGAAAAAAAAAATTAATTGATTTGTTAAAAGACACACATCCTCTTTAGTGTGCGTGGGTGCTGATGAACAGTTTTCGGGTAAAATGAGTTAAGCTGCAGTTACAGCAGCGGAGGGGGGATGGGACATTATCAGCGATATTAGATAAGGACGACAAGGCTTGGTAGGGGCACATTGCCTTTCTCAATCAAGTTATTAGCTTATTTAACCAAACAGTGGTCGAGCTGCAGTAGCGCATGAGGAGCTGTTACAGGTGTCTGTGTGTTGCACTCCGAAGAGGCTTACAAATGCAAGGTGTTGTCAGGTATTCCACTGTTGGATGCCGTCGTGGTATTTGGGTTGTAGGAACAAGCGGATGGTTGATGTTAAGCATCACCCAGCCTGCAGTGTCAACATGAAGGAGCTGTGGCTGTTGTCCTCTGACAGCTTCACCATGCTCTCACAGTGGGTTTAGATCAAACAAAGAGACTTGAACCTGGTTTATCTCATCGCACCCAGCTGGCAAAATGATGTATGACTCTAACACACAGTGAGGTATGGCTCATCTTTTCTGGTTGATATGTCCTAGAGTAAGGTTTTTTTTGTACATACATACATATACATACAGTACATACATACTTCAGGGATGAGTAGTTTCTTAACAAAAGAAGGAAAAGGCAAAATAAAGTTGGGAATGTGAGCATCTTGTGAGTAACTGGTTGCCCTGGGCCAGGGTCAGAGCCCCATAGTGTCATGGGTCAGTCTGACACCAACGTGGTTGGCTGACGCACAGTTTGCTGGCTGTCAGATGAGGTTGATTGTCCATTCCCTCAGCTGGTCATTCATTCTTCTCACAGGTGTCTGGGTGGAAAACAAATCCACAGTGTGAAATTAGATATTGCATGTTTGAATTACTGGTTCAGGGATGATATCACATCCAGAGCTCTGCAGAAGAGGCTACCGTGAAATTAAGATTAGAACAAGCTCTGCTAAACTGAAATGATCATTACACACACTGAAGGTAAAACCTGATGATTTGCTGCCTTCTTTTTTTGTTTTATGACAGAAAAGTGATATTCTTTAGGTGTTATGACCTGACATTGGGCTTTCAGTAAATATTACATGGAAATCTTTGACTTTTTTCTGATGTTTTATTGAAAGAAAGTTTTACTAACAGAATATGACCCTGAATTCTCAAAGCTTTACCTTTCGAATTTATGCCATTGGATTGATGAATATGGTTATTATATCTCAAATGAATTGATTCACAGAGTGATGTTGTCATTGCTTAAGGGTTTCGCTTTCAGTACAGTAGTGGAAATATTCATGTAATGTTGCAACAGATGGAAGTTCATGGAAGCCATTAAAAGTGTTGAGATTCGCTTCCATGTGAAGACTGAATATTCTGAATACATACTTCAACTTTTGGGACCAAATCGACCACCAAGAAAGCCTCGTAAATATCTAACAATGCACAGAACTTGTAAAAAGTGTCCATAAAAGCAGCAACTGTGTTTTGATCAAAATTCAAATTATGACAGAATATAAAAACAGCATCTGGAAAGTGAAATGGATGTTCAGTGACAAGTAATAGACAGCCAGAGGCCGGTATGCAGAGTAGGTCACCTCAGAGGCAGGTATCTGAATCTGTGACGTAGTTTCAATTGTTAATTTAATATGGATAATGTGTTCTCTGTCCTCAAATGTTGCCGTTACAGTCTGCGACAGTGACAGCTGCCAGCTTGTTTAGTAGTAGCTCATAATGTTAGCAGCCTTTCTTTGAGAAGTCAGTTTTACATTTTGACACACTGAGATGTGACAAATGAACATTTTCGCTCTAAATCATGATGGCAGTCAATTTAACCTGCTGTATGCACCCTGACAATGGATGGATGTGCGTGCATGTGCTCTTGTTGTTATATCCCAGAGGGGGCTTTAATCCTAATACACACTAGCCCTTTGTGACTTGTGGCACTGTGGGGATTGCAGGTCCCTGTAGAGAAGATTGCGTTTTGTTTTGTTTTTTTCTTTTTATTTGAGGATGAAGACTTGGTTTCAGGGTTCAGGTCGATATCAGGTTCAGGGATTTATTTGAGATGCTGAGGGTAAGTGATGAGGGAATATATTATGTCAACAAATGTCTCCAGAGGGATCGCATAACATGCCTCTGTATGCAAACTTTGTGCTTTCTCCTTTTTGTCATTCTTTCCAAATTTGACATAGAGAATTGTTGAGTTTTTCTGGTATTGTGTCATCCCACCATGCAGCCCAGAGTCAGCCACAGCAGCATGATCTTGACTGGGCTTAGTTAAAACTGTTGGCCTTCCTGACAGTTTAAAACAAAAACAAGAAACCAGTACATCTGGTTAGTTATACTTTTTAAATTACATTCAAAGCTAAGATTATTTACCACCACAGTTTGTGTTTACTATGTGCCCACGTGGGTATACCACTCAGCTGATATAGAGATGAAACATAATATCCCATCTATCATGTTTACTTTTTGCTGAGTACAAAATGTCTGTGTGTTTAGAGCATTGACAATTTAAATCTATGTAAGTGAACAGCATCTTGTACGATTGATGTGGGTGGATTATTATTTGTTTAAATTGACTGTAGGGAAGGAGATCAAAAGCTGGGTGAGTTAGATTGATGTTAAAGTGAAGAGAGAGAGTGAGAGAGAGTAAGAGACAGAATGAGCCACTGGGCTTTCATTTCATAAGCTTGTCTCCACAGAAGTCTATTTTTCAAAGGCAATATACAGACAATCAAGTCAATTTGCAGCTCTACCCCTGTCCTGCCTGCATTGTTTTCTAGGTTCTTCCAGTCTCAATAGAAAACGCATTTGGATAGATTTTCATCCAGCCATCATTTGCTAAAAGCCTCTGCACAGCCGTTTGTTTGTGACAAGACTAGGCAGGAGTAAAATGGCTCGTTGGCGTCGGAGGAGCTGAAATGTTGCTTTTAACCTTTTTGTGAAAAGTCTTTTTTTGTGTATTTCAATTTTGACTTTATTAATGAAAAATAAAAGTCCTTCCAGTCTTTAAGTATGAGCTACTCATACACGTGGGTGAGCCCAGGTCCTTTTAGCCCACCCAAACCACCATGCCTGCCTTGAGAGTCACAATTGCAAAACAACAAGCCTTTTCTCTGGTGATTTGTCTGCTGTTGTTTAAGCCCTTTCCTTTCTGCACCAAGCTGTTACTCTCTGCCAAGTTATTTAATGTGCTGCTAGCCTGTCCTATTTATTCAACCCTAACAATCTGTTCACAACAGTTGCTTAATGAATTTTTTTTTTTTTTACCTGGAAACTGTATGCAGCCCAAATCTAAATCCCAGCCTTTGGCTCAACAATCTATAGAGCCGCACAGAGAACAAATGCAGACATGGAAATTCATAGCACTCTCCACAGATGTCTACCTTCAAATTACATGCCGTCTTATTATCCTAAATCTCGACGGAGACCTGAGAATAACAACAATGTGGTATCCTTATCAAATATGATTTATTGGCATGATTATTGCCCCATACCGCCTGTGTTGGCTGCATATTAAAACAATATGCAGTACACATTTGATTTATTAAATGTCTGATTGTTGAGTTTGCAGGTAATTCATCATACTCAATCTCTAAAGACACGCTGACACGTTTACACTAAAATATCAGGGTCATAGCTGCAGACTTGAGATGGTTAGAGAGGATTTACAAATGCATTTGGCCCTGGTGGAGCACGTACAAACTGCCTGCCTGCCACCTGCCCCTACAGAGACAAGAAGATGGAGACAAGCAGGGGAAAACCTGAGAAGAGGAGGGGTGAAGCTGGGTAACACTGCTGCACAGCGCTGAGGATTCTCAGGAAGAAGTGAATTTTAATTCAGCAGCTGTGGCTACTAATAAGAACCTGCTTATAAATAGAGATGAGTGTGAGATAAGTGCACGGGGTGAGTGTTTCCTCTATGCGCTTACCTTTGGACTGAATGCTGTCAGTTGGAATTGAATCGGGTTCTCCTGAGCTCTCAACAGGATCTTTCGTCTCGTCTAGACAAGTGTGGGGCGAGAAAAAAGAAAAGAATCAAGAAGGAGCGAGGGCAAAATATGAGAGGAGGCAATGTTATTCGAGCAATCTGTTGCCACTCATCCTGTGTAGAAAAGCATCAATTCAGCTGAACAATCTGCCAAGCTTGTGACTCGAATTGAGCGTTTATAGTTACAATATCCCCTATTGATTGAACTGGTTGTGAACATCAAGGAATCTAATACAGGTTTGTTATTTATACCTCAGTGAGAATCCACAGAACATCCCTGGTGCAGCTCTCACCAATGAAGTTTAAGTGCGTTCAACCCAAAATCCAAGTGCAAACATGTAATATTCAATGAATGCAGGCAGCCATGTCAGAAATATCCACCCGGGGGTGGCAGAGGCAGGAAATGAAAAAGAGAGGCAAAGGCTGATGGCTACAGATGGCAGGGAGGTTTCTGTTAAGTGGCAGGTTTCCACGATGTGTCACCCAGAATGGGGGGGAAACATGACCTTTACTCACCTCCATTGCTGGTGCCAGTGTCGTTGATCTCAGTGACATCTGCAATGAGGATCACAGAAAGACAGATATGTGTTATTCATCATGAAGGTCAGTCCTTATCGACGTGGATAAAATGCTCAGGTATTAGTAAAAGTAATAATTTGTGAAAGATTATTCAGGATTATTGTTATTATCGTCTTCTCGCCCTTTAATTTTAATCAAAATACATTTTGCTCATCAAAGATTATCTCCAAAAAGTAGTCCAGTCTCTCTCATGCCTGGAAATACTGAGCCTTCCTGAAGAGTTATACTTCAAAAAAAGAACAAAACAAACATGCAAAGGGAGAGAGACCCATGCAAAATTAATTTCAGACTGCTAGCCCTGTAAGGCAGTCTGAGACAGCCCCCCTATTCCCCATAACCCCCCACCCCCCACCCCCAACCCCCAACCCCACAAACATTCATCCAAACAAAGCACACCATAAAAATAACCGCTCTCCCCGGGCGATCCAGCGATGATGTAAACAAATACAAATGCTTAGGCGTGATAGAGGAACATGTGGAATCCAAAATGGTTTCACTGATTCATAGAACTGCAGCAGCAAGCTGACAAGGCCATTGAACCCCTTAAAGAAATATATGATCTCTGGTCTTAGCTACATCTTTGGCTTAACCGGTTACCTTTGCGTCCATTTGGACCTGTAATTGTGCTTCATACAGAGAACACGCATCAAGCTGTGTTTCTAAAATGTAAAACTGATAATAATCTGATGCAACATGTCAGAAGGATGAGGCAACGATCTCTCCCTCATTATTGTTTAGTTTGTATTTCTTTATTCCTTTTTTCTCTACCTATTGAGTTGAAGCCTAAAACTGTCCAGGGGCTCAAATGACATCATGTCTTTGATGTGAAACTAGACGATTTTTCAGGCTATTTACAACATTTGATTTTATTTCCAATGAATGATTTCAATCAATTAGAAAACCATTACACTGGCGTCACTAACGGGAAGCAAGAAATATCAAAACTGTAAATAGAAAGTGTAGAGACTTGCCATAGCCAGTTAGGTTTTGCATTTCCCTTTGCAGAGACGGTTTATTAAGTAACTTTTGGTTTTGTTGAGAGAGTTGAGAGTTGTTGAATGCAACTTTTTTTTGTAACTTACTTGTGCGTTTTGTCCTGCGGTCATTGTGCGTTCATTGACCGAGAGACAAAAGTGGACAAAACCACCATCATAAAAACTAATTGGAAGAACCAGGAACTCTTGAATGTCTTCTGGTCTGACTTCTCAGGAAGTATCCAAACATCTTGTACCACGTATGTACAAGAAGCCGGCGTATGCAATAAATTATGCATTCCCATACATTAGCACGTTTCCACGTAATTAGGCTGCAGACGCTGAAGCTGATGACGGGTCATGTGAAATGTGCCTGTTGTTGTAACTGGTGTTGGAACTGAGCCTTCATCATTTCTGCCTTTTATCACCAGCTAGCATAGCGTGGCTGCGTGCAGCAGCAGGAGCTCACTGAAGCACTGGCCTCATTCCAGATGCTCCTTTCTACTTCTCCCTCACAGGTTATAAAAACACTGCAGGTGCTATGGTAGCATCCTCTTCCTCTAATGTCCAGCACTGATCAAAACAAAGACAAAAGCTCAGAATTTCAAGTGATTGCAGTCTCCCCCCACACCTGCCTTCCATAAGCTCAGAGGTTATAGCACCATTGGTCTGCCTCCCTCTCTAATTCGACTCCTGTGTGCTGACAGCGGAGGGGCAATCATTTAGGGCAGGATGCGAGTGTGCTGCGGTAAACACACAAACAAGATGGGGGGAGAGAGAAAAACGGGGCTCTCTCAAGGTTCTGGTGAAGGAGAGAAAGAGTCCACAGAGAGCTGATGAAGAAAAGAGGAGAAAAACAGCAGACTGAATCGACTCCCTCAGCAGGAAACTAGACAGCTTACACCAGTGTTTCTTAAAACCGGGACCAAGGCCCCTGAGGGGTCCTTGACTGCATCTCCCACCCTTCATGGTGGCATGTCTCTTTATCAGTATGAATGGTACGAGAAACTTAACATGGGGGGGGGGGGGGTTAGTCTGGAGAGAACTAATTTCTCCATGAAGGCAACATCAGCATGGCTGTGGTATAATCAGAGTTTTAAACGTGTAATCTAATCTGCATTTTTCTCTTCATCTAAGTGCAGCAATCAGTGTATCTTTTTGCTATCCATCGAGTTAGAAAATTTCAGTGGCGACAGATTATTCTATAACTGAATGGAGGTCACACCGGTGATCGAAAACATTTGAGCACGTTTGTCAAACTTTCACATTCTTTAACTTTTCTCGTCTCTTTGGCCCTTCAGAGGCTCAGAGAAAAGCCATCAAGGGGGAGGATGAGAATGTGTGTGAGTGCGCTCACATTTACACACATAAAAGAAGGGAGCGGAAGGAAGAGAGTTGGGCATAAGTCACCCTTGTATGCAGACAAGCAGAAAATTACATCCCCCCCACCTTCAATTCATTTATTAGACAAGAGGTAGTTAGCGTTTTGTTGGTCAGCATGAGTGTACTGCAGCACAGGACTCAGCCATGAGGGGAAATGTGTATGAACTAAGTAGCAACGCTGAGTTAAGATTCGGACCATGATGGAGACAAGAGAAATAGGTATTTGCTGATATATTCTCGTTACTTTGCATCATTCCCAAACAGCACATGTCACGATTTACCGCAGTTCTGCCTCTGCACCAGTTTTAATGTTCTTGCCATTCCAGCTCAGTCGGCCCACAGGGACAGCCTTCCCAGTGAGTCAACCACACAGCAGCATGGGAACAGGCTCTGCTTAATGTTCCAGACAGGAGCCTTGAGCAAAACAGGAGGTTCTTTTTGTCCCACGGCACACAGGACACCTCTCTGTCTTTCATTCAACTACCTCTTTTCTTGAGCAGTGGAAGAATAAAAATCGATGGAGGTTCAGGAGTGTCTGTCGTACACTGTCAGTTCCCCAGGAGGATTCCTATTCATTTGATCCCCAAACCATGGCATGGACTGTCACACAGAGTTGTCTGTATCTGAACAGGTCCTGGAGCTTTGATCCCAGCAAACTCACAAAGGTGTCCAGCTGCTCCCACTCAAACAATGACCATGACCCAGTATGATCTCTGAAAACCACCGCAGCTTTTCTTCCTGCCCACCATCATGTCATCTGTGAAATGCCCAAATCAAACACATCACAATTGAAAAACATTTTCTGATTGAATCTCTCTGAGCATTTCTATTTTTTGCTGGACTTGATCAAACATCCCGTAAAGGTCTTTGGTTTCTTTGGCTTTCATGAAGCAGATGGAGGGCCACTGCTCGCTCACCAGCACTTCATCTTGAGAGAATAAGATAGGAAAATGTCAAGGTCAGTAACAGTATCTATTAAGAAGCTCCATCTCCTTTCAGAGGATGAGAACAGAATTAATTTCGAACTGGGTGGTCTATGAGGGACTTGGGCCTGGTCTGCATTGGGCCATGTATATTAAACAAGTATCAAAGAGCCCCTCATTGAACTTTGCATGGACTAATAGCTTTGGGCCTGATATGCCCGGTGCAAAGATAATTAAAAACATCTCCCTGCTCAAGCAAAACAAGAGTGGGTGGACCTCAACAAGTGCCCGACCAAAAGAACTAATGAGCTGGTAAATGTGGAAAGCAGCCCATTTTCATATGTTAATGTTAAATTTATAGTAGAGGCTTGTGAAAATACCTTAGTTGTATAAGCTTTCTTTCTGAAAGAGAAAAAGGGATTTTTTGAGGAGGGGTGGGTCAGCATTTGATAGCCTGAGTTTTCTTTGCTACGAGATGGAACGGTGTCTGACAATCTGAGCCAATTAAAGAGCATTGAGCTGTGACCTGCAGACGAGGGAGACGAAAACAAGCCCACTCAGTAAACACTGTGACCGCCCCTACTCCTGCCATCCTCCTGAAAAGCCAAGAGTCTTCATTAATATTCCGCCTTTCTTCTCCCTAAGAAAAGGCCGGGGGTTGTGGACACTAAGTAGCATTGTGCTCCCCTGCGGGTTTGGGTAACCTTGCAGTGGTGGATGCAGTGGGGCAACTCTGAGTCGGGTCAGGGTTCTCTAAACAGACTGAAAAGGCCCAAGCTCATTACACGAGCCTGGGCCATGCTTGACAAGATGAGAAAACACAAAGTACTCTGAATGACTGAACAGAAAACAGGACACCATCTGCTTTGGGGTTAAGCTGCAACTCAAGAGAAAGTGAAGATGATTAGAAGGCTGGCAAAGATGGCAAGAGAAGAGAGAAGGCACAGTTGACAGGGGATCTCGCAAAAAAGTGAGGGGAAAATGACCACCGGCCAACCTTTGATAAGACATGTTGTTGAAAGAAAGGAAAGAAAAAGAAATGTCTCCACTGGCAATGTCTCTCACTCTTGATCTCTTCTTTTAGTCTTTTTATATTCCCCACTTTGTCGAAGGTAGAGTGAGATGGTCACCACGGTCTGTCAGAAGATAAGAAGGGAGCAAGAACACTGAGATGTGTGAAGATGAAAGGAGTCAGTGAATTACTGATTAAGTTAAGAAGTGAGAAATGGAGACAACACAAAAATAGACATGGAAGGGAAAAAATGCAAAAGAGGCCTCCCCTCTGTGTGACCTACATACCTGCTAAAGCTGCTGTCAGTGGTGGCCTGCTCCTCTCTCATCACTCGCTGAATTACTTTACATAATCTTTAGACTCTCTCTGTGGTGCTTGTGGTGCCTGCTGCAGGAAGCTGCCCCACTGCTGTCTTCAATACCTACTGTGGTTTACTATATCAAGACACAGACAGACAGTCTTGCAGAAGATGGGCGAATCTGACACAAGGTGATCTGGCTGCTCCCCCAATCACTGCTGTGGTACATTAAAATGGGACACACCACAGCTGAGGGAGCTGTAAAGCAGCATGTTTATATAAAAAAGGCTTGGATGGGTGTTTTTTTTTTTTTTTTATGTGTCACCAAGGACACGCCTCAGCTGACAGATTTGCAGATATGAAGTGATTTCTCTTCTGGGCGTCTCAAGGTTTCCAACAGGAGACCATGGCTCCGACCGCTCAATATAATCATGGAGCTCGTCTAGACTGCAGCGAAAACCAGGCAGAGTGGCTGTCTGCTATTCAAAGGTCAGCAAAAGTGCAGCTTGATTGATAAACCCCAGTGTAAGTAGTGTGTGTATTAATGTGTCAGGTGCGTGCTGTGAAATTACAGCGGATCAAGAAGTTGCATCTGATATTACTATCGTGACACCTTTACATCATTTCACTTCACCAATGTTGGCTGATGGGTATCCATGGATTGTTATCCAACGCAGTGTTTTCTCTCATGACTTATCCTGACTGATCATTTTATAATGGCAATAATACGCTGAATTCTGTAATACAGTAAGAGCTACAACTAATGAGTAGATGAATCAGTCTAATGGACTGCACTTATATTGCACTTTTCTAGTCTTATCGACCACTCAAATTGCTTTATACTACAGCCATTCACTCACATGTTCAAACAGCACTTTTCCTATATATTCAGCACTCCTCTATCTGGATAACACACACACACACGATACATGGGGGGCGAATTTGAGTCCTCCTGAGCCACAGCTGCCCTCAAATCATTAAGCTAGAAGCATAAAATATTAATTTTTTGACAATTTACCAATCAATTCATGGACTAATTATCATCTCTGATATCATGTTGTAATGCTATTATTACATCATGATGCACTCTGTGGATTCTGAGTCCATTTGGGCAGCTGAGAGGAAGAGGTCAATATTCGACTAATGCTAGTGTGTGAAAAATGTGCAAAAGACATTTGCAGTTCAAAGGTTTGGAGACTTCCAGTCCCCGATGTCATGTCTTAGTCTCAAAGACCATATCAGCCAGAATTCTGCTGGATATCAGGAGACCAGGAAACAGATCGCTCATCACTCTGTGTGTGTGTGTATGTAATGAAGATTGCAGACTTTCAAATCACACATTTGTTGCATCTCTGCTAGCTGACAAAATCTCAGTTGGCTTTGAGGTGGTTCATTTGCTGTTTTTGTGCACCAAACAAAGGGGAGGAGACAAGATAGGAGAGCTGATCAAATGAGTAACTTCAAAGGAGCACAGAAAAAATGTGTCCCTTCTAATCTGTTATATGAGGCCCCTCTTTCAAGCAGCTTTCTGGGCTGGAGGTGACCAACATAATGGACATTGTGAACATTGTTGGTCTGGACTCTGCCTCCAGTTTAATGACCAGAGTTCTGTATTTTTGCAAAAGTAAGATGATGATAAAAAAAAATGGCCTGTGGAACCAAGCCATGGGATCAAATTCACAAGAGTTCAGAGGATCAACAGGCTGAACAAAATGAACTATTTTGAAAGGAGGAGTCGACTTGTGTGAAGCCAAACAGAATTCGATGATGAAAGCTGCATTAATATAGACAAAGATAAATAGTCTCCTCTCTGTATTCACACACATTGGCTCAGCAGGGCCGCGATTGGTGCAGCTGCTGTTGCTGGATTTTCACAGTTTAAAAAACTATAAAACAAAAACGCAGGCCAAAGTCTTCAGCTAGTGGCAGCTGACTCCCTGAGGATCCTCTCAGTGTTATACTATACAATGTTATTGCAAGAGTTAATTATGTGCTGACGACTCATAGCCACAGGAAAGATTGCATGGGTTGTGAGAAATAGATTTACGCCGCCGGGATGCTATTGTTCAAAAAACTCCAAGACAAAAGGGCACAAAACAAGCAATTAAACAAAAGCTTGAAATCTTTTCTTCAAATGTAGTTCAAAGACTAAAAATGCAAGTGTCACTTCCGCAACATTCGATTCTGATTTGAGTGGACAACAATTAATAAGAATTCCCCGTCCTACCATTGCCGAGTTGGCTGTATTTGCGACAAACGACTTGTGTCTGCATGTTCTGATTCGCACAAACTGCACCGCCAGGCCAGTAAAATACACAAATCAATATATTCCCATAACAACACTTGCAAACAAGTATAAAAAGAAACTTTCATGAAAGTTCTAAGAAAGGGATTTGTTGCAACTACACCTTGAGATACGAATCTTAAAAGGAAGGAAGCTACGCAACATGCATGTGGCTTCTGGGCACCATAAGGCGCTTGTGGATGCAGCAAGCTGCAAGTACAGTGACAGAGCAACAGTGCTAAATAAAGCAGTCGCAGTCATCCAAACTTTAAACATTTGGAGATGGAAGTCATAAGACAATCACGCAATAAGAAGTGAAGACGTGGATAATGAGGATAAACTGCACTCTACTTGAGCTGCTGTGATGCTTCTTTCGCTCCCTCTTTTTTTTTTTTTTAAGTGAAACAGGTCTAAGGAGAGAAAAGGAAACAAAAGAAAAATCAAGGGAGAAATGAACAGTGGGAGTGTCGGCTCCAGCAGCCTCTGGGCTGATGTAATAGTGGCTTGTCTCTGCTGTGTTGAGGCTGAGATTGTTGTGATGGCCCGCTGGGTCTGCCCGTCTCTCCATCACCCCTGCAGGGTTTCTCCTGTCCAGCTTTAGCTGGCTATTACAGTCTGCCCCACACTCAGACTACCCCATCCAAAGTCTTCTCTTTGTTGTTCCTCCATAGTCAAGATGCTACTTTCATAGGTATAAGGTCTAAGGTAAGAGTTTATCAAAGGCAAAAAAATATATGGAACCCCCCCCCAAACCTGTGGGCATAATGGGTACTTACTGAGTGGACAAGATATCCTGTCAAAGAACGGTCAGACACATCACTGACTTTATTTGGGGTTGTGTTGGTGCATCATATGACAAAAGTTTGATCGGGAAGAGCTGCCGTTTTCTCAGTGCCATTGACTCTGTGCATTAAATCCTTCCTTTGGAGCTAAGACAATAGCTATCGACTCCTGAATCACCCTGCATAAAGGAAAACCTATTTCTCTTCACAACTCAGATTTATTTATCCCTAGCTGAAGGCAAAGATAGTCTTATTTTAATTTATGGATGTTCGGGGAGCTTACTGAAGCGGGTTCTTGCTCTCTCCAGAAGGAGGCTTGCTGGACATACTTTTCAAAAACAATGGCAATATATGGAAGCCTCCATTTCTATTTGAAGGTATGTTATGAATATTCATAGATAAATACTGCTTGGATTTCTATTTCAATTTGGAAATCCTAATATCCCAAATATCATACTCACATCGTCCAACAAAAAAAGATTCCTAGAATGTAATGTTTTTCTACTGACCGGATCTTATGGCTCCTTTGCATTAATCACTATATATTTAAAAGTTTAAAAAGCATATTTATATGAGAAGCGCTGCAATAGAAACAACAGATGGCACAGTTTTGTACTCAGAAATATATCTATTAGAGGGGAATGTGCACAGACTGAATAAATTATTACGTTAACAAGTTATAATGGTGACGAGGGTGAAAATGAATAAAACATTAAGCTGTATTCCTTAGTTTTGTGCAATGTTATCTTGTGAATGAGCTGGGACCGGGACGCTTGGCTGTGAACACAGTTGCATATGTGCAACACTGCGCTATGTGAGAATGGCAGGGTGTCAACAGACATTGCAAACAACTGGGAGCACGTGGATACAAATGTGCAAAGGCTGATATTTGAGAACATTGTAGCGACGTGTCTGTCAATATCACATCCTCCAACGTGGGATCACTGGTTCGTACAGCGCGGTCTGTTCATTAGGAACTTTAATCACTGAAGCCTCCTGATATCACAATGCTCGGAGGAACATGGTAATTTTAATATTGAATGCATTGGTTGCAGTGTAGGTGGTTTGCTCAAAGGCCAAAAATTCACGACTGGCAAGAGGACAGAATATTAATCAAGTGGTACATTTGAAAGCATTAATGTAGCAGCATTAACTGACAGATTAAAGATAATATCTAAGAGCTAACCAACTCCTTTTTCAGATTATAGGATTACATTCTTTCTTTTTTTTGTCACTGTTGGCAATGTTAGCTCGGCTCTAAAATGGTGATATCGCATATCAGGAGTCTGCCCTTGAAACAGAAGGGAAAATCTTTCACCTAAAAATTTATAATTAGCTTAAATGATTGGCAGCATTTTCTCAAATATATGAACTTTTGTTCGCACCCTGCACGAGCCCTTCTGTTACTGTGTCGACATCAAAAGTCCAAGAGACGAAAACACAATTAAAGGCTGAATCCAAAACATATATCACCACCTCTCACTTATTTGTGCTTGCA
This sequence comes from Echeneis naucrates, assembly GCF_900963305.1. Taxonomy (NCBI): domain Eukaryota; kingdom Metazoa; phylum Chordata; class Actinopteri; order Carangiformes; family Echeneidae; genus Echeneis; species Echeneis naucrates. The sequence continues at coordinate 3,431,493 of NC_042525.1, forward strand.
AATTGCAGCAATGCCGGTAAATACAGTTCATGGTTAAAATCATGAATAACAAGGTAGTGAATAGATTTGGAAGGAGAGAACACGCACACACGCACACACTTGGACTTATGAGTATGTGTGTAGAAACCTCATATTCAACCGTCGGAGGATTGTTTGATTCATTACTTATTCCTCCCATTATTATGAGCCATTTTATTACTCCTTTCAATGAAGCAGATTTAACCTCTATGGCCATGAGCAGGCAGCCTGATTACAGTTATTATTTTTAATAATGGGTATTGGCTCTGGAATCATTTGGTCTTGTCCTGTGAATAACTGGTTATGCATGGCTGAGCCAGACAGCGTTGGCCTGCATGAGATTCAATATCCGAGGCGGTTTGGGTGTGCACTCTGTCCAAGGCCCTGCTCCTCTGTACAAAACGCAATCTGCCTGCAATCAAGAATGACACTGCTGTTTACCGCCTGACAGTGCCACCGCGCAGCTCGCAGCCCACGGTAAAAACCCGGTGACAGTGACGGGCGCTGGCAGGCACAGGCGAGACACAATCAACAGGCTGGAGTGAAGCTTTCCAGTGATGGAAAGCCTGTAGCATTTGTAGGACGCATTCCAGTGGCTCTTCACAGAGGATGGAGAGGACTAACTCAGATAGATCTATCTGGAATACTCGCTCTCACCCTAAATTAATTGAATGTCAGTCAAAGAGAAAATAAAATAGAGGTAAGAGTGTGACTCAATCCTTTGTTTTAGTGCAGCGCTGGAAGAGCGCTGGGGTTCACAAATCTAGCCCTCAGCCTCTCCAGAGAAAACCCTTAATCAGTGACTATATGAGCCAGAGAAAATGTGGATAATAAAGACAGATTATTCACCGTGGTCAACCAAAAAAACATAAATGAGGGCTATGCAGCAGGAGTAGAAGGTTTGATTATACTGATGTGGCAGGTTTCAACGTGGAGCTCAGTTGGACGGAGTGAAAATGAATAAAAACAAAATACGACGGCCCAGTTAAGAGAGACAAAACACAAAGATCTACATAGAGCAATTTAACGCTGTCCATTTTAAATTGCCCGTTTTCCCTCTCTAAATACTTTATTTTTCTTTAGTTTGAATAATTCAGTGTTTCTTTCTTTTTTCATTTTCAACAACGCTGAGACCAGCGATGTGGCAAGCCCATCAAATTTCCTCACCCTCTCTGGCCAGTGGGCTTTCTACTGGAAACAGGTCACAAATATAGTCTATTAAAAAAAAAAAGGTGAAGTAATTTCCAAAAACAGCTGGGCACTTGAGTTTTCAAAAAATGACTCACACAAGAAAAAGAGTATTTTTTGGGGGGACTATTTTCAGCCGTGGATAAGAATGAGCATTCCCTGCGGCAGAAACCCATATAAGGGATTGAGGAAAAATTAGCAACAGTGCTCACATTTATTGTAATGAATACATCTGCCAGTGAATGTTTGCAGGACGAGGAACACGGCATGTCAGGCTTCAGATATATATATATGCTTTTGTTGACTATTTAAAAAAAAAAATAAAAAATCACTCATTCCCAGACGTATTATTTACAAAAGTGTTTGGAAGCACAAACAGCTAAAGCTAACTGTAGTCTGTGTGCAATTCAGATGCATTAAAGAGAAAATCTAAATGAAATGAGAGCTGCACAGGTTCGGCGGCCTTTTTGGGTTAAAAGCATGAAGAATGTTTGTGGATGCCACGTTTAAAATTTGGTTCCCTTTTCAACCCTGTGAAGCCGGACACACATTCAAGGTGTGTTTTAGAATCCCTTCCTGGCGGTTTTTCATCACAGCGTCCAAGATGTGATATTATGCCAATTGAGGCTCGCAGCGATGCCTGAAGACTGTCTGTACACAGCGATACATGGGTGACAGTAGATCTTATGTGCATAGACCAAAACTGATTTCAGGGGAAATCTAGGCTGGCAGGCGGCAGACAACGAAAACAACACAACCCCACTAATTCAATACACAAGTACACAAATGCACCAAACTGGACGAGAACATCCCAGTGATTGAAAACCAGTCGGTCAGACTCTCAATCAGGTCAAATCAAATCATATCAAATCAAATCACATCCAAGCAAATCTCATCTTGCCTTTCATCTCCACCGTGGCCTTGGCTGTGTCATCGTCTTCTGTCTTTGCGGCAGGTTGCTCTTCCTCTGCTGGAAACAGGAAGTGAAGCTGTGATGCCTGTTACAGTACAAACATTACAGATGCACGCCTGCAAAAAGAAGCCTGACCTGCGGCCTTCAGTTATATGAGCGTTGTTAATGCGTGCTGTGGACTGTGAGGCTCCAGTGAAAATATTACATGTTCAATCTGTAACATCGCACACAGTCTCACCCGCAGAATCTCTTTGCTTGGTTTTGCTTATTCCATGCTGTGAGATAAATTTGCATAGATTCAAAACTGAAAGGCATAAAAAAAAAAAAAACACTAGCAAAGAAAACCCTTATTGTGCATTTATAGTGTTGAGTCTCCCAACCATGTTTTTAAGACTTAAAAAAAAAAAAGTGTTTCCATTTTGTTACGCTGTCATTAAATCTACCATCAGAATTTCATGAATTTAAGTGACTTGTTCCTGCCTCTCTCTGTGCCTAGTGAATATTTTGCCACACACCAAAAGAAAATATGTAAATACAAGCAGATAAGACAATCACCTGAATCTTTTTCAACTTGGCATTAATATCTGTCACTGACAACTTTTGTCCGTCTCAGGTTTTGGATAACAGCAAACACCTGTGCCTTTATGTAAATACCTTTTTCGTCCTCTTTATTCTTATCACTGTTGACGTCTTTATCTTCAGCTGTGTCGTCGCTGATGTCCATATCTTCCTGTTTCTCTTCGTTTTCATTTTTCTCCGTGGCCTTCTCTTGATTTGGCTCCTCTGGTCCTAAATCTCCCTCTGCACACACACAAACATTGGAATAAAAGTTTTGAAGCATTAATTCAGACACAGCGAAATAAAACCTTCACATTAAATCCTGTAACACGTAGCAGAAAAACAAGCTCATACTTCATCACTAATCTCTCAGAAACATTTTCACACCAACAGGTGCTTCGTTTCCACTGTGAAAAACATGGACGTCTCAGACACTGAACGTTTTCTGGAGAACGAGTGCTAGATTTAGGCAGAAAAGTCACATTTAAATGTAGATTACTTGCATTTGAAGCAGCGCGGGATATAAAACTTGTCATAATAGTGTTTTCTTGGTAAATAACTGGTATTTGTGACAGTCTGTCTGAAGGGGAAACTCGATTTCTTTTGCCAAAATAATTATTGTATTAGAAATTAAACAGATTGGAACACAAAAAGGAATAATATAAAGCAGAATGTGAAAGAACAGAGCAGCATCGGTAAATAAACATACCAGCAACAGTCTGCAGGTTGGGGTAAAAGGTTATATTCTACACTGTAACCAAGAGGACCCAATTGAACAGCATATTGATCTGCTCTCACACACTACAAATACAGAAATAAGAGTGATGCAACTCTTGCTTTTTTGTGTGCATGTGTGGCTGAATTAGCTGGCAGGTGTTGTTTTTAAACTGGATATTTTTGCTCCTCCTCGGTGCTACCTCTCTGTTTGTGTCTCATGAGAAAGTAATTACAGATCTCAGGTGTTGGATAGCATCCCAGGGCTGCGAGCGCTACAACTCTCACATATAACATCTACAAAATTCATGTTCGGAGAGGCTTTATCCGTCAAATCTTTGTCATGGGATGGGATTTGAATAAAATGAAAACAGAAGAGAGGTGAGGCGCCCGCGTGCTGCCGGTATGCAAATTCAGAATCTTAATTATATACCAGCAGCATGGAGAGTGTTTGCACAGAGAAAAATGGTTAGAGCTCCAAGTTAATGGTTGCCCCTTTGCAACAAACACAGTTCACCTAAGGCTCTTTCTGTCAGTGCAATAAAACACATCAGAGTATTGGGATCTGTTATACTGATGGAGTTGGTTTATTTTATTTCTTTTTTTTTTTTTTACGCTGGTCATTCTTTAACTGGTAACAATATTGATCAGGGTAGATCTTTAATCAAACTCTGTGCTCGTGTTGTGAAAACCAGAGCAATGAGCCGTACGTCACTCAGCTTCTACTATTCCCATCTCAGCTATAGATAAGAGCTAACTCAGCCCGGGCTCCTTCCTTCTCTGTGGCAACAGTAACACAAACACACAGAGGGGGGATCACACACTACCACGATATAGCTGGAGCCTAAACTTGTAACTCTACCTGGATTTTGACTTTCCATCTCCACGTCTTCTTTTCCGCGAGCATCTAGAAAAACAAGAAGAAGAAGAAGAGGAAGAATTCAAAACAGTGGAAAACATTTGAGTTCATTGCCAGAGCCTGGAGTTGAATTGACTTGGCTTTTGATATCGCCACAAACAGCCTTTTCATTCTATCTCTTTGTGTGGCTTTGTCTTTGTACTGCAGTATGAGAGCAACGGAACCACAAAGACATGCATAAATTAAATGACAATAAAGAAGGGGAAAAGAATGTCACTTCTAAAGCCAAAAATGATTGAGGGATTTCTTTGTTCCAAGCCTCTGTGATAAGAGTACTTTTTTTTTTTTAAGTTAGAGTAGCGGCACACAGGATGGAAAGACTGAACTGGAGCGAATAGAAAAATCAATTTTTGATGACAAATTGCATGAAGAAACACTGGTACCGCCAAGAGGCTCGCAACATGTGTTAATGGTCCGTAGAGCTACATTACCATCATCGCCCTCTTCTTCACCACCTGTTTCGTCTTTACCTGGAACGGGAGAGAAAGGAATCATCAACCCAACACAAACATGCATGGGGGATAACCTCAGTCATTAATTCTGAAAAACAAAGCTACCAGTCATACTAATGATCACAAACTGTTCAACTTGAGGCAAAACATCCATCCTGTGAGAGCTGACATCACATCTTAAATCAGCAGCGTCCTTCCAGAAGGTGTTCTTATGCAGGGTTTCATTTATCACCCAGAAAAGCTCAAATTCTATTTTCCCAAACATCTTCAATATCGCTGCTAACAGGAAACTGCTTCCATTTGGATGAAATCCTTATTTTGGTTAAAATGCCACAACTAATTTATTTTTACTTTGTTAGCTTTTCACATAATGAGCTTTAAAGTTTGGCGTTGATAGGCTCAGAAAATGATTGTGGTTGCAGTATCTTTGTCTGCCTCTCCAACAGGGTGAACATTGTTATTTTAATGGAGAACAGCTAACATATTGACCATTATACTACAAAATGTTAGCATGCTGATTTAGCCAACTAAATTGTATCACTTAATACACAACACAATGCTTGTGTAGTAACACATTGGATCAATCAAATTATATATTTATGGAGTAGCTATCTTTCTATCAGACATAAAAACCAAAGTTTTGGTCAAACTGTATCATAGTTCAGTATTGCATATATTTTGGTGGAACACTGTATCAGAGTAGTTTGACTATGATCCTATGAAATGCCACAGCAAAGCACCATGATTCATCATTTTCAGGGAGATCCATTGAAAACTCATGAGTCATGACTGCATCTGACCAACTACGACTGTGTAACGCCAACATTCAGCCAAAATGCGCACAAAAGTCAGATTTTGCACAACAATCTTATCTTATCTGATCTGTTACTCCTTCAAAAAATGCTATTGTTGCTCTTTTGGATTCTTCACACACACACACACACACACACACACACACACACACACACACACACACACACACACACAAGCCAATGACATTTGGGACAAATTGAGTAAATGAAAGCCATGACACCAATAAGAGAACATGCTCTACAATGGCTATTGTGCAGCTTCCATAATTGCTTTTTTAACAAGCTGCAGAAAGAAACCATTTTTTCATATCTATGCAATTTTTGCCCTGCACTCAGAACAATAAAAATGCCAGCCTCTATTAAATGGGAAAAACGCCAGTTCTACCAGTGCTGCATGTTTGTCTCAAGTGCCTCTGTCCATCACAGAGAATGCTGGTGACACGCAGTAGATGGCAATCCTTTCTATTAATCATGACTGGCATTTGAGATGGAGCCACAGACGGGGCAGAAAAGAATACTTCATTGGAAAAAAACAAGTTAAGATGAATGCTTCTTTGGCCATGAGGTAACCCTAAACCGTTCCTCTGCATTTAAAAAATTATGCGTGGCTGTTGAACCTGTCTAAAGTGATCCCAAACAACAATATGTCAGATACGACAAAGGGCTGAATGTAATTTCCTCCCTGTTACGTGATCATTCGTATTCGGCTTATTGAATGGAACAGCATTCAATTTGTGATAAAGGATGCTATAAGGGACAAATTGTGGGTAAACACACAAAGCACACCAGAAAAAGATTTTATGCTTGCCAGATGTGATTTATATAGCCTGAAGTTAAGTTCAATTAAAACATTGTCTCTCCACGAGGTAAAAAGCAGCTCTCTCATGTGCTCCCAGCAGCAGGTGGCAGCATTGTCACAGCTTTATTTGGCCAATATTCACTGTACTTTACTGTCTTAACCATGAATCAGGTTTTGACATAGTTGAACACAGAAGGGCTCCAGCCAAAGTCCACCTCTCAGCACCGTTAGTGTCCAATCTCCCATGAATTCCACTTTCAGAACTACAGAGATAAAAAGGACACTACTGGTATTAACCTGCACTTGAACTGAATGACTGATACCTCTGTAGTGTACTGTCCTAAAAAAAATCACCCACACACGAAAATGATTTATTTATGTCAACAGCAGATTCAGAGGTACAGTATCACAAAGTCATAAACAATTTAGATGCTGATATACAACCTCCCCTGTGTGCTGTAGTTGCATGACAGCAGAGTAAACACTAGCTAAGACAAAAAAAATGTATTTCATTTTTTGTTTTTCATTTCGAAGGAAGTAAAGGAAGTAAAGGAAGTAATTCTTATTCAGGGGTGAACAGAATAGAGATGTGAATAAGTTGCAAACACACAGCAACACAATCGAGTTAAAAGTATCTCTTCCCCAGCGCTGTCCGTCTCTCTCATTCCTTCCATTAAAGCCAATTGGAGCAAAGGAAGGACAAAAACCAAAAAAGCGAGCACTTGAAATATTCATGAGATATGTGTAAAGACAAAAAAAGAAAAAAGGTGCAGCGATGACCAACAGCTATCATTCAAAGACACTTTTGCATGCGCAATGCGTGTTGGCAAGTGTAGCACAGGCGTCGCAAGCAATGCTTGATGAGGCGCCAAGTCATGATGGATGGTATACCACAGGGCAGCTCTCTGTCCGTCCACACGCGCTGTTATTAACCTGAAAGTCCATCCAGGCTCTTCAGCCATCTCTCACCTGAGGTCTTTCCCAGAAAAAGCTCAAGCATGCCAGGCAAACAGACGCAGCCAGACATTGATTTCTGGCTCAATGTCCATTTTACTATGCCCTGTGACATCCACTAATCTCCCTAATACCAATCTGATATCAAATAATGGACAGCGTGGGGCTGCCCGCCAGCTCAGGTGTGCTCTAAAGAGGCTACACTCGGACCTGGACCTCCACGCCAGCCTTGCCCTCCCCTCCCTGTCTCTTTCTCTTTCTATGGCTCGCAGCATCTGCATGCTGTGCTGCTGTTTCATGTGGATTACATCACAGCATAGCTCATCACACACTCACACTCACACACACAGTTAATCTATGACCCTTTTATGCAAATACACTCCAGGATTATTTGTAGTTGACGAGGAGGGATTCTGGTCTTTCTACTTCCTCTTTTGAAGAAGTTTGATATATAGTTGTTGTTGTTGTTGTTTTTTTCTGCGTTCAGCAGTTAGATTTGTTTTAATGTAAAGAAAAAAAATGACTTCATTTGTTCAGCATTTTAACACTGACAGTGTTGGGAATGTGAAACATTCATCAGACATGAATGAGACATTTAAAAAAAATGGAGTAACGAAGCAACATTTTTTAACAAGACAAAAAACAAGATAAAATAAATGTCTACTCAGTGACGAAAAAAAAAAGATTAAATGAAGCTTGTTTTGAAGTCTGATGTTCAAAAGAAGACTGAGAGGCTGCTGTGTAGTTTGAATTGTTCGCTGTACTGCAGGTTACATGCTCTTTTCCAACTGGCAGTTTGTATTAATTCTGTGCTTTTTAACTAGCAGTAGTTGTTTGTGGGACGGAGTTGCCCTATAATTACCTCCAGTCCGCGGTAACTAGTGTATTTATCATGGAACAACGGTGGAGAAAAGGCTTAATGTTCTCTCTCCATCAGTGCTGCAGCTTGAAGCCCCTCATGTTGGACCCACAGACTGAGAGCGTGTGCCCCGGGGAGCGTGATGAATGCGATGGATCAAACTGCGGCACATTGACGGACACCCTCCTCCAACTCTGCTGCGGCGTAATTCATTCTAAAAAGTGCTCCACATATTGACTATCACAAATAGATGACCTGCTTTTGCGGGCTGTAAAGATGGTGAAATATGGTGGGTTCTTTTTTTTTTTTTTAAAAAGAAGATCTTGCACAGATGTGGTGCAAGACTCAAGCATCTTATAATGTCTGTCTCACGCTGACGGTGGGGAGTTTTTCTTGTGGTTTGTTTTTGTTTTTTGTTTTTTTTTGCAGCTAGCATTTCTTCTGGTCTGTGTTATCTTGACATCTGAGTGTTGTCTGTGATTAATCCGTCCTATGTGCTATATCGAACCAGTCCTAACCTTTACAGCGCAAGCAGTACAACATCATTTCATTCTCCTCCTGTGAGAGAGGTTGTCTCAAGGACTGAGTGTTCCCATGCTAGAAAGCTGTGCCAAGGCCTTTTGTGAATGGATTAGTTACTATTAAGCTGCCGGGCCTGATAAATTAGGATTTATAAAGATTATTACAAAATACTTATGCCCTCCTAATGCTGGTGATTGAATTTGTGAATCATATTGAATTACTGCTTTGGATTATGGGAAGGTATGTTGAATAGGCGGGAAGAAATGACTTATTGTGCTTTGTTTAACAACACTGTGTGTATTGACGCCCTTGAAGTGACTGCACTATCTAGTCCAGCCTCTCTCAATCAGCAAGAGGAGCCGCTTCCCCAAAGAAAACAACCGTGACTGCTATCTTCAAAAATTCCCTACAACCTTAAGGCTTGAAGACAAATGGATGGTGTACCATTTTAATTGCCTACTAACACCCTCCAGTGTAAGAATCTAATTATCTTTGGTCCATCGTATCGGAGAAGCCTATAATTGTTTCAATATTACACATCCAAAGGGGCTGAAACTGCAGAATAGCCAGATAATGGCTTCTTAAACAAGTTTGCCTCAAAGAAAACATTCTTTTAAAAAAGACCAGACTTCATCTTATATTCATTTCCCCAAAGAGGATCTTGGCATCAGAGAGCAAGAGATTACTGACCAAGAACACTCACCTTTACTTCATGCACGCAAAACAAATGTTTCTGTACACACAAATCAAAAGAGGTTTATTCTGCCTGTAACAGTATTTGGCATTTTCAAAATGCTCATTGATAACATTCAAATACAAATGGAAATGCACATGCACAGACAAATAAAGACAAACCTCTGCTGTTATCGTCAACTTCTTCCTTAGTTGCAGATTTCATGGGTGTGTTATCTGCAAATAAACAAAAATAAACGATGATTCACACTGTGAAGTTGCAAAATGGCAGTGCATGTCATCAGTTTGGAGAGTTAGATGGGAGATCGTGTGATGCCAAAAGCAGCAGTTATTATTTTAACTCGGCCGCTCTGTCTCGGTTGACCACATTTCAAGCTCATGTAGGAAACTCTCTGGCTCTTCCGTTATTTGGTTTTATACCTGTCGCGGAAAAAAAAAATGACTCCGGTGAGAGAAAAGGGAAGAATGTGAAGCTTTGAGACCAACTCTGGAGCTTAACTTGGGACAAAAGCACAATTCCATGTGAGAGTGGCAGTCGTTTGAACCTTTGAATCGGCTCCAGGCTGCACTGATTCAAACTCTGGCTGATGGAGCAGAATAAAAGGCCAGCTCTTGGCACTGAAGCAGAGGCCCACCAAACAAGGCCAAACTGGACCAGAGCACGGCTGGCATGATGATACAACAGAGTTGGGAATTATCAGGGTTATTTCAGTTGGCTTGGCATTCTCCGGTGCTATGTCATTATACTGTATACAGCGTAAAATAGCTGGTGAGGAACATGACAGGAAACAACGTAGCCACTCAGGCGCTAACAATAGGGCAAACACACAAATGCAGTTCCCCTCGGCCAAGTCTTTATGATTTAGCCATTACGTGCACATTGTTTCACTCTGGAATATCACATTTTACAATGCACTTATAAAAACAGCCCTTTTATGTTCACCTAAAATAGAATCTCATTGGAAACACAGATGCGTGTAATTGGCAAATCATGGGGGTGATTTTGGGAAGAAAAACATTTTGATAGCACCCTAGGTTCTACATCTATGGTGTTCTGAATGCTTCCTTCAACAGACACTAAAACTAACATTATTCTCTGCTTAGTTGGTTGCACGTGTACTGCGACTTCTTGCAGGGGTGCAGCAGTTAGACCTGGAAAGCCCCTTTGGCCTGAATTCCTTTGTACTCAAAGAGGAAAAACTCCCCATCAAATACTGCACCTTGGAGAAAACTGCTACAGGCAGTACATTTCATAAAAAATAAAATTTTTCTGAGTACCAAAGAGAGAGAGGGGGGGGAGAGAGAGAGAGCCACTGCTGCTACTCAATTCAATCTATTGTTGCAATTCAGACAATACCCGCGCACACTTGCATGAGGTTTTCAGGCCCTGTTGTTGCTTATTCAGGACATCAGTGCACAGACAAATGTCACTAGTTTATCTCGATAAGCAGTATCTGGGAGTTTCAGGCCTTGTGCCAAGATGGTGCGGCGATAAAAGCATTATTCGCTGACAGTTCAGTTTGCGCCATTGTCTGGTTCATGCTGTGCAGGGACGTTGCTCTGCTGTTTCTTTGTCACTCTCTTTAGGTGGTCTGAAGGCGTTGTGCCCGTAAGCCGGATGAGAGAATGGTGTTGGGAATTAGCTGTGGATGTTAGCGTTTGAAACGTAATGTACCTCACACAAAGTATTTTTAGGTGTGACGCGTCAGACCCGGGACTCAACTTGTCACCAAACGGCTAAGCGTTCAATTTCATCGGGTGAATGAAAACCAGGCAAATCACTGTCGCGAGCTGCAGCTATACCACTCGCTCAGCCTCTGTGTACTTTAATGGAGGTGTTAAGGTGAAAAGGCAGCCATGAAATATTCTGTCACTCACCTCCCTTCGGCTGCTCCTCTGTAACCTCCGTGTCATTGTCTGGCAGAGGGGGAAAAGAGACAGGTGTCAAACCGTGCTATTTTATAATGTATGATACAATGAATCATCACAACTTTCCTCCTTGATAATAATGTTAGAGCACAGTATCCCATGCTGCTGTGTACTCCACAGTTTGAAACATGATTGTGATGGTGGCACAAAAACAAAAACCCAGACCCGGTTCACCGGTCCAAGAGCCGGCTGTTGAAACTATTTCACCTCCTCGTCAGACCTGGCAGCCATGCTCTAAAATCAGACCAACAACCTTCACAGCCTCTCCAATTCCCCCAGCACACGGCCTTGGATCGAGTGAGTTATTATGCTGAATGACTGCGTGTGTGTGTTTCATGAGACACTCTGTTTCAAATAAACCCATACTGGTATGCTCATCTATAAAGGACAGAAACCTCCCATTTTGTCAAATTACAAGGGCCTATAAAAGTAAAAGGAATACTTTTCTGTATTGGTTTATTGTACGAGGCAGACCGAGCGAGCGGGACGTGCTTCCGGGTGGATGAGCTGAAGTTGCACAGTGTGAGATGAGAGGGAGGCTTTTGGATGCTGCTTCAGGAGGATCTGCAGAGTGAGAGATGGGGAGGACTGTGCCATGCCTGGCTCCCATCATACAGACTTTGCACAGCTCAGCATGTCTCAGAAAGTTTTGAGTCATGCCACTGTACACAAAGCGTGCCAACGCACTGTATGAACGGAGAGCGCTGCATGCGTGTGGGCGTATGCATGATATATGTATGCGTACGGGCGGTGCGTGAGCCTGAGCGACGATTGCGCCGTGGTTAACAAGCAAATGCGGCCGTTAGCTTGATGAAAGGCTGTTGTCATCTGCTCTGTGGAATCGTAACCATCAGAGCTCCCTGTGGATCCAGCGACAGGCTTTCCTTTTGTATAACACTGAATGAAAGGGTACAGTGCATTAATCTAACCCTGCTCGGGGGAAACAAAGGAAAGGCCCGGTGATACTGTATAACAATAGCACAAGGCTGAACACATGAGGAGCCTCAGCTGCTGCCATGTCCTATAACATTATTACCGCTGCTCCAGACCGCTTTCACTGCAGGAAATTTATGTGATGTGGTCAAGACTAACAATATATGACACCTTTCTTTCATTCCTTCTCTCCTCCTCGGGGTAAAGACGATGATTGTCTTCATATAGCTTCCATAGTGTGATATGTTGGGGAATCTGCTCGTGTTAAAGTTAGATGATAGGATTGATTTTTCATACCTGCGCTCTATATTTCAACCTAGAGCATAGTTAGAGTGTTAACAGTATCCAAATCTCATTCAAGCCCCAATAATTAACATATTATGTGACCCACCTGACTCATAAATCATTCACCTCAACTCATGTTAAATTTAATTTTGGGCTTTTGGATAAAATAAATGTGCTATAATGTAATTTAATAAAAAATGTATTTATTTAAACTCATTTAACTTTTAGAAGCAATTATCAAAGAACTATTCCTTTGTGCTACATTTTCCCTCCACTTTGAAACAGTTTGCCATTTTACGACGGGTGGTCTGGGCACTTTTGGATTTCAAGCTTTGAAATGATTTGCATGACAAGTGAGCGCGCCCCTAAAACTACAAATTGTAAAAAATAATCCAAAAGTGTGCATGCTGACAAGAAGGCAGTCGGGATGTGCATTTGCATGTTCCCATACATATGTGCGATTTATGCACAAACGTGAACATCTTTAAAAACCCGTCTTTCGGTTTGATCCCCGTGCCTGCCGCAGCTGACTGAGACCCAGAGAGCCATGCTAACACACCGTGGTCTTCCCATTTCCCTGCCCTGAGGAATTACCAACACAGACTTCATTCTCACCCCTCACAGGGTCATATCCTCTATCAACAAACTACATGTGTGTGGTAGAAGCTTGTGCAGCGGCGGGTTTGGGGATCGAGGGGGACGCCTTGGTGGACCTTTGGTGGCAGGTGTGTGGGTTGTGGGTTTGGGAGTATGGAGTCTATTAACAGCCATGTAAATAAATGTCAATTGGAAAGACACAGTGAAACGGTTGGAGGGAATGCAGCAGCCCCTGTAGATCTGCGGGCTGTGTTAATATTGTCAGCACTGTGGCTGATTGAGGGGAAGAAGGGATGAAGCCCAGCTTGTGGGCAGCCACCCGGATCATATTAGTGGAGGACTATACCCAGAATCAATTTCAGCATGCTTTTACTCTCTACAACCAAAGCTGGCTGGCTGCATGCATGCCAAGGCAAGCATGTGGTCAATCATGATCTATGAACCAATCTGCATACTTAATTCAATCCTGTCATAAGATTAATTGCATCGATTGAGCCTTACATATTAATCAATCAATGGATTCACTTACTTTATATTTCTAAAAATAAGAGCACGATAACTGACTGAAATTTTCTGTGGACTGTTTCTAGGGGTCTATATCGCTTCAAATGATGCAGACACCGATGGCCCGTTTAACCAGATAGCAAGCCTGTCATAGCACCTTTGAGATATGCACAGTTTATGGCTTTTCAAAGTAATGAATAGGTCATTATATCACCGGTTATGAGCTCAGTTGGTGAAGGTGGGTTATAGACGGTGAATGGTACTACAGAGGCAAAACTCTTTACGTACGGCTGCGGTGAGTTTTAGCTTGTTTGTCAAATTGCACGTATGTTTGCGTTGCCTCCTTCACAAAATATGTCTCAAAACAACTGAAGTGCTGGCTGAGCTGGGGATACATAAAAATACCTTGATGAGAACTCCATCAGTACTCATCCAACAGCTGCTCCTCTGAGTTTTCATCTACAAAGCTTTGCATGGAGCAGACAAAGATGGCGCAGCAGCGTACCCCCCCCCAAAAAAAAGAAACTTCTTTTTACACCTCAACTATGTGCAACTGAGCACACATGTCAAGTCGGCCAACTATGTGCCTTTTCTTAAAGTAAATTATGCAGCTTCTGTTCAGGGAAATCAATGAAATAGTTTGCACTTGCATTTAATGTATCTTAAGTATTTAAGTATTTAAGGAAGTATTTACTAATTTGTGTTACACATTCAGGCAAATAGGTTTGCCCATCCTCCTCCATCTTAGCAGAGGGGACTCGCTTCAAAGCGATAAGCGAGAATTCAGGTTTTAAAGACAGCATGTGAGGGGAGCACTGGACATCGCTGACTGTTGATCCTGGGTTGATCCCGGCCATGTTGTCTCAATCTCAGTCACACTTTTGTGTATCACATATTATTTGCATGCTGTTGGGGTGAATTAACACGGTGACTACGTCCCCTCATGGTGCCCTCACATCAGCGTGTGTGCAGTAAACTGTGCTTTACTGCGGGCCTACTGAACCAGATCTTCATGAGACACAAATGATCCTGGACTGTAAAGCTGACATGTAGTGTCCTGTGTAGGAGGTACTTATAAGCGGACAGGTGAGGTGTGACTCTTCACCATGTCGTGTGAAATTTCTAACAATGGGTCCGTCATCTTCAGCCTGTCTTCGAGATCTGTAGCTTCTAATCGCGCGTTCCTTTCTAATTCAGCCATTCTTTCTGTCCTCTGATAAGGTCAAAGCTGTCATTGCTATTAGGATGTGTTGTGCGTTTTTATGTCCACTTACTTACAGTAACTGCATACATGTGAATGTGTTATTGTTTACATTAAGTCCCATTCCCAGCTTGAGGAGTAATTAATTTTGCGCGTGGCCAGTTAGACTCATGAACCAATTACTAATGTTGGCAGTTTGACTGCATTGCCTGTAATGAAAACCGTTAGATGTGATGCTGCAGTGGAGGAATGGGAAAAATGGACACACAACACTGCAGCAGAAAAACCTGCAGCCATTTGTTCTGACATCTCATTATGATGTTAATCTTCTAATATCCAATACTCTACTTTTTATTTGTATGGCTTTGTGTGACGTGGCTTTGTGTGTGTGTGCACGTATTCCTGTCAGCAAGAGCAATGTTTTAGTTACGCCTCTTTGCAGAAATTTAACCATGCTTTGGCTCTCATAGCAGCAGCTTGTAGGAACGCACAGTGTGACGGAGCAATTTCCTGTATGTAAATGCTGTTTACATGTTCCTGCTCCTGTCACTGTCACTTGAAAGATCGCTGGAATATGAGAAAAGCAGCTATATGATGAAAAATGAGAATAGCATGACTTCAGTAACGAATCTATCGTGTCCACGCTCCGCTTTAGATGTGTTTGAAACAGATGCCACGAGGAGGATATCAGGTTTAATTCAACCGCGCTCACTCAAACTCATGCTCAGGCATTAGGGAAAGCGCAAGGCCACAATTTACAAACGCTTAATAGCAGCTTACTGACAGAAGCAGTGGTGGAGAAGCTCTTACTTGATGCAATGATGGAAACTGATAGAAGGTGGAGGGATGAGGTAATGGATGGCATGGGATTATGTGAAAATGAGCGAGAAAGTGGGAGGAAACAAGAGGGGGTGGAGAATGGAAAGGGTCGATGTGACAGGGTTATTGAAAGCGAGATGATGCTGCAGGAGACAGAATGGACTGAGGTCTCTGTGTGATGCTTTCAGTGCTGCCACGGGATCCATCGGACTGTCTGTCTCTAGCGGTGAGGATGATGAGATGTATCTCAAAGTGCTCAAGTGCACCTGCAGAGCTAATTCACAGCTCCTGATGTACTGCTACCATTCTGTGCAGGCTAAATGCTAGTCGTTTCATAACACGGGCACATCGCGGTGCCATCACACTAATCAGATTCTCTTTGTTAAAAATGCAGCTTTAAACCGCTGTTCAATTAATCTACATGGTGTAGCCAGGCCGGATAAAACATAAATTCACTTCTCTTGAGTGTCGAGTTTACAACCGCAGCTTTGAACATGCACATGAAGCGAAAGACTGGAGGTGAGCGCTGTGTAAAGAAAAATAGTGTGACAGTTTTTGGTCACTTGGGATTAATATTGTATCTGGTCCACACAGCAATGCAGAGCAGTAAAAAAAAAAAAAAAAGGGCACGTGACAGGCGAGACACTGTGATGAGGAGAAGCACTTGGGCAAGCTTCACAAAGTGTGCTGTGGTAGTTTTCTGCCATGACCCCACGTTTAATCAAAGCCTGACCTCTGGCATCCTCATTAGCAACTTATTGCATGTCGGTAAACAACCGTTTCTACGGAGTTGTCTTCTAACAATGCAACTCGAAAGTTTTGTGCTTTCCCCTCTGTGACACGCGCTGAGCCTGTTGTTTTGGTTCGTCCCCGCTCCCAGACGTGGAGAGATGTAGGGCATTCATCCGCTGACAGCACTTGTAAATGGCGAGAGTGATAACTGGAGAACAACAGCTCCAGATTCTCATCTCAGAGCACTAATATGATGAGACGGGAGCTGGGTGCACGGGGGCAGGCGATATAATTAAGGTCCCTCCCCAGAATGTAATCTTTCAGGGAAGAGCCTGGGCGGGGAGCTGGACAGATGATGGCAGCGCAGGGGGAACAAAACATTCTCCATCTGGGAGCAGCGAGATGAAGGCCTGAGAGCTGCTATTCCGTTGGGGAGCGGGGAGCGAAAAGTGAGGCAAATGGGAGGTAATGCTAGGACCGTAAAGCCAGCCAGGCTTTTTCAGCTCCCCGGCTATTCAACTCAATCCTCCGCGGAGCCCCCATCAGAGCTGGTGACTACTCCTGGCCCCCCGAAAAAAGATGATGACATGAAAAGGCGGGGGGGGGGGGGGGGGGGGGCGAGCGAGAGCGAGAGACTGAAAGGGGAGTGGGAGTTGAAGATAATGGATGTTTGTTTATTTCGCACACAGACATGAGGAGCAGTTACCATGGATGATCAGCGGTTGCTATGCATCCGTGGGTTTTCTTTTTTTTTTATTTTTTAGTTTTTTTTTTTAGTTCTCGCAGAAGACATTCGGCGCTGGGGACTGTTATTACAGTCAATCAAATCTGACATTTAAGTCTCATCAGAATATCAAAAAATATGTAAAATATCAGCTTGCTGGTTCGCTGACAAGAACTCTAACTTTCAATCCTATTAAGTCAATCCGCTGAGAGCCTGACACGTGTTATACCAACTGTGGGCATAAATTCTCACAGTTAAGCTCCCAAATCATTTTGAAGATGCACTGATTTTGTTTGCGTTTGAAAGTATCACCCAGACCTGACAGGGTCTTATATCACTGCTTCCAGGAACAAGATATCTCCTGCTGCAGCTATTTCCTGAGATACACGAGGAAAACAAAACCTGCCTCGCTTTATATAGACGGTCAATTAAGTAGGTGGTGACATCACATTATAGACAAAATCAAAGGGGCCTCAGGAAAACACAGCGTATTAATCATTCATCAATCCATTAGCTGATTCCACTCAAAACAGCACAGAAAATGTGATGATGCAGTATTAATGATATGCTGCAGAGTCCACTGGAGGTAAAACACACATACCTTGAAAAATGATGGGCATTTTCTTCTTGTAGATGGCGAAGTCTGTGTCGAGGAAGACGCAGAAAATGACCCGTGTAATCTGCGCAAGGGAAAAAAGAAAAGAAAAGAAAAGGAAGAGCAATTATTTTACAAGCTCATTGCAAAAAAAAAAAAAAAAAGCTGGTCTTGCTGGTGAACTTCATGGCAGAAAATGTTACAGGACTTGTTTGGATCCAACAGCTGCATTCACGGCCATCGGAAATCTAAAAATCTCATTTGTTACCCCCCGAATCAGGAACACCCAAATGGTCCCCTCAGGGACAGCTTTTAGAGAATATTACAGAGTGTTACATCAGAAGAGGTAGAAATTGAATGGTAACATTGGTTAGTGGAGGGCAATAAGCCTCAGCATCGCACAAAGTGCTACCACGTAAAATTGCGACATTAAAAATGAGCGATGGGAAGTGCTGTTCGTACACAGTAAGGATAATAATGCCAAGGTTAGTTATTCAAAGAAAAAACATCAGTGAATAAGCAGATTTGATAGTGATCATTTTTACATTTTATTTAATTTCATTTTTAATAATTTTTATGAAATGGAAAACTTTGACAGAAAACAAGATATTGACTTATTTTCTATTTCAGTGGCACCAAAAAATAAACAGTGAAGGAATTAATATACATTTGTGCTTTTAGAGTCAGAGCTGTAAAAGATGATTTGACTCAAACTCTCAGAATGCAAACAAAACAGAAACCATCACTCAACAATTATCAAATTATTATTTGATTTCCTTTGAATATAACTGAATAACTTCATACTACGGAGTCTCTGTTTATTGTGAAAAAAGATAAACTGGGCAGCTTCTAAATCAAACTAAAATCCCACAACAAACAGAAGACAAAACTCACTGACTCTTTAACTCGACGAAGAGTTCACAATGACAAATGATTAAACACGAACTAACCGAAAGACTAGTTAGATTATTTTATCTCTGTTCTTTGGTTCAGTTCATATATAACAACTGTTTTGTTTTTAATCTATACACACAACAGAAAATCAGATAATGACCTTGGTCCATTGAGCAACAGGATGATAAATCTGGACAACATTGTGGTCTCAACTGCCTGCCGTTAACATAATCAAACATGAAAACGTTTGTGAGCATCTCACTGATCTTCGCACTGTATACTGCTCTTGGTTCATTTAAACAGATAAAAAGCTGTCTACTTTCCCGATACTGTAATCACGTGTCTAAAAGAGTCGCACACTGAATTGTTAAAGGGCTGCAGAAAAAGAGGTCACCTCTTTCACTTTCACTCTTCTCTAGTGGAGTCTTAGATGTGCAGACATCAGTCACAGTCGCAAAGATGCATTACACACCACGGCAACAGATAATCGCTTGACTGAATAATGGCAATTTTACACAGCAGCCGTAATGGTAGCTATCATCCCACCGTCCTGCACCGTGCAGGATAGTGATGTTATGGGAGAATAAAAGGAGCTCGCCAGCTTTAGCCCCATTACTGACCCTGCCCAACACAAGGATCCGATTCAAAGAGGCACCCTTCTGCTGCTCATACAGCCATATATCTATTAATAGTTTATGATCCATGCTTTGGAGTAAATGTTAGGAGCTGCATCCAGGATGGTAACATTTTATTTTGCCAGATGTCTTGGGGGGCTTTGTTCATAAAATGTAGACTCGCTCTCTCAATCCCTCAACCCCGACAGAAAATGAAAGAAAGCTTGAAGCCTCCTTTGAAGTCGTGGGCTCGCTGACAAACAGATTGTGCGAAAAGTGATAATGCACCAAGATAGTGCATACCACTGGGTGCTAGAAGGCCACAGGACGGCAGCTACCCGGGAATTTCCATTACTCTTTCATGGAGCTCCATTCTGAAACTGACTGCCCACTGTGAAACAGGATGAATCATGAATTCATGCCTTCCTTTGAAACACAAAGTGTGCGTGCACACACACAAACGTACATACAGTACAGATACAACCGATGATGATTGCATCTCTGAACTGTGTTGACGTGTTAAAGCAAAGGAGAAACAGCGCTCTGATTTAACTGACAAGTTGTGCTAAAACAAAACCAAACAGAAATCTTAGTATCCAAGTCATGTAGACTTTTCTCTCTGGCTCCCTCTTCCTCTGTCAATCTCTTTGTCTAGTTTTTGTTACAGCACTTCCACATTCCGCAGAAGGCTTGGGCAACTTCTTTTATTCTCCAGATCAGAAAGGCGTCGTATGGTCTTTGACAGATATCAGCCAGACCAGGATGCCAAATGAAACCAGTGCCAGGGTAGAACATTGACATTCTGTCTGAATCCAAACAAACAGTGTTGGCCAAGGCTTCGCGCTATTGTAAAATAAATCAAATGCAACGGAAAAGGTGATCTGTGACTTTTCTTAGCAAAAGTAAATTCTACTCCTCTGTGCTTAAAATACCTCGTTCTTCCGACGTCAGCCGCGGACAGCTTATCTCCTGTATGCACACATTTAGGGCTGCAGAATCTGAGAGAAAGGGAGCTGGAGAGCAATTTCCGGAATACTAGTCAATACAGCCGTTTTGATTCATATACATTGACAAAATTACTATCTTTCACACCGGCTTTACATTGATACGTCTTTGCTTGATTGCTCGTACAAAACAGAGAAAAAAAGGAAATGATCAAATGGTATTATCCTGTGTGATATATAATTATAGTTAATGGTTGAAGATATAGATTGGAAGCATGAAAAAAAAAAAAACATACTGTGGTCTTCTGGGCAGTTAAAGCAAAAGATTTTTAAATGACCATCGCAGAGAAGATACTTTATTGTTTTTGATGCGGAGGAGGTGCCTAACACTGCAAGATATACATATACGTATGTGTGTGTGTGTGTGTCTGTCCGTGTGTGTGCTGAGGGTGCACCCTGCAGTCGCCAAGGTTGAAAAAGTTAATGGAAGACTAATTAGAAAGCTGGGATCACTGCATGCTAGCCTGCCCAGTCATTACTCATCCTTGATTGGAGGGCCTTTGCCAAAGGGTGAGGACAATATGATTGGGTCCTCGGGATGCATCTGCGAAGAATGGCCATCTTGACAGAAACATGCTCTGCACGATAGGATGAGAGACTCTGTAGCTGCTTGACCTGCCACTCTCCGACCTGTCTTTGGTGGAGACCCTCCCAAGTTTGGGGAGTTCAGTGGGCTCGAAAGTTTTTTGACGGTGAGGAGTCTCCTCCAAAGAAAACCGAAAAAAAAAAAAAAAAAAAATTATAAATAAATAAAGGAACATTAAAATGTATAAATGGTACAACAAACCACACTATTCTGGCTGGTAGTTTGAAACATTTCCAATGAATTGCTTCATCTGTGAAAAGCTGAGCCGCTCCCACCTTCTGTCGTGTTATACATTGCACTTTAAATGGTTTATGGTGCAGACATTGTTTGTGAATGTGAACAGTGCAGAGTGAGACATTTACTGATGCAGGTTAAATATCTCATTTCAATTATTTCATTTAAAACCTTTGCTGAATATTTTGCTCATTGAGTCTAATCAATTCAAAACCAATGCCTCTTAGTTGTAATTTAGTTCTGAATATATGATGAGACTAATTAAAATGATAATGCCAGGCGTTCAGCCTGTGACTCATTTGAGAGAGACACGATACGGAGACAAACAAGATCAGGGAGTGGCCGGCTCAGTCGGTGTGTGGCAGATGCATGTGCCACTTTGTTAATGAGCAGCACGCAATGACATGAAAGTGTCCTTTACTCACATCTCTCATGAAGTACTTCATGTGATTTTTAATTTGTGCGTATCTGTGGCTCATCATTCTAGAGCGGGGCTCACCAGGTGCCCCGGACTCCTACTGGCTGGCTAACAGATGAGCTGTCATAGCTGGCCACCCATGCCCATAATTACATCGGGGGCACTGCCAGCAGAACCTGAAGTGCAGGCACAACATCACACGCACTTTTTATACTTGCATTTCCTTCTTGATTCTGTCACAAACAATAATAAGGACAGGTCTGCTCCAGCTGCAGCCCGAACCCATGGGAGATCTGTGTCTGTGTGTCCTGCGCTGCCTCGTTACCGAGCCACCGGCTGATGCAGCATCCAGATGGACAGTAGTGACAGGAGAAGGATCTCCAGTAACAACGCCGGCTGAAAGGATCCATTCATTCACTTTATTTACTCTGTCCAATTCCACAGTGAGTAAACACCAGCAAGCACCAGATTCAAGGGAGTTTAGGCAGATCACCAATCCATCACACTGACTGGCCATAATGAATTATATATCATGAGCTCAAATATTCAGAGAGGAAAAACATCTTGTGTCTGTTTTGTTTAGGATTTTATTCATCCCTTACATGACATATATGACATAGTAGTGCCGCCTGTGATCGTACCCTTGATAATGCATGTCATTGTTTCAGACAGATTGAATAATTCCAGAAAATCATTCCTGAGCCAGAAATATCTCCCCATAAAAGACAGGCTTCTAGCTGCAGCATCAAAGCCATAATCAGCGAGCGCCTGTCTGCTTTGTTGTCAGCGGCGCTGGATTGGATAGAGGGTTCACTCTGAGGCAGGTGGACCATATCCAGGCCTTATTACCGATGTAATTACACACACCTGTGTCCCCCTCTCACCGCCGGTACACAGACCCTGCAGCAAAAGCCTCATCTTAGTCAGTGTGTAAAACACACACAAACATTTTCCTCGATCCCCTGTGACCGGAACATCACAGCCCTTAGTCCCACGTTCTGCTGCTTAAAATGTGCTCGTCACTGTGACATCCCTCACGCCCGCTGCCTTTTACACAGGTAGAGATTACGTCAGGCGACGGGGCCTGCAGCTCGGGTGAAGCTGCGAGCAGCTCCTCCGTTTGACTTTGATTGACCCCGTCTGCGGAGCTGAGAGCTGCAGCTCCACCTGCAGCAAGCCGGCGAATTATCATTTCAAAGAATTGCCCTGAAAAGGTTATCCCTTTGAACAAAACACCTCCATCCACACATCTAAAGAGGAGCCTGACACTGGACTTTGAGAGGGAAGGTGACAACCAAAGCCTGGAAGAAAGTGCTGAGTTTGAATTCTTATGTCGAAAAGCTGGTTGAAATTAGATGCCCACTATAGACGATCACGATAAGAGCAGTAAAATAGTCAATGGAGCCAAATAATATTACAAAACTGACAACAGATTTTAGTAAATGGTTATGTACACGATTCTGTATAAGTGCTCAGCACAGTGTGACTAAATAGATGTGATAACATTCTGGTAAGCTGCCTGGTTATTTCATCAGAGCAGAGCATCACCACGCTGCGGCTGACTGTAAGCAGCACAGAATCTAAAACATTTTGACAGGAAAGCGCTGTCTCGCTGGATTTGGAAAAAAAAATCCATAAGATAAAATATCAGCAATTTGTATGTTAATTCAACAAACGTTGCGTATGCCTCACATTTTTACACATTAGAGTAGAACAAATAGTTCATACTGTATTATTCAGGATTCATTCCTGCATGGTGCTAAAGACAAAAATTGGAGTACAGAGTGCTTGAGGCATCTTGTATTTTAGCTCACATTTTCAAAAATTGTTCTCCTAAACTGAAAAACACAGCATTTGACTTGCACAGGCTTTGAGCCGTTCCTGCCAGCTTACTTTGCCAGCAGCAGAGGCTCTGTGCTATCTGATAAAAAAAAAAACAAAACAAAACAAAAAAAAAAAAAAAAAACCACAGACATGCACAATTTCAACAGAAAAACTCATAACTCGTCCGTTGTATTTTGTTAGATTTTCATATTTAATCTGTCTGAAAGAGACAGACAGGCTTTATGGACTTGAAATTCTTCCAACGTGAGCACCAAACACAGTAGCTAAAATATTCAAAGGTGGCTGTTTTGCCAAGTGAGTCCTGCACAACCAGAATAAAGTGAAATGTCAATAACCTCCCAAAGGAGCAGTAAGTGACATCACTTGACTGCGGCTAAATGTTTAGCACTACATAACCAGTGACAGTAATGAAAATCTTTCCAGACTCAACAAGTGGGATTGTGAGTCCCTTAGAGGAGTTCTCAGGGAAATGTCACTCCCACCAGCGCCTCCGGAGACTAGAGGCTCAGGATATTACAGCTTCTTCTTCACGGCACATGACAAATGATGCAGTAGACTCCGCTGACAAATTTGTCAATTAATATGGACGGTCAAATAATTCTAATGATTGAATACTTGTGTCGGGCCCGTGGGGAGCAGTGTGAGAGTGAAGGAGAAGGATTGGGCCATTTTCTGATCATAAAGTTGAGAGGTAGTGCAGCTGCGGATGGGGTCAAAGGGCAATAATGAAGGAAGGATTAATATAAGGGCTGTTTCTATGATCCATGGCTGCATTGGTAATGATCTGACCTCTGGACAGCCACTGCTCTGTAACAACCTCTGCTGATGAAGCAGAGTAGCCTCTGTGTGTGTGTGTGTGTGTGTGTGCTTGGGAAATGTGTTCAGATACAAGAAAATGTAAGTCTCAATCTTAGTGGTGGGCTTAAAATAAAAATAGACTCAGCCAGACACACTCTTGGACGCCTCTCTTCTGTGAGAATCTTCGATGATCTTGAATGCTGAACTCAATTAACTCATCTTTGTTAACGTCTTTAGATCGACAAGGAAATCTAAAATGTCAAAATCCAGGGAACCTCAATTTGCTCTATTTTTTACCTCGAAGAGATTTGGCTACTCAATCAAACAGAGATCCGGGAGGTGAGCCTTGCTATTGAGGTTTGTTCCGAGCATTAAGCTGCATGCAGAGATGTGAAAATGCCATCGCTGAGTCTGTGTGCTTCCAGGTAAAGGTATCCCGTGGAGTCTTCAACAATCCGACTTTGTGCATATCCAACATTTCTCACTAAAATGTATTGTTTGTCTCCCTAAGGGGATCGAGATGTTGGATGCCTTTCCTATCTCATAAACCTTTTCTTTTTATTTTTGGATGTCCGGAAAGCTCACAGTCCTTTTGTACTCTTTTATCATCAACAATCAATAAATGTGGCATCCATTTGCAAAGACCTATTTGCATGCCGTATGCCCTGTTCATTCAATAAATGCTGAGTGAGTGTCGCAGCTAAACTGGCTAGGAGCTATTTGGTTAGTTTACGTTTGCTTACATTCTCATGTTGCTAATTCTTCGATTATGAGACATCAGATCGAGCGCCCCGACTTTGTGGCCATTAATTTATCATTATCAACTGCAACATTGATTTTGCTGTTGAGTGTGATAAACAGTGGAGATTTGATCAGCCTGGCCTGTCTGTTTAACAGCTTGCAGCCATAAACGTCTGCGTCTAGCTTCAAAGAGCATCTTTTGATGACGGTACTCCAAAAAGATGAAGGTCATCTTTTTTTGTATTCCTGCTCTGACGTCTGCCCACACAAGACATCCCACCCCCTCGTCATTCTACAGATCTTCTGTACTTCCTGCTGCTTTCCTGTTACCACAGTGAGCTTGCTATCGAATTGATGTAACTGTGAATTTCACTGCAAATTGGTCTATCGAGCAGGAATGTTAGAAAATCACACGATCCTCTGGGTGTACATGTATCTGCTCTTGCAGTCGCTCTTAATGGTAATTAGTGACAGGTAATGCCCCCCCAGTTGTAGAACATGCGATTGCTCTCTGCATTTTCAGATGGAGCACTCTTCCTCTGAGAGTTCCTCCCTCCTCTTGAGGATCTTTAAAGCAACAACTGCACTCTGACACCTTTCCTGTGCTCCCAATTCCCACATTGACCGCCAATAGGCAGTATTACATGTCAAGTTGAAGGATTGCTCCTCCGTGTGGCTCGAGTCAGGCTCTGTGGATGCTCATCTGCTCTCCTGGATCATGCCAGGGGTTTTTCCTGCCCTGTTGTCAAGGCCGCTCGTTTATATTTTTCCTGGTTCTATTTAGTGAAACAGACAAAGAGAGCCAACTCAGCCCGAGCTGACATCCGTGCAGCTGAACTTGTTACGATCAGCTCACGTTGATGAATTCGTTATACAATGTGTGCTAATGTGCTCGTTTGAGGAAATTCGTGCTGTGATCTAGCCGGGTCCTGGTCAATTTGAGTAACACACAAAAGCTGCCAGGAGAGCTTCCCTGCAGACCAGCCTGGATCTGGCTGTCAGAGAGACACTGATGGACTCACTAACAAACATGTCCACGTTTCAGCAGGAGAGTGGACGGCTGCGTCTTTATCCTGTGCGTTCCTACTAATCATGATCTCCAACCCTTGTAACTCAGTCAGTGTGTAACATGGTAATGTAAATGAGTGAGAAAGTGTGTGGGCTGTGCTATCCCACGCTACATGTAAATGCTAATAACCAATAACTTCAGTTCTCTAGGTTTTTTCCCTGCACGTGGTGGTTTTTTTTTTTTATTTTTCTCTCCTGTGGAGCTTAATGCCACGAGGTCAGGAGGAACACTCATTAGAAAGTACTCTGCTTCGTACGTTTTCTTCTAGCTAAGGCTATTATCCCCTTTGTTACTTTTATAACAGAGTCCACATAAGATGCCAACACAATGTTGAGGCAAAAATATTAATGTTTTTCTGTGTCTTCCTGCTTATCCACCGTTTGCCTTAGTGTTGGCACTGAATCTCCCAAAAAAGGTTCATTAAAGCCCTTTTTTGCCTTCAAATCCAAACAGTCATTATTTCCTCTCGAGCTTAAAACTTACATATAAAGACAATTTTGAAATTTAAATCTTCTTATTCTACTAATAAAACCATCCTGTGGTGCCATCAGTAGTTACTGGATGTCTTAGGTGTCTACATGTGTGTTAAAAAATAAAAAGGACAAAGTAAAAACACCCCCTAAAACTAAAACATACATGTTAAGACAAAAAAGGTGAGGCTTTTCACATTAATATGCCACAGCAGCCACTGTGGCGTTGTGGCAGGTTTACCCGCTGTTGTATAAAGTACAGGAGGAGTGAAACAGCAGGAAATAAAAAAAACAGAAAAAGCTGATCCTCAGAGCGAAACCATATGGCTGCGTGGGTGACATCAAACGGGGGGGGGGGGGGCAGGCCTCAAAGCAGAGGTGCTGTTTGACATAACTTACAAAGTGGAATGAAGATCTGATCTGGACTTTTTCAGATGCATCAAACCAAAACTGCAGAGTTTTGTCCAAAACCAAATGTCAACAATAATTTGCTTGTGAAGCATTAGCAGAAGACAGAAGCGATTTTTGGTGGAACCGGCAGATTAAAATTACCACGAAAGAGGAAAAAACAGGAAAACAGGATGCACAAATCACAGAGGAAGAGAGACAGCATTGGAGAATATTTGCTGGAAATCTTTGAGATGTTGAGACGTAAACGGTGCAAAATACTGTTACCAAGCATCATTCACTGATGTTGGTCTTGTTACTGGATTGTGAATAAAATGTGTTTGAGGGCAGCGACGGAGACACAATTGTCTGGTTTTGGTTTCCTGTGTGTTGCACTGACTGGCAGCGGCAGACCAAAAGGAGGTGCCTGGAGGTGTTTGCTCAGGAGATGGGGGGCTGATTAGATACTGTACATGTGAGAGGCTCTGGGCTTTTAGCGGGGAAATTAAGGAAAGTTAAACTGTTGAGGTTTGTGTAAATGAATGTCACCTATGGAATCTTTCTTTTCTGATGACAAACAGCTGTGGAAGAGTGGAGCCGGCCAAACGGCCCATTTATGGACGCAGCCGCTGGACTAAACACGAACATCTCACATCTCAATATCTGGGGTTCATTTGTATTATATAGTAATACCTGAAAGGAAACTTCTAGTCCAACACGTTCTGTGAAATCCAACACAGCGCTCTGTCTCTCTGAGGCGTCGTTTCCTTCGATAATATTTATTCCTTATGTCCTTTTTGTCTCTTCCCCTCCTGCATGCGTTCCTATGAGCTTTCTTAGACAGCATTACTGCCCACGCTACCTGCCTCCTGTTTGATTTACATGTGAAAGCTTAATTTTAGGTTAAGATATAGGGGCTATTAGATATCGTTTGGAGGTTCTTTTCAGAATCACCAAATGTGTGACTGGCAGCCTCTAGATCAGCCTTCATCACATTCATGGATTTGCTGCATCTTTGCTCCATCCAAAGATAATCTGATCAGCCATTTTTGTGCTGATGCGAAGTGCAAGAAAGATCAAAACACATGCAGGTGGAAGATCACCTAAATAAGGATTAAGGTTTTGCTGTGGGAGGAAGAAGACGTGTAATTAGCCGATCCCAGCTAGACCAGAGTGCTGTCAAGCTCAGTTTCTACTTATAACAGTACATACAAAAAAGACCACAGATGTCAAAAATCTTTAGGCTTGATGGAGCTAATGGGAACAAAACACGTCCCGCTGCACTACATGACCTGTCATCATCTACAGTCGGGCAGAGTTGTAACAATGCAGCAGGGAAGGAGATGGTGGTGGGTGGGGGAGACAAGCCTCCCCATGGTCTGCCTGATTTGCATGATTTCACTGAGAAAGAGTGCAATATATCTATATTAGTGTCAGTGTCTTTATGCATGTTTGCTGTTCTGTACCTGAGGGTAAAGCGAAATGCTAATAACACACAGTTAGGGCCACTTAAAGAGAAGACGGGACCCACACCAGGCCTTTGAGGTCATTCACGCCAGAGACACAACTCAGTCAGACTGATCAGAGAACTCATAACGAAAATAAGCACCACTGTGCAAACAGCACTTCGCAACAACAACAAAAAAGCATAAAAAAAAAAATCCCCCTGAGTAACAATAAAATTGGTAAAGTGGGTCTAATTAGTGCAGTTAGTAGAAGAAAGCTCTGTGCGCCACGACTGAATATGAATCAAATTATTTCACTTGCTGGCAGATCAAATAAAAACATCCAAAAATGTAAAAAAGAAAAATCCAATGACTTGTTGACTTACGTGTATTAAAAAGAAAGACCAAACAAGGAGACGTGAGCAGCTGTAGATGGGCACAAAAAGCATTCAACAAGATTTATTTACTGTTAGACATGGACACTTTTTTGAAAAAACAAAAAAAACAAAAAACAAAACACCCCAATGAACTATAGAATAGCAAAGTGCTTTTACTTGAGGGAAAAGAAGCTCTATAAGGCAACCACATTAGTGCAAGGTGCTGAGGTAGTCTGTGTCATGCATGATGGACGGTCATGCAGCACAGCTCCACAGACGAGTTTCCCCACGCTCTAAAACTCTCCTCCAGCTTTCTCCTGCTGTCCCAAGGAAGCATTCAGTCAATAAAGTATCTGTTTCGGTCTAGCTGTCGCCCGGAAAATCAATGCCCCCCCCCCCGCCCCCCCACCAACCCTCACACATTTTTTTCGCACTATGTGTTCTCCACTTTTTCTCTCGTAAACTTCCTCAGATCTGACTGGAACCAGAGCAGGAGGTAAACAACTCACAGCCTCCTAAGTGAGTGACTATCAGCAAGAGATGGGTGACGCTCTGTTAATGCGACAAACTGTGTAACATCCTGGCACGGAGTGCCGCCGTAATTAATAATACTAATCCAACATCACTTTATATCTGCTCTTAGAAAAAGACAAACAAGGATAAGTAGAAGAAAACACAGCATAGAAAGGCTATGATGAATGAGCAGGTTCACTAAGTGACTAATGCCAGCGGATAAGAGAGTATTTCCCCCCTGTTGTTAATACTTTAATAAACAAGGACATCCACTATTTTAAAAGTAATATATCCAGTCTAGGAACTAATTAATGTTCCTGATAAATACGCACCGTTAAAGATGTGTCAAGGGACTAATTAAATCAGTGCAAGCAGAGTCACCAAGCATGCAGTGATGTCACATGGGACTGTCGAGTAAAGAGGGAGAGCACCCACTCTGTCATGTGGTGGAGACCCAGCTGGCTCGGTTTTTAAGGAAATCCTCCCTGCTTCATCAAGTGGAAACTGTGGGCTAATATAATACCTTGAGATCCATAAGTTACAACCGGTGGAGAAGCCAGACACAGAAAAATGAAGCGCGATTCGTCTTTACATGGCAAACGGCCACTTAAAACGGCGTCTGAGCGATGAAGAGGAGCAGGGAGCGGGGACTGTGCTGGGACACGCCAGCCCCCAGTAAGCCTGTCGTAACCACACCTCTAACCAGGTCCAGGTGGACTCCCGCTTCAGTGCCAGATTCCTCAGAAGTGGGTCAACTAACGCAGGAGAGAGATGGAAAAAACAAAAACGCTATCAAGGAGTCGCCTATTAAGATGCAGACAAGGACGATGTTGATGTGTTTGAACGCAGCGGTGCTAAAAAATCCATCTTAACACACTTCATGAATCCATCTCTCCAAATTGAGAGGAACCTGGATGAATTAAAGCTCATGTTGCCCCCGTGACTCCTGCAAGCACACTGCTATATTACCATTTTTCACATCTATGCTTTGACCTTTTCAAATCCCTCTTTAAAGGTTGAGGGTTCCTGTCCGAGGGCTGCGAGGAACAGCCGGCGGACTGAGCCCACCTCGCCTCTCCACGCAGTGACCTCCAGAGCTATGGTATTAAAAGAACCATATTTTCCCCGCAGCGCTCTCGTCTATCTGCAGGGAGAACAGAACCCTTCCTCACGCTGGAGTGCTCCTCCACTCAGTACCTTGAAAAGCTTTTTAGGCATGATTGGTTCGGGGAAATCTCTGAAAGGGAAGCCTATCAGTTGGATGCTTTGCGAGGTGAAAATGGTATTCACCGGCCACCTAAAGTTTAATCAGTGTCTGACATGCTGGGCCACTGAAACACAGGCTGAGCTAATACAGACCAAGGCTGCTCGCTGATTACAGCCCGGCTGTCTTTTCTTTTAACCCATTCCTGGGTTTTTTTATTTTCTATTATTGTAATTGTTCTCGTGAACGTTCATGCAGTTGATTAATTCTGTCGCCTCACAGGACAAAGGTTCTGGGTTTGAACCCGAGGCCTTTGACCTTTCTGTGGGGGAACTGCCTGCTCCGGCTCCTCCACCTCCAAATTGCTTATTGGTGTGTCTGTGAAAGTGAGCGGTTGTTTATCTCAATATGTTGGCCCCAGCTCCCCGGTGATAGAGTGGGGACCTGGGGACACCTGTCCGGGGTGTACCCCGCCATCGCACGACGTCGGCCCCAACCCCAGCAGTCCTAGAAGGACGAGCAGTACAGATGATGGATGGATACTGAATATTGACTGATTTCTTCCAATTCAACCAGAGACTGAAATTCTCCATCATAAACCTTCACCGCCAAATCCCAAAGCCTGCAATTCAAGGAACACTGACAGTTTGCTGACAGTGAGATTGTTTCTCAAGCCAGCAGTAAGGCCCGAGGATGAAGGGTTAACCTGAGGCTTTAAACTGAGGGCGTGACCTTTCAGCGTGCAGTCCTTTCATGTTTTTCCGAGTATGAATGAAGCTGTCAAGATGACACGTAACAAGAGCCTGTGGAGTAACTGCGGCTCCGGGAAAGTGTGAAGCAGAGGCAACAACGAGCGGTTGAGCACGCAGACAAAGAATACGTAGCCGTTATCCAAAAGGAGCACCTCCACCGCTGTGAACAAACATGGCCGACCAACTCCACTTTCACTGAGGCTCACAGGACATTTAAATATCGTGTTCTTGTTTCCAAGCTTGATTTGCCAACAGGAAAGGACACAACATATCAGACAGCAGCTGATTTAGCAACAAAACAAAACAATTAGCTGGAGACACTGTAACCGAGAGCAAAGAGGCCGAAGGCAAACAGAGCCACAAGTTCCCCCGTAATTCCTCCAATAATCTAATTAAGATGCTTACTGGAACCATTGCAAGCTAATGAGAGGGCTATGACACATTTGTAGTCTCAAGACTGTCTCTCTTTATCTGTGTACGCTGGGAAAATGGAATTATTTCCAGAAATGCATCTGTGCTCTGATATCCTTTCTCTCCTGGAATGGGTTTGTTGTGCCTGCCGTATCTCATCTGCTCATCTCCACTGCAATCTTACTGTTAATTCTTCCAAGACGGGAACGCAGTGCAATTCCATTTTAATGATTAAAAATAGAGGTTTCTAGAAAACTTAAGTAGCTTCAATAAACAGTGGAACTCTGACGGGTAGAAAATGATTGCAGCACATCTCGGCATTAGATATTTATAGCTCTGAGTAACAGTGGTGCATTGTGGTACGTCTCTCTCCGCAGGGATGCGGCTGTGGCCCTGTTCCGACTTGCATTGTATCATTGTCCTACCATTTGTGCGACCTAAACATACAGAGGCGTGCGTGTCGACAGGAGTGAACGCACAGCGGCTATGTCCGATCCTGTGACCAAATCTTTAATTCATGTGATGTGACTGCGCCTCGTTCCTCGCCTTGTTTTGGCCGATGGCTGCCTGTCTGACAAGGGAGGGAAGGGCGGAGGGGGGGTGGTACGGAGGTCCAGGATGGTGTGGTTGGGGGGTGGGGTGGCGGTGGGAGAGGCAGATGGCAGCATGTGAGAATTTCAAATAGACCTCACTTCCTGCTTTGCGGTGACTGCAGGTCAGCAGGGTCAACAGACGGCTTTGCGATTGTAGCCCATGCTGTGCACACAGGAAGCGAGAGGGTCGCTCTTTTATCACCAAGACATATTGAAAAAGCAGCTGAGAAAGGATCATACCAGCACGGGGGGGTGGGGGGAGGTGCAGACCAAGAGGTATCTCTGTCCTGCTTTCACTTACACAGATAAGGCGCTCAGCCTGACAGCACTTTCATTTCTGCCGGTTGCTTATTTCATTTGATTGAACTTTAATGGGTTTTGGTGGATAACATCCTTTTGTTTTTCACTGTATTTTTCCTAATTGAGATTCAGTATGACACGACCAAGTCCTTTCTGTTTTTGTTGCACCAGCCTGCTGCAAAATGAAACTAAGCTTTTGTGAACACAAGGGCAACCAGCTGGAAGGAATTTAGTTTCTCATTCATCTTTACAACTCCAAATGCAATTTCTCAACTCTTCCTCTCTGCTGCTCAGCAAAGGTTGAAAAATCCCCGCTTGCCTTAGAATATTCACTTTGAAGAGGCAAAACACCTATAAGACACGTAAAATTGACAACGATATGGGTGAGGTGAAATTTGTAAATCCAAAAGGAAATGGATGGAAGTAACATCTGTCTGGAAGAGCAGCGTGGAGGGGGTGTAATCCTAAAATTGATGGAGAATGGAACTCGACTACGTCGTGAATCTAAAAATACATTCCAGCTGAAGCTGTATAAATTGTCACTGCCTTGAATGATAGCACAAATTCCCATTTTTTTTTTCCTGATTGAAATTCATTTTTTCCGCAATGGTATGCTATAATTGCCAGAGTTTAGAAATGTATGTTCTGTATGAATATGAATGAACAATGCTACCATAGAATATACTATGTTTCAAATCAGCAGGCGCATCTATCTTTCAGCACAACCCAATTAAATTTGACATTCTGTATGAGGCAGTCGGTGGTGTGTGTTTATGAATATGTATTTTCTTTTTTTTTTTTTTTTACGGTGTCAATTAAGCATTGGATAAACGTCCATGATATGCTTTTCATGAGCCTAAGTGTAGTCAAACTAATTCTAATTAGCTGGTTTATAAGAGAGGCTCAGATTAAGTGCAGAGTGCTGTGGATGTCCCATCGGCACAAGGCTACGAGCCCATATGTGAGGCTGTGTGTGTTTTGTAGGAATAATAAATCGTCTCACATGTTTTACACTTCAGAGTCGTTCAGCCTTGGCGCTTAGTGGATTCACTTGCCAACATTCCTTAGAAAAAAATAAAGAAAAAATCTGACATCTGTAAGGCATTTCCAAAGTTGATGGTTGATATGCTTTGGACAGTGTCATTAAAACATCCCGGGTTACGGCCCGTTATAAAAATGCCCGGCAATCCAGGCGTTGGGAGACGTTTGCTGGACTCCAACGGGCGTTTGTGAAGGAAAAGAGGATTTGCAAGTTTCGTGACGGGACAAGAAAAGGTGTATGGAAACCTCTCCACCTAAAAACTTGCAGGAAAGCTTCTAGAATGAGGATTAAGGTTCAACTTCCATCTGCGTGACAGAAAGACAAGTATTTAGCAGACAATTATAATCTGCTAAAAGCTAATAAAAGCATCCTCGTTCTGTTTTAGCACGAGGTGTGACTGGTGGGGAGCGACGATTGGCTGCCGGCTGTAGACATCCTATCTGCAGCCCCGGTCTCCATCACAAGCTCAGCCTTAGGGGGTCAGAAGTCAGACCTGCCGTCACATCAATCACACATCCAGTCTGAACACGACATGGGTTAATTTAGAAACTCATTTATGGCAAAGGCTTCTGCCTCACATCACTTTATTTGCCTCATGGATGTTACACAGGTCTTTATTGCTCTGGTGAGGAGAGAGCGTCTCCCATGTGCCCGCTTCTGTGACTCACTGCAGAAGGCGTGAGATCAAAATGGAACCCCTTTTTGATGTTTCTCTTCGATCTGAGAAGAAACACTAATAAGCTCAACATCCAGATCTGATGTGAGGAGAGTTGAGAGGTACGACTCAGACTGATTTGTGCTCCAGCAGGACAACCAAGGGCATCGCCGCTTTCATCTGCTTGAGCACAAGTACGTCGCCCGTTAAAGACGAATTAAAGGCATTCAAACCCAAAACATCTGCGTGGTCCTCATCCCTCCAGCATTGCCCTGCCCCGCCCAGCAACACAGATTAAAAGGTTAATTGGCATCGATGACAGTCTAATCACGTGTTGGAAACATCACATGAGAGGAACTGATATACAGCATGCAGTGCGTTTGTAATATCCTGCTCTTTGTGTAATTTGACTAAGCAGCTGCAGTTCAAATTTCTGTCTGTCTAATTGTGGAGAGAATAAGAAAAATACAGAAAAAAAAAACAAAACACCTCCATAACCATGAATGGAGCTGAAAGGTAAACGGAAATGAGACATTTTTTATCACCATTCCCCAGCAAAGGGTTCTGGGAAAGGGCTACAGTGAGTCAGAGGTTTCGGCTGCCAAATGCAAGTTCATTTTTTATCAGCTTTTATCTGGAACTATATAAACCTGTCACAAATGTTATGCGTTTATCTCTTCTGTTTGGATATACACGTGAGCCCAGAGGAAGAAAATATTTATTCTCTTGCTGGCAGTGGATAATAGGTTGCACCCTCGAGCCAATGGGCTTGCAGGAGGAGCACAAAGACACACGCGGGGAGATGAATCAATACTGATGATAATATGAGCTGGATGCTGTGAGTCAAGCTGGGTCCAGACTCAGCGACCTGTCACATTCAGACACAAAGCAGTGACTCCGAGGATTAAGGGAAGGCTCTGTCTCTGTTGTCGGCCTCTAGCTGAAATGTTTAAGTCGTCCTTTAGATCCCTCCTGTATACTATGGCCGTGAGCAGTCCTCAGAAGTGGATTGCGGGGAAACCTGATGTAAATATGTGCAGCTGGCAGCTCATGTGGTTTTGCTCATTCTGTGCAGCTCGCACGGTACAGTATGGATTTCTATGAAAATAATCTTTTTAAACTCGGTTTGAAAGTTAACCTCTTGTAAAAGTGCATTCGCCATCTGAAAAACATTTAAACAAGCGCTCTCTACGTGAACTCATGTAAGTGCTCTTCAGCAAAATGAAGTGACTGAAATGGTGTCACTGCACAAGACTCAGATAATTACGACGTGTGTTTCTGAATGCTGCAGTTAATCCCCCCGCGTGCAATGGGTCCGACTATAACTGAGAATCTGGACAAGTCGACGACTGATTAGGGCTCACGACATCCCACTGAATCCGCCACGATTTACAAATACTGCTGAGTGCAAAACAAGGCTGAAGCAATACAAAAAAAAAAAAAAAAACATCTTTCTTCATGGAAACCAAATGTAGGGTCCCTCAAGGTTAAAGCAACTGTGCCAATTTAAAAAATAACAAACATGGACACAGAGACTTCAGGGACATAAAGCTTTTACTGTAAACTGTAGCAGCCAGCGGGGATATCACTGCTGATAGATACTTCCACGTAAGATATGAGACACGGGATCTCTTGTGTGCTCCCTCATAACCTTTCAATTATATATCATCATAGCATTTCTACTTTTACTGTCAGATATGATGCTGATAAATGTCACATAAACTGCGTGGCATATAATGTCTGCATTCGCTCAGGCTCGACTGGAAAAACACAACGAGGCTGTCGGAGCAAAAGCTGACTGCTGCTGTCACGTGCATTTTTACAGTCTGCAGTCCAGATCCATATTTTTTAATTACTTCTTCAGAGCATAAATTCTGAATGGGTCAAATGCTATCTAGTTCACACGCGCTCGACTCCTTCGATGGCTGTTTTCAATCAAATTCCAGCCTGATGTGGAGGGTTCTGCACAGGATCTCTAATGAGCAGGACACACTTACATCCAGGCTATTCCATCCACTCTATGCTTTTGAAATTACATTTAACCTTTTTAAAAGCGGTTTTTGGAGGATTTTGAAGACGGCTAACTGTTGCATCACTAATTGACTGTTTAGAAGGAGGAAATGTGGTGGAAAATGACAAGATTATTAGATACAGAGTGAGAATGTAATGGAGTGCCAAAGAAAGGGTTCCCTGTTAGCACCTTCGAAAATGCCAACAAATAACAGGAAGGCTGCATTGCAACGCCGTCTGTATGAGGCAGGGAAGCTCCCCACACATACGGGCACACGCTTTCAGATGTTGGCGAAGTCATAAATGCACACCCGCACTAGGTAAGTCACATTTTGCATGATAATGTGATAAAGATGGCTATCTCATAGGTGCAGCTAAATCCAGACTTACACAGGCCATTTATACAGCCTCTACATAAACATGTTAAATTCAATAAAAGCTTGATACTATTTTAATAAGAGGAAAGGCTTGCAGCTTAAATAACTTTGTTTTTCTTCCACAGAGCCCCCCCCATATCACATTTCTCAATTTCAAGCTTTTTGTAATATCCCCCATCCCCTGAAGGAACACTTGTATGTTTCAGTCAGTGTTCGGTAGACTGCATGGGTTCACTCCTCTAACTCTTACCACATGTGTGCTGACTGGGGCTGCAGTGCGCAGCAGATAAAGCCTCGGAAAAACACAGCCACGCTTATCTCCCACCCATTCACCCATTCAAGTCCCCCCCCCCCTCCCCATCCCGCCCCCGCCGCCTCAATTATTCCAAAATAAAAGATCAATCCAAAAAGTGTTACTGACATTCTGTACGGCGGGCTTCACACAACACTTTGCTACAGCTTTAAAGCAAAATCTAAATCAATTTAGATGAAGTATTGATAAGGAGGGGTGTTGGGGTGGGGTTGACTGATGGACACAGGACATAAGAAAGTATCACAGAAGATGATAAAGCTGAGATCTTTTTTAATTTCCTTGCTAAAAGAAATCTATGAAAGGCCACCAAGTGGCTGGGCGGACGGACACAGAAGTACCCTGCTGGATAAATTCTGTATGAAGAAAATTAATAGTTTTCATGGAGGGGGGATCTGGTTGAGTGAGACTGCCACACATCTATTCCGACACTTTCTATGATCGTTTCCCATAAATGAAGAACTCAGGTCTTCTGATCATCATGTTTTTGTTAAACTCAGCCCCATTTCCTCTCACATAATGTCACTGAAGCCATTCAGGTACCCAATAAAACAACAAGGATAGAGTTTAACTACAAATGCTCACAGCTTCAGCCTTATTGTTTTACATGCAACGCTGCACAAAGTGGCGATGCTTATTACACAGCGCAAACACTGCTGCAAGCGCAGATTGGCTTGAACGTATGAAGATAGACTAATTTTGAAATGGGCCATGAAATACACAGGACTGTAGATTATTGTTGGTCACAGAGAGAAGCTAATCAGCTCACCGAATGAATGGTGAGGAGTGCTGAATTGAAGACTCCCCCCATTATCTGAAGACACGCAGGGTATCTGCCTGGTGTGAACACGCAGACTTCATGCCTGTGCGTTGGGCATCGGCTCACGCTGGGCGTCCCGCGCGCATCAGATAATTGGTAGAGCACCACCACGTGAAGCGACGCGCCGAGGGGACGGCGTGCAGAGAAAAACACACATTTTCGGCAGATGGCTCGTCTGATGAACAAACAGCATGCGGACAGAGACGAAGAGGTAGGAAAGAATGGAGAGCGTCCTCAAAATATCAGGAAAGTGGATAGAGTCAGAGGAAGGAAGTACAAATGTGTTTCTGTGTGTGTGTGTCTGCACACATTCTGACTGACACATCATACAACAAAAGTGGAAAGATCTAACGCTGACTGGCAGCAGATTCGTTCATTATCACACAACATTGGTTCCTATCAGTATTCCCTAACAATCCCAGGTGTCAGAAAATCAAAACGCAGTTGAGCAGCCATGCAGGGAGGAGAAAATCAAATATGTCACAGTAACAACAAAACACCATATATTGGGCTTTTGATGACACAATAAACAAGCGCGCTGAGCAAAACAGTCTTTAGACGCTGCAGCAACAGTAAAGAGGATATCATTACAGCACTTCAGTCGCTTTATTCCGCAGCATGGGTCAGAAGAAACAAGCTAACAGAGCTGAATCATTGTGACAGGGTTAATGACTGTTTCTGTCTCCTAAACTCTGGCTCAGGAACAGCTGGGCCTCGGGGAACCAGGTGACAGTTTTGTTTTTTTGTTGTTTTTTTTTTTTTTCCCCCGTCAGATTCACCCAGTCACACTCCATTTTTTTCACCTCACGATACCACGACGCCTCCTCCCCCGACGCCGCCGCTCAACCACAGCGCCTCGGCTCCTCACCTGTAAGCCTTGCAGGACCTGAGCGCGATCAAATTTAAAATCCTCCATTATTTCCAGACTTCATCTCACTGCCAACGGGCGCACAATCAAGCTTGGGCGCAACTGCACTTTGTTTACTCATAATTATGTGGCAGATTGGTGGAGCCTGACACATGGCGTGATGATGCAGAAGCTCAGAGGAATTGTTGACTCATAACTACGGTGCGCATTCACAAAAATCATTTAGTGTGCTTTTGTGCGAGTCAAACATTTTCTGATGAGAAGGGGAAGAAACCTTTTGTGAAATACAAAAGTACAAATTCATATCTGAATAGATTTTTGTTTGTAATTATCTGGTGAACAACAATCCATCTAGATTTTTTTCTTTGCACATAATCCTTTAAGATGCACAGACTGAAAATAGGGGACAAAGGCAATATTTAGTCTTGAATCTTCATATTTAAATAATCCTACAGATTTAAATGGACATAAAATCAAAAGACACGTGGATGCTATGATGTGTCCTGATTTAATCATAAGAAATTCAACTGACATCACATCAGACTGCATGCATATATATTTCCAAAAGTCATCTGTGGCCATGGTTTTAAAGAATTAAGGATCTTATTCTAATTTGCCACGTAATAGTTAAAACATGAATAATTCTGACCATAAATGTGCATTTTTACTCAAAGCAAATGTCAGCATTCATTTATAATTAGCTAATTTTCAAATTTTAATATTCTTCATTGAACGAAATGAATGAAATTCTTCAAAGGCGCTCCCATGAAACCTGCCATCGTGTCTCTGATTAAACCGTGTCATGTGTGAGGCCGATGTGTTTTATTCACAGTCCTTTGATACATGTTTAACGTTTGGGGAACAAAGTGTGAGTGTGTTATGGTGTGTGAACCAACTCCATGTGCGAGTGTCTAACCACACTTTGGAAAAGTTGCTGATTTAGTGCAAAAGGCCATCTGTGCCATTTCCCCTGACCTTCAGGGGATACGACTGTGACAGCAAGCAATTCCCTCTCTGTAGGATGGATGTGTGTTTTTATATACATGCACACACACGCATGGCGGTGGTTGTGTGTGTGTGTGTGTGTGTGTGAAAGACACACAGGAATATAATAATAAAGGAATAAACTAATTTTTGTGATACTCAACACCCACCACAAATAAATGATATCAAGAAAATGATTTTGTATTGAACAAAGCTCCAAAAAGGCTCTTCAGTTTCATGGCATGTCTGCTGATTGTGACCTTCTGATTTACTCTTTTTTTCGCCCTTCCAGCATTCAGGAACGTATGAACACCTTAACACAAATCCTGGCTGGTCAGTCTGAACAAAATCCCCCAAAAGTAAATAAATAAAAATAAAAACTCCTGGTGTCGTAGATTTACAACCCTCTGACAGGACTGCTCGCCAGAGGATGACAACAATGCGGCACGTTTCCTCTGCACCATTGAATCGGTGAAGCGGCGATGAGAGCGCTGGGATTGGCACAGACCTGGAGCTGGAGGCGATCTGTTTTCACTGAACTGTATTGAATACCTGCTGTTACAGGCGTTGTTTTTTTTTTTTTTTTCGCCATTATCCTGATTCTGAGCTGGGATCGCTGCTGCAGGAGAGGATAAATATCAAGCATTTGTAGGCAGAGTGACTCTCACAGATGTGACCACACTGCCCCACTTTCTACCGCACGCTCCACGGGGCCCGTCCTGCCGGAGGAGCTTCTTTTTCTTCTCTCATTCCCCATCTGAGGGTGAGGGCGGTGCCAGACGGCAGTGTGGACCGTCCAGGGGATGGCGGGCAGACTGGTCCCCCCAGCTGAGCTGCTGCAAGAGCCGTCATGGCTGCCATGTCGCCCGGGGCACCAAAGCAGGACAAAGTCGCTGGTCCCTTGATCACAGTGGAGAAAGCTCATCTGTAACTGTGTTGGGGCCAAAGAGGCGCCTCGTGCTAACCCACTAACACGGAGGGAGGGTTGATTTAAACCAGAAGAGAGAAAAAGCATGCGATGCCATGCATCACTTAGCATCTTCTGTCTTACTCCACACAGGTGCCTGCAGCATTACTTTTTTCAGCAGCAGGGCTGTAATCAGTTTGAACAGCAAAGGCATTATGAACATTTGCACATAATCCAGGCAAACTCTTAAAAACACCTCAATGAACACTTGACTGAACCGACATCACTTAACACGCTCTCATTTCTGTTTTCATGTGGTTGCTAGAATATTAAGTTTGAACCATGCAGTCTAAGGTTGGAACTGCAGACCCTGTTTGTTGTTAATGTCTTGTAGCTGCGGAGGGTTTCGGAGAATTATTGCTCTGGGTCAGCTCTGATGTTGTGAACACCCTGCTGGAGTTACATAACAGTTCATATTCAGCAGCTGTTTTTAACATCTCTTTGCTTTGTGTAATGGAATAAAGCCCTTCAGGGTAGTTGTGTTTTCGATTTTGTGGGCTAAACTGTATTTGGATTATCTGCCAATAGACAGTATTTCTAAGAATTCAAGTATCTTTCGTAAAAATTGGGGTGAACGGTAAACTCATAAATCAAATAAGACAGTTCTGAAAAATGCTGCCGGTTAAGGTTCCTTTGTGTTTTCTTAGTTGGTAGGACTCAGTTTTGTCAGAAAAGTTCTAAATTCTTCAGATGCTTCTTTTAATTAGATTTTCCGAAGGGAAAAGGCCCTCGTCAACATTTTCCGTGATCATCTGGGCTGGAAGAAGTATCGTCATGCACTGGGATTACCTCGGATACAATTGGTGTCATCAAGAAGCTAAGGGTTAGGGGATGTTATTTGGAAGTTATTATTTCCTGTCTGAATCATGATGGAGGGGGTGGGGGGGGGGGGCAGACAACTGTTTCCTGTCAACTACAGCAGATGTAAGTTGTCTCAGGTATATCAGACGTTCTGTATCTGCAGAGCGGGACAGTGAAAGATGTCGTCTGTCACTCTATCTCTGATATCAGTGTGATTAAGCAGCACTTCCTGTGGCTCTGATACAGTTATCTGCAGGAATGCTGACTGAACAGACTCTCCAGCTCAGGGATGAACGCTCTGGCTAATGGAGAGGCTTAGCTCCCTCGACTGTTGAAGCGCTCTCTGCGCCAGGGCAGCCACGTGGCGGGAAAGGAAAACAACAAGAGGGCAAAATTAATCGCTTTGGTCAAGTCACACAGCACGAAAGGCAAAGTTTGTGAATAAAATGACATTCATGGGAAACGCATTTGCCGCAGTGAAGGCGTGAGATGATATTTTAAATCACATTTGTCACTCTTGACATTCAACTCAGGGAATGACTTTTATATGCTTTCCCCTTTTTCCAATTTGCCCAGTAAAGGATATGAAAGTAGGATGAAAATCAGACTGGGTTTGCGTCAAAGTGTTGGGAAATGACATCATGTCTACAGGCATGTTCTGCTAAAGCAGGTCACAATCCTGTTAACACGTGCACTAGACATTCAGTCACGTAGTACATGTAGTAACTGCAAATCCAATTCATCACTTATGTCGTATCAAGCACAAAAAAAAAGGGCTTATGTTTAAACACTGTTGCACCAATACTCCAAAATTTGTTAAAAACTGCAGAGACAAACACTTCTGATCGTGTGTGAACTTTGATGAATATGTATGAAACGTTTTCTCGAAAGAAAACACGATTTAAATATTTGCATTTGTTAGTTTCTGTTTTTATTTTTAAAGCAGCAAATCCATTTTTTTCCTCTTTCTCATTAACTTCACCTAAATCTGAAGAAGTAGAAACGCTACTGGGCAAATCAATAAAGATCCAGTTGAGGATTTTTTTTTTTTTTTTTTGGCGGGGGGGGGGTCACACTCAATGCAGTGCGAAGTCAGAGAAAGTTCTTAGCAGGAGATTTGTGGAGTCAGAGTAGGTCAGCTTGCAGCCCACATGTATTCAACACTGTGTAAACCTCTCTTTTTTTCAGGTATCACTATCCCGCGCTGTGTGGCGGAGACAGTAAGAGTAACAGTAACAGACAAGACAAGCGCGGCCCTGCAGGTGCTGCTGTCATGATAGCCATCTTCTCTTTATCTCGGGCTCACCTACGTCTTGGACAGTTTAATCCACTTGGCTCTTTGTGGCTCTCCACAGTGACATTTGATTGGTGGCCCGATTAAAACAGCAGCGCCTTTCCGGCTGGACACCAAAATCTAGGCCGAGGAAGTTCACCAAATTAAATGCAAACAAACGACCTCACATGGGAGTCACCTTGTGGTGATGTTCATCTACCGATATGGCACATCATGGGAATGTTTCTCACACTCATCTGAGGAATGTGAGGAATCGTTAGCAGCTTTGTTAACTTCATAGAGAATCCATATACAGATGCCTCAGCTAAAACGCTGATGCCAAACTATTGATGACAGACATGTTTGCTTTAACCAATTTCCTCTGATAGTTGTATGGATTTTCTTCAAAGAGGGGTTAATGCTTATGTTGGCTGGATCCATGCCTTTTAACAATGCAATTAGGG
Organism: Echeneis naucrates; assembly: GCF_900963305.1. Lineage (NCBI taxonomy): Eukaryota > Metazoa > Chordata > Actinopteri > Carangiformes > Echeneidae > Echeneis > Echeneis naucrates. The sequence continues at coordinate 3,474,439 of NC_042525.1, forward strand.
AGGCAAAGGTAGCAACAAATCACTTTCATTTGCACTAATTGATTTCTAGTCGTTGTAATTGTGAGTCACATCAAGGAGGGCACTCCGCTCTGGTTCCTGGATTAATTTAGTCATGCTGAGTGAGTGTGAAGCTTCATGGAGGAAAAAGGACCAACCTAAGATCTCTCACACACACACACACACACACACACACACACACACACCTGCACTCACCTCCTGATTGGTTTCGTTTCTCACCAAATTTGCAGGGATGCGAGTTGGCATATGCTCCTGCTATGGGAAAGAGTTGTGAACAGGTGGAGCAGAAGATGGTGTCAACGGCTAGATACACAGCGAGGTAGAGACAGCACCTTCTGTTACAATCTTGGGACTATCCCACATCTGATCAGCCTTGGGGCCACCGCTGACATGTGGGTCATGTTGTTGTGAGGCTGGGCTCGGTTAAACACACACATTTTCACCGACAGCTTGAGTTCCACCAGCTCCTTCTTCTGCCACTGCTTCGTCTTTGAGGTGAAAAAAAAAAAAAAAAAAAAAGCCAGGTGCTAATGTCCTGCTAATGCAGAGATTAAATTAGACGAGACGGACTGGGCGAAGCCAGCACAGTGCCCTTCAACTTGACTTTTTTTCTGTAGGAAGAAAAGTTTAATTGCGAAGTGATGAAATGGGCCTCTTCCAGTTTTATTTCAGATTTTCAACAGGCACAAATGAACAGGTGGAACTCTCTCTCTCTCTCTCTCTCTCTCTCACTGTGATCTGGCAAAAAAGAAATGAAAGTGGCACTGAGAGTAAGATTCACCCACGGGTATTCTCCTCCATCCAACCTTTCAGTGACACTGAGAAGAGGCAGTACGAAGCGGGGGAATTGATCTTCCCCACCACGGGCAATAGTAGCCATCTCTAATTGTCTACTGGAGCAGAGTCGGCCTTGGTGGAGGGTCTACACAGGGAACCCCCTGTGCACTGTGGGAGAGCACCAAGGGCAGTCATGGAGTGACAGGAGCTAACACACACTTATGCAGCATGCTCTGAAAAATGAAAATCATGTCAACGCTCCACTTAACAAGGCTCTGGTGGTTTCACAGCATTATCTGTAACGGTGACAAATCCCAGCGTGATGCAAATTAAAACAGTGTATGAGATTATTTTCACTATGTACAACCTCTGCTGGATTATGGACCACAAAATTTATCTGAGCAGAAATTGCTCAGGGCTGCAGGATTGATACATGCTGGGTGAGGCGCCTTTTAATGGGATTGTTGTCTAATCGCAAACACACGACCCGACACCACGTCAGATATTAATTTAAAACACACATACATTTTTAGGACGTTCCCATAGTCCCAGCAGCAGGTCAAGAGCAACCGTCTGGACCCCCCCAAAGCCTCATTCATCACATCTGCTTCTGTCTGGAGCTCTCGATCAGAGCAGGACGTCATTTTCTGCAGAGTCTGCTTTTTTAAATTGCCCGCAGGGTGGGCAGGTGGGGCAGAGGGGCACTTCTGACGAACACAAACTGCCCATCTGGCTGCAGTCAGTGCCAGAGGGGCCAGTCACACTACCATCCTGAGACGGATAAATGAATATATATGTATGTGCCTCTGGTGTTGTTCTTTTTCAGGAGGAGTCTGCTTTATCGAAGTGTACAGTTAACTTTACAAAAACTCCACGCCGTGAATGCATTACAGAGACTGATCTGTCCAAGAATCCCATTAAACTCCAGAATCTGATTCAGGTTTGTCTTTACCGATAGGTAAACATAACAAAATGATATATTACGTCGGCCCAGACAGATGAGCGGTTAAATGAAATGAAATGTTGGAAAAGACTTCCCTCTCTGTTTCCCCTCTGTGCTACAGCATCTCTTAGCCACGACCGTTTTTACAGCACAACACCTTGGTCTGACGAGGCAAGCCGCGCATGATAATTATGTGTGACTCAACAAGCTGCAGGGACACTGTTAAGTAAGCACAGCACTTCTGCATGCATGTTGATGTAGCTGTGAGGATGTGTCTGCAATTACTCAATTCCCATTTAGATGGCTGATTCCATCTTTGACCCCTGAAACAGGCACAGCAATGGCATCAATAAAATATGAAAGACGGCAGCGTTAGAATCTAATTATTAGTCTATTGCACGGAATCTGATCATCACAGGCTCTGCAGTGATGAGGAAATCATCTCCTGTAAAATTACAGTAACATTAACCTCTGCCTTTTGAATTCAGGCCCTGGTAGCCGTTCATCTCAGGTTAGAGGCCTCCCCGAACATTTCTTCACAGTAGTATTGCAGTTGGTGAAAACATTGGGTGGTGGTGTGGACAGAAATCCTGCAGTAACAAGCAAATACCTTCCCTAAAATGAGCGAATTAGGAGCTGTTTATTTGATGCCAGCTGGAGAGAATTTCAACGCAGACGAGTGCAGTTTTGAGTCAGGACAGGTTTCAAATTGACACAATAATTAGAATACCTCAATGGCAAGGAAAAATGACTCATTAATCCAGTCTCACACTTAATGATAATCTTTTTGCCGCTTGTGTTGTGCTATTTGGATGTTTCTAATGATGTGTTTTATGAGCAGGCAAAGCTCGATACGAGAGCCACAAACAGCACACGCACACACAACTGCCTCCTGCTACACACTCAATCTCAAATGAGCTGCAATAAGACACACCAAAAATTAATATGGAGAGAGCAGACAGTAAACATTTGATAAGGGAGACAAACAAATAAAAATATAAGACGTGCGCACACACACACACACACACGCACATCCTGGAAGATAGAGATCGCACAATAAACTATTCAGGTAACACAGCGACTGTACTGGAATTGGAACAATGGGGATCTTTCAAAGGTTTCAGGTTTCTATTCCCTCGACTCCATTATTGGATAATAAGCAGGAAAACCAATTCCATCTCTCTTCATTACAAGATGAGTTTTTACATAAAAAGTATGAAAGTATCAAATTAAAGTTTTGGATATCAGAAGCACACATCCAAACAAGTGTATGATGTGAGCACCGGGGCTCTGCATTGTTCACTAATGCAGGCTCAAATCCACATGTGCATTTTTCTTTTAGCGGTGTCAAAGGCAAAAATGCTGCCGTCGCTTCCCAAGTTGCATTGTACTGGAACTGAACTTATGTTCCCATATGAGGAAAAAAAGATTAAAATGGAGCCATGACATCTTATTATCCTTCAGGTGGATATTCTCTGTGTCAAACAGAGCTATATATATATAAAATCAAAAATCCATTTTGTTTTGGGTTCGACACAACTGCAGGGATTTGGTGAATGTGGTTATTACTTGCCAGTCACACTTGGCTGCCTGGCAAATTTAGCCGGTTCTGTAGTAAAACTGCACAGTCTTGAAATCAATTATACAAGCTCTGTTGGCAGAAAGAGTCATTTTGTGTCTTAGAAAAACTGAAAACATCTTCATGACATCATGTTTAAATTAATTCTGCTCATACATACGGCTCATGCAGCTCTCAGACTCTACATGGCGCTGCAGCAGTTCTCTCTGCTGATGGACGGACAGATGCTGCACGGGGACGGCTGAGTGAGTTTGTAAATGCACAATAGAGATACTATAAGAAATAAAAACCCGAGCTGTATTTGGATTATCTTCTTGTCAGCTTTTTATCGGGAACCCCTGGCTAAAACAAATACAGTGTAGTACAACAAATCCGCTCATGACTGTTATCGTGCAGTTCTGTCTGACGCTCATTCATTCAACAACAATGGTCTGTTTGGAGGATGAGAGTTGTATTATTTTCCCGCCCTATTCACACTAATGGAGGTCAGAGTAAATAACGGAAACACCCGAGTTCACAAACAGCATGTCGACGTATGTCACAGCCTCCAGAGTGATCAGTTGAATCAACAATTCTCAAAAAAACAGAAAAACAAAAAACAGAGTCATGACCTTCACGAGGGAGGGTTTGTTTGAGGGCTGTTGAATTAGACTCCATTAGCTCCATCTAAATCCCAACTGAGTGTGTCTTCATAATGACGTATTCTGGAATTAACTAATTCAGTCCACATTTTTCTCCTGTAGGCCAACACAAATGGAAATGAAATTTGCTTCATGAGCTCAGATCATTGTCATTCCTGCCACAGAAAAGGAGAAAAACACAGTTCACACTGATCATTTCTACCATAATGGAGCTGTGTGTTAGACAGGGAAGTCCCTGCTGGAACCGAGAGAATTACTGATAGGATGTTTGAAAGAACACTAAATGTGCCGATGGGAAAGAAAAATGGAGCATTGACATCAAAAAGTAAACACATTAACACTCATGTACATTAAGCTGTAATCTGTGCTGTGACTGTTGGATCTCTTGACAATATGACGTATGAAAATATGCATGTTTTATGAGTTTGCAACAAAAATTAAAAAATGATGCACCCTCGGAGGGTTGATATGCATGTAGCACAACATGCCCTCTGACTTTCCCTGATTTGCATCTAGATAGCTTTAATTACGAAGAAAAGTCAAGTCGCCCGATTGGATGGGATAGCGGAGAATCGATTGGGAAGTGTGAACATCGACAAAAGGCACAGCACGGCTTCTCATCACAGCTCAAAAAGCATATCTGCATGCAGGAACAGTGTACGCAGAATTATTTTTGAGCATTTGTAGAAACTTTATGGGCCTATCAAACGCACACGATATGAGAGCACCTCTGAATATACAGACAGGAGTTAACAGCATCACCGTGTGAGTGACACGAGTCCTGACGACTCAAACGTTCTTGATGCTTTTGTTTTCCTTTTTTTTTTTTGCATCCTACAACTTGACAGGGAGAAGTTTTCAAAGACAATTACTGCTGTCCAGGTTTGTCCACCTTAATATTAAATACACTGCCTCATCTTAACTACACTAGACACACTCAGTTATTGATTCACGAGGTTGGAAATCTTGCACTGAGTGATCATGACAGCTTTTCCTGTATGATACACTTCTTCTATTATCGAGCTGATGTGCGTCTTTGTGGGCATCTTCTGCAGCCTTTGGTTTTTTGCCAGCTATTGAAATCCATGCAACAGCATATTAGGCTGGCTATGAAGAGCCAAAGTCATACAGCGTCAGGCTGCCGTGTGTTTCACAAATTGCTGGCTTCAACCTCATCATAAATAAATTGGCTAAAGGAGAACGCGGCCAGACGGGACGCTGGCCGTGTAGTTCAGTTGACTTTCAAGCGAGTGTAGTATTGAAGGCTGACGCTCAATGTTGGTGCTGGCAGCCCATAATAATATAATGATTCACGTCTGTAATGATACATTTTTCATTACTGAATTGGATTTGAAAAGCATAATTAGATTTTCATATATCCGCTGTTATTTTTCTTTGTATATTTGCCATTTTAATCTCAAAGAGTTTTACGTTTGTCTTTGTGATTTTCTTATCACAGAAAAATGTATTGTTTTCAGTAAATGTGTTAGTGTTTTCTGCTAAACTTATAAGTTCACTGTCTGAACAGGTCTGCTGTGATATTCTTCAATATTCATTTTATTTTTTAGATGTGGGGAATGCTGAAGAGGACTGATGCTGTAAGTCAATTCTTAAATCACCATGAAAACACATCCATGTCTTACAGCACTGTTATTCTAAAACTAAATTCTTTTAACATCTACATTTACAGAAATGTAAATTTGGATGGAATATACAGTATCAAGTACCTTCTGTCACAGCAACAGCTCCTTTTTTCTTCCCGTTTTTTTTTTAGCAGCGTTACTCTTATCTCTATTTTGCTCATACGTTGACACCCTCAATCGTTTTTATACAGTTTGGGGAAGTATTGCACCGAAGGCTACATTTATTTAAAGTGTTTCACTTCGTGCTTCTCAGCTACTGTCTTGCAGTCATGTCACTTGCAGCAATGATTCACCACAACCTCTCTAGCATCAACAATCTTCCAATAACAGCAGTGTAATGATGCAAACAGATTGACACAGACGACTGGGAGGCCAGGCCTCTTCTCATGGGCAAAGAAACCCGACGGAGTTTTCTGAGCAGTGTTTATTTTCCCTTGTACTGGCTGCAGGGTTTCTGACCTCCCAAGAGCCACACTGGGCATTTCTTGTGCAATTTTTCTCCATCTCTAACTGGGCCATGGCATCGTTGCGAGGGTCTGATTGTACTTTGATTGTTTCCAGCCCATTTGATGAGTGTATGGTGTGCCTGCCAGTCCTGGTGGACTGAATCAGGACATAATGGGTTCATTAAAAATCAAGTCTGCTGGCATTCGGAGGAATGATTAGTGAGATAAGCAGAGGGTATGAGCTTAATGGAACAAGAGGTGGCTCACCAAGATTAAAAGCCTTTTCCACATCACTGCCATTTTCCCTTCAATTCAGCAAATCACCTAATTGAAATTCTTTCAATTTTCATTTTAATTTTCTCCTCAGAAAGCCCTGCCATAACTGCCCCCCGTAGATGAATAGTGGACTGAGGTGTGACTGTGAGGTTGATGTTATTATTCTTAAAACATTCATGACAGAATCATTTGTGGAATATCCAACAAGTCGAACTATTTGTCTGAATTTGGTAATAGAGTCTGACTGCGTAGTCAGACTCTGATGCAGAAAAGCACAACCGTCACCATTTTAATCCTTCTAGTAAAGTCAACATTAGGGGAAAATTGAAATTAAAAAGCACATCTGCAAAGTTAAATTAGATAGAAACACCCCCCGCTAATCCGTAGAACCACAGTTAAATTCAAGGGCACGGACTGGAACATTAGTTCCCACTTGTTGCAGACTCATAACACAACCATAAAATCCCCACATCAAACATGTCAAGAACCTGCTAGGAGGGAGATTTCGTGGTGGCAGAAACACGGAAATCTGAGGTTGGCTGCTGCCAGTCAAAAATGTACATGGGGGCTTTGTAGTGTGATACCCTGTCAAAAGCTGTGCGGTCTCTGTGGTTTGTTGCATTGGCCTTCAGAGAGCCTGCTCAGAGGATGAGAGACATAAATAAGTCTACTGAGAAGTCTGTCAGAAAAAAAAACACGGAGCTGTCAGATGATGCAGCTCTGTTGGGCCCACAACACACGGCCCAGCATGCACTCAGAAAGAAACTGTTTGTTTGTAGGACTCAAATGCTCAGACACCGTACTTGCTTCCAGTTGATTCCAAGCACGACTCAATAATTGCCATGTAATGCAATACACCAGCTTGCTGTACTTTACATAAACAAGCAAAGGAACACCGACCCTAACCCGACTCTGCATGGGGGCACAAGCCTTAGCTAGTCCTTCAACAGTGTCTTTATCACCTCCATGAAGAAATCAGCCAGGCTGCGGTGTGCCACAGAGGCCTGTCAGAGGCCCATTCAGAAAGGGGGCGCATCTGAAGACTCGGTGATGATGTGACAGGCTGAATCTGGTTTTTTGGCCCGACCCCTGGCTGGCTGATGAAGGGAGAGGTGGATTCTTATCAGGTTGTGTTGAGAGAACCGAAATGGCAAAGAAGCTCAAAGCCCTCCAGAGATCTCTCTCAATCTGTCAGTCAGATGACGATGAAAAGTGTCTACGCTGAGGTTACTCTGTGCTCAGACTTTAATGTCATTCAGTTTAACTTGCCAGCAGCAGAGACAGAGTGGATAATTATTTTGCACTGCAGTCTTAAAAAAAAAAAAAAAAAAGCTTGTGTAAATAGTTTCTGTGAAGTCTGAAGCCAGTGTTATTTAAAAAATGGTGGTTTGAAAACATCTGAGGATACTATATGCCAAGAGGATATGTCAAAGACCGAGAGAAGAACTCCTCTAAATAGCTTTTGGTGAGTGAAGCGAGCTCAAGTGTAGTCTGTGTGCTCTGAAGGTCATGGCTTAGACAGTCTGTCGATCTTCATTACAACCCATCTTGTTTTATGATGTACAGGAAAGCACATCTGACCAGCCGCCTAGATGTGAGCGTGAGAGCCTGGCTGACAGCACATCGAATAATTGTTATGCTTTCAACCACAGCACAGGCTGCAGCCTCCCTGCCAGAAAGCAGGCTAAGCTAAAGCTGATGGAGCATTTCGTCAGTTTGCATTAAGAGGCCATTAGGCCAGGATGCTCACAAACAACAGCATAGGCGTTGACAGGGATCAACACTGCACTTCAAAAACAATATTAGACACAGACATACGGCTCACCGCACTCCTCACTGACATCAGTCACATCATAATGCAGCTCTGGTAGCGACTGCCCTCACTAAATAAGAACATCATCTTGACTGAGGCTTTTTACCTCCAGACTTTGGATCACCGTGGGGCCCGCTAAAGAATTAATATTTGGCTTCTTCTTATCAGCGTGATTATCAGTGCATTGAAGATAACTCATCATCAAAAATGGCTCAATGGAGTCGATTCAGTGATGAACCTGTTTTGACTGTAACATTTTACTCTGGTATCCTGTTATTCAACAATCTCCAGCAAACTAATGATCACAAAACTCTCCATCTCCTGCCTTAAGTACTGTCTACTGTTGGCAAAAAAAAACAAATAAAAAATCCTTCAGATTTTTCAAAACAGTCTTTTAAGAGCTATTATGGTTATGATCACAATTAAAAATGAAATCAAAATGCTGAATAAATACAACGTGTCTATGGGAATTCTGATGGGACTCATGCAAATGAACGCATTCAAACATCATTAAAAGCCTCCCCAATGCAATTAATAGAATATATTTTCTTCAAAGACCGCCATTTTCACAAAGGGCATTCATATTTAAAGGGCATTTGTTTTTTATTCTTCTTAATGCAGCACAGCTAAATTAATCTCATTTACATTTTCTTTTTTGTGACATTTCCGAAATCTATCAGACAGCTGGATAAAAATACGGCTCTCTGCTCTCTCTCGGTTTCGCAGGAAACTGCAATCAACATTCGATTTAAAATAGGTACTTTGGGGTTTGAAGAGCAAGGACAAATATCTGACAGAAAACTCCGGCATAAAAGTGCTAAAAAAACCTCCATTGCCGGTTAGACGTATGAGATAATCAACACAGTTTTTACAGGAGAATCACCGTCTGCAGTCTAACCTCATTCTTTGTCTGTTGAGTTTGAGGTTTGCCCTCTCAGATGAGAAGACAGAATTACTGTGCATCAAAGGCAGAAAATTGCACCAGATTTGCCAGAATACTTTGGCTCTGTATCCTTCAGATTAGATTTGATGTCCATCAAAGCTTTTACGAAAACTCTATCTGAGGTGTTCACATTACAGAGCGAGAGTGCTTTTTATCGTGTAACTGAACAAATCTAATCCGATGACTTCATGAAGGGGTACTTTTTCATTTCAGTACTCAGGAGAGACGGTTAACCTTGATTAAAACATGGACACAAAATCCTTTTGTTTTTATCAGCTGAAGAAACAAGACTTCACCTGGACTCCTATTTAAAGTTAATCTAACCAAATGAAAGGAGTTGGGAGAAAGTTGAGCAATTAAAAATATATTTAAATGTGACTAACTGGCAGAGTTATCACAGTTGAGGGGTCGTTATTGAACCGCTGCTCGTCAGCTGAATGCCACTTGGAGTTGCAGTTTCCCTTTTGACCATTTAAGACTTCAAACAAAACCGGGACTGGACCGGACCGTGTCTGGAAGCCGGGAGCGGGGCAACGCTCGCAGTTACAGGTGCTCACCCAGCTGCTCTGGTTTCCCTGCTGCCGTCAGTGTCAGCAGAATCGGGCTTCAAATTCACACAGCGTCTCCTCCATTACAGGAAATAAACTACTTTCATTAGATGTAGCATTATTACCAAAGGAGGCGAAGGAATAACTAAACATCAGACACATTTAGCAGACAGAGCGGGATAGCGGTGGGAGGGACAGAGAGAAGAATTTGTAACTGCTGCACAAACTAGCAGAGCTGAATAAGAAAGTAAACACCGTCAGCTGGAAATAAAACAACACGCTTACTGCAGCACGTCAGCGCAGCAATAAAAGCCCTGTTAGGGAAAGAAAGGGTTTCCGTCCAATGAAACACGAGAGGGCCTCTTAATTTGAAATGCTGACAGGAAGTATTGAGTTCATATTATCACATAATGTAATAACTATACACGGCAGTGAAGGGAAAAGACTTCAGACTTCTTACAGAGCGAGTTATATATTTAAAACAGTGAGAATGATCTAATGATCTGTTGTTAATGTGAATGAAGGAAAACTGTGGATCCCAGATGGAGGTTGTTGGGGTGATGCACTGGCAGAGACGTTACATAGACCACATTTTGGTCCAGACTGTTTTCTAGCTTTTGACTTAATCTTGTTTGTTGCCATCATTTGCAGTTTCAGCAGGCCCAATCCTCTGATAATGTGTTGATAATGATGCTGTAGTGGAGTTTACCCCACTCTGCTCCACTTCACAGTTTGCTCCGGCAAAAGGAAGTCATAAAAGGAGAAGACAAGTAAAAAAAACTTCATAGCAACACAGCTTTAGCTATGCTGGTTGAGCAGGGACAGACTCTGGTGTGCTGTCAAAGTTCAGCACATAAATAGTAATTCAGTGCTCGAGGCGAGGAGAACACAGGAGCGTACTGGGGACCGCTCTACGGGACGACAGCTTCTTAACGGGCTCCACTGAATAAAAAAATCCAAAATACACAGTGATAGAAAAAGGCTGGGCACATCAACTGTTTTCTTTAATGTGTCTGGAATGAAGAGGAAGATCCCATTGTCATCCTACCAACTGAGAGGAGGAAATTTGCGGCTACAGATTGAAGAATCATAAGCCCCGTTCTGCAGTCTGCCTATAATGAGAAAGGAGGTGAGTGTAGACGAATTTATCAAGGCTTATTTATCAATTTGAAATAGAAATGCACCTTACTAAAGCAACCGAAGGAATCATAAACAAATAAATACAAAATATAGGTGTGGTGCAGAGAGTTTAGACAGACGGCTCTGCACTCTTCAATGCATTACTGACACAGTAATGCTAAAAATTCAGTTAGGTTCACACTGGTTATGGCCCAAAGAGGGGAAACCCAGCAATATGAAATCCACCAGTGCAAACATCTGAAATAAACAGCATTACGAAGGAGCAGAGAGGCAATATCAGAGATTGCCCTGAGAGACTGTAATGGAAAAGGACTTGTTCTGTCACAGCCTCTCATGGTGATAGAATGCCACATGGTCCTTTCTGACAGTGTGATATTGGCTTGGCACGAGCTTGATGAATGTATCAGCTATAAGTCAGACAAACCCCTGCCCTTCCTGGAACAGCACCTTCTGAGATGTTTATGCCAGGGTATAGAGACAGACATTGTGCAATAGGAATGGGACCATTGTCTGAAATAGGTTTATGGAAAGCGAGCGGGCCCGATTCCAATTGCAGCTATTATTTCAAATGGAACATTATTACTCTTTTAGGTTAGAGGCACGGCCGCCTGGAGAATAAAATGGGGAATTTCGCTGGGGTGACTTTGCGGCATCCCTTCGGAGAATGGACTGTAACTTCCTGGTGGTGGAGGTAGAAGGTGAAAACAAAGAAAAAATAAAGTAGGCTGGGTGATGAGAGGGAGAGGGGCGACCTTTCCCTGGGCAGGTGAAGACCCATACCGAACCACCTGGCTTTCTGCCAGGGTCAGGCAATTAATGCTGCCCTCCTTTGATTACTTCAGACAGCCCGGGGGTACAGCAGGTCAGCAGATAGCATCCAGTCTTGGACCGCTGCACAAGGCGAAGAGGAGACAGCTCTGATGAAGGTTCAAGCTTGGGTCGCATTGTTAACACACATAACCATTACAAACATCAGAGAAACTGAACCCTCTTTGCGTAAATATCTTTGCATTTGCATAGTAATCGGGCATAAACACGCTGAGCTGTCTCTGGGCCGTGTCACCTCTGCCTGCAGCTTCACCAACTTTACCAACTCATTTCCTGGTGATAAAATAAACGTGTTCAGCTTGGCCAAGCCTCAACGCTTTATTGCAAAATTACAAAAGCCAATAACAAGAAGGCAACAAAGCCGGAGTCCCATCCAGACCATTTAGCTGAATAGGGATTTGGAGGGAGTTCTTTCTCCTGAGTGGGGTAAATAAGTCTGACAGTTTCTCTCTGGTTTGAGCTCAGTGTTATTCATGTAGATTGTGTAAGTTGGAGTTATCTTGTGTATCGTTTCCTATAAGTGGACCTTGTCACTCTTGAGATCACAAGACTTCATGATTGTCTCGACAGTATGCTGAGGGACGTCGGACCACAAATCAAGACAACATGTTTGTGAAAGCGCCCTACTCATACAGCAGGAAGTAATGAAGTCAGGCCATTCAGTCCAGATTTCCTCTACAACAACACTTAGTGTGACACCTGTACAGGAAATATTACAATTCAAAGAGGTTATAACTTTCATTACAGAAGGTGGGAGCTCGTGTTGGACTATAAGGAGCTCGGAGTCAGAATAGTTAATATCCAAGTTGCAGCCCAGCAAACTTCACACAGCGAGCGACTCCTGTTGTGACTTTGAGCCTCCTCCACCGCGGAGCTGACCCCGGTGCCCAGCCTTCTCTCTGAAGTCCTCTTCAGTTACATATGTACCAGGCGAGTCCTTTCATGCTGGTCTTGCTAGATGTGCCCCACATAGACAGACCCTCTTCTCACCACTGGGATGATTATCAGTAAAGTAGATGAACACTTGAACAGCATCATAACTGAAAGGCTTGTTAAATACAGGAAAGGGAAGACATGGGCTGTGACTAATAATCTTGTGGGTCTTCACAATCACGTCTGGTAATGTCGCAGATTGACTTGCAGCTTTAAACATCTCTTGTCCTTCAGCTGAGTTGAGAGCTCTCTTAGGTTAAACAAACTGCATGGGGGATTAGCTCTTCAGAACGCAGCATGACTTGAACTGAACCACGGCTTTAACCTTTCACACAACTTTGAAGAGCATTTACACCCTTTTATGGCTGAGTGAATCAGCTGGCATGGGAAATATGAATTTTCGTCTCATCTTATCTCTCCCTATACTGCTGGCTTGTACAAAGAGTTTGAAGAGCCTGTTTTGTGGTTTAATGTTGATTATAGATGGAGTCTTTTAGGGAAAGTTTGTGTTTGTGTAGAAATAAAATTTGTTATCTCGGGTATCGTGACGTGTGCACCCTAATAACTGTTACTGTACTTCTGAATACAATCTTGGGCGAAAGATATTTTCTGAATGGATTTATGCTTAGAAATAAAACGCTGACTTTCAAATGCATCGCTGCCTAACGCCAGGAGATTGAGGCTGATTCGATCCCCCTTTGAGATGATGGGAGATATGGCCTCATTCTCCTTAATCACATGCCAGAGACCATGCAATCACACAGAAACAGCTAGTAATCACTCCAGTGGCCCCAACCCCTTCCTCTTGGACCAGGCTTAAATCCTGCATAGCTGAGAGTGGGAAGTGCATATGCGCTCCCCATAACGCAGAAGACGTACTGTAGCCTGCAGCACTGCAGCCCAATATTTACACTGTAAGTCGGCCCACTCTTGATGGGGTGGGTGGTAATGACCAAATGTTTAAACGCTTGCCTCCGCATGAATATTGACCTCACGCGGCTACAAATATTTGAACAGGAAGGTCGAGCATTTTTTGCAGCTTAGGTTGTGCGTTTCATTAAATTACGAGTTCATTGCCCCATATGTTTCCCACATGGTGGATGTAGCCAATCTTCGGCTTTATCTTTAACATATTTCTTCCTGTGACCTTTTTCCCAGTAGGACTTGTAGGGAATTAGAAAACTGGCACTGTTTTCAAAGCTGGTTTATTTTGCAGGAGCCGGACGGAGCTTTTGTTTTTGGAAAATAAAACACTGGTGGGGAAAACAAGAAAAGTCACAGCTAATTCTTTAACAAAATAATTGGCAACAACGCCACCATTTTTCTCTGGTCACTAAGCTGTACGTTAAATTGACTTCAGGTTATGTGGAAAACACTTGTGCAACATTTTCTCAAGTTTAAGAGAGTTATTTAGGTAAAATGTGACAGACAATAAGTACATTATCACACCTACACTGCCAACATCTAATCTTATATATATTAAATAAACTCAAAAGGGTTCACTTCATCTTGGTTTATGGGGAATTATAATTTTTTATTATTATTATTTGAAATCCTTTTTTTAGAAGATATACTTTATCCATACATGCTTCACGCATCAGTTCATAGGTGACTGTTGTTTTTTTGTTTTTTTTTTTAATCCACCAATACGAAGTTCTAAACTAAACAAGGTTGTTTGTGTGTCTAAGACTGTAAGGATTAATGTCAGCACAAGTGAGTGAGAGGACAGTGGTGGAGTGGTCATAATGTTTTCCATCGCTATCTGTTTCTGCAGGCCACAGATAGGCTACATAATTAATGGCGGCGATGAATATTCTTGTGACAACACAGCAGATGATTTTGCGCGTCTGCCTCTGTGTGTATGTGTGCGTTGGACTTGCCGCAGTCTTCAAATGAGTTCATTGCATCATGTGTCGTACTTACAAGAGCAAACACTCAGCAGTCTGAACACACATACCACACACACACATGTACTGTAGACGCACACAAAGAAAAACACCTCCACAGTAAAGGTCTCCGTGCTTCAGCGTGGAGTGCTGCGGTGTAAAATTGTGCTCAAACAGACTGAATGAGCAAGTTGGACTTTGATGAGTCTCCTGTCTTCTTCTGAACCAATAGCTCGACCCACTCCCGCTTTATCACAGTGTGCCAGCCCAGCACTATCTGCGCTACACTAAATCAATTAGCATGCCATTAAGATAGCCTGTTCCAGCGTAGCAAGCATGGAGGTGGGACTACAGTATCTGTACCAACGGAAAGAGCCGAATGCAAAGGGCATCGTATCTCAGCGTGCACGTGTTAGACTGCGGTAGGCTGTGGTTCAGTGCCTGTGTTCCGACCCGAGCACCTGCAAATGGGAGGGAGCAGTTTGTAAAAACTTAACATCCAAAAAGCGTTTAGCATCATCTGCGGCAAGCTCCAAAAATCTCAGATGGGCCATCCGTAATCTCACAGGTGATTTGGTATTTGTTCAGTAACTCCCAATGATCACATCAAAAACTTTATTTTAGTACTCTAGCATGTAATCGTTAACATTATTTATTCCTGTAATCAATCCCGTGAATGGACTTTTATTTATCCTTTCCATTCCAAGCGGGGACAAAGCACTGACAGATCATTCAGTATTCACTCTGCTCAGAATGGAGGACACAAAGTCACCTTACATCAAAGAATAAGGCGATCATTCTGCAATTACCAGGAGTAAAGCAACACCTTGGTTGTTGGACAAGATAGGGAGATGATAGGCTTAATCCCCGCTCGAGCAGCGAAGCTTACTCTCTCAGGACGAGAGCTCAATCAAATCATTCAGATAAACATTGAAAATACTGTCGCACTTGTCTCTTGTGATAAACTCTTTATCATTGACTAAGCACACGAGCGGTTAATCAAAACTGCTTTTCCATCAGCAGATAAAATAAAGTGCTTAAAGTTAAACATTTAAGAAATAACTTTCAGTAGTGTCAATTCAGAAAATGGATCCTTATCATCTTAAATCTCTTTAAACACTGAAACTAGTAGTGTTTAACTACACTAACCTGGGGTCAAGGGAATCAAAGAGCACACATCCTATTACCCAGAGTGAGCCAGATAATAAAATCCTCAGATCATAAAAGTCATAAAGTCTCCATTCTGCTGCCTTGGGCCAAATGGCTGCCACTAATGCATTAGACTACATAGCCTGCTTCACCACCTGGGTCAGAGAAGTCACTCGCTGACAGCGAAAAACTGAAAAAGCACTCACAATATCTCACTCAACAATTTCTGTAACCAAATCTGTTGGCGTGTGACTGAACCTGAAAAGAGAATCCAGTTCTCTGAGGTCAAACTGCAGGTCTCCATCTGCATGAGACAATACAGTGTGTAGATGGAGAGGCGAGCGTTTAGTCATGCTCTCGGCTCCTGATCAGGCCGTATCTCCCTGATGCGCTCAGTCACAGCTGAAGATTCAAAGAGGCTCGACGCTGACTTCAAACGACCAGGGCTGGCTTTGAACACCACGCCAGTCGCACAAACCATCAGCGGCACATCACCATCCTCGAGGCTTGCGTGGAGTAAATTTGTGCCTCTCGTGTCTGCAAATGCAACACCTGGCAAAGTCTTTTCACTGGATACAAGACAACAAAAACACTGAAGAGGTCACGCCGCAACAAAGAGCTGAAGAGCTGCTTTACTTCGTGTTAGCTTCTGTGTTGGTCGTCCAACAGAGAGCTTCTTTCATCACTTTGGACTGAACTTGGGTTTCCGACCCACGCTAAAGCCAAAGCAGTGATAGACTCGTGAGAAGGAACATAAAATATTAAAAATAAAAACAATACTACTGCTGCTGCTGCCAATAAAACATAAGACAGGAATGAAGCACAGAAGCCTAAACGCTGTTTGCATTTAAAGACATCTTCTTGTATGTGTATGTTTGGTTTTTTTTTGGTCTCACAAACACTTTTTAATTTATTAATCATGAAATAGTTAATAGGTTCATTTGTGCAGTAGGTTCAACTGTTTTGCCAAAGAAATCCATCATATTTTGCAAAATTAGGAAGCCGCATCAGTGGCAGCTTGCGACAGCAGCTTTTGCTCTTTCTCGCTTTTAAGTGTCTATTCTATCTTTTTCTTAATACAGTACTTTCCTAACTTCTTTCGACTTATCTCGTTATTCTTGTGTGCGTCTGTTCTCTGCCATCTGACACTGATGTAATGTGCAAAGTTCCCCATTCAGGGACGAATAAAGGATCATTATCTTATCGTATGTGTGTAAGAGCCTGTAAGAGACCATTCCTGATGTTTACAGCCATCCTGTACCGTAGATGGATGTAAAAAAAAAAAAACAAAAAAAACAAAACAAAACAAACAAACCTAATGTAGACACTAGACATTTTCTAGAGTATTTAAAATATATGTAAATATCTAAATAAATTACTGTAAATATGCATCTAAAATACCAATTAAAGACCATAAGAGAGAAATTATCCACTTTTTCTCTCTTTGAATGACCAATAATATAAATGCTTAATTTCAAATACACATCTGAATGAAGCCAGCAGCAGCAAAGTTGGGCTTGAAAACTGGATGGACTTTAAATCGTTTTTTGGTTTTTTTTGTGTCCTCCGAGGCAATTCGTCATCTTAACCACCATTCATAGGAGGTGATAACCAAGCATTTGGAGCAGATAGGTAGTTTACTGTCAGCTTACCAATGCCTGTGAGATAGAGCTGGTCACAATCCACATGATGTAATGCAATTGAGATTTTTCCAAAGATGAACCGAACAATATCGCCATGATACCTGCAACCATCCATCTTATTCAGCTGCATGACAATGAATGCATCGATGTGTTCATGCTACAGTTACATCTGCCAAAACCTCAACAGTTATCCATTCACACAGGAAAAATTTACACCACACTGTATTTATTCCTAATAGTCACTTGACATTTTTCACAAATCAATGTTAAGTCTCGAGCCTTGGCTTGATACGGAATTTATTATCAGGTGTCTGAAATGACAAAGGTAAACAGATCATTTGCAGCAGGGGAACAGGGATGTAAACACCTGTTTGGGAGCGCCATCAGCATGGCGGAGTGCTTAATAGGAAAGCCCAAACCAGAGTGATGTTGAAAGGTGAAATCTCTACACATCAATTTTGTCCTGAGCACCACAGCACACAGAGCTTATTACAGACTCCCAATCTGTCTCAAGTGTTCAGTCTGTGTCAGTAATGCTGGGCTGCCTAACCCTCGAAACGCTTCATTAAAAAGCTTGGCCATCCAGAGCACATCCGTGGCAGCCAAATAAAGTGTCAGACCGCATTTTTCATCTGCAGATTAAACCTGTGTAAGTCTGAATTAAACCAAATTAGATGTGAAAATGAGAAATAAACCAAAGCCAGATGACTGGAGGGGCCGGAGCTGTGACCAGGAGGAAACGGCTACTATACCGTATGGGCTGGTTGTGTTGCTTCATCAGTGTCTGCGGGTCCTTATGCATTTTTGAAGAGATTAGAGCCCTTCGGTCTGTTGTTTATATCCACCCACATATTATATTTCATTCATGCATGTGGGGGATACAGGGAATCAGAAGCCGACCTCCCTTATTCTTTCATCTATTGTGATCTGAAGGATAATTCCTGCTCTCTAGATTAAAGGATCGCTTCTCCTTGACCACAGCAAGACTGTTTATTCTCTCACAATGAAAGTCTAGGTGCTTTCAAAAGTGGTTTCATCAGGCTGGCATTGGGGCCCTTTGAGCACTGGTGAGTGTATCAGGGCTACAGTGAACTGGCCTGGGAGATAAACTCACTGCTAATCAATCATGTAGTGTCCTCTTCTTTCCTCTCCATCCACTCTCCCACACACACACTATGCACACTGTTGCATGAAATAGCAGAGGACCGGCTCCTCAGAGCTCACCCCCCTCTCGCGAGTATGTTTCAATCAGCGCACAATTCCCCTTCCAATTGCTATGTGTGCTACTACAGCCATCCAGATTCTCATATATCTCAACTGGACAGCACACATGCACATACACATTAACAGATGGAAAGACGCTGACAATGCTATCATGTCAGAGTGTGTGTGTATGTCCCTAAGGGGAGGCTGCGGAGGGGCGCTGTGGTCTGCACACTGCCAGCCCAGTGCGTCAGATCCTCAGCCAGGCCATTGTGGTGAAATTCAGCCACAATAACACAGTATCTTCCCCAAAGCAGGGCCATGATAAGGGCCCTGAAATGAATCGCCTCTGTGGACGCCCACAACACAAGCTCCTCGGGGCTGAGAGCAAAACGCTGGAGGTGAGCAAGCAGAACAATTTAGTCCTAATGTTCTATGCACGATAAACCGGGCTTCAAACCTCTCATTCCCCGTCTATCTATGGAGAGCTGTGTGCAATCTATGATATGAGCCACTGCAGCAACACTCAGCTTTTTGTAAGCTTTGTTCATGGCACTCATGCAACATCGGCTTGCATAACACCGTACGTCCAGGACTTGTATTCTGAAAGTCTCTCAGCAAAACTAGGAAAAAAAAAAAATCCCTACAAGTGTAGATACATTGTTGATATGCTAGTTATTATTCATGTTGTCTGTAGGTGTGTCAGTGACGTGATTGCTGCAGTCATAAACAGGAATTCAAAATATATGAGACAAAGCAGGGGGCATTCATCTTAACATTTAATGTGCAATGGAATGTGAACACAGCTGACAGGAAAGGGATCATAGAGTTCCTTCAGGCATTACGAAATTACATTAAACATTCATTTGAGTTGTGCTTTATTTCTTTATGTCTCTCGAATAAACACTTAACTGACAAAATTACCTACAAAGGCATTTTTTTCCAACCCCATCGTAAATCCTTTCTGCGATGCACAAGGAGTCTCTAAGCACCGAGCAGCAATGAATGAAGCAAAAAGTGCAGAGAAGATCTTCTACCTCGGTATACGTTGTGCTGTGATTTGATTGGAGGACTGTGATGTAAGGGTAAGATGCACCACTTTATTCTCTCTGATCTTATTAAAAGCTTACTCACTCTTGGTATAGTTATCGCTGAGGACTCACTGCTTGTGCCGGAGGAGCTGTGCCAAACAGTGCTCAGGGAAGCCTCCATAGACTCCACACCACTCCATAAATTGTAATACTTTCCACTCGATCTACTCGCCCCATCAGTCAGCGTGTCGAAAAATAGTCTCCTATTTGAGACACTGCAGCCCTGGTACGGCGGGTGGCAATCCTAGATGTGCAACAACACAACCACAAAAGTCAGCTTTGCACATTAGCTTGTTATTTACCGTGAGCAATAAGCTATATAAAGCCTTCCTTACACGTCAGCCTTGATGGATTCTCCAAGTACATGTTACAGCAATCACCAGGCGGAGAACAAGTGCGGCAAACATAGCACATCAACTGTGGTAATCCAGCAGCTCAATATCATTTGGCTGTCTGTTTGCAGCATCCATAACACCAGCTGAGGGATGTTGTAGCACATCAAGCTGTGAGCTTTATAAAACACCTCAATCCACAGTGACAGATATAAACAGTGCCACAGTAAACAGAGATGACCCCTGAAGGTTACCATCGCTCACTGACTCACGAGCTGATAAATGCTGTGTACAGTTTTCGACTGCCTCCTGACAGCGGGTCAAAATTCTGTCATCGTGAACTGTTTGTGAAAATATATCACGGCGATAAATTCCTCTCTTTGATTCGGTGTTACAGACAAAGTGCCACCGTTAAAAGCTTTAAGCAACAAACTCATTATTGGCTGTATTAAAATTATCTCCGGCTTTAATTCGGTAATTTTAACAGTTTCACATGGAGCTTAAACATGTTAATTAGTGAGTAAAACGACAAGTCACAAAAAAGGTGGAGACACTGAAGTGCAGCACAAACGCCTTCAAGGGAAAACTTCATAACGAGGACATAAAGGTTTGGTCTCAAAATAGTCGAGGACACAGCAGCTGCTCCGAAACAAAAAGGACTTTTTAATGCTGTGAACAACTTGGTTCATTAATATGAGAGATGCATTTCTGGTGCTGGCATTTAAATAAAACCTATAAACCCAACAGTTCAAAGACTAAAAGTAAACTTTGATAAATTACCTGTTGCGGTTCTTACTTTCTCACTGGACTTTATACTTCAGCTTTTCATTTAAAATCGATGTGGCTGCCGGCTGGTTGGATCCCAACCTGTTACTTAAGCAGTTGGCCTCCAGGGTTTTTGGCGTCAAAGTAGAAAACACGTCGACATGGACTGCAAAGAAGATTTTCACCAATGCTTTTGGTCTGGACTGACACCGAAGGGACCGTGACGAGCACCATCACTGACTCTCGCCGCCTCCGCTGCCAACGAGTGCGACATTTAGACATGACATGAGCCGCCACACTGTCCCTGCCTTCTCAACAAATCAAATGCCGGCATACCTCAGTCAGCCGTCTTGACTTCACGCTAAACAGTCAAACAGGGACAGTCTGCGCAGTGAAGACATCCTGACTTTGTTAACCGGAGATCAGTCTGATGTATGAAGAAGTAGCTTTATAAATGAGTGCATCAGATTTGTTTATCTCTCTGGTTAATATGATCGTAATTCTCTCTTCCCTCCACTTCCATTATTTACTCAATCTTCAGCAAACATGGCTTTGAAATCAACATGTCTCCATCCATTCCACTTTCCCACCACAGAGGTACATTATCTCTTTGTGACAGTTATTTTAAACGATCGCCATTTTTGTTGCTCACCTAATAACTAGGATTGAAGATGATTGTCTCTTTGTCAGATTATAACATTTCTTCTCAGCCTCACTTTCAAGATGACTGTGTTTATGTATATTTCTCATGGATTAAATTGTAGTGGCACACCAGAGATAAACAAGCACAAATGACTGGCAATTCCATGACTACATGAGTCTTTAGTCAGCATGATTATTTATCTCAAACAAAAAAAGTGATTATTTCATGTGACGTGTTTATGGTCTTCGGGGTTAAATAGCTCTCACCAGCATAGACCAATTAAACAGTCAATTTAAAGCCCGATTAGTCTCAGACTGGCTTTTAATTTGATATGCATGCAGATCACTAACTGAATGGCTGATCAAGCGAGGCAGGTGCCCATATAAAACGTCTGTCTGACACAGAGAAGCATGGGAATTAGTGTCCTGTGTTTCTGCCACGGTCCAATAAGCTCCACTCAAAACATTCAACAAAAGCACGAAATAGACAGTGGCTGCACAAATGCATAAGCAGCTTCAGACTGACATTTGTTTTCTTGTGTGTGTGTGTTTTTTTTTGTTTTTTTTTTTTAAACATGCATGACCCTGGCATGTCCTACCTTATCAGGATTCTCTTCGATCCAGCTCTTTACTGTATTCAGAGCGATCTCAGCTGCAGGCTCGTTGGGAAAGCCTAGTAGAGAGAAAAACATGTGTCAATACTGGTTTCTTCAACCATGCAGATGCAAGAGGCAAAAAAAAAAAAGAGAGAGAGAGACAGGCGATCAGAAAGACAGACCGATATCTCCACAGCTAACAGCATTTCTCCTAAATCAATAGAAAGCAGCACAATCTGCTTCTGTCTGGTAGATGAGACCAGATGTCTGATAAACTGCTGTGGACGTGCGTTGCCAGATGCACTGTAATATGCAAACACACAGGCATGCAGGCGTATACAGTGTTCATACAAACAACATATGTAAAATAGACAGCTGTAATAGCAACCTTGCTCATTATCACCTCAGGTAGAATTAAATATTTCTTTTTGCCTTTATGGGAAAAAAAATACTCTTAATGTTTTGTCAGTGTGCAAGAACGAAAACGTAGTGGCTAAGAGGCTCCTTGGCTAATGACTGAATTAATCACAGCAGTTGCACTAATTCAGGAGTCCTAATAATGCGTTAACACAACATATTGATTACACACACACAGATTGCCATGCGATTAATTTTTTATAAAGCTCAGCTAGAGAAAGACTCCTGGATGCTAATGTGATGATCATTTTCAGCTATTGTAAAGAACTTCCAAAGACCCAACAGTTAAAATGAGCTATTGACCATCAAAGCCCTCGGGCCGGCCTGGCTACAGCTGGAGAGTAAATATGCCGCTACCAACTGCTCTGTCACAGAGTACTGTTTCACTTGTCTTCATTTCAAAGTAATTATAGTTGAGTCTGGTCTCCTGTGCATTTCACCCGACAGATCTACAAATCCTGGAGCAGGTTTGAAGTGGTCTCACAAGCGCGACCTTAACATCGCAGGCCCGATACGAAGTTAAGACCAGAGGCCGGCAAACAAACAAGATCTATTATTTTCAGTCCTGACTGACCTGATTCAAAATTTTGAACTTGAGACTGTTCCACATTATAACCTTTGACTTCCATAAGGCACCACGTTACAGCAACCACTGTCTTCTTCTAACGACAGAGGTCGAGACCTCAATTTCAACCTGCATCAACTGATACAAGGGCCACGCCACAGTTGTAACCTGTTGGTTATTGCATGGGTCACATTCTCAAGTATTTCTCTTTTCCTGGGTCACTGCCACAGCCTTAATGTTCGATGACCTACGTAACAGGCTTACAAGTATTGCAACGACCTCTACCCTGAAAGCCAGATGTAAAGAAAAATGAAAAGCCACAAAGTTCCAGCCTGAATTTCTTTATTTCAGACCACCTGCTGTCAGAGCGGCTCAGTAAAGATTCTGTAAACGTTTTAAATCAACTGCCTTGGCAGTCAAGATATACCTTATATAGCTTCATTCCCACCGCCCTCACCTATCCGGCCGCTGCTGATGTCTCTCTCTTGTTTGTTTGTTTTTTTTTTTTTTTTTTCAGGCTGACAGGAGTGGCTACACTGAGCAGAGGAGAGGAGAGGAGAGGGTCTGAGCTCACCTCCTGTTCGAGCCCTGGGTGAAGCGAGATGTGAGCTGCATACCAGCCGGCAGTGACAGCCAGTCTGCTCCTACAGCTCTTTTAGGCAGCATCTGCAGACAGTGCACAGCCCGTTCACGGCTTCTGCCCTTCAAAAGCTGCCTCGAGAGCTGTGTGCTCAGAACCTAATCCAGCTTGCCAAATCAGTTTGCAGGTCACCTGACTCCTCTTGTCTCCCAAACACACTTAACCTTTTCGGTGATATCACTTCGTCTGGCGATGTTTCCGTTTTGGAAATCCGTTTGCACACACATGCAGGTGTACTGACACTCCAACTCACACGTCAAGTAAAGTAGGCAAACAGATGTAAGGAAGACGAAGCAGAAAAATAGATCCATGGAGATGGGACCAGCTGTTAAGGAAGAGTGTGCAGCCTGGGAGAGGTGTCGCCGCAGTAAGCACATCAACAAATGAAATAAGTTAGTTAACTATGAAGGTAAGGAGGAGGGTTTGCACTCACACACTGCGATCTTAAGAAAGCTGAAGAGAGGCAGTTTAAAAAAAAAAACAACAACAACAAAAAGGTCTTAATCATAATAACAGGACATTCTGTTCTCCAGAAGTGGTCAGATGACATTGAGTACATTTAATTCGTTCTACAAATGTTCTATTGATTTGAGAGCAAAACCTATTAATCATGGTTGGTCTGAAAAAGTGAGAGAGGGAGAAAGACTTGAGCCTTATAACCGGCGAGAAACACAACAGGAAAGTAGAAGGAAAGATATATAAAGGGGTGGGTGGCAGCGGGGGGGTCGGACAGAAAGCTGGAAAAAGGGGGTCAGTCAGCTCGGGGCAGTCCACCACAGGAACTCTGCTTGACAGTAGCATCAATGACCCAAGGTCAACAGCAACAGCTCAAGTGCATTGGCCATTCTCTGTCATCATTAGTCTCCTTCACGGTATCCTCTACCTATCGTACCTCTCCCAACGTCTCCTCACTGCCTCTGGTCCCGTCAGATTAGCCAATGCATGTTTAATTGCTGTATAAAATACCCTAAATCATCTCTTAGACCAGCTCTCTCAGCACAGTTAACACAATCTGCTTGCAGTTGTTTAAAAAAAAAAAAAAAGAAGAAATCTTTCGAAAAGGACTGAGCGAGCGAGGTGACTCTCTTATATGCTCGACTACACACAACATGAAAAAGTTCAGTGTGTTACTTCTGCATGGACTCCCCTCAACATTTCCTCCTCATTCTCGTTTGCTCCATTTGCTGTGCGGAGGGTTCAATGAAAGCTAATCTGTCAGCGGGTGGAGAGCTGGCGTCAGGCGCAGCGATGGTGGGCCCTCCAGGGTCTCTGTGCTGCTTGGCTTGGTTCTCTCTTATGCTGGGAACATGGCTGGCTCAGGGAGATTTGTCTTAGTGAGGCGCTCTGATGGGATATGTGCAGCGCAGCGCTGCTGATGAGGACTCAGGTGGTGCAGTGTTATTTCTGCTGAAGGCTCCCGCACTTCATCACTAGGCAAAGCAGGATCCTGAGAGAGTGGCGGTGTGGAGGTGGGGTTGGGGGTTGGCACGTGCCATGGGAACAAAGGGTTACGGCAGGACAATACGCTTACATAACATTTGCATAATTTATCCGATGAGGTTGACGGCAATAGCAGCAACTGGTTCAGTCACTACAGCGAATTGGAACTCGGGATGGGGAGAGTTAAACGAAATAATCACTGCGTCTGACCTGAAGACTGCAAGCCAGGCCTTTTCCATTAGTGTTCTAATGACTTCATCCCTATGACTAATTTTAAGCCACAATTAAAAAGCATCATCAAATTATATGAAGAGGATGACTCGGTTTAATTTCCTTTTTAAATGAAAGGTACATTTTCATCCACGTCTCCACGTCAGCACAGCGCGCTAAGCCAAAGGGAAGATTCATCTTAAAACAGAATTCACATATTTCATTCCTGTGATCTCAGGCAAGTAGGACCTTTGTTAATATGAAGAAAAAGAGAGCCTTCTCCAATCTCTGATGCAACACAGAGACACAGTCTCTGGTCCCTCTTTTAGTCATATGCAAAACACCTTGATGAACACTTGGGAGACTGGGTGACTTTTATGAAATGTGGTTTTATGTATTTTATAAGGAACTACGAACCAGAGGAACGCCACTGTGTGGATGAGATGACAGGAATACAGTTATTCAGTTCATCATCAAACAGCTCCCAGTTTACATCCCATGAAACAAATGACATGAAGCATTTCAACATTTTTTGCCAACATGGCAACTCCTTCACATCCTAAATCTACCAAGTTAACTTTCACAACAAACTTGTGCAGTGAAGGTGTTTTTCTCCAGCGAGACAGAGTGAGAAGAAGCTGCATCACCTGATGGAGCAAGTAGAAGCAAGTCAACAAGTCCAATACATGTCTCTGCCACGATGCATTCCCATCATTTGTTTGTTTGCAAATATATGGCCAGGCACATACTGCAGACCACACAAGTTTTGTTTTTTCATGCGTGGGCTTATATTGTTAGCACTATACCACAACTTGGTGTTATTTAAGGGCTTTATCATTTGTATAGTTTTTAAGGGGGCCCTATAATGATAGTTTGCACGGCTATGCAGCCGAGGTTTGATAAACATACGTTGACTGAATTCTTGGGAAAAAAAAAAAAAAGAAAGAAATAAAAAAGAAATACAAAGAGCTTTTCTCCCCTTGAGGCAAGAATGGTATTGTTGGTTGTTTCTGCTCTCCTTCCCCTCAGTTGTAGTTGGTAGAGTTCACATCTCAACACCAGTCGTTCATTTTGATGAGCTGTCTACCTTGAAGTGGTGTACAGCCTGAGGCAGAGGTATCTGGCATCTTGTAAATTCACCAGAGATGCAGAAATGGCTCGGTAAACAGAGAAATGTGTGTCTGTTCTTTTATATATTAAGTGTTTAAATTCGGAAAAAAAATGTAATGATGGTAAATAAATCTTTTGCATAGAGCGTTTTTGTCTTGCTGATGGGCTGCAGAGAAAATGAACACCGTCCTGAAGAGTGTCGTTAGAAAGGACAGGCAGACTGGAATCATTAAGTACATTATAATACAAAGTAGATTAGGTGACTGTGTTTTGTCCGGCACAGGGGAGTCATTAAGTGCAGCACAGATGAGGGCAGCAGTGTGATGTGGTTGTCTGATAAGGGAGGGTAGTCACCCCATCAGGGCCCAGAGGAGAGGTGAGGTGACCCAGGGTGGAGGACAGAGTAGCGCCCCTGGACTCTAGATGGCGAAGCGTGGGTGTCAAATGGCCCGGAGCTCCTCTCTACACCAACACTGGGACACAGCGGGGCTGTGACCATGACCGACTTTGCAGCCCACAGAAGGAGACAGAGACAAAGAGGGATGGCAGCGTGCTGTGTGAGGAAGACAGGCAGAAAAAGAGGCAGGAAGAAAGAGAGCAGCGTCCGTGAAACAACAGATGATGACCTTCGTTGGAAGCGCTCCGTGCAGGTGATGCCACGCTTTGTCCTACATGCTAAAATTAACACCCGGCATTTCGCTTGGTAAAAACATTCGGAGGAGTTCATGGTATGCAAAAAGTTCAACGCTCACCCGAGTTTTTCAAAGGCCTAAATCTATTGTCCTGTGGCTGGTAAGTATTTTCACATTTGGCTTATCATCCATGAAAATGCTAGAGCGAGGCTAGTGTTGAATACAACGCACACTGTGTGACTTGGTTAAATGGGCTCCGAAGCCCCCGTCCCCCCTGAGCACACACTCTGCTTGCCACTGATACAGCACGTCGCTCCTGTGTACCTTGAAATTCCTTACCCAGCTGGGCTAAGCTCCCTGTAGTGAACCCGAGGTTTTAAGAGAGGGGGGCCTGCCTGGGCCATCTCTGGCTTACTCGCAGGAAGCCATCACTGTCGAGAGATAAGGTTTCCGTGAATGTCTCCAACCTTCCTAATCCCAGACAGTGCTGAAGACAGCCAGAGCATGACGTGGGCCTGCAGAAAACCTTCGGGCTGCATGACACCTTTGATCTGGACAGTACTGCCGAATGGGGGCAGAATGGGGGCATACCAGTAGAGCTTGGGTGGATTACATCCACATATCTCCCATAGCCACCAGTCAGCGCTCAAACTCCTCCATCAACAATCCTAAAATCCATTACAGAGACACATGAGCTGAAGGGAGCAGGTAAGCAATTGGCAGGGAGATGTTTGCCCTCAAAGGAGCTGTCGCGTCGCTGTGTCTTTGATTGTTTTGATAGGGTTATAAATGCACGCATTCAGTGGCATCTGTCAGGTAAATAGTAGACTCAATGCTCATGTCCTTGCTTTTGTATCGTGCCAGTAAACCCTTGGCTCTCTGCTAAGATTGATCGTAGCAGACCCTGTGAAACCGTACAGCTCATTACAATGCCGTTGGAAAGTGCTCTTTCAGCGCAAGCAAAGACGTGATCTCCACAAGGCTAAATTGTCCACAATGAATCATGAAATGGGATTTTTATGTAGCTTTGTTATGAGGAAGGATCTCTGCTTGTGTGCGAACGTTCGTGTGGTGGAGAAAAAGGCCAGCAGGAGACAAGAGAAAGTGCGGGGAGGGAAGAAGAGAGTGATATAGAGGATTAAAAAAAAAAAAAAAGAAAGAAAAAAAAGAAAATGACCTCTCTAAGTCGAGGTAGTTGGACTCTTGGCACTGATCTTGTGAGACATTGAGAAGTGTCTCCTTCTTGGAAGGAATAATCCATTTAAACCTGGGTTGCATGGCTGTGATTGATGTGCAAACAGGAGCAGCACTTAATAACCTCTATCATGCTGGGTGACCTCGTGGCCCAAGGTGGGCACCAGTTTGTTTATGGGTGGTACCTCCGACACACTATTCGTGCAGAAATTCTGTTGTGGCTAATGGGCCGGACTGAGGGATTGGACTGTCAGCGCAGTGTGAGCCCTCATTTTTCTTTTCAAGCATCTCAGGTACCCCCTTGTACACCCCCTCTGCACCCAACCTCCCTGCTCCGCCATCATCTGTCAATGGTGACTGAGTCTCCTGGAATATGGAGGCGTGCGAGAGAGTGTCAATTAGCATTAGCTTTCCTGACAAATCTGTTTTTCTCTCCACAAAGGCCTTGGATAACTTGTTCCTGATTCCTCTCTGTCACAATGTTAGAGGCGCAGGATTTGCTCCTCCTGCACTGCAAGTGGGGAAATGGGTCAAATGCATGTGAGAGGCGTACTTTGGCTGCACAAGCATGTAGAAATATATAAAACAACACCTATGTCTATGTGTATTCTACAGAGATGAAGAGATAGAACTAAAGTCCCAGAGGAAGAGCGATAGATAGACAGAGAGAGAGAGAGAGAGATTGGGAAGGTGTGCCTTTCACCCTAAAAAGCTTTTGTTTACTTCACTGAAATGGAGGCTGACCTTAAAGGTTATCAAAAATGTACAGAAAATGTCAAAGCACCTGACAAGAGAGCAGGGCCCCTTTCAGAACATGGTGGTACTTTGGGGGGGGCGGGGGGGGGGCACAGGGAAAACAACATCATAGCACTCTACTGTTGTGTAGTTTCTTTGTCCCACCTCTATTTGCCCTCTGCTGTGTGAGGAGATCTTCAGTCTTAATCAGCTATATTGTTCTGTGGAGACGCAGTTATGGGGAGCGCTAAGCTGTTTATTTATTGAAAAGGCTGTTTAACCCCCCCCAACCCCTCCCTCATTGCTGCGTGCTTGTCTCTGTGCAGCCTGTCCCTTTGGAGGGGGAGCGCAGTGATGGGCTCCCACTGGCGACGGCGTCATGGCGAACAGTAAACTGTGGACCCCCCCCATGGACAGAGCTCTTTCACTCCAACATTACCCAAATCCATTTTCAAACCAGATCTGTGTGAATCCATTAGCAAGATTATTCTTGTTATTTCCCTTATTACACCTGTGCTACCACACCGTCAAACTAAATTTTACTTTTACATTTTAAAATACCTTTTTCCCCTCCTGTGTCCGTCATCATTTAGGTAAATCAAGTTAAGCTAATCTACTGTGGATTTGTGAAAGTTTGTAAAGTAAGGTACTAATGAGTAACATTAGGTGACATGAAAAATAAAATCACAGCAAAGTAGTACACGACAGGAAAATACGAAATGAGGAAACACTGCTGAACCTGTCACAAATATTTTTGCTGTGAAATTACCCGCGAGGCTAAGAGAGACCAAGAGTGAAAGATATTACAATTTCAGCCCTTCATGTCATTAACACTCCTGTAATAGCCACTTTGAGATGTGTGTGCCGACAGGTAAACAGACAACACTGCAGAGTTGTTGTGCAGTAAACAGTGCGGATCACACAAACACACACACACAAAAAAAAAAAAGATGGCTGCAAAATGTTCAGCATCCCAGAGGAGACGCGTTCTTCGCAGCACAGGGTGCAAATTATAAACATCTCGTGATTTATAACAACAGGGGCTCTTTTTACTACACACATCGGGTTCACTAACCGTATATCAGGATGCATCACCACTTGGACTGTTTCGTGAATGGAAGTTTCACTCTGCTGACTGGCAGTTTGTGTACAGACCTGCAGCTGTGTGCTTTTCATCGAATAAATGGACATCTTGGTGAACTCCTAACTACTGCTCCTTAATTAGCCATTCATTTTTTTTTTAGTGTCTCAGCAACTTCTGCACTGCTTTAGTTTAGAAATCACATCAGCACCCTGAATTTAATACTGCTGTGGATACTCTGAGCGCAGAATCTGGTGAGGGAAGAGGAAAAAAAGAATAATTTGAGGGAACTCACTATTGGTGTGCATTCAGCTGGTTTAATGAGCTGCGGTCTGTCAGGCTCTATTATCAGTGCAGTGTAATCAGTGACTTTACGTTGGGATGTTTAATATTTCTGTGTGCAGCTCGATGACAGCTGCCACTTAATATTAATAGAATTTTCAGATGTTTCCCTGCTGAGGATAAATTACTTTTATTTATTTTTTTTTTATTCTGTATCCACAGATAACAAATGAGAAATACAAGTTCAAGTTACTCAGTATGTAGTACATAAATATAACGCAGTACATTTTACAAGAAGTGTAGGTTCTTGTGTTTTCTCTGTCGTGCTCGTGGTTATGAGTCAATAACCTGCCAAACGCTTCATATCAGAGGAGGAGTGCATGTTTGCATTTCCGAAACATGTCTATTAGTTCCCTCTAACAATAGATTCCGTTTGGCAGGAGAACATTTAAAGATGGAAGCTAGATGCATCTTTTAGTGCTGTGCTGACATGTGTGGCTGAAATAACCACAGAGGCTCGTCAGTCAGTAGCTGATGACAAACCGGACAGCTACTGATTTCTGCTTATTTTTCATAAAAAGAAGATGGTTGTTTTTTGCAGGCTGGCTAGAAAATATCGGGTAAATCAAGCGTGGTTCTATTTTTTCAGGCAGCAGGAGCAATGCCTCCCTCAGAGGGAAAGCTGGTGTCCATGCATGGTGTGAGTAAAATGCAGTTTTGCTATTAAGCTGCAAAAGTCTGCAAGGGGAGTTAAACAGCACAGCATCAGGTCTTAATTAGTGGCAGTGCATTTAAATAAGTCAGCTGTGGCCGTGCTCATTTGGAAAGTACCCAGTTATTGAAAATGTGTAGTGATGAGAATGTGAAAATTTTGCTGCAGTGACACTAATTTGCAGTAGGATCTGTAGACCAGTTCCTCTGCGTTTTAAAAGGCTGCGCAGAACAAATCAGGAAGGAAATAACAAATTTCCACTGGATCATATGGCACTAGTGCAAAAAAAAAAAAAAAAGCTCAGATACATAAACAGGGTGGAATAAACACACCAGAATGATTTGTATGTTTGGTTTTCTCTCTCAGCGTCCTTTAAGACAGTAATTACGTCAGTGAGGACATAGAAGAATGAAATCACTGCACATTTTAAAGCTCCTCTGATTTCTTTTAACATTGTCCACATGGACAAGACAATCCCTGTGTGTAAGAACATTTTGAGAAAACGGTTTGTATCACAGAGGGCAGCTGGTCCTGTGAAACAGTCTAAATTTTTGAAGAGGATCAAATGATTCCCATGAGATGATTATAGAGCTCTGATTTCGGTTAAGATTGTTGTTTAACAAAAAGCACTGTGGTACACAAAACGGTTTTGATGTTATGGAACCGCCCTGCTGGGGAATCGATGGAAGCCAGCATTAATTAATCCTTATGGATTTGACACTGATTGTACTTATTAGATGTATGTCATGATGGTGCAAGAAGAAAAAAAAAAAAAAAAAAAATTCACCTCAACGATGGGAACTCTTAGCCACATTTTTTGCCACCAAAAAACTTTAAGGCCTGTCAACAACTTTAGCAAGTTTTAATGTGACTTTGTTTAAGTCTAATGAGCTCGTGATGCTTTGCTGCATATCAGACTTGGTCTCTTCAGGGAGCACAGGCATTGTTCAGGGTCTACTTTTCGCTCACCTGATACTAGATTGTGTCTTTGTTTGCATTGCGAGAAAAACTTGTTGGTTTGCTTCTTTCAATATCAAAGCCTCATAAATAAAGTATTCTTATTTTGTGTGGGCACTTTGCTTAATCCAGAATTTTGCACTACTGGAATCAGATTTGCAACTTGAGGCTTCTATAGAGTGATCATGTGTGCACACTATAAAACACGTTTACAGGGATAAGAAGAATAAAGTTAAACAAATAAAATAAGAGGGATTATTAATCTTACCATAGATGCCCGTGGATATACATGGAAAGGCCTGTGGAAAACAAGAGAGAGAGAGATAACAGTCAAACCACGATCACAAATAAAACAACAATAAAACTCACATTTTATTTATTGGCCCTTTCAAGGCACTCAAGGTCAAAAGACAGTAAGAGGAAATAAATCTACGGCAGAAATACAGTAATATATAAAATGCACACTAAGACAAAATAGATATAATTGCATGAAAATAAATACAACTGCAGCACTGGAGTCAAAAAGAGGAGAGTGAATATTAAAGATGTCGCTAAAAGCCACAGTAGTGGGGATGAGCAGGAGGTGCAGGGAAATAAGAGAAGAGGATGATGTAAAAATACGGGCGGATGTAAAGAAGTTCAGAGATTACAACAGGAACGTTTATGGGTCTCATTAAGGCATTAATGTGGTCTGAGAAGTGCTAAATAAAGCTTTTTTTATTTAACAAGACAGAACAAATTCACAGCCAGAGAAACTCCAACATACCCGAACAAATAACAGTAAATATTACATACACCCGCATTAAATACAAGCCATTGTAGGCCACCTACTCTTCACCTTTCTGTGTTTGCCGTTTATCTCCACTGCCTCACTTATTCGCTCCCAAGAGGAGCAATTTGCACTATTTGCCCAAATCTCTGCAATGCTAATGCACAACTGCACTGTAACCCGTACTCCAGCTCTCATATGCAATGCAGAAACACAAACACGCTTTTATGTGCTCGCAACTTTTCTGCTGACTTCCAAAAAAGGCAGACACATTAAACCCATCCAGGGCTTGAACGCCCTTACTGATACACACATTGGATGGATTAGCATGATAACACTGTGGCGTTAAGGATCCTGTTCTGTTGACCAAATGAACGACACTTCCTCCAAGAACTTAAAGCCTGCACTTGATGTCCATAACCGTTGCCATTTGCATATGTTGCCTGAGGGAACTGTGGTGAATTCAGGTACATCCAGCGCTCACTGCCTAATAATCTGCAGAACATGAATATCCAAATGAGGTCGATTGATCCCGTCTTTTTGCCTACAGCCCCAACTTATACGCAGCACATCAATGTTTATGGAACTCACCTGAGGGCACAGGCTACGCCACTCATCAAATTTAGTTTCAGCCGGTTGATACATGTCTTTAATTTAACGGATTTCATTAACCGGTTAGGTTTCATTCTGTGTAGTTGACGCAAACTGCCAGCGGTGGCTCTGCTGTACCTCAACAGCAGCGAGGACAGAAAACCTTTTCAGGGCGCGCTTGATTTCAAATGACAACAAAAAAAAAAAAAAGTCAGTTATTGCTGTGGATCAATAGGAGGAGTCAATAATGTCCCCACCGACCGCCGATCGAAGCTCAGAGACACACAAACACAAGACCAGACAGACATGCAGGGAATATGAGTCAATATTGTAAATATTTTCATGAGCTTAAGAGCAAAAACCTACATGTATTTATGGCTGTCTTTTCCAAAAAGATTAGAAAAAGTAACCACCTTGTAATAGTTCTTACTTTGAAGCACTTTGCAGCAGACATATTATTCAAGCATGGCTTTAAAGCTGAAAATAGTTTCATTATTCTTTACTTGTGTGAGCAAATATATTATGATACATAGGCCATGTTGTAAGTTTCCTCATTTCACATTCATCTTTTTAAGTATATTAATAAACAGTAAAGAGAAAGGATTTTTTTCAAAGGTCCCATTTGTCCTCAAAAGCAGCTGAATACGTGCTTTAGTCCCTGCATTCATCAAAAGGTGTGGCCGCAGCATTAATATCGGAAGATGACAAATTTTGAAAAAAAAAAAAAAAAAAAGGAAACATTTCCAGTAGCAGGATGAATATAGGACAACAAAGAGATTCATCAAAGGACAACAGCCGTATGTCAGATCCTCCCAGAGCCAAAACGGAGCCCAACAGTTTGTTTCTCCACGCTGACCCTGTCAAGTTGTATTTAGAAACGCGCTGTTGCTGCCAGCTGTGCCAAGATCACTTCATTTTGGAAGTGCGAACACAATTAATAGACTTGAGAAAGAAATTCACCTCATATACTTCTGAGTTTTAATCCTGTGCTGCTCTGATCTTTACAACTGACAGAGGGAAGTAACATAATTCATATATTATCGTAATAAATTAAAGACGTCCTTTTTTTTTTTTTTCCTCTCAAACTTCCCAACCTGCCACACTAATTTAGAAATATAACGGTCATTTTGTTCTTGCTTTAAACAAAGAGGAATGACTCTCTGTTTTCTTATTTACCAGTTTTTGGGTTCCGCCTGTCAAGGCAAATCTTTCTTCTGTAGGGTGATTTAAATCTTTTACCGAAGGTCTGACCTTTCCAGATGACTGTCTGGGTCTGACAGAAACCATAGATGATGAAGCGTGGAAAAGCATGACCATTTTCAGCCCTGTGCCAAGCTCTGCCCATGGCACTCAGCGCCAGACACACAAAAAGCTCAAATATCAAACACAAAGAATTAAAGGAAGAAATGAATAATTTAATGGTAGATATAAGCACGTTTTTTATTTGATACCCCGACAAGTATAAAGATGAGACAGTTCTGATATAAGAGTTCCCAAACTTGACGCTCTCATTAACACATCCTGGAATTTAGTCCAGTGAAATTCTCGAAACTTTTAGGTGCTCTGGAAATTATGCCAGTTTCACATTTGGCAACCGTTAATACAAAGAGGTATCACAATTTTCTTTAACAGGAGGAATCTATTTAAACCCGAGCAATAATGAGGAGAAAGTAAATGAATTTAATCTTCAGATAAGATGAGAGTTATTTCCTGTCAGAGCCTCCAGCCATCCTCTGCTGCCAAACTGATCCTGAGCCAAAAGCCTTGTTATCCTCTCCCAGCTGAAAGGCCACGGTGTCAGCCTCTTCAATTTGAACCTCTGTTCCGACTTGAAACCAAACCTTAACGCGTCATAGGCCGTGGCAATGACATACCATCAGCATAATCAATTAAAATCTCTTTTATAAGTTCCCCGTCTGATCCATTAAGCAGTATCGATCCAGAGCGAGAAGGCGGCAGGTAATCACTTAACGGGATGTTGTAAAGATCTGACACCTTTGTGGCGCGCGCAGATGTCACTTTCTTGTTTAAAGGACGGTTATTGCCAAAAGAGAGGAGAAGTATACTGTATATCCAATAAAACTGTGCAGCCTGCAGAGCATCTTGGCATCTTCCACTTTTCATCCATGAATCAGCCGCACAGAGGGCAATAAAGTAGACTAAAATGTGCAGAAATGATAAACATGAACGTGAATTCATTTCTGTAAATATTAATGTGCATAATGTGATTCATAAGCTTTCGGTTTTGTTAAATTCACTGAGCGCTTTCCTCATGTAACGGCACGCACAAGGTGGACTACAGCATGTGTTTGTTTACCTGCTTTATTATTGCAATTACTCTCTTTCGGAGGAGATGAGAAGTGATGGTCAGTCTCAGAGGAGCTGTTCGTTAACAGATCGAGTTGAAGCTTCTTCCAGAGACGGAAAACAAATGATTGCCGGAGTTCTATAATGTGTTATGACAGCTCGTGAGCCGGGAATACTTCGAGTGCGAGTGCAGTAAAACAGCCAGAGTGGATCTCAAAAGCAGCCGCAGCACAAAACTCTGTGAGCCCGAGCAAAGCACAGACCATTTTTCTTCTTCTGCTCTTTCCACCGTCAACACTGGCCCACCGTAGGAGCTATTTTGATGGTTGTTAGTGTACACGCCTGTACGTCGGCTTTCACCGTAGAAGGTCGGGTGTTAATTAGGACAGTCAGCGGTATAGATGCAGTCATGACCTATGATTCCTAATTTAGGTTATTATTTCTGGCTGCTCATTAGTAGTGAGTCAGCATGTCCGCCTGCACCCTGGCCCGTGGCTGTGTTCGACATGTCGGCTTGTTGCTGATTTTCTTTGCTTAGGGAGTGTTCAGAAATTGGTCACCAGGGAAATTATTCTGTTGCTGGAACTCCTCCCTAATCTATCACATAGCTTTAAAGTGGAGCACCTTCCCTCTCAGCATCTCTGCACACTTATTCAGCTCACAGTATATTAAATACAGCACAAACTGGCTATGGTGACTTGGGCGGGGGGATCTTTTGTAACATTAATTCTCCTTTTTAATGAACATGATCTTAATTACAATTCAGGTTCCTTTACTGTAATATTTACACAAGGAGTGCGATTTTCTACATTTTTTTAAAAAAGCAGATTAAAACAATGATTTATTGACGAAAACTAATTCACTGTTATTCCGCTGAGATCATAATAGCCTGCAGCTTTCGTTCATTTGTTAAGCAGCTGTAAATGACACCATAGGGATAGCTCAACCTGTGGCAAGATGCAGCGGCGGTCCTGCTGCAGCTGACACATCCCCACGTGGCACCACGAGCAGCCAGGTTAAGGTAAGAAGTCCATGCACAGATACAGTGACTGCAGGATCCTGCCAGGGGAGAATCTCGTCTCAGCTGGCTGAGTAAATAGCACTGGACCCGGGGTGCTGCCCCGTAGCTTGAAGCCTCCTAGCCTGTTTGCAGATGGAAGCTATGCTTATAAATCACTGCGGCGAAGGGAGACCTTGTGCAAATGCGACCAGAAGTATGTTATTATTCACAACTGTTCAGAACCACAGCGCGGGTTTAACATCAGGAAATCAGAACATAAATCCAAGACAATCCTCTTTGTTGACTGCTGTAATTCTTTAAGCATGTAGGTCATGCTTGGTCTCTCTGTCTGAATCAGCTACCTGCTGCTGGGAAGAGAGCATGTCATGGTTATAGATCGGGATATTCAAATATGACACGTTAACACCCTTTTATTCTGCATAATGCCACACTCCTTATTCTAATGTGAGCACTGATTATTTCAGAGTCATTATGCTAAATGGAGGATGGAGAAACGCAGAGGGTGAGAAACCTGGAACCTAATGGCCTGAGTCCCACCACCCATTTTTACATCTGCTGTGATGAAGTGTAACTATTATCACAATAATACCTGAGTGTCCATTAAGGACTCAACTGCACTGGCTGTGTTAACATGCAGGGAGTAATTTACTGGCCATGACGCTCTGCAAAACAGCTTATTTAGTTTAAGATGTTTGTGTACACCTTTGTGACTCTGATGGAAAATCCTAGCTGTTATGAATAAAACCGAACAGATCATTCCTATCCTCCTTTGGGGCCTAGTCTGTAATAAAGGATGAAAATGTTCCACCATCAAGTAAATCCTCCCTCTAAGTAACAGCAGGTAACGTCTAATAGAAGAGAGAGAAATGACAATCCAGTCTAGAGAAACTGCATGGTGCTTCGTACGGTGTTTTTGTTGACATCAACAAGTCGCTATTGTGCGAGTGTGAATCTGTAGCAGCAGTAAAATGGAATGGCTGACATGTTCCCTTCAAATGTTTAAATATTTAATACAGTGAATTTTAACATTGACAATCTCAATCTTAACCTTTGGTGACAGCGTGAGGTTTAGTCTAATACGCCATTTCAAAAAGGTAAATGCTAATCAGTGTTTTCTGTTCAGCATGCAAAAAAAGCTCAGGGATACATCAGCAACATGTAAAATTCGATAAATTATTCGAAACGTTTGAATTAAAAGTTAAGGTGAAGTGCTGCGTATCGTGTTGGTTTGGTTATAGAATGACGTTACAAACTGCAGGCTGTTTGGTTCAGCCTTCAAAGGGATTATCCTGTAGATATAAGATAGGTGACTATGAATGGCTCTAACTGTTCAGAAGTGTCTTTCGGGGTCTCTACAGTTACACAACCCCGAAGCCCTTGCTGACTTATCATTAATGTAAATTCGT
The DNA here is from genome assembly GCF_900963305.1 of Echeneis naucrates. Lineage (NCBI taxonomy): Eukaryota > Metazoa > Chordata > Actinopteri > Carangiformes > Echeneidae > Echeneis > Echeneis naucrates. The sequence goes on from NC_042525.1 coordinate 3,512,343, forward strand.
CAACCCACAAGGGCATGTCCTGTGATTGGCCCAGAGATAGAACTGTAAACTGTGGACGGACATAATTAACTCTCTTTGGATATAATGAAGCTCAGGCTATTTTATGATTGCCTCCACTACGCTCATTCCTTCAGCACTGATTCCATCTGTTCATGAAATGCATGCAGTGTGTGTGTGTGTGTGTGTGTGTGTGCGTGTGTGTGTGTGTGTGTGTGTGGGGAGGCTGCAGCACGTCTATTCGTCCGTTCGTCTGTCGGCTAAACGTACGACAGGAGTGAGATGAATGGGCAGGAAAAAAAAGGTGTAAATGCTGCAGCCTGTGGATAGGGCAGAGCAGTGGAGCAAATACGAGCAGACACTGAACTCGTGGCTGGTTGATTCATTGGTCCATGACCAGCAGTATGGTTGATGAAGCACAGCTCAGCCTGAAGCCCAGAGCTACACAGCACAGATACGCTAAGAAGCTTTTGTGAATACAACATGATAATTTCATGGGAAACTAGAATGCAACTTTTAAAAACAACAGCTACAAAATATGTACAGCTTGCAAGACACACACACACATATATATATATATATATATATATATATATATATATATATATGGGATGCATAAATACTGTTGACTTGTGGCTTGTTCTTGTTTTATTCATATCAGCGAGGTGCACTGGTGGCTCTGATTCCCTCAGTGTTAAAGGAGGATCATTTAGACAGGCATGGAAATGACAGTGCTCTGAACTGAGGGCACGAAGAAGCAGATTCCTGCTCATGTTTATGTATGAGAACTCCCGCTCCGTATCAGTCGAAATTATATCACTGACCACCAAGCAACAGTGAGGCAAAGACAAAAAGGAGGAAATTCGCATTGGGGAGACAAACTGACTGACCCCTATGTGAACCTGCATGACTGACAGAATTCAAATGAGTGGGTGAGGAACATGTCAGGTAAACTCAATAACAAAATGTATTTCTGCTATTCAGACTCTGCTCCGTACAATCCGCAGGCAGACCTCCAGTCAGATATTTTCTGCTTTTTAAAAGAGATCGTATTGATTAGATTAGCAGGCTCGCGGTCGGTGAAATCTGGGCTGGCTGCTGTGAAAGGCTGACGAGCGGAGAGAACCTCAGACTGACAGATGGGATAGTGGGCTTGTGGTTTTGTTTGATTAGGAGTCATCATGAAATACAGTACATTCCCAAATAGTAGATGCAACTATAGACCTTGATGTCTAAGCTTCATGTTCAATCACAGTCTCACTGCTCCTGTTTGCTGCTGTAAAATGAATGCTGCTTCTCTTGAAAACTTAAAAAAAAAAAAAAAAAATGAAAATACAACTTGACTGCTTTGCATTATCCAGAAAATGCCACCTGAGCCATCATAGAACAGGTCGTTATTGGAGGCCAAACTATTTGTTTCAACAGATGAAAGCCTGAACAGTAATTTGAATACCAACTTTTATTTGACAATTTACTGCGTGACATCCGCTTCCTTTAAGCCCTTGAACTTTACTTTGATTGTAATCCTCACCCCGGCATAATTATAATGGTCTTGTGAAATTCTTAATGCATTTATCAGAAGAGCCGTGACATTATAAACTGTAGGAGGCATTTTGATTGGATCCAAAGAAAGCAGCAAATAAAAGGAAAAATGTATCTGCGGCAATTCTGTCTGATTTGAATATTTGAACCTCAACACTCAGTAGCGTAGAAGAGATCATTCAACGGGCCTCAGGCCTTGCAGAGCTTGCGATTATTCCAATGAGAGCTTAAGAAGTGTAGAGCATATGTGCGTAGCGTGTAGCATCACAAGTCATTTGCAATTCGGAGCCCTGATTTACAGGTGGGCATACAGAAAATGATCAAAGTCAGGAACAGGAGGATTCTGTTTGAATCTATCAAACTGTGGCTTCATAAGGCAGCTCAAAGTGAGAACGTATCTGAAATGCCGACGATAAAATGGAGCAAAAGAGACGAGACGGGCTGCATATCCCTCTGTGGAAGTTAAAACCAGGCCATGTATGGATTCTTAAACATCCCTTCGCCATGTCACACCGTCTCTGAAGAGATTAGCAGCATATGGAGCAGGACGCTTAGAATTATCAGTAATGCTGAAGTTTAGCTCATGATTTGTACAGCAAGAGCAGATGATTCCCATGTGGTTGATCCAAATGAAAGTAAAATAATAATTAGGGAGCATTTTTCATGAGAAATTACTTTAATTTCCATTCACAAATGAACTTCAATGACACATTTAATCAGAGAAAAGGGGCAAAAAAGGGGGGTCTGGTCTTGCAATGTGAAAGCTGGCCTATGGTACCCATCAACTGTATACTAATTAAACTTCTTTTCTTTCACAGCGTCCTTCAACAATTTCAAAGCTCCATATCAAAGGAGCTTCAAAGTCAAAACCCCACTCTGAATTTTGACGTGACAGAAAGAGCATATATATGAGGACAAGTGACTGCGGCACATAGCCTCTGTCTTTTTCTGCAGAAGCAGCGCGAGACAAAACTCATCTGCCGCATAATATGCATAAAAAATAATACCACTAAGAGAGTGAGAAAATAAAACAACAAGGTCTGGCTGCAGTACACTAAGGCTAAATATCCTGAGTAAAAGGTTTGAGCTGAGCTACTAAGCACCCACTGCTGCCACAGAAAGAGAACATGGATGACTAATGAGCTTAATCGACTTTTCTTTTGTTGCCCGGCATTATTTATGGCATTAAAAGTTTATTGATGAGTGTGATTAAGGATATGCTAATATTTCTGTAATTCTACAGTGGGCAGAGCGATATTGTGCAGATGTTAGTGCGGAGCGCATCAACGTAGAACAGAGAAATGGGATCAGCATGTGGTCAGCCGGGTGGAGAGCATTAAAATGGGGGATGGGGAAATTTCGCTTCGCTAAGGTCTCATGGTCATCCAGATTAGAGGAGAGGAGTCCCTGAAGGGAATCTCTCGCTGGCATCAGGACTTTGGACTTCCCAATAGTTAAACTCCAGGCCATCCCCGTTCTCACAGCTGTATACAGCCTTTGTGGCCTGACTGAGTCATATTTTATTAGCGTAACACATACAGTAATATAATTAGAATTAAAGTAAAAAGATAACTTCATTCACTGTTCATACAAATTGACCCTCTGCAATTACACGTTGCCACTCTGATTAAAAGACATAACTTATTTTTTTGTTGGACTTACACTCACTGTCTAATCATATAAAATGATGGTGGTAAATATAAAATTAGATCTGCGCGGAATCAAAAGGGATGATAAAACAGGCCGTAACCACAAATCGAACTGAACATTATGTACACAAGCAGCAGTGACTGCTTGGAAGCTTCTTTTGTACATAATTATTATTGAATCATAGGGAGACACTTTCCAATTAAAAGAACAAATGTTGGTGTTTTTCCTTCATACTGTAAGTCAGAATATACTCCGCGGCATTGACCAAGTCTGCCTCCTGTAAGTTCTTCATCGACCTTGTGCTTTAGGAATAATTACTCCAAGGCTCCAAAGCCTGGGATGTTTTTGTCAGCTGGGAATTTAATGGACTTGATGAACTTTCTTTGTTAACGGAAGCTTAGGGTGCTGCGTGATTGCCTCCATCGCACTCAGTTCCACAACGCTGACGATAACGCATCCCATTTGCACAACTCCGGTGATACACAGCCCGGGTGAACTCCTGTGATGCAGTGCTGCGGGGGAATAAAAGGCAGGTAGCTACATGTTTGTGAGCCAAGGTAGACCGGGGTGAGATGAATGGGCCCCGGAAAAAAAAAAAAGAAGATGTCGATGCTAATGGCAGACAGATTACTTGAATCCCAGATAACTGAAAGGCTAGCTATTTCCCTCTGCTGCCGGTGTTTGTGCAGGGTAGGCCAAAAACATGACTGATCAATCCCTATAGTGAACTTGAGGAAATGAAACTGATATCGAACTTCTCGTGTAATGCTTGATAAATCAGAAAATAATCCCCAAAATGTCCACGCATTCAAATTAGTGCATTAAAAGACACAGCTAGTTGAATTTCAAAGTGAAGCACCAAAATAGCAGCAATAATACAGTATTTATAATCTAAACAACACAAACACTAAAACGTGATCGTGTAATGAAATAATCTATCTTAGTTGGTATATTTCATATCACACAGCACACACAGATGGGTCTAAAGAACCCACATGTGAATCACAGCACGGGTTCAGACTGTGAAAGTTTGTCTGAGTAGGACGTGGGCAGACGAGGCAGCGCACTTTCAATTTAAAGCGCTGCCCAACATGAAGCCATGAATCTGAGCTTGCCCAGAGGTAAGAGCAACCAACACTAATTATCTGTAGCGCGCTGAGAGGTCAAAGCTTGTGTCGTATTAGTGTGAGAAAACACAGTTTTTCAATTTATAGTCCATACTGGTCTGGTGCACTTTTAGTAATAAAATCTTAAACTGGCGTTACACTCTGGGCTCGGATACTATAAACCCAAACGAGCACGTTTCCACCCTCAGTTTATTCCAGTTATGTAAACATCCAGCCTTTCAGGTCTTTATTCAACTGACACTATAAATTTGATAACTGCGTCATACGGGAAGACCAGTGATCCAAAATAAAGCTCAATTTAGGCACACTGCGCAGAATCGCTTTTCAATGAATGCGTCTGGGCCTTAAAAGGACTTTGGTCCAAGGACATGGTAAGCTTTGAGAGGTCAGTTCTCCCTCTGTGCAAACCTTTGGGCTATTCTCTCACACTTTGATCTGAGCTCTGATGGTGGTGTGGCAGGCAGACTCAGGAGTGGAAGGATTAGGGACAGAAGGGACATGGAGACTGACAGCTTCTTTTGTATTCATTATATCCTCATTTCAGGTGTGACTGCAGACACCATGCAAACCAAAGGCTTCTCTAAGGTGTTCTTTTTTTGGCTATGAAATCCTCACACTTAAAAAGAGAGATCAAAGGGGAAGCGGGCTCATTGATAACAGTATAATGGTTCACTTTGAGAGAACAGGCGTTTTGCTGAGATGGTGGCGTGGTTCAAACTGCAAGCTATTAGTCATGCTGTCGGCTCATTTCCATATGTGTCTTATTGTCTCATGGGCAAAGGCTACTGCACCTACTCACATTTATTGCACTCAAGGTAGATATAATGATATTCACACCTACGGCAAAAACACGCCTTGTATCTCTTTGTCTCCATGTGAAAAGGCTCTTGAAAGGTGACAACGTGAGCACACATTTTAGTTTCGTGCATCTTTCTCTGATGAGCTTTTACCCCTTGCCTGTCTGGAGTGATATGCAAAACTACATAAAAGCACGGCTATGTGAGAAATCATTATCACGACAGGCTATGCATGAATTCAGTAACAGAGACTTAGTTTATGTGAGGTGACAAGGACTGTATTAAGATGAAATAAAACAGCATGCTTGTTTGGATGCATTTATTAAAGTCTCTGCACCACTGACACATCCTGAACCTCAGCAGCTTTGATTATTAAGCTAATCATCAATGTATTCTCAGCCACGGTTGTGGAATTGCAATATATATATATATAAGACAATGTCTACCCAGGGATTAGGCCCCGGGCTTTAATTAATCAGTATTAGCTTTAGCTGTTAGCCATGGATTTGATGTGAACAGTGTCCCTGTGTCCTCTGAGTGTCAGCAAAAATATGAAGTTAATGATGTCCTATAGACATGGAGGAATATTTTACATTTTCTTCGAATTGACATAGAAATTCACACGAGCTGCCACAGAGGACACAGTAGCGCCGGCTACGGGGGGGGTGTTTCACTGATGGTGGGTGTGGTGTGACTACAACATCGCTAAGGTGGCATTTCTGCCCTGTTCCCCCACGTGCTCTTAATCCACTCCGTTTGAAGATCAGGTGGACTCAGGCCGCCGGGGTTCACCGGATGTAAACACTGCATGAAGCTATTTACGACAGGATGAACTGTGATGAGGACGCCCCAGGAGCCCTAATCTCATCCCATGTCCCTGCATTTTCCCTCCTCTGGAAATCTAGTCTCAACTAACCCAGTGGCAGCCTCTTCGTGCCAAGCTAAAGGGGAGAGAGACCATAATATGTCTGCCTTGTCACGTCGGAAAGTTGCTTTATTCGTAGCAGGTACAGGAATATGGGGGATCAACTGATGTGAAAGTGCTGGTAGGAGAGCTCCCTAAGGCTTGTTGCCATCTTCAAGTAGTCCTGTCACTTTTACATCTCAGTGCAGGATATGGATATAAAGCATAAGGCTGTAAAAGCAGTGTTTTGAAACATTGGGGCGTTAGTGGATTTATTGAGTGTAAAAGCTCTGCGAAGGATTGCCTGTTCAAAGTATCCACCTTTAAATCCCAAAGGAGATTTATTTCACTGAGCGTCCAGGTCTAATCAAAATCTCCTCTCAGACACTAGCTGGATAGAAAACATGTTGACACACTCGGATACATTTAGCAGAATATACTCAGAAATATGAAGGAGTAAGGGCCTAGTGTGTGGGAGCATGAAGCTGTGGTCATCATTAAGGTGCTTAATAGACCATGTCGGCTGTAGGACCTGACAGGCGAGCTGGGCAGAGTGGAGGATCCGGAGAGAGGGTCACCTTCATGTAGCGACAGCCCTGTCACGCTGGGGCCTTGAAGGGAGCCACAATGCCGCACTAGTCTGTCCCAGTCCATGCATATCTATGATCAACCAAGCAGAACAACAAATCCCTCACCTCCTCTAGACTTCAAGAAAAACAACAAAAACGTAAGACTGGGAGAGATTTAAGGCGCAAAAATGGAAGTGGAAAGGGAGACTGATCTGTAAGAAATTTGATGGCTCATATTAATATTGAACACAGCTCTGCATCTCAATTAAAGCAAACAAATGTATGTTCTGGTTTTACTTTTACTACAACACATATATGCAATGCGGCGCACGTTCTGACTGTGTGTGATTTTCATTAAATGCGGTTCTATCTTGGTCTGACCACAGGTGCAGCTCCAAATGAGAAGGAATGAGGAGGGACCCAAAACCCACCAACATCCCAGAAAAAAAAAAAAAGGGGGGGGGGGGGGGGGGGGGGGGTTTGCATGCCACTCAAGGTCATGGTGACTTGCTGCAGCAGAGGCTCTGCAGGTTGATTGAGAGCTGAGGGAGAGGAAACAGGAAGGTGACTGAGGGAATCACCAGGTGGCAAAGTTGAATTATGGCACCGCGTCCTGCTCTGTCCATCTTCCATGCAGGCTACGTGTCACGAGATGTTTTTTCATGCTAGGCACTAACCAGCTAACCGTAGAGCGCATCAGCTGGTCAGGAACTTGAGTTGTTGCTGTGGTTTGATTTGAGCTCTATGGATAACATTTTCACAAATGGCCAGCGGATAATTTAGCTAATTACAGATTTCTAAATGTGGAGTTCATCATGAATATTGATAAAGCATTAATTAGTTACTAAAACTGGAAAACCATTTTCTCTGTACCAAATACATCACATGTTTTTTGGAGCAAAAATGTACTGCATCACTTCATCGGAGAGGAGAGGATTCATATTCGACTGAAATAATGGAACAGAACAATTCTGTCATTCAGGAAAAGAAGTAAGAAGAAGAGGAAACAGCGGAGCTGTTTTCCGATCACATTTCTTCCTCAATAATGTATTAAAACGAAAGTCAGAGGCTCGAGGTGATGCATGGGGAAGACGACATCATGTGGGCTGTCATCTCTATTCCGGACGCATTCACATTTCTTTACGATTTAGCGTCTTTCTGCGAAAGCCAAGGACTGTTGCAGAAGTGGGCTCAGGTTGGGAGCCATTAAGCCTTCACATTTGGAATTTGGAACCACAATGGCCTTGATTAAGCCGCAGTGATCTGATGTGCGCACTTCTCTCACATCACCCCTCTCCAATTGCATAATACAGCCTCTTCACTGCATTGGTGAATGGAAACTCCTGTAGTGCGCTTGCTTTTTTAATTGCTCAGTGACTTTGCAGTGCCGAGTCCAGATTAAAAAAAGAGAAAACTTCCTGTAAGGGAATTTATCAGATGAAGTGCTTTCTCAATATCCAAATTGATTGTCCTCTGGCGATACTCCAGAGATTTTGATGCTCTCCAGATCAAAAAGTGCACTCTACCCACCATGTCAACCTTTGTGCTGAGAGCTGTACTCACACATTAAACATTTGCTTTTTGCGTCCCACTAGATACACTAGACTAAAAGAGACTGTATGCACATTGGTTTTGCATGTTCTCCATCTTTGCTCTCCTGCGAGGGGGCTTAGACCTTAACGACTGAGAGCCCCAGATTTTATACCATGCATATTGTCATTACTAGGGGTTTATGGATATGACATTAGATATTAAGCTGAGTGAGATTCGGAGGTTATCTGGCATTCCAAGCTGTGAGTGAAAAGTCGACCCATGAAACAGGATTCACTCTGTGTTCGCTCTGGCAGCCACTTCATTCAGCATGCGGCATGGTGACTAAATCTTTCTAGATTCATCTGTACGTGAAACGAATAAGGTAGATACAGGTACAGTAATAGCTGATTTAAATTTAAATCTGCTCCGTGGTCTTGACGGTTGTGGTATCATTCATAAAAGGCGAGTGTGACATTTACGATATTAAGGTCACTGGTTGACAATGAAAGAAATGTTTAATCTGCTAAATTACCCCATGAAATGATTACTTCAGTAGGGCTACTTCATAATGATTTATTACTAACATGGTGTATAATTTTTAATTAACTTGGAACGGGAGAAACTGTGCAAGGTGGGGGTCTAACTTCAGGACTAGCTGCACATTAAAAATCAGTTGTGGGCTATTCAGCTGCGAAATGCTTCCTCTCTCCCAAATGAAATCACCAAACGAATAGCAAACACAAGCCTGCAGAGAAATAGTTTATTTTTTGCATCGTGCCGATCATTCAGGGAAATTTTTATACACAAGGTTGACAACAAAGCCACAACAGCCACGCTAGAACTAGTTATCCACAACACTAATGACTGATACTGTAAAAATAATCTGAGTCTGGACTCAAACGGCGCTGCCAGTACATGCAGTGCAACATTCAATGGGCCAAAAAAGAAACAACTTAAACCTTTGTGGCAATTTCCAGAGTGAGGAGAAAAAAAAAAAGACAATCCTCCAGTGTTAGAGCTAATATATTTCTCTCATAAACCTGTGCAAGGTGCTGCATTGCCTCCGGAATTGCTGAGTAGGCCTAGATCGAGCCACTTTGAAACTGTGAGTCAATCAGCTCAGGCCGGGCACTGTGCATCAGCCCTCATTGGCTGTGACCTTGGGAGATAATAATGGCACTAAACTGGGTGTATGTGCGGGGTAATAGGGCCATGATTAAAGAATTATGTAGGAGAGCATAAACACTGGCGTGTCTGCCAATGCACACAATCATTCACCTAAGCCTGTGGGATGGGAGACACTGCTGGGGTTTTGATAACAAAATGATGAGGGAGGCACTGCCTGGAACTCGTGTACAGTTGTGCATACAGTGAAAGAATTAAGAAGTCTCTTGGCTGCCCTGATGTTCTCAGACTGCTGAATTGGTCAACAAAGCATGAACTGTTCCCAGTCAGCTGTCATCAAACCAAACAACCCCGATCATAAATATGTTCCAAGCAGATGGGGACGACTATAAATATTCATTTTTTTGAATTTATATATATATCCTGGATGTAGACACACAGTTGTGCACTTCTGAACCATACAAAGAACTACAAACACTCCCAAGGCTCCCAGTGCCTGTCAGCTCTCTTCTTTATGCATTCTCTTTGATAAAACACACGGGAACCAATGCGTTAACAAAACAAAGGAAAGACTTGTGCTCGGTGTGTTTTAAAGTAAGGAAAGCACTCTGAAAAAATCAGAAGAAAATCTGCAGCGAAAAGCTTGATAACCTCAGCGTCGACAAGAAATAGTTACATCGCACTGTTGAAAGAAGTTACAAAGGAGAACGACAGTCAAAAAGAAGTCGAAATGATTCAAGTTAGAAAGAACCCAATATCAGCAACAAAATAAAATGAAAGAGGGCTAAAGTTTATTTATGGCGATATGGAGAGAAAAAAAGAAAAGACTGTTCCCTATTTCTTTTCTTCAAAATAAATCATCACCGCTTACAAAATATGACATTGTCCTTTAAGCTGACACCATAGATCGTTTGTGTAGGCAGTTTATTACAATCCATAATTATGTTTTATTGTTAAGCAACCATTTAGTAATTATAATGGGACCAAAGGAGGAAGTTAAGTGATGCGTATATAGGTAATATAAAATATAATGGAGCTTAAAGGAGCTGGCCGGGATGGGTGGATAGTTCAACATGACTTTCACTTGTTCCCGATGTGAGCTCAATAGTTAATGTTTTTTGTATCCGAGACTCCTCCACAACCTCAAAATGTCTCTTCTGTAACCATGACGAAGAAGATTCCTTTAACTTTGACAAGCATTTATTTCAACCCAAATATAACCAATTTATTTATATGCCAAAACTCGCCATAAACTTAACCTGGTGTTTGATTGTGTTATCATCACAATGAAGCTCTGGTCTCCAATGAATGGAGAATGATAATAAACCTTTGTTTTTGTTTGAAGGATCTGTTGAAAAACACCATTAATGAAGTTAAAATTTCATTAAAAAAGCCTGAATCATTTAAAAGGGGGATAGCAATTATTATCAGCGAAAAGGAGACAGCACAAAGGATAGTTCTTGCTGTTTTTATCTCCTTGAATATCTGTTGTATGAGCAAAAGATTTGGAGAAAGGAGCAGTGCATTTAGTAATCCCTTTAGTAGCCTGACAGAGTATTCATTTGTATGTCTGAATGTGATAACACAATATATCCTGCTGTATATTCATGTTTGGTGCCTTGCACATAATTGCTACTTTTCCAGTCAAACAGCAGCAAATGTCCAAAAAACTCTTATTTCGATGACGTTGATCGTAATCTGTGATGGCATCAAATTTCTTCTGATGAAAACATTTTATGTGGAGCACAAGAGCCAGGAGAGACGGTCCCGTGTACCAAACTACGACAGAGAGACTTTGTACTCCGACCAAACACTCCTGGACAACCAGCGACTATGATTGAAGGCTGCCCGGGTGCAAGCTTGGTGAGGTGGAACTCTGTGATGGACTAGAAAATTTCAGTTTCGTAGACACGAGTCCAGCGAGGTCACCACCGCTTCAAAAAGCCCAAAATGAAAGTCTGAGCGGCTCTTTGAGGTCCAGGGCCCGGACTCCACACGGAGAGAAATCTGATCAACACTTGTAGTGGAGCTGATTAGTGCAAACACATCATTTCACATTGTTTATTTTTCTTGGTGCATCATCATTCTCATGCCTCGCCCTGTAACGACAACTTCAAAGGGTGGCACGGAGATGCTGCAGTGCCATTTCTATCCAATCAATAATAACTAAAACGTCCATCTCTGACTGTTAAATGCTGCCAAGCGTGTCAGAACAGAAACGTGGCACCAAGATTGGCGACGCCGGAAGATGACCGGATGATACGTGACGAGACGCGAAGGCTTTCCCGGGCTGTTCATTTGTATACGCTGTGTGGACAGTCCCATCCGCTGGAAGGCACTCCAAGAATGACCAAACACACCAGAGCAGCAGCACGAGTCGTTAGGCTGGAGACGGTGCTGCATAAGTAATGAGACGGCCGAGTGTGTGACAACTCTGTCTGGCTGCGCTGACACACACATACAGTACGCTGTATGGCTGCTGGCTGGATCTGAATGGTAATTAACCGTAATGATGTAAACAAGAACTCATTCCACAGACGTCCGCCGCGGATAAACATCAATCTGTTACAGTATCTGTGAGATTTACGCAGCTGAGGAACAACTGTCAAGCTATGAGGGAGGCCGCCTTTTTTGCATGTAATGTATTTCACGTCCTCTTTTTTCCCGCTCGGCTCCTCAGATCAAAGCAGAAGCATTTATCAGGTGGTGGGGAAATGTTTGATGAGCACGACGAGCACGACTCTGAAAGGATGCAAGTCTTCTAGAGGAGAAAACAGGCTTTCAGGTGTACAACTACACACAAGACTAGGTTATTTTTTGTTGATGCTTCGAACATATTGGTGTAGCTGAAAAAGCTTCAAAGCAAACAAGACACTGCCGTCCGCATATCGAAGTTTCTCCTCTTGTTGGAAACAATGCCAACGTAGCGTCCCTCAGGCAGAGGACCGGAGACTTCCTTTGAAAATCAGCCTTATTGCAAAGGACCCATTCCGGCACCACCTTTATCCCAAAGAGATGGTGCTAATCAGAACTAATTGTCACAAGCAACTGTTTCCTTGTGTGGATCCCTAAGTTTTTGTCTCTCTCGAAGTCAAACCAGAGGAAGAGGTTGGTATGAATCACTTTCCCATTCCTGTTGTGAAGCAGAGACAAAGATAGACAGCGCTGCCTTTTGTTCTGCTGTATTGCCCACATTCTTCAGGTATCCTTAAATAATGCATGTTTATTATGGTGTTCTTGTCTCATGGCGAATGGCAGGAAAGACGTCTGTTTAATCAACAACTTCCTCTGACAGTCCCTCTGTTGGGCGTGAGCTGTCGCCTCTATTCTCAGATGTTACCGCAGAGGAATATGAGCCTCATAGAAATTCAGGGGGCCGTCTCCAGGAGCTGCTCACAGCCAGGTACAGCAGGAGAGAGAAAAGATGAAGTGAAAGCAGCGTGAGTGTTGAGCCTGACTCTCATTCTGCTTGACTGTGCTTTAGTACTTAAATAATTTGAAGAGCCTTTATTATTGTCAGAGTACATTAATCTAGAATGAAACTGCTGCCATTTCCCTCACAGAGGATGGAGGTGGAGCAGCCTTTGTGGGAGAGCGGGTTTGTATTTCCAATGATTGCTATGCGCTTCCTGTGCTTGTAATCAAGACACTGGCATGCTCACATCGGCCCACTCCACATGGACACTCTGGAGATTACTGCTTGAATCCCCATCAACTGTGATTACCCCTCTTGAGGTGTGCAGGAAATGTCACATTTTACATATCCTAATATTTCACCTCGCGTGAAGTTCTGCAGTGTTCTTCCCCGGAGTGAGGGGGGGAATGTCAAGGGAAGATGATGTGTCAGGGCCTGAACCTGAAGATCCTCCTCCCGTCCTGGTCGGCTCCTTCTGAATCGGGGCGCTGGGGTAATTGGGGTTCCGATGGTCATTAACTTGGACTATGTGGCAGACCACCACAAGCACCATCAGTATAATTGGATCTAATTGTCCCAGTGTTGCCAATGATTCAGATCAGACAAATAGCATTGACTAATTTAAATGGCGACGTGACCTTTTGAAAGCTTCAGTCTAATTAACCTTTGGCGATGCATGCAGGTACTGTATGTGGAAATGGGCTAAAGCCAACTGCCGGCCACGGACGGGGTCGGGTTATAATCACATATTGTAGCTAATTACCGATTGGGGAATGACAGCAGGTGAAATCCTCTGTAGTGGTTTTATTTTTTTTCCGCCTCGTTTGAGTTCAGCATCTGATTCTGCTCTTGAATTTCACAATGACTAGACCCCTGTTCAACGTTGTTACAATGCTAACATCTTAACGAGAGGAACAAAAAAGGAGCAAAGCACAACGTCCACGTTGAACCGACTGAACAACCTGATGGTGATGGTTGATTTTTTAATTTAGAAATAAACTACATTTGCTAGGATAGAATATGCCAATAGGCTCACTTTTATATGTGAGACAAAAGACAGGTGGAAGAAAAACACATTCACCTGACACTAAAGGCAAATAGTTTTAGTTTTATCTCTTTGTCACAGCATTTAGCCACCCTACTCTTCTGTGAAATATGGGGGTTTTATCTTTACAAAGCACAGGCGGATGCAGCATAGCACAGCAGCCAAAAGTATATGGCAGAAGGCAGGCAGCTAGAAGATGCTATTCAGTAGAATCTTGGAAATACGGTCCAATAAAGCCTTTGTTTTTTTTTTGTTTTTTTTTTTTTGGCCATTAATGTCACTACATAATTGCTGTTGACCTCGTGTTCACCTGCAAATTAAGTTCACCAAACACTGTCATAAAAAAGGAGATATTAAGTTCTACTCCAGAGCAATTCAAAGTAGGAATTTAATGAAATACTATGTAATATGGAGACAAAAGACCCAACTGCGTTCTGTAAGCAGATCCACGGGGAGCCTCTCATTCTTCTATCCCAGTTAATGGCACAGTTTACTTTGCTCTGATCAGAAGCCAAGTACATGCACAATCAAGCCTCTATACTTCTCTCAGCCATTATATAATTAAATCTGGAGTCGCTTGCACTCGTGGACAATAATTTATGAGAAAGGGGGAGACAAGTGGATGGAGGGAAAGTTTGCACATGATCTGTTCAGTACATAAATGAGAATTAATTAATCACTTGGGGAGCTGACATACCAAAACAGAGTAGGGTGGGGTACAAAGTCGTTACGTTTTATTTGGTAGTATTTGGAAGTATAAATAATGACAAAGAACCCGCAGTGTAGTTAAAAGCAGCAGTAAAAAAACAAAAAAACAAAAAACAACACATTTTCTGATATCACCGGTGACCTACATTGATAAAGGCGGATCAGTAAAAGCTATTTATAGTACATCTTATATTATTCCTGAGGACAGAGGAGATGCTTTTGAAACTGGTGGGTCAAAACGGAATGTAAGACGAGCTTGAAGTCGATCAGTGTGTTGTCTATCTCAAAGACACCTTGGGGCATGGCTGCTCATGCCTTTGTTCTTCTTCGCCGTCCTTGTCATGTCAAACAGATCATCTCATAGGGACTGTGCTACGCTTTTTGGGAATACTGCCGGGCAAAAGGAATGGAAACTAATGCTCCAAGCAGCCTTGGAATGAGCCCACAGAGAAGGGTGGCTAATCCTATCATTCTACACCATTCATCTCCAATCCACTTGGCTTTCAGCATTTTTCTCAACGGGCAATTTGTGGCTTCCCTGCTGGATCTCCTCAAAGCCAGTGTGTTTTGACTACAAAACACTTCCAGGGATGCCTGGGAGTCAGAGAGGAGGCCACTAAACACAGCCTGCGACCCCGTCACTGTCCACAGTGACAGCTGCCAGCCCACTGCACGTCGCCAGAAATAGCTTCATGTCGGACACTTTCGGAGAGCATCAAATTGTGGCCTGTCAGAGTCAAATTAGGAACAAAAAGGAGTCTCAGTTGGCCGTAAGATCATTAGTCAACAAATAAACCGCTTGCCGTATCTCGATGGTACATCTCCTGGAGACAGAAACTTTTGATATTTTGTCTCGACAAGACACCAACCAAAGTCTCAAAAAGAAAGGGTAATTAAATGAAACAATAATGATGTTTTGGGTAAACATGGCTACTCTTTCATTCCAAAGGTCACAGTCTATGGGTTGTTTAATACGGTCTCTAAAATGAAATACAGTCTAAGGCTGAATGGCTTCCAGATGGTGGCGTCTCCGTCCGCACAGTCTGTCTCTTTCTGCCTGACAGATGCTGCACTTGCTTCCAGGGAAGAATCTGAGCAGCCTTCCATGACTAACCGAGACATGGGACCTGCATTACCCGACTCCTCAGATCCATGTGCTGTGTGGCTTTTCAGCTCTTTGGAGACGAGAGGTCCCTCAGGGCCTGACTGTACACAGATACAGTACACACAAAAAAGCAAAAGCGAGTGCATTGTTAAAATGAACATGCACGCAGGTGAATAATTTGTCTTTCACCAGAAAATAAAAACCTAATCGCAAAAGCAAGGAGTGATTCTTCCAGTCACAAGATAATGTGATTATCGGGTTTCACTTGGTGGTGAAAAACGTGCATGTTTTAAACACTGCATGCCACCTCACATGAAAGTACACAAATTATTTTTTTCTCTCTGTTGCCTCTGCTGAGTAGCAAACTTCCCCCAAAAATATTAGCAGTTTCCACACAGAGCAAAAAGCATGATGCGGTCTACATATCACAGCAGCTGTGATTTGATTTTTTTAATATGTCCTAACTCAAATACTGATTACCTGCTTGAACATTTTCCTGCTATTGACTGAGTTATTATCGCCATTCACACCCAGAATTATCCACCAAAGATCCATATTTCTAGCTGCATTTCCCTTTTTTGCTCTTCAGCCGAGCCTTCTTTAGAAGGCACACAACATACTGTAGTATAACAAGCAGTGAGCAGAGGAGGGGGCTATTTGACAACGGGCTGCTCATCAGCCCAGAGCTGCAACTCTACTCACAGGCTGCACAGCTCCCACGGCTCCCCTGTGTGATGTTGCAAAGCCCAGCCGGCGATGCTGGCATTCTGACTGTGGGCTGTGGTCAGTCAGAGCCCAGGGAGCCGTGACAGCCTGCTGCTCTTTCAGCCGCAAAAAAAAAAAAAAAAAAGCATTGAGGCATGAGAGTCCTCTAGGCAGAGAAGAAATGAGCAGAGAACATTGCAAAACAAAAAACAAAACAGAAGCATATCCACATATGCCCAAGGACGACTCGCGTAAAAGACACTGTATGTATGCACATGGGCACACATGCACGCTATCGCTTTCCAGCATGCACTGCAGCCAAACGATTTGGAAAACACAACTGAGCAGGCCATCCAGCCATCTGATATTTATCCAGCGACTAAGACAGAGTGAGGGTGTTAAAGCCTGGACTGATCCAGATAGCTCTCAACTTCGGTGGAGGGGTTAAACGGCAGGTTTCCTGGCTCAGGTTGATCGTCATTTTTCATCTGAAGGCCATCTCTCACTCCGGCATCGGACTGCTTCCCGTACTTAGAGTTTCGCCCTGTGGGCCTGGGCTAGTCCTATAAACAAAACGTGCACATCTGCCTTTACATTTCAGCCAATATGGGCTTGGTAATGTGAGTTTCATGACATTTAATGCCACGTTGAGCATTATCCAAACAGACAAGAGGCCTAGGACGGTTTAGAGAACTTAACAAAGAACCCAATTACTTCTAAAACCTAAACAAATACAGACAGAGTCCATACTAAAGCTCTTCTGGGCCGCCACACATGGGTGGTTTCATGACTTTATGGACCTATAGACATTCAAATAAACTGTTACTTCCAAATGACTGCTATATTATGGTAAGAACACAACACAGAAACTCAGAAACAACCCCCAAACTCAGACAGGAATTGCCTTCGGTTGTCTGAAAGTCACATTTCTGTCTTCCCCGGTTCCGTCCCAGTAGAGCTATAAATCAGCAACAACATTACTTAGGGACAGGAAAAGCTCTTCTATCAAATTCCTGACTTCTGGGGATAATGGCAGATGTTCAGTCATACACACTGAGCTACTCTTAAGTAAAGGAAACACAATTCAGGGCTGAAACTCAGTAGTATTCCCTGTAAACATTACGCCTTGACATGCTACAGTCACAGGAAGATTTCTGATGTGATGACTGTGGTGGCTGTACTTCTTGGTAGCCTAAAGGTTGGCTTTGAGCTCTAAGGAACGGGGATTAACTACCCAGCTCTGCTTCTTTTTAATCTTTCATGCTCAAGTTTATTTTGTGCTAGGCTTTGTTTTGACTCCTATTCCTCTATAATGCCCTGGAATCCCCATTAGTGAGCCAGCTGTCTAGGATTCCTAAATGCAGCGCCCCTCTTTTGCCCACTTTGTAGACCGACTTGGCGGGGTGCCCCTCTTCGGTGAGGTCTCTTGTTTCTCTCACACAGCGAAGCTCATAGTGAGAGCCTTTTCAGATGAGTCAAAATGAGCTTAGTGCTGATCAGCTAACCAAAAACTTGCACTCTTTGTGCTCCAAACCGAAAGACTGCAAGACTGTCTGTCAAAGAAATAGAACTAGAGAGCCCTCAGAGCCTCTCTTCGAGTAAGTCTTGCATATCGAGGCAGGCTTGAGTAAAACTAAAATCAAGGCCACATCCTCGCTTGAAGAAAGAAACAGCTATTTCCCTTTTACTTGCGGTAAAAAGGTTTTCTGTTGTCCTTGCAGCAAGGAGAAACAAAATGGACTGTGGCTAAGATAATGTAATGTCTAGGCTCAGACCAGTCAATCGTGGAACACTATGGTTTTCACTGAAGGCCTTCTCAGCTGTATAAATACATCAGACAAGATCCAGCCTGCTCCCTGTAAAAACAGAAACTCAGTCTCTTGTAAATATATAGAGTATTGGAAAAATAAATCAGGAGATGGGCCGAAACTAAATAAATCTTTGTAATGTGCCAGAAACACGGCACGGATTGGGGCGTTTGTGGAGGACAGAAGACAAGATGGAGGTTTATTTCTGCACTAAAGCCCGAAGGGGCCCAGTGTTTTCAGTTTTTCCTTCTGCCCGTGAAGCTGTGGCCCCCCCGGAGTAAATCATCCTGCTGCTTTATATAACATCGTTGTGGCTCATCATTTCTTAATGGACGCAACAGTTATGAAGGAAGTTTAAAGATCAGCAGGTATGCCGCTGATTTTCATATAACTTCAAAACACTTACCGTAACTGCTTTAGTCATTTGGCTTCAAAATCCATTCACCTCCCACCTAGAGGTTTCTGCTGCTGTCAGAATAAGTCACCGCCAGAGCAGAACTTTCTTAAATTCATTGCTGCTGAAACTGGCACTCACCTAATATGTCTCCGCTCTCTATTGATAACTACTTCCATTGATTGGCAGTAGGTTGGTGCAGAAAATGTGATTTGTGGCTATTTGGTGTGAGACTGATTTGTTTACCTTCTGTGGGCAAAGCAAATCCATACATCACGTGGACCACGCCGAAAACATATGGTCCAGAGCAGACTAGAAGCTGGGAGTGTGTGAGTGATCGCCAGCTGCCAGCTGTGGGTATTTTGTTGTTATTGTTTCATCCAAAGCCCTTATGATTCAGCCACATTAGCTCAAACCGTGTGCTTTTCCCGTTTCACAAAAGATGAAAACGCTCCTTGAAGAGGTGGCAGAGATGTACAAAAGAATCTGAAAATACTTCTTGGATGCAAATTTCTTGAGTAAAAAAAAAAAGAAAAAAGTAAATAAATAACAAATGTCCCTTTCGCATCAAAACCACTGCAGAATTTAAGAAAGGTCATAGAATCCTAACCTCAAAATGGTCCTCCAAACGACGACAGCAGAGTTAATCACTGTGGCAATATGGGGAGGTGGATACGTAGACCTGCTTTTCATTTAATCACAAGCCAAAGTAGTCCACATGAAAAGCCTCCATTTGACAAACATGAAACATTACCATTTTGTTGTGTTCTCTCTTGCTTTTGTTTAAATAAAGAAGATTAAGGTTTTTCAGAACTGTATCTACAATGAAAGACGCTAAACCCTTTTGTTCTTGTACTTTTTACCAATTCTTGGAAAAAAAATTCAAAAACGGCTTTTGTCACTGAAGGGTTATTCACTGTCAAACAAAAAATACAGCGGTATATAATTATTTCTTTCAAGCTGCACATAACCAAGACAAATTTCTCCTCAGATGAGTGCGTACTCACCACAGTTCTCAAGCCGTTCTCCTTCATCAGGCTGAGGGAGTTCTGGTAGCAGGAGGTGAGGTCGTTGGTCTCGGTAGGGCCCACATGACCTCTGGCCACTGGACCCACGGTGTGGATCACATCTGTCGGGGGGGGAGACAACACACAAAGCTCATTTCAGCAAGGCCTACTTCTGGCAAGGTTACACAGTTGGCAGCATTTCCAGTTGTGTTATGCAGCCTGAGGATAGCCCAAACCCAGCTGAGCAGCCGGGCCGAAGTTTTGAGGCTCTGCAAAATCATTATCAACCACAAAACATGCTAAAGTTTGTCCCCACAATGAGACAAAGGGGACAGCAGGATCAACCAATGGCCTGAAATGAAATCATTTATTCAGTAAATGAAACGGCAGCTTAGATAGAAAATCAATTACAAGATTCTTTTATTCCATCTACTCAAATATTCATATCTCTCATTGTACTCGCTTTCCTTTCACATAGTAATGTCTTTACCTGTCAATCACTGGCCTCCTCGTCTGGTAGGGCCAGACTGAGGAATGTGGCCTTTTAATTGAATCATAAGAGTGATGACAGGAAAATATAGAGGAAGAAATCTTTCACATTCTTCCCGACCACCCTTGGCCTTCTCAGTGTTGGACAGGACGGGCCACAAATCAGTACACAAGAATTACTGCATCCCTCGAAGTTGTTGCATCAATGAAAAGGAAATTAATCATTTTTAACAACAGGGGGGGGAAAAAAAAATCCCTGAACACAGTAAAAGGGAGGAAAGCAAAAACAAGAACATCCCTTCTCTCTGCATACGTACAAGATGTTTTGACGTATATAGCTGATGAACCCTCCAAATGTTCATTACAGTCTGAAGCAGCATCCTGCGAATCCATTAACTCATGAAGTTCACGACTTCTGTTTACAAAACGACAGAGTCCAAAACAAACGGCTTTTATTTTCAGTCGGCAGTCGCAGCTGGTGGATCTCAATTGAGCAGCTATTAAATATGTATTTATGGAAATGTAAACATTTGCACTTCAACACATTAAAGTCATAACTATTTCAGTGGAGTAAAATATCGTGTAGTGCAACTATAGATGATTCACCTGGTCCCAGTGGAGGCGACAAAACAACCCATGTTTGAGCATAATGGGCTTTTTTTGTTTGTTTGTTGTTGTTTTTTTGTTGTTGTTGTTTTTTTTACTTCTAATGTGAAACATTTAGCCTCACTTTTCCCCAGAATCAGTCTAAGTTATATTACTTCTCCCTTTGACCATAAATCATTTACAGATCTACTTTAGTTCTCAGTTGTTTGTCTGGTCAGGTCAGGGTCAGTGTGATAAGATGAATGTGGAACCGATATAATCAAGTGGCGTTCACTGCTGTTGCTTAAGGTGGGAGATTTTGTGTTTGGGAAATTGAAGAGATGCGGGGTCTGAGTGATCCCCAGCCAGGCTGAGGTTGGGCTGTAATGAGAATGGAGCTGTCTGAAGTATTGTCTTTTTCCAGGATAGCAAGCTGAAAATTGCATCGCACAATGTGGTTATAATGGGACACGTGGCAAGTTGTTTTTCGTGCATAATTCATGAAGTTTTTCACTACAAGAACGGCAACCCGCCAATTAGAGTGTGGATAAGCGCCAAAAACCAGATTACTGGTGAATTCATGAAATTTTAAACAGTTCTTATCTCACCAGTACTGATGTCTCCGCTCGCATCCTCGCCACTTCCACATCAAATAAATATTTATACAGCTGTGTTTCTGTGAGGTGAAAGACATATCTCACTTTGTAACTAAGGAGGGATGTTAGAGGAAGGACTGTCAGCTGCTGTCGAGCTCGAATACCTCCAGCAGCTCCAGTATCTCGGCAGACACCAATGACCTCTCTGCCCTTGGACTTAAAGAGGAATTAAGGGGGTATTTATTTTGTTCAAAGGAAAGGCAGACAGTCACTGATTATTTGCAGTGAGTTGTTGGAGGTCATTAAGCTGCTGTAAAATCATAGGAATTTTTTAATCATAATTTTCAAGACCTCCGCAGAGATACATAAATATAAATTTAAATAATAAGTTTGGTGATAACAACAACTTTAATCTTGTCAGTGTTTAGCTATAGCTATGGACAGGTTAACCTTGAGCATACTCTTGCCTTAAGAATCAAGCTTCCACTAAATATATAAAAATTCTTGATTTTTCAAAGTGTTTGGAGACTCAGAAAATTATTATTTATGACCACACAGTTAAATCCATAAATTATCCAAAGATGCTGTTTGTGATAAGAGTTTGAAAAGCTCCATCCAACACAGGTTTTTATCATCATTGTTATTCTCCTGGAAGAACCCCCAGCTTTTAATATAATTGGAATCCATTAGCTGACAGACGTTGCGTATCAGTGTTTTGCGTTATTGAGAAGCACATACCAACATATGTATATCATTATCTCTGTCCAACCTTCGAACAAGAGGCACATAAATCTCTATTGTGCAGGGGCTGAAAAGATTACTGGCAGTTCTCCTGCAGTGCAGGAGGCTGGGCTTGATTGCAGGGATGATAGCGGATGTAGGAAACATCAGGAGAGATGTCCCGATGAAAAATGTGAAAAGAAAAACTCTTGTTTAGCACATCGAGAGGAAATTCATCAGTCGATATCAGAAATTTCTCCAATATTTCACACCAGAAAGGTAAAATAGGGCTCCACTGGTGGAAAAAAAAATATATGAAATAAAACATGCAGACAATTAGGAAATAAAAAGCCTGTGAATTTAAATGTATCCACGAAGAAGCAGGATGGAGCTACAGAGGCTAAATTACTCAACATGGCAGAACATATACAGAGCATACAGAATCTGTCATTAAGGAACTCCTCTTTATCAATCCCCACTGCTCACACTTCCTTCAACACCCCTCGCCTTGCCAATTTCATCAGTAGTTGATGAGCTTAATTCTTAGCAATGTTTTTTGTGTGTGTGTCTGTGTGTGTTGTATTCTTTTTTTTTTTCCTCCCAGAGCAGCTTCTCCACAGATACGTCCACTGGATTTGTTTATTGTGGTCTCTTGCTGAGGGCTACAAGGTTAATAAAAGAAAAGACTGATGATTGCCATTCAAACCGTGTCTCCTTTCCCTGGGAGCCTATAGGCTCTGCCAAGGAAAAACAAACAAAACCGCATAATCCCTCGGGTTTATTCCTTTTTTAATTTTATGTTTCCTTTGTATAAAAGTTTAAGGTGTGAGGACCCAGCTCGACTCACACTGACTGACAAAATCTATTGCTGTATGAGGTCGACATGCTCGTTCTGTTCAACCTTCAACGGGACTAAATTACGTCCCTCAGCGTGTTTCCGTGTTTATCTGCTCTGTTACAGTGAGCAATTAACAGGGACAGTTTTGCTGGAAACTACATTTACCATTTAAAACGGAGGCAGCGGAGTCTTTTAATTGTTTACAGTTCATTTAATCTTAAGGTTCGAATGGAGGAAATGCTCCACAGTGCATGCATTACACCGCCTGCTCTGGACTTCAAACGTGTCCTGATTAGCACACATTTCTCCCATCAATTCTAAAGAGTCAATAAAAGGGCTCTGAAATGGGGAAACATGTAGCAAGCTGCACAGCCAACTGAAAATTGGTGTTTCTAATCTTTTCTTTTTTGTTCAGGACTATCACAGGAACAAATTATTTGGTCATATTTTCACAAATCCTATTCACACACAGCAAAATAAGAAGCTTTATGCTTATGGATGTCATAGAAACTGCATTAGTGGATATAATTATAACAACACAAATTCAGAGTCTGTGCAGCGTTTGTTTGAATACCCTCAACAGCAGCTTGTGTGAATAAGCGTTTTCTTTAGTCTGTAGAAGAGAGCGTCATATTTCTGTTACAGCAACCGACTCTGGAGAATAATGAGGCAAATAACTGAATGAAGGCAAAGATGCTATTAAATATTTATCCATCAGGTACAGGGTGCTATAATAACAACAGAAGTGCAAGTGTAAGACATAATTCTCACATACACCTCCTAAATCAGACTGATAACAAAACTTTGTGTAAACCAGAAAAAAGGCCTCTTGGTGGCGTTCTCCAAACCCTGATAATTATTAAGCGCCGTCGTGATGTTAGAAACCATGACACGAAGCCACCAGGAATAGAAGAATTCATATTAATAACTGACATTGCTGCACAATTTTAACACATTACATTGCGACAAAAATTTGGGTCAGTAATTTGGGACAATGTCACGCAGCTGTCACTCATAGAGCCGATTCTTGATTCAGCTCACAGGATAGTAATGGAGGGAACAGAACTAGATTCCCATCAACTAGTGTGCAAAAATATATCATATTAAGACTGATAAAGGCTTATTTAATTAGACTTTTCTAAGATAATGTGTATTATTATGTCTAATAATGATGTTTTAAAACTGTAATGGAGTATTTCATTCATGCTGGAGATGAAAAGAAAAACGTCTAAACCACAACTGAATCATTTCCAGAAAAAGACACACACACACACACACACACACACACACACACACACATATATATATACACACATAATAATAATAATAATAATAATAGGAAATCATTAAAAGGCTTAAATGAAGGTCATATTTTCTTAATACAAATCCATTCAGATGTCTTAAACATCTTGACATATTTCTTCAAATTGCAAGGGGGCAGGTTCGCACTGTAGAGCTGCATTATGTAACAAAATATAAATATCGGATGTCGACTCAATATTGGCACATATTTGATAGTGAAAGCTCAGATCAGGAGCAAAATCTACAGCAAAATATAAGATTAAAAACTGTGATTGAGATGTTACTAGCAGGAAGTGATTTTCAGTGTGTCTGAGCTGTTCAGGATGGACTGGACACAAAATGACCCGGTAACACACCAACTACAGAGCAAGTGTGTGAACATCACAGATGAGCCTTAATAAAATATTCCTCAGCTCTGGGAAAGTTGAGGATTAACTACCAAGGGGACATGCTCACTTCAAAGACGCCACTTTCATAGCAACTAAAAACGCTTTTGAAATATCTAGACTTCATTTAGAAGAGAAGTGCTGTGGTATTTCAGAGAGGGACCAGCACTCCACAGTCTAATCAATCTTTCATTTTTACTTGCCCATCCTGACTTTGAGGCTGTTTTAGCTGCTCCATGAAATAACAATTCCCAACGGCTGGAAATACTTGAACACGTTTACAGCGTTGCTGCTCCTCAACGTTCACACTGCTGCCAAAACTTTGCAGTATGAACATCATGAGCGCCAAACAGATATGTAGATATGAGAGCCTTATCTCAGTCTGGTATAATTCAGAGGTGCCAACAGATTATAATCAAAACAATTTTGCTCTGCTCACAGAAATTGCCTCAATCAACAAAGCATATAACAACAACTTACAGCCCATTAAGTAATTCAGGCAGAAGCGAATTTAAACATAGTCACAACCATTATGGGTGAAGCCAGATTTCATATGGAGAGTGGACTGTTAGCTTATTAGTTTGTGAAAGCTTTAGTAAGAGAATTTAATTCTGACGCTGAAAATCAGCTACGACGCTGCGCGAACTGCACTCTTGATTTCCCTGCGGTGGCTGAACTGTTTGGAAATTATTTTTAAGTCAAGAGGTAGCTCCTTCTCCATCTAATTCTCATTTGTCGTGGTGAGCCAGTGCAATAAAAACACAGGGATTATTTTAAAAATATGATTATGCATAGCTCCCTCATTAACAGGAAGTGCTGTTTGCATAATATCACTAAAAGCATCATTGCAATGAGTATTAGACCGCTAATGAAAATTGAATTGTGAATTGAAGCTGGCTGGAGCATCATGGCATCAGATTTATTTATTCTTTTTCACTTTTGAAGAGCGATGAAGTAACTCATCGAAATCTTAATAATCTTAGCTGTACAAAGTTGAAAATCTGTTGTCACTATTATGGCGCACGTGTTCGGAAGTTAATTTTCTTGTTCGACACTGATTTGCGTTGACAGCCAGCCAAAACAAATCTTTTAACTTTTCCATACATGCTGCTTTGGATTGATGACACCTTCCACACATCCCGACATGACGGCAAATAACTGGCAGTCATTGTGAAGTGAGGGGGCTCGTCTATCTTTAGTCAATCACGAAACAGTCTCTTCAAAGAGTTCAATTGTGCATGAAGAAAAAGAAAAAAAAAAAAAATGGAGAGATGGCATCTTGCCTCAGAGCGCTGCGGCGGGTCTCAGTGCTTCGTCGTCACTGTGTCAGAGATGTTCCCAATCTGGCCACCACATCTGCTCAGCCTCTTACAGTTACAGATGACATCACAGATCCTGATTGGCTGCGTGTCTGAAATTGTTTGGTTGCCATGCACTTCTGTGTGTTCCTCATTTCTTAGGCTTTATAAGTTAATGGAGAATTTCTACACCAAAGTAAAACGATAAGATCGTGATACATTTTAACCCGATGATTATATGATTAATGGCACTCCATTTTTTCCTTCTCATATAAAAAAAAAAACGGAGTAGGCCACTTCTAGCTCAGAACTGAAAACAGGATTTAAGACGTCCATAAACATATATGTTTCTGATCCAACACACATTCCAATGTAGAGCTAATAACAGCGTCTGTAAGTGCAGAGCCTGGAGCAGATCTGGCACGCTGAGCACATCTGGTACCGACACCAGCATGCTAACGAGTTTGGCAGGTGAGGATTCATCTCCATGAGCACAGAGGGAAACAACTGGGATGTAGATTTACATCACAGACTGCTGAAGTTTTAGGTTTCTCCTCACTTACAGAGCAGCTTAAACATACTGAAGTGTTGACAGTGAGCCAGCGGAGGGGTAAAAAGTTAACATTCATTCATTCCACCGGTTCGGTGCCACTCCCAGCTCACATCGGGTGAGGGCGGGTTACACCCTGGACTGGTCGCCGGTCCGTCGCAGGGAGAGTTAATATTTCATTCTCCTAAATGATTCACCTTTGAAGCTTCGCTGAAAGGTGCAGGTTTATGTAAGACTGACAGTGTATGTGTGTCAGTTTCAGGGGGGTCGTTCAGGTGACAGAGTCGAAGTCATAACATGACCCTGAGGGTTGTTGTTTTTTTTTTTTCTTCTTTCTTTCTTTTTTTTTTGGAGAGTTCACTTTTAAAACATTTCAACAGTATTCAGGTGAGCGCATTCATCAGCGCCCTTCTTTGCGCGAACTTGTGTGACCCGCTAAAAATAAAACCAATAAAACCTGCATGTTGCTTTTGACAGTAGATGCCCACATGACCGATCGCATTTCTAGTAATTAAGTGTATTTTGACGTGATTGCCAGTCTGGACCTTCTCAGCATGCACACAGCTGTTCCCATGTCGGTCGCTGAGGATTACTAAATGAAGTGTGTACACCCACTCGGACATGGAAACTGGTGTTGTCATGGTGACAGAGAGTGCAGAGTGATCCCCTAATGCTTGGTGGAGCTTCAGTCTGAAGGGGGGGGGCTTTTTTTATTTTATTTTTTTTTATTTTTTTGCAGACCTGGAATCATCTGCCTCACGCTGAGCAGATCCAGGCATTGGTGCATTAATATTCTCTTCTTTAAAAATGGATTAAGGTATCTCAGTGATTATTCATACACTTGGCTTTCAAAGAGCTTTTCCATTGTGAGTGTCGCTGAGATTCTGTCACACAGGCTAAAGGGGGTAAAGAGCCAGAGAGGAGCAGCACAGGATGACGACAGACCATCAAGCACACGTGCAATATCACAGGAATCTTTCTGCCAATAATGTTCATATAGACCCAGAATGGTAAAAACTTCAGTATGTTTATAACACAGATCTGACTTGCAGCTCATATAAATGAACCACTTTTGGATGTGAAAGATGCCGAGGCCTCTTTCAGTGCGTTTTTTTTTTTTTCCCCCAACAGAGAGCGGGTAACTAAGTGACTGAGGCATCGCGTGGGGCACACAAAAGACATGCAAGCAACCACAAACACAAACACACATCGGCGCAAAGTACAGTGCAATACATTTCATGCTGCCTTCAAATGCCAAGAAGCTCTTCGAGTAAAGGAAAATACCACTTAATTGGAAAGCCATCTCTCAGCCTGCTGGTGCAGTTTTCACTGTCCTGAACAGAAGGCAAGGTGTGTGTGTGTGTGTGTGTGTGTGTGTATCCAGGGGTCCCATGCTGAAGGACAAGAACATTGGGGGTGTGATGATTGTTTTGCTGTACACATGCTGTAAGAATGGCCCTGCCAGTGTCTACAGGGACAACAGGCCCGGGGTAGAGACACCGCCAGCTGTTTCCACTGCTCTGGGCTTTCTATAACATTCCTCTCAGCTTGAGCGAGCTGCCAGGTTACACTGCTCTCAGCAGAGCTCAGGAGCTCTGCCGCTCCCTCGTTTTCCACTCTTTCTAAGCAGTTTCTGAATGTTTTGAATACAGTCTGAGGATGAGAGGAGCTTTGCAACGTCTGAGTTGAGACTGTGGCTGCACAAAACAAGTCCCACACCTACAATTTGGAGACTGGAAGAGTGCAACACAGTACGACAACAAGTATATATTGCATGAGTGCGCATGGATCTGGTCAAAAACACGAACAGGAAGGAAAAATATCGACCTTCGATTGAAGAGAATAAACATCCACCATTTCTCAAATAAATACACAAACACAGGATCTATTTATGCAGCATTATTCAAGAACGAACAGAGACTTGTTTTATCTACTCAGAGCTGCTATGTGTGAACAAAAATAGTCTTGGAGTCGCACACTCTTCGACCTCATGGACTCACATGTGGTGATGTCGCCCAATACCAGCATGCAGGGGCACTGTTGTGTAATGCAGGCCTGCTGGGTGACAAACTGTATCCATGTTGTGGGGAAAATACAATTTTGCCTCTTCCTGCACTGACACGAACCCTTTTATAAAACACCTTTGAGAGGCACACACAGTACGGAGCTACGATATTTTGTTGTTTGCCCTGTCATGGCAGCGCTTTAAACACAACCTGCTTTTTAAAGCCGTGTTTGTTTTGAATTAATGTCAAAAACTAACCACATACAGCTTCAACCGGACTTCCATCCGTGCCACTGAACATTAGACTGTGATCTTGTTACCTTCATCTCATCCTTTCTCTGATGAGAGCATCAAATAGCCGGGGCAGTACATCTAAATTCTTCAGGGGAGCCGGTGAGTCGAGCCTCATGAATCTTTCAAATGTAAGGAAGGTTTGCACTCTCTCTCTCACACACACACACACACACACACACAGTTGTACACATTCATACATTCATTCTGCAGCTGCATGCAAATACTAAGTGATATGGTCTTTACAGATGCTTTACCCATCATTTCAATTAAGCCACATGCAGCCGACGTGGATTTGATGGAGAAAGGAAATGCGGGTGGTGAGATTAACCACACTCTCATTCCAGCAACATGTGCCACACGCTCTCCAAATTACCCTAATGACAGTAATTATAAAGCCACATTAAAGTCTGCGTTCGGGTAAGTAAGGGTTAGGCAGTGGGAAGAAACAATAGGTATTGTCTGGCTCTGGTATATATTACCCTTACCACCAGTGAATTAACAATCTCTGCGCTTTGTTCATTTGTTACAGAGATTTACTGTAATCCTGATTTAAAGAAAGGAAACTGTTCTGTGAATGAATGTAAGAAATCACATTTATGATTCAGAACAATGAATGTTGATATTTTAATCTTGTGCCAATTGATACCCCGAGAAGTGTTACTTCTACTCTTCTTACTAAAGGAAATAAAAAAGATACTTTAAAAAAGAAATGTACATAATAAAAAAAAAAAATAAATAACTGATGATGTGTTAACAGCCAGAAAATAAAAGCCTCTGTGAAAATAAATTCATTTCTGAGCTGAAGCGGTCTAAAGCGAGCTAAAGTCATCTAACATCTGCAGGATGAAGCACAGATAGAACCATAAACATTTTTTTATGTCTGTCTGAAAAAAATATGTTTTTGTATATTCAGGAGAACCTGAAGTTAAAACATGGGCATTTATGTATCACAGCATAAGAACTCAAATTAACCCCGTGGACTTTTCCAGACAACAAGTTTGTTTACAAATATAAGCTGAAAGTGATCCAAACGCTTGATCCGTCCTCACTGTGCCTTCCTCGTTAGCTTCTCCCTTTTGCTTCTAAACAACTCGAATAAGTGGGGTACTTTATAGTAACGCCCGAAGCAGATAAATATTTTTGTTAATCAGATAATAACTTGACGTTCTGCTCTTTCAAATGAATGATGAACTCTGAAATCTTGGCAAGTGAAGTGCGGCCTTGAAGCGTTGAGAAGGAGAACACTTTTTTTTTTTTTCATTTGCTTTCTTTTATTTTTGGAGTTCAAAGTAATATGATAATACCAGAATGCCTTTGAAAATCTTGTTACTACATATATAAATATATATGATATATATAAAAACTTCTCAGTTGCTAACATGCTGACATTCAGGAGGCTGCAAGTAAGAAAAAATCTGCAGGGGGCTGCATCATCTCACGCTGACAGCGCTGCTCTTTCCCTGGGGCTGGACCGAGGCCTGTCTCCATGCGAATGTGAAATGATTATTTAATCTGGCCATGTTCCGGAAAATACTCAAGCATCCTCTGTATAAATAACCGCTTTTTCAAATTAGTTATTTCTGTGGGAACCAGCAGTGAGAGGAAAGGGGCGTGGTGCAAATGTTTATTCCCTTTTCGAAGATGAATCAGAGAAGTTTGTGGAGTTTGGCAAACTGATTTGTTTGTAGATTGCTCAACTGTAAAACTGCATCAGCTGGTCAGTCTAGCTGTTACTTTGTATTGTGTCCAATTTCACAATAAAACAAACAACACAGTTATGTGTGTCGCGTGTAGGCAATGAGCAGCGACCTTCAGGAGTATCATATGAGTCAAAAAGACGATCAACAATTTCCTCGTCTCCCTCACTCCGTCAGGAGCTTTGGTCCAAACCTCCTCCAAACAGACAGCCCACTTATCATTTCCTTTCTCTTCCAGGGTGCCACTCATTACTCATGTATTCATAGCCTCTGCAGTTTAATTACAAGACTAATCACAACAAACTATCTCCTTCTCGACTCAACCAGCTGTGGGCCTGAGGGATTGAATGCGGCTAATCAATTTGATGTTTGTTGTTTTCTTCAGGATTACTGCTGCAGCTACACAGAATTCAGTTCCACGTATTATCTAATATTGACTAACAATGTCAAAACATATTAAGAAAAGCAGGACAAATCTCACAGTTTCTCTGAAGAAACAGCAGAAGGGAAGCTGTGAATTCTTCACTGATTTAATAGAAATAATAATTCCTATTCACAACGTCGGTCAGATTACAGGTAAAGGAAACCAAGGCAAATATGCAAATATTAAGGTGACAGGAGTCTTTTTTTTTTTAACACTAGAAGGATCAGAAGTCAAGCTTCAGTTCCTCTTAGAGGCAAAGTAAGCACCGACCGTGCCATCTGAGCACAATAACAGCATTCAGAAAATTCATATATCTTTTGTGGACACTGGCTTGTTCAGAGTATGATCTCCAAATAATGACAGAAGAACGACCGTGGCAGTCTTATTCTTCCCCGAGAACTGGAGTATGGCTTTATTACTGCTCCAGCAGACCATCCTCTTATCGGTGCCTGTTTCAGGTACTGCCATTGAAGGAGTTGTGACAAGCAGCCATCTCACAGGACCTGGGCCCGTAAAGGTATCACCCCCCCTCACTAACATTCTCACATTCAAAGATGGATTATCTACAAAAGCATCAAAACTCGGCCATCAGTGTGAGGCAGCACTGACAACTTCTGAGAGAGAGGCTCGTTGAAATAAATAGAGGGCATTCTCACTCATCTCTTCTTTCGGCCCTCCTCAGCCCTCCCTCCAAACACCACGGAGACACTTTCAGGGAGCCGTGTTGGATGAAGAACTGCAAACCAACTCCTCCAGGGAGGGAGACTCGACAGCAAAAAAAAAAAAAAAAAAAGCACCTATCTAGTAGTGGCGCACCTGCTTCAAAGGACAGAGAACACACAGAGTGTGCCGAGCGCCGGTTTGTGCAACACCACCAAAAGGTACAAGAAACACGCTCTTATGGGAATATATTACTGATAATATAACACATGGACGCAGATCAAACAACCTGGAAGACAGTCGAAGTTAGCTCCATGGGAAGAACATGTGTGCTGGGTGCTGACGCTTTGGATTGATGGTGGAGTAAAATCTCATTAGGTCCCTCGTGCCAGCCCAGCACTGTCTCCTTCCTTTTTGTTTTTCTGCCTTTGTCAGCCTCTCCTCCTCTCCTTCCCTCCAACTCTCCCTGCAACTCTCAGTCAGTCTTTTGTAAAAGAAATCTGTTGAATTGCTGAATTCTGCAAAAGGTCTATGTGTAGAAAACGCAAGGTCATCCGTAGAGCTGGTTGGCTCTCCACCTGCTTTACTGCAATTTGTTTGCCGTGTGTGTGTGTGTGTGTGAGTGTATCTCATATGCAACCATTTTAGTTCTGTGTCACGCTGTGCATACACTCACTTTGTTTCCTCCGACAGAAATGCCTCACCGGGGAGAAGCCTTTAGCACAGCACGGACAAACTCGTGCCTTTTAGTGGCATGGGAGATGCTGAAATGCGTACACTTTGCAGCCTGTTTCCGAGCGTCACACTAAACTTAAGAGTGTGACCTTGCCACTGCTTTGCAGAGGCTTTTCAAAAATGCTGAAGTGACTGTTTTAAACAATGGATAATGAATGCTCTTTTCCCCATTCCTCTGAGTGGCTTATATATCTGGTCGCGTCATCAGACAAGTGATGTTACACAACAAATGTGTACAATTAGACTTAAAAAAAAATGTTTTTGTGGGGGAGCGTAGATATGAGAGAGAAACATTTGTGAGAGTGGTCTCATCTTGGTTTAAAAAAAAAAAAAAAAAAAAAGAAAGGGGGGCAGAAACATGTTGGCCCCTCGGCTGCATCGGTCAGAGCCATCAGATAAGCAAAGAAAACACGAGATAACAGAGTGCTGCTAGATCTCTCAGCAAGCCTGCATTAATGGCACTAATGGCACAGGGCACTTTAGGGTGAGCTTTTGATGACACAGGCATCTGGGTGATGTTTCCATATGTTCAACAAACACGGGAGGCCCTGTCTAGCTGGGTCACACAGGAACTCTGAGCAGCCTTGGCCCCGGCGCAGCAAAATGATGGACGGGAGACTATCCCTGCTCCCTCCCCCAGCCCCTATAATTCAGAGCAGTCCAGGCTTTCGCACAACAGTCTCTTGTTCTTGAGTATTTTGGCAATCAGAGCCACATGCTGCACGGACATTTATCTTACTTTCACAAAAATGTGGGCTTAATGAGGTAATTTGGACTATGATGCTAGATTGACAGGGCAGAAGAGCTCCAATGTGTGGTCTCCACACAGCAGAATACGAGTGCAGGTCCGGGGCACGAGGGCTCGTTGTGCGCAATAAACCGTGCAAGCTGGATCTTTTAGGTGACACATAAACAGGAGAGCGAGGGGAATTGTCGTGGGACCTGGTGGCGGATGGAAGGCACAGTAGGACTAACAGGAAATGTTGTTTTACAGCCAGGTTACAGGAGGTGAGCTGAGCAATCAGCCACCAGCCTCACCCCAGCTAAGAGAAATCATTTAGCCTGAAAGAACACACGAGCAGGTCTCCCTTCCTGCCAGATCTAGCAGATGAATGCAACTGCCATAGTGACCTTTAAAATATGCTTCACCATCTGATTTCAGTTTTAAGCCCAACAAGAGCCACCAATGAAGATAAGTACAGAGACAGAGAGAAAAAAATAAATGAAGACGCTAAAAGAAAAAAGAAATCCCGGTTATAGAGTTTCACACTGTCGCTGCTGATCTCATCCAGGGATAATCAATTGAGATTCATGCCATTTGTTCCTTACAAAAAAATAAAATAAAAACCTTTATTTTATTTTATTTGGGTATCAGAACAAACGGTGTTTTCCATTCACGTATGTTTGGGCAGTCAGAGCATATGGAAGAGAAAAGGAAAGAGCAGACTGGATTCTCTTGGACCAGAGAGGCAAAAAAAAAAAAAAAAAAAAAAAAACCCAACATAAAAACAGCTTAAATCCACCGAAAGGCAGCCAAAAACACACAGACACATCAGCCAGATAGCACTTCTTCAAAGTAAACCTGCACAGGATATGAAATGAAATGATGAAGAGCAGGTGAAAAACATTGCACACATCAGTGCTGCCGCTCAGACAGAGCTGAAAATAGTTCTCCTCACCTGACTGGAGAGACAGAGAGAATCCAAAGGATGGACAGCAAATGTCGGTCCGCCCGCACGCTTCAGGATAAATGATGGATACACACGAGTTTCACACTCCAAAGCCTCGCAGCTGACAATTATATAACTTGGTAAAGTGAGGTAAAGATGATTCAAGTAGAAAGATTCGGACACATTTTTAACTTCATTAAACTGTACGAGTTACTGGCAGCACAAATTGTCTGTGGGATGTCTGAAACGTATTCCAAAGCTCGGCCGGGCAAAACATCTGTCCGCGTTATGAGGAACAGTCTGGGTTGCTGCACTCAGCCACATGTTTTAATCGCCGTCTCGGCTGTATCGTGTTTTATTTTGTCTGAGTTTGGAGCTGAACAAACGAGATATTCTTGTCATGAGTAATGACAACTGCGGAGATTCACTTTGAAGGTAACACGGAATATGAGTGACACCGCATTGTCTTTAAGCAATAATAATAATAATGAAATGCAGCATGGACAATGAAGATAAATCCACAGGCTGGAGTCAGCCTTCACCTGCTCAGTGTGCAGGCAGGGGCTGTTCCCATTACTGCAATCACTTCTCATAACCATCACATGCATCAGAATTTATAAGACAAATATTTAAATCAAGATAAATATTATACGTCAATGTATGCCTGCTTAGAATTAAACTGCGTGATCTATTTCACACTGATTACCATGTTGCCATAGAAACAGTGGCCACAGAAATTATAGCCTGCCAAACTATAACTAAGTCACGTGGGCTGTAATCATCGACGTGGATCGGCATGAAGGAAGCTGCATGCAAGTAATCACATACATACATGAGGCTACATTAATATGAGTTGTCCTACATGCTGAGCCAGTATCATTATAATTTCTGCTATTTCACAGCGTTTGATTAAGTGCACATGAATAAATGTGGCTTTGCAGCCCTGTGAGGATCTAATCTCATTGGTTGTTTACAAAGCACTGCTCCTCTGAGAGACTTGATCAAAAACCACTTCTTCTGCACTGGCAGTGACATCATGTGCAAACAGCGAGTGCTGCAGTGGGTGTGTGTGGGTGTTTGTGCGTGTGTGTCTGTGTAAGTCAATGGGAAGGAGCAGCCCGGAGGCAGGGCCTTCTCCCATGTTGAGACTTGGATGAAAATTTTGTGCGCATACAGCAAAAAGCCCGTGACAGCGTGCTTAATTATTTCTGGCTGTAGCAGGCCCTGCCACTGACTGGCGGTGCCCAGCGGTGCCTGCCTCTCAGGAGGGGCAGAAACATGCCGCCATCTGGGGGTGTGTCTACCCCAGCCTTGTTAGCATGGGCCTGACTACAGATTCAAAAAATTACCTCTGAGACATCTTCAAAATACATACAGATCTTTGGCTACAGTAAATATACTGCCACTGCATTTCACCTAAATAAAGAATCAAAAAAAGAGAGAGAGAGAAAAACACGATGTTTTTCACGTTCCAGGATCTACAGTGGAGAAGAAAATGGAAAGGTAACCTCAGTGGGCGAGAAAATGAAATATGAGAGTGTGAAATGGGGGTAAACGCACTTGCTTGTGTTTTCTTTAAGCATCTGCTAAGGTGGGGTGTGACATTGCTGAGGTAGGCGACTGGAAGGGCACGATGTCTCCCAAGTGACTGAATGGGGAAGTTTCGCTCGCACATTCCTCTCCAGAATCTGAGCAGAGCCGTGGGAATCAATAGATTCCATAGGACACTCCTCAAAATGCATCTCAGGGCAAAAGCTGCTTTCTGCCCAAAGTCTGCCCTGAATTGCTAGTTACAGCCACAGCTGACATAAGAGGAAAACAAAGATAGGTTTAGGTTTTCTTGCCATAAGTAAGTCCACAGCCTCTTTCTTCAGCTAGTCTCCCACTGTGTGACGGGAAGAAGCAGGCTGCCTGATGATGGCAGGCGCCCACCACTGACCTGGGAAATAAATCCTTTAACAGGTGGCCAGCGTGGAGGGGAAGGGCTAAATCAGCAGCACACCTTCCTGCTGCCGCAGAGGCTGGCTGTTTTATATGCCTTAATTACACAGTCCACCAAAACCTTCACCTCCTTCCTGTCTTTCCCTGCACCCACTGCCCTTCATTCACCCTCTGACTCCGAAGGAATCGCACACCCATAAATGCAATCTTTCCGCCATGCAATAGTTTCAATTCCATTGTCAGGTGCCGGGCTAATATATTGGAATGCAACAATATGAGAAAGTTGGTGGTATTCCCCCCACAGAGATTATCCGGCATGTTTGTAATGTCCGGACAGGAATTTCTCAGAAGGCGGGAGAATGGTGTGTTGTGACATCCTGTGCGTCGCCATTCATTGATCCAGTTTCTGAATGATACTGCCGATTTTTGGCCCTTGACTCCGTGGGGTGATCAGCCATGTGTAGTTTTGTCTGTAGCTAAGCAACTGAGCATTACAGTGAAAGGGACCAGCGCTTGCGGCGGTTGCTAGGGAACTGCTGGAGAGTGTTACCACTTGTGAATGGCGTTTCGATATATCAGCCTCTAATGGTTAAGGTCTGACGGAGCTTCGCCTAGAAGGAGATGAGGGATCGGCAGGCAGGCAGCACGCTCCATCTCACCAGCCATACCATATGTCACAGTCGACAAGTCTCTGGAGTCCCGCGCATCAGCACACATAACAACCAGATGAAAATGATGGCAGGTTTTTCCTCAATAGGAGGCCATTTGCATAGAAGTGGAAACTGAATAATTGAGAGGTGTGGGAGAGAGCAGGGTGGCTGAATGGGGATGAAGGGATGTATGCCTGCCAGCCAAATCCATTAGCCAGGCCTTGCTTGGCCGAGGCAGGCGGCTGATGGGAAGGCTCTGTTATCGGACACTAAAGGACACTGGGGCTGGCCATCTCCACGCCTGCCCTCTCTACTCTTTGCCTCAGGGAGAGAGAGAGAGGCAAAGGAAAGGAGACAAAATGACAGAGACAAAAAGAGAAAGAGGGGGTGAGACCAGAGAGGTTCAATAACTGAAAAACTGAAGAGGTGTTGCCCTGTTACAGCTTTATAATTGGCCTGCAAGGGCGGTCAAATGAGAGGCTACTTATCGCACACAGCAGTTCCACAAGAATACTTGTCAATCTCTATAGCTGGAGCCTATTTAAAAGAGCATTAGGACAAATGAAGCGTTGAAAAAGAGGACACCATTTCTCTATTTAAGTGAGGACAGAACAAAAAAAAAAAAAAAAAAAAAAAAAAGAAGAAGTAGTAGAAGAAGAAGAAGAAGAGGAAGAAGAGGAAGTCTTAGACAATTTGATCCCAAGCAGAAAAAAGCAGCTCTGTTGGGTTCAGTATGGGGTTTAATTGCCCAGGAGAATATCTCCAGTGGACGGGCCCAGAGCTGCCTTCACAGAGGACATCTCTGCAAGACTAAATCTGCTTTAGTCACTTCCGCTCAAGTGACCCACGGCCATAAATAGCTGTCATATGTTGCACACAGTGTAAAGGCCATCATGGCAAAATCTATGAATTAATACATTGACTGGACCTGGCGTGACTCTGGTGAAGCTAGAAATTAAGACAGTAAATGAATTATGTTATCTTAACATTAAACTTCAGTTGTGTTTGTTAAAATGTCAATTTCAAAACAGATACTTGAGAAGCTTCTCTCCGATTGTGAGCAATGACGTTCTTGGAGCTAATGAAGCTCTGTGAAATTATTTATTCCTCCAAGAAGCTCCATAAAACGCTCTTTGACATTTTTACTCTGAATAAAAAGACTCTAATGTGAAAGGATTGCTTCTCGAGATATGTCAAATAAATTCCCAGCCCAGAGAGTTAATACTATATTTGAATTCATCATTAGAAGTAACCGTGGACTAAAATTACTCTCTGCCATATGGAAGAGTCATAACAACTTGATGAAGCCATTGTATAAAACATTTCTGTTGACAAAATTCTTATTTTTTTGTTTGTAGGCGACACAGTTGATTAATACATTTTGAAAATGACTAACTATCAGCTTTTATAATTCGCTAAGCCGAAGCACAGCAGAGGCACTTTTAAGTTTTGATTTTGGAGCTGTTTGAGCTGGCTCCCTCAGTAAATGTTGTTTGTCTTGTCCCACACTGTGGAAACAGCGAAACCAAAAAGGTTACCATCCAATATTGGGCAACAGTGAGTGTATCAACTGCTTTCAAAGAGTACCCACTAATTCTAACATCTCTTTCCCTCCCTTTCCCCAAATTTGCCATTTCAATACGACTCTGTTAGCGGTTTACACTAAGTATCTCTGCATGGAAGAAAAACATTTTGCCGCAGTGATGCATTGCCAGTCAGATTTATGCTGCACAGTCTGGTGATCCTGGAGAGGGAGACATCCAAACAAAGATAAAGAGAGATAGAGAGCAACTGTGCCCTGAGACTGACACAGCTTGTACAAAATCCAGTACAGCATGACAAAGTCCTGGCTTTGAATAAAAACAGAGAGACGTGACTCAAAATAATGAGCATAAAACAATAACCATCAACAGGACTTTTCAATATAAGATATTGATTTGTGGGTCTGGGTCTAGTCCTTGCTCTTGCAGCTCGATGAATTGAAGGAGAAACAAAATCTACTTCAGCGAAACAGAACCCAAAACAGAAACTAATCACATTCAGTCCCAACCACAGGGATGGTGTATGAAGGAGGTTTCCTCTTCGACCAAACAAATAGAGAGACAGAGAGACGGGCCGAGACAGACAGGAAGCAGTGGAACATAACTCCTAATTGCTGTTCAAGGCCTGAGTTCCATTGCCCTTCATGACAGCAATACATGATGGCTTACACACAGAAGATGAGGGGACAGCCACTGGGAGCGCTTTAAGAGGATCCAGCTGTACGTGTTTACAAAGCTCGCATCTCCGAAAGCTCCCTCTGCCTCACACACTGGAAAATCAAGCATGAACAGAAATGCACAATTAAATTAGCTCCAAGCTCTGTTTAACCACATCTGCCAAATAAAAGACATTAAAAAAAACATCACCCATAAAATTTCAACTTCACGTCTCCCTGTCTCCACAAGATGGCTGAACAGAAAATTAGGCTGACGGACGTGCGGTTCCTTCACGTTAAGAATAGCATTCTTTGAGTAATACGGCGTAAGGTATTCATCTGTGGGAAAGCCTACGCTGTGAACACGCACATCATCTCATTTGCAGTTTGGTGGGTGGCCTCATCTGGTGCAGTTTAATATGTATTAAGTGAATAAATACTCAATGTGCATGGATCCAGCGGGACTCAAACTGCTAACCCATAGTGTTACTGCCGTGCTATTCAGTTACGGTATCAAACACACGCTGGCACTCTCTCAACAGCAAACTTGAGAAGCAGAACTCTGTCTCTTTCAGCGAATAATTACTGCAACATGGACCTTTTTTTTTTTATGTTTTAACACCATTTTGCCACTTCGGAATAAGCAGGTCTGGAAATCGCAGTCCATATTAAAGCAGGCATTTTGCAAGAAGAAATAGCAGCTATCATATTGGAGTGGCACTGAATTTTAATGAGCTTGGCGGTGTTACAGGAAGTGCATCCCTGCGAAGCGATGAAGCCTCATTTCCATGATTTTATATTTAATTCTGGACAGCAGGGACAGGACTTGATGTGGCCTAATGTGACGCCTGACATCATCTAAGCCTCGTAATTCTTTCCCTGACCTGCCCAACAATCATCTTTCTTCCAGGTAATTGCTAACATAAGCAAATCTTCAGGTGGTGCGAATTCTTTGGGAACGCTTTGCATGCACAAGACTAAACAACCGTCAAATTCTCCCTGCATTTGTCACAACTCCTTCTATTGCTGTTTCCTGAGGTGCTAAATTACAGTTTCTCCGAAACAGCGTGATTGAAAGACTGATTGATAATCATAATTGTTAGAAATGTGAAGGAAAATGATCGTGCTGATGCAGAAACCCTATAAGGTACTGTAAAAGAGGAAAAAAAAAAAAGATAACAGGAATTCATGAATGAATAATTAATTTAATTCCGGCTTAGGTTATCAAACTCACTGAGCTTAACGGAGGCCAATCTGAATAGGAGCAGCTGACTGTTCAGTATTTAAAAGATATGAAATAAGGTAAATGTCTCTTTGCTCGGATTCGACAATGTTCTGTTGAGATATCTGCCCAGAGGCGCTTTTATTGTGGTGCTTTTGTGTCACGCCTGTGTGTGCTTGCTCTTTTGTGTCATGTCTGTGTGCTTTATGTCGCTGTGAGTGAATATTTAATGAAGCCATGGCAAGCTCTCCACTGCTGTTCATCTGGGCATCGAGTCAGCGGAAAAACTCTCTCTCTGGTTCTGCCATCTGTTGGAATCAATAAGGGGGGCTTGAAAAAGCCCCAGCCACCGTTCAGGGCTCCAGCATGTTGACGATTAAAGCTAACCCCTCTCTCTGTTCATGCAAGTCCCCCCACCACCAGCAAGGTTAAATGGCAGGTGCTGAAAGAAGTATATTATATCCTGCACAGTAATGCTAATCCCTCAATTAAATTATAGCTCCTAAGCAGACAGGCCTTTCCTGGCGCTGCATCTCCGAAAGCAAAGCCCCGCGACATGTTTGCGCAGTACAGTCTGCACTTCATGCTGGGGCTTTGGATGGATTTATGGAAGGAATGATACTCTGCTGAAAGACAACAGTACACAATGTGTTTGTGCAGCGTAACTAGACATTAAAAGCTTTGGGATGTGCTTGTTTAGCGTGGCTGGAACGTTATGGAGCCTTCAAACAACAGGAACACTCAAAAATCCTCTTCGTCCTGTTTGCTTTCGCCTGATGTTTACAGTATGCGGCTGCCTTGAACGAGCAGCAATAGTGTCTGTCTGCAGCAGATGGGGAAAGACTGAAGCAATGTCCTCCTTCAGCCCAGAGGGGTGCTCCTCTTCTAATGGGGAAAAATAAGGTTGTTTAATTGTAGTTTATTTCAGAGCCTGATTGCTTTTATTGAGCTCCATTATTCTTGTTAATGAGCCTGTAATGTGAATGCTGATAATGTGAGAGCAGGTCTTTTCCACACGATGTGAGATCCTAGCATTTTCTGGCCACTA
Source organism: Echeneis naucrates (assembly GCF_900963305.1). Classification (NCBI taxonomy): domain Eukaryota; kingdom Metazoa; phylum Chordata; class Actinopteri; order Carangiformes; family Echeneidae; genus Echeneis; species Echeneis naucrates. Next base: position 3,553,081 of record NC_042525.1, read on the forward strand.
AATCCTTGGCTCCTTTTCTTAGCCAGGCATCTGTTTGCTGCACTCTGCATTGCTGTCACTGACCGAGCAATCAGTAAGGAGCGAAAACTGGATGTCCCGTGGTCCGCATTTCTTACCTGGAAACCGCCCCAGATGTGTTAAAAAAAAAAAAAAAAAAGCAAAATATGAGGCACCAGAAAATTTACTGGAAGATAGCTGATGGTCAGGAATGTTTACTTCTCAGAGAAAGTTACAGCTGAACATTCACAGATCTTTACAGAAAACTTTTTAGCATTATTTTTTGTGTTTGTTTAGTAAATAATCTCTCTCTCACTCTCACACACACACACACACACACACACAAACACAAACACCAGCATTAATGTCATGAGAAACAATTTCTTTTGCAACGAGCGAAACAACATTTTGACTGTCATTCGTATTTGGCAAGTCGACTGGCATTAAATTGGGTTATGCGATGACAAGTGTGCTAAAATGTTGTTGGCATTTGGAACAGGGAGAAGGCATTAGCATTACACAAAGAGTGCATTATGAGTGAATAATGCACTGTGGTACCAGTTTGGACATGCAGCAAAGCGAATGTCAAAACTCATTCGAACACACATTCTTCAGCTCATGGAGCCGCATATCACACCTAAACAAGGATACAAGGAATCCTGTCTTCTGCTCATTCCTTCATTATGATAACTAGAGAAACAGCACCGAGGGAGGCAGACGCCAGAGCCAGAAATGCAGATATAGATGATAGCAGTCAGTCAGCATGGCAGCAACCTGCTCATCTCGGGTCATAGGAGGACCGGAGTCTGCCTCGACATGAATTATGTAAAAGGCAGGAAGACACCCTGTCCATCATCCGGTGAGAAGACTAACTCCACTTCAGCTGAAGCAGGGGGAGAAAAACACACACTGGAACCACCTTAAATTTAACCTAACCATGACGGATATGTTTTCTTTCTACTTCCAGTATGCAGAAGCATTCACTGATCTTGTTACTGCGAAAGGAAAAAGTGCTTTGAGGGCAACTAATGACATCAGAGCCGTATAACATTAATAACTGCAGACAACACTTGATTCTTGTTCCACGACTCTGACGAGAACAACACTTATCTGGGCAGTTTGATGATGTAATGTTTGCCACACCGCAGTCTACCAAGCACAACACTGCAAGGTGGACTGCAGGGCAGCACAGTGGATCATATCATCGGACAGTTGCTTGGTTAGGAAAACTGCCAACTGATAATGGCTCTGTAATGTAATTACAGTCCTATCAGGGCAGTTATTTCACAGACTTATGAGAACACATTTTGCTTCACAAAGATCGTGTTCCATTCTCTGAATAAGCCATTAAATTTGCCTCAGACTGTCAGAGCCATCAAGCTTAAATCCTCAACATTATAATCATTAACTTGTCCTTGCAAACTATCAGAGAGAACGCATAACACTAATACTCTGATAAATTTGGAGAGAAAGAGGATGAATGAAAGACATTGTGAATTACTATTCACGAAACGGAGAGAACTGCAAAACTATTTTAAATCCTATAACTTCCATAGAAACCAAATCTTTTAATGTGGTAGTCCCATCTGCTGCGACTGCTGCCGTGAAGACCACGACTGCACATTAACACCCTCGCAGACACACTCGCGGGGTGCAGAAAGGAGGCACTTCCTTTGTGCCGAGGCCTCGATGACTTCTGAGAAAATGTAATAGCTGATATTATCTCACATTGCCTGTGTAGAAAGAAATAATGGAGGTCCTCTCCATTAAAGACCACATCCAAATGCTACAGCATTTCTTGTTAATGTATGTTTTAGAAACACGAGAGGAGAAAAGTAATCAGTGCCACTGCATGAAAACACTCTAAATATGAGCCCTTTCTTCTCTGATCTTGCCACCGCCACATTATCGGTTTTCCCTGTGAACTAGGCGGTATTCGTTTTCACTGAGGGTTTATCAGCGATGACATGCTGAGTACTCGTGTTGACAGAACAGAGGGTTGTTGGCCATACGCAGGCTGGCTGCTTCAAAGCCCAGGAGAGAAAATCTTTCTTTTCCTTAACGCCGTTCTTCGTTCTCTGCCTCTCACCTGTACATGTTTAATGAGCTGCAAACACACAACTCCACATGCACGTCCTCTCTGCTTTTTCTTCCTCATCCAATGTTCTTCCTGCTGGCATTCACAGTGCTCCAGAAGGGACTGAGGAACACGTCCATCCTTTGTTATCAGGATGCATTTCCTACCACAGCGCTTGGTGCTAACAGTCACTCTCCCACACTGTACGCGGTATACAGGAAAAGATTGTTGGCGTTTTAGTAGGAGTAACAATGGAGCAAATAAAAGCTTGAAAGCCGAAGTTGGGGTTCAGTCTTGTGAATACATTAAAAAAAAAAAAAAAGAAAAAAAAAGAGAGATAATAATTTAATGGCATATCTTGCATTTCAATTTAAGTACAAGAATAGGTCTAATCAGAACCCATTATCTTTTTTGTGCTGTGAAAAACTGAAATTAATTCTTTGTGTTGGAGGATTGTAAGGCAAATGAAGAGAATGTCATTTTTTAAAGAAAGAAGAAAGAAGCCCATCTTTCTTGCAAGATTGGGTTTTTCCATTTTGCTACTTCCTGTCAAAAGCATAACTCCATAAAACAGGACAAATGAGATTCCCTGAATAGACGAATGGTTTCTTCATACGTGTTGGATCTAAATCAATCATTAATGAGTTAATTTGTCATGGGGAAAGTATAAAACTCCATCACGTGGACCACGACGACTCCATCTCTTTGACAGGGAGAGGCAGATTTCGAGCAACGGCTGGCTGGCTGCCTCCTGCTGAGTGCGAGACAGTCCAGCAGCATCCAGTGTCTGAAAGCCCGAGTGTGAAGCGCTTCAAGAGACGTGCGAACTTTGTGCTGTAATTAACTGCATCATCCTTTCTGTGCAGAGGCTAACGCAGAAATGCTACAGACGCTGCATATTCTCATTTCCGGCCTCATTGAGGCCGCGCGTGCACCACAATAAGCCGATCACACAGATTATCTCTTCGTTTGTTTTGGCAAACCTTGTGTAAATGTTCAAATTTAGAAATTACTTCATTACGGGGGAAATGAAACTGCATGTTTTTTTTCCCCACTCTCAAGAGACCATCCACGGTATTTGTCCTGCTCTCTCATGTCAGCAAATGAAGGCTAAAACAAAGACTACCAAAAAAAAAAAAAAAAAGGAAAAAAGAATGAAACCGGAGTCAACCTTAATCATGCTTTATGGGAAAGTAAAATTCTGTCAGTCAGAGGAAATGATGAGAGGAGAAGAACAGGAAGGAGAGAAGCAGGAGCTGATTTATCTGCAGTGGTTTCTGTGTGAATAGTGGAGGAGGCCAGAATGTTCCAACAGGCTGATGATGTCTGAAGAGGCCTTGGACAGTGATTTATGGATCAGTGGTGGATGTGTTAATGGACTGGGCCTATGGAGCAAACCCATCCCAGGTATGGGGCCCCACACCAAGGATGGATATGCTCCATGACAGTCCCTCACAGCGGCACAACACATCATCACTGAGACTGACAGCGTTTTGGGTGTGTATAAACACAGGGCCCGGTGTCAGCCTCCGTTAAAGGATGAATAGGCCACTTGTGATGCCCTTCACAAACAGGCACATTTATACAGCGTGGCAGGAAAGCAGGGATTAAAACAGGTTGGGAGAGGTGTGTAATTTCACAGCTTTGTTCCAAAGACAGGCAGAGGGATCCTGAAACAAAGATGAACAAAATGACACGCAGGTGGCCGAGGTTCGATAAAGAAATCTTTCATTTAGATCCAAGTTTAAAGAGGGCGCACTGACTCTTTTTTTTCATACGAAACCTCGACTCCGTTGCCTCCTTGAACCGCCTCACAGCCAAAAAAATCGGAGTTGTAAAGAATTTCGTGAAAAAAGCAAAGGCCCTCAGAATTCATCAGCCTGACATATTGGACAGTGAGTGGAGGTTTATGTGAATGCCTGTAGGCATCATTAACGTAAAACAGACACTGACTGGCACAATATGAGCCGATCTGACACAAAGCAAGTAATGTTATATTAAACAAAGCCCGAAGGCAAAACGGACACCTGGTCTGACTTTAAAGCAGATTGTTCTGCCTGACCAAATAACAACTTCATGAGATAACCAATTCATCAGGGGACAGATTTCTAGAGATTTTTTTATGTCATCATTTTGCAGTTTTGATCTTCTTTTCTAGATAACGGATTAACGACGCTGATTTTTCTGTCACATATGTGCCTGTGCTTTAATGTCAGAGATTTTGAACGATTAGTTTAAAAATCACTTTGGCATTAGGTTTCATGGATATGGATGCTATCAGAGTAAAAACTATTTTGCCCAGTTCAAAGATAATTTATCATGACTATCAATCCATCTTTGGCCAACAAAACGCACAACACCTGCTATGTGTTTGTACCTATAACATGGAAAAGAAGCACTACACTGTTTCCATCAACACGCTGTTGTTTTTAAACTTATGGCCAGTAAAGTTAAAAGAAATTCCAAGAAATATTTACAGTGATGTGAAATGTATTAAAAATTAAATGTGCATTTTAAGTCATCACAAATTAGAGTGGATCGAGAATCACTTCCATTTTTACGATTTCATTGTCAAAAGCAGTCGCATTTGCAAAAGCTAGAATTTGTCTTCCATTAAATCGGAGCTGAGCAACAAAACAAACAAACAAAAAAAGTGATTACAGCGATGATTACTCCTTTACAAATACAACAGACATTCCAAAAGTTACCACCAGTTACCACCAGTTTAATAAGGAAACAGCTCGCAGGATAGTTGAAGATGTAGTTAACTCCCCCAACTTTGCCATGCTGCTCTTTCCTCACCGCTCTGTCTCGACTGCAGACTCTCTCAAACTGCACAATATGTGAATAATTGCTGTAATTTATCAAGACATAAACCAGGTTTGAAGGAGGTTGAGCGCAAGACTGCGACAGCTCAGCAACACCAGTCGTGTGTCTCTGACAGAATCCAAACCTTGTAAACAACATTAAACCATCAGGGCCTATAAACCACATTTATGAAGTAAAGAGGCAACTTTAGAGGGTTTCTCCTAATGCTCCTAAAATAAATGGTGTGTCCATTGCTGTAAACTGCTTCAGAAATGGATCAGTCTCATCTTTCAGAAATCCACATGACATGGATGTATACGCACAGTCCGGACTCTTTCCTGCACGTCCGTCCCCGTCTCCCCACACTGTCCTAAACAAAACAATATATACATAACAAACTGAAACTGAGTTCATCTGGCTGTCTTAACACTGATTAATGCTCATGTTACAGATACATATATTTGCATGAATGTAAGAATGCTGATATATATTCATTTCTAAATCACATTTGGACACATGGCATCTCTTTATTATTCTGTTTACTGGTGGCCGGTGCACTTTAACGTCGTCTCTGCACTCAACATTTTCCATGTAAAAATTCTGGAGGAGTCGTTCTGGCAGTGTAGAGAGTCACTGTTTACACTCCACTACTGCCGTTAGAGGCAGTCCAATGGAAGCCAATATCCATTTGTAAAATACCTGTCACAAGAGGCAAGTGTCCTTTGCTGCAGCTCTCTCCCCTCTCCCTTCCCCCGTACGGTAGCCTCCAATTCAGATTGGTCGAAAACAGCCCCAATTTCAGCAGGTATATAAATAAATAAAGCAGAGAAAATCACTTATACTGTATTTTGGAGCCAACATTCATCATTGTCAGCAGGCATATACAGTTCATATGCCCCTAACACGTCCCATTTCCCCACCAGCAGCCATCCGGCCGTTTGATAGGACAGCCTACTAGCTCATTTATAGAGGAGCCTGTCAGTTTTGTGCTATTTACTAATGTAAATGTCCCCTGGATGAAGCCATTGTCAGGCGTACCCTTGCTGTGACAGGAAAACAGGCAAACGAAGCCATTTTCAGTTCACGCTTGTGTCCATGCTGCATAGATTGGAATACCTGCTCTGCAAAACTAGTTGAAGGTCAGGACGACCTCCCGGTGATGCGCGTTGAAACGCGGAGCTTACCTTGTGAGGAAAACTCAAATCAAAGGTGGACGTAATGGCAGATAAGTTGACACAAGTCCAGAGCCTGAAAGTCTCTTTACGGAGAGCTGCACGACAACAATCAAAGCAAAGTCTAACATTTCGTTCATGCCTAATCTAATAAACCGAGTTTAGGGAAATGTTCTTCTGTTGCCTTACAAGTTTGAGACTCTACAGACTGGAAATTGTGTTGTATACACAAGCTATGAAAGTTTACTCAACAACAACAGTGTAATGGTTTACATACATAAACAGAGTACCTATCTGAGAGCATGAAGCAAGCAGACGAGGAACTGACTGTTGATCCAAGCAGCTGAGGTTACTGCCCAAATCCCCACAAAGAGACGACTTTCCTTTTGTTTACAGTGGAATTCTCTAAAAGCCGTCATATCTGCTGTGTTCCTATTGAGTTACAGGACAAATGAATTTCTGGGCATTTAGTATGGCAAACAACGGCTTCTTTTAAAGGCAGATCTCAGGACTGAGGCAGAAAGAAATGCCACTGCTGAGATCCATTTCCAGCTATGTAGGAGGGGAACTAAACAGGCCTCTTCCCCTCTCTGCCGCTCTTTCAATTTATTCTCTGTTTGAATGTACGCTGTGGTCTGCCCACTTGTTTCCGAAGCTGATAATCAGCTCAGGAAAATTAGCTTATCTACGTTTAGCATTCAGCAAGACAGAGGAGTCTCGTAAACACAAATAAATACAACACTGTACAGTGTGTTTGTGTGTCAGATATTGCATGCTCTTAGTTGCTCGTATTACAGAAAACAGAAAGGTTTGGCAGGTTTTGTTTGGTTCTTTTTTTAATACTGAGAATTTCTATGTTGACAAAATGATTGACTGTATGTGGAGAAGCCCTGCTTGGCGTCAATTGTTCAGCGAGCTGCTCCGTGTTCATTCTGGCTACACATCGCATCAGTACATCAACCCGTCAGTCAAAGGTCTGACGTCACAAATGAAAGGAGTCGGCTCTCTGCTGGGTCTCTGAGTGAACTACAGGAGAGGGCACAGCAGCTCCTCAGAATAGACTGTTGTTAGTGACCCATGCAGGTGAAACCCAAACCAGCATTTAGGATCATGTTTTCTTCGGTTTGATTGGCAGGGTGCAAAAAGGCAGCACAGTGAGGCGGACTTAAGTGTTACAGCCCTCTACCTGCGGCGGAAAGCAGTTTGAGACATGCATGCACCATCCTGCAGGACAATGTGTGGGAGACAGGCGTCAGACGTTATTTAGGTTTATAGAGCTCATCCTTACTTGTTTTTTCTTTTTTCTACCCTGAGAGCAGAGGACTCCCATGCCTTCATTAGCTCCTCACTAGAAGGCGAGTGTCACATCACATTCAGCATGGATGAGCATCTGACAGAGGCTGGTGGTGCTACAATGAAGCAAAGGATGGAGAGCGAGCAGACACTGTAACGTCCTCAGGCCAAATCACCATCACATACAGAAACAGACCCAAGCTGTCACAATTAATAAGATGCTTTCATGACAAACAGTAAAAAGCCAAACCCTCTCTGCAAAAACAGCTACAACACTGCTCAGATGTAAAGAAAGCATAAAAGACAAAAAGGGGATTTCCATGTTAACTGCTGCCTGAACTCTTGCAGGCAGCTCTCCAATAAGACAGGTTAAAATTGTGTTGACCATACCTATCAAATATCCACTACATAAATCCCCCATGATGCCTGAAGCACAAAATCCATTTAGGCAATTTCCACACCAGGCTGATTTCCACTGACATAATAACAGCCAATAATCCCCGACGAGCTCTTAAACAAACACAGTTTTATGTTGCCAGGCAAACTGCCACCTCTGTAAAGGTCTGACATCACCGGGCTAAAACAATGCACATGTCCGTCTGAAATTAATTCTTCCCCGCCATATTCAGCCTGGAGGCATTTATGCGTTTAATTTCTACTTTACGCCGTGTACCTGGTTCTGTGTTCACTCGGAAACGACAACGGCGGCGAGGTCAGGACTCTGCAACATAATGATTCCAATGAAAGACCTTCAGGGCTGTTTTATGAATCTTGTCAAGAAGTGCTATTAAAGCCACAGGCTTGACAGCAGGAAGGAAGGGAGGTTTAAGAGGGGTGCCCTGAGGGGCTATTACCTCACCTGTGGGTGATATCTCAATATGAGGCACCTCCTGCACAATGGAGAGGGGCAGGCTGGTGTCTTGACCTATACAGTTGATTGAAACGGAGTAAAACCTCTGCAGTGAATCAAAACAGCCACTGTAGATAATCTTCTCTTCTAGATAAGGAAGAGACTATTCAGGACTTCACTCTTAGAGTTTCAGGAGGGAGAGACATAAATACAAAGCACCATTAATCTTCCAGTGTTGAATGAGTCATGCTCTGAGTGTCAGAGGCATCTCTTTAGTGAATGTCTGCAATTACAATGCTTCAGTGACACAGCAAGTTCAGCTTTAAATGGAAAAATTGCAGGTTGTGTAAAAGTTTGATAACTGCAGGTTGAAGCAGAAGTGTCAGACCTCTCACACCGTCTGCTGCAGCGAGTACTGTAAACCTCGAAGTACGGCAATGGTTAATATTGTTATCTACGGTGGGGAAGAACTCCTGATGGATCAGGAGGTAGAAAACAAATTGTCTCAGTTTACCAAGATGATTGAAATAACCCACTGTGAGCCATCCAATACCTACAGATTAAACAAATACACACTCACACTCTCTGCATCTCCTGCTGACACAAAATCAGTTTACAGATGATGAATATTTGGCTAACCCTTCCGTGGGGGGGGGGGGAGTCTTCTCATCAGAATGTAGTCGTCAAAAATCTTCTCCAACGTTGTTAAATGAGGTCCAACCAGTGACTTCAGAATTTAGGCTTTTGTTCTGGTACCTTAACTTGTTTTTCATTTCGTGGTGAAAAGGTGTCTGCACTGGCAGTGTCTGTACATATCCTCCCAGGATTAAAATTCATTACGGCAGATTGTGTGCTAATGAAAGGGTGGTCACCTCTGGACAGAGTTTCACTTTTCAATATTGGAGGGTTTTTTTTTTTTTTTCAAGCTGCTTCACGACTTAATATCACTTCGATATATCACATCTTCTCAATAAACTCTGCAAGATATATGTGACAATATCCTTGTATTTGTACAGTATAATACTTCACCATTGGCCAGAGTCATGATTCAAATTTCACAAATATCAGTGTATTCAGGACACAGAAAACTAGATTGTATTAGATGTTACTCTGTTCATGACTGAGCATCAATTGACACGAAGTGATAAAATACATATTGGCTAGGGAATTAATAAGAAAAGAGATCCTTTGATTTCATCGAAGGGGGTTTCCACTAAATTGGTTTCAAAGTAGAGGCAGATAAAAAGAGGAAGGGGAAGCGTACTGACAGGTTTACGGCGAGGCTGATCTGCGTTAAGATAGATATGACTCGCATGAGCTCCACATTTGCCAACTTTGCTCCTCCACCTTGGACTGAAGCTTTATACCCCAGTCTGTTGAGAAACGTTCTGACCCAGATCACTGTTTCAGCAGTTTTTTCACACCAGGACACGAACGCGTGCCAGAACGTCTGCATTAACAGTATTTTTGACCAGAATTCAAGAATGATGACGACGAGCGTATCCCCACACATTCAGCAGATGGCAGATCATAATACTGTTTGTCTGGTCCATAAAAATCTGGACCACATGAACAGCGCAAGACTCGTGGGCACGCATGTGTGCCTGCTTTCCTCCTGACAATAACCCGACATAAATACGTTTTCAGCTGTCACTGAACGAATTTCCTGCCTTCTTCAGGGTATCTTGCATTCAATCTTTGAAAATCATTTGCTGAATATTTTTTTTCTCTAAATCATCTATCCTCCCTCATCAAAAATTGAGGAATGGTAGTGAAAATTAAAGCATACATCAGTTTATTTGTGCAATCTTTGGAGGTTTGTCTGCACAAGCCAATTATCGGAAGAAGCACGATGCACTCGGAACCAAACGCTTCTCACTAAATTGCAGTTACAGAAAGACCCAGTTAAACCAAGTAAAATGTTAATTTCCTTGTTTCAGACACTGGGGTTGTTACCACAAAGCACATGTCAATCAACAGTTTCTTCTGCAGTCAACATTCATTGAATAAAAACAACCACAGGAGGTGCTGGGAAGCGATAACTATTAAAGACATACTCCAGCCTGGGAGCCAGATTTTTTTTTTGTCCATCGCATTTTATAACCCCCTCACATATAACGGCAGCTGGAAACAGATGTCAGACCCCATAACAAGGGACAGTAATGCTTCAGATGGAGGAGAGAACACATGATATAGGCGCTGTCTGTTACATACAGCAAAGACAGCTGGAGCACATTTTTTTTTTTGCAGGAGACATATCAAAGTCATCCTTCAGTGTGCAGCTCATACAAGAATAACAGAGGGAACCAGATAAGTCCCAACTGGGGCTGGGGAAAGAAAAAAAAAAAAAAACAAAAAACTGTCCCTTGCTGAATTTGTAACATCCCAGAAACTAACTCTAATTAGTGACAAGGCTGTTTTCTCGGAGCTGGGGAGAAATATTTGTGTTTGATTATTTTGGCATGAAAATTAACGGTAGGAAAGAAGAGTAGGTAAAAAAAAAAAAAAAAAAAAAAGGAGGAGGATTAAATGTGGCTTGAAAATCAAACAGGATGGTGCCGGGAGGAGGGTTTTGAAGACGGTACTGAGGCTTCACTCACTCTTTCTGTCACCTTTTTATTGCTTTTGGAATGAATTCTGGTTTGTCATGCCAAAACAGTAGAACTAGGAAATAAAGTAGGAAATAAATAGATGCTCATACTGACTAAGCAATTCATACCTTTGCATTAAAATTCAAAAGTTGCAGGAAGAAGAAGGAGAATAAGAAGAAACAAAAAAAACAAAAAAAAGATATTCTCCTTTTAAAACCCGCTCTAATGCGCTGTCAGATTGAATATCATTAAACCCCTTTATTTCTTTTCATTTTCCTGTTGACAGTTCGTTGTCATAAACCGCCACCAAACCCCCATGAGGCCCCCCCAGTGCAGTCAGACAGAGTACAAAGCAATCATATCTGCTGATTAAAGCTCCACTGCGTTGTGCTGCACGGGGCTGGGCCCTGCATCATTAATGAAGAGCAGATATTACGGCCTGTTTACCGGGAGAAGAGAAGCAGCTCATTTTAAGCATTAGTGCTCCCTCACACTATATTTCCACCCCCTCGCTGAGAGCGTAGCATGCCGCCGGCTCACCGCTGACCTGCAGACAGAAAGCTGTGAAAGGTGGAGCAAGTATGACACGCAGCATTTTTGGAGCTGCATCACAACATCAGTGAGTAAACACCACCGGGAGGAATCTGCAGATGTCTGACTGGTGTGACTGTCTGACTCTGTGTGTCGGCACGCTGGCTGCACATTTTTGCAGGTATGGGCGGTCAGCCACAAGATTAGCTATACTGGCTGAGGTCTGGGGTCGCCTCTCATCTTACTTCCCCCATTATTTGCCCCTTGCTCTCTCCCTCCCTCTCCCTCTTTCTCTGCCTCTCTTGGCATCAGCCCAGTGGATGCGGGGCCAAGTGGTCAGTCTCTGAGGAGGGACACCCGCTCTGCATGGTGTTCGGGACAAACACTGCAGCAGCGTTTCCTCTGCTCTACCCATCTGTTGGTTTTGGCCCGCTCCTCTGGACCTCAGCACAGATCTGGCCAGGCCTTCGCAAACACGCTTGTACAGGAGCCAGACCACTTTACACAGGACTTTTCTGTAAGTACTGTCGGCAGCAATTAAATGTGGGAATGGAGCTGGAATTCTGGGTTTCAGACGGCAGGATGATTAAATTGTTGCGAAAAGGTCATTCCCACGATATTTGCAAGCCAAAAACTCTATTTTTGACCTTCTCCTGGAGGACTGAGTGTCTGATGCTCCTCTGTAATAACACAACTGGCCCATGAATGTACAAGTAAGGACATTTAGTATGGCAGTTTCCTCTCCTCTGCTATATCTCCACACATCTCATAGTGATATGTTACAAGCCTCAATGGCAATCAATTTAGGAATTGGAGTGCCACTGTGGCAGCAACTGATTAATATACAGTGGGTTAATCATTATTGGATACTCTAATTGGATTATCTTCCAAGAACACAAAAAGGACTAATTATTCATCAGGAGCACTCTTGTGTAAACACTGTTTATTTTTCTCAGAGTTGCTCTCCCCCTAAGCCTTTCTTACCTCCTGAGCCACATCACTGTCACATCAGCATTGTCAAAGTCAAGTAAACAGGGACAATGGAATCACGAGACAAATCATTTGACTCATCTGCATTTAAAACAGTGGAAGCCCAAGAGCAGTCTGGGCTATGACAATCAAATTACAAAATTTCACTAGAGCAGAAAAGAGGAGTGGAGAGGAGAAGAGAAGGAGTCGAGGCTTTCTGGTTTTCCTGCAACCGCATTACTTTAAAATGTCAGACTTTTAATTTTTTTTCCGTCAGCTCAGGTAGCTTTTGAGTGCAAAGCAGGGAATCTCAATCGATGAAGAGGAGCCGCAAGGAAGTGACAGAAGTGTTCATTTCAACCTATTGAGGACAGCCGGAGGATATGAGCTACTCTCCAGATAATTTCCATATGACACCAACACCAAGATCAAGAAAGAAATGACAATATATGACTTACCTGAAGGCAGCAGAGTGGATTGGGCCGAATAGATGACGACATGAAAGAAAAGAAAAGCACAGACATTAGTGATACTGAAGAAGAAAGCAGATGTTTTCCTCCTGATACGGCCATGTGTTGTCTCTGTGTCACCTATAAATGGAGGAAAATGGATTTGAATTGTGTGACCCACACTTAACATTAAAGCAACGCTTCCCAGAAGAAAGTCTATCAGCATTTACTGTACAGGTTGTGTTTTTCAGGGGGTCATAAATGGACAGATAAGTGCACAATGAATAATAATCCACATTCCAGCCACAATCTGGTCCAAAGCCTTCTGAAAATTGGCACCAGATGCCCGAGGGAGGAAAAACAAATCCCCAAATGAGCCTATCTGATTAAGTACCTTCACCCCACAGTGTCTGGCTTGCAGAGCCTGACATCAACGTCCACTGTGATAAGCAATAAATTCAACACAGATGGAGGAATAATCAGACTCTTTGACCTTAATTTCCAATAGTTTCCTGTCACCTGAAACCCGTCTGGGTTTTAAATAAGACCTAACTTTCCACGCACACTGATTTCTGTGTGAGACCAGCAGGAACATTCAATAAGAAAAATCAACACATTGAAGTGGGATTAATAATATATCAAAAATAAATAAATAAAAAGTTCAGCGAGAGTTTTTTGTTATAGTACAAACAATACATAGTATTTATTTATCCCAAACTGAATTAAACCAATATTAAATATTTAATATTCCTTCTGTTTATTTCATCCTCCCTCCTGGAAATACACAAGAACAGAGACCATACCAAGAAGACAGGTGTGAGCTTCCCCCTCAGCTCTGGCCAAGGGCAAGCTTTGTTTTCCTTGGATGTAGTGGTTACGCTTTGGAATGGATTAGGACAATGTGATCCAAGACTAGAGTGGAGCTTGGAGGCATCTTTTCTCAAGAGTGTGGTCTCACAGCCTGAGGAGAGGTAGATACTGTTGACTGTGATAAAGTACAGTTGATGCACACATTGTAACTGGATTAGGCCTTCTGGCCACACGGTATTCTCTGGAGGTCAGCGAGCCCACAAACCATTGTCACAGAAATATGAGTCAGAGCTGTGAAACGCTGGCATCATATTGCCGAGGATGTTTGACACCTTCATAGAAACTTCTGAAGGTGGTGATTAGGAAGTTTTACACTTATTATTTAAAGTCAGATGCTCCTGTTCTTGGCATAACATCTGAGGCTCAGAAACAGATGCAAATGCCTCAACCACCAATTAGCACAGACACTATTTTAAAGTCATGACTTTGTAAAACAATATGGCAGCTATTAACAGCTACTGGTAATTTGCATCCAGTTTATGGCAACACTTACTTACCAAAAAAAAAAAAAAAGAGAGAGAGAAAGAAATACAAACTGATTCATATTTGTGCCCAATTTTTTGTCACAGTTACGCAGAGACTTACTCTGGGAATATTTTCTTTGCCAGCTCTTCTATATGAGCAGCTGTCTGCTGCCTTTGCAGCATTGTTAAAGGATAGATGGAGAAAATGCTATTAGAGAATAGTTCCATTTGGTTAACCAGCAGGAGGAAAAAGCAGCATTAGAGTTCTGGCTATAGCTGAAAAACCTAATAGAAGAACTCAACTTAAATCCATCTGGTCCAATATAAAATGCTACCTTAATTTGACATCCAGCATCTGATAGATCAGCCATTTAACAAATGTGAGGGACATCGATAAGAAATTGAGTCATTGTCATGCCTGGCATTAAAATACTGAAGTAGAGAACAACAGGCATGTACAGACAGATTCAGTTGCGATGTCGAAGGAAAATCTAATTAAAAACGGAAACAAACAACAATAATGAGATATTTGTTTTTTCACTTTCAATCAGGCTCCATACAAAGTGACACTTGCGCAAATCCTGACAGCCAACAGGACAGCACACGTGGTACACACTGAGATAAAATCTATTCTTTGTAGTGGCCATACAGGCAGCAAGCAGCTCAAGAGATACAAGCCGTGTCCGTTCCTGGGAGAGATAGGGAAACGCCAGAGGTAATTAACAGCAGCGGAGGTGCTGAAGGGCTGCATGACATCCAGCACCAGATAGGATGTTCCTCTCCTCTGTCTTTTGTTAATTAGTAGCATTAAACTAATCCCGGCCTCATCCTTTCTTTTCCACCATCAAAGTCCACCAGGGCAACGGCACAGCGAAGCAGAGCAGACTAAAATGAGGAACTGTAACAATACCAATTTGCCACAGCTCTGAACACTGCAGTATTTCCTAAATATATGTGCCCACACTCCTCTCCTCGGTGTGAGCCCGAGTTGTGCAGGGTAGAGGTTTGGAGTGAAATGAAAGAGATCACAGGAAGCTGGAGCTCGCTACATAGGTGTGTCTGTTTCAACACTGGTGTTGTTATACCCCCGCCTGAGGCACGATGCTGCAGACTTATTAGACTTATGTGATTTATTAGCCTGCATGGATAGATGTGTGTGAGGATAACAGATGCCACTAATGTAGACTATAGTTGTCTAATAATAGCCTTCAAAAGCCTTCATGCAACACTTTACCAAACAAGCAATATGTTGATTAAATATGTACATCTAAAGTAATTATCCAGATAATGGAGACGTTGGCACGTTTGCATAATGCGGAAACTGGATACAGCATTTAACGTTCTGAACATCAGTTCAAAAGAGCATTTCTCCAATCATCACACTTCGGCGGCTCATAGATAACACTCATAGATACCAAACTAGAATGTGAAGATGTAAAATTTAAAGCTCACCTCGACTTCACCCTGACAGACATGCCAACATCTGCAATCAGTTCAAAACCTGATTCTGTTTGGGATTCTGGAACACAAAAACACATATCTGTGCTGGAGTTTTTTTTTTTTTGTCTGGGAGAACTAATTCTCAGTCTCGGCATCTCAGCCAAGTATAAGAGTATGACACTGCCCTGTGGCCCCAACAGTGTCTTCACAGTCTTCCAATGTATGCCGGAGTCATGACCCTTTCCTCCCTCACTAGTTAAATTATTTACAGGTGCTCTCCCCCTGACAAACCTCTTACTGTCCTCACCTCCTGACACAGAGGCACTCAGCCACTCAGCTGAATATAAACCACCACCAAGTAAGTATTCGATGGTCAGACTGAATGCTAGCTGGATAATATGTTAAAGCAGGTATGTGGCACTCACATTTACTGTAGATCACTGCAGCACACACAGCAAAAGTATGTTCCAGGAAAAAAAATAAATGCTGCAGACAGTTAGTCATCTTTAAAGTGCCGTACTTTTTCACATTAGCCATATTTTTCAGCACTGGCAGATGAGAGAGAACAGCGGCTTCGGGATGACCACAGAGAGAGCCAGCTTGTGCACATTCACACAGAGAAAGGATGGTTGAAAAACAGGGGAAATCACTTCCTTATCTTTTCCCAACCTCTGCGTTTAATGCTTTGAATCTGACTTCAAAGAATTGTGGGTCTGAAAGTCACCCTATTGTGTGGGTGGGAAGCTTTTACTTTCTTTGTTGGCAATGCCGCAGTTTGCCTCGTACCTGTTTGAACAAGACAAAAATGCTAATCAGTCAGAGAATTTTGAATGTTGGTGTGTAATTTAACAACGTGGCAGGGACACGTCTGTGAATATGGATAAACTCAGCAGGCATGAAGCAAATGGGTGAAGTGACACGCCCTGGACGTTGGCGGCCGTATGTATGTAAAGCATAATGTAGTTGTCAAGGTGTAGCTGTTCTTGTCACGCAATCTGTTTGTAGTGTTTTCTTTTAATGTTATCTGAAATATAATCAATCTATGTGACAACAGTATCACCGACGATCTGTGACCCATTCATCCACCGCGACTGACTGAACAAGACTTGTTCCTCCAAAAAAAGCAAATAAGAACAGCTACTTTATCAACCAAAGCTCTTCTGACAACTGGCACTTCACACACATGCATGTGCTCGGCTGTTTCATGTCACTGTCACACCGCGATGTTTTCTTTATTGATTTTCCCGTCTGATCTCATCACAGCCTCAAAAAAAAAAAAAAAAAAAAAAAAGTGAGGCGCCCTGGACACATTAGAGGGAAACTATCAGAAAAAAGCAATGTAATAGTTGAGGCCCAAAAAAAGAAATTCTGTCGTCGTCTGGTGTGGGATGATGGGTTTATAAAGCTCTCTTATCCCCATCAGCTCTGTCAGTGTGTTAATGAAGGAGCTGCAGCAGTAGGAGGCAGCGTTGGCTGGCATCTGGCTGAGGAGCTGCCTCACTTGGGGACTCGCGTCGCTCTACCAGGACATGTGGTGGAGGACTTGGAGGAGGTGGGGGGGGGGGGGGGGGGGGGGGGGGGGCTATTTGTGAGCTCCACTGGGTGCCAGAGAGATCACAGTGACCTGCTCCAGGAGCATGCATCCCACTGACAGACCTCCTGAAGCCAAAATAGACTCTTCAATCAGTGTTTGCAGCGGACTGCAGGCGATGTCATTACTATCACCAGTCTTGTATTTTTCTCAAAAGAAAACCACATCAAAAGTGCATCTTGTATGTGCCTTGGAGGAAATACAGGAATTCTCTGATGAAACCTACCTCTATTACAGCAGACGGCTACAGATAGTGACCCTAAAGCAGGTATGAAGATTTTCGACATGATCCTGAATGATTAGAAGAAAAACAAGGTGACGGCGTCTCAAAGGGTAGAATGAGAAATGTATCAATAGGCCGAGATTAGAAATCCAAAGTTATGTTGAACAAAGTTTTGGTTTTTGTGTCTGCTCCAAGAAAATTTTGAAAATATACCAAAAACTCTCGAAAAAATAAATGAACTTTATGAAAATGTGACCTTTATTAGCCTACTGCATTCAGGACCAGTATGTGGAAAAGTGTATTTCTGCAATATTTAGTCAAAAAAGTCATTTCATTTTAATTGCATCTAGCTATTACATAAGTCGGTGTCGAATGCAAAAATATATCGAAGCAAACCGCTTATTACAATATTCTCCAAGAAAAAAAGAATTTCAAAATATATAATAGACAGAAAACTGCCAGCTGAATTAGTTAATTCTACTTCTTCCCGTGTTTACAAAATTCAAGGTTTCTTTTACCAAACGGAAGCCTATTTCTTGAAGCAAAGACGGGATAAGGCATGTTTTCTGCACTCACACTGAGAAAGGGTTAGCCTGGCTCATTTCACAAACACCACTCTGATGGATGAATGAGCTGCGTGAGCTGCCTTAGGACAACTTAGTGATACGAATATTACAGTGAAACTTTATATTGGTCTTCAGTCTGCACAGGTTCAAGAGAAGATTTCGAATTGTTAAAAGCTTTTGTTGCTAAAGTCTCGGCTGCCAATGGCAGAAGTAAAGAGCTAATAAGAGCCAACACTGGAAGCATGATTGGTATTATAGTGGAAAAAGGTACTTAAGGTACTGAAGTTATTCTATTCCACCATATATCCCTCCCTGCACAGCAGCTCTGCTCTCGTGTGGATGCGAGCTTCGTTTCCACCTTACCGCAACTCTATCAAGAAGTATGATTAATATATTGGACCAGAACTTAAGTCCATGGCACAGGCAGATAATTAAGTTCTAATCTCCACACTGTGGCAATATCATTAACTAACTCACCCCTACAGCTCCGTAAAGAGGCAGAAAGCAATTGACAGTTTGGCGAGCATAGGTGCAAAAGCCACATTAAAATGAGACCTGGGAGAAGCAGGTTTTCATACAGCTATTGCCTAAAAATCGATAAAGGCTATTAGGTCCAAGTCCCCGAGGCACATCTGACAGAAGCCAGGCCCAGGGAAGACTAAAGAGGTCAAAAAGACATCCAGGTAATTCATTCAGATACAACACAGGATAAATAACAGACAAATATTAATTGTCTGAGCGCTGTACAGGTACCTATTCCAGCACAGCCTGTTTTTCTTTACTTCCTCTCACTGCAGACTCTCTTATCTTTTGACAGCAGCCAAACACAATGACATGCACGCTGTCATGAAATTTTAATATTATTTTAGAACAAAGAGCAAGGAAATTATGTTAGCGTATATGCAGTAGTTGTAGCCTTAAAAGCTTGTCTTTTTTTTTTCCCACCTTTTCCATCATTTCAATGTAGACACATTGTAGACGCAGTGATGTGCTGTAAAGCTACGCATTTATTATGCTATTTTTAAATCCTGTCAAATATTGTATTATGATCACAGGTGTTCCTATAATCAGCCGCCTCATCTGCAGCTCGCTTGTCTGCTGTCTCACCATCGTACGCTGATTTGTGTCACGGCGGTTTGAGATTGACAACTTCTGAACGTTGACAGCTAAAGCCAGCAGCTGGCTGCGAAACAAAGCAGTCCGCACTGAAAGATCTTCAGTAACGATCTAATGAAGCGCAATCTAACCTTCACAGACTTTTTCTTTTCAAAAGCAGAGATGGTCAAGACAGAAATAGACACACACAAGAAGTATTGGTCGGCATTGAATACAGCAGCCGGGCTCATTTTCCCTAATCTTCCCCATTCAGGAGGCACTTTTAAATATCATCTGTTTCAAAGGCAGATCAAAATCTAATCATTAATCTCTTTCAGGTCTGAGACGAGTCACTGTGTCTTTGGCTGCAGAAAGAGTACACACACAGACACACACTGACTGTAGTCAATATCAGAAATTATGAAATCACAACAGTCGTTTCTGACAGAAGATTAACTTCAATTCAAGAAAATTAATGTTGTACTCATGAACATTTATCTGTTCTGCCTGCTTTCTGCGGGGGGTCAACTTATACTTATCTTCTTCCTCAAAACTTTTTTTTATGGCTTTTACACCAGTGTTGTGGATTTATCAACAATGACACGTGCAAGCTGTAAGAATCAACTGATCTCCGATTTGACAGACAAGACACATAAACAATAACATGAACATGAATCATGTCCTATTAACCCTTCACCGCCGGCGCTCTCAAATTCCTCCCACCAACGTTAGGCAAACAGACATTAAATGAGAGGGTCAAACTAGCATTTAAATGGAACAGGAACTTCAATTAAGTGTCCAACGACACTTAATGAAGTGCTGATTGTGACAACAGAGCAGTGTCCAGAAACATAATGAAGTCATTAATGCTAATTTATACAAAGTCTAACATTTCAGCCCTTTGTTTATTTGTGAGAGGCTGGAAAAACATCCTATGGGTTCATTATGATCTGGAGAGCTTCCGCTAGTTGTGTGTTGGACATGGGGGTCAGAACAGGCACGCAATCAGCCAAGTGCCTCATCTAGCGTATGCAGAGCCATTCCTGTTTTATGCTAATGTCATCTCGGTGGGCAGAAATGAGAAAGTAGTGATGCAAGATAATTACCAGGGCACACCAGAGACAGGTGGTGCCCTAACTATGGTGATTTAGCATTTTGAATTCCTCATTCTCATTAAGCCGCCACTATTCCTCAGTCAGGAAGTAAACTTTGTGGCACTAGGCAGTAAATCTTCACACGGCGTCTCTGAGGAACGGCAGATCCCAAATGCCTTCAAAACATACTAATGGTTGTGGCGATTACAAAAAAGTCACAAACAAGCCTGGTGTTTACCTGCAGTCAAGGTCAGCTTGCAGGTTATCGGTGGTTCCGCATGGCAGACTCATTTCTCAGGGCTATCCCTGTACACACTTTCAAAAGGTCAGTCATTAACCATGCCATAAGAACAGAACACTGCCTAAGTGGCCCTTCTTCACTGTTGGGTAAAGACCCATTTATGTCAGTTCTAATGGAGAAATTCCTAAAAAGCGGAGGCACAGTGGAGGCACCGCTCTTAAACTGCCTTCTTTAGGGGTTCATTTTGTCCTGCCCGGGCTGAATCAGGTTGACGTGATGCGACTTCATGATTCATGACCCCTGCTGATGCTTAGTCGGCCCACTAATTGTCTGCTTATCACTGGAACAACATGGGAACAATGGGTGGCCGTGGCACCAAGGCAGGAAATCTCACTTCGGGTTCAGGTTGAAGTTTCTCTAATGACTCGCTATTAGCCGCCTGACTTATACCGTTGAATTATACCTGTTTAGCTCAATAGGAACTGTCTGGAGCTGCAGACAAAACGGTCTGTCACAGGGCAGAGAGTGCTCAGGTTCCTGCCTTGAAACAAATGGATTTCACACTCCACCTGTGGGCATGCTGGGGAAAGGTGTGAATGGACACTGAAGAACAGCCACAGGACAGGACTTGACAAACTACGGAGAGAGCCAATTAGACGTGGATCTGCAGGGAAGCTCTCTCTCTATCCGTCTCTCTTGTGCGCCTGAAAAGCAATATTGACACCACATGGCATTCATTTTGAAAGCAACATTCAAAATACTGCTCCTGCAGAGCCAGGGAACAGCAGCAAGGCCCTGAGTTTTCAAGATGGACTGAAAAGTGTCAGCAGAAGAAGTAGAGGAATATTTTCTCACCATTACACATAACCGGCAGTGGCCATTTGTTTCTGGTGCCAAACGAGTCATTTTGTGCGAACACAATGTCGACTGCCAGAGCCCGTATTAAGAGTGTAGTCCAGAGATAGGCGGGGGAGCTTCTATAGGGATAATCATAGTAATGCTTTCACACCTGTCATCCTCCAAATCTGCCTGGTCCATCCTCAGCGACAGCTGAAACTTGATTCCTTTCCAGTTTGCACTTGGAATTAAAAAAATAAAAATAAAAAGAAGACAACATTTTCTGACGTGCATCATTTTACTCATCAAATGCCATTAAAAGACAACTGACTGTAGAATGGAGAAAGGCATAACCCACACAAGAGAGGAGGGGGAGGAGAAAGAGCCAGGAGAAAATTCCTGTTGTCACACAGCAATGGGATGGATGAATTTAAGCTGTCAAGAAATGGAGGTATTGTCAGCTAAGATGGTTAAAAGCCAGGGACTCTCCAAATCCTGACACTAAGATGCTGTCAAACTGCCTGGAGGAATGAGAGTGGCAGCGATGTGAAACAATGAATTCCTGCCTGTTCTTGCTTGTTAACGAGTATAATCCCAAAGTAGAGGGAAAGTATTGCTCAATGTAATCATGGGAATATTAAGATAATTGCTGATAACTGCTGCGTTTTCATTTGCGGATTTAAACAACGTAGATAATGATGATTAGAAGAAAACATCCCATCCAGCACACATACAGGTTAGATCTTAACCGTGAGAAAGTTGGTGAAATGCCCTATAAAATTTTATTGTATACTGTATGAAGAGACTTCCCGTTGGCAATACAGGATTACCATATGGACTGCTCATATTGCTGTGCCTGTTTTATTACCATAGTATTTTCCATAAAAGCCATCTCCAGCCAAAGACTCTCAATCACCTGACTGAATAAATCATAATTTTGCAGACATAAAGATTTTTTTTTACTGTTTACTGCTGTGCAAACCTCCAGAATGGAAAAAAAAACCAAAACAACCACAACATAATCACACTCTCTTTCCTCGAGATAAGACGAACAAAGTGTTTTTATGTAGTTCATATTTCTGTAGTGGAAAGTTGTTTTTAGCATTTGTACATAGAAGACGGGGGGAATGTAAATAAAAACAATCAGTAAGCGCTGGCCTTTTACAGGCTTAGATATGCATGTTATAAAAGTGCTGCAGCACACAGAGCAACATCGCCAGGCCGTGTTTAGCCTTTGACCCTGCTGCGCGGCTTTCCTGGGCTTCCCCCAGAAAATAAACCAGAGCAGTCAATCTTCCTGTTTGGGATTCTGTTTGCTTTTTACGCCTCGATTTAGCAGCACATTCCTCTCACCTACTACCACTTTTGCGTTTGTTTCAATAAAAAGACATGAAATAAATACATTGCCTTGCTCTGCACTATACCCATGTGTCTCCTGTTTTTTAAAGTGTACTGCTGTGTCCATATACTGCAGATGACAAGTGAGCACTGAAAGGTGCTCTCTAAATTTGAAGATATGCTCTGGGTGAACAGGAAATGCCATCAGTGAGACTGCGGCCGCCATGTTGACCTGTATACAGTATCCGTGGCTCTGTAGACAGACTTCTGAGACAACTGGGTTGACACTCCAGAGTCTTCCTTCTGTCACCACACAGCAACACAAAGATGTGTGCATGTGTGTGTTGTGTGTAAAAGGGGTAACGGTTGATACTGCTGGCCACAAATCCCCTCCTCTCATCATTAGGCCTCGCTGCCTGCTTCCCCTCCGGGTCCCAAGTTCCTGACTAGACTCCTCTGTGGCAAAATCAAATCTAAAGCACAGCATAGGTTTCGCTTCGGGCTACGGAAACAGGGTCAGTGGAAAAAGGCAAACGGCAACACAGTTGTTTACCTGCCACACGGCTGTCGGAGAAGTGAAAGCAACGCAAACTTCCATCAAACATAAGCGGGATTCACACTAAATGAAGCAGAACTCAATCAACAAGCTGTACGTGCAGCATTTCACACCACCTATCTCACATACAGCTGGAGGCGTTGCAGTGACAAGCACATATAGATTCATTATCCATCCAGAAGGAAAGTCTTCTTTCAGGGCACAACGAGCCCGCTTGTTGTGCTGGATTAGGAAATTCTGAAATAACTGTACAGACGTGAAGAGTCCCGTGTTGTTTCTTTCTTCTGGTAATTGCACAGCTTGAGTCCTCTTGTCCCTCCCCTCCAGCATTACTGCTGAATACACACTCAGCCACCTCTCTGCACATATATCTTAAAGTAATCAAGCTTAATTAATCAAGCTTCTGTGGAGAGAATGCTCACATACGAACAATGAAAGGCCCGTCTTCGGGAAATTATGTTTCTGCAGAAGTAAACTTCAGTGGTGAATATGTCTGTCTATTTGCTTCTGGTTTCTAATAACACGACGATGTGTTTTCAATTCGTGGATTTAACAAGTTGCAAATACGTCAAACAGTTCACAGACAAAGCATTTCTTTTCCATCAAAATCTTACACCACATGTAGTCATTCAGCATAAAAAAAGATTTCATGCATGTTAAATTGCTCACAGTGTCATTATGGTCTGATTTAATACAGAGAAAATAGCCCTGTTGGCTTTGGACACAATAGGATTTACATTTAACCAAAAGCAAGCTCTCTTGTTGCAGAAACAGTATTTCCAGGAGACACAGTTAAAATTATATGTTAAGTAAATGGTTGACTCCAGAAGTATATTAAGAAGTGTCAAAGTAACTGGTTTAGTTGTAATGAAACGAAAAGGCTGCAACGCTGTAATCATCGGGGAATAGCAACTTTTATAACCTTTCTACTTTTTAACAGAGCTGCTTTCAGAGAGAAAGCAGAATTACTGCAGTGATACTGAGTTTCCTCATATTGAACAAAGATTCATGTCCCAGCCGACTTTCAACCACAGACAAGTCGTTACACTACAGTACCAATCCCAGAGGAAAATTACAGCCGAGTGGGAGGAGGGAGCGCATTAAAATGATTTTTGGAGAAAACCAACTGTATATGACCGGTACATGACATTGCTGATGATTTGATTCAGCTCAGCCATGTCCAAATATGCTCTACAGCTACGACTCTGGAAGGACCTCTAGCAATATATTCAAGGTCCAACGTGTTTTCATTAACATGTGACTGAGCCCTCACTGTGTGATTTTCCTTATGGAATTCAGTGGTCAATAAAACAAAATGAATGACTTAAAGCCAGCACCCCTCTACTCATTACAGAGGCCACCAAGATGGATTTGACATTTCCAATACGCTGAGTGATTCCAGAAAAAAGCCCCATTGATTGAGGCCAGGACACCACACTGAGACAAAATATGACTTTTTTCAAATAGCGTGTTTTTGCAAGAGTGGGAGGAAGCAGCTTTGAATAAAAAGCTCACAGATGCAAACAAGCTAAAGATTCCAGTTTGAATTCATCAACCCCAGGTACAGCAAACACTATCTTTATTTGAAAGTGTCTCAGTAAACTGACTTTGAAAATGAGCATATTATACTTTGTTACCGGAGACAGGCCGAATAATACATTCCATCTGATGTCAGCTACTACAAATTATTTAAAAAATGACAGCCCTCTGGAGGTGCGGTCCAAAAGCCGCGCTCGCTCGGCCGGCTTTCACTCTGGGAATCAGTAACTTCTCATTCAGAGGTTAGACTCAATATTGTGGTTTTTCTCAGGGTCCCTCCCTCTGAGCTGCAACACATAAAAATGCCACCGGTACATAAACGTAATCACTGTTTAAAAAAAAAACATCCATTTGTATGGTTACCTAGATTGTGAGATTAAAAAAAAAAAGCAGTCAAGCTTTTCCATTAAAGCCAGATCCATAAATTGACTGAACATTCGATCATACTGTCAGTCGATGCTCTTCCCCCCTTTCCCTTCCATTCATCCTTTCACTCTGGAGCCCTTCAGGAACGTCCCAGAGGGCCTTTGCAAAAGTCACATAACTACAATGTTACTTCAAAGATGCTCTCTGTTGTCCGTGTTTTTTTTTTTTTTTTTTTTGAGGCAGTTGGGCTCCGTCAGTCACACATATGTCTTTGTAATGCTGGTTAGTGCTGAGTGCTGTGGTCAGCAGTGTCCCACAGGACTATCAATGGGAGGTCGATCATTTCCTGTTCCTGCTAAACTGAGCCAGAGGTTAGCGGGATGTACAGATTAGCGCATGAATAGGAGACACGGCCGAGCAGACAATGGACCATCCTTCATCCTCATTGTTTACCAGGATACAAGTGAAACTAATATTAACTGCGAGCGCTCTGACCTCCACCTGCTGTTCCTTTCTTCCCTTTTCGCCACTCTCATGTGTTGTGTTCAGCATGAAACCACAAAGATTTGAACTCACCATGTGGTGGATGGATATAGGATTTATGTGGAAGCCCACAAACGGTATGATGCAGTACATTTGCAGAGACTGTGGGGGGCATAAAGGCATGACCAAGTGGACTGACATGCAGCTGATTTATACCGAGAAGGAACAAACGATAAAGCTCCTGAGAAAGATCTCTTTTTGCAATCGGTTACACAAGATTAGGAAGTTCCACGCTCATGTAGAAACAAAGGGGAATCTATAAACCATACAGAAGGCCCATCTGTTCAAGCGGCCTCATCACTACGGTGCATAACCTCCTCCGAAGTCCATCACGGGGAGAGTAATGTTTATATTCACCTCCTCAGCAACGATTATTTCTAACTACAGGGTGCTAAACTGTCGACATACCTCACCATACCTGCACTGCAAATGGATGACCAGGAACCAGATTAATCTCCTGCTTTTACAAAAAGAATTCACCTTTATAATGATTCTCTAAAAGCTTTTCCTGGCAGATGGTGGTCAAGCATAGGAAAACACGGAAAATCACAAACTGCAGGTCCGCCTCATAGTACGCACCCGGACCACGAAGCAAGCAGAACGCCTCAGATTTGCACGATTTGACTGATGGAGACAAAGCATCCACTGAAAAATATACACATTGCAGCTGGCTTCGTTTTATAATGGCAGTATTTCCAACCTTGTAGGTCTGCCGTGTGCGAAATGTTGCATTACATCAGCCAAAGTCAAACAAAAAACAAAAAACCTAAAAGAGTGGAAAACAGCTGTTTTTTTTTTTTGTTTCCAAACAAATTACCAATCAAATCCCAGCATGAAAAATAATGTTTGCTGTTCTCTTACCCACCGTGAACCAGAAACAATAAAAACAAACATACAGCGCCTATTCAATTACACTCCCATAACAGCAACATAAAATCAGAGCTTATTAGAGCTATAATGTATCGTGAGTTGTCCTGAATACAATCAAACACTATTGTTTACTGCTTATTTCGAGTTATAGTCACGGCAGAAGAATCTCACTACATTTCTGCTAAATACGCTCACCTGGGATTAAAATAAGATCTAAAATCTAGACGCTACAGGTGAGAGTCAAAAAGGTCCATGTGCAGCACAACAGCTGAATTATTCTCCAGCTAGAAGCCTGAAAGATACTTTATCTATGTGGATGTTGATCAGGTTGCTACAGGGAGAGAAGGCTGGCTGGGGGAGGTCAAAGGAAGTGCATCCCCACGATGATGTAATGAGGCTGTAATGCTGTTTGCTTTGATGACAGAACAATATTCCTCCTGGCAATTTATTCAAGCTCCAGGTGAGTCAGTGAAGGGAATGCATATACACAAATTGTGTTATATTATCTGACAAAAGAAGAACACACACTTTTGTCAATTGCTCACTCTCAGAAATCTGCAATTCCCAAATCAACAAACCAGAACTATGTTCTCTGAGGCGGAGTTGGTAAAGTATTGATCGAGTCTTTCGTGTAACATTTCAAATGTTATTTAAAAAAAGAGAAAAAGAAAAAAGAAGTTATCTGAGCATTATGTGTTAAAGTCCCATGGGTCTGTGCTGTGTTTATAACATAAGATGACAGCCCTGTTAAGCCTGCCTAGACTGCGAATTAACTGTCCACCATATTTCTGTGAAGACATTTAATAGCAGCTGAGGCTGGATATTGTTTAGGAGCTTATAACAAACCAGTCACAACAAAGAAGAGATATGGGCTTAAAGGGCCTCTTCCCTTTATAACACAGTAGGATACAGCTTTCATCAACAACCATGCAAACATTTCAAAATTTAAGTGGAAAATTATTGCTCTTCACGCCTTTAGATAAAAACTTTCGAGGAGCAGTTCTAGCTTTTACCTTCGTAATCATTCATATTTCATGAGCTGCTAATTGACTCCATATTATCTCTGTCTTCCGGCATGCTAATCCTTGGGAGAGATCAGCGCAGATGCATAGGGGGAGGTATGCATGAATCACCACGGTCTGTTATTGATCCCTCCTTCTCATTGAAAAACAACTTAATGAACATTCGCTAAGGCGTCACACAATGCATCACTGTGTTCCAGCAGATAAGTGTTCTTGTGGATTGACAAGAGGAAAAATAAGAGGTTGGTGGACACCGGAGTCCAGTCTGGGCAGGATCCATAGATTTATTGATCCCATCTCCAGATAAGAGATGCGAGAATAATGATGCTCTGAACACTTCAGCTGGGATGGCCAGAGTCCCGGGAGGCCGGTCATTGGAACAGAGGGAGTTCAGGACCAGGCTAGAAGTTGAAAAGCCAATTTCTGGACTCCTCTCTTGACATCAACATGTCATTCATATTGAACACCGCTGACATCGCGCTAGACTCTGAATTCAATCCAGCCAGAAATGTGTCAAAATCTTCACCAGATACACATTTCTGCGTGTAGGGCAAATATTCATTAATAAGTAACAGGGAAACTTAAACTGATGACTTTTGCATCCACACAAAGGCAACCTCCCCAAGGAATATCTAAAAATAAAAAAAGAATGAAAAAATAAGCATCTTTACCTCACTATTCCTGAGCACTTGGCTTTCCGTAGCTCCAGCCCTAAAGGGCAGGAGAGTTATCCTCTGTTCCCTCTAAAGTACACTTTGTCCCAGTTTCCTCACCAGATGGGCACACTTTTTAACTACTGAGGCTTCTTTGCAGTGATTATCATGGGCACAGCAGAAATGAGTGCAAAAGAAGTTTGCTGCATCATGTCATTCACTAAATCTCGAAAAGGAGAGAAATAGACCAACGGAAAGAAAGACTACCGCTGCTAATTAACAGCACAAGTTACAGAGTGACGCTGGGACTTATTTGACCTTATTTACCTGTTGGTAGGTTTAAAGAGACCTTGACATGACTGAAATGAGAGCCTCTCAGATCTCAGATATCTTGCTGTCCGCTCAGGGCCGTATTAATCGCCATAACCCAACTGAGTTGTCAAACTGCTGAAATTGATCCCCACGTTGTGCAATCTCTGTGAAGGTCACATTCTCTAGTGGTCGGTAATCTTCCCACAAAAATGGGCACAGGAATTATAACTCCAGAATGCTTCAATAATCTATGCTCCGCTGTGAACGTTTGCAGAGAATCTATATCTCATTTGCTATGACGTGGCCTTTGTCTTTGCGTGTGTCAGAGTCGTCCAAAGGTCACGTGGTGCAGACCAGAAGGGAGCACGAAGAAATTATCAATGGAAATCAATACAGTATGCCCCCCCTCCTCACGAGTAACTAGGTGGAAACGTTGTCATATTGAAATAAAAGCAATGAAATGAAAAAACCATATATTTATCCCCTCAAGCCTTCATGTTTGTTTGTAGGAGGTGAAGAACTCTTTGTGGGAACAATGAGAGTTGTTGCACAGTCACGTGGAGATCATTATTGAAAACCATTATTTTTTTCTGGTTTCACACTTTATTTCTTTGTAAACAATTATAGAAAAGATTGTATCAATAGATATTAATACTGTGTGAAATCAGGACTTCTGTGTGCACTGACCGTTATCCTTGCAAAGTCTGCTGGAAAGGGTTCATCACTTTTCAATTACCAACGGGAATTACTTTGTAGTGAATCATTTTACTCCCATAATGTATGCCTGTGTTTAAAGCCCCCTCTCTTTAAAAGTGAACAAGCTCGTCAACAGAATATGGAGGCATGCTTGAAAAGGGCTAACCTTCGTGCTGCAGCGCACAGAGCCGCTCCATGCAGAGTACGCAGGGGGGTGATATCTAAGCTCAACAGTAAACACCGGCATCTCTCCACTAAAACGTCAACATCTTCTCCGGTAGGGCAGATCAAAGACGCATGCACTCTCAAACTCTTATCGACACACAAAAGCACTGCTGCTGCGCTGCGGAGAACTAGGCTGTAAAGGGGATTGCTGCTTTTCAGAGGCAAGCGTTTTGAGAAAGGGGAGGAAAAAAAAAAAAAAAAACGAATAATTTTCAATACAAACATGTGGCTGTTAGAGATATCAGAGGACCAGAAAAGGCTTGCATTACATTTTCTTTCCCTTTCCTCAGAAATCCACAAGGGTGAAAGGATACTTTCTCTTTCTCCACCAAACTCTATTGCCGAGGCACTTAAAGCGCGTGAATGTCGACAGTTGGCGTTAGCATACAGACAACCTGCTGCAGACGCAGCTCCTCCTTCTCCTGAGCCGATGCAGAAAATACTCCTGAAAGCAAGGAAGGTAATAATTCACAGCTTTCCCTTAGTTTCACCAAAATAATACATTTCACGATCAATTTTAGCTCAGGTCTAAATCTGAAGTTTGGCGTGAAGAAAATATAATACGGAGAGTAATCGATGTTTGCCATACAATAATGATGAACACATTTCCTGTATTTCTGCTGGGGAAGAACGAAGCTCTTTCATTTTAACAGTTTCAAACAGAGTCCAAGTATCCGTTTAGCTGTCGACTCCGGAGACTGCCGTTCTTGGCGCACGGAGCCTTCATCTGGACGGTGTCGCTCCAAGGATCCCATTCCTGTTTTAATTGACTGTCATTCATGGCACGCGGTCAACTGTAACACTGGGATTTTTGCAGATTCCTTTATAATATTCTTGACAACAAATCAATAAACAAGAGTCTGAGCAGGAGACGAGATTTCCTGCCATTCTCCGCGGCTGTCAATCTGTCTTTTCTTTGAATAAGCCCTGTTCATGATTCCTCCCGAAGCCAGCGGCAACAAAACGCATTTTCTTGTACAATATTAAGCTGCTGCTTAAACTCCTCAACCTGCCAGGATTACTTAACATGGTAAAAAGTTTGTTTGTTAGCAGTTTTTCACATCACATTTTATCCAAACAATTTCCTTTTTTCATTTAAAATATCCATCACAAGGCCAGAAGAAGGTAAATAGATTTGTGTTTTTGTTGTTGTTTCCAAGGAGACAGAACAAAGACTCCAGACTAATTCTTGGTGGTCTAGGTTTGATTCTCTTCCCCACCAGGGATAAAAACAAAAAATTAATTGAAAATGAAAAAAAGAACGTCTGGGACACGAATCACCACTAAACTGATATTGTTCAGGTATAATTTCATCTGAAACAAAAGAAAGAAACCTGAGCGTGAGCCTAATGTTGGTGTTTTCTGTTCTACTGCAAATTTTCAACGAATATAAAGTCAGATGTGTATTTATTGCATCAGTGTCGATGCCAAGCATGTCGGCACACAGTTACAACATCACAGATTGAGCACAATATCCTAATATCTGTTTTAGTCCACAATTTGATGGAAACGATCCGCTCAGATGATCAAATAAATTCCTTCAGGCTATTTTCCTCTAATGACAAGCCGTTACCAAAGTTAACAATGGTTCCTTCTTCTCTGTGCAAGGCTGCTGTGTGCAAAGCAGCAGCAGCATAAAGAACATGTCCACAGGCACCCTATGTCAGCCGGCTGACCTACTTTATTCTCTGTAAGGTCTCGCAGCTCCCTCAAGAACCCCTCCACAACAAAGACACCATTTTGTCTTCATTAGATCCAGAAAATGTCATTGCATGCAGTTTGCCTCCAAATGATATTAGCTTTGTTTACAATGTGTTTACCGCCTTAATTCCAAATCAGCTTCACAAATAAACAAATGAGGAGTGATGAAATCAGCTTCGGCTAACAAGTTTTGCTGCCTCCGAAACATGTGCGCAAGCTACCTGCACATGTAATTGGAATAATCCGCTGGTACAGAGAGGGTGAGCCCTACGAGATGTTTCCACTGACACTTTGCATCCCTCTGTTGGTCCCCGGCCCCATTAACATTCACACCATGCAGCTGCAGCTTTTAATCATTAATACATTTCAAATTAAATACAATTACAAACCATGATCAATGATGGAGTTTTAATTACTGCTAATAACTGACCAGCTGCCTGGTGGCCAAGGGGTAAGAAAGAAGAAGCAAGACGCATCCTGAACAGTGCAACCGAAATGTTAAGCAGAAACCGTGTTAATTAAAAAGTCATATTAAACTGGCCAACCCACGCCAAGGGGCGAGATGGAAGAATATCTTAGTGGGGCCCACAAATGGCGTGGTGGGGGATCAGATGCATCTGCCTCATCTTTCCCTGGTGGAAAAAAGCAGATACATTAGCAGAGCCTCGAGCTGCTTCAGACGGGCTTTGACTGAAAGCAACACAGTTAACCGTCGTGCTCTAATAAGTATAGCTGAAAGCTAAATGGTTTAATGGTGATAAATGATGTGATGTCTCTTATCAAGTTATTTTTTCATAGTTGATGTTTGGTAGCTAAATAACATCTGACAAAGGCCTCAAAGCCCCTGGTGCTCCGGGGGCATTGCTCCTCTCTGCCTCTGCACTCTAACCTCTCTGTGGGCTGCTGTCATTTTTGTGGAAGGTTAGCAGTTCCTCTCGCCCAGTTTCTGTCTGAGAAGTTGAAACATTTGCATTTCTGTTTGGCCAAAGGCTATGTAGACACTCCCCTTGTTATTTGCTTATGAGATGGTGCCTTTTCAGAATAACGTTGATGATTAATGACAGAAAGACGCTCAAAACTGGAGCAGTGGCAGCAGAAGGAAAAATTTATGTTTCAGTGCACAGCCACTGAAACATGCTAATTTGCGCCATCATGCTACTCAGGCATTAAAACGTGTTTGTAAATTAGACCATCCGCAACATCCTCCGCCATCGTGGCGGACCTCTCAACTAAGTTTGCAGCCATGAGCCCTAATTGCCTCTTCTGAACGTTACAGCAACGCCCAAGACAACCGTCTGCACAGACACAGTTCGCAGGGCCGGAGAGAGAAGAGGGAGTCCTCGTGATGTTGCTCGTTTCAACTCCATGATTGTGCCTCGCCGTCCTTTCTTTTCCACTTTTCTTTGCATACGCAGTCATTCCCACTGCATTTTCCACCGTGTTTTCAGAAGTTGAATTGGAAGACAGCTCCGGCTGCAGTGAGATAGCACGGGGCTGAAGCAGCAGGGGACCTGCCAGAGGGCATGTTGCTGAAACACATTTTGACGACTAAGGCCAGATTGGGCTCAGGGGTGGTGAGGGGTTGGGGGGGGTGGGGGGGGGGTTCTTTGAAAGCCTCCACAGTGCCTGGAGATGCCAGCCTCCTGGCTGTGGAGCTTGCTATGCAGGGAAAAATGCACGAGTCAGAAGGGGCACAACATGCTTCTTCTTTCTAAGCCCACGCATTCTTCTGTTTCAGCGGACTCCACTCATCCTCCCATGTCATTTACACTGAAATCCTGTTTGGGAGGCAGTTACATGACGTAAACGTTGTGTTTTATCTTCTTTTAGAATATCTAATGAACTTAAAAATACAGATTTTTTTCATGCAGGGGCTGCCTGCTTGTGTGTGGTTTACAATATATTTTAGAACATACCATCTTAAAATCACAATAATCATCCAAACACCAACATTTCTGAAAGCAATAAATATTTTTTTTCCTAAATAAATGATTCAGAATGTGGCTTAAAGGCAAAAAAAAAAAAAAACAACTCCAAACAAACAAACAAAAAAAAAAAATTTTCATTCTCTGCAGAAACTGGAGTTTATTTTTTTTTTTGTTTGATATATGATATTACCAGAAATTTATCTGCACTCATCCAACTCAAACAGCTTATTTCCTGAGGGGTTTGGATTAGAGTGTTTCCATGAAAATGAATTGCAGATGACACCGGGAAACAACATGAATTTTGGTCGACTTGTGCGGCTTACCCTGCCAAGTTATTAGTACTTTGCAATGTAAGTGCATTCAAATATGCCAGGAAAATGGCTTTGTGATGATGATGCTGATGAGGATAATAAATTCTTGTATGAATATGCAGACCCTGACATTTAGCTGCGGCACATACTTTTTCCAAAATTATCTTGTGCTTACATATCTGGGGCGGCCATTTTTCATGCTCCATTCTTTTCTTCAAAGGACTGATCGTGAATTACAGCGATGATCGTGTGATAATGCTGACCTCGCGCAAACGATTGCGTCGACCAGTGTCAGCGATTTCCACAATTCTTTCACAGATAATTGTCTTTCTGTCCATCAAACAAATGGCTGCAGTAGAGTGGGGAATCTAGGACAGCTCCCGAGGAAACCTACAATGGGAGTCTTCTCACCGAAATTTATCCCTTTGCCACTATCACATTGAAATATGGCTTCGGAGTCAATGTACATATCTGGAGGTCCCATTGATATGCCATGACCCCCCCTCTCCACACACACACATATTGGTGAGGTGATATTTTTAGTCCTGTGCTCCTGTGCTAGGCCAAACACAGAGGGATTTCTGAATGATTGCCCATCTAAATAATGCAAAGTGTGTTCTCCTGCATACCCGAGAGGCCCCACATGCAAAATGACTTGGATGACAGAAAACAGGTGATGAGATGTTTTGCCACAAAGGTCTGTCCATGTTTCCTTCTACACATTGTGAGGTGTTGATGAGGTCTGTGCTTTCCATGGAAACAGAACAGAAAAGATTGGCTTCTTTAAAGCATGCCTGTTGGACAAAAAAAAGAAAAAGAGAGAAAAAAAAAAGAAATAGAATTTGAAATCAAAATTGAGGGGCATGCAGTATTGGTCCGCTCTCTTTCATTTAAAAAAAATTGCGAAGGAAACAAAATAAGGATTTTGTTGGGAACATGGAGAAGGAAATTTCTTCTGTTTCATGAGAATGTATCGCCTGATACAAAAGTCCAAGTTTTTGATTTGAAACACAACTACTAAAAAAAAAAAAAAAAAAACTTTCATTCATTATCTGAGTGAGCAACAAAAGCAGCAGAAAATCCAGGTGAAGGCTTTGAAAAAGAGCTTCAAAGGGCTTTCTAAAGCTTTATCTATACAGAAGGTAAACAGGATGGAGTCTGGTAACACTGCCGGTAAAATAAAAATAAAAAAAAAATTAAATTAAAGCAGCTCCCCGAATCCAAATCCTCATTTGTCTGAATAAAGAGAAGATCGTGACCATAACTGGTTGCATGAATCAAAAGGAGAGTTTTCATCTGTGATTAAAAGCAGGCCTTATGCATGCTTTGAATTTCAAAATAACTTTTGAAGCACACAAGGTTATAGAAATGCAATAACAGAAGTGTTTTGTCTGCAAACACAACTCCTATCAAAGCTCCTCTTTATCAAAACGCAGGCAGGTTTGATTGCTCTGCTGCAGTTAGACTGCAGATTTAAATGATCGAATGAATGAACAAAAGAAGACCTGAATAAATAATTTACGTGGGATATTTAATTGCACAACATCTGTATGTACAGTGTAAATGGGATTGCTGTACAGGATATATTTTGATTGGTTAACGTGTTATCACATCGCAGTCTAAGTGTGCTCTGAATGTACTGTAATATATATTTTAATGCATGATACTGAGGAACAGAGAAAAATCTAAATTGGTTTCGGGATGAAGCAGAATGGAGAGACATCAGAGTGCCACTCTAAAATAAGCTGAAAGTTGACGGTAGTTAATGAATCTTTAATGTTTCTGCTTAAATTGTCAGGAAGAGAGAGAATGGCTCTGATACTGAAGCACTAATACAGAGTGCCTCCTCCTGCACGAAGGGGATGCTCCAGATAGCCATCTTGTTCTCGTCACCTCAAGTCCCGTTACCAAGCAGAGACTTCCTGCAAGGCATTCCAGATGAAGTTATCTCCTCTGCAGCCAAAGTCCTCAGGAATCACGATCCGAAGGTTACGCAGAAACGTTCAGTTTGTTGGCTGGCAGAATTGCAGAAAAACGTTGAGCTAACTTAAACAAGAGCGGGTATATTACATCCGTGGGGATACCGCGATTAGAATTTACATAATTTCACAGGTCACATGCAAAATAATCAAGAGGGTAGAAGCATGCGTGGTAACACAATCAGGACTATGGATTGCCTCCATTCGAGGAGAAATACCACCTCCATGGAAAAGCCAAACATTCTCCTGGTGGTTTTCCCGAGGGAAAGACAGCCTGAGACCAGAGACCGAGGGATCGAGTTCGTCCACGAGGGGAAGTGGAGCGAGAGTCTGTCTCTGAGCTGCCACAAACAATGTACTGTGACATGACAGACCTGATGCTATGCATGCCCATTACGTCCACCCACAGAGCTGTCAGAAAGCTACGTTTGAAAAAACAAGCCATCACATCACGGCTGGCTGACAAACTTATCACATTTCTAAACTGCGCATATGATTAGATAAATACTGTTTAGAAGCTGCTAGCACAGCTTAATCACTAGTCGTGCATCAAGTGGACATTTTTCTTATATTTTGAACCAGTTAGCAGCCAAGTGGGAGCAACCTTGAAAAATGTCACTCATAATTTCCACTCACAATTTTTTAATGCTAATTTACAGCATTAAAAAAAAGAACGAGTGCATTAACCTCTCTCAGGGGACAGTGACCATGTCAAACTATTTTTCAACTATATGCAGATGTCCACTTTTTGAATTTTTAACCAGATTATCGTTTTGAGATGCAACAGAAATCTGCCAATAACGATGCTTAATCAAAAGACAATAAAATGACAGGTGCCAAAAAAATTCTGTCTTATTTTCTCAAAGGATTCCTTCATTGATGTACATTGATTGATGTGCACCTCAAGTGTCAGTTCAATCATGTTTGTTTTTCTCTGATTAGTTAAGAGCCAAAGATTGATCACATTAGCAAACAGGCAGCTGGGAAAAATCAGAAATTGGCTTGCTGTGATTACAGTTTACTGCAATTATTGAAAACAACATAATGTAAACTTCATATCAACAGTTAGGTGAAGAAATCAAAATACACCTCAGATTAAAGTCCTCGTCTTATTAGTATTTTCTCAATGGTATTGTTTTCTTATTAGTAGTATTGCTACATGATGTATGCGTATGTGGTTTGTGTGAAACTTGTTGATGTTGATTTTATTTGATCTGTTTATATTTTACCAAAAAATAAGTCTTTCCTGAATGCTCGTCTCATGTTGTAGCTGACGCAAGAATGAACATAAAACAAAAAACCAAAACAGCATGCTAACCAGAAACAAAGAAAATTGAAGAAAAAGAGAACAAGATTGGGTCACAAACTCGTATATTTCTGGTCAAAGTGTGAAAAGTGTTTTGCAGTAAATGCAGACTGACAGTAGCTGGGCAGTATTTACATGCTGCCTGTTGTCAGCCAGCGTCAGCCTTCTCTCCGTGCTTACATATGCAGCTGAACGCACAACAAGACTGTTTCCATTTACAAGATTTTGTGTTTGTGTCGTCAGCAAGCAGAACAAGT
This sequence comes from Echeneis naucrates, assembly GCF_900963305.1. Classification (NCBI taxonomy): domain Eukaryota; kingdom Metazoa; phylum Chordata; class Actinopteri; order Carangiformes; family Echeneidae; genus Echeneis; species Echeneis naucrates. Next base: position 3,589,841 of record NC_042525.1, read on the forward strand.
TCGGGGATGGAGTTGGTTGGTCTTAAAACGAGCTGCGATCAGGTGGCAGGAAACTGTTGCGTGATTGATTCTGAAGCCAGTGGTGAGATATTTCACTGTTATTTCAAGGTCACAGTATCATGACAGTTATTTGGATCTTCATAAGCGGGGGTGCTACGTGCATTCACTGGCAAGCAGAGGGAGCTGAAAACGCACTTCAGATGTTTGGATAAGTGAGGTGGTACTGCAGAAGATTGGAGCAGTCTCTGTGGCGTATATTGCGTGTTGCCTAATGTTGCCGTGTCACAGAGATGCCCTTCGGATGAAAAAGCTCTGCAGAAGAAAATCTGGCTCAATCCAGTTCAACTCAAATCAAATCACTTGAAGCATGTTCGAATTTGATTTGTTGTGATTGACTCAAGTAGGTTTTTTCTTTTATACTCATTTATTGGAAATAACAGCCGATTATCATCATGTGTAACTATAACAAAGCAGGTGTCGGGTATCCCGATGTCTTTCCGAGTGGTTGTGTGTTAAATATGTACTTTATAAAATCATTCCAGTGCAAACGAAGACTAGTTTCCATTCCTTTTTCTTCTTTTCTATTCATATTTTCTATGTTATTCTTTCATTCCTCTGGAGCTAAGGAAACAGTATGACAGCGTTGACTGCAGGGCTGTCAACATGTTCTCCATATTGTTGCGATACATAAATGACAATGAAGAAATAAACACTTTGAAGCGTTGGAAAAAATACATTTGAGTTTCATGACCAGACTCAAAAATCCTCAGAAAAAATTACCATGAGTTAGAGCACTGACAACATGGACTTAACCAGATAATTCAAGCATGTTCCAAAGAGTCAATAATGCACTCAAAGCTGCAATACTGTATGAGTTGCTTGAAAAGCTACACTCAGCTTCTTATAGGATGCTTTTGCCTCTACAGTATATATTGTCTATTCGGTGTAAACCTTGTTGTAGAGCATCGCTTTCTTAAAGCCGTAATGCACATCCAAAGCTTCAAGTCTGCCCAATAAACCATGCTGGATGAATAGATAAAAACAGACCGCTCCACACAGTGTCTACCCTTGGCCTACGACGGGAGCAGCCTCTCAAAGCACGTCAGCCGTCAAGACAGACAGGAAATGAGTGGAAAACTGAAAATGTCAAAGAGCAAGCCGAGCGTGTTGTGTCTGAGGTAAACCGAGCGTCATGCTGTTAGCCAGGTGAATGCAACGTGCTGATGCTCCGGGGAAAACACTTAGAACAGGACGCATGTGTTGGAGAATGGAAAAGTCTATATCTGGGAGACACACTGTAAAACAACATGCACAACCGCACGTGGCTATGGACAAACTAATTAAAATTATGAGGATATATAAATATCAAACGCAGAGCTGTCAGAACGGGCTCTGACGGCTGTCTGCTGTGATAGAAAAGAAAAAAAAAAAAAAGCAGGGCCATGTTGGCGATAGTTGACAACCTCTGAAGAGCTTTAAATTGAGCGTGTGAAAAGGGAGGTGATAGTGTGGACAGTATGTGTGTGTGTGTTTTTTTTTTCCCAGTTGGGGGGGTGCTTTGTGCTGTCAAAGCTGTGGAAGCTTGTCATTAAAAAAAGAAACGAGAAACATAACTACTGCCGGGAGATAATGTCACTGTCAGTTTCAGCTCTGGTTCAAATACATGAATGGGATTAATGCCCCTCAGTCGTTTGTTACATGTAACCAGGAGCTCGGTCCATCAGTGCACGTCTCTTACACGGGAAGACACTTCTGATTCTCCGATCACTGCTCTGATCTGCATGAGGGACGTTACCTCAGATCTCATAATGTTCATTCCTGTTTTAGGCCGGCACGAGCCATATTACTGCGGTGACTGAAACTTATCTGGCTGAGTTTTAGCCATCTGAGATGCTGCTCCACAGCGAGACCTGGGTCATCTTTGATTCAGCATCTGTGTTGTTTGACACAGAGGCAACACCAAACAAAGTGGCAAGGTTTAAAGACGCAGAATAAAACATACAAAAAGGGATTTGTGGGAGGGAGAGTTGCACAAAAGCACAAAGCAGATGTCTGGGGTTTTGAGGCTTTTCTCTTTTCATTTAAAATATCTTTTTTTTTTAAATAAATCAACCACCAAAGAGTGAATAAAGATGTTGACAAAGATATTTTACTTTCACGTGGTGTTCAGATCGATAACAGATCTGTCAGTTCACAATCAGCAAACAAGAACAGAGCTGCTTTTTAGTACAAACAAAATTAGTAACAATAATCAAGAACTTAAGCTTTGTAAGAGTACGATTTAACACCAAGTCACGAAGCCACAACAGAAATATCTCACATAAAAAAGCTCAATGGGCCCCGCCTTTATTTTTAAATAGACACCTCCCCCCCATTTTTTTTTTTTTACAAAGTTTATGATAAATAGCTGTGAAAACTTTTCTTTTGAAATTAGAACTAATTTATGTAAATGTCTCATTAAGTAAGAAGAAGAAATCCACTTCACACCAGTCAAAATGTTTTAAAAAATATAATGCATAACTCAAACACTAATAAGTTTGTGACAGACGGTTAATCGCAAAAACTTCTGTGATGTTTCTAAAAAGGATTCATGAATAATTTATCAAAAAAAAAACAAAAAAAAAAAAAAACATTGCATTATACACAGTTTTCTTGACTACCCCTGATCTGGTTTATGCTGAGGTATTTATTTGTTTGTTTGTTTGTCCTGTTTTTCCAGGATTCATGATTATGTCATTTCCTCCGGCAGTGCTGCGTTTCCATGTGCCTTCCATGTGGGCGAGCACCAGGGTGTGTCACCGGGGTAAATAAATAAATAAGGCAATAGCACAGGTGCTACCACAAATTCAGCTTTCAGTGTATTTAAGAGCAAAGTGTCGCTCACAGAGAGGATTCCCATCGCCGAGATAAAACAGAAAACCAGTGTTGAGAACGTAATTGAGCTGCCATGTAAGCTTATCATCACTGTCAAAGTAAAATCAGGTGCCCCAAGTACCTAAGAGATGGCCATTTCTTCCCTTCTTTATGAAAATTAATCGTTTCACAGCCACAGTAAATGACATGCCAGATTTGTTTACGGGCTCCGAGTGAATTGATAGGGAAGAAAACAGGTACGGGGAGAGCGGAGTGCAGCTACTGACCCATGCTAGTCTCACAGTGCATTTGCATTCATTAGTTCAATCAGGGAGCCTTCCTAACTCCCTCCAACGTAAATGATAGATGACTGAGGAGGAGACTAGCCACTCAGGGCCACAGAATAGATATATTTTACAGATACAAATTATTCATGTCACTTTCATGCTGAAAAACAACAGCTGATTGGTTTTTAAGGAGTAGCTGGGATAAAGATTATGCAAATGCTGATCACCCATAATTGAGCATAATTGCATTGCATATGTTTGTGAAGCTCTTAACAGCTATTATTGCCTCCTCAAAATTTGTTCTAGCACACAAGAGGGGTGACTCACTCGCAGGCACCTGTTTGAGCGACAAGAGAGAGAGCAGCTCGGCATAAATGTTGCGGATGACGTTTTTCTTGGATGCCTCTCCTGGAAACAGCGGCCAGGTTAAACTTGGAAGAGAGGTTGAGGGGGTGGGGGGGGGGGGGGCATAGTGGAGAGGATGTGAAGTGTTTGTGTGGACTTTTCTCACTTCTTCTGAAAACAACAGGGATCATGAATGTTTCACAAGAGGCTGATTGGAGCTCTTTGATGGAGGTTGCTCTGGTCTTTCTGTCAGCTGTCACCCATCTGCCCAAGGCTCCCTGACGAAGCACTCTCCAGTCGGGCCCTGCAGTTCAGCATAGGCAACAACGTGACAGGCAGCAACTCAATTACTACGATACCAGTCATAATCAACGGGGCTGCAGGGAATATCGGCATCTGCTCAGCACAGGCGGACGAGGCATCACTGTCAATGCGTGATATTCCACACAGATCACTGCAATTACACCAAATATTTGAGATATTTGGCTCATTCATGGCGCTTCAGCAGGGAATGAATATAGATTACTCTGTTCATTCATCTTCTACCAATTATCCGTTTCTGGGTCTTGGGGGGTTGCTGAAGCCAATCCCAGCTCGGGTTAGGCGAGGGCGGGGTCGCCCTGGACAGGTTGCCAATCTCAGGGCCAGCACACAGAAACAGACAGAGACAAACAACGAGGAAACCCACCAGGCGCGGGGAGAACATGAAACATGGGGAACTGAGCCTGTGACCTCCTTATTGTGGGGCAACAGCACCAACGCCTCTGCTGCCGTGCTGCCCACAGATTTTTTTTTTTTTTTTTTTTTTTACAGTAATGTCACACAAACAACACAATTAGAGAAAACTGAAGTCTTAGGGAGGGTTCATTTCCCCACGAGATTTATGGAACAAGGACGCCTGACCAAAAACAAATAAATAAATGAAAGCATTAATACCACCAGCCTGTCATTTGCTCCGGCCTCACTGCCTCAGCTACAGTGTAATCAATAGTCTTAATATAGAACTGAACAATGATACTAAGCCCGGGCTGCCGTATCCCTCAGCACACAGGGAGAGACACGGCCTGAGGTGTCAGAACACTGAGGAAACACAGCACCAATCAATCTCTGCCTCCACATCAGGCACGGCTGATTATCACCGCTGCACTGATGCTCGTGCACGAGCAAAATAATGAGATAAGAGTTAACAAGGTCACATATTTAACATCCAACAAAGTGGCATACTAGATATGCCTTTCCTGATTCACAGACAAAATGAAAAGTCAAGCTTCATTCAAAAAAAAAAAAAAAAAAGGAGAAGAATCATTGAATTTTCCACACAATGGAACATTTCTCCCATTGAAAATGCTAATAAGCCATTCTTTGAAGTGCCCCTATTTGCATTACAAACATTGCTTGCAAACTCGCAGAAGTATTGTGAGGAAGCAAGAGAGACATTCAACCTTCTGTTCTTCATCCATCAGAGATGTTCAGCAGCAGCGAATTGTGTTTGCCGAAGAAAGCGCCACGCAACATATCTGCCACAAAGAACTTTGCTTTACAGTCAGACTTCACCTTTTTCATACAGTGTGACATTCAGATGCTGGTTGTGATCATTAAAAGACAGATCCCCTGAGGAAAAGATAAGAGCAATCCCAACAGAGCAACCATACATATTCAAAGACGCGTTCTGCTGTTGGCTTTGTTGAGCTGTGGTATACCCAGCAGATCTCTCAACCCCTCAGAATCACCAGGAGTTCACAAAACAATCAGTGTTTTACAATATGTTTAACTCACTGGGAACAAGGAAGTCTTCAGTACAATACAGACCTCGAAAGGTAGGTTCGAAGAGGGATCCGTCCCGAGACATCAAATTCAGACTGCTGCCTAACTAGGCTATCTACACGCCTGAGGAGATTTATGATTATATCATTAGAGTATGCTGCATTCATTCGATACACATTGCCTGTCCGCAGTATCTTTGCAGTGAGAGCTATAGGAGATAAAAATGCCGGCTTCATGCCACAGAGGATTACTGTGGTGATAAAAAAAAAATAAAATAAATAAATACTCATTTAAAAGCAGACAAGTTCATTTTTTGCCACTTCGATTGGACAAGTCTGTCTGAAAATTAAAAGAGGGAGAGGCACACTTTGTAAACAACAGGGGGCGAGGGTGGAGTGCGAAGAAGCATTGTGTGGATTTTTGTAACAACATGTAATAATGTTAAGGGGGGAGCAGTGCATTCAGAGCACAATAGCCTCTCTGTGCCAAAATATTCTTGCCAAAATTAATTTGAGAGGCTTGAACACAAGCCTGCATTTTGATCATCATTTCTTTCAACATCGATCCTTTGTACCACGGACAACCCGTTAAGTAGTTCCAATGGTGCAGCTGCTTTTACTGAATGGAAAGAAGAAAAGAAGAATAAGATTTGGAGTTCGCATGTCCATATGAAGGAGAATTACTCACTTTCTAGGATGTCAAGACATAAAGCCGAAAAACGATCTGTCTGGAGAGGCTCACATTCTCTTTCAATCAGAGATGAAGACATAACATTTTGGAGGTGGTGCAGAGAGGTCAGCCCTCACCACCTGTCGCAGCCGAGCAGCCAGCTAATGAAAGTCCAGGCCGCCGTCTGCAGAAAGCAGCAACGTCAACACCCGAAGAACGAAAACAAACTATACGTTTAACTCGTCAATAATTTACTGTAGCTGAAGTCTGTGTAGAGAAAAAAAAACAACAACAAGAAAACAAAAAACACAATAACGTTTCAAGAATAACCAAGGACGAATCATCTGAAGAGGCACTTTCAGGCAGTGACTCTGGAATAATCGGCTTTAAACTGACAGGAGCTGTCAGATCGCTGCGACACAGAAGCGCCCCTAAAACTCATCGAAGAAGTACACTTATATCCTTGGAGACACATTCAGTGGAATCACACTTGTTTGGATACTGGATGGGTTTTTTTTTTTTTTTTGTTTTGTTTTTTTTAAGGCTTTCTCTAAAGTGCTGGTACTAAGGACCTTCTCATGCATTTATAATCCAATGGCCCTTAAATGATTCAGCGAGCAGTGTGGAAAGAGGCAGCCAAGAGCTCGAACTCTTTGGGCCTTTTTAAAATTTCAGCAAACCAAAGCAGGAGTTGGAGCATTGAAGTCTTGGCAGCCGCTGTCTTCACCTCTCCAACCTGGTCTGTGAAGGAAACCGCTGTTTCCCAAATCATTCATGTTAACCTACAGCTTTACACTTACTGCAGAACTACAGGTGAAAGTCTGCAATGTGCTTTCTTTTTTATCAAAAATGATCTCATTATATTTTTCATAATGTGAAAATCTAAATCTAATTCAATATATCTTGATGCAGTTTTCTGACAGCCAAAGACATACAGAGTGGCTGCTCTTTCATCACTCTGTCAACAGTTTCCAAGTTGCTGTGCTTGACTGATATATTAATTCATTGCAGTGGAAACTTCAGGGTTCATATATTCCTTTATTGCCGAATTTAGTGGCAAGTGCTGCCATTATAAAAGAAAAAAGGCTTGAACTGATTAAAGTAGTCCTGAAAAATGAGCTATAATCAGTCGGCTGTTTTCTGGGATTGCTTGTTTTTCTAAGTGGAGTAAGTTTCACACAGTTTAAAATGCCAAAGCTTCGCTTCCTAGTAATGTAATTGAATGGGAATAATTTGAGCGTATTTTCCATTCCCTTGAGTGGTGCAGAGTGTGCCGGGACTCAGTATTTCACAGAGAAGCCACCCGCTTTTCCACCGGCATGAGGCTGATGCTTAAAGGAAGAAATGAAAACTGATCAGAAATGGTCCATTGCAGGACATTTTGCATTCCACTGCTGAAATAATGGAAGCTGAGGATCAATTAATCAGGTACTTGTTTACCATTCTCAAGGCTCTCTGTGTTCATTAGTCTGCCGAAGCTGCGCTCTATGGGGCTGCAGACAAGCGCGGGAAAAAGAGATCCATCTACACGCCACGGGTGACGTCCGGAGATTTACGAGCCAGCACGTTCCACACGCCACATTTCCCATCCCCATAAGACAATCAACGCTTCATTATCATTTTAAATTGCTCTCTCTCTTTCTGCTAAAGACTATGAGCAGCGGCACAACAACCCCCAACACCTCTGTCCACTCCCCTGGTACGGGATCTCCAAATGTGACGGAGAATGAAGCGCTGGAGGGACAAATATTTTGGAGAAACCAAAATGCATCATTTATACGTCAAAGTATTAGTATTTTTTGTTTTTGCCATGATTCAAGAAGCTATTGTATTGCTCATGCCTGTGAATGAGTAGTGAAGCATTATCCCAAAGAAAAAAAAAAATGCAAAAAGTGACCAAAAACACAGACACACAAAACAGCAAATCCTCCGAAATCTAAACAGTCATAGAGAAGTGTGTAATGAATAAAGAGCGCAGTGATTCATGCAGAACTTGAATGGATGTTCCTTTTCTTAAGAGCAGGAAAAGAATGTTCCTTTCTTGTCAGCAGGCCAGCTGCATTGATGATCATTTTCTACAGCCCATTTCCCCACTTACTCATCTGAACAGCACAAAGGAGCAGCAGAAGGTGTGAATTATCAAAGAGAAGCAAAGAGCTGCAGGGAGACAGGGACAGCCTGAGCAGCTACCTCACACTCAAGTATTCCTGTTTGTCTTGCAGAGCCATACGTTTTCCTCCGACTAAATAGAGTGCAGTGTGGTCTAAAGTCTGTTTGTGAATAATGAATAATTCAGGCTGGAGGTGAGTGGGATCAGTTCCTACTATGCGGAGGGAGATTAGCCACTGGTGGCCTCTGACAGATGGAGGCCTTACAGCCCAACCCAACACAGACCCAGGAGACTATCAGGTGTCACCTCATTACCCACTTCATACACTATTTCAGCTTCCAATGTTACCTTCTCTGATTGGGATAACCGAGGCGAGTCCAAGTCCAGACCACCAATGCCACCAGAAAGCATCTCATTTTGGCTTGTTTTCTAAAGTTAACAATGAAAACACAGAAAAATCAGGCCGAAGTAAGTGTGTTCGGCTCTCATCATCAGGGCTCCACTCTGTTATCACAGGACTGAGGTAAATATAGAGCAGCATTTGAAGGATGTGTTATTAAATTGGTTTCCTTGTTCCTAAAAAAAAAAAAAAAAAGCTGCTGGTGAAATATTGGTGAATTTCAAGGGGAAGTGATTTCCTGACTCGACACCAAATATTTTAAAGGAGATTTGAAGTCTGATTGTCTTCTCATCAAATATAAATATGTTACTTTTAAAAATATTATGAGCATGAATATTGAAGTGTGCAGCTTCAGGTTAGGTCTTCTATGATCTGGTAACCCATGAAAGGTTATTGGCTCATTTGCAGCTTGTCACTGTTACTGTCCTCCTGGTTTAACAATCAAACTTGGTATTATTGCCAAATCCTGCCTTATTTTTCTACATCTCAGTTATTTGCATACATTATTTGGTCACTAATTTCTCTTTAAAACGGGTCAACGCTACATTACCACTGTGGTCGAGTGCTGGAGAGCAGCTGCAGCAGATTAACAGACTGACTGCACTCAACCCCATTAGTGGGACTCCAAAAACTAGGACAACAAAGGCCACGCTGGAAACACCTAGATTTATTCCTTTAGTCTTTAACTGCAGGACTAACCATTGCTGTACAACAGCTACTTTTATTTTAGTATCATAACGTTTACCTCGATATCTCTTTTCAACAGAAAGTGTTGAGCATGCTGCGCTCGTACTTCATATTTTGCTTGTGTGTCCAGTGATCTGGGATTGTGTTTCCCAGCAAACTGTCAGGTTTACACAACCCAAAGTGAGCACTAATCAATCCTGATTGTTGCCTGATAATTGACGCATACTGGCATAAATTAGCAGCTACGTTGCGGCTCCGTTAAGTGTCACTTTAACTTCCACATTAATGTAATCATTTTAATTAATTTAAAAATTAATTTCAGTGTGATAAGAACCCCCGAGTGTTCAATAAGCACTATGACTGACTGCCGGTATTAAATAAAATGACTGGATGTGCTACAAGTGAGAATTGCCTCGTCTTGGCAGGAAAACATTTCCCGGAGAGGAACGCTGGAGTGGCTCCAGCCAAAGTGAAAAGGACATTCTGCTTGATGCTTACGTATTGTCGGTATAAATGGGACACATCTGAAGGGTTATAAAATGGATCAAGAAACTGAAATGTCTAATCTGAGGGAAGACTAATCAGGATCCCTTTATTGTTGTTTATTACCTTCCATTATTGTCATGTGATACAAACACACTGTATACATATTTATTAGGAGCACATTCTAGCTTAATGGTTGTGTGTTCAGCATTAGTGTTAACATTCATCTTGGTGGAACAGCTGCGAGTGCGACTTTAAGGGACGACTCCACATTGACCGCTTTTCTGCTCTGTGAAAATAAACACACATAATTTCCATTTGCAAAGAAAACCCATCGTAGTTTTGAACCAGTGGGAGGAAACAATGCTCTCTTATGACCAAAATGTCGTCCTCTCAATGTGAACTGAGCGGTTGGATCTCGATGCGTAGAGCTGCCTACCTGTGATTGGCTCACCTCAAACCTATGTTAAAGGCAGATCTCAGCAGGGCCACTGGACCACATAACCAGAGGGGTTGTTACATTTTTCATTATATGCATTGTAAGATTTCAATCGGACGTGGATTACATCAAATGCTGGTACAGCTGCAGTCTGACAGCCGACAGACTCCCGTAAAATCGGCTCACTGGCACTAACACTCTCTGAAGCCAAGGAGGAATACAATATGAGGAGAATCATGCTAAATATGGGATGTACTGTCCAGGTACGATGTGATTAAAATCAGGTAACATGATCTGCTGTGTTTTATACCTGACATTTAAAGGAACGGGGGGGATGTGCAGCGTCCACGCAGACAGAAGCAGAATTGTTCCTCACACAGCAGGAGATGCTGCCTCCCATGAGTCTTAGTGTAGCTTAAATTGATAGAGAGCCCAATAGAACAGCTATTGTATCGAAGTTCCTCTTAGCAACAGCCTGTGAGGAGAAATACACAAATTATCTACTCTGTTGTTACAAACACAGCGATCTAGCTGCCGGTCTTTTCCAATTCCAATGGAAATCAGCCACTTCAACGAGCTTATCAGGCTACTGGCAGCACTTAATTGCTGCAGGTTTGTTTCATCTGGGCCTCTCTTAGTGTTTTACCTCTTCCAACTTTCCTGATGGAAACAGAACAGCCTGAATTAATTTACCATCCAGCTTGGTTCAATAGTTTGATGTACTGCTGGGCGGGTTCAGGTTCGAATGGAGGCGACATTAAAGAAGAAAAGTTTTTTGCACAGCGAGGGCAGAAAACCTCAGACACAAATTCATGAAGCCTTCTATCTAAACATGGCAGTAATCAGAGCCGCATTATGAAAACAAACAAATCCTTTTAAGAATTCTGGCATTAAATAGATCTGTCCAGAGAAGAGAAGGAAATGTGCGTCCATCACGAGGCTGCTGTGATTGTCTTTCTGAACCGATTGTGTAAACTGTAAATGACCTCAGAAGGATGACAGCAGGTCAGCGGAGAACAATATTGTTGCTGTGTTTATCTGTCTGTCTATTTCTGCCGTGTCAAGCTGTGAGCTGCCACCAGAGGCCCTGCAGGGTGGAGAGGAAGGGGTGGGGAGCAGCTTGGCTGAGCGACGGATGCCCTATCCATCATGGCGGCCCTCACTGGTAGGCTAAGGAGCTGACATATGGTGGTGAGGGAGAGGTGGTCGGCGAGGAGTCAGCACTCTTTGACTTCTCCAGATCCATCATCCCGACAACAGCAGCAGAGAATCTGTCTGCGAGGTGACAGCCCACAGAATGGCTTCTTCCACTCTGGGTATAGAGCAATGTACTGACCAGGAGAATTAGGTTGTTAAAGGGCCAGTCAAGACGATATCGTTTGGAGGATTTGGGGGAATCAGCAGCATCGAGGAGGGCTTTGGGGTTACAGTCCGTTATGTCAAATAGATTACATAGATTGAAGGAGCCAGCTCAGGAGATATGGTTCCTCTTTTTGAGGACAGTAAAAGAGGCATTTATTACAACAACAAGCTATAAAGCAGACGATTGTAGCTCAGAAACAAGTTCAAACAAAACTCAGGAACTACACAACTGAACTTCAAATGGACGATCAAAAGGATCCTGATATTATTTCTGATTACTACTGATGGCTGAATGTACAAAGGGTACTCAATAGGATCTCGATTCATCTGAAAACATCATGCAACACGCCTGCAGACAAAATGTGAAGATGTGAAGAAGCAAAAAAAAAAAATAATAATACAGGTGAAAAGAGAAAGATCAGTATAGAGAGATGATAGGAGGAGGAGAGAGAGGTGAGGGGGGCAGAGGACACATGCATGAAAGAGTTCACAGTGGGCACAAACCTCCTGGAGATCTGAAGAATTACAGTCGCAGGGAAAACTCAGCAGGGGCACAGATGCTTTTCTTGTTGTACAATACATCACCACTTGGTAAAAGCAAAAAAAAAAAAAAGTTTGTTCTTCCCAGTTCAGGTAGAGTGTGACAGCTGCTGTGCTGCAGATCAGTAAAAGAAATAATACTCAAAGCTGGCATTTACCTAAGCCGCTGAGCAGGTGAACCCTCCCTCAGTCTCTCAGTCAGCAGGACTCGTGCAGACCACTGTCTTGTCATCAGCTATTAACGGAGTAATCTACAAAGCTTCCACTGATGCCTCTCGTGCCTCTGGTGACCCTGCAGCACCTTGACGGCACACTGTCTCTTTAACTGCACCGCCTGATTAGCTCTGGAGGTGGATTTGTTTCCAACATTCAGGGAATGCTAAACACAGTGAAACTCTGAGGTCAAGTCACAGAGAGGACCCATTAGGACATGTGCTACTTAAACTCTGGCACTCTGCCCCCTCAGCCCTGACCTCCAGCAGCAGGATGTGTCTGATAAGGCAGCGCTCCGCACATTGTTCAGGCACAGAGCAGGGAAAGGAAGCGGCTGCTGCATAAAGCAAAAATCATTTAAAATCTTATTTTCTGTTATCCATCCAATTCAAGTCAAACAGCAAATATATATTATTTTCACTGTAACAGAAGAAAACAATCAGTTTCTGAGATATCTTATTCGCTAAAAATCAACCTTTGATGAGACAAACACCTGTCACTTCATAACACAAAACAAACAGCTTCCACAGACAGGTACTTTATAGGCAATCTTTTTCTGCAAACCAGCGCGGACCAGAGAGAATACAAACCTAATTGCATCACTCCATGAAAAGAGGCAGATAGAGGCCTGCAGTCATGCAACTCATCAGAGGAGAAAGGGAGAGGGAATGTAGAGTGAAATCATGCTTCTGCACATGACGCAAGGGGCTGTAGATTTCTTGAGCAGGGATTACCTTTTGCTCCGTCATCTTGGAGTGATGGCAGCATAGATGTTCGTTTTTCAGGGCAGGGCACAGGCAGCGATGAGACAAGCGCTGGGATGCTGCTCGGGTTTGGCAGGCACAAGATTCAGGTCGTGCACGGCACCCTTCGACAAAATGAATCGCATAATCCCACCACCCCAAACATTTTTACGTCCAATACAGAAAAACATGGCTGGCTGCCAAGTTCACAAATCCAGTCACTTCATCACACGGAGAGAGGGAATGTCCAGATGAAAACGTCAGTCATATTTTATCGTTTAATTTTCACATCAATCAGAGAGTGGAGGAGTGAGTGTGTGTAATCTGAACTGGAGGATTAGTTTAATCTAAATCAACACTTCCAATCATGCTGCAGGTATCGTTTAGCGATGAGGGCGTTGTGTCTTTCTGATGGGGAATCTTCGGCTGACTGCTGCTAGCTTCCTTCCACGAGCTTCAAACTGACTCGCAATATCGCCTCGGCTGAAAAGACACACACCAGACACACTTCTTCTGTTGCTGTTTTTAATCACACTCCTGAACAAAAGATTTGTTGCTTTGCCCGACAGAGATACATCACATGAGACTGTGGCAATCGTGACGTGAGTGATGGTTAGGGAGATGTAGTCTTGATCAGATGTGGCGACAATGTGACTCAGATTTGTACACGACACGCCGGTCTGTATCAACGTATCATCGCATCACTTATATTTTTATCAACATCAACGTGTGTTCACGTTGTAGTATTTTATCACCAGACAGGGAAAAAGAAGTAAATGATAAAATGCCAACGCTTCCACTTCAATTGCCAGATTTTTGATTGAAGTGTTAATGGACTATGTCCCACTAACACTGACCCACACTGCAGCACACTAGAACACTAGGATATTGGAGGAGAAAAAAAAAAAAAGGGCCAAATTCAGCTTGGCAGCTAATTCAGCAAGTGAAACAGCAAACAGACTGAATTATCTTTTTAAACCCACAGACTGTTGCGACACAGATAATAGATGTATTGTGGTAATGTTTCAATTAAAATCAATGTTTTATTTGATAGAGAGCTCGACAACACATTACTGGATCGCTTCCTGTCACAGATCAAATGGTTTTAGATTTATTCTTGAATTCTACCAGCCAAAATGAAGCTTAACACAAAGTGATGAGACTTTATAGTGTTAATGTATCAGATGGTGTGAGGGTTAGAGGCCTCTGCTCTTTTTTTCTTGTTAAAGAAAAAGACAACCTGAGGCTAAGCCTGAAAATAAATGACTTGGATCCCGCTAATTGAGCAGTAATCACGATGTGCCGCTTGTTTCTGCCGAAGAAACATCATTTGCTGATAAACATTTTTCTAATCACAGCTGCTGCACTCTGTTTAGTGCCAAGGTGACCCGAACGAAACACAGAATAATGTGACATGAAATAGGGACACTGCCAGGAGCAAAATGGCCTGTCACGCTTCCTCAGTATGAGGAAATGATGAGTACTATTTCGCAAATAAATCTGGCACCTCAACTATAAAAAAAACAACAACATGGAAAACAATCAATAGCTTTCCCACAATGCATTTTTGTCATTGCTAACTAGCAAGTGCGGTCTCTGACTAGATGAGTGAGCAGATGTAAACAGTTTCCCGTAGAGGTGATTATGAGGGGAGCACATCTCATAAAACTTGTCTTGACAACCTAATTGATCACTGCAGGGGGTATAATAAATGCCTTACGCAGACTGAGAACTATACCGAGGGACCTTTGCATTAAAGATTAATTTAATTACAAAGCACAGTGAAATTAGACTGTAACCCGTCTTATCCACTCTCAACTCTCACTTTTAAACAAGATCATGCAATCTGGTCCCTTTATGTCAGATAAACTGACATGATAAATATATGGAGGTTAACAACATGTAAAGATGGTGCTAATTCACAAAAACCTTTCTTCAGTCTGCTCCTCAGTATATCTGCATACCAAGTCCCAACCCATCCACCTGTTGTGTCTGCAGTTTTGACTAATGATTTCATTCAGAGTAAGTGAAGGGGGAGATTATTTGTCAGGTTCCTGTCGACATAAGCAAAAAGAAAAACTCATCACAGCTCAGTCATCAGACGTCTCATTTACGAAAGTGATCCGGGCCTCCGCTTCCCCACGCTCCGAGCAGTCGTGGCTTTGGTAGAAACCAAATGAGAAATGTCGTTAAGTGGGTCTCATCATCAAGTGATGCCATTCTCTTTCCCCCCCACCCTCTTTCAGACACACGCTCGCACATTCTCAGGCATCCGTAGACTTCACTGCCTCTAACAGGACGCTTTTTGACAGACAGTAATGAAAGTGTCTCATTCGCGATTCCAATCAAAAGCTCATCAATCACAATGCGCATCTAAAAAAGCCTCATGCACGCCATGGTTCTTGGTGAGAAAGGTGAAAGGGGGGCGGCTTGAAGCAAATCTGAACCAAGTTTAATCATGTGCTATCAAAAACAAATCAGCTGCCGGGATGAGGACAGTGCTCCGCAGAACGAGTACAGTTTACTGAACCAAATCCATGCAGCTACTGCGATGGAGCTCTGCAGGTCAGAAAAACTACAGGGTGGTTCAGGAAAAAGGAACCAGGCTGTCACGCCAAAATAAACAAAAAGGATAAGACTCACCTGCTGAGCTTCAAAACAGCATAAAAAAAAGCACGACATAAATTACATATACAACCTTAAAGTGTGACGGATAAAGGAGCCAAATCTCTCATATATCAGAAGATTCCTGGTTTCCACATAGAAGAAGAATATTTCTCTACTCCAGCTCAAAGTGGCTATTACAACAATTACCATCTTTCCAACTCCAATATGAAGGAGAAGAGAGGAGAAGAGGCAAACTAAAGCAAAGGTCTGCAATAATGGATTAGAGAAGAGTCCTTTATGACTCTCTTTCTATTTCCTCTCACTCCAAACTTATGAAAACACATTGGGGGCTGTTCTGTCTCCATTTTGTCTTCTGTTCTTTTACAATGAAAGTTAATAAAAAAAAAAAAAAGTATTGAAAAGTCTATTCACCCACTCACAGCCAGCTGGATGGAGAGTAGGTAATGTTTTTTTTTTGTTTTTTTTGCTTTGAAATCGCAGGAGCCAGCAACAAACATCATCCATAAGTAACACAATTGTTCCGCAGACTCACACAATGCCCCTGAACTCTAAAGGCCAAGTAAACGCCACACTGATGAATCCCTCTGGCGTAACAGCAACCTGCAGCAGTGGGGGCTGAGGCTTGCCTCATACATCACGGGCAACACTGGACACATCAGACCGTGTTATTAATCTCACTATTAACATAAACAGCCGGCATACATTATCCCTTTCAGTGCAAAAGGGCATTAGTACTTTTAGACTTGATGACTAGGCAATGACTGATTACATGCAACAATAAAAAAGAGATAGAAAAGGAGCTGAATGGAATACATTTGTGCAGAGAACAAAGGAAAAGTGGTAACATTTTTGTGTGTTTCGTTGCAAGAGATCATAAAAATTGGAACGTATGAAGATTGTTTATATATGTATGGAAAGTGTATATAGATTACTAGGCAATGAGCTAGAAACTGCTTTCACTTTCTCTCTGACAGAATGTGTGAGCCATACAGGACGTTATTGTTGTTTTTTATTTTTTAACACACCTTCTGTTCTGATAGCTCCATAAGGCAGACTGGTGTAGGCGTATCAGGGCTAAAAGGTTAAAGGCATCCAACTCTTACTGTAAAACCTTTTAACTTACTTTCTCCAGCACTGGAGTAAAGAAATTGCATTACAGGAGATGCAAAGGTGGGAGGACAGAGGGAGAAGGGAAATGGCAGCTGGTACTACACTTGTGAGCGATAAGGTCAGTGGCAGAAATAACCACACCGAGTCCCCGAGGACAACTGCAGAAACGTTCAAATCCTCAAATCTCAAACAAACACCTCTCTAGGGGAGTAGGATTTTTTCCCCCCTCTTTTCCATCTCATTGCATTCAGTAGGCCTCCACCCATGGTTATTATTCACTGCTCATTATCACTGCTCTGATTAATAAGAGCAATTTCAGGGTCCCCTGGTATTAGAGGGGAAAAAGGAGTGGTGTGTTTTCTTTTATAAACACAGAGCGTGTGCTACTTAGAATAGAAAGAAGGAGGGAAAGCAGCAGGTGATATTTGCTTAAGCTCCTTATCCTGCTGCCTCCAGCTTAAGGGGGTGAGGAATTTACAAAAATTTCTCAATAAGAAAACATAACTCCATGGTCAAGAACTGCATGGCTGTGATTGACAATAACTTCAACCAGATACGACGTCTGTCACTCAGGTGCAACATACTTCTTATCTACACAATGACAATGAGCGCACAGCTTGAAATTACGATGAAGTTAATTTAATAGACGCATTTATATAAGTACTCTTGGTTAAAAACAAAAAAATAAAACATCAACAACAACAAAATGGCAACATAAACCAATACGTCACCATGAAAGTGATGCCACCGGTGGATTGAAACTTCATTGGGTTCTTTGTAGACACAAAGCAACAGGTTAACAAAATAATCAATAATCACTGAGGAATGCGTATGGATGGTGACACAGCATCGCTCTACTCAGCAGAAGGAACTGCGATAAAAATAAAGTTGAGACAGTGAGTGAATCTAATTTATGGCAGTGACTGTTAATGTTGTGATATTCTTACCAGCTGCAACAGCGTGCCTGATATTGTTTTCACCTTGGTGTGATCCCATCACAGGATGGTCTCCTGTCGTACTTGCCACTGCTCTTTGCCACAGTTAAGATGAGAAAATAGTAACGTGTTCCTGTTAAATGGCATCCCTGAATGCAACCTTGTGAAATGAAACTTTTTAACTTTTAAGAAATGTCTTATACAACAATTCACAGGCATGAACCCAAAACCCCGCAGCACGTGTATTTTTAAATTAGGCCTCTCTGGAACCTGAAGAAGAATGAGGATTGGCTAAAATAGCATGAATTAAATGTGTTGAAGTGCAGACGATACTCAGAGACAAAGTGCAATAATGATGAAAGCATCCCGAAGACAGACTCCCATACACGGCCCTCTCAGACCTTTGTGTTTCAAAGGCATCGATGAAATGCGTTCATTCTGCAACCTCGTTCTCGCAGTTTGATGTACTGACAAAAGCCACAGCGCTCACACTGGCCTTGTTTAAGGGACCATTTGATTTTTTTGTATAGGAATTTGCGAGGTGTAAAAAGAAAACTTGCTGTGAAGTCACCTTCAAAGAAATGCCCCAGTGCCAAGGAATTACAAAGCTAAAATAGTTTCTCAGGGAGGAGGCAGTGATTCTATTATTCTTTAAAATGCAGCGCAATGCCTTTTATGAGAGTGTGGAAAAGCCATTTGAGAAGCAGGTCAGGGAAGTGAGCAGCTTGGCCCTGAGCACATTGTGTCTTATCCTTCTCCATTTCCACCACCTTGTCCCTGAATAATGGGCAAACCTTGTCGCTGCCCCTGGAGGCTAATGGCTTCTCATGGAGGCGAAATCAACACAGAAATACCTTCACGGGTAATCCTCCTCTTTAACCAGCAACACGCCACATATCCAATCCTGCTGTGTTCAAAATAGCATCAGAGAAATAAGCAATTCCATCCCTCTGGGATATTGACTTAATATGGTCCATGAGAGCTGCTGATGAAAAATATATAATCGTCATGGCAATCTGCCAGAAATATAGCCATCTGAATACCCCGTCCTATTGGTGATAATATCCTGTGCCCGCCAATGATGACCGGTGTTGTAATTTCAAGAAGCGGTGAAGATGAAAACTGAGCTAAGAATTTCGAGGAATTTCTGATTTCTTAAAACTCAAGAAAGCTACGAATGGGAAGTTAAAGGCATTAAAATAACTCATCATAATAATGCACACTCTGTAGCCACCAAATTGAGCCCGGTGAGAAATGTGCAACATGGAACTGAGCACAACACGTGATTTTTATTTTTTTATTTTTTTATGTCATGGGCGCTACATTTGTGTGCCGTCGTAAATACAGCAGCAGAGACATATAAATGCAGATACAAGTAAATAAAAAGTGAACATGAACACTGTCTAAATGAGAATCTAACCCTGCTTCAGGCAAATTCAACATGATGAATTATTGAAGCCCTCACTGGAGCTGTTTGTGTAAGTCTTCCTCATGAAACACACACGTGGAGTCGTGTGCGTTTGTATGTGTGCGAGAGAGAAATTCAATATATCGAAGTCGCTATGACAGCAGCTTAATTTTAAATGAACAAATTAACATTAAAACTGAAGTGATCTGCTTAAGGCCACACCTACCACTTGAGGTAAAATGTTTAATTTAAGGAATTAATGAAAGGTCAGCCCCATCTCATTAACAGTTGGTGAATATCACACACAATCGACAAAGAGAAAACATGTACACACCTTCAGTAACCCACTGCGACCTCACATCAATCGTCCCCGACTTCGATACACCGGGAGCTCTTATTAATAGACACGAGCATCATCTAAGGCAAAGAGACGACCCACAATACACACCAACAACAGTTATTAGGAACCTCAGACTGCAGTTGATTGATCATTCTTAGCAGCTTCAAAGGTCTTTATACCGGAGATGCTCGTGTGTAGGAAGGAGACTGTGTGGGTGAGATATTATTCCTTTAGTTCCACTTCGAAAATGCTTCAAATGTATAATTAAGTCATCTGTCATCACTCAGTCCAGACTGAAGTGCTCTGCTAATGTGTGACAGGAATCCATTTGATGTCAGTTTTGTCTGCACAGAGCCAGTGTAATAAGACATTGAGGCCAAAAGAGCGCGGCCAATAAGCTTCTCCTGAGAGGCATGAGCAGCCATTTTGTACGGGGACATCGTTTTCTGCATGTTTCAGCACAGGATTGGTTCTTTTATGGAGAGGCATTAACTGGAGCACAGGAGGAGTAACTGGGCAAATGCTTTTAATTATTATTCATACTTCAAACTCCTGCTCCTTCTGATGCAATTTTAGAACCTTACAAATGTCTCATCAATGGGACGAATCGAAAAAAACAACGCAACAAAGACGAGCCTGTGAAAGAGGAGAGGGAGTACAATCCAAAAATATACATCTGAAAGGGAAAAAAAAAAAAATAAAGTCTAAACAAATAAACCTGTCTAACAATAGCAAAACCCAAACCAATAATAAGGTAGGGCCAACGTGGATGTGTTGATTCAGAGAAAGATGCTAAACAGCTAATTTTGTTGTCAGCTAAATACACAGGCTGAAGTTGGCTGGTGTGTGGGTGGCCACCGCGTCTCTCCAGGGGCAAATAATCCACACTGAGCTCGCTGCGCTTGCGGTCAATTTCACACTCATGCCTGCTTTAATGTCTACAAACATACTAATATACACACGTGCATGTGTGTGTGTGTGTGTGGAAAGTCGTACAGCCATGCCAAACACACACACACACACACTGACTTGAGAAGAAACAGGTGGATTTAATGCCAGGATCTCATCTTTCACACAGACCGCACAAGGAGTCGGTGGAGAGATACTGCTTTCATATAATTCCATCAATAACGAAATAACGCTGAGTGGAAATGAAATAATTCCAGAGAAGTGAGTTGGCTGTTGATCTCAATCCAGCACATTTACTAAAAGGGGGTAATGTTGTCACTGCTAAATACCTGACAATCTAAAGGCCGCCTGGAGAATATCACCTTGGAATTATTTCTCCACGTTGGCCGGCGGCCAGTTCAGTGGCCAGAATATCCGGAAAGATTAAATCACGAGTGAAACTGTCTTCAAAGCTATTTATCTATATTCAAAAGCACTTTTCCTTGTTTTGTTGGACATAAAAGTTGTTTTGTTTTTCCTCAACATATGCTATTTTGCCACACTAATGTGAAATGTAAACACCATAATAACTAATATGCTTGATAAAGTACGTCTTGCTGTTTTTATTTGCACATTTTCTGGGTTTTCACACCGATCTGGAAACACTGCTGTGTTTTCTGCGGTTTCTAGTTTCCGTTCCTTGGTAAACCGGGATCTTGCTAAGAAGTAGAACCACAACTTTAACATTTCATGACCTGATTTGTTACTCTCATTTCATCTTCAGGTGCAAATGAGGAATCCTGACTATGAAAATTCCTGAATACTGTAAGACTAATTATTTGCAACATCTATTCTCCGGCAGTGAGTTTCTTCTTCTCTTTGTTGAAAAGAAGGTACAATCCCTCTGAATAAGGCGGTTAAGGGGGCTCCTGTGCATCTTACATCAGTAGATTCATTGAAATGTCATAGCTAGACGGAGACCAGACATCATCTAACATCAAAGTGCCTTGTTGCTGAGGGACCATCTGCTTCATAACGCACTCTGCTAAATTCGAATTCTGCTGCATACACAACAGAATTATAAGGCTGCCCAAAATCTGGGCACTGAGCTTTAAATATTTCAAGTGTTAATCAAAAATAACGCTGTGAGAATTCTGTAAAATGATAAAATCTAAATAAGTAGAGTACACAATCAAACGCCGCCCAACTAGGATGACTGTGGTGTCCTCATAAAACATGTACCATCAATGTGTTTTATTCGCTGATCTGACTTTCCTGCAGCAGATGGTTCATATTGAGTGGTTTGGGAGCTGATGCATCACTTCCTTTAAGATTCATCAGAGCAAGCTCAGCTGCTGCTGCTGTTCGTCCATCTGATCCACTATTGTGTTTAACTGCACATTGCACATAAGTGCTATTGTATAAAATTTTCATTACATCACTTACACCAACTTCTTCATTTCTTTAAGAATTCTTTGGTAGAAATACTGCAAACAGCTGTCCCGGGTGTTCAAGTGGTGACATGAAGCATCTCTGCACTGTATACTGTAATTTCCATGAGCAGTGTGCACGGCCGAGAGAGACACAAACAAATACACACACAAAGCTCGGCTCTTATTGTTAAAGTTCTCTTGATTAACAAAGAAAATTTAACTTAACTTCCTGTAATGTCTCAGTGAAAGTAATCATGCACAATGAGACTACACTTCTCTACAAAAAACAACAAAAAAAAAACCTCTAAGAACTTCTTCCAGCATACATGTCTGACAATACGCTCAGATCCTTTCATTTAACCTCCTCTTCATCCCACGCACCGCAGTCACAACTGTGGGGAGTCATCTCACCAGCTGCTGCTTGATTCTTTTCCAATGTGTGTTTAGCCACCGGGCTGTAGTTTTTCAGAGTCCTTTCATAGTATTGACTTCTCTTGGCTGCATCTTTATTTCCATTAGCTGCCTAGATTCTGTGCTTTCAGATCTGAAGATGAGCAACTTGATGAAGACAAATATTCCCATCTGTAGAACACAGTGAGAACGAGACCACATTGGTCTTAAATTGCAGACAGCATGATGTGATCTGTAAAGAATAATTATGAGCGGCACCCATCATGATGTGGGAGTGAGAGTCACTGAATTGTTGGTTTGAATTGAGCTCCACTTGATCGAGCGGTGAATGTTAGGCTGGTTGAAAATGATCTTCGATTGGCATAAATCCACGTGTCCATCCATTATTTGTATTTGTTGTGATACGGCAGGTTTTGTCCAAAATATTGAATATTATGTCTGGTATTATTCAATCTTTTCCAAATCCCTCGTTCACATGGTGTTTTTGTTTATAATGACTGTTTCCACTTTCTTGCAGGCTGTTTTGTAGACTTAATAATTACTGTGTGTTGCTTTGGGGAATCTCGGTTTTATACTTTCGGTATAGATTGCACCTACCGCTCTGCTGAAAATGCAAATGGAGCCATTATGTGGAGGCAGACAGTAACAATGTCACATGGATGATGAATTAAACAATGTGTTCTCTTGTAGCGGGACTTGAGGCGACCTCTGAAGCATTAGAAACACAGCCACGGGTCAAACGCTCATCTCGGTTCAAAATTTACCATTTTATTTCACAAAATGGGGTGACAGAACAGTGGAAAAGTTCCCTGTCTTAATCTGAATTAAACAGGAGGTGGTTAGTGCTGCTTTATGAAAGTCTTTGGGTTTTAATCACAGCTTTTGAAAAACAGCCTAGTCATTACTGGCTTACAGTCATTCTACCTACAGTTCTCACAACCTTATTTCTGGGACAGATTTTTTTTTTTTTTAATTCATCATCTTTGAATACATTTTCTTCTACACCATGTCATTCCACAGTGGCATTGAAATAATTTTCATATGATACATCAACCCCCATACTGTCACATTCAAAGCCCTGAGTATACATCATCAGCGTGTAAATGAGGAGTTTGGGTAGAAAGAAAACTAACTGCACCAGGTGACGACCGACACAGAATCTTGTGCATGGTGTGGACGGCTTCCCTCATTTCAATCTATCCTGAAATTGTAAAATAAATTAAAAACTGTGGATTTTATTGGAAGATTGGCAGAAGTGGCAACTAGAGACGAAAAGGTGGCATCAAACGCCTCAGCATGACGCCGCACATTGATTGCTGTGTCATTTGATCAAAATGAGCATTAAAGTAGAGATAGTTTTGAAAAATAACTAGAGTCCCTGTACGGCTTATATTTAACCCTGTTTACTCCATCGCCACTGGCTCCTCTCCATCATGGCGGGCACAGAGTCAGATTTGTTATTCTGTTTGTGAGTGACGGGAGCTGAGAGGGAGTATCCAATGACAGATAAGAGGATTTGAGACCCCACTGCAGCTGTTCGACAACTGTCAGGTGAGCACACCAACGGCTCCACAAAAAAAATAAGAGACCTGAAACAAACAAGAGGGTCTGAACGCCGAGATGACGCCTTTCCCCGCAGCAGCAGCTCTCTAGGCGTCATTTTGAGGTCAGCTTTTCCAGATTTAAGTGAAACCGTGACTTGAGATGAGCTTTTCAAAATTTATGGAACAAGAACAAAAATCTAAAAATTTTAAAAGGGCATTTTCTTCAATTGACAACAGCGAGAAAACAAAGCTAATAAGGCAGGACAGTAACATTATGGTGGCAGTGTCTGTGTGCCTGGGGTCTTTGGATCTCAGCTTGGAGAACCATTACCCGTTTCTTGTCCATCCTCTGAGGCTCTAAGGGCTGACCAGGCACACTGGGGTGACAGAATCAGGATGAAAATGAGAGAAATAATTGGAAGGTCAGATTTGATAATGGCTACTCCAGCGGAAAACAATCTCTTAATTGGTATAAGGGCCATTTGGTGAGTTTTCAAGCTAAAAAGTGAAAGCACTCATTATCTCGTCCTCTTTGCAGAAGCTGCTGCTGCCTCGCAGGTCATGGCAGAGATAGATTCCGCCTTCATTCACAGAGTTGAGCCACGACACAAGGCTCTGTTGGACCAGGGCTCCACTCTAATGAGCCATTGAAAAATCATTACAGCATGTTAGAGGAAAATATTTTAGGTGAGAAGTAGAGATGTATTGAACCCTTAAAGCAAAGTGAAAGAATTTGATCCTTTTCTTCCACATTCTTTTCTTTCCCCCACTTTTCAAGTAACAAGTTGAGATGCCACCTTCTTGAGTTAACTTTTGTCTTTTGAATGTCTCACTTAAAGTCATCGGGTTGCAGCAGGGGTACGAGGCTGTAGAGCCGGAGTGAGAACATGGAGCTCTTTTTCTCTCCGACTGTGAATCCCACTAAAGCCCCCGAATCACCTGTGAGAGCTGGGAACTTGGCTCTGCTGCGGCAGAATGAGTGTCACCCTGCAGGACGAGTCCTTTCATCAAGCTTCCCTCTCACCCTGACCCTGCCATCTGGGAAAAC
The DNA here is from genome assembly GCF_900963305.1 of Echeneis naucrates. Classification (NCBI taxonomy): domain Eukaryota; kingdom Metazoa; phylum Chordata; class Actinopteri; order Carangiformes; family Echeneidae; genus Echeneis; species Echeneis naucrates. The sequence goes on from NC_042525.1 coordinate 3,614,481, forward strand.
AGATGATACTAATGAGGGATGGCTCCTTGTCTCCTGGCACCAAACACACACACTGCTCCCATTGTGCTACACTGTCCCCGCTGCCCCCTGGGAGTCACACACACACACACACACACACACACACACACACACAGTGATGGACAAAGACAGGTACGTCCTGACATGGGACAGATGAACGGCATGACAAATATTTGAGTATCTGATGTTTCACCATGAAATTAGGCATTCGAAACATTTAGCCTTCAGCGGGTGTAATGCAGAAGACAGTGTTGGGGAGGAGGTATACTATTGCATTCCTGTGGCCTGCTGTTGGAAAAAAAAAAAAAAAAAACAGACAGAGTTGGTGAATAGGTATTAGGTGGGTCGTTGGGGGCTGCAAGGCTTTGCATTGCTTCTGCAGGAAGTGAAGAGGAGCGACCTCTCTGAGACGGGAGGGTCAGACAGGGCTAATTAGTCTGCAGCAGCCCCTCAAATTTCTGCCCTGGGATATTAATGAGGTGATCCATAGGAAAGCAGCTGCTCACCACACCTCCACTCCCTCTTGCCACCCATCGCTCAGTCTGTCTACCTCAGAAGGGCAGTGCTGTGCCGGGGAAGAAGCCCATACTGTACTACCCCCCCCCCCCCCCACACACACACACCTTCACCTCCACAAGAGCATAACAGCTCCGGATCGATGGCCCCGGAGCAGGAGGCAGATGAGCAGAGGGGTGGGGTGTGCTGCTCAGCGTGTGCGTGTGTGTGTGCGTGTGTGTGTGTGTGTGTGTGTGTGTGTGTGGCCATGCCAGAAGAGGGTGACAACAGCCCGGTTTTGTGTCCTACATCAACAGACGAATAATCTTTCCATAAGAAAGCACAGTGAGCACAACAGTTAGAGGAATGGTTGTCTTGTCTCCATATTTTATCTATTTCTGCCTTCCTGCTGAGCGTCTGAGCCTCCTGTCATGAGAAACTACTGAGGTAAAGCTTATTAGAGTCTACAGTGATCTATTCTGAGGCTTCCGTCACATTAAGGATATTTTTCCTCCATTTCTTCCATGCACGCACCGTCCATATAGCGAATGATATACCAGCTAACGTTGTATCTTTCGCACATCTATGAAAAAGCTTGGATGGACACGTTCATAATGTCGCAGGCTAAAATATGCTTCTCTCGTTACAATTTATACAACATGCTGCCTCAGAGCCGACCAGCACAGCCCTCTGTGGCGGAGACTGATCGGCAGCTTAATTTTGGAACAATTTACATTTATTAGCTCTGAACACATCAAAACTTCTCACTTCAGTGAGCACAAATCAAAAGACAAAGCTCTGATGATGACATCTCACAACACAAACCGATGTCAATAACGTTGGACAGAGGTTCCACGTTATTATTAGGTATAAAATTAAGACAAATCAAAGATGGACATCTTCTTTCAAGCCTTTTTTCCGCCTCATTTCCTAAAGGTTTTGTCCATCTCCTTATAATCGCACTGTTTCCGCCCTCCTCCTCTCGCTTATCAAACCATTTCTCTGTGTTTCTCGGACATTGCACTATGCAGGACACGTTTGCTCAGAGTTGAGCACCCCAGGCTGCACCTCCTCCAAGGCTGTGCGTCGCCTCACACATGAGCAGCTTGGGAGTAACAGCCGCCGGACAGGTTGAGGGCAACAAGGTCCCTGACATGTCTGAAGAGCGGGAGCCACAAAGGCCCGATAGGCACAATGGGCAAACTGTGGGGAGGAAAAATAATTATCATATGATCCATTTTCAATTAAGCTTCCAGGATGGCAATTCATTAGCCTTATTAATGATATAACTGGTGTCCACTGGAAAAAAAAACTTTTTTTAAAAAATGATAGTTGAATGTTTTATGATCAGCTGCAGCCTCATATTTATAGGCTGAAATACATTACCTTGGATCCCATATATCTATTTTAGCTGGTACTGATGTCTGTTGATTGCCAGCACATTTTAACAGGAATTTTTTACTTAAGCAAATGTCCTTGAAACAAGGTGTGTGTGTGGGGGGGGGTTAATATTCCCCGTGTGGACTTGTCCCCTAAAGGCAGGGCCATCGTTTAGCTCTTGCAGGCTGAGCTCTTGAGAGATGCATTTAGCAGAGTGAAATCTCTGTCTTGTTATGGCTCTGACAGCTTATTCTGCACACATCCTCCATTACTACAGGGGGACCGGAGACAGAGCTCAAGGCCAGTAGGCCAGTGTGAATGAGAGCACCTCTGCAATTGAAGGTGAGTTGTTGCGAGAGGTCACTGTATGAATACTGAATGAGCCACATGGGCCCACAAGTACTGAATCACTGAGTCTTTCACGGCGGTGATGATGGAAAAGAAAAACGGTTATGCAAAAGGAACCCCTAACTTCAGCTGGGGAAAGGAAAAAAAAAAAAAGGGAGAACGGCATTTTTTACAAGTCTAAGTGGTGAAATAATGTTTTAAAAACAATACTGATGGAGCTGATGGTGAGCAATCAAACAGGCTACATAAAGACAAGTCATAATAAAATCAGAAGACAGCGGCGGGTAAATCCTGCTATTGCTAACAATCTATGGTTCTTTTGATCATCTCCTGAGCTCCCATCTGTGGGTAAACAACTGCCAGTGGTATCCAGTAATGACACATTTTACAGATGTCATGTTCTGCCTTCCCTAGAAGCACCTCAATTATGGCAGGTTGTCAAAAACGTGACCCCTTCTGTCTTTCATCTTCACACCTCTTAATGAACACTCACACTCCCTGCACCTTTTCCTTTTGATTGGCTTTTACCTTTTCTCAGCCACGGCGCAATACTGCGAAGGGAGGGGCAGTTTGGAGTGCTGAAGTCAAATCCATGATGAGAAAGTTAACCCGTGGTTGGCTCCGATTTCCGGGGAAACGGCGCAGAGCTCTGCGGCTCATGAGTAATCGAGCACTATTGATTTTAAGGTCTGGGGGGTGACGATAATGAGGTCACATATCAGGCGACAACAAACACAAGCTGTGAAGACAGCTTACTATGAGATGATCCAAACACACACAAACAAACACTGGTGTCACTTTTGGGGGCCTTACTTGGACTTAGAATAATTTCCTGAAGACTAACCATAACCCCAAACAGACCCCTGATCCTAAAAATGTGCTGGACATGGTGCTTATTTAATATACTGGTATGAAATTGGTCCTGCAGAAACACACACACACCTTTTCACATGATACCATCCCTATCTACTGTCTTCGGCTGCACTTGCCGTTGCACTCCCGATCTGCCCTGCTGTCAATACGGACAACCCTCTGCTTCACTGGGGGCATAAGGTGGTATTGACATTCAGCTCAAACCCACAGCTCTGAGTGCAATCCAAGGTGTAGCACATGAATTATGCATGCGTTGACGCCAGAGTGCTGAGCAACACCAGTGCCATCATAATTGAAACAATTGAAAAGACAATACCAGTTGGGTCAATAATTAGACAGCAGGAGGCAGAAACTTGATCCGGACGCTCCACCTAACCACCACACACACGGGGGGGGGGACCTTTACCGACACGTCCTGGTCTCCTACAGTGCACAGCCGTGTGCTGCACAACGCCACGATGTGTGTGAATGTGTGCGTCTGGGTATTTAGAGTGGAGATTGCAATCTTTCAATGTTAGATTGCCTCTCTCAGACAGTGCTGCAGCAGCAGTGGCTTGTTCCTAATTAAATATTAAACATCTTACAGTGTGGACTTTTTAAAAGCTCCGAGAAGTGTTGGGTAAGTTAAGTTTGCAGGTAAATAAAAACTACCAGACACGATCCGACGTGTTGTTTGTCAAAGCCTTGTCATTTCAGATTAGTTCCCTGATGTTATTCATTTCTGTCTCTCATTCTGTGGAAAACGGAGGCCAGTGGCTGCTCCTTCCTTCCAGCCCTGCACTTTCAGAAATTCATAGTGAGGACTCCCAGCAGATCCATTACACTCACTGGCCTCCTGGCCAGAGAACGAACAAGGTGATCACCATAAAAGTACTCGCCACAGGGCCGTTTCTCACTGAGGCAGCGCCTTTAAAACAACCTGGGAAACAGAGGCAGCATGACGGCAAGGAGGCCAGCAAAACATGTTTTTATGATATATTTTATGCCAGCCTGAGCACTGGGCTAGTTTACAGTCAGTTCGGACTCATTGTAAAGTATATGTGATTATATAAAGAAACAATTACATGTTTTATTGCTCCAGGCAAAGAAGCAACGTCAAATATGGCCTATTATCTCTTGATTATTGTTCAGTGTGATTAAACAGCACTTTATTTTGCTGAATATGAAATCTAATTTATTTTGAACAGCTGATGCTACAGATTTATATCAAACATCATCACTGAAACTGGATGTTTTCGTGCTAAATTACTATAATGGAGAATTACTTAATTACTCTGAAATAGTGTACTTCCCAAAAAACATTGTTCTCCATTTGGCAGTACAGTAGTTGGGTCTGGGTGACTGAGGAATGAATTAGAAGAAATTCAGAGTGATAAAATCCACACACAGGTATACAGATTGTCACTCACTGATTGAGACAGCACTTAAACCGGAGTGGACACAAATCTGGGAAACACCCCGACACTAAAATCAAAAAGAAGCTTTATTTGCCTTTTTATAGAGTCTCATTTCCGTGTTTCTCAAAAGTGGTGACCCTGAAAGCAAACATATGCTCCTGTGTATTGGACCCATTCCCCATTAGGGTTTATAGAGAGCCATATGCACTTTTATGGGTGGGTTAATGGATTCTAAAGACCGCAGCACAGATCTAAATCTACAGCATTAAATCCTAAAAACAGCAACCTGGGATATACACAGGTCACATGATTATATTTAAGAATTAAGTAGCATTTGGTTTACTAAAGGCCTACTAATGTCTATCTGCAGGCGATTTCAGACGGGAAGAGGAAAAGAAAGGAGACAAAACCTGTCAACTTTTACAATCTTAAAAGCCTAATGAGCAGAAGTAACCATAGCAATTTAGTGAAAAGAACATCAAAGACTAGGGAGCAACTATTTAGGCAGGCTGTATTCATGCGTAATTAGCTGTGAAAATGGCACTACAGGAGTTTGTTACTCCCTGTTCTTAATTAGTTTTTATCCTTGGTCTTAGATGAAAGGTAAACAAAGCAATCAGATTGAAACTTCGCTTTTCTTCCGGAGACAACAACACCGTCAACAGCGGCGATATGCTAGTGTTAGCCATAAACTGTGCACAATTATCCCTGAGGGGAAATGAGTGGCAGCCTCGGCCCTGCTCAACACCCCGATGCTGCTGCTGCTGAGGCAAGACAAAGAATAAAGATGGCTATATGTTTAAAGATATAAATATAAGTGATCTCTTGCCTAATAAGAGAAACAACATCCCTTTTTTTTTGCTTCAGTCTGCATTCACCTACACAAGCTGTGAATAAACGATAAAACCACCTTTGGTTTGGGAGTCTCCTTCAGGAGAAGCGTCACATCACGCTTCCTGACTCAGCAGCCGCTTGCGAAAGACATGACCATTGATCGATTAGCCATCAAATTGTTCAGGAGTTCCAATGAGATATAAACAAAATGTCAAATAGATCTGATATATCTCTTGAAGGTCAAAGCACAACCCAATTTCTTTTGGCTTAGTTGGCATAAGACAGTCTGTAATAGACTGAATCCGTCAGTGACATTGTGTCGTCAGTAAAGGTCAAAATCAGGTGAAGCACTTTACGGTTTTTACTTCATACAACAACAAAATGGCCTGGCAAGAATGTGTTGTGTTACTGTGTTATGAAAGAATGAAATTCACAGATTTATTATAATTTCTCCAAAAACTGGAATAAGACTTTAGCAGTGATGGTTTTCTGTGTGTGTGTGTGTGATGAGCCTTTTATAACGGTGGACAGATGGGAGCATTAGAGCTGCTGCCACATTCTACTTCAAACCCGACCTTCCAGTGGTGCCACTTCATCTGCCGCCCACAAGCCCCCTCCTGATGCATCACTGTCTTTCTGAGGCTCCGGCACACCTTGCTGCCTTTCCTGTCTCCACCAAACAACCGGCCCGCCACACAGGCTGAAGCCGCTCCTGCACCCCATTATTTCAAAAGACCTCTCACCTCCTATTTTCAGCCATTTTTTTTTTCTCCTTTATTTTGGAGGGGGGTAAGACCACCACACTTTCTTTCTGCTGGTGTTTACCCAAATCACTCACAATACCACCCACCCACCCACTAGCCCGCCCGCCTGCCTCCCCCTTCTCATTTCCTGTTGATGAATGACCGTTGGCCGTCTCACTGACAGCCAGGCAGCTGATGCCACATAATTACAGTATCACCGTTTAGGCAAAATTACCAAATTACTCCAGTCCTCAAGAGGCCTGGAAGACTGACAGGCCAGCCAACAAAAGAAACACAAAAATCTGAAAGGAGAGGAGCATAGAGAGCTGCTTGGGCCTTTACAGACGAGCAGTGAAATGAGGTTTGTTCTGTTCCTTAAGAGCGCACCCATTACATCCAGTGAAGAAGCAGCCAGAGAGGGAGTTGATTAGTCAGAAGAAGCAGAGGCTGTTTTCCTCTCATAAATAATGTTAAAAAACATCTGGCCTCTTCTTGATATCCGATCTTGCTTTTCATACTCAATTTATTCAATCATTAATTCATCTTTGAGTGTATAATCACAAACATCTTAAAATTTCACCCTAAAAGCAAGGTCTGACTGCGATCTATTATGCATCCAACTTTCACCCTTTTTTTTTTTTTTTTTTTTGAGAAATGTTATGCACCTTTCCACTAATTAATTCTTTGTTGGATTCAAACTGCTTTTGTAAAATTAAAGATGAATGATTACTATTATTGAATTACAGCAGAAAGTAGAGCTTTTATATTGAAAACTGTTACTACTGGATATCATAACAACCGCTCAGCAGACTGAGTGAGTGACTGAGGTAGCAGACAAAAACACTAAAACAATCAAAACTGAGAGCTTCCAAGGTAGAGCCCGTCTGGTAAATGGAGTGAGCTTGGAGCGATGAAGTGACATTTATGATGTGAGTGCTAACAGTGAGCAGCAGAGAAGATGTTGATTTAACACTGTGTGTGTGGTTGGAGCTGTGATGGCCACCAGGGTTGAGCTAAGCCCCACTAATTTATCTACTACAACAAAGGATTTCTTTCACTCTAGCCTTGAATCCAAAATGTGTGGGGGGGGGAAACACCTTGTAACAGTCACACTGTGTCTGTTTGATCCATTATGTTGAGATAAAGTACAGTCTGTTCAGCTGTCTGCCATGTTAGCCATTTCATTTGTGAAAAGCAAGGATAACAATCTTAACAATGCACTGCTGTTGCACAGAAATTGCATAAATGTGTTGGGCTTGTTCTTTTTTTTTTTTTTTTTTTTAATTCAGGTTTGAAGGCTTAGAGAAACTTAAATGAACTCCTGGGTGCAAGAGACAATTTGAAACCTTCTATAAAGTAGAAAATATGCAACAGTCAATCTGAAAGCAGAAGTGCTGAAATGTTTGAGAATGTTTGTTTTTTTCTCTTCTTAATGCTGCAGGAGAAATCCAAACTCGACACAAAAGAGCAAGACATCTCAGCAAAAGACTACATCCTTCCTCGAACAAAACGATGTTAACCCAAATTAACAAATTATGGGTTGTCCGATGGCCTCTCACTATGTGACGGGATGGAGACTCAGCTGATAAACAAGCTTGGCAGAATGATAATGTTCTGAGGGTAATTTAATCAGAATGAGCTATATGTCACTTACTAATAGTGGGTACTTTGCTGTGATTTATCTGTGTTTGCTGAGTGGAGGGAGACGGAACAGACGGCCTGGTCTTCCAGATTAAATAGGGCATGGGAAAGATTCGTCATGCTATCAGGGAGGAATAATTTATCACAGGCTGATGATTAGTATTATTAGCACAGGTGCAGTTACAGTAAACACCAGAGAGTCCCATTTTGTACCAAGAGGGGACAGCAGATAGAGAAGGAGGTGAGCTGAACTATGGAGCATCTCCCAGAGGTGTTTTGTCTCACTGCGGTCTCATAAGATCTACTTCAGCTTGCAACCCAGAACACAAAAAATTAAAAAAATCTGATTTTCTGCACTAACCACTCAAGTTCACTTCACTATCTGTCCACTTATCACTTTGTTCTATTGGAGCAGTAATTCATTGCAAAATCATGACCGGGGATGCTAAAAATAAAAAAGTATCTATCTCAAACTTGCTCTTTTAGGTCAAGAGGTATTACGTTAATGATTGGTGATATGATGATTCAAGAATCATATCTTAGGAAATGTCAAACGGCCTGCTGCTTGATGGCATTATGAAAATGAACCTGGTAAATCTAATGTGATAAGGTCTTGTGATACTCATCCCTTAATAAAGCAGTTATTCTGAATGAATTAGCATGAACCTCATTGATTACACTAATATCTGATGATTACTCACTTCAGCTTGCTAGAAAGCAGGCAACTAATTCAGCACCAAATCTGCAGAAAATATAATATAAGTGCTGCTCTGAGGAGATCAACACAACACATACCAACTTTTGCTCTAAACTAGACCCAAAAAAAAAAAAAAAGCGAAGCTTATAGAGATGGAAAGCATCTCTAGATTTGTGATGTTATCGAAGGGGAAAGTCCCATTTATATAACAACAGTGTTCCTCTGGATACAGGAGGCCGGTCAGTGTATGGAACGTTTCACTATCTGCTCTCTGTGCTGAAATATACATTATTTTAATACAGCCAAATTATCAAAAAGCAGGTTTTTTTTTTCCTGTTTCTGCTGTCAGCTTTATGCAGTCACTGAAATACTGCCCATTAAAACTTAAAGCTTCCGAGCCATTTCCAAGCTGCTGCTGTGCTCCGACAAAATGAGCGAACACAAAGAGAAAGACTGCGCTGTGATTTCAGCTACATGTACTTCAGTACTTAATAAAATGATCTCCCAGACGGAAAGAATATCTTATTTTCTCTCTCGCGCCGCACACTGCCTCCAACAAACTAACGCCACTCAATGCATTTGTGATTCAATGTGTTTTTGAAAAAAGTGACGACAAATGTTCCACAGCTGGCAACGCTGCAGGATGTCAAAAGGAACTGTTTGTACAGACTCATTTCCAAAGAGCAGCATCCAATGAGGAAACGGTTCGGTGACCTTTAGGTTGTCAATGATTGCTGAACGGTATTACTCAGTCACTAGTGGACATGCGGCTGGCCCTGCTTTATCTGTCCAGCTAGAAAACACACACAAGTGACACAGCTGTGTGTTGTCCTACTGCAAGCGGAGGGAAGTGGGCGTTCATTGTGAAGAGGGAGAGCCGACCGACTGTGCTCAAAACAGTTAACATCCAGTTTTAGATTAGAGAGTAATCAAAGAGTCTGTGGCTCGATGCTGCACCGCTGAGGTTGTGTCTCCTCGGTGGAGGCAATACTCCAAAGGCTGAAATCTATAACCTTGCAACTGATAAGTCAGCATGAAAAGCAGCTCCATAAGAATCCCAATGAGCTCTTTTCCTGTGGAGGGAACATTTATTAAAACAGCGGACAATAATATATATAAATATATATTTTTGCTCAATGAGGTTAGAAAACATTCACTGGATAAAAATGAATAGATTTCATACTGTGCACGCTGAAGAAATTGCATTCATACATGTGAATTCTTTTTTTCTGACTATATGGATGAACAAAGCTATAAATGGAAAGAGGACAATGTTACGAGAGAAAGCAGGAGAAAACAAAATGTTAGCCCTCTTTCTTGTATTCAAATACGATTCATTATTTAAAGGATGATTGTGGAGCTCAAGCAATAGTGTAGGAGGGAGCGAAGAAACACAAATAATAAACAGTACAAACGTTTTGAACTGTCAATCTAAAATAGCCCTGGGGAAGAAAACAAAACTGGGTAGAAGATTTCAGATGAAACTGGAGAGTGAAAATAACTGACGTCTATCTAAAAAGTTCCTCAGGGATATTAACTTTCTCAAGCAGACCTTTAGTTTGAACTCTAAATACCTTCTGAGTCTACTGTGACAGCCGGGGCTGGAATGTGCAAATGCAGATTAACCTGCAAGGTCCTTGCTAAACATTATTAGCGTGAACCTGTGGACCGGCATAATAACGATAAGTTCATTCACCGCAGAGCCTCCTCAGATGTGTCTCACATTTGAATTACAAAAACACCTTGTCACACACAGCACATAAGGTGTTTCATTTTGTTACAGTAAACAAAACCAAGAATACAAATTAGGATTAATTTTGTGTTATTGTAAAAATATAGTGGTTATTCCAGGAGATTAAAATGAACATGTCTTGTCTAAAAGACGATATTTAGGATCAAGTGAGAAACATCAGTGATTCAAGTATCAACCATATCTGAGATGGTATTCAGGGTGATTCTGTGTACAATAGCATCTAGGGGTTCCACAGATTATTCTGTCCTCTCCCTGCAGGAAAATGCTGGATGCTGTGATAACATGCGATCGACATGCTCACTTTCCCCGTTTGTTAAATGGCCTGTAATGCCTGGCTCGGAAACCCACAGTGGAAATAACGGCACAAATATGAATGCCAAGTAAAATGTTTTCCTGATTTTAAAGTACCCAACTCAGTAAAGGCAACATATTGGACCTCATATTGGATAATTTTACCAGATGCAGCTCAACTAAAGTGCGTTATGAGACTTTAAAGAATCCTGGTCTATAGCAAATGTTCACAGGCCAAAGGATGCATCTACAACACACAAGATGTAGGTGTAATGGACACTCATTATCAAGATTTCAACAGTTTAAGTGGCTCAAAACACCTGCAGGTGCTAAAGAGACAAGTGTATGGGCTCTAGACGGCCACAATATTGGAAAAAATACTTCATATTATTTGATGGAAAATCAATTTTAATAACTACAAATGGCTAAGTCAGTCAGTGGGTATACTGAATCACCACTTTTATGATGTATTCAAACTCAAAGGCAAATAAAATTCATAAATAATGCAAGAACAAAAACAAAAATCATGTACAAACAAATTAAAGTGTTAGATATTAAGAGGTATCAACAAATTAATTACCCATGAATGGAAGGTGGATGGAAGAAAAACTCCTGGGACACGGAGCACGAGCCATTCATTAGTGCCACTGTAATGTGTTTAGCACAAGTCACAATTTTTTTTTTTCAGTATATCCTGTATGAATGAACCATTGACGTATGTAAAGTTATAAGTATGTGACTTGGCTTGTTACACCTCACATTGTATTCTCATTTGAACATTAATCTACGAACAGATGAGTAACTTGTCCACTATGAGGGCAAATAGACAATTTCCTTGTCAGATTGATAGAACAGGCTTTTTTTTTTTTTTTTTTCTCAGTTTTTCCACGATGGTAGGTGGGTAATTACTGTCATTGATTAATAATCCTGGGCCAGCCCCATAATAATCAGTCCCACATGTGCTTGGCCCTCTTAAAGGAAAAGCTCATTTGCCACTGGGATTCACAGCCTAAACTGCTTAGTGGGATGTAATGGAGAGCAATTTTCTTGTCTCAAGAAAAAAATCGTCTGAGATGGGGCGGGTCATTTTCCATTGCCTCAGCGCATCAAATCTCCGAACAAGGACAACTGTGATTTCAGATCAGTACTTTTCCCGGATGCAAGGAAGCTTTTTTTTTTTTTTTTTTAACTTAATAGTTATTTTGTGTATTCAGTTTAAAGTACAATTTCTCATGTCTTACAAAAGTGTTGATGATGATATGCAGAACAACGTTAGGAGATATTTCCAAATAACACTTAAACCCCGGATGATAAAAAGAAACACTCTGATGGGTTATTGTCAAGCATTGTTGCCAAAATCAGAAGATGAATACTGGAGGTTCAGTATGAAGCCAACCCACATCCCTGGAATTTAATTAAAGGCAAACTGATTTCAAGCCTACTCTGCATTATTTTAGTTTTACACTTACTTATTTCTAATTACATGCAATGGAAAGGATTCCAGAGAGGGGGTCCCCGAAGAAGAGCGCTCTCCTCTGAGAGATTTATGTGTTTATAGAAAATTGTGAAAAGTGGCCTAATGTTCGAGCAAAACTGGAAAGAGAATGCCCATATTGGAAATATCCGCCTTTGCCAAGATGTAAACTGTGAATGGTCCATCTGGCTGTGTTCGTCTCACTCTTGGAGGAGTAGATGAGCCACCATCTGCAAATATGCGTCAACAGAAGCAATTTTGCATGCAATGAGGATGTGCACGCCGTCCCCTGCGGACGCACACGAGACATTTTTCCAAAGCATGTTTAAGTGTTTGTAGATGAGAAAAAAATGCATTTAGGCAGTAAACTTTTTGTGAACAAGATCGAGGTCGTCCAGGTTTTATTCGTCCAATCAGGTAAAACCAGACACTCCAGGATTCAGTAGAGCTGTTTAACAATTTAACAGCCTTTGTAACTGACAGCCCACAGAAATCAATCTGTGAAAGCTGTAATCACGTCGACAAATGTTTCATTTTCCACTGCAACCATAATAATATTTTAGCTGTCTAAGTCTTTTGACAGACAAAACAAAAAAGAGAAAACCGACTGCGCTAGCAGCTCTGGATAGAACTCCGATCTTAGTCTGATTGTTTCAAAGCTGTTTATGAGGAGAACAGCTGCTCTCTAGCGTCTTTGTTTCTTGTTATGAATATGACAATACTTTGGTGTGTCGATACGCACCTCTGTCTCTTATCATGATGATCTGTCTACAGTGAATAATGAAATGAGGCCGTTAGCCTATTCGATTATAGAAATATCAAAATTAATTTCATGTCACTTTTAATAATTCTATGCATTTAAATTTGGCCACAGCAAAAGGCCATTAGCATAACATTAACTTTCAATTAATCTAACACACGCTGCCATTTCACTACAAGCTTTTAACCTTTATTATTACGCCTACTTGTAACATTCCTGAGTTTAGGGAAATTCAAATGTGTCTTGTTTGTTTACTTCGTGCACTGGAAAGGGGGTGGATGGACTATTATTTGAGATTTCATAAACCGAATACATTGTTGTTCGTAGTCACGGCGGCTTTATAATGTCTGTGTAGGTGGACCAAATAAGTCAGAGACAGAAATTAATGAAAAAAAAAAGAACAAAATCCAAACACTGGATAGACTTTGGGAACAAGTGAGATCTCTGTCGGAGCTGAGCACTAACAGAGAAAAGTCAAGCAGCTGTCAGCTTCTGAGAGCAGACTAGAGAGACAATACTGATGATGACAGTGATCAGCGTTAGAAGATAAGAAGATGATACCGGCTGGGAGTAAAGATAGCTCTAATATGAAATAACATCACGTTCAAAAAAAAAAAAAAGAGAAGAACTGACTGTTCCCAGTGAAGGACTACACAATCTATAACAACTTATCAGCAGAGAGAAGATGTTTTGCCCAGAGATAATTACAATAACAGTACCCAGCGGCAGTGTGATTGCTCCCAGGTGACATTGCAGGTTATTAAATTGTCATGGTGCACCCTGTTTTGGCGGTGCAGACACTTGAACTAGCTGCCCACAGGAGTGACTCACCGTTTATCTGCTCCATTTGTTTGACATCTTTACGACACAGCGTATTAACACAACCTAATTTCATCTGGGCCTCAATGTCTTCTCTTGGCTGTCTCATGGAAATCCTTCAGGGTTAGGTTAGGACTGCTGGGACGTGTGTCTCGACCGAATTACACCAAGTGACATTTCTTCCATCCCATCCTGTTTTCCATTTCAAGTTTGCACGGAAAGGAGCTGGTGTCAAACTTTAAAAGTGACATGTCGATTACTGACAATTACCAAAAGACACGCACACGCTTCGCAAACTTTCTGAGACTTGATTACAAAACATAACTTCCATGAACAGAGATAGAAACAAAGGCAGCAGTGCAGTCCCTCCTCTGATCATTTATGGCGTGACAGTAGGAGTTATGTGATCTGTTAACTGATTAAATCAGGGATGAAGAATCTATCAAATTAGGCAACTAATAGCTCTCTTAATGTCTTTGTTTGTGTGCAGAGGAAACTCGCATCCAGCCATACAGCAAGCACCCATCATATTAATTATCCTCCAGATAACACCTCCCCCTTCATTTCAAATGAATTCTTCAGAATGAATAAATTATAATTAAATGTATATATTTTATACACTACAAGCACCCAACTCAGCGCGCTGCAGTGGATGCAGTGATCTGTTATTATGTGCAGATGTGCTTGTGTGTGGACTTCCATAATATTTATCCAAACTTCATTCAGACTCTTTGCACACGAGAATCACAACCCTATGAGATTTTTATCAGTTTCTGCATCAATGCGATTCTCTTTGTTGAGGAGCTTTAGTTAAAATGAATGAGGCCGTTTCATTAATTACAATCTAGATTAATGTTGGATTATTAGCTGTTTCACTGTTCCAGCGTTTACGACTAAACCTCAATGTTCACTAACTGGTCAGGTGCTGCAGCCCTCAATGGAAACAGTTTTGATGAGAAAATACTCTTGCAAGGCGCTGCTGCACACATTGCAGAAGAAACAGAACAAAACAAAACAAAAAACAAAAAAAAAAAACACACCATCAATTAGAAATACTCACATCTTGCAGGGAGATCATAGCCGCAGGTGATCTTGGCTTTGCCGGTGTCACAGCCGTTTAGTGAGTGGCACTCATCGTACAGACAGGACCCTGCTGCTTTGTGTATGCAGCCATCAACTGAAACACAAACAGATGTAGAATGAGAGGTGCGGACTAGGCAAGGAGAACAATACAAAAGCAGGCGCATGACATATCTCAAACCGGCTGGGCTAATTAGCAGTCTGTGTGCTTTATCGTGTTGAAACAGACAGCCATTGACAAGAGCGGGACCGAGAACAAGCTAAGGATGATTTTCATGACTCGGTTCCGGTTACTGAGTCTCGACATTCTCAAATTACCGCCCTGGCTCTGTATGTTCTCTCTGTAGGGGGGAATGGGGCTGCCATAGTGTGCTGCGCCTGTTGCTGGTAAATATTGACAAGCTTAGGAATGAAATTAGCTGGGCTGGGATCTAATGCCGCCTCCACACACAATGAAAATGAGACTGTTCTTCCTGTAATCCCTCTCCACTGTCAACAGCAATATAGAGACAGATCATTAACTGTATTTGCTGCCTGCTGGTGGGAATCTTACATCTGTCCTGTTCTCTGTGGCAAGCCTGTTATGATGTGGATCCGTGTTCTGATTCTGTCACGCTCCCTATTGATGTGTGTGTCCTGGCTCTGCGGAGACCCCGAGCCCCCCGTCCCCTAAGGTTTTAATTCTGCTGGGTTAAGGCTGCGATACACTTGATTGATGGCACGTCTTACACAAGAAGGCAGAGCGATAGAAATCCACATTATCCGTCTCTGAAAGCCTGACATCCCTCCAAGAGCATGTTATCAATCACACTGAAACATCATAAAATCCTCCTCAAGTTGTCCTGTAAAAATCCTCACGAGCCATTAGAGGATAACAGAGCCGGGAGGAGGAACAGCAGTACTTGGACAAACAGACGTGTCTTTGCCTTCATTCCTCTTTGCAAAGGCTTGGCCAATGGAGAGAAACAAGCCGCAGACTAGATTTATCTGTTAAAAAATAAAGCGGCTGAGAGTTAAGATAGCCGGCAGGATAGGCCGTGTTTGCATATTCTGAACTGATGAAAGAAATAGCTGAGACGCAGATAAAAATAAAATAATCAGAATTTATTTTCCTGATAAAACACAAAATGGGCCTCTTATCACCGTCTTCATCTGTAATGTAATAATTATTCACATACAGAGCCGGGAAAAACAAAACTGTGGAGTTAAAAGGACTGGAGATTGCTTATTCACTATCTTCAAAAAACGTTTGCTTCACATCATCGGCACAGACAAAAGGTCTTTTCAGGAGGGATGCTCCTTTTCTGAGCTCCTTTCAATTTCCTAAGGATGCTCGGTGACAACGGCTGGGCGGAAGATTTTCTAGCTCTATCAATCATCTTTAATGGACTGAAGGACAGGCGGTTGACAGAGACGAATCCTGATGGCTTTTCGAAAAAGTAACATGACTCTGACAGTGATGTGGATATGAGGAGGGATCGCTCTGGTGACAATGAAAGCTGCTTAACAACCCAGTGCGGATGTAGTGTTGGCTGTTGGCTGTGGGCTTGGTATTTTTATAATATCCACTGTGCAAACAAGATTGTCCATGATCATCAGCCACACTTATTTGCATCATAATTGCTTCATAACATCTCACAAACACAAATTGCTGAATGCACAGGCTGAAGAGAGAAAGCTCGGGGACTGGAAGCTCGTGTCTGCTTTATGTACACACAAAGCTGCCAATAGAACAAACCCCTTTTTCTGCATGTTTTCTTACAGCGCTGAATTAATAACACCTAAGCACCAAATGTGTCCACCTGATAATGTATGCGTGCCTCGTTGATGATAAGGCAGCCAGCGTTTTTTCTAACATCTTCATTCCTTCAAATACGCTTCATAGTCGGTGTTTCTGTATTTGTTACATTTCCTCTAAAATCTGACCTTTTGTGTGAAGTAAACTTGAATTTAAATTTATTTCAGATGTGCTTTCCCCTCCTACAATCTGTTCTATGCATAAGCTTTGCATAACGATATATTTGTGTTTCAATATGATCCATGTAAAGACGTTAGTAGTTTGGCTTTTTGTGCTTGATAGCGTGATACAGAACATGAGGAAAGGGCCAGAATGAAGCCATATCATGTGCTGCTGCTGTGCGTTTAGCAGGTTGTAACATTTTGAGAAGAGTTTGTGCTTCTGTGAGTATATGGCACACACTGTATTTTCAGGCTTTATGATTCATCTTCCACTGATTATCCGTTTCCGGATCACGGGTGGTGCTGGAGCGGGGGCGGGGTCAGCAGCACACACAGACAGACAGAGACCAACAACCACTCAGACCTACAGACAATTTAGAGTCACCAATGAACCCAAACAGGATGTCTTTGGACGGTGGGAAGAAACCCACGTAGGCATGAGGAGAACATGCAGACTCCACACAGAACAGCTCCAGGCCCGGGAACCGAACTCGCAACCTTCTTATTGTGGGCCGACAGCGCTAACCAGGACGCTTTGTATTTTTTGACCACTAAGCTGGAGTAAAACAAAAGAATTAGGCAGCAGAGGTTGCACATCCTGTAAGTGCACCACTGCAAACTGAAATTTGGCCGTGGTCAAATATTTCCTCAGTAATTGAATTGACTGATCTAGAAATGGATTTGTTCTTTTGACGATGTGAAAATAAGAATATAGAATAGTGGATTCACTGCATTTATCACAGTAAACAGGAGGGCTGTTCCTTTGAGAATGTATAACAGGCATATAAGCAGAGACAGCTCGAGTGCAGGCAAATATTCTCAATCGTTCCCTTTAACGGCTGCAAAGTAAACTATCATCTCTTCCTGCCCATATAAAGCCAGCCAAGTTAGGAAAATTTAATAATACTCTTCCAGTTTGCAGTGTTCCCACAGGAGTCCATCCTCCCCAGATATTCTCTCTCATCGTTACCAAGCACAGCTGATCTCTTACGAATAAGCACCTTAGGAACCCTGCGAGGAAAAGCATATTGGGTTCTGTGTTTCATCTCGGGGACTGAAGTCTGAGATTGTAGATAATAGTTTCAGCTTCCATTTCGCGACGACTCCTGCTCATGGTTGCGTAACCCACTGTGACTGTGAAGCCCTTTTTTCTGATGCCGCTCAGTGTGTCACTGTGCATGTAGTGTCAGCGAGTCCCTACAAGCCTGGAAATTTGTTCACAGTTCCCGTAAACAGAGAGGAAGATGCTGAACTGATCTGGCTGATTGCCAGAGCCTCGGAAGCTGCTGCCACAGATTTAATTTACCTGCCTTTCTTAGACTGCTTCACTAGCTGGTGTACAACAAATGCATTGTGGGTCTTCAATGAGTATATTTGTTTGAGAAGGCTATAGAGACGGGGAGAGATGGAGTGTCGTCTCAAATGCGGTTTGCCATTTCAAATTCAATTGCAGAGTGAACCATTAGGAAATCAAAACCCGATTGTGATTTTTTTTTTTCCCCTGTCCATTATTTGGGCAACTAAAGAGAGATCTGAGTTACCAAAATGGGAAATATACAATTTGGCCATCAATTTATTTATTTGTTTGGGATAGTTTTTTGTTGTTTTTTTTTTTTGGTTTGAGTAAGATTTTAGCCATACTCCCTACAGATTTCTGCAGCATTACAAAAGGCATCCTCAGATTCTTATTAACGAAAGCTCCATTTACAAAGATGGTGCAAAGAGGGAATAGAAGGAATGCTGCACTGTTATTGCGTCTTATTGCAAAGAAATGAGATTGAGAATGAAAAGGAATGAACACGACCGATACCAACAATGTTGTGTTTGCACGTCACGTCTCTAGTTCACGCAGCGTAACCTCGTTTGAATGGAGTTCCTGATATATTGCCTTAAAAAGGGTCTTTCTGCCAGTTTTGCTCGTTTAAATTGAACCAAACAAAGCCAAGATAATTAAGTTCCCCACCAAATTCTGACCATCTGTAAATATCAGCCCATTTTCACCTAAATTCTGCAGCAACACGGGAAGAACATTTCATGTCTTATGAAGTTTTGTTTTTATCCATTGCTCCATTTCTTTTTCTATTTCGTAAGAATTCGCAAATACCGTTATGCCAGTTCTTATTCTATTATATTAAGAGGCAACAACTATATTCAGATGCAAATTACAAATTATAATAAAAAAAAAACCCATCATCACAGCACTCAAAGGAAATCAAAGCGACATCTCTCTCAGCCTGAGACACATGCCAAACAGAAGCCCTAAGATGAACATGTGCATGGCAGTCTGTTATAATTCAACTCCTGTTCAGGACATTTCATCTAACAGGCTTAATATTGAGTCAGCAACATCTGCTTCTGTCCACCCGACTACTGGGCTTCCTCCGCCCCAGTTGGAGGAGAAAGGAGAGAAGAAAAAAAACAGTTAATACCTCATCTATCTCTCCTTGCACTCTGCCACTGCTTTAGGCTGAGCCTATGTGGGACAAAACATTTATTCATCTTCACCGAGTGCCTTGCTCAGAGAAAGCTTCCCTGAGCAGCCACGCCGGCAAATCTGCACGGCTAATGAAGATAACTTTGAACAGTGGCTGGACGGTACCCCTCTGTACTCATAATGGGAACAAGAAGAGAGAGAGACGGAGAGGGACGCATATTGAGAGAGACAAAGAAGACGAGTGTGCGTGTGTGTGTGTCAGTCCAGAGCAGTTTGAATTAGTTACTCAGCTGTAACCTTGGCTCCTGCCATTGTTGAAGACACCTCTGCCTCGTCCTCTCAAGGCTCCGTTCCCACATGCATTAAGGGACTCAGCAAAGCTCTGCTTACTCTCCCCGGGCTTCTCCCAGGCAGCCCGAAAACCAAGGGCTTTCAATCGCTCCCTCAGACACAATGAATACCTGCTCTGCTCTCATTACAATACCCTGCTTTTCAGAAATAGTGTCAGCTGCAATTTTCTCTCCTAATTATTTTCCGCTCCTCTGAGGGTTAGGTTCAGGACTGGAGCCAGAGGAGGCAGCATGGGGTGGGCAGGAGGGAGGGGGACGGGCTGAGCTGGATTCTACCTGTCTGGATATGGAGGAGTCTGAATACGAGTCCATAATCTAACAATAGGTGGGGAATAGGTAGCCATCTACAGCGAAGGCGCCTCTAACTTTAACCTGCGTGGGCTCCACCTGCTGAGATCTCACGACTTCTTCTGGTGGGCAGGTCAAGCTGTAAAAAAAAAAAAAAAAAAAAAAAAGTTCCTGCGGTTTCCACACACAACGCAAACACATCCCTTAAACTATTAAACCATACACTCCCTTTCACCTTTTTATTTTTTTTTTTTGGTAGTATCCATGGCAACAACATATTTCCTCTCTCCTCGCAGCGCTTTCAGGGCTGTACACTGATCAAAGCCCCCTCCACAAGTCCACCTCTGTGATTTACGACAGCATTTTCTACTCAACTAATTTCAGTGAAGGAGATAATGACATGGATTAGTTGCTAATCAAGTGCCAATCAGAGATCTGGCTGAACTAAATGTCAGGTGGAATATGTTCAAACTATTGTGGTTGCTCCCTTGTGATGCCGGATTATGTGTCCTAATCACAGCAATTTTGGATGCAACAGGAGCCAGAGCTCACTCTCTACTGTAACCAAGTTCCCAGGAAAGGGATAATAATCTCCATTTTACCTGTAATACCTGGGTAAACAGGGGATTTGGACTAATAGAATGCCAGGCAGATAGTCACAGATGTTACTCTCCAAAGTGACATAAAATACCTCAGGCTTACATGACTCACTAGTCCCTCTGACACTGGTGTCTAAGCAAGAGCCAGAATAAATGACAGAGCAATCACAGGTTAAACTACAACACTGTAGAAAGCCTGTTATTACTGTTACGCTTCAGCCCGAGTTGACAAATATGTCAGCTAAGACTGTAAGTGTTTTCTGTGAAATGGCTTAAATAAATCCATTAGGATACAGTGTCTGATTCAACTATTATACCTTACTCTAGGACACATCAACAACAGAGCACTTTGAGCCAAATTTAGCTCGAAGAAACTGTAAGCAGTGAAAGGGAAACCTCTGCTGAGTTGCCCTTAAACAAGGCAGTAAATCTAGAGCTGCTTAATGAAGCAGCATCACAGTCGACTGTACCGCAGACCTCTCAGCTGTGCATGTGTCTGATTTTACGACCAAGAGCGGGTCACCGCTGCACAGAGAATGTGTTTAAAATGAGAGAAAAGCCCATAATGACTCCACCCCCCAAAAAAAAAAATCTCTCAAATATGATTTTAATGAGATTGCATTTCCGTAAAAGATGAAAGAATAAACTTGAATATCACAGAATTACACTTTATGACAACTGATTGAATTATCGGAGCTGTTTCTGACAGATTTAAAAGCTTTTCAGCTCCTGAGAGACACAGGAGGTCTCAGATTAGTTAGTCAGAATTTCTTTCAGTGTACTATAACACAATTAGTTAGAAATAAAATGAAGCTGCATTCATGTTTCTGTGAATGGTGCCGATTTAATAATCCCTAAACCTCCGAGCGTTCAGTTCACCGGCGACAGATTGGGGGCAAAAAAAGTGAAGCTGTAGATCCACGTAACCTATCTGGATTTGAAGGGCCGGGGCTGAAGCACACAGTCGTGGTGCTGTTGTTCCCAGGGCCATAAAGGCATCCCAGGTTAGGTTACCACAGCTCATATGACCCCGTCGTTGGAGACCCGGAGGCCGACAGCTGCGGACGACTCGGTGCCAAACCCCAACCGTGCTGCAGTCCCTGGGACAATTGTGACGGCCCCGGACCTCGGATTTAAAGATGTTGTTTTTACGGCTCTGTCTTGTTGTTGGAGGCTTCTCTGTCTGAGGTAGTGGAGTCATTCTGTTCAATAAACAACATTAGGCACGCTGTCTGCATTCTTTACATGACAGCAGCACTGTTTAATCTTCTGGGTGACTTCAGGAACGTTCACAACACTTTATCTGGACAGGTTAGTGCTGCTTTTCCTGCACTGAAATATCACGCAAGTCCTTCTACTGTAACTAATGAGCCTGACACCACTTTAATCTGAAATGAAACCCTAAAATGAGCCCACACATCGACTGACCACAGACAAAAATATGAGTTTCACTTTAAATTCTGGAGATGTTTTAATGAAAATCTTATAGAGCTAATGGGACGAGGATTATCTAAATGAAGTGGGGGAAGCTTCTTGGATTGGGTTGCAGGTATCTTTTGTAGTTTGCATGCCTTTGCTCTAACGACGGTTCAATCCCTCACAGCGGAGGGAAACTGTACAGGCCAAATGAACATAAAGGCGACCAACAGCAGGTCACCGGGGCATCGTCAGACTACCAGTGTCTTCAAAGATCCAAGTGGTGTTATTTGGAAACACTGTTGGCATCGTCTCTGTATCACAGATTGTGATCCCAGCTGCTTACAGCGAGCCCGGCTGATGGAGATCCATCACTTGTGTGCTCCATTACGACGAGTCTTTCATTTCTGGCTGTGAGGTGCCCTAATAATCACCGATAAACACAAACCTCCTGTTACAGCTTCCTCTTCCTTCTTCAATATCACACTCATTTTTCACCTTTGACTCCTCATCCAGTCTCTCATTACAAACAGCCACTCTGTCAATGTGGCTATTATCAGCTCGTCTCTTTGGTTAGATTACCTTTGGCACCCCAGCTTTACTATTACTGCCAAAGGAAAAAGATCGAGTGAAGGGGAGTCTCACTAGACAGCACGGTATGAAAGACTCTCAGATCTTTTCCCCTCATGAAAACCACAATGTGTTGGTGTATGTCAACACTTTAAAGTTTCTGTAAAGGCAGCATCAGACCACAATGACAATTTAACCCACACAAGGCTGTAATTTGTGTGTTTCATGTCATGCATAATTGTCGAGAAGGTAAATTGTTTGTTACATTAAATGAATTTCCATTGGTACTTCTGGTTCGGGGGGAAAAAAAAAAATCAAAGCAAGAACAACATGACATGAAGTTAATTCCTCCCTGTGAGAAACTCGACATCAAAAGAGCTTTCATGGTGGGGTCTACAGAAGTACATCTCTGGTACACAGGTACTCAACATGTAACCCCCCCATCACCACCAGGAAGTGTCTCCTTTTAATCAGGTTGCCACCTATCTCAGTGAATGTGGAGCAAATAAACTGTCAGGAAAGATAACATGAAACATGTTTGAGGTCTTTTTGATCCAGCTGCTGACCACTAAAGGCTCCCATTGGACTGCATCAAGAGTCGGAGCATGTGAATTATCGTTCAGACATCAACATTAATGAATCCCTACCACTTCTCTCACTACTGATTCTGAGTCTGCCATCATTTAAATGCAGTTTTTGAATTATGTTAACGACAGGAAGCTAAATCAGTCAGATGCATCTTTTTGTTCCCTAACATACGGAAAGCTCTGGAATCATTAGAAAACACAGGCGGATTTATCTAGACATAATTAAATGTTGCCTCCTGAAATAATAGTAATTGGGAAATTCTGCTAATAGGGGACACGCTGATGTTGAGAAAACAACTCCCAGAGCGGATTCTGGGCCAATTTTGTCATAAATTACGTCCCTGCACAAAGTTCATCTCTGATTCACCCAAGAGAGCCTGCAACGTGATGTTAAAGAATGGCTTTTCTTAGAACAACCTGGCTAGAGGTGAGAGTTGGAACAGAAGCACTTTGTTCGATGCATGCACTGCTCTAAGAAGCAACAACCGAGGACAGGACTAGACAAATGCATGTAATTATTGAGGTATCTGAATAGCGGGCTTTCAGGCTGGTGAGGAGAGAAAGCAAGGAGAGCATGGCTGCCGCTTCGGGCTCTTGGATCTTCCGGCCAAACTCTCTGGCAAGTCCATAATTGCGGAAATGAAGAAAGATGGAACCGTTCAATGAAAGACCACTGCTTTGGATTAAAATGCATGAACAGCTGTTGCTATTATGCATGGTTCTTTGGGTTTGCATTTGCAAAGCACTTCTTCAGCAAAGCTTATAGCCTTACACAATACATTAACATCTGCAAAGCCGCACACAACGCAAGTCAAAACCACAGTGAGCTCTGGAATTAAAAGGTCATCATAGCTCTGCACTGTGGTATTTTTTGATCATTGACCTTATTTATCAGTGAAAAAGGAGGCTGTGGGTTTTTTGATTCCTCTTCAAGTGCAACAAATAAAGGGCTATGCTAATATGACTGGACTGTGGCTATGGTTATTTCTACAGCTGTTAAACCAGGGGCAATAAACATTTGGGCAACAGTAAAAACCAAATAGGATTTTTATAGCACTGCTATTTGCTCTTGACTGTTGGCACCGCAAGTATGAAGCCTACAGGATTAATATATAAGCTTATATTCCTGTCATCTCGGCCTGCTTCCTCCCTAATCATAAAGTATGGCATTCAATGTTTTCTGCATCACAGACACAGCAGCATAGGACAAGCTGAAGCTAATGTATAACATTCCATATGCTATGAAAATAGATTATTATTTATTTTTATTATGACCAGAACAAACAAATGTGTTTGCTGATATTGCAGTTGTAAATAATTGATAACCTCTGCTACATTTTTCTGCAGGAAGATGCTTTTCAAAGCAGAGGGGAATGTTCCACCCGTTTTATTTCTACATCATTTTTCTTTCACTTCTTGCTGCAGAGTAGTCCAAAATTTGTCTATCCGGTCAATATGTTAGTTGGCTGCCTTTACTAAATTCTTCAGCTGATGAAATATCTGTCTCCAGGGAGTTTCTTGGAGACAGTCTGGCCAATATACCTGTCTGCGAAAAGAGCTAATCCCAGAGCTGTCTAAACTAAAGATGAGTGTGAACACTTATCTCGTTTTCTGTAAAGCTAAATAATTCGCCAACATCTACATGAGACATTTTAAACATACAGGGAGGGTAAGTTCAGTATAATACATAATATGAATCGACACAACTGTTTATTTAATGTCAGCTAAATCAATCTTTCATTGTCAAACACAAATTACACCTGAAGCATTTGTCTTGTGTATTTCCGTAATAGCTTTTGTTTTTAGTTCTTTTGCGGCTCTTTAAATCCATTTTATCTGCATAGCCAATAGGGAGAGAAACTGAAAACTAAATTATTTGGGCCTTTGATTAAAAACTTCACTGAAATGTCTGGCTGAAAAAGGAAGAAGCCTGAAAAAAATCAGGGTTAAGCCTCTGAATCAATACAATCATAGGTAAGTGGTTTTCTTTTCTTTCAAAAGGAGATTACCAGAGTTTTCACGATGATTATCCATTTTCCATTATGGTGGGACTGTAACCAAGATGATTAAAAGGAATGAAAATTGAATAAAACTAGTGAAAACAATTATTTATCCTGTGTTCCTCAAGTGAAGGCAACAAAGGAGTGAGCAGACTTTCGGGATTCTCCACAGATCGATATGTTCATATTCTGAAGTAAGAAACTTTGAAATGACAATATCAAATATTAAATTCAAAATGTTCAAGTGTTTCTCACCTTTTGCATCAAAAACAAAAGTATAATTATAGAGATCCCCTCAACTGTGGCCTATAATTCAGAGAAATCAAAGCACTTAAAAGAACAAAAAATCCCCGTTGTGCCTTGCTGCTATAAAATCATTACCCTTCTGTACCTCAGAGTAAGCAAACAAAGGGAAGCAGGCCACCGGGGTCAAAGCTTGGGATTGCCAGCGTGAAATCCACCCCAGTGATTTATCTGACGGGTCCCTGACAACTTTCTTGCAGACTCCCAAAGTGTGCTATCTATTAATTGAGCCTGTGTCAGCACAGGGGAGATTAAGCGTCCACAGCTGCCCACAGAAACGTCTTCTTCAGGCCCAGCTGTGAGACACAAATCAAAGGTCCGGGCACAACACGGAGCCCGCCTCCATACAGACACTGATCTCAGCTCTGAAGTCCTGCCGTAACCAACCAACAAATATCTGGTAATATGCCTCATCGTGACTATTAACCAAATGACCACCGTTAATGAAATGCCAATTAACTGATCAACTTGAATGCACCGGCCACCGCAAGAGAATATTTGAGAGGTCTGGAAAAAACCGAAGCTGCAGCAGCTCAGCTGTTCTGCTGTGGGTCAAACAATGCACGCACTCAAACTTGACTTCTAAGCATGCCTATGATTTACCTCTTGACTCTCTGTCCTTCATAAACGATCTCGCTGTACTTTTCTCCCCAGGCTCTGTCGCAGTAAAAAGCTGCTTGTAGACCCCTGGGCTCACTCTCAGCACCCCACATCGTTGGTACTGCCTCTACTTGTAAAAGCCCTGTGTGGTCTCGGGATGAACTAGTGGCCGTGGACGGGCTCCGCCATGTGAGGCTCCTTGCTGCAGAGCCAAGGATTAACAGAAATGGGGCTTTTATAATTATACCATCATGATTCCAGGCCTTTCCTCCTGGTCCTTTTAATTAAGTAGATAATTTTTCTCTGGGGAAGAGCAGATTTAACATACTTACCGGCTATTTCAAAAGCGGACTTTTCTCAGAACTGTGGCAAAGATCTTCTTCAGAAAGACTATTCATTGTTATGAATTCATAAGCAAAGCAGCGCATTAGTGAGCACGTCAGCGCTGCTTGTGACAGCAACTGATATTAATTTGGAGCGGGGCGGTTGTGTTATTGCTCGCCAACTTGTTTTCTTTGTCTCTCTGAGGGCTGAGGGGGGAATCTTGGAGGATAATGGGGTCCTCTGTCATTCACACCTTTGTGAGTGACAGGGACATGCCTAATAACAAGGGAGAGGCCTGGTCATCCTACCGTTCAGCCAATTCTTTGAAGGGACCAATCTCTGCTCTCCTGTGGGCAGGTACGCACCCATGCAGCACCCACCTTGCTCTGGAGAGTATTTATAATTCAAATGGAACGGTATAATGGCCTCCACAGTGACAGCAAGATAGCTACTTGTCCACAGTTTGGATTACTGCCCATTCATTTTAAACCCCCTCTAACGCAACCCACAACATTTTTATGATATACAGCAGGAAGAGGAAATAACCGTGCCTATGGTCATTTGGAGACAAACATAATCTCTTATTTTCCAGTTGAGTACAAACACTGACTCTTAATGTAGAGAAAAGCTACAGAAATGATATATACACCGTTTTATATCCAGACTTTATGGATTACAGAAGACTTATTTTTGTTTACATGTAACACACTTGGGGAAAAAACCCAAACACACACACACACACACACACACACAAATTACACCATCATGCAGCACTTCCTGTATCTCAAACTGGCAGAGCTGGATATCAGTAAAAGAAGCTATGATGGAAGCCATTGACCTTCCCAAGATGATATGTGGACTTACAATGCAGTCTGCTGTCACCTCTGAGAATATTAGTTATCAATTATGACTTTAAATCTCGCAGGTCAGCATAATGTCATCGGAGCGGCAGAGCAGCTGTGATAGATGTGAAACGAATGGCGGGCTACATTCTTTGTTTGGGAGCTAATCTGATGATTTCCTTGCAGTCTCTTAAGCAGGTTATGATCCATTTTTCATGTTTTATACTAAGACAAGATATATTAAATCCATTTATGGTATAATTGGTGATTGGCCATTAAAGAAGAGCTTAAGATATTATTAAAATAAGATTATTTCACATATCAAGGTTGACTGTAGCTCAAAAATCAGACCGCAACAGGGGATTAAAAAAAGGAATATATTGATGTGCTGATTACGTCTTTGTCAGTGTAGATGTGTTGTGTTTTTGCACTGCAGAACTTAAACATTATTTATTTTATATAGCATATAAATATTTTATATATTTTCATAAAGATAAGCAACACAAAGTGCTTCACAGTTTAAAAAGGAAAGAAAAAAGAGAAAACACAAAAGGAAGGCACGCAAAACACGCACGCACGCACGCACGCACAGACACACACACACACAGAGTGAAAGCCAAGGAACCATAGAAAAAATAAAAAGCACGCAGTGTGCGACAGCTACACACTTGTAAAAAGGACAGGGCACTGAGGAACCATGGAGCCCTCCACACGGAGAGGAGTCCCCGCCACAACCGCAGATGGTGCCGCCCACACCGTGTAATAAAGACATGGTGCAGGGCCCCCAGCCGACTAGGCCAGAAGGCCCCCAGGACGACACCCCCGCAGATGGACCAGACACGAGGAAGACACTGGAGAAGATAAAAATAAAAAAACTGAAGATAAAAATAATGAGTTAAGAATCCACATAAAATATAGAATAGAAATATAGAATATAGAATCCAAAGAAAATCCGAAAAGATTTGAAAAGAAAAGCCATCACTGCTCGAGACTGCTGGTGTAGTTTTTCAATGTCAATACTGCTGGCACTACTTAAATCTGGCATGGAAATACTATCTGCATCCAAAACGAACAGTTTGGACAACAATCGGGCTGTGATCACCTCTGCCGCTGTCACAGTGTGACCTGCAGCTCCAATTGGCTCGGTTCACGCTTTACTAAAACTTGGGCGAGCGGGTGATGAGGAGGAACGGGCAGCATTGACAAACGAGGTGAGCGCTGAAACACGAGCCAAGGTGATGTCCAGCCTGTGTTTGCTGATTTCTTTGAGCTCGTGGGAGACAGTAGTGCTGGATTTTATGTGTAAACAACAGCTGACTGGATGACAAACTTGTCATGATGTTTTCACTTCTTGCCTATTTTTTCTACACAGAGACAAACGCGCTGCACAGGCCTGATGGGAATACGGCTTCAGCACACCTTGTGTGTGAGTAGACAGGCCCAAGAAGTGATGCAGCAGTTCAGATCACATAAAAAGGCTTTAACCTTCCATCCTGGCAGCCTTTTTATGATACAGCTTTCTGAATGCACCACACAAGCCGCATGCAGAACACAACAATGATGTGAAACTTCTACCAAACTCCACGTCCCCGGCTGTGGTTTGAGCCTTAATTTAGTGTCTGCGTATTACTGTGGAGCATCGCCCCCCGTGCTTCTTATAGCAAAGGTACGGAGCCTTTACAGCGTATGCTCTTGGTGTTTAGCGTTACAACTGAAGATTAAGTCACTTGAGGAAGGGGCAAACAGAACGCTGGCTAGAACACAGACCTGGCACAGCATCGGTAAACAGCAATCAGACTGGAAGTGTCAGCGCAGCTCACAGAGAGAGATTTGGCTCTCCCCATTTCCCCGTGGAAATCACAAGCCGAGGCTGTAGCTACATTTCCTCGCGAATTTATCAAACCTTAAAAGTGATATCTCCGACTACAGATAGTTTAATTCTCATAACATGGAAGCGTAATCTAAGAGAGTGGTATCTCTATTAAACTGTTCAAACTAAATAAGCAGCAGGTCATTTACTAGTGACCTCCTGGGTCAAATTCTTACAATGATGATTTCTGCTGGAGCAAATAGATTCTTTTCACCGCTTCTTTTTCTTCATATATTGTTAATATGTTTTGTTCACCATGAGAGCACAGTGTGAGTCTGAGTGTGCAGCTGAAGGGAGCCTTAATACAAATCAGGCAGCCTTGAGGTTGAGCCTCACTCTTGAAGGAGATGTAATTGGATTGGTCGTAATAGATGGCAGAAACATGAGCACCGGAGCTGGATAAAACATCTGATCCATAAATAACCTACAACTGCTGATCAATCCCAAACAAACTGCGTTAAGAGATTGCGTGACCAACTGCACATGAGCTTTATGGGGCAAAAAATGGCCTTCAAGTCAGA
This sequence comes from Echeneis naucrates, assembly GCF_900963305.1. Lineage (NCBI taxonomy): Eukaryota > Metazoa > Chordata > Actinopteri > Carangiformes > Echeneidae > Echeneis > Echeneis naucrates. The sequence goes on from NC_042525.1 coordinate 3,643,747, forward strand.
CACAGTGTGGTTTTGGCCAACTTTACGCTAACATGAGATATTTCACAACAGACCATAAGAGGTAGCGGGATAGAAGAGAGGACAGACAGCTGTTGGTTCCTTCCCAAACAATTGGGCACAGACTCAGACAAACTTTTATTCCCTGCAAGGACACTGAAGGTGGAACTGCTTCCACACATCACAGGCTGTCTCTGTCTCACTAAATTCAACACAGGACAGGCTCCAGAGATGTTAGCTGTAAAGTCAATTGGTCAGCGTGAACGAAAAGTCCAACAATAGCACTTTGCAGCGGCACCAGAATGCTGATATCAACCTTTTGTGCTATTACGTTAGTTAATGTGCACAGCAAAGCAAGAGACTCAACTCAGACAGAAAATAAACCGCAATTTTAGACAATTAGGGATCAAAATCTGTGCAGTTTGAATCACAGGCACAAAAACATTTCAAATAGTTACTCTTCGAAATAAAGAAGAATATTGTGGAATGAATGAGTTGTATTGTTTCAAAAGTCATTCAACCTTTAAGCGCGTCTATGCATTACACTTATCTGTTTGACACATTTATTTTCCTGAACACAATAAAAGTTCGGCGCACGAAATGACAGCCCATGGGATCACTACGAGCAACTGTCCTCTCTGCTGAAAATTACATTCATATATCACTACTGTGCTCACAATTATTGTGGCTGGATTGTGTCACAGTTTCAACTGATCAGATTCCAGCACAATGTGGAACCCAAGCGGAGGCCACATGCTGTGAAAGCGTAATAATCCTGTAGTATATACAGGTGGATCCTGTAGTGTAAGAATAGACACACTGGAGGCCAAAACTAAGAAAATATTTGTCTCTTGGCAAACAAGTAAATGAACATCATATCCTCATTGCATGAGCAGAAAATGCAATCAAACGTACCAATGAGTCATTTCTAGGAGATTGATTAATTATGAAATTTGTAAATGTTCCTGAAATGATTCATTTAACTTTCAATTTGAGATTGAACGCTCAAAGAAACGGAAATAAAGCATTTGACGTGTAACAGTTTCATGAGTCTTTTATTTTAACTGTTTTGTTTTCCCTTTCCACAGAAATTGGGCCGTGAACGTCCTTAGATATTGTTGCAATTACACACTAATAAAATGTCCGTTGGAGTCGAATCACCAAAAAAGAGGGAAAAAAAACAAATTCAGAATTAATTAGTCCAAATGATATCAGCCAACTGATGTTTGTGGCCAACTGAATTACACTGCTGACAACTTTCCATCATTCAAAACTTACACCTTACTTTTTGATATTTTAAAGCAGCTTTTTTTTGTTAAGTATCCAAAGCTCTAAAGCTCAATAACAAACACTAATTATCAGCATTTAATTTCATTGTATTAAGTATGCATATATATATATATATATATATATATATATATATATATATATATATATATATATATATATATGAATTGCCAGAATTTAAGCATACTGAAAACTACGCCAAACAAAACAACCCCATCTTTCCTGTTGGGATCCCTTTATTGTACACAGACCGGTAATGTTGTCCAGGAATACCTCCATTCCTGCCTGTCATTGTTTACTTATTGTGAAGAGCAACAGTTTGTGACAGTTTATGTTTGCAGCTGGTCGTGACGGAGGTGACGGAGGTGGTGGAGCCAACAGTAACCCCTTCCTTCATATCCTTTTGTTTTTAGTTTTTTTTTGGGGGGTAGTAACAGTAAATGTTTACGTGGATACTGAAAAACAAACAGAAAGTAGTGAACGTCACCAGTCGGAGATGCTGTGACTGATTTATTTAATTTATAGCTGCTTTAAATGTTTGTCTAGCAGCCAGGCGTATGGCCCGCCCATGTCAATGAAAGCGTGAGCAACATTCTGGGCCTCCAGCCAGGGATTATGGCGGGTTTAAGACAGCGACAGCCAGGAAACCCAGCCAGGTCCTCTCAAAGTCTTTGCAATCTGCAATGCAAATCAATCAACAGTGCAGCAGCACTGCAGAACGGCCCGACTGCGGGCAGTCAGTGTTGAAATTATCTCTTTTTTCCTGAGTAGCCATCCCTCTCTGTCAGGTGCCACGGCCATCTCATCGCTATCGGCCTAATTAGACGGGGATTCCCGGAGCAGCTGGTGTGATGGAAGACAGGAACACCAATATACCTTCATCACAATCAGCTGCAAACTGTGACTCCGTATAAATACGTGTTCATTCATTCACTCACTCATCTTCTCCCACTTATCTGTTTCCGGGTAACGGGGGGCGCTGGAGCCAAACCCAGCTCACATTGGGTGAGGGCGGGGTCACCAACACACAGAGACCAACAATGCTCACACCTACAGACAATTTAGAGTCACCAATTGGGCGGTGCTAACTACGAAGCTGCCGTGCCGCCCATAAATATGTTCGTTTGTTGTTGTTGTTTTTTTTTATGGACAACAGATGACATATTGCTGACTGTGACAAAGTCTGCACAGCCAATAACAGAGATGGCGAGCTATAAGTATAATTTTAATGAGAGCAGCTCACAAACATTTATTCATTCATTACATTTGGGTATGACTGTAACTGAATAAATGGTGTAGATTTTGGACAAACAAATAATAGTTCCAGCTTAGAGTGAAAATTGTATACACTTCATGGTAAATTTCACCAAAGATTTGTTGCAAATTCGAGAATGATTCTCAATTTAAAATATGGTGTACGTCATAAAGTATATGATCATGAAATGTTATTTGAGTTGTAGTGCACACACACAAGGCCAAGCTATAAAAACTTAGCAAAGCCAGCCAGTCACCTCCGGCAGCTCAGTGAAGCAGCACAGCTGTCCGACTGTAACAGGCTGGCTTCGTCATATTTCTGTGTAACTGCAGCACAAATCAAATAACAACAGAGGAGTAAAAGATGGATGACAGTGGGGTTTTTTTTTTGTTTTTTTTATTTGGTCATTTATGACTAACTTCACTGAGCAGCTCAAACAGGAAACATTAACTAGGCTTTGTTCTGTCGATTAGGAGCAGCTGAGCAGAAATCAACACAGCACCATCTATCAGACCGATGAGCTAAATCTATCACAATACCTTTGTTTGGAAATCGCACTCACAACCTCTAATCTGAATTCATGTTTTGCACATCTCTAGCTTCAGCCACATAAACTGGATTTTATTTTTTATATGGGATTATTCATGAAATGGCAGGAAGTTCAACCAAAAACAAACATCCCTACATCGCCTCAGTGACGGGAAAAGCTACAGTGAGCTGCAGCAGAGGAGTCAGGAGTCTCAACAAATGTTCAGCTTGCTTTTGGTTGAAAAATCGAACCAATCTTGATATTGACTGAAATATGAAGGAGAATCAAATAAGTGTATAAAGTAATTTAACACTACACACAATCTAGCCTCTCATGGTGATCAACTATCGCTTCATGGGAAATTACGTCTGCCTCTCACAACAAAGTTGAAGCACCCTCCGTGAATCCCACCATAGTATTTTTATCCTAAGAAATGATGTGCGTAGCCTTTTCCATCTCAGCAGAGCTAAAGACGAGCTAGGCTTCCTGGTTATAGGCTAAATGTAATCATTCCTATTTCCATTCGCATTGCCTTTACTAAAGCCAGGATGAAGCATGCAGTTCGTTTCTCTTGTCCTCCTATCTGTCTCTCAGATCGTTTCTGCTGCAGCTTGGCAGATGGGAAAAAGAGGAATAGAGCAAAGCAACGGATCAAATCCAACAGTGAGTCTCGTGTTGTTCCACTAAATAGTAGATTTATCCTGGTCACGTTGCAATGACTGTGGCGCACCGGGGGAAAAAAAAAAAAAAGGAAGGTAAATTGTAAATCCCATCAATGATCACTTGGTTACACTTTCATTATATCTGGTTGAGGTGAAATGTGTTATTGGATCAGTGGCCTCCCAACAAGCAAGATTAAAAGGTTCAATAAAAATGATGGCATCAAGGGCGAGTCTCCTCTTCCCATGGGCTTATTATGGCTGAAGTATCTTTTTTGGTGAAACAAAGCACGCACAACAGACAACAAAAAAAGAAAAAGAGGGGGGAAAACATTTAGTAACCTATTTATTAAATAAATGTAATGTTGGAGTATATTTGTGACAGGACTGGAGGGCAGGCATAATGAATGGCTTCTCTGAAGTCATTTAGAACAGATAAAAACTAGTTTAGTTTAATTAGATTTTCAAACGGGTGGGGGTGTTGTCCCAGTTCTGAACTGAACAGTCTTTGTGAAGTTGCATTTAAAAGCTTGGGTGCATAGGCTACTCTAAAATACATAATAACTATGCATTTTAATAAGCCTGAGAGGTGTGAGGCAAAACAAGCTGAAACCCATCTGCATGAACAATGAGCCACACTAGTCCTCCTGCAGTCATCCTGCACAAGCACGTAAGAGTGGAATAAAAATGATAGTTATTAAATACATTTTTTCAGTAGTTAACATTTTCTACAGTTAAAATCAGAACAAAGTAGCGCCTTGTCATTTAACACCCTCAAGCATTGCCGCTCTTTGTTGCAATAATAGTCATCTTAGGTCATCTATTCTGCCCGCTGTTCTTCGTGACACTTATTTGACAAAAGGCAATAATTTAATTTTTGAGGAGGCGTGAGATGGCGTGAGATGTTCTGAGGTTTGAAATTTAATGGGACATACTATAACCAACAGCAATCGCTGCGAAAAAAAAAAAAAAAATGCAGAGTACGCTTCTTGTTTTGTTTGGTTTCTGTTTTTTCCATCTGTGCTCCAGTGAAGAGCACAATGACAGGTTGTGCCTCCCACATGGCCTGAAAATTGAGTGAATGATTGGAAATCACTCCAAAGTGATGCAACAAACCCCTCACCAGCACTAAAGAAACAACCACAGCCAGGATGGAATCTAATAGGAGGCGAAAGTCACAAAAAAAAAAAAAAACTCAACATGTACTCATATTTTGCAGTAGCAGACACCCACAAGAATTGAAGTGCGTTTTTCTCTTTTCCAGCAGCCATCTTACATGCCTTTACATCAAAGCGGACAGACGGAACTGTTGGCCGATGGTGAGAAAACAATTGTGTCTTTGTGTGGCACTCAGAGGACACTTAGTTTGAACTTTGTGCCAATCAATGGTGGCAATTTATGTTCCAATGAACACCAGGCGCTGATTTAGCCGCTGATGCTCTAACTAGATAGAGCTAAAGAGGGACAGAGGATGACCCTTTCGGTGACCCTTATCAATGGAGCGCAACCTTATGAATGACCCTGGTGTCAGAGGTTGATCAGGACAACCCTTCTTAACCTCTGGACACATCAGCCCATGAGGCCATTCAGCATCATTTGAAATCATGTGTCAAAAGACAGCAAGCATCTGGCAAGCACTTTTTTTTTCCTCCTTTTTTCTCCAATTAGATTAGAATTGGGGGAAAAATTATCCGTGACAAGTAGATTGGTCGGTTCCCCACCACACAAGGACGAGAGCTCGACAGGGGGAGGAATAAAACTTCTATAGTCACATGAACTGAGAACACACTGAATGTATATGGAGCACTACAGTGGCCTGATATTTGAGCCAAAATTTAAATTTTTCTTGTGTCATTATTTCAGCAAGTAAGAAATGCCGTTTGGACACCATTTAACTCGTCCGTGTCCGTAATTATTTAATGAGGGCAAGTCACTTCACAGGCTGGGTCGTTGGTTGTTGCAGCTCAACAGCCAATGCGCCGCTATAAACATTAACACTGATGTCAGATCCTGAATATCCTATGCACTCGATTACAGCATTGCATGGTGCCAAAAGGCATAGCTTATCATTTTTCAATTGACAGAGCGGCTGATTTGACAGCTACAGATCCCTCAGGTCCGGAGAAAAGACGATGTTACATTGCTGTTCTACAAAAAAGAATCACAACCCTCAGATATCAACAAACAAGCCGACAAAACACCTTCAGCATTCTGATGAACACCTCACAGTGTTTATATTTAAACTGTTTCAAGATGAAGAAGCAGTTAATAATCTGTTTCAATAAGTCCAACACTGAGCTTTTAGAGATCCTGAATGAAAACTAAGGTGGAAGTATGCCTGAAGCGTAAAGTATTGTATCATTTGAATGACTTTGCTAATGAATGCGAGGGAAAGTTAAATCAGTAATCTTCAGTGACCTAGCCAATTGCCTTTTTTCAGGGAATAAGAGGTCTTTGGGTTTTAACAGCAATAGAGAGAGTAATTACATGCACAAAGTCAGACTGGCCTCTGAAAGTTTCAGGTTGACTTAGCAGGTGCTAATGGGATGTTTGACAGCTCAGGCTTTGTGGAGTGGAAGCAGCCATCTCAGACAGTGAGATGACTGGAGCACGAAAAGACACCCGGCCACTCACTGATGCTGCGACTGACATGAGCTGACAGTCAGCTCCAGAACAGCCACTCAGCCTGCTGGACAAAACACTCCTCCAGAAGCACAATGGAAAAACACATGTGACTTGGGAAGAAGACAGATTTATTTATTTTTTTCCTTAAAAAAAAAAAAAAAAAAAAAAAAAACAAGGCCTGTCTAGCATCTGTCATAAAGAAAGAAAGCTGCTTCTTCTTTAGTAGCACAGTTGTAATTTCTGAATTGTTAATTGCTATCTGGAGAACTGAAATCAATGCCAGCATGCTGCTACTATCTAATGATTTCTTTCAGCTACAGGATATGTCACAGGCACAAGTCATTCGCAGAGTGTAATTGGAAGTCTTTGACTGTATAAGATATGAAAAAAAAGTGCCATAGAATGCACTTTGTGTATCCCTATCAAACTGAGATGAATCATTTCTGACGTTCGGGACTCTGCGTCTGGTACGCCTGCATTCATGCGTCCAGATATGTCATTCTTTATGCTGTTTTGATTATTCAACCAGCTATGAGACACTGTGACTCATGATGTCTCTGTGTACTTGAAGACACACTTTGAGTCATCCTGTGGTCAGCCCACGTCAATACAGATAGCACAGGCTTTGTCCCGAAACCGCTAAAAATGTTTACACCCTGTCGTAACGATGGCTCCAATAGTCGCTTATCACAGAGCGTTTGCAAAAGTCTAGTCGAAGAAAACAGAGGGGAAAGGGATTCGGTAGCTCCTCTAACAAGCAATTGCTGTGGCCATTATGCATCGAGTATGCCATGTGTTCCTGTAACAGAAGAAACCCAAGTGCTTAGATGAGGGAACAAATTGCTTGTATCAATATGCTTCGAGCACAGCGAAAGGGAGAATGGTGATGTTAATTATTTACTGCGGAAAATGTTGCCCTGTTGCTTTCACTGACAGGTCAGACTTCAAATGCTGAGACACTTAACGTATGCTGCCGCTGAAAAAAAACCAAAAAAAACAAAAAGCAAACCCATCAGTGCCCGATCCCAGCTGCTCAATTAAAAACTCAGTCTAACAACATCCTTACTGAAAGGGGAAAGGAAGAAAGCGCCTCACTTTTGGGACCAGAGTTATTTCAGACACACAACCACGAGGCAGTTGCTGCTAATTTTTAGCAGCTGGCTTAATAGCACCTTTGAAAGAGCAGTTTCAAGGTCAGAGGCCAAAAACAAAGCAAGAAAAAGGGGATGGAAGTGAAAAACGAAAAAACAAAGCCGCAGGTAGGCAGCTAAAGAATGAGCTGAAGCTCACTGGCTCCACATAGCCGAGGAGAGCTGCAGTCAATACAGCATTTTTGTCAACATATCAATCACATCCACTTTAAGGTAAAAAGACCATTTCCAGATGTAAGTACCCAACAGAGAAAGCACAGATGCTATTATACTGATATAAAAAGTAGGGTTTTCATTTACACAACTGTAAAATCATTAATTTATCTGTCCACAGAAAGTGTTGCTTAGATTCGAGTTAGGAGGCAGATCAGGTTCAACGTTCTGCTTTAGAAATAGAAAACAAAAAAAAAAAATTCTTCATGGTGATGGTTTTGTCTGGTGGAAAGCAACTAAGCTGACTTACAGCTTGAAATTGTTACCTTGCGAATCACAGACAGTGTTTCCTACATCAAACCACCCTCGGCAAGCTCCCACCAGTTTCAGCTATCTGACTATCTTACAGCTGTTGTTGAAACTTTTGTGAGAGATTTGGAAAAACATGTCCATAATGGTTTTTGTATTGCTTCCTGCAAATTGCCCGGTGTTCAGGTTGAATTGCATGGATTTGGTCTATTTTGTTTTCTCTTTGGTGTAACAGAGTGTGTGCACCCAAAACTTGTCCCAATAAATAGCCTCCTCCACCCTGCAGGAAAGGAGAAATCATTTATTTCATAGATTTCCTGCTTTGCCATCAAGGATTACCCTCTTAACCTTAGCCTCTTGCTTCCTTATTGGCTTAGGTATTGATTGCCCTCCATCCACTCTTCTGCCTTCAAGGTGACCCATAACTAATAAACACTCCTGGAAATGTGTTCCACGAAGCAAACTAAAAGCATTCCTCTGTCGGCTGTCCCGGTCTGCAGCTGCTTTTGCATGAGCTTAGATATTGAAAATTCATCAAGCTGTGGGGATACCTTTCATTTTCTGCAACAAACATTGCTTAATTGATTTAAGCAAATTAATGCATTTGAAGTGGGCAACAGGCAGTCTCATGCCATCTTTCAAGGTCCGCTGGTCCTTCAGAAAATGTAAACAACCACATCAGATTAAAGTTCCTACATGTAAACAGCTAATTTCAGTGCGACGTGATTGAGGACGGCCTGGCGGGTTAAAGTGATCTTCGGCTCTTTTCCCCCTCCCCCCGCTTCCTAAGAGGGTCACACTGAGGAGTGCGATGAAAAGGGAACATCTGTCTCTGAAGTGTTCCTCAATTATCCAGCCATTGTGAAGGATCGGCACCTGAGCAAACAAAGAGCTTCCATTATGCCATATTCACCAAAATCTCAACAGCACCTTTACATGCTGAGAGTGTGAGATCGAGGAAAGGGGGGAGAGCGAGAGAAGAAAGGAAAATATTGTATAGGAGCTCGAGAAGTTTCAGTCTAGTGTGCTTTTTAAACAAAAATTCACAATGACCATTAGTCACGAGACACCTTTACTCACCATCAGCCTGAAGGCCTCCCGTCTGAACGGCTCTTAAAGCTGAGAGTAAGAAGACATGGCCGTTTGCGTTGTTTCATACAACTCTCCCAGATTTCCCTATTTTAAAATAAGCACCTGACCTGCTTCCACACTTTGGAGTGTCCTTTCTAGTGTAATGGTATTTTGTATAATGCCATTACTAAGCTAAAAGTGTGAAATTGCTCTGCTCCAGTCCAGTTTTACAATCGCAGATGAAGTGTATACGTACACGTCTGTGTGGGGGATGGGATCTGGGTGAGTGTGAATGAGGGCCCACCAAATTTTCCATTCTCTAATTTTCTCACTAAGCACTCCGTTTAGTTAACAAGAGGTGGGAGGGGGCTCAGTGTTGCCGAGTGGGATGATTACCCGCACCTTTTACAGGTAACAGGAGCTAGCTACGAGCATCAACCTGACTGAAGACAAACCACAGTTGTCGGGGAAAAGATTGATTCCAGAGTTTCCTACCATTCCCTAAACACACCACGGGGAGCCTGAAAGAAGATCCTGACCTCGGTCCCTGAACTCCAAAGACAGCTGCAAACGTTGATCTTCGGGGCTAAAATTTCAAGGGCTGAAAAACAATCTCCCTGTTGGCAATTGCGTGGCGTAGCAGCCTGACTCTGAGGTCGGCGGTTCAGCTGAAGCCCAAAGGTTGTGTGGACGGGTGGTGAAGGGCAGGAATGCTGGATAGACAGAGGCCTTTTCCCTAAACAGATCGGATGGCTCCATCTCTGACCAGGTGAAGAGGTCGCCGTTGCTCTCATGCCCTCACGTTGGACACTCCGTATACAGTAAGTCAGGACAAGTGGGGCTTAACACAGCAGCAGCAAATGACTACATGTCATGACAAATATATTAGACAACGGGGCTTCGCTCACAGCAGTGCTGTGAAGGAGGAGGCCTCCACATGATGCATGAAACATCACAGCTCAGAGAACGGCACTGAAATTCCTCTTCAAGTTCAAGAATAGCTTTTCAGCAGCAATCTACTTTAAATAATTCCATCTACATTCATTCTTCATTTAGAAATGTCAGCAAGGCTAAAAACCACAAAGCCTAAGGATGAAATTACAGGTCAGAGATTCTGGGGAGACATTAAAAGTCTGATTTCTTTCTTCCTGTCTCCTTTTTTTTTCTTGTTTCTTTAACTGGTTAGTCTGAATTTATCACATATCTTCAGCCCAGTAGCTAACTTCACCAGCCAGTAAATACCTGGTTTTTCAAAAGCTTCACCCACATCCACCATTTAGTTTTTTTTTTTTTCCTTCATCCAATTTCATTTAAATAAGCAGCGTTTTCATAGCCTCACGTCCACCTATAAATAGTCCCACTATAATATTCATGGCATCACATTTAAAACCTGCTAAGTGGTAACCTTGCTGAGAATTGAATCTACTGAATGGCTGCTCCTTGGGTTTTCTCGTGTCTCTGCACATAAAGTGGTGTTATTTACAATAAGGACAAGGTTCAAAATAAAGCAGATAATATATGTCCAACACATACGGCGATGTTTGTTTTCTGCATATTCCATTATTTTCTAATCTTACAATCTGGAAGCATATTTACAATTCAGAATAATGTACTATCTCCTTGTTAAAAATCTAATTACAGAGGGCTATTTTGACAGTGATTTACTGCCCTGATATATGAGGAGGTGTTTTTGGTATTTATAATGGTGCTCAGAGAGAAGCTGCAAATTTCAAACAATAGTATTGCATTATCAAAAATACCTTTGGGGGGGGAAAAAAGTTGATGACACCCCTGTAATTGTAATAATTTATTGCGGTTCATTTTTTCCTCGAAAAGCATGAATTACTGGCCATTAATCATATCCATTTATTGATAGAAGACAGATGGGCGGTCCCCGTGTCATAGTATTAAGTAATCTCCAAATTAACTTGTCTCACAATGAGCAGCAGCGCACAAGGACCACGGACAACAATACTGCTAGCTTCAAAATGTCTTTGTTGTGTTTTCAATGCTTTACTTGCCCATCAGGCCTCACTATGAAGTTTAGTGAGGAGGACGCAGTATGTGGTAATAACCAAGAAATAAAAAAAATTTAAAAAAAATCCTTTGGCTTGGCTTTCCGCTGAACACAGTTGGCTGTTTCTGAGGGCTTGTGTGCTTGGCATTTCAGTGCACCTCTCACTGGTTGATCGGGGCACCTGTGCAGAGAGCTGTGGGATTTTGAGGATAGTCTGAACGTCTGGATGCATTAGGAGCTCCTGATGAAGATAAACTCACTGTGCTGGAGCTTTGGTGGATGTTTTTATGACTTGGCACTGTGTGTTGTGTCCAAAAAGTGCAGAATGCCAACGACAGGACTTTCTGATACAACTAGCAGTTACTTACCCGCACACTCATCACATTTTTTAATGACTATGGGTTAAAGCTAAAGTCTCTATGTGTCCTGATATTGTAAAAAAATAAATAAATAAATAAAATAAAAAATCTAAGACGTTAGACTCCCTTTCAAATAAAGCAGTGGAACTGATTGGAAAAACTGAGACCATTCCCATTGTTTGAGCCAAATAATATACAAGCGGGCTAGACAAGTACTCGAGAGACTGAAGGGCTCTAAACTCTCTTTTATGGCGTCTGTCAATACAGCTGAAGTGCACAGGCCTGAAGTCCTTCCAGCTCCAGTGCTGCTGAGCTGTGGGTGAAACTTGGGTTATCGCATGTGTAAAGACAGCTTTGCTTTATTTCTGTCAGAAGGATGTGCTATGCAAAACAAAAATCCATCCCTCAACGATGAAGAGCGTTGTGTAACTCACTTTTCTTACAGCGTAGTGAGATGACCACAAGCAAGCACAAAAACGGCAACCAATCATCTGATCAGCTCTTCAATCACAATGTGGAAAACCAGAAAAGCAGAAACTATTTTAGAAAATACCCTCACATTTCTCTCAAGCCTTCTCTCTCTCTCAATCTTCTTTCATTCCATTTCTCTTTGGTGTCTCTGAAAGACAGATCTGTGGAGCGAGAGAGTTCTTGTCTGAGTCTGTCTTATCACCTGTCTGAACCCCGCAGAGAGAAATTCCTTACCATTTGTTGAATACAAGTGTGATGGTGTGCGTTAGTGGCTCATCTGTGGCTGCACTTCCTCACCTGGCACTCATGTGATTAGATTTCATATCCCAGGCTGCAGCAGATAAACTCTATCTCCATCGGCCAGACCCCTCCGCGTCAATCTGACGTGCTGATGGCCTTCGTTGTGGAGTCAGTCTCATAACACATTCCTAAAAACACTGATGTTCCATGCAGAATGTCATTTTACATCATTAAAGAAAAAGCACTATTAAAAAATTCTGTGAGAAGATCCAGCCCTGTTAGTGGGTGAGCGCCCTGCTGTTATATTTGAAATGGGCACTTAGGGGTCCAATGCCTGCCTCCGGCTGTAAGCCAGTCCTGACGAGATTTGGAACTCCACATGGAGCAAATGCACAATGCGGATGTATGGAGGTATGGTGGAGAAGGAAGTGGAGGGGGGAGCAGAGCAGGACAGAGCAGGCCTGTTTATTTATTATTCTCTTCTGCTTTAACGGCTCGTGACCAGCTAGCTTTATTAAACTGGGCTTTGAACACACACACAGCAGCACTAAAACTTCCTGATGGCTGAGTGGGGATCAATTCGAGCCGCCGCTTGCAGGAATTACTGCAAAGTAATAGTGCTATCACACAGGTAGGCCTGGTCTGCGATAGGGGTTAAATGGACCATTTAAATTCTTTAATCAACTTCTGTATTAGCTTCATGAGGGGAGTTCTGCTTTTCTCAGATATATGCAGGTACTGACTTTGCCATGAATATCAAATAAGGGGTTAACACAAAGCTCTCGCCAAAACAGTTGGTGGGAAAAACACGAAACAGATATGATTCGCATTAAACTTCTGACTGCATGTTGAAGATTATCGTTTGGACCGACTATAGAGCATTTTTTTTTATTTTGGATTAATGCTTCTGAAAACATGCAACAATTTCCATTTTAATGGTACATTTTATTCTATAAAGGTTTGATTTATTACATCAGTATTCTGAGCAGAAGAAACTTCTCATAACTCAAATATTTCCACTATTTTTTTTCTTTTGACTGGTAAAAAGAGCTCACGCAGCCCACTGTGTATGCCACTCAAAGTGCACACAGGAATAAAAGCTAATGGAAAAGACCTTTAGCACTGAGGTCTTTCCAAGACTGTTTCTATTTAGTTGGCCCATATTTGCATTTCTGGATGGAGAGAAATGTTCTATAATGTGATATAATAAAGGACCCAGGATAAGTCTTTGGCCTTGTTCAGAAACAACTGGACTACCAAAACTATACCACACAAATTTGTATTACACTGAAGACTGTTTTTGTGTTCAGTCTATGATAATTTTAGTTGTAGCCTCAAAACTCAGCATCTTTTAAAACTGCTTAAGTGCTAAATGATCAGTGGAAACAAGAAGAACATTCACAACAAAGAAGGTTCACTTCAAACAAACTTCCAGAACAAAATGTAAGAACAACCAGTTCTTTGTTGTTGTTGTTCTTCGTGTTAGGGAGAAAAATGTTTATCATTTAGACCAAGTTTGAAAATGCAGAAGTAGGAAATCACCTCCAAATGAATGCAAATGCACCGAGTGCTGTGTCTGCTCTGGAACCCCTCCCCCTGTTTGCTTGTTGACATCACAGTCTTCTGGACCCCCCGCCAGCTCTGTAAATTGTGTTTCACGGCTTGAAGGTTACAGAGAAAGGCCAGTGTTTGCCGAGGAGGCCAGATTAGAGCTCATCAGTCGTGGTGTTTGAGATCCCCGCACTGACCCCTCGAGGCAAAAAGCCAAGGCGCGTTCACACTGCAGAACACGGGGACCAGAATGAGCCTACAGCGGCCCATTGTCACCACTCACCCAAAAGAAAAGATAGCAAATTGCCATGTCGGGAACTTTGGCCCTCATGCCAATATAATACACAGCCTTTGTCCCTTATCGCGGCTCTAAATGTGAGAGTCACAAGTGGTTTGTGGTGCAGCTCAGTTCCTGCTACAAAATAACAATTTGATTTGATGTAGGAGTTGGTGTGGGCGCTTGCTGTGGAGCATTTAATTTGCAAGAGTTTGAACTGCAATAAAGATTTACATTTCAAGCAGAGGAATCCATATTCAAAATGAAGCCGACTGAAAGAGGGAGGCACGCACTTGTATCTGCCTCTGGATGAGCGAAAAGATAAAGAGATGGTTACAAACTGCCAATGCTAAATATTTAAAACGTCTGGTGAATAGACGACTGAAAATAAAAATCAAAAGATCCCGCTTTTCAATGACAGTCAGGAGCAGATGAAAACAAATCTTTGGATATAAGCCGAGATAAACAGCTATGTTGAAGGAACACTGCTGTGATCCTATAAGCACTAAAATCCCACTAAACCACAAACCCACTGCCTGAGTTTGCAGATATAACTTCTGTATTGCCATCTTTTTTAATTATTTCCAACAACTGTCCTAGTTAAATTCTTAAGCTTTCCACTTCTCCACCTACAGATCCAAACCATAATTGAGGACATTTGATCATTTGTGTCTTTCCTCACTGAGGTAGCCGGTGCTGGCCGGGGCTTTAAATGCCTGACATACATCATTAGGGCAGATTTCCTCGTGTGCTCAGCAGCCAATCATGCAAAGGTAGCTAAGCATTTCAGTCTCCACGACACTGACTGACACTAAGATTAACAAGCCTCTGGAGCACAGTTGAGTGGAGGTGAGAAATTTGGCGTCTTTGCTCCAACAGTGAATTGTAGGTTCTGCATTTGACGCTGTGGGGCTCCTCAGGGCTGACCATAAATCCCTGAGGGGAGACCACAAACATTTCCACACATGCAAAATAAAAATTCATAATAAAGTATTTAGAGCACCTCCAGTAATTAATAATAATAATAAAAAAAAAAAAAATCACAGGCTAATCCTGTCTAACACCTATTCCGCTGTGAGCAAAATAAACCTTGCAATTGGGAGCACTGAGTTACAAATAATGAAATGTTAGTATGCACATTGTTTTTCCATCAGGTCTATTGGCAAACTCACAAAAAGCCTCTGCATGTTTCTAATCAGCATGGTAGACATCCTAAATGGCAGCAATAAAAGCAAACAGATCTTGCAGGAATGTAAAAAGCTCCAGGAAAATAAAACGCATGATTTAATGACCATCTGTTGGGTGCCGGAGCAGACCTTGCTGCGACATGCTTTGTGAATGATCAAAGGCAGCGTCCGCATTGAGAGCGATTCACCTCAGGAGGCACGCTGGGGAATTAACAAGCCACCCAGCGCAGATCCATTTTCCATGCAGTTTGGCCCACTTGATTCTTGAACTGGTCTGCCTTAGCCTCATGTGGAGGAAGGGCAGGAAGGGGGGGGGGGGGGGGGGGAGGTAAAACAATGTAATATACACAACAACCAGCCTGACAAAATGTGAACCTCCAAGCTAAACAGCAACACTTAAAAGTTTGAAAATCCATTTGTAGAATAACCCAATGGAACGATTCAAAAGAGTGGTGTATTATTAGGATTTGTTTTTTTTTTTTTTTCCTTTCAGACTAGCCCTGCCATCCGCTGCTTATGTTTATGGTCTTCCTGAGTTGCTCTAAGAGTCCATTTAGGTGTTGGGGGACGGATGCCAAATGACCAATCAGCGCATAAAAGAAGCATACACACACAGAGGGAGAGGCATGCTGACGTCCTCAGACAGACATTCCCAAACACTTGGCTCTTATCTCATCAAGACTCAGTAAATAAAACATTTAGCAGCTGCGCTAGAGTCAGGATTGCAGAGACAGAGTGGGCATACTGCCGGGTCCAGGAATAACACATGGAGCACACAGAAACGCAGACGCTCACAGATAAGTTGGGCATAAAGTTGTATTAATTGTCATGTGTTAAAGTGAAGTAATAAACAGAGCAAAAAATAAAGAAATTCTCTGGGGAACAGCAAAACAGAGCAGCTATTCCACTGGTGTAGGTCACGCTTCAGAAATCTACCATAAGGCTTGACGAATCTCAGGTGGGATCTAGAGAGAGAGCATTGCCTCACTAAAGTGCTGAAACACTGCAGCACAAGAGTGATTAACATACATATCCTTGGGCAGCCGTCATCATTAGCGCTTTGTTGTGCTCTCTCTACCTTCTGTCTTCCTGTCTCATCTTTTAGTTCTCCTTAATTCTTCTTCTTTTTTTCTTTTTTTTTTTTTTTTGCTGCCTGCCTTTCTCGCAATAAGGCCATGTGCGGTATTTAACATGCTGAGGGGACACATGTCCACCCAAAATGCCACAGAACAAATTCACTACTTTGTTTGCGTTCACAGCTCATTTAGCCCGATCGTTGTTTTGGCGTTTTGTTATTGTCATGCTTGGTGAGGTTTTCTCCACTGCCCACCGAGGGAGAAACACGTTCCAGGGGCTGTCAGCTGAGGCTCGTGTTCGCTCTCTATCCAACAGTACTGCCTTCAGGCTTACTTTCTATGTGTTACACAGAGCACCATGTCACAAAACAGCTACTGTGGAGAAAAAGGTGAGCCTAATCTTTGGCGCCGCTGCCAGTGGCATTTGAGGAAGCTAAGGTGTGTTGGCTGTCACCAATCAGAAGGTTGGTGGTTCAATCCCCGGCTCCTCCTCCTCCTCCAACGGCCGTATCTCCATGTCCCATATCTACGTGTCCTCGGGGAAGATATTGACTGTGAGTGTGGGTCTGTATGGTGGTAGTGTGTATGAATGTGTGTGTCGTCACTGAGGGTAGCATTTTAAAGCGGTGAGGAGCAAGTGAACTCTGTGGGTGAAGGTTGAGTCACTGCAGGGACGGCTATTTAGGTCAACTGTTGCTTCTGCTTCACCCCGACACCAACTCCTGTGTTGACCTTTAGATGCAATCAGAGATCAGCACTGCAGCTGTGAGCGCTTTATCGCACCTTCTCAACCCTCTATCTAATTGGTATCTCATTGTCTGATTGCAGAGCCCTGAGAAAGTAACAGTGTGGGGACGATCACTAATAACGGCCGTGCCGGTTGACGGGAAGGGACGGGGGTCTTGCTTGCTATCTCACAGGTGGGGCCGGCTGGTGGTGAGAAAGTCCCAGCTGGTCTCTGAGGCCTAATCTCCCCCCAGCTAGCAGCAGTCTATCCACCCACCGACTGTAAACACAATGGCTCCCTATGGTACTGAGCTGATTGCCTTTTCATCAGGGCCAGGACTGGAGTCAGTGGAGAGGAGTTCTGTTTCTCACTGTTTGATGAACTTGTTTATTTTTCCCTGCACATGGGAGGTCCAGAACAAACTGATTGGCAAGCAGCATGTTTATCAGAGGCTCAGAAAGCATTCCCAATGATACTGGGCAGTCATTGCTACACCAAAGCCACAGCAAAAGGCTTAATTAGAGCTTTCTGAAAATAATGTCTTGATACTACACCCTACAATGCCCATTATTGCTGCTAAGTACGCTCCTCCATCAATTATGGCATGTGCTAATGTGAGTCGCACAGTAGAGCGCCAACGTGTTTCAGTGGGCTCAAATAGCTTTGCTGCACTCTCCCACTCAGAAATTAATCTTCTTCCCAGCAGACACCTCTGCACATGGCCAACGCAGGAAGGAAGACGTAAGCCAGCATTAATTGGTTTGTGTCAACTAAAAAATCGCTTTCTGAAACCTCTCTTCCTAAAGATTTTCTCCATGAACGCACAGGATTCTACGAATAGATGCAACATTTGCAGGGTATTAGCTTTCCCCGAAACAAAACACGCTCATCGTTAACTGTGAAGTTCGTCGGTCGATTAATCAGCCTGTGCATCTGTTTTTTGAATTCTAAATGTTGGGTTTGATGATGAGACAACCAGTGCTCCTCTTTTTCTTTTTCAGTTGCCTGCTACTTGGCTTCTGTTGGGAAAATATATGAATATTAAAAGGAAAATTAGAAGACATTACGCAAACTGTTCTTTCTCGCTACCGCCCACGACGTCTGACATCTGCTCACCACATCCATCATGCTTTTTACTCTGCGTAACCCTCGGTACCTTCATAGCACCTTACTCCTCCCTTGCTTTTCCTCACCTTTTTCCCCTCTTCTTCAATGCGCCTTCCTCTCTCTCCACCTTTATGCCAGATAATGCGGCTCTCCTCGGAGATCTTTCCTCACACACACAAACTGCCGCAGCAGAGTGTGGGCGATAATGAAGTGGCTGGGAAAAGAGGATTAGGTGGAGTGGAGGGCATCATCCCTGCGGTATAAGCGTTCATCTTTCCCTCAGAAAGGACACATGGAGCGTCTTTCACCTCAGTCCAACTGGCTGTCCCTGTGTCACTCCTGACTAGCACACTGGGATGGCTGCTGTGGCCCTCAGGAGGTAACAGCGAGGGGGTTAACACAGCGATGGGCCCGGCTCCTTGGGGACGCGTGGCTTTTCATCCTCTGACACTCGCCTGTTTATTTTGCACAGCCAGGCTGAGGGGAGTATAACAGGCTCTGGGAAAGTGAAGATCTTCACCAGGGGAACAGGCTGACACAGACAGAAGGATACACAGAGGGTGAGAGAGACATGGAAGAAAACAGGGAGAGAGAAACTCCTCCCTCTCCCAGTGGTCTGACAAAAAAGATGACAGCTCTCCTCTGGAGCTCGCTCTGCCCTCTCTGGGCTCAAACCTCACTTGTAGCCAAGTGGCCTGTCAGACACAGCTAACTAAGCTGCCCCGCGAGAGATGCAGAAAGCTTGACAGTTTGTTATTAGTTGGCAAAGGGCCACCATCACAGGTCAGTCTCCACACAGAAAACATCAGAAGTGCCACTAACCAGCTCTTCGGAGATGATCACATGAATATTCTTTCAACGCTAGTTCAAACAGTGCATCTCCACATACGGCACATCCTCTGCTTCAGAGCAAACATTCCTCCGTGTACGTTCCCTTCGGATTTTGGATGCTTCGGATGCTGTGCTGAGTGGAATTAAAGCATGCAGTGGTTAGACAGCAGACTGTGCACATCCACCTCTGCTGTAAAGCAAGCAGTACAATAAAAATCCATGAGCCCGCTACATTTAACATACCAGAACGGAACATGGTACATTTACATCAAAATCAAGCTCAGCAATTTAGTAACTGTTGTAATTAAATAAAGCATGTGCCACCACACAAATTTGTAGCTTCCTTTCTTCCACTGACTGTGTGTGTGGTCTGAAGTAAAACTGTGGATTTATACAGAGCAATTGACGCTCACACATTTCGAATGAATCTAAAAATAATCTTTGTAGAAATGTTAATGTGCGAGAACATACAGTTTTCTTTAAAAAGGAAAAAAATAAATAAAAAATTATTTGTTTGTCCAAACTAAATGGTTGCAACAACAAGGTTATTCCCCCCGGCCTGGTGGCTGTATATTGATTTAATGGCTATGCTTAATGGCAATGTCTTGCTAATTTCTTCCATTGATCTCTTCTGGTGCTTCTATTACCTTCACCGCTGTTAGATATAGAGAGTGGGTGGCACGGAGGAAACCACTGCATTAAAGAGTTCAATTCTGCTCCACTTCAAAGCAAAGCACACAAAACTTTTTCCACTTTTTTTTTTTTTGAGTTTCAGTCCTCGGTTCAGTGCCGGAAATCCAGGTTTTGTTCAATGATAGTGTGTGTATTTTAAAATTTCTGTTTACCTCATGTGTCCTCTCTACCTGTCTGTCACTGGAAGCCTTCCATTTTCCTAATATGGAGTTTGGAAGAATTTCTCCAGAGTCCAATCTGAGTAAACATTTTGAAAATAATAGGGTTTCAGCTGATAGGTATACTGGCATGTCAGTAGCCTCTGAAATGTTTGTGAGTCTGCGGTGAGGCTTTTTGTGATGTCCTTGTAGCAGCAGTGCCATGACTGGTGAGACTATAGGATGGACAGGGTGGGGCCCTGCTCAGAACCGTCCCTGTCTGTCAGATCTCATCACTCCATTCGGCATCGCTGGGGGGGGGGGGGAGGACCAAAACTGACCACTGAATCAACTGACAAGACGGCTCAGCATCCAGTTATCCCAGAATAAGAATCACTCACACACTCACTCACTTCTGAATTCCGACTTCAGACGGACACACGGACAGGCCGTCACGCGTGCAAATGCATGCGCAGTCACGCTGGCATGCAAACGCACAGTCGCATGCGAACATTCGTCTAACACACACAGAGAAATGCATGCAAGAGAAAATGGGCATGCCGATCGCACAATCTACCCCCTAAGAGCCACAACAAAAGGCTGTGTTGGACACAAATGCGCTCTGACACTGGGGTTGGTAATGCTTTGAGTTGTCTAAAATCTCAACAACTGACCCAGAAATGCTGGTGCACAGAGGGATTGGTGGGGTGGGAGGGGGTCATGTGTGATGTAATGTGGAAGAGAACTAAATTGACGCTTTCTTGCCCATTTCTCCGGCCCTGTGGGGGTATCCTCACTTCGTGCACAATGAGGAGAGACAGAATAAGGTGGACAATCCTTGAGCTGGAGTGCCAGTCCGTTGTCCTAGACCAAGTGAATTGCTTGGGAGCGGATGTATCCTACGGAGTAATATGGGAGTGCAGTATATCACTCCTCCTGTCCCCTAACTGCAGTCAAAGGCCACCTTCATTTCCTTTCAGCGAGAGCGCAAAACAGGCTGCAGAGGTTGAACACAAAGGAATACAAGCAGATGTAATATGTTTATAACAGCAGCCTTGAGGGAAGGGGAGGACCTCAGTGCAATATCACATATATTTGTTCTCAACTAAATGAATCTGAGAGGTCAAGATGATCCACTGTATGCTACTGTTGTTGCCTTGGAGGCACACGCAGGAAAATGCAAGCAGAATGTATGTACATACTAAAATTTTCAAAGCGCCGAGAATTGCTCGGACATTACTTTCACGATCATTTCAAAGTCTTTGTACCTAGAAAATAAGCCAAAATGTTACAGCGCTGAGAGATTCTCTTGCTACAGCCACCTCGGGGATTGGCTGGTGCCCCGAAGTTTTGAGCTGCAGTCGACAGAGCTAAGGTTTCAAAACTGATAAGACCGCAGACTTTCTCAGTCCTCTTGTTACACTATGACAAGAGGACCTCCACCTCATATGACCCCTCGGTGGCAGTCTGAAAATTATCCTGGCATTCAGAATGTCTGGCAAACTTCTCCATCACAGAGATACAACTCTTTTTTTCCACCCACTACAAGTCAAGACAGGCTGAAAACTCATGTTTCAGTGTGCTTTGAGCCTAAGGCGGGGGGGTGCACATTCTCCCTGTCAATAGCAGCCTTGTAGTCAAAATCAAAGGCACTTGAAATACACATTATCACTAATTCATTCAAATTATAGCGTTAGGAAACGCTTCACACATAAAGAAAAGTACACTCCGGGCAATTACAATCATCCAATCAAAATACAATGTGCATTACAGCAGCGAAACGTTGTAAGCTCAGCGTTGCACATGTACACAATCTGCCCGAGTTTCCAAACTTTCCATTTGACAGCGAAGTCTAACTGTCAGAGGAGAAATGTCTTTCTGAGTAGGCATGTCTGTGTGATCCTGGTTGGCCCCACAACACTTCTACAGCACAGCCAGACAAAGAAAGCTGCACACAGTTTGATATGCAGATGTGTGCGCTGCTTAAAGTTAGGCCCTCGCCCACACTGCGGTGCCAGAGATCAAGTGATGCCGTCAACTACGTAATGACATGACTGCCGCAGGCAGCGGCCGGCAGCTTGATTTATACATGGGGACGGAGATGAATGATTCATGGGCGAAGAGAGCGACACTGGGGCATGTGGCAGCTATATGCCCTTCGCGCACGCTCTTGTTCACAGATACACACCTCTCCATAAATCCCTTCGAGCGCTCACTTATGTCTCATAAGCTTAGAATTACACAACTGACCAGTCCTGTTACGGCTGCTCATAATGTTTCTCCGTCCGTCCTTTTGTCTCCATATTTTTCTTCAGAAGTCTTCCCCTTTCCCTCTGCCATTCGTCTCCTCCCTGACGTCCTCCTCCTCTTCCTCTTCCATTGTAGTACAATGCTCATCCTAAATATGGAAAAATGAAAGGCCTGCTCTTTCTGGATCAATTAAGTGTGTGTGGGACTGTTCTCTATGGTGGCTAAAATGCAAATTACATCACTATTTAAGTAGCGCACGCTGCAGTCCACCGGATGACCTTGTCCTGCTAATTTCAGACGAATGCCCTCTATGTTGCGTCATCGCCCCAATAATTGGGTGAAATGATCTGACAGCATTGAGGTTCTTCCAACATAATCATTTTTCAGCGTGATGACTGATGTTTCCCTTTAGCTATCCACCAAGATGTCACCGCTTGACATAATTTCATATATAGCAACAGTCCCATTTCAGCTGCGTCCATTAACAATGCAAGCTGTGTGATATACCACAGTCACACTGAGAGACACACACAAACAATTGACAAAATGAGTTATTTGCTCATGCAAGAACAAGGTCATTGAAAATAAGGATTTTAAAACGTAAAATTATTTAGATAAATATCAGTGGCTCAAGCCAACGCAAGGACAAGCTGCTATATTTAGATGGCGCGGTGAAGAAAACAAATGTAAAACCCACTGTAATGAAAAGGTAAAATATATCTACTTCAAACCGCACTGTCAAAAACAGAGAAAGAAAAATACAAATGTATTTATGCTGCGAGTGCGCCTCATAAATACATCCTAACAACAGGGTTACGCCCAGAGTGGAGGACAGTCACACATTTATATTCATGCCATCTCAAACACAGAAAGCATTACAATACAAATACAAGGTGGACCAAGATCAGAGTGCCACTAACTGCCTGCTAAATTAGAGGATACGAGTAAATCCCCAAGGAACTGTGCTGAATGGGGAATCTTTGCATTCAATTTATCATTTTACATTATTTAGGCTTCTCCATGGGGAAATTCGCTATCGCTATCATAAGTTATGCTAATGGCTGTTACTACCATCTGTGAACTGAGGACCATCAGTCTGGCGTACTGGGCAATCTATGAGTTATGAGAATAATGTGTCATCTTTGATTGATTTATCATATCGGGGATTTCTGGTGCTTCCACAGAGTACAGACTGCTGCTGCGGGGACAAAAGGCCGCCTAACCTCAACCCAGCACAGTGTAAACACTGTCCCGCATCTCAGCCTCCCCACCCCCATGTACAGAGCACTATGCCCCCCCCCCCCAACTCAGATCTACTCAATAAACAAGCCTCAGGCAGGAGCCAGACAGAGGATAATGGTTCACCTGGAGGTGAGAAGAAAAGAAAACAGAGCTCTTTGCATAACGAATGGCTGTAGAGATAAGCACAGTGAAGCTCTCAGGAATCTTGATAACAGATTACCTAAACGTCCAAAAACTGGGTACATTTTGTTTTGTTAAGCCCCGGTGGAGGACTCGGCAGCTACTGCACAGTTCTGGTCAAAGTGAATTGCTGACGTTGTGATTTTACAGTGAGATAAATTTAACATCAACACGACCTCGCATTTCACCCAAAGGTCACAGCTGGCACGTCAGGTTTCTGATAATTAGATCTGTAATTCACAAGCATTTGTGGGCACTTAGTTTTTTTTGTTTTCCTCCAGCAGATCCACTGAGCATTGCCTTGTCATGTCACTGTGACTCCACATCAAATGACATCTTCACTTGGGGCGAAGAACCGCAAGAGCACAACCGCAGCCAGGCCGAATCACAGCGAGTATAATTAATCCCATATATTAGAATGTGTTGGTACTTGATGTGACTCACACCACTGTTTAGGAAACTTATGAAGGAGGAGAGCTGGAGGCGCACGGCGCTACAGCCGAAGTTATGTAAGCAATGACAAAGGCTGGCGAGTTCAGTGAGCCTTAGCAGCCCGTGGCAAAATTAGCCCGAGTCAGGCTGGACAAAACAAGCATGCATGTGGCCTGCTGTTTGACTCGGGCAGAGACAGGAAGCCCAACCTGGGAAGAAGGATTTGTTTGGGTGGTCTAGTTAAAGCCTGGTGCTAAATGGGCAACGGTTCTGGTTAGAATGCTAATGAGCCAATTCCCCTCCTGGATGGAGACATCAAAGGCGAGTGGAGCTCCCTCTCGCTCGCTGCGCGGGGCTTCATGCTATCATTACATGGCTCAATGTGCGCTTGCATGCATGCGTTTGTGTCTATACAACGTGTGTGCCAGTGTGTGTGTGTGTGCGAAAAAGGCGCAGAGACAACATGATGTTTACATTAGGTCTATTCTTTTGGGAGCGTGCCAGCGTGCAGCCGTGCAGTGACACACATCATACGAGCAACCTGGTACCATTCATTATTACCCTCCACTCACAGAGGCCTCATTTAGCATGCTATTATCAGACATCATTGTTATTTCCCCCCATGTGTGCGTGGAATCCCAGTGAGGCCAACATGTCTAACATTGATAACAGTACTATTTTAGTTAACCCCATTGCATACATAATACTGAAGACATACAACCCTGAGAGAATTCCTATCAGTGATTTTTAAGAATTTAATAGAGCTTCAGGGCATAAAATCTTTTTTTTTTTTTTTTGCATCCATAACTAATTCCAGGAATAAAATGGAGGTTTATTTGGGGGATTCAGGACAAATCTCACCCTGGGCTTTTACTTTCACTTATTTCCACCCCAATCCAGCTCCTGTGGCTGAAAACCAACAAAACATTTTTTCTGCTTTACTGTCACGACGCATTGTTCTCATTTATGATGGCGCGTACAGAAAGGTGTCAAAAAGAAATACCTACACGACAGAAAAACAAAAATTTCCTCAAAGCCACACAAAGTCAGGAGGACTTCCAAAAAGTAACTAGGTGGCAAACTAACTTTCCATACATAAGCCGAAGACTGCCCATTTTTCACACGCCGGTGAGAGGCCTACCTCCAGAGCTGTGAGAACTAAACACGGCTCAGGTGCGTTAGCTAGCATGATGGATCGTCCTGCTGTGAAGCTGCCCCTCTGCAGAGCTCGGAGAAGACAGCTGGGAGATAAGGAGGGCCCTATACCGGAGCACATCTCCTCTTCACATCGATCCTTGCTGCCACCAAGGCAGGAGGTCCTCACATGCCAAACCACAGATACAGGTAGCAGGAGGGCCAGGGTGAGAACAGAAAGAACAATTTTGCAGGTTTAGCAGCCACCTTCGAGTGATAAAGACACTGCAAGATAAAACTCCTCTTGGCCTCGGCAGATAAAAGACAAACGGTGTAGAGCTTTTGTTTTTGGGGTGAAAAAATAACATTTTTAGCTCTCTGGTAGATAGTAGTTATCTCTCCCTGGTTCTAATCATCTCCTCATTCTTTAGCATGGACCAAATAACAAAAACAAGCTGCACAAGAATGCACACATAATAATGAAACAGCACAGATTTGTTGTGGTCATTATTAATACAAGAAAATGAGTCCTAACATTTTAGAGTTAATTGACCTTGTATCTTGTGCCAGTAACTTGGCAGGAATAGCATCGCTGGAAGTCAATTAAGAAGGAAAGGAGGTTTTGCTCTCAAAAAATGGCACCAGCTACAATTAGAATTCCTCTGGAGTTAATAAGCACAGCTGCAGGTCACAATCAACTGAAATGTTTTCTTGCCAAGTGTGACATTAATTGATGCATAATGTCTTATGTTCCAGACTTGACAGCTACAAATTCAACAATATTTGTGTTGCTGCTGTGTTGAAACAGCGCAACCTGAAATAGTCTAACACCTATTATCAGCTGAAGATGAACCAGGATCAATCATCACGGCGCATATTATAAGATTCAGAGAACTGTAAAAAGTTGATTTGCCACAAAATAACAATAATGAAAACATAATAGCAAAGAAAATTGCTTCTTGTGTTTCTTTGTCCGTGGAAAATCAATAGTGAGACTTGACTGCAGGCAGAGACAGACACCAATCAGAAGGACAGTGTAGCCTGCTTTACAGGGCCTGGCTTGGTTATAGAGACGCATGCTCATGACCTCTGCTCTCAATCACACAACTTCTTTAGATGGTTGAGTGCTGAGGGCCTCTCTATGTCGCTTATTCAGACTGGGATGCCGCGGCGCTATGCAATAACGGCTGGAAAGTTTGCAGTCTGAACCATGTCTCCAGACAAGATGAGGACCACTCCAGGCTCCATGATTAGGAGTGAATACGATTTCAACAACTCTGTGTACACTCTAATGGACGCCAAGAGCACTGGGCAGTTAACTCTGCTGCAGCTTTGATGCCGTTTTGTGCTCGCCTCTCGCCTCTGATGCCTCGTTTTTCATGCCAGGTGTTCACATCCTAATAGCAAGATAGCTGTGTTTAGACAGCCTGAGGATAATTCTGCCCTAACGTGTTATTTAAAACAAAAATAAGGAAAAATTATTTGTGTGACGGATAAAGTGATGCACTGTATAAAAATGGGTTAGGGTTTAAAACGCACACACTGTAAATATCAGTGAAGGTGTTAGGTGACTGAAAGTTACAAAATGTCACATAACTTCTTAAATAGCAGTTGCAACAAATATTTAGAACACACATCTTATATCATCCATGTACTCATACGGATGAAAAGGTTTCTGTTTTACATAAGATGTACTGTACCGATTTCTGATGCGCTGCTCGGGATCACCCTGTACAGCTGAGGGCTGTCAGGTGACAGCGGCACATCCGAAGTGACAGCCAACACAGATGGATAAACAGACAGGGCCGAGGCAGTGACCTTATTTCACTGTCACACCATTATCACAAATCACCAATTATTCCTCGATAACATTGAACACCTTACTGGGTGCATTCACCCCAATTCGTCTCACTGTGGTGGCCAATGATTATTTCAATCATGTCACTGTAAAAGTCAAATTTAAGAAAAGAAGAACAGGAGCCGGAGCGTTCTACTGGAGTTCCCTGCCAATTATTCCCACACCACGGTCGGCTGCCTCAGATTCCCTCCGCTGCTTTGATGATAATGTTCTTCGGCAGGCCGCTAAAGTAATGACCATCTCTCATTGTGGCACAGTGCAAGGTTGCTCTGCTCTGCGCTCTAATGTTTTGGCCTTACATTTAGCCACATTTAACAAAATACACTTCAAACTAAATAGACTAACCCTAAAGTCTGCCATGAGCCGAAGAATATACATATATATATATTCGTGCCATAAACCTGATGTGACAAAAGCGACTGCATTTGCTTTAATGTCGAAGAACAAACAATGAGATGATATAAAGGAAAACAATGCTCACTCACCTCCCCCTCCTCCCAGAAGACTGGAGTTTGCTGAAAAGAGAAGGAGGAAAAAAAAAGTCAGTTAACTTCAAAGAGGGATAATTCAACAGAGTCAGCATAATCCGGCCATTTTAGTCTGGATTCTTTTACTGCACACGTCTGATTGTTCATGAATACGCCTGCTTGTACTTAAACCTGCCTACAATTTATCAAATGTCGTTTCTATCCCCAAATGAATAGAGCTCCTGCTGAGATTGACAGACATTAAATGTGTAATGGCACGTTTGAGTGTCTGCGTCCAACAATACAAGGTTTGGGTTTCGACACAGGCATCCCACAATAACAAGACTCCGCCGCGTCATCTAACAGCTCCACCACACAGAGGTGATCGTTGCGTGTGGCTGACTTCTCTGAATATCAAATTAGCAAAACTGGCAACAAACATGGAGTCAGCAGCTAATTTAAATATCACACCCCTTGGCAGTTTTCTTCCTTGGCAACACGACAAAGGTTATGGTCAATAACACATGTGGTTTGTTAAAACAATTAACGGGCAGCCTGCAGTTTGACACAGTTGTATCTGCTGCTGTGCGACAGGGAAATAGAGATTCAGCAAAGCAGCAGACATGATCTGAGAAGGGCTCCTCGGTAGAAAGCTCTGTGATCTGAAAGAGCGAGGCTTCGTTCAAGCATGCGACATAGAAATGTAGAAAGCCCCCAGAGTGAAGCCGAGCTCTCTGTTATTCTGTTGTCAGCTTGAAGACAGTTTACTGTGATACTTCTGCACCGTGGCTGGAGTCCACTTGCGAGGAATTCGACTGATTGGAAAAGATTTGGAAAGGCACTCAGTGCACAGTCTCACACATCAGAACAAAAAAAAAAAAAACTAAACAAAACAAAAACTCAAGTCATCAGTCTCAAAGGAACGCAGAGACGGGATTGCGTTGAGGCACAGATCTGAGGAAGGCTACAAAATGATTTCCCAGATTGGTGGAGTGCTGCAGTGATCGCCGTCCTTCTGGAAGCATGTCTCCGTCTCCAAACAGGACCTTTGGAGCTCGGTTACAGCTGCATTCAGGTTTTAGGTCACCTCGCTCATCAAAGGCCCGCTCCCCAAATACACAGCTTTAGTTAGCTGTTGCACACACGCAGAATTATGGAGGCCATCGTGCTCCTGGGAACCCGTCATGGAGCAAAAATCCTACAGACAGTCAACAGGCTTCGATCTTGCGGTTCCTCTGATTTTGCTTCCTGTAGGTGTCACTGCGACGGAGGGGCTTTTAAATTTTCAAATATTTAAAACATGCTGTTTTTGCTTTGTCATTTTTCAATGCAATTCACAAAAAGTCAGAGCATGATTTTATATTCAGCCATAATTTAACGGTTCAACAGAAGGAATCGTCTCCTGCTCCTCTACGTGAAGGCTGCATCATTAATAACTGAAACATTTTCATTTTTGCTCTGACACTAAGAGACATCTATTGAACATGAGAGGAGAGAGATTAGAGGGAATTTAAAAAACAACTTAATTTCAGTGTTACTGAGGGCAGGTATCGTATGTGTTTGAAGCGTAGTTCATATAGAGGGCACTGAAAAGAATCATACACTGCAAACCCTCCTTTAATGATCTTCATTTCCAGCAGCAGCACTGGGTATCATTAACAGCGAACACTGGACCTTTTAAAAGGTTATTATTTCTCAAACATTTTGGTGCACAAGCAATGAATAGTGAGTGTGAACTGCCAGAGAGAGCCCTCCGAACACAGCACGGTCCTATGGCTCTTGTTATTTTTTCCTGACTGTGTGTGGAAATGGGACCTTCTGGAGTTCTCTCAGTTTCCACACCTTTCTGTGGCACCATTGTGACTTTGCATTGTTCTCCTTTGAGCACCACACATCTGAGTGGGCACGGGGACAAAGAAAGCTTTTCCACCGCACCATTTGTTTCATGAAAGGCCTTTTGTTATGCATGTGTGTACGTGTGCGCTCATACAGTATGTGCATAGCATGCGCAGAACAAAACAGAAGCTCAAACATGAGTGTACTGACAATCCACTGTCATGTTTACAATAGCACCTCTCCAGGTTTTTCTGTGATGTGATGGTTTTTCTGCCCCCCCTCTCCCCTCAGCTTTTGTTTAGCTCTGGAATCTGTCAGCTATCAACTGCAAGCACACAACTCATCTGTGCATCACATCTACAGCAGCTCTTTTTTCAGTTCAGGTTTTAAAACCACAGATAAACATTGACATATTTGATTTGGAGTTAAATGCACAGAAAGCCCAAGCATAAAAAACACTCGACAGGATTTTTATCATGTGCTAAACTTGTTCTCATTTATCTTTTAGCAGTGCAATAAAAGTAATAGTTTTTGTGCCAGTTCAAAGCAAGCTAATAGTATGCTACCTTTCAGCAAAGTCTATCATCATTGTCTAGTCTCCTGGGGAGTCTTCCTATTCTTGAGCTATTAAAATGCTGGGGTTTAATTACCTGACATTATGGAAATGTATACCTGAGGGGGGCGCTTCATTTACTCCACACCTAATCAGAGACTGGAGATGTGGATGCTAATCAGTCTGACACATCTCTGCTGAGAGAGTGTGTGTGTGTACAAGGTGGAGCACTGGTGAACGGGGTGGTGTGAAGGTGTGAGATGTTCGATGCCTCTGAACCACGTGTACCTCGGTGCGATCGCCCACTGGGAGATGAAGAGCGTTCAACAGCCATCTCATCTCTGCAGCGTGTTTGATAAATATTGGACTGGGAGATAGGTAAAAGCGCGGCGGCTCTTTTCATTTCCTTTCTCTGCCCACATCCTCTTAACGTTGAAACGGACGTCACACATGTTTTGGCAGTTTATCGTTCGGCATTCTGTGCTGCTTATAAACACAGAATATCTGAAACCTATAGAAGACAGCACACAGATATTCATATTATCTGAGACATCAAAACCCCAAATGTCAGGGAACTTACTTTAACAATTTGTCTTTGAGGGTGAGACAAATAAGAAGCAGCACCATATCCTTGTTATCAAAATTTTCTGAGGTTAGTCAGAACAAGTTTGCCTGAAAAGTGCTTCAATTATCTTGAGTGATGCATAATTTACAGAGTGTGTATTAATTATAGAGTAGCTCTCCTTGCTGTTTGTGCCCGCCCTGGGCTCAGGCTGGCTATCTTGTGGTGGATCAACACATTTCTGCCTTTAGGGAAACAGTAGGAGAGCCAACAAATTATTATTATCAGAAGACCATTATCTGTTTCTTCTACAGTGGCTGAGCGCTTACATGTGGAGTTGCCTCTTTGAATGTCTGTTTAATGGGTTTTTGACTTTGCCATCTGCTTTCTAATGTTTGCCAGTGTGTGACCCGGAGAGAATTTTCCAGATTCTTTTTTTTTTTTCCTCTCTCTCTCTCTCTCTCTGTCTCTCTCTCTCTTTTTTCGAGGACAGACAAGATCACATCTCCCTGTTTAAAACAACCACATGGATCTGTTCCCTTTAAACAAATACCGCAGTAAGCTTGAAGTTTTAATATTTTGCAGGGCCAGAAGATTTCTTGTCGTAGTAAAGATGAGCCTTGAAGGTTTGCCAATGACCCAGTTAATGAGAAGACCGAGGAAAATCAAAGGAAGAGGCTGTGACTTGGAGTTTGTCAGGAGCACCGCTGAGAGTCGTCCCAGTAGTACCCACAACATGGACCATAAATCTCAGTGGAAGGGCTCCCCACACGGCCCAGAGATGGCAGGTCATTAGGAACTGCTGGTTCACGGCATTAGGCTGGCCCATCAAACACATGTCTGCACTGTCACTGCCAGAACACCCACTTCCTGCCTGTCCTTTGAACTCTTAACCCCCCGCGGCACCCTCATATACACCCCTCCCACCCCTCCCTCACCCGCCAGCCAGTGACAATGGAGTGTGGCCACCGCTGTGAATTTTCACAGCGAGAAAACATTGATAACGGAGCACCAGGCAGAAAGGGTGACAGACACAGTTTATGAATCGTGGCACTGCGTCAAGAAGCACAGCACAGACACAAGCACAGCGGAAGAGGAAACATGAACAACCCCCGCCCCCCACCTCCTTTTGTCTTTGTCTCACCATATATTTGCAGGGCGTTCAATAAAAGTAACTTGTGTGTGAGCTCTCTGTATGCAGAGGGCAGCGAAGCGTGGATCTGGGTTGGTGTCGTCAGCAGAGCCTCTGATTATGCTGTTGAATGGAAAGTGCTAGTGCATAACCACAAAACCTCGAGGCTGTAAACAGATCTGCTGTCTACCATCTGATCCCTGCCACCTTAAATGAACCCTTTAATATTCACCTTCAGCTTCACACTCACCTTATCCCTCGCAGACTCTCACATGCTTCTCAGTAAGCTTAGATGTTAATAGTGTGGTCCACTGTGACTCAAACAAAAAGGAGTGCCAAAGAAACTAATAAAAAACTTTCATGGTTCAGCTTAACTGCTCTGTTGCAAACAGATGCTGAGTCGAAAAATAATTATTTTAAAAATCAACCGCTGCTTTACAAAGCTGCAGCCTATCTGTGCCTACAAATCAAATATTTCTGAGTCATTTTAGATACCAACTGTGCCATGTTGTGTAGCAGCTGCAGATTTCTATATCACTTGCTGCTGCTTTTCAAGCGTGCCTTACCCATCTAAAGATTTCAGATTCTGGCAAATGCAACTTTATGGAATAAAAAATGTCCCAAATTAGACCGGCAGAGTTGCCTTTCGAAAGTGACTTTTTTTATTATTATTCTGCTTTAATTAAAACACAGCTAATTTGACTGGCACAAATTAGCATCCACCGCACAATGGAAATGCAATTGGAAGACCGGAAATGATAAAAACTGCACTTGAGAGCAACAAAACGGCGACCATTTCTCGGCATGGTTGACGCTTAGACGATGATTAGATCTTTCTGTTCACGCCATTTGGATGCCTAACATGTCAGCTCTGAATGTCAATGTTCAAAGAGCCGGTGGAGTAAGAGACTATGCCAAATTCTTTGAGTGAATAATGTGCTGCTCTACACACAGACACTTTTCCACTTCAACAGCCTTCCTAACAAGCACACTGCTACCGCCTGTGTATACACGCACACACACACACACACACGCAAAACTCACAACTGAAAACATTCAGGGTGGGATTTGATATCTAGAGCAAGTGATCTGATGTCGGCAGAGCTGTGCGTTACACTGTGGCTGTTCTAACCTTCAACGACGGGGGTTCTTTTTCTTTTAGTAGCAGCCAAAATTCGCACCAATAGAAATAAAACTTAAACGAGCAGCCAGTTGTGGGATGAGAGCAGAGAGGCAACAGTGGTATTTTTTTTATTTGTGGCACATTAAAAATGCATGCTACACCACACATGCTGCCTTGCCTGATAATACTGGTTGGCATTTTTGTTCTTTATAGCTTCTAGTGGTCCCCGAGGACCCTAACTGAGCCAGACAAACTTGTGGTAGATGTGGCACAATCCCAGTCGCACATTCACAGAAAAAAAAAAAAAAACAAAAGAAGAAATGGGAAGAAGAAGAAAAAAAAAATTAAATAAAAAGGCCTCCAGCCTGGCTCATGCTTCATGTGGAAGGAAATGCAGGGGTGTCAAAATGATGTAACTGTGGCTAAAACTAGTAGAAGCAGACATGTGGACTGTTTACTGAAATATTAACCACACACTGAAGGTCCTGTTTCTGTTGATACAGAGCTTTTTTTTTTTTTTTTTTTTAATTAAGAGAAAGTCAAAAGTATAAATCTAAATTTGCCAACAATGCCACCGCTTTTAGTTTAGTCACTTTGTCTGGTGATTTTAACCCACATGTCTAAAAAGAAAAACACCACATCTGAGTTGCTTCTATGAAACAACTCCAGTGTCACAGGTAACCATAAATCGTTGTGTTATGCTGGACGGCAGAACATCTACACATCCCCCATTCTTTCACACTACGTTACAGTAATTCACAGGGTTTCTTTCCTGCTTTGTAAACTTGTTGCAAAACTTGTTCTCCTCCATTTATTTGGATTTTATGTCACATTGATTTGGTGCAGATAACAAACGGGATAACTTTTCTCTCGTGTGTCTTGACATTGTCAGCAGCCAGCACAAACAAAAGCTCGAAGTTACGCGACGGGTTGAGCATTCAGATGCTCATCTAGCTCAAAAACACAGTTCAGCGTTGTGCGATTCCTTAGTTACTTTCACTGCTTTGTGTGTTACTATTGTGGAGTCTTAACTTGCGTGTCAAAAACGAAGACTTAAAGTGGTTAAAATCATCGCGATAGGAATAACGCCACTTCTACTTTGGGTTGATTTTACTTTGCAATAGTCATTACATGATCAGGAGCATGTGGGTGGCTTCTTAAACCTATTCATGCTTTCAGCTGTGCTCCAGTTAGACGGCTGATGGTTGAAATTATGTTGTTTTTGCGGCTTCTTTCAGGGAACTACAGCGGTAGTGTTATGATGTCTGAATGTATCAATGTGACAACAGGCTGGTGTCACAGTGATTAATCCTTTTCCTCCACATGCTTGTCACCTTCATAACAAAGCAACAATACCAGATGCCAAAGCCAGCCCACACGTCTATTGTTATAATTACCTGACCTTCAAATCCACATTAATGAGCCTAGGATGATCCCATTCTCTTTCATCATTTGGCTTCCGAGCCCTCCTTTTATCTAACAAGGTCACCTTTCACAACACTGTTTCTCCCTGAAATACACATCCCCCTCATAAATATACACCTACCTGCATCTGCTCAACCCCCAATCCTAAAAAGGTAGCTTGGAGAAATTAGAAGAAAATAAACCTGTAGGTGGGCTCTGCAAAGCGCGAGTTTGTATTCCTTCTGATGTTGACACCGAAGGAAAGTCAATGCCACCAAAGTTAAGACGCAGAATACAACTTTTATAACAACTGAGGAGTTATTAAATAATTGTTTTCGACACTAAAGACAGAGCATGCAAACGGAAAGAAGAAAAGCTCGTAGGTGCGATGCAGGGAGCCAGCAGAGGGAGCAGGGATCTTTAATGAATTCTAATAAAAAATAAAAAAAAATGCACTGTGGTGGAAAAAAATCTGTTTTATGGGAAACCACAAGAGCCACAAAAATCTACAAAATAGTACACAAATTAAACCAGTTAATGGCACATGTTAATGTTTACAGTGTTGTGCGTCCTGACGTCTCAGTGCACCTCATTGCCCACGAGTTGTAGGCGATGCTACAGGGCACTGCGAGCACACTTTTTTTTTTTTTTTTTTTTTATGTGCGGCGATGTATAAACATCTGCATGATATTCCCCTACATGCATGTGCCCACTTCGATGAGTCATTTTCTGGTTGGTATGAAATAGGTTATCTGCTAAATGTTAATGTGCACCACGTTACGTAACGCACCGGGATATTTCAACTGATATTCACCGGCTCGTGTGAGTGTGTGCCAACACTGAAGAGGCAACGTCATTTTCTGGTTGAGATGAAACGGGTTATCTGCGAACTTCACAGGGCCCGGTGTCACTGCAGCACACACGGGCAGGATTTGGGCCAGCAGCTGAATATTATGGATTTATCCGGTCTCATTTCTGGATTTATCAGCCTGTGTGAATGTGGGCTCTTCCTTCCTGGTGATCAGGCCTGTTGGTATGGTAAAGACCTGCATGACTCCTCAGGGCCTTCACAGTCCACTTTCCCCAGCTAGGTACCCGCCAGGCGGTCAGACAGTTCCCTTCACTATATCCAAAATAACATGGCTGGGATTTCTCCAGACGGAAGAGCCAGGCCAGCATTAAATTGGAGATCCTCAGTAACTGAAGTGTGGTTTCTGAATCGACTTTCTTTTTACATATCGCTGCTTTTTCTTCACAGAAAATAGATGACTGGGAATGAGGTTCTTGCCCTTGATAGTTACGTCAAGGTTTTTATATATATATATATATATTTATATATATATATATATATATATACACATACTCTTTTAGAGGTTAGAGTCCATATGGTTTAAGTGCAGAACATTGCATTAAGTAAGAGTGCATTGTCTTTTTTTTAACACTAAATGTATTTTAACTTCTCTTACTTCCTTGGCAAAATGCACTTAACCAGCACTTAAGAGAATCTATTCCCACCAGTGTCTATTTGATCACAGAGGTCTAAGTGTTGAGGTGATGTGTGAAGTCAGCCTCGGCTCCAGTAGTATTTCATCTATGTCACAGACTCATCTTCCCGTTGCGGCGGCGGCAGCAATCAGGCTGAAGCAACTCAATCATACTTTCAGATGATAATACATGTTACCATGCTGTGAAAAGGCGTCCATGCAGGCGTCGTCTTTTTCTGCTTACCGAGCGTAACGCAGAAAAATGTGCTGTGTGTTAATTAGAGGAGAGAATTTATCAAAATGGTGAAGACAATTATACCTCTACGGCTTGTTTTTTTTTTTTTTTTTTTTTCAAACAAAACACCATTGTTAATGCTCTCACTGTGTTATGTTGAATTTCAACGGCAATTCCACTGCGTGACAGATTGCCATACAAATGACGGAGGGCTGAACATCGTAAGGTTTCACATGTCGAAGCAAAAAAATATCAGTCATTCCTTTAGCCTAAATATGCAGCACTTGTAGAAACGGAACTAAATGAGAGTCAGACACGTCAGTCCGGTCCACTGAAGTGCATGATGAAAGCTTTTACAAAGATGGGCCAATCCTCCTCAGATGGGAGATGATCTCATGAATAATCATACCTGTATCAATATTAATAGCGACAGTTGTAACGGTTTGATCATAATAGGAGGTATTTTCTTTGAGGTGGTTATTTATTTCCCTCACTTTGTAATGGAAATAAAACCGTTTTGCAGCTCAAAGACATTTTTTCCATTGTGCCATTTCTAAGTCACAGTTGTCCCAAATTACAATCAAAGTGCAACAGAAAGAAGCAGACGAGGGAGGGTTAATGCTTCACTGCCTCACAATCATCACAGCTCAAAAAGGAACAGATTGGACTGAAGAGCCTGTCTCCATATCATATTCTGATACATGATACGTGGAAGATATTAAAGCTGA
Source organism: Echeneis naucrates (assembly GCF_900963305.1). Taxonomy (NCBI): domain Eukaryota; kingdom Metazoa; phylum Chordata; class Actinopteri; order Carangiformes; family Echeneidae; genus Echeneis; species Echeneis naucrates. The sequence goes on from NC_042525.1 coordinate 3,680,076, forward strand.
TACAGTGGCACTTAAAGCACGTCTACCTCACACTTCCTTCCTTTTTAACATTACAAAAACACCCGGTTTGCAACAATAATGGTTTCATGTTGTTTTTGAGCTTCTTTCTTTTGTATCATGTGGCTCACTCGGTGTTCACTTCAGTGTATCATCAAACGGCATCTGTGTTGTTGTTTTTTTGCCTGCACATACACATCACCACAAAATCCTACTGGATAATCTCCTGCTCACCGCTATCTGTGGCCTTTTGTTACAAGAAAACAAAAAGACAACCTGTTTCAATTGCTTATTCAAGGAGATTTAACAAAAGAAAAAAAAAAAAAAAACAGATGAAATAGTAAAGCACAGCGCAGACATGAGAATTATACAATCAGACAGACTGAGTGTTTTCCTTTTGGCAGTGTCACCAAATAAATATGTGCCTGAATAAAACATCAAATTGGTAGGATGAAAAAGCAAAATACAGCTAAATATTCCATCTTCCAGGACTTTTCCACTGTGAGCCTTGATGCTCTACTATAAGACTCATTCAGTTTATGTCAACTGAAGTGATTCAATTCATCCGTCTTGTCAAATCTTTCTGTGCTAGAGCCTCTTTGCTTCATCATCCAGTCTGAAGCCACCCTTTGACTATATTTTTATGATTTTAAACTCGATTTAGCAGCAGAAACTTTCTAAGAATAATACCAAGCCTCCTTTTTATCCACATCTACTGTAAACATGCCAAAGTCAATCACCCGTGTAGCTCTGAGCAGGACGTGGGTGATTGCTAATCATTTTTACTGGATAAGGCATGTTCCACAGCCTCTTTATACACATCAATAAACTAAAGCATGTAAAGGAACTAACTCTTCTTGTATTCAAAGGTTTTTGTCTACCATACACACAGGAGATAATTAACCACATCAAACTGAATAATTGACCGATGTGTTGCTGGCAGAAATGGAAATTATTATCTTAGGGGTGCTTAACTGGGGGAATAAATTGACAATGGTAATATCTTGCTAAATGATATTTCCGTCCTCCTGCTGAACTTTGCAGTGTTGCTTAATTGCAGCTGCTATTTGGCTGCCATCCAAGCTCTTTATTTAATCTCTGAAACCCAGCACACACTCGCCGTAGCCATCGTAATGTGGGGTTATGTGCTAAAGCCGAGATTTGCAAGACCTACTCCTATTGGCGCGTTGGTAAAACAAAAACTACATACGTAAGGTTTTGCGTGGAAAATAAATGAAGCAGTGAAAGTGTGTCTCTAAGATTTCCTGCCGGCCCATAAACACTGCCCCACCGGAAGCCGCTAGCTTTCCCACCAGCAAAGTTTAAGTGAGGGTGTCAGCACAGTTGACAGTAGTTTTGTCAGCAAGGTCCTGTAAAGGACTTCAGCGTCCTCAAATAGCACCGACTCAACAGTTAACAACTACTATTAGATGTGAGCAGCCAAAGAAAATGGATAATAGCTGGATGCATAGACTGTGGTGCTCGCAGCCAGACCAGACCGGTTTTACATGAGACTGTCAGCTTTAATGTTCCTGTGTTAGAGCCTCTACAATGGGAGGTGGGGCAGCGGACAGGGAGCTGCTTCACTTGAGCAGCTCAAAAACACCAATCAAACACTAAATCACACTGGTGACACTGTGAGTGGCCCGTCACTTTGGCAGAGCCAGACTATGTGATTTTTACACATACTGACGAAAAAAAAAAGGCACAAAAACTGAGAGCGGCTCAGTTACAGCTGACTGCAGACAAAATACGTGGGGAAGCACCCTGAGAACATTAATTTAACTCGCTACTCTTTCCAATCCCTTTTTTCGCGCACTTAGTGTAATAGGAGCAATCGACATCAGCAAGAATGATCCAAAATGAATGCTCAATGTTAACGGCCTTGACTGGACGTTTCAATAAGACGTAGATCTCAGTGTAAAATAAAATGAATCCACCATTGCCCTCACACCAGGATAACAAAATTTTCTGGCAGGAAGGAGCCTGAAAAAGGGAGAAAAACTTGTATCTGGACTGAAAAAAATGGAATGACAGCACCAGACAGCCTGCAAAAGGATTCTGCATAAAATCAAAGAAGGAGTGATAAAATAAAAGCTGGGAAAGGTGTGCAGGCTTTGTTTGTAATTCAGATTGGGAGGCCAAAAATGGAAGGAAAGAAACTGACAGAGGCAGAGGATTACTTCTCCAGTGTTTCTGCAAAGAACTTCCAGAAAATGAGATTCACTGTGCAGTTTTTTTTTTTTTTTTTTTTTTTTAAACTTATGGGGGGAAAAAAGTACTTTAACATGTAATTTTGCTACCCAGTGTGACAGCACAACCAAAAGGCACAATCAAAATGGTAGCGTGAAATTGGGCAGGTAAAAGCTTCAGTTAGCCATATTCTGAGTGAAAAGAAAAATAAGACACGAACTGATTCGATTATGGATGTGTGATTTTGATATTTTCTTTAGTATTATAGCCAAATGACCCAAAATCAACCGACTCCACAGCTGCCGCTGTGAATGTCGACGCAGAGGACACGAAAACTACTGCGGTAGAAGTCTTAAGGAGGCGAATCACTACACAGAAATGAACTGTGAAAAATTCATCCCAACAATCATGTCAGAGGGCAGAAAGCCCTTTGGAGTAGCCACGCACGTCGCACAATCAACAAGACCTTTTCGCTGTCAGGCCCGTTCAATAATACCTACAGTTACAAGGCTGTTACTAGTGAGGGAGGGACTCAGTGCTAACCTTGCAACCCAAGGACACATAATTTGAAATGCATTGGGTGCCACAATGCTGTGATATATCCTTTTCTCTGGAATTAACCTCAGCTAGTCTTTCCCGTCACCAACAAATCAGGGAGTATGAGTCGGGACAGGCGCCAAGTCCCGACACACAAACACCGAGGGCTTCTCCATCTGCATTTGGTACGTCTAGCAGCTCGTGGGCCAGGAGGCAAACGTGAAGAATTGCTTGAAAGATCTCCCAGGTCAGCCTGCAACGCGTTTGACAAATACAATCTAATTGAGAAACATTTGTTTGAAAAAGTCTTTTTTCAGAAACATAAAGGATGGAAATGTTGCCGTGACCTCTATCACAGGGAGAGATTTATCTGTATTCCAAGGTTACCTCAACCACGAGGCAGTCCAGTTGGGGAGCTACAGGGCTCGCGTCCGTGCGCCGCCAAATAGTAAATGCAAGTGCATTGTTGAGAGGAGAGAAAACTAAAGGCACAGATGGCTGAAAGCATACATGATTAAAATGCAATTCAGTTAGGAGGGTGAGATGGATGAATGACCTAAATGGAATCGGCAGCTGCACAGGTAGACTGAGTTTGACTGGACTGGTGTCGACCAGAGGGTTTTCATTCTCTGCGTTAAAACTGTCAGCAGTTGCAATCCTGAAAAAACAGCCAAGCAGATGATTGAACGAAAAGTCCAATTAGCCATCACAGATTTCACTTTGTACATACAGAGATTGGGTTGCACACTGAAACCAGAAAATATGAACTAAATCTGAAGATATTGTTTTTATTTTTCAGTCTTTTTAATTAAATGCCAGGACGGAGGCATCCCTTCACCACACTGCTGAATTCAGATTTGGCATCAGATTACCGACTGTGAGCTTCCTCCCTGAATGCGCTGAAAGACTGTGACACTGTCGAGATTAAGGCTCCACTTCAAAGAAAAGAGACTTTGTGATCATTAATGGAAGTTCTAATTACTGAGGAGACACCAGTAATGGACCAGTGCTAGCTCTCGTAGCATTCATCATTTATGAAGCTGGACTACAGTTTCTACACAAAGTAGTTAATTGGCCTATCTCTCCTTCCACTTCACAGAAAGAATAAAAAAAAAAGAAACACACACAAGAACAAACACGCACAAGTCTGTGTCACACAAGGAGATCACTCACCTAAAAAACAAAAATAAAAAAAATAAATAAATAAAAATCAGCAAGACAGGATGGTCGCCCTTTTATTCCTTTTTGACGGAGAAAAGCCTTGTTCATAAGAGCATGAAGCGACAGACAGAGAAAAATCTTATTAAGGAACATGTCGGCGTGATTTAGAGAGGTGGTGCAATATGCATCACAGCTCAGCTCAGCTTCAAATGCATTCTTCACATAATCCCCCCGAAAAGCTTATAACTTACAATGATTCATACCGTGTCCGTCTGAAAAGTCTACTGTATTCTTGTGTGCTGATAATGTGTCCAGCCCATCAGTGTGTTTGATGAAATAAACCCTTCACTGGTGTGGCAAATAAGTCTAATTTTTGCCACTGCAGGAGCTGCCTGTTCAGTCTTATTTATGAGTAATAGAAGGGAAGTGGATGCCTCCTGCCCAGTGCTGGAGCACAGAAAGAGGATGTAGTTTAGTCTTCATTTCCATCTTTAATGAGATCAGATGCAGGATCCTGTAGTAGCTGCTAGCTAGAACACAATGCAGGCCGACCAAAATGCACACAGTAATGCAATAGATGCGGCGTGATAGCACGAAACACACAAACTATTAGGACTGCATCAAATTATTCTTTGCTTTATTAGCTATGTGTGTCAGAGAGAGGGCACTAACAGACAGGCAGGCAGGTTGGAAAAGGGAGGATGAGCCTCTCCAAGCACCCCGAGCGCTGATGAAATGGATTAGCCCAAAATCATTGTGCTCTCCTCACTGGTAAGTGTTGCATTAGTATGTCTGTTTATCGGGGCAAACGAGTGTTTCTTCTGTCTGTCACCTTATAAAAGAGGACTGGAAGAGAGGCTCTTTGGACTGATGGGATTTGATATCCTGACATGTTTTTGTTTTTTGGTTCTTTTGTTTTCAGCTCTCTTATTTTACTTTTTATTTTTTTGGCTCAACAACCTCCACAACTATCTTCTAGTCACAAAGACGAACCCCCTCCGCTGAGCCTTTGAGGTATAAAAATATACTCTTCAAGCTCTGCAGGCTGCTCAGGGAGCACTGATACCCTGTCAATACCTCTCTTTGCCTTTCCTCCCCCTCATTGCTCAAAGAGAGGGAGCATTCATTCTTCAATTTGGCCTAATCGAGTTTGAATCGAGTTAACAGCCGTGTGTCAATCTTTTCTAGCACTCTGGTTGCAGATATGGAATCTCCAGTGGTGTCTCATGGGCATATTTAACTCGTACATAAATACGGGGATTGTCTCCTGCAAATATATAACGTGTCACTTCTGGCCAGACAGCAGGTATTGGTTACAGTCACCCAGTCTAGACAGGCGGCATAGTAGCTTTGAGAAAAATGATATACATTTATGTATTATCTCTTTTAGAGTGACATTTTCTCACATAAATATGGAGGGAAACGGAGAGCCGATTCTAATAATATGTCTTTAAAACAAACATATTCTGCTCTCGCCAACACACACACACACACACACATACATACATACATACATACAGAGCCAATGGGTGAGCGCTTTCAGCACAGCCTGCTCATACAGTTGTCTTTTGCACAGTAATAATTGTGTTGGCCTGTGACGGCTGATTAAGCAGGAGGCTGTGTTCAAGCTAGCAAGCAGCCCAAAGGACAAGAAGTTTAAAAAAATAAAATAAAATAAAATAAATAAATAAAAAAAGAGGGGGGGGGGGGGTTTCCCCATTGTGGAAATCCACTGGCCCACAGTGTCTCCGGCTCCACTAATGTAATCCATGATCTCTCCCATCCCAATTAGAAGACGAAATGGCCTCAGCACAGCTGTAAAGGGAGGCCTCGCAGGAGTGCACTAACCGCTGTTAATGTTAGAAGTCTCGTTTAAAGAGCAGCATCTGTTTACGCTCCACGCAGGCCTCATGCTTCTGAGCCCGCTGACACCAGACACAACCCTGCCCATCTGGAGCGGAGCAGCAGCACGCACAGTCAACCAAATCTCACATTGTCTCGTCCAAGCAAGCAGCCGCTTCTGACATGGAAATGTTGGTTTGAATTTTGTTTTTAAAGGTCAAATATACAGTTTGTTGGCTTCAGTTAATTGATTTCTATTTCAACATCAAAAGTTGCTGACTGAATTGTCTGCGCTATATTGAGCTGCTGACACTATAACCAAAGGAGGCACAAAGGCCCCAGTAAACACCAATACATGAGGACTGTTCACAAAGCGGTCCTTCACAGTGCGCTTATTCAGTAGCAATAATTACGTCTGCTGATTCTCAGTGAAAGCTGACTGACTTGGAAGATTACAGTTCTTTGGTCGTTGATAACTATCATTCACTCACTCAATCATCTTCTACCGATTATCCGTTTCCGGGCCCGTGGGGGGTGCTGGAGCCAATCCCAGCTCACTCTGGGCGAGGGCGGGGTCAGCCTGGACAGGTCGCCAGTCCATCACAGGGCCAACACACAGAGACAGACAGAGACCAACAACCACTCACACCTACAGATATAATACATTCTGAGGGTATCTGGGTTGTATACTGATGCAGGAATGACCAATATTAACATTAACTCAGCTGTAATTTGATTCTATTTGTTTAACTTCTCAGGGACAGTAGCTAACAGATCTCCTCTCAGATCTCTTGGCGGTCGGTCGCGCCAACAGAAACACACCACTGCTCATTCTGGCTGAAGGAGCAGGAAAGAGAGCATACAGCCAGGAAATGGGCTGCCAAGTCAGAGAACAGGAGGTCCGGTGAAAAGTGAAATGACATTTGTTTAGGAAGACAGCGGAAGGATGTTCACTTAAGCAAAACTGATCTGATAATTCCATTGTTCCACGGGAAAAAATTCCCTCTTCACTTATCAGAAGTCAGAAGTAAGAAATGGTTTTATTTCCAGGTATGTGTATACATACCAGGAATTTGACTCCGGTGTTTCTATCTCATCTACTCTATCAAAGAGGGGAAGTCTGTGCCGGCAGGTGAAGTGAGGTGAAAGTGTTTTTTAACTATCATTTTCTATCATTTTCAGAGACGCAGCTTGCACACAGAAGTTCTAAAGTCAAATATTCAAGGCGTCCTGAAGAGTACAGCGTGTCTTGTAGAGCTCCGTCGACGCCCTTTGGCAAAGATGCAAAAGCACCAAAACAGACAGTTTACTGGATGACTGCAAGATGCCAAATCTTTTCCTGTTTCCATAGAATTTATAGCTTTGCTCCCTGAGCCGACGTGTCCTTGCCAGAATCATTTAGACTTCAAATGTCACTTTAATGACCCTCCTCCTCTGCCCCTGATTAGGACCGGCTTTCTCCACACGCGTCTCCAGTGACCACTTGTGATGGGATTTCATTTCCCCTCTTTATATGTGAATAAACACATATGAAATGTTGTTTTTAGCTGGACTGACAGATGGGTCTATTATCAGTGTGTGTGTGTGTGTGTGGGTGAGGACTTGGGGACAGAGAGGTTGTGCAAATAAAAGCAATGCAAACAGCTCTTACAATGAAATAAATCATTAGCCGTTGGAGATGGTAAAATGTATTTTTCCTCTGAAGGATGTCAGCGGCTCAGGACATATTTATGTTCATCCTGCTGGTCCACATGTGGCCCAGACAGCCTCTGTGGTCTGAGGGTTTGGACCTCAGATGGGTCCTTGATGGGTTCTAAGTACGAGGGTGAACGGTGAACTCCGCACAGGACGAGGCACATCTGCTCCATCACGATTCTTAATTTCCTTCAAAGGGCAATTTCTCTCATCAGTTTTATATCTGATAGTGTATTGCGGGCCGTGTTGGAGTTGCTGATCAATACCAGTGACGAACGAGTACTTTGCCACGTGAAGAGCCTCGTGGAGCAGCAGAGCTTTTTAAAGGTCACTTTCCAGCCCTACTCACTTGGCACAAACATTCCCCACATAAAGTATTTTCACGACGCGTGTAATTTCACATCTAACTCCCGAAAACTTGCTCCAACAAAGACTTCCAAGTCTTGGTTGAAACCACAAGCGGCTGTTTGGCATCCTAACGCAAACACACAATCTCCACCCAGCTGAGGGCACAATATGAATAATAAAGAATATTTCTTTTTGCAGGATATTGGGGAGTGGTACATTCTATTCTCTGAGCTGTCCAAGGATCCGTCCTGTTATTAGTTAAGGAGAAGTGTAATTTTTTGTCCTGATTCAAGGTTATTTCAAAGCCAAATTCTAAACGGGTGCTGGTTAGTTACTGAAACGCCATTCAGCATCTCCAGACAGTCTCAGTCCATCTGGAGACGCCACTGTTTGACAATTTCATGAAATTATTTTTAATTTCTTTTCCTGGAGGCCCAGGGCTGCTTTTTGTTCTCCATTTTACTGTTTTCAGATCATTTCAATCTTGAAGCTGCAGTCGCTGTGACAGAAAGATTAAATCATTTTGAGGTAACTTGCTAAGAAATTCATCCTCAGTGAAGGTTCTATTATCCATTTCAGTTCCAGAGACGATCTAATAGGAACGTGTCGCCTACACACGCTGAAGTCAAACACAAAGCATTTTCTCAGCTCAGGTTAATGTGTGCGGTCGAGTCTCAAACACATAGGCCTGATTTAGCGCAGCTGTACACGTGCACTGACTCATCAGAAACAACAGCAGAAAGCAGCTGGTCGGTTTGCATTCTCAGCTGCTTTCAAGTAGCCCGTAATAGGAAAAGAAGTATTGGAAATCAAATTTATTAAGTACGCATACTTGCAATTTCCATATGTTTTGGCCTGATCCAAGGTCTATTTACAAAACCCAAAGTACCCCAGAGACATTTTGGACCCAGCAAAATAATGATGCCAAGTTCATGATTTAGGTTTGAAAGGAGTGGAAGACTTGCGTGAAACTCTTCCTGGTCACTGCGCTGTCTCCAAAGTGAGAAGTGTGAGAAGAAAACAATTGGCGTCATAACGTGGCTGTATTTTTAAGTTAATATGTGCAATCATTTTTGATTGGCACTACGATATTCAACGTCCTTTGTTATGGAAGAAAGGAATAAGTTTTGCTTCTTGGGATGGTTGCTGCTGACATCAAGTCACAGTTTGTAGAAACACAAGAATCCTGAATATCAGGGGATCATTATCTTCCTGCTAGACAATTTCTCAGCTTGGTAAAATTGTGCTCATTAGCAGGAGAAGTAAACGAAAAACTATTTACCTGTAAACAAGACCCTGCTGGGTTGGTGCGATCACACTGAAGAGCCGGCTCCAGATTTCCATTGTTTCCAGAGTTACATTTGGCAGAGAGCCATCCAATCTTTCAGCTGCTCAGCATCTCAGCATTTCCAACTATCTCCAACTTGCCCTCAGCGGGGCACAGGTTAACAGTATGCATTAGTTTCCCACCCAATGCATAGGAAAAAGCCCTGAAGCATCAATGCCATGCACTGCTAAACGGCCCTACGTAAATGTATAAACAAATGACAAAGTGCCGTCGAGACTAATTCACTAAATTCACTTTTCGGAGTTCGACAGTGTTCCCGTCATATCGCTATCATTTGATCCTCATCTTGGGTACAGCATCAGCCACTTCCCCTTTTCTGCTAAACCATCAAAAATATCGCAGAACACTACTCGAAGCGCTTCTGTGACTTTGTGAGAGATCTACTAGGTCAGTTCATATTTGTTAAGGGGCTCCATAAGGCTTTTATACCAGTGTTGTATCGAAGTCTGATGTTGGTGATTGCGTTTCCCCTTACCTTAAATTTATTTCATTTATATTTATTAAATCTTGTGAGACAGCTAACCTGACCTTTGCTGACCCCCAACCGTCACCTGGACTCAACGCTGGAGCCGATCATGGAGGAGGGGCTCTGGAGGAAACGCCATTCTGGGGCTGATGACAGAAAATGAGGCCATTTTTCTTGAATCGAAGCTTCGTTTAATTCATTTCACTCGCAGTATGAGAAATTGCTCTGCTCGTCTTCTTGCCAACACGCAATGTTGCAATGATAAGGAAGGAAAGAAACAGTTTGCAGTGCAGACAATGTAAAATGGCTGAAGTGTGTTGAAGCTTTAAGAAGGTGCCATGTTTCTCTAACTGGCTTTGTTATTGTTTACTGTTTGTTTACAGTCACTGTCAGGTGTCAGAATCTAAAATAAAAGAAGTCATGTCATTTTGTTTGACATGTTTTAAATTTCAGCTTAAGAGTTTAAATAAATCAGTGCAATCCTTTCTGCTTTTGAAAAATAAGAATGCATTGTCTAATTAGAGTAGAAAAGCCATCAGCGCTCGTGTTTATCCTACTCTGCAGAACGTTCTCTCCAGCAAGTTGTGTCACCTTTCAAGTCCTGCTTGAGTATTTTTGGCAGAACGAGCTCAATTATTTCCTGCGAGATTAATTGCCTCCTAAAATCATGATGGAATTTTGACAAAATGGGGCAACATGGGAGGTATTTTCAGTCTCCGCCTCGCTCTCCTTGTAGCGGGTTCGACTTTTGAAATATATACCTGCTTGGGGTCTACTTGGAGATGGAGCGAGGATCGTGCTCGTGCTTTAAAGCATCAGGGTACAGCCGGCAGTTAAATTGTTTTCCATCACAAGCACAGAAGTAAGATGGGCAAAAGAGGTGTTTGCCTTTCCACTCAGTGAAGGAAACTTAACTACAGAACCATATTACTGCCCCTCTGTGGGAAAGTGGGAAGAAAATTGAGTCTAGCATGGTTGTTTATTTTATGTAATGTCTTTATTACAGAACGGCAGAGGGATGGTTACTCCGGTAATAAGAAACCTCGACACCTAAAGAACTGTCTACAGAAGCTTTCTGTATGCAAAAAGGCATATCTGGAAGCGCAAATTGTGGCTACGCGCAATGTATCAACTTTGTTGTAGCGCTGTTTTTGGCATGTCCATGAGGACACGTTTCCATTTAGATGGAAATTATACCGTGGAGCTAACATTTCCCATCCAGTAAAAAACACATCTCTCGAGTAAATAGTTGTTTGTAGTGCATTTCCTTTTCCTTTAAAAATTAAAGGAGCTTAGATGGATATGACGTGATGAGGCATAACTTGTTTTTAACATGAACTATAAATCTTGTGCAATAGATGCATAGAAAATGAACACACATTGTCTTTAATATGCAGCATCGTTGTCTATTTCATTGTTCATCAATCATATTAAGTCTCGCAGGCAAATTTTTAAAGCGTGCCATGATTTTGTGTAACTTCTGCTGTTTGTGTGGCGAACAGCTTCACAGGCACCCACGTGCTCCATGCCCTTGTTTCCCAAATGATTACATTACATAAATAACGCTTTAGGCCAGATTGTGAATTAGTATGACAAGTACAACAGGACGTTTGTTGCACCTCCAATATGAGCAGGCTATTTAAAGCTCGGCTCACTGTATGTGCATCACCTTCACAGTTTAGGTTCTTAACAGATGCAAAAATGTGACCAGTTCCACCTCATGAGAACCCCTCGTGTTCCCGACCGCAGCAGTGAAATAAGAGCTTTTGGCACCAATAAAAACTCTTTTACTGCGAGTAGATGTGTAAAACTAGACTCTCGCAGATTTTACAGAAAGAACAAAAAAAAAAAAAAAAAAGCAGTCAGAAAAGAAGGATGAACACATCTGAACACACTACAGAGATACTAGTAACCATTAACAAATGAATGGCTACTTTGTTCTTTCAAAAATGTCTCGTGACCCCTCTCAGCCTTCAAGAGTATCCACTTTGCAAAGTGTCTAAATCTGATAACTGAATTCGAGAGGTAGCTCTAAACTTAGAGAAGCCCTTATGCGTTCTACTGCACTTTTCATTTCCACTCTCATTTGGATAGCATCATGCTCCTTAATGACCCCAGCGTTTAGCGCAGGGGGGGGGCTTTCCAAAAACACTCCTCTGAAGAAAGAAAACGTGAATGCACAGGTTTTGAGTGGCTTAATCTTACACTAAATAGACAAGTGAGGAAGGACACCATGCCTGGCTGCAGCCCTAATCGTGCTGAAAGAACGTCTATGTGTTGCTGTTAAATCCAATTTCTATTTAGCATCAGTGCCCTCTGAGGGCTGCAGGCATTCTGGCGTAAAAAAAGATTTACAGACAGATAAATATGGAACAGATCAAAAACAGGGGAGATAGATTGTTTTTTGTTTTTGTTTTTTTTAAATCAAATATTATATACAAACTTTCAGATTTTCTGACGGCAATTACTCCTATCATCCCCAAAATGTACAAAGTGTCTATCTTTCTGCAACAATAATAAAATTACAATTTCCTTTAGTACCTTTTATTGAAAATAAGTCAAAATGAAAAGCGCCCTGCCCCATACGCTCAAAAGATACTGGTTTTTACAGTGAAATTCCTATTTTAAGCATGAAAAACGTAAATATAAAGGTTTTGAATCCTACTTAACAACAGTGCTGCTGCTGCAGGATGTGGGCAGCTTGCTCAAGAGGATTTAAATCGCCTTAAGATGGTGGTATTAGAGTTTTACAGTCCAACAGCCAAAGACTGAATGTTACTAGAAACAGTGACCGTTCCTAAAAAGAGCAATAGGGACTACAGAGGGGGCTTAAGACGGGGTACTCAGCTAATGATGCCATGCAAGCACGAACATCCCCCTGGAAAAAGAGAAGGCATGATGGTTGACTGAAAGAGAGCGAGACTGGGAAAAGGGGGATTAGACCCCTGGATCGGGGCATTTCAACTTCGTGGGCTTAGGTGAAAGGAGTTAGAATAGTTACCCATGCCTGCTCCAGTTCCTGCTTTGTCCTTAGAGACAATAGGCTTAGCCACTCTGATCCACAGCTCCCTGGTTATGATCACAACCCATTACTAATGCATTACTCTTGCTCTTAAGATAGCAATTTGCTGATTACCATCAATTTCAGAGGTTGAGACAGCGACGCGAGTCGTCCGTTTTGCAGAGATTTGTTATGTTGTGATTGGTGCGGGGGCCTCTGCTCGAAAGCGCAGCCTGCTCCTGATCCACACAGATGAAAAACGCATACAGTGAGATGAAGTGAGAAGGGAAATAAATGAAGGTGGCCGGGGCCATTTCGTGTGGGGAATGAAGAGCTATGGCGCCGCATTCCAGCTGCCTCGGTTGCTGCTCTTAAATGAAACGCTTGGCTTAAACACGCTTTCTGGCATGGAACTTCATGCAAATCTCCAAGGTGCCCTCTGACCTGCAGACAATTGTAGGGCAGTGCTTAGAGAGCGCTCCCAGAGATTCTCCCCTGGACTCCAATTAGGGGGGGCTTTAAATTGCTATACACAACAGGCTAAATACAGGCTAAAGCATTTTAAGCTTCTCTGCATGCGCTGCATAGCCTGCTGGTTCCATGGCAAATGCAGTAAGATAGGTGATTAAGTATGAGCCCTCTGGCAGTGATGATATTTCAAACAATTCACTGTTACCCCAACTGGGGAAACAGCACAGATAACAGCAAAAGTAATGGTGAAAGACGGCAGGAAGAACACCGTTTATAAGCCGCCCTGTTATTTGAGTACGTACACAGCACATTACACTTCAAAGATAAAAGCTGGTGTGCCAACAAGTAAACGTGGACGCTTGTTTACTTTGCAGAGAAAGTCTTATCTTAACTGACCACTGTTCTACAAATGCTGTAAAAAAAAAAAAATTGGCAGGTGCTCTGCATTGTAATGAAAGGAATGCAGCAGTTGGGATAAAACACAGTCTGGTCCACACATAATCCTGAGGCAGAGTGTCAAACATACCGTGCAGCGTATGCACCAGCAGTAAAGACTGCACCGCTACAAGATAAAGGACCGCATTTATCCGTCGTAGTAAATAAGAGTCAGGGCACAAACAAATTAGGGCTGTTGGTTATGCAGGAATAATGTGGCCAGAAGCTGTTTGCAGTTGCTACATGGGGAGAAGTCCCATGAACCTTTGTGATTCTTGAATTGTTAGCTTGATGAAATATAAAAAGCAGCATGCCTCTAACGGCAAGTTTGTGGTTTCTGCTTGCCATCATTCTGCAATCAGGGAGGTGCTTACGCAGGCACTCAACACATATGGACCAGAGAATTGGCTGAGATCTCGAGTGTGGGAAATATACAGTGCATGTTGGATATTGCAGTGCACAAAACAAGGTAATGGTTAACTCGTCTGTTGGCCAGCTCGCACCGCAGCCACTGAATTGGGCCTTTAACAAGTATCACCAACAACAAAGCCAAATTATACTTCACTTTTTCAATCTCACAAAAACTGTGTGATGCAGGCTTTGATTGGACTTAAGACCTTTGAAAAGTCTACATTAAAAATCCATCTAATCAATAAATAACCATACAAAGCCAGCGGGTTGGCGGGGGGGGGGGTGCTGTCAGGACAACTGAAGTACCAGAAGCAGGTGAGTTGTTTATTTCATCTCTCCAAACACAGCCTTGTGAAGTAAACAGTTGTGAAGTAGTCACTTAAATAAATAGAAAGCTTCATCTGAAAGGTCACAGGTGCTTATCAGACAGCGAGGGCTGTTTTGCTCTGTAGCAGAGAAAATGCTCTGAGAGCTGCTGGAAATGAGAGGGACCATAAGAGAGATGGGCAGTGACAGCTTGGCTACATACAGCAAGACATGAATAAAGATTTCACTCATAGCTTGCCAAAGCACTTATCACCTGTCACTTTGACCAAGCATCTGCTTGCCAATCCATCTGAGTGCTCAGGTAGGTCTCCCGCCCCCATATCATCAGGGATGCATTGAAATTCAATCGCTCGCATGGAATCAATGGGTTTGAGGAGAATTACCTGAGCAGATTAGAGCTGGAGGCAGCTGGAGAGAGCTATCGTCTGATCATTCTAGCTTTCCCCCTACTCTGTTTGTTTTCCCCGCACTTTAGCTAAATTAGTAATTACATTCACACACAGCCAGTCTCACCATGGCCACCGTGAAGCCAGAGACACACCTGCAGAAGTGCCACAAACAAAACAGCTAGTATGGCGGCGCACAAACTTTGACGAGCAAATGAGAGGGGGAAAAAAATTATCTGCCATTTCCATGTGAAACCTGGTGGAATTAAAATGGGCAGCAAACACAATCAAAAGCGTAAAACTGGTACGATTGCTGAACGGTCTGTCAGCCTACTTCGGCTGCGTATCTCAGAACACCACGTTCTCACCAGAGTACATATTAGGCCTGAGGATCAGTGCTAATCAGAGCCAATATTGAATCTATTTATTCAATCTAAATAATTTCTCCTCAGATTTGTCTTTTAACTTGAATATAAAATAAAGAAAAGTCTTGGGATGATGATGTGAGGGGTAGTCTAACCAACGACAGAGCCTGAACAGTATCTGATACACATTAACAACAGCTGCACAAATGAAGTTTCAAACGATAAGCAGATAGCATGATTGAATGATATTAATTTTTCCTCAATCCCCACTGAGGCAGTCGGAAGAGCTTTACTTGGTGAGTTGTAGACAGAAGAAAGCAGAAAGTGGATCCCTTTCAGACTGTTAAGAGCACCGCAGAGCCCACACGATATTCACCATCCAGCAAGTGAGACAGATCTAAAACCCCTTTTGACCTCCTTGTATCGGCAGCACCGATGCAGAACAGCAGTGAGTTGGAAAATTGGAATATCAGTTCCCTCACTTGCCTGATAAAGTCCAAAGTGACAGAATTTATAACTTACTGTGTCTCCATCAACAGCAATCAATATCAGCACTGCAGGGGGTTTATACCTCCTCGAACTCTGAGCAAGCATGTGGAACCCCCGTACATTTTCTAATTATCCATTAGATATGACATTTATAACTCTGCCTCCCATCTAAAAAGGTCCAGCAGAGCTCAAACATTGTTTGTGTAAATGTCTATTTGCTTACATTCAACATATTAAAGGCTTTTCTGGAGTTTTATCTTAAAATTAACTTCAAATTTAAAATGGGGGTAATGATTTCTTTGTTGTTGGGTTTTTTTTTTTTCAGTTTTTTAGTTTTTTCCAAAAAAGGAATGACAATTTTAAAAGGCTGTCTTCCGGTACTTCTTGGTTTATTAAACAGATTTTAATTCCAAATGATGACAAGTGAGAAATTTATTGCTGTGCTATGGCAAGATGGCAAAACTCGCCTCTTAAATATTGATCTTTAATATGCATATTTCATCTGTGCATCCTGTCGTGTTCGTGTTTCAAAGACGACTGAGCTGTGTTGAAGTGTAAAGGTCCTTACAAGTCCGAATAGTTGTCTGAAAAAGAAAAACAAAACACCAACGTTGTTTTCAAACATGATGCAGATGGATATAGGGAGCACGTCTCAAAAGGACACTACGCTCAAATTACTTTCCGTGTCCACATCGTCACGGCAGTGTGCATGACATAAATTTCATTTGGGGGTCCACGACCCCCAATTTACGACCATACAGTCTATACGCATCAAGTGAACATGTGTGTGCATGACTGGTAGACTCCCAAAAGTAATATAAACAAGACAAAGTGTGCGTCCACAGTCGCTGCTCATATCTGTTTCGGCGTTAGCTGGTCCCTCGGTCTCAGCTACCACCTCATTTAGCACCAGCAGCTCCAGGTCAGGAGAAACTATGAGTGCTGTGTGTTTCCGTGCTACTGAAAGCCACGACTGAGCCGAGGGGAGTGTAAATTCATACAGCGATCGGTTTCATACTACACAAGGCAACGTTCAAATGACCAAAGAAGTGGCTGCATTTCTGAGCAAGCAGCTTGGCAATGCACAATAAAGTGAACTGTCTTTCACTGTGTTTTCTCCAACAGCACTGACCATCACAATGTTCCCTGACGGCAATCAAAAGCACAAGGACATCTTTAAGATTCCTCTGTGCAGTGAGACGCCACTACAAGGCTTTGATCCATTTCATTCAGAGCATGTTAATATATCCTGAGAATATTGTGAACCCATGGACTTTTTCTAGGCCGTCCAGCCCTTCTGAGGCTCTCCATGCTGCTCGAGTTGAATCAGCCTGGTCTCAATGAAAACGTGACAGAGACAGAAAGTTGTTTTTTTTTTTTTTAAACATGGCAGGGCCGAGGTCAGCCGGCTGTGAGATGTGGGGAGCAGTGGCACCAAGGTAGAGGGCGAAGTGATGGCCACTGTGAGAAAACGTTTCTTTTGTTGAAGCTAACTGGCGCCATGAGCGGAGCACATTGCAGACCTCAGGTGGTGTAAACTGATGCTTGACACTCTAAATTCCCAGAGAGTACACAAGTCTCAGGATGACAAAAACAGACACGCAGATGCGAAGACCAGCTCAGGTAAACTGACTGCTGGATACGTGAGAAGCTTCAGATGCCTGTCAGACTGCTTAAAAAAAAAAAAAAAATCTCACACTGTGTCTCTGTGGAGTATTCTCAGTCATTCAGAGGATCCATGCCGGGGTTCAACAGCTTTAGCCCCAATTATAACTCAGCAGATGATTGCACAGCAGTGAGGGGGGAAAAAAATGAACACTCCTCCATTACTTCTGCCACATGCAGCTTCAGACATGACGAATGACGTGATTGATCCCTGACAACAGAGTGACAGAAGGAAGAGAAGCGTTTGTCTCTGAGCTCATCTTCTGCAGGAATAAGAATCTCCTGCTGGCACAGCAAACAACAGTGAAATCATTCTGACGATGTAACTGTAACTCACTTTCTCCAGACAGTAATTACTAACTCAATACAGTCTGAGATCACATAAGGGTTCTAATGAGAATTGCGAGATTAAGAGGAAACAGGAAGACATATTCACACAGAATCAATTTAAGCGATAGATCAAGAGATCAGTAATGGGCTGTTGAGTCTGCGCAGCTCCGAAGCGAGTACGCTCTTGTGGATAAACAGAGAGGAGGAAAAAGAGGCGTTCTCCAGGGAATCCTAGATAATTCCCAATTGAGCCCATCGGCCCCCACCCACACAGAAACAGAGAAGACAACAAGAGCAAGAATATTTATCAGGAGGATGTTGAACTCTAATTAAGCGAGGTGGAAGGAGTACATGCAGGTGTGGGTTGCACCTGGTTTCTGAAACACTGTTTTCTCCCCGTCTGAGCCACACCAGGATGATAATGTTTTCCTTTCTGCGGCTGTGACGTCACTCCCGTCTCCCACCCCTGCCGCTTCCAATCCAGCACCCCGCGTCGTCCGCTCCTCCCACTGCACCTCTGAGGCACCGGTGGCAGGCGTGAAATTTGGCAGGCCGGGCAGCCGTCCACATGAGAGAACAGACGGCAATCCACACCAGGAGAAGACTCTTCCTGCTTGACTGGCCGATAAATTTCAGTCAGCTGGCTCGTACTCATATTCATCTCAGATGGAAAAAATATGCAGGGAAAATACCTGTGCCAAATGTAGAAACTGTTCGTTTTTTGTTTTGTTTTTTCTTCTTTGAGAATGAAATACCTAACTAGTCTTCCGATACTTTCCTCCTGCACTTTCCAGAATTAAATTTACAACCGGAAAAATGGAGCTACTGTATCCTGACAGCACGCATCACTGCTAGGAGACAGACATCACTGCACATTACGGCGTAACAGCTGTTAATGCTCTCTAACTTAACAGTACGATGTCATTTTAACAAGAACTGTCCTGGAAACACACAATACAGCTGCTGTAGCTACCACACTCCATTTTCAGGCTTCACCTGTTGCTATGAAGTCAAGCTGAAGTGTGTGTGTGTGTGTGTGTGTGTGTGTGTGTGAGTTTAACATGAGTTAGGGAGAGCATGTGTTTTATCAGTTGCTGGCTCTTGTTTGAACGGAGCCGTGATGAAAGCTTGGCCAAACACAAGGGAATGTCAACCGAGGACTAAAGTCAACAGACAGAGACTTCGCTCCACCAGGGAACCCTGTGAGAGAGGCCACGCCCTCTGAACCCACGCCACAAAGGACTGCCTCTCCGCCACCACGGAGCACATGGACAGCATTCTCAGGTACAGTACGAAGTCATGAGAGGGGGAATGTGAATGATGAGGCAGACGGAGGGAGGGAGACAAAACATAAGCTCATAAAGAAGCACCACCTTTTTTTTTTTTTTTTTTTTTAAAAGCAGAGGCAAGTCAGCTCAGCATACAGGATTATAGAAGACCGGGGGTAGACACTTTTTAAACACACCACTGAACAAGCACTGTAAGAACACGTCCATTTCCATAAAACAAAACACACACAATTAGAAATCCTCCGTGCATTTGTAGAGGAATAACTGATGCAGACAAAATATTCAAGGGAAGCTGCAGGTACTCTCGGTGAATATATTGTTGAGATTAAGGCCTTGTATTTTTGGGCTGGTAATGTACTGTGAAGGCAGCAGAAGGGCAAACTGTAAGGCAGGCTGGGCAAACATGTAGTCCTATTGAATTGAGAGTTGAAGCTTCACTTTTGTTTTTTCTTGTGTGGGAAGCCAGTAGAGCGGGCCTGAATTCCTATTGACTCAATGTGCTGAGACATTTTCCCTTTTACCAATGCTAAAGTAGGCATGAGCACTAATCCTTGGGGGTTAAATGGAGCCTCCTCTGGGTCTCCCTATCCTGAGAGAGCTGGGGGCGGTTTCTGCTGCAGCGTAAACTGAACTTTAATGTATTTAGCAGAATTTTGGCTCAACTTCTACAATCCATGCAATGGAATTCAAAATACAGCACTGCAACACTCAAACATTTAACATTGTACAAAACAATTCATGCGGGGTTTGCGTGTGCCAACTTTCCAAGCTTCCCATGGAAGATAGTCAGGTGATAAGCACGAAAGAGATAAATGCTGCTGCTGATGATAACTATAATGATAATGAAATTTTGATGATCGCAGTGGGGAAATTGGGTCACTGGAGAAGGAGGAGATTGTTTAAGATAATAACAGAAAAGTACAGAGAATTAAATGCAAAACTATTCACAAGAGTGCAAAAAACTATAGTTGGAGCACTACAGCAAAAAATAAATAATGAATAAATAAAAATACAGTCCTGAGTGGAAGTTGTAATGAAGTCACACTCTGCTGTTCATACTATTAGCTACTGCATATGAAACAACAAAGGAGATTGTGTGCACCTGCACAAAAATAAATTCCCGTTATTATGAAAAAGACGTGGATTGTAAACCACTTAAATGCCCTTAGACAGAATAGCTTTTTTCAGATAATACAGACACACTGATGAATGTTTCCAAACAGGAAACGGTGACCTTTACAAAGAGAGGAGCGTGTTTGGGAAAGCTTATAGCAATGTTATGCAGAAGCCTGATACAATTCAATCAGCAGAAAGACTGCTCACCAGTAGCACTTGCCAGAGGAAGGGGACCATTTCCATTTCAAATCACAGCCGTTTTCACACCAACACTGACACAGCAGCTCCTGCCTCCATTGTTTTCTCTTATGGCGGTATATGAATTCACATCTCTGTTATTGCCTGTGTGATTGATGTTGGTTCCAATGACACCACTTCTATTTACCCCATGCCTCTACCAATCTCCTCTATCTCTGATTTGCTGGTTGACTTCCTCTCTGCTGCTCACTGGTCGTCTTTGATGGGTCGGCAGTTCTTCCTGGCCTGTGAAATGTCACAGCTTTGTCTTTATTGTTGGTTTGTGATATTGGGGCATACAAAGCCCCAACATTACAAGGCTGCAATCAGTGGAATATATTCATAAGCAATAAATATGCTTAATGTTGATTATCACTAAATGATACAGGTTCATGTTTATTTTATGTCAGTCATCAGCTTTTTGCGATCTGTGCTCTCAGGGATGAAGGGAAGGAAGTCCTCCTCTAATCCCTCTGCAAACGTTTCCTTCATTTCTCCTGTGAAATTATTATTGAATTTTTTTTTACATTTTGTTGGTTTGTTTTAAAAGGCACTTAGAGGTTTGTGATGTTTTTCTTTATGGTGTTTATATAAAACTGGGTTAACACAACGGAAACATTACAAGTCTTTTTTTTGTTATCATTCACAACATGCACATGTTAGGAAGGAAAAAATAACTTATTTTCCAACTATAAATAACCATTTCCTCAAATTTATAAATCATTTACTTATCCCGCTCTCTTTTGTGTTTTTTCCATTTCTGTGCTGGTAAAACAGTAAAATTTCCCCATTATGGAATAAATTAAGTAATTTCAGCTGGAATTTTATCCACATGTAAAAGAGCGTGTCAGTTTTCCAGATTAACGAAAACTCTCCTATTCCACCACACTAATCACAGCTGATGTAATACCCACTTACACACATTGTGCACCTCTTCTTGCTGAGGGTTAACCTCTGAAACACCCCAGCAACACAGCGGGATAAAAGATGGCCTACTCCAGTTACATCTAGTTTTACTGACGATTTAATTCACAACCCCACCACAAGCACCTTACACTCTTGCGCTAATAGGTGGGCGGGCAGTCTACAAGCACTTCTTTGAGGCAAGTCAAACATCCCCTCATCTCAACCAGTCCTTTATTCCCCCATCATCACCCTCCATAGGTTCTCTCCGCTGCAGAGGAATAAAGATATCCGATATCCAAGCCACTCAGGATCAGAGCCGAAACACCTCCACACGCTGCGGTGCAGACACCTCTATTGTCATTGGGATGGTTGGCAGTGTTACCTAAAAACACCTTCGAGTGGCGTCTAATGCAGGTTAAGTGGCTCCAATTCTTCCAGTTTTCAGGACGGTTTAAACTGGAGACATTTCTCACCACAACAGGGAGGAAACGCCAACGTAACTCTCCTCAGCTCTGGCAGATAACAACATGACGCAAAGTGGAATAATTATTCCAGACAACCACATAAGAGTGTGGAAGTGAATAATGAGAATGTATTCAATGTTTGTTTGATTGGGACAGATGTAACAGGCAGAGAGAGCCGTATAATAATTTTCAAATGCAATGCATCAGAGCATTTATAGCAACTGATCATTTCCAATGCCCGTCCCTAGAAGGGCTTTTAATGCAGCATAGAAACAAGAATCTCTAAAACACACTCGCATTGAAAGATGCACTGTAACTGTTTTTTTAAGCAAGAGATTGAAGCATCAACTCCAAGTTGGAAGCACTGATCGTACCAAACAAAAACATATTTTAAAAAAATCTCCCATTGCTTTTGTGCTTTCTGAGCAGTTGAGTGGAGCAGCAGTGGAGAAGAGTTGAGAAATAATTAGAAGAGGTAGTTTTTAGATGTGAGTCATGAGAACAAACAAAGTCCTCCAGATCATAGAGAAAACAGAGTCAGAGTTAGTGTTTGACACAGATAAGTGAACACTTTGATCACACTGATGGCAGGTCTGTGTGACAGGAGAGCTCTTCTGTAGTCAGCCCCCCCTTTTCTTAACACAGAATCCTTTTACCTAAATAGCATACTTCCTGTATGTTCCAATCAACAGGGCGACTGTATAATCTATCTTATCTTGCTTGGAGAAGCAAATACTTGGTTTGTTTCATTAGGTACCATTAGCCCTGACTTCCTGTTCTTACAGCTCTAAACCCTGACCCTTTCGCAAGACATTCAAAATCCTAAAACTGGGCAGCTCACCTCTACAGTGAAGGAATGTGCTGCTGAGTTAGGGAATCAGAAAGCAGCATATTTGTCTTTAAGCCTCAGTTGACGCTTACACAAGCACGGTGAGTCTGTTGTAAAGATAAATGCCACCATTTAACCAAGACTGAAGAAAAGATGCTAAGTTGGCTAATTACAGATTTAGTGCAGCAACAGTAAACTAGTTAAAAGGGAGAAACAAGGGCTTCAATTTGCGGCATTAGAGATGTATGCCGGACTGTGAAAACACTGTATGGTAATTGTATCTTTTATCTCCTTTATTGTGCTGATTAGTGCAGCGGGGGGAGAGTGCACTATCTAATCTGATCCTAGAGCATTGTGTTGGGGGTCATTAACCTATGGGAGGTCCTAAGGTTGACAAGTCAGCACCCCCCGCCACCACCCGCCTTTTTTTATGGAACTCGCTCATCCCTGAGTTCCTCTCTCTCTACAACAGCAACCACAAAAACAACCAAAGAAAACAAAAGACGAGGGGAAAAACAGCCGACGGAGCTATTTGCATGGCTTGTCATTCTTCCACAAACACACGGCCTAAATGACTACTGGCCGAGGCCCCTCGGCTTGCCTAAGCAGCAGGATGTCGGCCCCTTTAGTCTCTGTTGTTGTTGGCTCTTTTCTTTCTCTGGGCTGCACCCTAGTCTCAGGAGACGAATGGGGTCAACCTATTCCTAAACATCTGGGATCTGCATCAGAAAAGACAAGGGCCTTATTGCATGGCCTTACAGCAATCAAGCCTTCAGCCAGACCATGTTTCATGTACCTGACATCTGTATTCATATGCCTAAAGATCAGAGATCAGTCAAAGCTTTCCATTTAAGGCAATGCCACAATGCCCGCACTGACATTTACACAAACCCACAGTCATGAAATCCATCATCCACCGACTTATTTTCCCCAATCAGCGATTTATGTTTGTTCGTTCCCCAAACCCTCCTTCTATCTCTGTCACACATATTACATCCTCTGCAAATCATAAATGTGAATGCTCTTGCATTACCAACAGCACCTCTCAGGCACAAATCCTAGTTAGTTAAACTGTTGTGATATTGAAAAGCTGCCTGTCAGGATGGCAGCGTGAAGATGAAAGGCCCACAGCAAAGATCGCTGCTGATTGCCTGTAGAGGATGAATATGCAAATAAAGCCGAAGGTAAATGAAAAACAAAGCGGGGATGTTGGCAGGAGCCTTTTACATGTTCCCGTTAATTTGGCATTGGTTAAGGACATGGAGAATCTATCAATAATGAATTCCAGTCAAAGCTAGGAAGGAGGCATGAGAGAGGAAATCAGACTCCATTTTCCCCCTGTGAGCCCCTGAGCAGTTTTGGGCCCTATTGTATTTCACAGCTTTTCAGCAAAGGCACACTAATCTTAAGTGACAGATAAATGGAAAATTGAGCAAGATAAAATAGTATCCATAACACCTAGCTTACATAGCACCAATCAGAGTGGGTCAGCGTGTTTTGGCAACCGGTCTGGAAAGTAGGGCACCGGAGTCTGCCAACTGTAAGGCCCATCTATTGACCACAGCAAGAGCAAAAGAGTAAATCAATTATATGGTCCAACGTCAGTCACAAGAGACAAAAACTGGGAGCAACAGTCAGCTATAGAACAACACCAAGTACACACTTAACAGTTGTTTTGTTGCCACCAGAGCCAAAAGGCACTTTAGCCAGCACTTAGCAAAATCAAGTGGCTTAATATATTTAGCTCTGCTGTCCCTCTTTTCCAAACGCACACAACAGAGTAGGAAACAACCTGTCTGCTGTCACAGTGAAATTAGCCAGACAGGCTGGAGTGCATCCTTGGCGAAGAAGAGAGTCTCCCCCTTTGAACAAAAGATGAACAGGGCG
This sequence comes from Echeneis naucrates, assembly GCF_900963305.1. NCBI lineage: Eukaryota > Metazoa > Chordata > Actinopteri > Carangiformes > Echeneidae > Echeneis > Echeneis naucrates. The sequence continues at coordinate 3,704,271 of NC_042525.1, forward strand.
GCAGATTTCCCCTGGTCTCGAGATAACAGAAACCCAACACCGCTGTCCTCCAGTGGGACTCTTTGTATGTCTGAGAGGGGGTCAATCAGCAGCTGCTGACAGATGTGTGCGCAGTTGATTTAAGCAAAGGAAGCCACAGTAAGGTCAGGCCCAGGTTTCTCTGGAGGGAAGACAAGGATCAAGTCAGGATGTCCGATGCTGACCTTTTCTCACCTCGCAGTCTTTGGCGCACAACACCTCGAGTAATACAACAAGCTAGTTAAGCTCATTAAAGATACTAACAAAACATCAGGCCTCGTTGAAAACTTCAAGACACAATAGAAATATTATTTCACACTGATTTGCCCCCAAATTAACAGCATGAAGGCAATTTATATTTCTTTCAGAAAACCACCGGATTTTCGAACAAAAGTGAGAGCCACTCCTGCTGGAAAGCAAACAAATCTGAAAACTCCACTGGAGGTCTAAGTATTTTTGGCAGATGCTCCAAGCTTAAGTGTCTGTTCAATTATACACTCCAGTTGAGATGACAATCAGGGTTTAACCGTGCACCAACAAGTGGAGGCTGGAGTTGGACCACATTCTGTTCTGGCAAAATAAGTGGGAATGAGATGTCAGCAGTTGTCAGATACTTAAACTGTCACTCTTGTGTAGCACGCAGTTCTAATGAGGCCAGAACAATTGGCAACAGTAAAGGTCTACATCAGCAGCGACCGGACAATAACACAACAAGAGCTCGGAAACAGATATGCAGTGGAAACAGGAATATGAAATGAGCTGTGCTGACAAACACAGCACAGCCTAAAATCCACCTGACTTCGTTTGAAAATACAGTTGTTGTGCATTTCATTTACACGTCAGTTTGCTCAGTAGCGTTGTGTAGCTGTGTGTTTTTGGAGAGCAACAGCCTTCTCTGTGGTGCTCAAAGTAGGACAGCGTGCTCTATGTAACCACGCACCAGGGCTTTCTTCTAGCTGACTCAGATTTTCACCAGCTCCACTGATTCTTCTTCTCTGACGTTTTTTTTTTTGTTGTTGTTGTTGTTGTTGTTGTTACATTTGTTGCGTTATTGATCATCCGAACTGGACGCCCACTTCCATCCACAGAGTTAAAGGATCTCCATTTATAGACAGCGTGTATCCAACTGTGGACTGATGCACATCCACATTTTTGGAGATGGCTTTGTTATCCTTTCAGCTTTATGCAAATCAACGGTTTCCTAATCATCTCCTCCTCTGCTCTTCCCCCAATAAGGCTTCAGAGATGTTTCATTGGCAAGGAAGATTTCATTTCAGCAGATGTTTCTTTTCCCAACTCTCACCCGCACCTCCAATCTGCTTTCTTTGGTTGCACTCCAAGTTTGATAACTCCTGACTCCAATTAGCTTTTGTTAATGCCGTTAGCTGAGGAGTCTGTGTACTTTTTCCAAGCTATGCAGTGAATATGTGAATTATGATTTCAGTATAGACAGGTAAAGTACAACCACTGTTGTCTTTTCTCAATGATGATGGATCATTTTCAATCATAATTTCGGCCTGAGCAAGAATCTGACCGTGTTTTCAGAATATCCTTTTCTTGCCATTGGAGTTTTCTAACAAAATGTGTTTTTTGCTCTTTGTTTATTATTACAGGAGTTGCTCTCATTCTCTCAACCAGAAAGTCAGTTAAATTTAAGGTTGATCTTTCACTAGACCCAAAAGAAGTGAATAATACTTCTGTAATGAACCTGCTTGTTTACTGAAAATGAGTTTCCATCCCTCCAGGCAACCACGACTGACGAGCACAACAGGACTGCTGTAATTAACAAATCGTAGTAGCAGCAGCGGTGAATGACATGTAAGAAAGAGGTCTCCACATTACCGAGACTGCATACATCACACCGATCTGATCATTGACCCGCTGGCATCAACAGGAAGCTGAGAGTCAACAGCAGATAAACAGAGCAGCTCGGTGGGCCGGGCTGTGGTGTCTGCGCTGTCAGGTAGCCGGAGGGAGAGACACTGGAGATGACGCAGAGCAGGGGAGAGTGGCAGCCGGGTCAAATCTGCTACACAACCCTTTGACAGACAGTGATGTGCTGCTGCTGCTTTGGGTCTTCCAGGAAACAAACCCAATGTGTGGCTTCATTTAAACATGAAACCAAAGAGGGTCAAACAAGAAAAAAAAAAAAAGGGGGGGGGGGGCAAAAGTCAGTAGCGGTCAGGTATGTCAGTGCAAACTTGTTTGTCTTTTGTGTATCGACACACAGAGAAACAGTTATGCAAGCTGTATGTAGGCTACACACACAGCAAGAAAAGAAAATTAGCACAACCAGAATATCATTCTGGTTCAGTGTGACAGTGTCATCAAATATTAATTACCTGTTAAAGTTTTGTTGTTTTTTTTATTTACAGTGTGGAATGTCCTTCACAAAAAGAAACAACTAACTCTCCGTTGAAATTTAAGATCGATGAAAAACCATTTAGGCTTACAAAAGTGAATCACTGCATTTTAGTCTTCAAAAAATTCTCTGTCTAGATGGGAAAAAAAAAAAAAATGGTGCACCTGCGACTGAGATAACTGATCAATCACAAAACATGTAATGAAACCACTGTCGCCAAAACTGAGATTATAGAAAATTCTGTCACATTTCGAGCAAATACGCAAAAGACAATTTAACTCGAGCTGCCAAAACTTCATGGTGTCGAAGAGAAAACATCCCAAATAAAAGCCTGTGTGTGTCAGTTTCTCAACAACAAAAACATATAGCACATTTCCACTTTTTTCCCCCTCCTTTATCTGCCAGGGAGCATTGCTTCCCAAAAACTGACTACTCACTCATCTTAAGTGCACACATCTGACAAGGATGAGAGGGCCCTTCCCCTTTCCTCCACTCCCCCTAGTGTTTCCATCCAACACTGCAGCTTTTCTGTGCATCAGAGAGAGAGAGAGAGAGAGAGAGAGAGAGAGAGAGAGACCCCTCCTCCAGATGACATCAGTGCTCTATTGAAGCAAAGCTAGAGGCAAACACAACTCCACATTTGTATTGAGATCTACCCGTGCACCTATGTCCTTCCACAGCCTACAGATTGTGTATGTGTGTGTGTGAGGAGGGGGGGTCACCAGCAAACACAGCAGTGCTGCTACAGACAGATAAACTCCAAATAGCTCTAGCCTAGAGAGTGAGAGGAGCTTTTTTTTTTTCCTTCTTCTGGGATCTGAATTTAAATCCTCATAGCCCGGATTGGATTATTATTCTTCCCTCGTTGTGAAGCCCACTTTAAAAGGATACCTGTTACTTTCCCTTTTTCTTTTTTTTTTTTTCTTTTTTGGTTGATTAAAGAGGTAAGTGTGTCGTTTTTTTGTTTTGTTTTTCCTCATTCTTCTTCTTCTTGCTGGTATACTCCTTTTGGGAATGCATCCTCTCAATCTTTTTGGATCTTTTCCTGCAGAAGGAATTTAAAGTCATGCGGAATCCTCCTCAGGAGTTGCCTGTAATTAGTTCCTATATGCCCCCCCCCCCCTCTGAATTTTTTATGCTCAGCCCAGTTGAAGAATATTGGCTGTCTATGAGCTACTTGTCTCTCAGGGGTTATTATGAACGCGCTTTAGGCGACAGACAGAAACGCAGAAACCGTGAGTGCACTTTTCTCCTCTCAAATGACCGAACTGAGCGCCTCTTGAGTTCACACCAGCCTTTCCTGCTCAGCCTGGCTGACAGGAATCACACTTTGGGAGGCTGCTCGTCCGTCTCGACACCTCAAACCTCCCAACTTGCTGCCTCCGTCCTCATTCTGCGTGCGTCCAACTAACCAGATCTGTCTGATCCGTGTGATCTGCAGAGATGAGTTTCCTCCTCGGTCACATTCATACTGTCTGTGTGTGTCCGTGTCAAAGCATCAGCCCAACCACTCACAGAGCAACAGGGACGGCTTAAAGCTGCCGCTGCCTTAATTCCCATTTCGATATTCTTGGAGCAGCGGGGACAATAATCAGGGGAAGATACGCAAACCTGATGGGATTTAGTGTTTGGCGGTGGTGGTGTTGGTGGGGAAGGGGGGGGTTCTGTCTGGTTCGGTCTCGGTGTCGCAGCCTGAGGGGACACCAGCTCAGATCCCGCGGAGGGGCAGCTGGAGGCTCGGACCGGCTCCCATTCATGCCCGACCACAATCACATTTACTGTGTGCGGCTGTCAGCTCGGCTCCCTTAACGCGGATGTCCAGAGCAGGATTAAAAAGGAAAACTACGTTTTTTAAGAGCTGTGTGCTGCAGGGCCGCAGTCGTCAACAACCCCCCTCCAAAAATAATAATAATAATAATAAATAAAATCTACAAAAATAAAATTCACGCAAATTTGCGCTCAAGCAGCGATTCGTTTTACGCACATTTTACGCACACAACGCTGCAGATTACATCTGCAAGGCATCTAAAAACAAATATCTGACATTTCTGTGCGGGTTCAAATCTGTTCTCCCTGTTGGATTAATAGTAATAATCCAGAAATGTTACCGTAAATTAATGACTGACAGCAGAACGTCCCTCCAACGTAAATCTATTAAATACATACAAGCCTGCTATTTATCCGTCTGGATCAGTGAAACAAAGTGGACAGACAGTTCTCAGCCACGTTACTGAAGCCCAGGAACAGTTTTTCTTTTTAGCTGATCTGTTATCTCCCTGAGATGATAAGGTTGTCCAGGCATTAAACACTGACTGATATATTCTGAAGTCAGGAAAGCGGCCGTGGCCTCAGTGGTCAAGCTTTTCAGTGGAGCTCTTTGTTGTTCAGTGCGTTTCAGTGTGAGAGGCAAAAATAAATAGCCTGTTAAACATGGCAGACATGAGGACAGACCCAATTGTCTTCGCTGATGACTGCCTGAGGCAGAAGTCCCCAGTCAATTGCTTTCAGAGGGAATTCATATTGCAGATTAACAACTAACCAGGTCAGCACAGACAGAATCTTCTGACAGAAACAGTGGAGCATAAAACATGAGTGACGTGAGAAGGAGGGGGATAATAAGCCATCCGTGACTACCAAGACACTTTTCAGATTCGACAGTGGACTTGGACGCGGCCTAATTTGCTTCAGCTTGTTATTTATTTAGCAAAGGAACATTGTCATGTTGCCATCTAAACCAGTTTTTAATCTGACGAATTATTTCAGGCTGGTTAGTGAAAGTAAAAAGGTGTAAACATGGCTGCAAAGCACAAACACTGCAGGAAAAAGCCTTGGCAAGTGATATGACTCAGGAAAAAACTGTAGTGCCTACCACCCCCATGTGGGGGAAAAACCACTGCAGCTGCTACAGATCTCTCTTTTCAGGCCGGTACAAAAGAGACCCCCGTCTGTCCCAGGCCTCTCTCTGCTCTTAATGGGCCAGCAAATGTAACCTCCGTTCAGCCCGTCTAAGGACAGCACCAGGAGGCCACATACCAAATCTGTGAAACTATGAGGGATTTCTGCCCATTTTCTATTTGCCTGAAACGTGCTGTGTGTCTGTATGAAGTCAGATGTGACAATGAATGTTCCATTGTGTCTCAGCACCACAGCAGGCCGCTGCCCTGACTCGCAACTTACTAATACGTGAATGAATGGCAGATTCAAGATTTCAATGCACACAACAACGAAAAAAAAAAAGAAAGAAAGAAAGAAAGAAACCACTAAGAGCAGATAATTACAAAAAAAAAAAATCCATCTACAAATAGATTGCTTTCATATTAGATCAGCCAAGTACACAATTTTTCTTGATTGTACAATCCTAAATGATTCATGCTCTTCGATTCAGATCTTACTAAAGTGTTCCCCAAATCGTGATGTGGCGGACAAAACACTTCTTTTCAGACCAAGAACACAGTGCACAACCATCGTGGTTCGTGCAATCAATCACAATTCAAATTTATATTGTGAATTTGAAGGAATAATCAACAGCAGATACAAACAGCATTGATTTCCCAATGGAGAACTCTACTGTGGTTCAAAATTAATTCAAGGCTCATGAATAATTTAACAGTCAGCCATTACTACTTCTACAGCTCTTTCCTCCTAAATGCAGCCCATGTAATATTATTCTGTATTTACGGAACTAAAAGTCATTATAATCCGCAATAATTTTGACAGGCATGAAATTGTTTCTATTTGAGATTTTCCAAAGCCTCTCTTGTGCAGAGTATGACTGGGGGGCACAAAGTCTTTGGCCCTGTTATTGCTGACTAAATGTGCATTTATGCATGTTGAGCTCACAATGGCTATCAGTGTCCAGCTTTGTGTGAGCCTCCCACGCTCTCCACTGAAAGGTAACTAGCTGTACACACACACAAACACACACACACACAATTTTACCAGGATGCTCAATTTAACTTTGCCAGTTCAGATTAAATGAAGCAGAAGCCACTTTGACTGCTAAAGAAATCTCCTGTCTGGCCGGCAGAGCTTATTAGAACGATGGAGAAAGACATCCATCACTAAAAATGTTAAACTCAGCCCCCGCTTGCCCTCAAAAATGATTGTGTGCACATGAGCATAGTTTGTGTGTATTAGTGGCTTTGTATTATTAGTAAATGCACTATAAAAGTCTTGCAAAATGAACTGTGTAAATGAGAGGTACTTTAAATTGCCCAACTAAAACATTTTAATACCTAAACCCTCCTCTGCTGAGGCCACAAGGTCCACATGCTTGCCTTGTAGCAAACAAAAGAGAGGGGCCACTCTGCTGAAATCCGATGATAGTGGAAAAAGAAAAGGGGGGGGAAAAATAGCAGAGCATCTAAGCCGACTACGCGCCTTGTGAAGTATGCATGATGTGCTCAGTTCAAGGCAGACCTCTGATAAATCTTCTACAATATAGCATAACAGACCAGGACCTATAATACAGCGCTCCACAGCTTTTGTCCCCGCTGGCTGTATTCACACCAGTGAACATAAATGAATAACTGTGTTCCTCGTTCCTTCAAACGGACAGTGAGACTGCATGTGACGGAGCTGCACTGGCCAAAGAAAGACAGACTACCTGGAAATGTTGCACCATATCATATTTGGGAGTGTTTATACAGAATGACTGACCGTAAAAGCTCGTTATTCTGAGTGCAGACGGTTCTTTCTGAGGTTTCTTGATAAGACGGAAACACAGAGACAATTACCTTCTTTTATGTAATGTTAAGAATTCAAAGATTCAAATCAAGACCACATACTTAACAATATTCTGAAGATGGAGAATACGACAAAATGAGGTGAAAAGGGCTATTTAAAATTGAAATAGCTTGACTAAGTGCTGCATTAAAAGTTCATTCCAGCAGACAGATAGCACATATCCCTCCATCATACTGCCATTTTATAAAACTCCATTACTGAATTTCACCCCCCCCTTGTCAGACGCCTTTATTCCAGAAGTTGGTAGAGGTCACATCTGGTGCTTTTTCCCCAGACTCTAATCTACTACTAATGTAATACTGGACTGAGGGCCCATGTTTAGATGGAACAGAAGGGAAGGGGGGGCATTATTATTAGACAGCATCTCAGGAGTTGTAATCGAGTTACAAGCCTCTCAATTCCCTAATCTTCTCCTTGTCATGGACTACAACTGTTAAATGGCCGGGCACATTGCTCCTAATTTACCTTTCCATGTTTTACAGCAGTCTGTGGCTGCCAGCAGGTCACATGGATGGTTACGCATAAGGGGGGAAAGCTATTGTGTTGCAGGAGGAAACGTAACATTTTCTTTGGGAAAGGACCTTCTGTTTTTACAAACAGAAATAGCTTTCATAGATCGTAAAGAGATGGGGTCAAGGTTAGGGGTCACAGAGAGGAGTCGGGAGTGGCAGATGTATGCAAAAGCTCTTCTCCAATACGAAATTCAAATTGGCCTCATTTATCATGAGTGGTTTTTTTGTTTTGTTTAGTTTTTTTTTTTTTTAATGTGAGATCCAGCCAGCACTGACTGGATCCATTTTTCCTCTCACGTGTGAAATCTGGTCTAGCCTCAATTCTAAACTGGCACAGGCTGCTTTTTTTTTTTTTTTTTTGGGGGGGGGGGGGGGTAAAAGGACTGGTTCTGTAAAACAACCAAAAGCTGGGCTAAGCAGTGAAGTGGACAGAGAAGGGAACAGGGGCTCCACCCTCAGCCATTGTGTTGGGGCCTGGATCACTGTTGTCTTTCGTATGCATAGCCATTCTTTCTTGTATGTCCATAGACAAGAAAAGTGGTCTATTAAAGTAACGGTCTACAAAAGGTCATCAGGCTAAATCAGAGAATGGGCATCTCAAAATAAGTACTTACAATGCAACAGAGATCTAGGTTCGGCATAAAAATAAAAAAAAAATCCTCAGCTTCTCCAGCATAAAGTTTTATAAGAAAATCCATGACAGAAGTTAGAAAGTACATAAGAGGAGAGAAGAATATATTTTAAAATTGTGTACCGGTACAATGCAGGATCATGAAAATTTAAAATGTACTACCCACTTTAGTTACTTCACTAAAAAAAAAAAAAAACAATGTCCATTTCTTTGGAGACATTACTCTCTTGTTTGGTCATGAAATGATCATTTCGTAATAACTGAATGTTGGCAGTAAATGTGTTTGTCTCTGCTTATTTTTCAGAACACTATCCCAGGTGTGGAAGACGCAGTACGAGTGGAGCTGCAGATGCGTGAAGGAGGCTCGGCCCAGGAGGATAAGCGCATTGGCCCGTTTTGCCCCTTAGAGGAGAAGACAACACTGGTTATCTGCTTCAGGAATAGGGACCAAAGCCCTGGATTAATGTGTATACAGGCTCGACAAGGGAGCAGAGGATTCTGGGTTACCTGTAGACCTGGAGTACACAAGTGAACAGGCCTGGATTGAGCCTGTGGCACAGGGGATTGGCATGGCTCAGACCAGCTTTGTGTCAACTCATCATGCCTGTTCGGTCTGATTGCAGAAAGGAGCCTTTCCCAAAGCTCGCCCCATCCTCACACGGATCACTATACAACATCCAAAAAATCTAATTTGCGGTTATGGCTGTTGAGCTTGACAATTTCAACACCCATTAGGATTTTTAATATTACCTGAGAGGGCATGCTTTGTCAGTGAGAGGGGATGCTTTTTTCGACAGGCTTATCTGCCATGGTAAAGGCATTGAAAGCATGAGCCCCTGACAACACAGAGGAGGTCATCGTCCAAACAAGGATCAGCTCAGCAAACACTGACCAGGTCAGGATATCGCTAGAAACCCCTTGGACAAACTTTTCCTTTCAGAAAGGATAAGAGCAAATTCGAGAGGAAATCTTGATTGGATTTTTAGCGGCTGGAAAGGATTTACCACAGCGTATAAATCAGGTATGACAAATACGGATGGCTTTGCCTCTTTCCACTCTGCTGACCAGACCGCAATTTCTGATGAGACATGCAGGAAGAGGTCATGGCCGGAATGTATAATTAAAACTATAAATCAGTATTAGCCTAATTAAAAGGGAATCTACTCACTGATAGTGAAAGACAGAGACAGACAACCAGTCGGCAGCTTTGCTCTTCACCAGTTTGTTAAATTTGAAGGTGAGCTGCGGTAAATATATGGACTGTGAATTTTCACAGCAGAAATGAATAATTGAAAAAAAAATTATTTTTTTTTTCATCATACCACAATTACAGTAAAGTGTAACAATACAATAACATGCAGGGATGAATGAGGATCAAAAATTTCTCCTCATAAGCCATTCAATGTCATTTTTCTGATCTTTATGTACTAAAGGCGGTTTATCAAACCTCATCTGTGAGCAGAGATATTTCTTCCCACCAGGACAGGAAAGAGTATGTCAGTTCCACAACAGTTTTATCGACAGAGCCTGACTTTGTTCACCCTTGTGGTCTATAGCGATGAAAGGCAGCCTTGAAATACAGAAACGTGTAAAACAACCAGGCGATGCTATTACATTTCACAAGTCATGGCCAAGAGGCACAAAAATTCAATTCACACATTTCAGAAGTTGCATAATGTCTTATCAAAAAGAAGAAAAACAAAGAAGGTGTCCTTTTCCAGTGAAGGTTAGTTTTTAAACTCCTCATTGAGGAAAGCTATTAAACCAGTCGATAATTTAAAGTTATTTCTTGAGACAAGCAGGCTATCTTAAGAAAAAATAAGTAAACATTGTCTGATAGTTCAAACGATCAGTTCATAGCAGTGTGATAGGAGTTACTGCAGGCGGCATTTCAAACACCCAGCAATTTTGAGAACAGGACTTTGGCTCCCTTTAAAAGGTCTTGTGCATTAAATGTAACCTTCTGTCTTCACCGCAGGGGGCTCGAGGGATTTCACTGTCAGACAACGCGGATTCAAGATGGTTCATCAAAGCGAGGCCTTCATCCTCTTCCTCATCAGGGTTGGGCTGCTGCTTGGTCTTGCTAACCCCCTGGTGACCTCCGCCTCATGTCCCTCAGCCTGCCGCTGCGACGGCACCTTCATCTACTGTAATGACCGTGGCTTGACTTCCATCCCCACCGGTATACCCCAAGACGCAACAGTGCTCTTCCTGCAGAACAATCGCATTAAGAGTTCAGGCATTCCTGCAGAGCTCCGGAGGCTGTCGTATGTGGAAAAGATCTACCTTTACTGCAACAATCTGGATGAGTTCCCCACCAACCTCCCTCTTGGGCTGAAGGAGCTCCACCTTCAGGAGAACAACATTCGGATGATTACCCATGCCTCTTTGGCACAGATTCCCTACATTGAGGAGCTGCATCTCGATGACAACTCCGTATCGGCAGTCAGCATAGAGGAGGGGGCCTTCAGGGATAGTAATCACCTCAGACTGCTGTTTCTCTCCAGAAACCACCTAAGCACTATCCCGTCAGGCCTTCCCATGAGCATTGAGGAGCTGCGCTTTGATGACAACCGCATTTCCTCCATCTCAGAGCAGTCACTGCAAGACCTCATCAACCTAAAGCGACTAATCCTGGATGGTAACCTGCTCAACAACCGCGGCATTGGAGAGATGGCTTTCATCAACCTGATCAACTTGACCGAGCTCTCACTGGTGAGGAACTCCCTGACTTCGCCGCCAGCCAACTTGCCAGGCACCAGTTTGGAGAAGTTGCAGCTACAAGATAATCACATTAATCGGGTGCCAGCAGGGGCTTTTGCCTTCCTAAGGCAGCTGTATCGCTTGGACCTGTCTGGTAACAACCTGAGCAGCCTCCCACAGGGTGTTTTTGAAGACCTGGACAATCTGACACAGCTCCTGCTGCGCAGCAACCCCTGGCAATGCACCTGCAGGATGAAATGGGTGCGTGACTGGTTGCGGTCATTGCCATCCAAGGTGAATGTACGCGGCTTCATGTGTCAGGGTCCGGATAAGGTCAAAGGCATGGCAATTAAAGACCTGACTACAGATATGTTTGACTGCACGGATTCAGAGCTCAGCCCTACGTATGAGACGAGCACAGTCTCCAACACTTTACACCCCTCGCAGCCCCAGTGGCCGTTGTTTGTGACTAAAAGGCCTGCAGTTAAAGGGCCCGACTTCGGTAGAAATTACCACAGCACTACCACCTCTTCAGGCAGAAAGATTATCACAATCAGTGTGAAGTCAAGTAGCGCAGATACAATACACATATCATGGAGGGTGTCGCAGCCCATGACTGCCCTACGGCTGAGCTGGCTAAAGCTGGGACACAGCCCTGCGTTTGGCTCCATCACTGAAACCATCGTGCAGGGGGAGAGGACGGAGTACCTGCTCACTGCTCTCGAACCCGAATCTTCCTATAGGATATGCATGGTTCCCATGGAGACCAGCAACATTTACCTGTCGGACGAGACCCCGGTTTGCATAGAGACAGAGACTGGCTCTCACAAATCGTACAACCCAACTACAACTTTGAACAGAGAGCAGGAGAAAGAGCCTTACAAAAATTCCAGTCTGCCCTTGGCTGCTATAATTGGAGGGGCCGTGGCTCTTTTGGCAATAATCATGTTGGCGCTGGTGTGCTGGTACGTCCACAGGAATGGGTCACTTTTTTCCAGGAACTGCACCTACAACAAAGGCCGTCGGAGAAAGGACGACTACGCAGAGGCCGGCACTAAGAAGGACAACTCCATCCTAGAAATACGAGAAACTTCTTTTCAAATGATACCTATAAATCACCTGCCTGTGTCCAAGGAGGAGTTTGTGATACACACCATTTTCCCACCGAATGGCCTGAATTTATACAAAAGCCCACACAGCGAGAACAGTATTAACAACAGGAGCTACAGAGACAGTGGAATACCAGATTCAGACCACTCCCATTCATGATATTTCGCATGGACATTCGTGATGAGTGGGTTACTTATACTGAGTGGCAAGACTTTCAGAAAACACTGGATCTATAAGACTAAGGAAGCAATGTTCTGTACATTTGCCATATAATTTATATTTAAGGACATTTTATGAAGACGGAGAACGTTCCAGTTGCAGGCCGTCACTGAATCATCAGTGGGTATTGTAACTAACTGCAATTCTATATTTTAGGGATTTGTAGTAATTTGTACTGTATTTCCTTTGCTTAAGGTTATCGACCAACTAAAAGAAACTCTGTGTTCTACTGAGATATGATGACTTGTCAACTGTGAAAGTGGGTTTTCATTGCTGTGTTGAACAATCAGACTTTAGAAAACCTTGTAGTATAAGCACAGGTCATTCTTTTAACTTTGTGGCTGTCTGAAAAACAAAAAGGCAAAAAAATGACATGACATAAACTAAGGCACAGTTGATTAACTAATTTGCAAAGCAGGCATGTTGCCCTCTAAAAGAATGAGCAGTCAGTAGCTGTTTCCACATACTACAGACCAAGAGCCTTGCTCCAGTATTCATCTGGTACTGAGTACAAATAACTTCAGATGAGGTGCCATGCTTTATTTCTCTGCTTTGTTCAGTGTGTGGATTTTTTTTTCTGTTCGCAAGGAGAAACACATCAGAACAACCCCGAGCAGGGTTTCCAAGTGTTTCCGATAGGACTGTTGGCCACAGCGGCGGCCAGATAAAGCACACCGATCTTAAGGAGCTTCCTGTTCCTCAAAACAAGTAGACTGGACAGGCTGACACAGAGGATCCCCCACTATCTCTATTTGTACAAGCCAACAATGGCCAAACGACAATGGCGGCATTCTTTAGTACCATGTACCATGCGTCATTCTAGTCACCAGGCCAAAAAGACTAAAACATGTTGGATTCCATTAGAGTAACCACAGGATCAGCAACTCCTTGTTAATGAGTATTATTTTGTATTATTTTTCAATGAACACACTTTTATGTTGCCACAATTTGAAGTTAACTGTTCTTTACAATTGAAAACCAAAGTGCATTGTATGCCCTTTGGCCAGTCTTGTATGTGCCTTGATCCAATGCTTATTGTATTTAGCTTTTTAAGAAACCAGTGACTTTTTTTCATACACACTTGAATATGAAAGATATTGGTCATATTACAGAATAAAAGTGGTCAAAAATAGAATTGCTCTTTCTTACCTCACCAATTGCTATTACTTTCCCATCATGCTTCGGTGTGATTGCTCAGTTTAGATTTTGCCACTCAAGAGAATTGTGTCTTTGTACAAATGTTAACCCTCCTGGAGTAAAGAAAAGGCTACGGGCGGCTTCTTTTATTCACTCATATCTCAAATGACTGGGCACACAATCTGAAAATGCTGGGGGATGAAAACGTAACCTACTACAAACGTATCCTTCACAAATCTGAACTCGGAGGCTGTAGCTCATAGCCTTAAATCCACGACCCCCCTTTCAAGACACAGTAAACTCTTAAACGATAAGTCAGATACTGTTCTTGAAACCCAGTTTTCCACTCCACGAGCAGTCTGCAGAACAACATCTGCTTGGGGCTGCTGTTGTTCTTTTTCGAGCAGTGAAGCCATGTGTGACTTATCCAATTGGCCAGAGAAAGAAATATCGCAGTAGTGAAGGAGAATGGCTGTGGAGAGGTTGGACTCGAGGGTTTGATGAACCTCCCAGGCACCAGGGCAACAGAAAACTAATGATGAGCCACCATATGGAGGGTGGTGGAGGCAGACCCTGCTGGGGATGCCCGTCCCTGCAGAGGACAGAGTATATATACGCTGCTCTGGGCTCCAGCCGGCACACTTAATGACGTGGTTGCAGCTCACTCAGGAAAAAAGGTACACATGCAAAAACCAGTAAAATAGCCTCTCAACCCATTTTACAAACACATACCAAGAGAATATCTTGTGAAAGCTGAGATAAAGGTAATGTAGTTCACACAACACTCTCGAACACTCTTGACTGTACTCCTACACAGAAGCACATAAAAGTATTCCAGTATGGATCATCGCATACCCAGTTTCACATGCCCGCAAGTTCTTAACACAGCCAAAGCTTTAATTACAGTAAGGGCAGCCACTAAAAGCTGCACAAGTGATCCAAACCTTAAGTATACACTAACCCTGCTCCGAGCACTAAATATATCATCACATTAACTGGGAATCAAGTAAACAGAAGGCTTAGTTTTAGAATATGGAATAGTAATACTTTACATATGAACCCAGTCCGGTTTTTTGTTTTGTTTTTTTTTTTCCTGGTCTTTGACTGATCAGATTTAATTTTATTTGATTAAAGTATCTTGGGGAGGAGGAGGGAACTTTATTGCACTGAAGAAAGCAAAGCATCCTCATCTGAGATAAAATTAATTCCACCTTTTATGGTAGCGTTCTACAGAAACATAAAAGAAATGATAGAATGTGCTGCAGCTTGCTTTTAGGCAAATTAAACCAAACAAAAGGCTGCAGAGTTTCCTTTCTGATATTGTTGATCGGGCTCAAAATGTGTGAGCTGAGACCTCTGCAGGCTTCACACCATCAGCTTCTTTGATGAATTAAGGTGACTCTGTGAATGTTGACAAAAGGGGAAACGCGTTCCATTTCTTGGACACAATGTCTGTGTGTCCTGTAAGAAATAATGTTTCCAGTATTATTTTTGAAACACACTGCATCATTTCGTTCTCACTCATTTCTTAGAATGAAGCAACTATTTTTCTACGTTGTTCGTGGGCTTTTGGCTTCAGTTAATTGCTCACTTGGGATTGTGTTGATTCAAGTATGCTGACCACTTCTGAAGCCCTGAGAGCGAGCAAGCTGCTCTCACATAATCTCTCACCTGTGTGATAAATTATAGTTTAGCCAAATGCTGAAAGGAGAGTGCTTTTGTTGTGACTTTCACTGAAAGTAATACATTAAACAACAGCTTTGTGCATCTCGGCTGACCCAAGTATGCAGCATATAAATTGATGAACCAGACTGCTGACGACCCCATGTGACCTCACTCATCACTCGTGACCCTTGACCCTTCAGTCCTTTTACACAATTCTTTAATCACTCTCATGTTGTCACTGGGGGTCAGACAAGTCTTTAAACAACCCAACAGGCTACAAGCATTAGTCTCCTGTGTGACACACACAGAACCAAATTATGTTTGTCTTTTATGAAAGCGTCAGATGAAAACTAATGGGGGCAGCTGCACTGTCTGCCCCCGGCTGCTGTCATTCCTATTGTAATGTACTGGTCAGGCAGCCGGTCACATTTGCATTCCTATAGATGCTCGTATCAAAGCACTCCTGGATGACCTCACTGTGGCCACTGGCCAGGCATGGCTCTTCTCCGTCAGCACCATTAGCAGGATAAAAAAAAAAAAAAATGATTATAGGTCAGAGAAGTCAAGTCACACTCGGGTCAAGGATCTCAAGAGATGAAAAACGGATGCATATCAGTGCCTCACAAAATCTAACCAGTCATCAGAGACCCTGATGGGCAACCTGTCCAGCATAAAGACACTCAGTAGAAGCCCTATGGAATTCATTAATGAGCATTCAGGGTGGGAACAGCAGATATTATGGAGAAAAACACTTTGAAGAAAAGGTCAGACGTTTAGCTAATGGCTTAATTGCCTTCAGAAACGTATCAGAGGCTCATAGCATAAGGTTAAGCCAATGAGTTGATACACAGAGTAGCAATTTGAGTTTCTTCTTTGAAATTCTTAGGTGAGATGGTTTATCAACTTGATTAGGCATGCTAGACTGCAGCGCAATTAGTCATGATGTGGAGGCAAAGGGGATGTTTTACAAAATCTAATTCTATTGGATGTCTTGTTCTCAAAGCTCAATGCTGTGCAAAAAAGAGCCATTATTTCCGAGCTCTTGTTAAAAAAAAAAAAAAAAGTTTGCTTCATCAACACACAGGTGTGCATGCCAGAAACAACCACACACTCAAAACATTAATAAAAGGGGAGCTTGCTGTTCCCTTTTTCTCACATCCTGTTGAACACAGCTTGCACATCAAACAGGCCCACAATTTAATGGCCTCTAAATGCTGAACCAAGCAGTGCTGAGGTCAAACGCCAAGCCAAGGCTCAGGGCCTCCCACAAAGTCTGCATATTTGCTAGTGTGTATAGTTTGCATACACTGTGTGTTGGTGGGTGTGTGTCAATGTGTACAGTAACAAAAGGGAGGAAGGAGAAAAAAAAAAAAGATAAATATATAACTGGCAAAATTGCTCTTTATGTTTATCTTTCGGCCATTAATTATCATAGATTTAAATCTTTTGGGCTTATTGTGTTGTTTGCTACATAAAAAAAAAAAACATGCTTGTGAATGTTTCGTGCCAAGACACATGCTTGGTGTGCTGGCAACTTTAAATGTGGGGCAGCTCCTCAGACATATGAATTTTGACAGCCATTTTACTATTCCTGTACACTTCTGAGTGAACTTCACAGAGGTCTGCACGTGTGAGGGTGTTTAGTGTATCCATGTGCAATTATGGATTTCATAGTTAGGTTTTCTTGTGCATTGATGTGAACCACTGCACATTGTCCGCATATATAATTAACACAAACAGATAATTATACTGATTGATATGCAGGCAAGCCAAAAGTCTCCGTCTCCCCTCCCTTCGTGCAGCTATCCCAGGACTGTCATGTGACGTTAGTCACTCTCAGTCACAAGCACAGTCTGTTCTAACTGTAAAAGACAGCAGAGGCGAAAAAAGTGTGTCTAGTGAGAGATGTGTCATTTTGAGTGATGCTTTCCTCTGTTTGAGGGGGGGGTTGTGCTCTCCCCTCTGTCTCTGACACCCCCAACCACAGGGCCAGGACCCTCTCCATCTCCTCGCATTACTCAGTGACCTGAAACCAGGGGGACCAAAAAAAAAAAGGGTGTTGGGGGGGAATCTAACCAGCTCCTCCATCTTCTTAATGAATCCAATTTTTTGCCTGAGAGCACAAGGGGTGCACATACATCCATGGCAACTCTAAATTATCTGACATTAATACAAATTAACAGGAGCCAACACCATCAAGACTGTGCCAACCCACATGGCAGATAGTGACAATGCATCTATATCAGTGTATGAAGGCAGCAACTATTTCTACAGCCCAAAACACAGATTCAATGCTCTCATTTAAAACGGGCTACAGCCAAAACAAAAGCGGAGGGCTTGATTGGTGTCTGTGCCATTACACTATGAATTATACACAATATGTTATGAAAATATCTATATAATTGACTCTGCTCTATGGCAGCCATTAATTCCTGTCCTCCATTAAGAGGTTTAAATGATCTTGTAAGAGGCCATACATCTCCCGCTGCCCTTTATGAGATCAACACCACGTCCCCCTCAGAACTTAATCGACCCTCAGTCCCATTTGTCCACCAAGTCTGATGCACGGGAATAATTATTACATCCCTGAAGGTTCTGAGGGGTCCAACTTGTCCATTACCCCCAGCAGACCTGCTGCTCAGCGGTGGGAAGCCGGAGCTCTTCTTCGATCCATTCTCTTCTCTCATTTATGTTAAGCCAGCTTTAAATGTCAGTACAGTATTTGCATGCCAGTGTGGCTCTGTCTGTAGCTCATTATTTTCAGATGTTGACAGCCTAATTGCATGCAAGTTTAGCCCACTTTGCTAACCTAATGGTTGCTACAGCCGAGCCATACTGAACAGCAAGGCAAAGTTTAAGCTTTTTTTTTGTCTGCAGCTGTTTGATCCACTTTAGCCATCAGAGGGGAAAACACAGAAAATTGCAGGAAAGCTTGAATAATCAGCTCCTCAGAAATTATAGGAAACATTGGATGTTGGAATCAGTGCTATACCAGGATGAGTATATATTACATGCTGAAGCATCGATTCTGCTGCTCACAAACCTTGTTTTGGTCTCACAAGGTGTTTTGAGGATGAAGTCTGAGCAAGCCCACCTCAGCAGGTCTGATATTACCCTTTTGATTGTGTGACCTTCAGGTAAGAGCTCAGTCCATCTCTCAGCAGAAGTCGATCACACCCCTCATTCACTCAGACAGCCACCGACACACCACAGCTGGGGCTAACACATAGATCTGCGCCCAACGGAAGCAATGTTTTGGTGCTTCTCCAAGAGAGGCACAATTCAGCAATGTCAGCACTTTTTAGGATTGTAAATACGGCCTGTCATCATTCATCAGGGCACCAGAAGGAGAGCGTAGACACCTCAAGGCCTCATTATTTTGCTGTACTCAACCACCTTGACACAAGATCACTGCAGTGCAGCAAAGGAGCAACATCCCTGAACCAGAGTGGGCTGACTAAAGGTTACGACCATCTCCTCTGGACTCCTGTGCACTCACATAGTTTCAGTCAGTTCCCGCACTCTTGGAGACGGAGTTGTTGGAGTTGACATCAGAGAGTTTAAACAAGTGAACGCACCAAGCGGGCTATCTCACATTTTCAGGAGTGTGTAAAAGTGACAGCAGTGTCATCCTGTAACTATGCAAGTTCTACGCACAACGCTGCAGTGGGTTGAAAGACTGCAGTGAGAGCAGCATCCAAACACAATCAAACACAGGAGAAGAAAAAAAAAAAAAAAAAAAAAAGTTGAGGGGGAAAAGTTTGGGGGAGAAGCCACCAGTGGGCAGGGTGGTGGGATGTGGAATTAATTAAAAGCTGCTGTCACTGTGGTGCGCTGGTGACACGCAGCCACGCGATTACGAAGATCTCTGTGTGAGAAGAATCTGACCCCCCCCCCCGACCCAACTCATTTCCTCCCCACTGAGGGGGGAGCAAAATGGGACCGTCTGTTGTATGAAATACCAAGAAAGAGAGAAACCATTTTTCAGTCAGGGGAATTTGAGAATCCAAAAAGGGAGGAAATAACAGAGGATGGCAGGGAAGGAAGAGGAGAATTTCTTTTGTTAGGGAGTAAAGGATTCTGCTGAATCTCTTCCTATTGAGTGATGGACTGGGCTGTTGAGAGAGGGAGGTCAAAGGATCTAAGCCACTGTAATCCTAAGCTTGCAACTGCTTAAAACCTGCTCAAGTTAACAGGGTGACGTGTGTGTCTATAGACACTGTCGCAGTCGTCCAGCTTAAACCAACATCTGGATATGTTACCATTTACTATTTCTTGGGATGTTCAATAATCCATTTCTTGTAAACAATAAGCTGCAGCAATTAGCAGATTAAAAGAAAATGCAAGGACGCAACAAGACTTCATTTAAAGATTTAAAAAAAAAAATGAAAGAACAAGGTGAAGAAGGGGTTTTTTCCCCAATTGATAAACACTTGATAAAAAAATTTTAATTACTTGGAAAAAATGCCAAATACTCTTTTGCTCCAAAATCTCAAATCTCGGGACTTTCTTATTTTTGCCATTTTCTGCTAAAGTAGGACCAAAGGTCAGCATAATAATTACATTCCTACATTTATGCACAGTATAAAGCAGCTACATGTTTTATCTTATGCATTCCTTCTGAAGTCATTCAACCACGAGAATGACATTTCATTAGAAGATCAAATGGTTGTTTCATTTTTAGGACTGATTTTTCAGCTGCGATTCACCGATCTGTCAAACTGTTTCATGTTAGTTTAGCGTCAGAGGGTTGAACATACAGGTTTTACAAAAAAAAAAATAAATAAATACTTTGTTCTCATACACAGAGGTGGAGCAGCCAGATTTATCTTCTAGCATTTACCACCGCATCTCTTTGAGAGTTTAATTCTGTGAATGCAATTTACATTCAAATGGAACCTAAAATAAAAATGTCTTGGTTACTTTTGAAAGAGTTCACACTTGTTCATAGTGTTGTCAGAGTGAGATGTACAGCAACCAGGTTGGAGTGCTAAAGGTTACACCAAAGCCTCAGATGCCTTTAACAACAAATCTTATTAAAGGTGATATCTGTGGTGAAAACAGGATACTGTAGATGGGGGGGGGGAGAAAGCAATTGTGCTTATTCTTTCACACTTCAGCCTTCCTGTAAAAGGCAGATAGATCTGAAAACAGTCAGGAGTTTGGAAGCGAGACTGTGTGTGCTTCTTTGATCTCAATTTGGTAGCTGTTTAATCAGGAAAAAAAAAAATAATCACACTCACTTAATGGTATCTTCGCCTTCCCCTCACTTCTAAAGCCGCCCCCCCACACTCACCACCTAACAAACCAAAGACTGTGAGCACCTCACAAATTAAAGCTCTTCAGGAGTCAGATGAAAATTTAATACAACCAGGAGCATTAAGGCTACTAATTATTCATCTCCTTTAATATGCAGACATTTCATTTAAACAAAAACTTAGGCAGAAGAGGAAAGTTTCCAGTTTCAGAAAACACTGCTGGGAATGCTGGCAGGCCCATTTTTCATTTTCTAATTATACTGGATTATTATTAGCTAGAGACACAACCTGACGAAGACCACATACATTGATGGAATGAATGCACTAATGAAAGAAAGAGATGCCAGGAAATTATTGTTGAGCAGATGTTATTATGAAAGGACTCCAAGCTCCATGTTGGGCTCTACATAAAAGAGTTTTTTTTTTTTGTTTTTGTTTTTTTTTTTGCTGGAAAAAACACACACACAAAATTACTGAAGTAATGGAAGAATTTATCATGTTATTCTTTAATGTGACAATGCTGAGCTTGAGGGAGACACATTCTTTATACATACATCTGTCTACCACATATTTCCTCTGTTTCAGGCCAGCAGCATACGGCCAGACTGGTGCTAATGTGACAAGGGTGATGGCTTTTGTGTAAAGTCACCAGAAGTTGTCAATGGCACCACGAGCTCGGTCATTAATCAACCAGCCGCCTGGATGTGAGTATACATGACACGAGGGCAGAGTGGCAATGGAAGGGGGTTGAGCCCTGTACATGGACTCTTGCCCCGGGAGCCCCGATGGACTTGAATGAAGAGGTCCCACCCATTCATAGTTACCAGGTCACTAATCAAATTATGTTGATGACCGAGGACGGCACACAGGACAAATGAATTCATCCCTCACCTCTATTATCTCCGTACGGGGGGCATCACCGGGGTCTGGGATAAATAAGTAACACCCCTTTTCTTCTCAATTTATTTGAATCCCTCCAAATGAATAGCGTGCCTTGTGAGGGAGGCATGAATTAAACACAACGAGAGGCAGTAATTTGGAACCTCTGATGACAAAGTTGTCACTGCAAGAAAGAAAAAAAAAAAAAACTATGCAAATGCAAATTGGCAGTATGAGCCAGATGGTCATAGTTTTGGGGAAATTCACTTAGTCAGGCATAAATAATGTCTTCCATTATATATGTGGCCACTGCGTTATTGGAAAGCACATGAAAAAAGGGGATGCTGAGGTGAGATCTGCCCATCCATCACTGGAACCGATCATTTGGTTACATGTCCCCCAGGTGAATAAACACAACAGCCCTCGCACTATGTGTCAGAAAGGACTGTGTGCACGTCGACACTCACATATGTGTGTGTCATTCATGCCAATGCAACAGTCCCAAAGTGCGGTGCATTTGCTGTGTAGCATTTTAATTAATCCTGAGATGACAGAGTGGCTGTGGCTGGCTGTGTGTGTCTTAAGGGCTGAGGTGAGAGGGTAGTGAGGAGAGAGGAACATGACAGTGGGGTTAATGCCAAACCCACCCAAAGGAACAACACGGCGAGCAGCAGGTCCTCTCTTGGACAGGTGCTCCTTCTGGGGTCACCCGCCAACTCCCAAACCACACAAAGACACCGTCTGTCACCGCGAGCTCGACCCACATGGCCGCAAAAAACAAGGCTGGAGTTGACTCTGGTAAATGTTATGAATTTTTAATGAGTACAATAAAACCCACACATTCACATATATTTCAAGCTCTTTTATTAAACGTAAGAAATGTACCAGTGGGTGGTTTGCTTAGATTGGCTGTTTGTTCCTCTGGCTCCTGGTCTTGTACTGTGGTGCAGTTCATTTGAGCAGCTTTAATGTGTATTTGACAGAGCGTAGAAGATGTATTATCACCATTGGTTTCTTTGCTTTGTGAAATTTGTCATTTCAATGACCATTCTTTCACACAAACTGTGATTTGAATATAAATTTGCTCATACATTTACACCATCTAAAGGAATCCTTGAGAAATGCAAATTTTCCTTGAGAATGATTAATTGAAACCTTTAATGTGGCGGACATTTTTTCGTGCCCTGCGGTGGGCCGGGGTGGGTGGATGCACACATCGGCGGTGAAACTGTGGGTTGACTGGTCCACGCTTAATCATGCCTGGCCACAATACTACACACTGTGAAGGTGAACAGTCTGACCACATCCCAATGAGAAAAGTGAATTTCTCAGTCAAAATGAGAATCACTTTGATCACTAAGTAAATCAGTGAATAGATGTGCAGGAATTTGGCTTCGGGACAAATTTGTCCTTGTGGAGAAATGAGAAATTACAGCAAATTTACAGCACGACAAACACACTGTGTAAAGTCCACAGGACCTCATCCACTGTGGACTTAGGCACACTAATATTAACCTTACACTCAAGCGTATCTGCACTTTCCTAATGCCCGATCTGCCCAGCGCTGGTATATTTACAACTGAGCGCTCCAACGCTGCTGCCATTTAAATACATTGGGCAGCGAAATGTATAACATCAACCTGCAGCCCTCAAGGCTGTGGTCTGTCCGGCTTTCAGTCTCCAATAGAAATATACGTAGGCCATGTGCAATGATGCCAGATATTATAGAAGAAAAATACATCAAAGTTATAGGCCAGTGGGCAACTTTCCCAGAGGCTGTCTATCAGCAGTCCAAAGGGCTGAAGTATTGACTGAACACTTGACAAAGACAACAGGCTTTGTTGGATGGTTGTCATTTAGGAGACAGCAATTAGCAGATTTTATAGCAGATCCCAGGAGCTGCTGAAAAGGAGCACAATTCCTCACCTGGCTGTCGCGAAATGAGCACAACAAGGACGAACAAATCTTTTATTATGAGGCTCAAGTGCTTACGTTTACAATACGGTGAGAGAGTCTCTTCCACACTACCAGCACATGATCATGGCGGTATTGTAAGCACAGTGAGAGAAAAAGCAAATGATAGATGGAGAGGAGATTTGACAGGGAAAGAAATGAATTGTCAGGAAGGAAATGGACACACTGACTTACACTACACAGTAAATCCAAAGAGGCTAATTTGTGCATAAGTGGTATGGGACGCAGGGATTTGAGTAAAATCATTTAATTGCATTTCATCCAATTGTGCAAGTGAAAATTGCATTTATTTCCTATAAACATCCATAAAAAATAAAATAAATAAAAACAGACTAGCTCACAGCGCATATAAACAACTTACTTGGACTCAACATGAGAAAAAGCTACCAGACATGAGCATCTTGTCGTTACGGCTTCTTTTTTTGAGTCGGCCAATAAGTAATCAAACGTATTTCAACAAGTCTTAAAGTCTTAAGTGTGGTTATGCTGATGTGGAAGATTATGTGAAAAGGAGGCAGGTTTTATTTTTCCACATTTACTCAAAGACAAATGGGCAAATTATAGTATGCAAACAGTTAAGTCATTAAGACAGTTATTGGTCATATTATCACACACTTCCCAATTTAAATATTTTCAGATCAAAATGATGATTCTGAGTCTGACCATAAATAGCTGACTGTCCTCGCTAACAGCATGCAAAGAATAAAAGGACAGTAAAAAAAAAATTCAGTGAAGATCTGAGTATTAGAATAGAGACAGTTTATCTCTTCAACTGTGTACAGCCTCCCTTCCTGACTCCACCTGTCAAGAAGAGAGACTATCTAAAGTGACGTTTGTGTAAATGCATTCTGCGTGGGTGTGCTTGTGTGAAAAACAATGAGCACACACTCAGCTCAGAGAGAAAGGATGACCAAAGATGTTAACATATGAGCAGTCACGGCAACCATGACATACAGGAAGGTAAAAGAATAATATGGATGTTGTTACAAATATACACCCCACTGGCAGGAAAATGGCATATTGATTTGCACCTTTGAAAGTGAACATGCCCGGTGAGCAAAGAGTGACACGTTAAATGGAGGCATGATGGAGACGAGACCACACGTCCCTGGTGACGGTCATTCTGGCTCCACCCTGCAGCCATGCACACTTCAAAATGTTAAGCCGGTCATACATTAAACTCTGGGGGCTTATCTCACCACCAGGAGTTCGCCTAAATGGCAAGCTCCTAGCTAAGACTTCACTCTTTTATGCCTCCATTATTCCTACATGTTCTGACCTATTCAAGAAGCTGCTGAGATCAACTTTTACGGCAGTGAAAATAGGCCCATGTTAAGAGGAATAGTTGACCTTGTTTCTATGGATGACATTGTGCTTCATGAACGTATTCACTCATGATGCTCACAGTGACTGATTCATAATTCATCAAAATGATCTAAGAGCAATGAGACATCATTAGTAATTACTATATTCACTACTAAGGTGTGTTGTTATTTGAACATGAGTGATAAGTGTAGAACCAGCAGCAATAATTCACTCAATAAGAGCATTTTCAAGTTTAACATGATAAATTATTGCAAACATGGGGATTTCAAAATGTGTAGTTTGCTCATAATTTCTCATCCTACTCTTCAAAAAATATTTACAAATCATGCTGCAATATCTTATTTAGTAAGTAATAAAGGTTGCAAAATATCATTACCTGACATTTTACAGTTTGTAGGTGCGACAGCGCATTGCAAACAAATCTGAATAAACTGGTGATGAGAAGCTTATGATTGTTAGTATGGGTTAGTAAATTTGTATGGTGTTTCAAGGCTGTGTTGCTAATCTAAAATGTAAATTCCTTTCATGAAATCATCATTAGAACGGGGACCAGCAGAGGAACGAGTTATATAGTCACTCAGCTTAAGAAGATTGAATTTTCTCTCTGCTGACATCTTTATCAAATCCTTCCACCTTATGCATGTATTCCTATTTATGTATTATTCAACATGTGCTTTACGCTTTTTAGAAGATCATTATTATCATCATTGTTATTATTATCACAAATCAGGAAATATGACATTTATGACACTAATCAGCCAGAGAAATAATGGAGGAGTAACAAGTAGGAGTATAAAAAAACGGGATAATTTATGACATCAAACAGGCAGTACTCCCACATTCCATCTTCAGATGATATTTAATGCAGATTCCTTGGGCGGTCTTTATAATCCCATTACTGATGTGTGCCTTGTGATTTTGTGGGCAGTGAAAAAGTGAAAGTGAGGCTGTGTGGAAATGGACGTGAGAAAGCTCTAATTGTGTTAAGATAATGTACCTGATGAGGCCATTTCATAGTCTGGCTGCATGTTAACTGACAAGCTTCATTAGTCTCAGCCTCCAAAATGAGACTCAAACTGCACAGCCAAACGGTTATCAAGTGCTAAGAGCCGTGCCGGGACCTGTGCCACACATCATAAAGCTCAGATATTAATTGGTATCGGTTGTTCGGATTTTATTGGTTGATGCCTTTTTAATTGACACTTGCTATGACTTAGGAATTCACGAGGTACACTTCGCTACAGGAGGGCAAAAAAGACAAATTAAAGTCAATTAGTTGGAGCCAGACTGAAGGACGAGATGGCCATGAAGATGAGAAACAGCCAGACCGCGAGAGCTCAGGCTCAGACAGAAATTCAGGCTACAAGGAGACCCGGCGTCTGCCAATGTGAGATAAGGACAGCAGAGACTATGGCGCGCTGCCGCGTACTGTTGTTTTAGAGAAATGGCTAAGGTCAGAGCCGCAACAGGATCGGTTTTAAGAAAGAGGCCCTCTGATACGAGTAGAACAGGCAACTTTTGTTCTTTATTTACATTCTTCCTGGATTGGCTGGGATGAATTACGGAATCTATTTTGGTTAGCAGTGGGGTTGATGAGAAGGTGGGCCAAGATGCGAGTGAATCTTCAGATGCTTTGAGCCCCAAAAGTTGTAGTTAAAGAGTGTGCAAGCAGCGAGGAGTTCCTGCAAACATGGAAAACCAGGGCGAGAGTGTGCCTGGTCTCAGCATGAGCCTCAAGGTCAGCCGGAGCCAGAGTCGAGCTTTACAGGGGTTCCCTCTAACAAGTATGACTTTTCACATTTATAACATTTGACTGAGAGAAGCACGGATGCAGCCTGAAAGCTGTGATAGCAAATACCAAAATAAGAGACTGCACCAATTCAAAGATGAAATCTCTGACATTTGATGGGTTCAAGAAGCCTTAAATCACCTTTTAAACTAAAGAGTGCATTACTGTTCTAAAAGGTATTATGATCGCATCACTGTAGGACAAAATATCCTGAGAAATAAAGACTCAGTGACTGGCTACGCACATCAAACTCAGACTGACTATTGCATTACATAAATCTATATTTGCCTTTGTGACGAACATTTTTTTCAATAACATCATGAAATATTTTAAATAATCAATAAGTTGGCCTTTAGCAGAGATACGAGTGAATGATGACACAGTTTTCTCATTCCATCATCCAGCTACTGTCACTCAGGGATGAGTTTGGATTCTTAATGTGTTGTCAGTGCGGGGTTTTCACATAAACCACAGAGTCAAGTTAAATTAGGGAAATATGCAAAAATAAAAAAAAAATGTGGACATTTAGAATGAAAGTCAAAACCCCCGGCTGTGCTATCTGGCCTTAATCAATCACCGCCCTAATGAAAACTGCACCCAGTGGCTCTATATTGTTTGAAATGAAGGATGACAATTCAATACTTTGTCTGTTTCAGCTTCATCTCTGAGTCAGGGACAATTAAAATCAATCGGCATGACTTCACACAGCATAGACTCAAATGAGCAAAAGTTTTGACAGTGAGGATTCATTAAAAATAGTGACTAACAATTTAATAAGAGATGTTGAATTAATATAGTGGAAGGGGAATAGGTTGATGTATGAACCATGATATGTTTTTTTTTTTATATTCATGGTCATTATGGCACCCATCTTGCCATCTCGAAGATATTGAAAAGTCTTATCACAGGGCACATCGGTACTTCACATAGTTAAGTGCAATACCATATATCAAGTCTGGGTCCTTGCTTTAGCAGCCTGTGCTAAAATCTAATAATGTCGCTCCCTCCTCCCTCTCTTTCTTACCTTTCAAACCTATCTCTGCTGTTTTTATAGTTAAGAGCAACAATAACCATGAAATAAAGAAATGAAAAAGAAAAAAGAAAAAAAAAAAAGAATAATTTAAACAATATATTGTTTCCCTTTCCAGTCACACAATTAGTACAACTCTAGATGACGGCAAAGGGCATCATTCTCAGGGCCAGCATTCATATGCAGCTGCAAATCTGAGATCATTTACCATTTATCAGTATTTGAAGGCAACAACAACAACTGGGGAGAAGCTTCGTTCCAACAATTTGCCTCATAAAATGTTTAATTATGTTTTTGTGAACCCTTTAGTAACTCATTTGTGATGCCAGTATTATTCACACACTTTGGCAATATTATAAAAACTCAAACATATTTTTGAAAAATCAAGATTTTTCTTATTAATAATTTGTTACCGGCTGAAATGAGCATAATAAAACTCAGGAGAGTGTGAGAGAGTTCGGGATCATTCTTGCATCATGAATTGAATGTGAGCATGTGAAGCAGGACTGATGTAGTGAAGTGGATGGGAGGATATCAAAAGCTGGCAGCTGCTGTTTGGCTTCAAACCAGCTCAGACAGTCGCAGGCTTCTGTCGCATCTGTTTCTGTCAGAAGTTCATAAAAAGCGAGACAAAGTCTGCAGCCACGCTCGAGCCTGTGTGAGGCTCTGCGCCAGCTTCGAGCTATATGCTGACACCAGCATGTTAACATGGTCACAATGGTGCTGATGCTTCGGTATAATGTTTACCACATACAGTGCAGCATCTTAGTCGGACCATCAGCGTCCTGATTTTTGCTGGTTAACAATTAAACAAAGTGCGGCTGAGCCGGATGAGACCATGAGCTGGTTTGCAGGTATTTTGTAAAAGACTCATTAAAAATCTCACCAAGAATCGAGTCATTACCATTCACCCATGATTGAATTGAATTTCACAGCAACCCAAGCAATTCTTATCTAGACATTTAATTAAAAACAAAAATATTAACCCTCATGCGAAGCAGGAAGGCATGTCAGAGAACAAGAGGTCGCACTTTCCAGGGAGCATGATTGTTTGCAAAACGTTTTCCCACCAGCCCATCCAGCAGTAGTTAGTAGATATTTCAGCCTGGATCAAAGTGGTGAGCCAACCTGCGCTGCCACAGAGCCACACAGCTTGCATGACTAACAACATACAGTGTGGTGGTGGTGTTTTTCCTGAGGGCAGCTTTTTCTGCAACTACAAAGACAGATGTGCCTTCCCTGTATGTTGCTGCATGTTCGCCTACATGACATCACCTTGTGAGCCAAGATTTTTAAAAAACACAGCATTGAATCATGGGGCCATTTTGTTTATATTAAGATACATAGTGGGATGTTTTGAAATGGTGCTTCATGCAGAACAAAGGTCACACTAGACGAGGGGCCCTGAGGATGAGGACCCAGAGCCCAGTGAGAGGAAAGACAATCCTGGTGTGCTTCAAGGAGTCATTAACCTTTTTCCAGCAGGAAAGGCCACGTGCTTTCTTCTTTCATTCCATTCACACACTTCATTAACAAGCTCCCTTTCACTGACTAATTCCCGTTTCAAATTTGGTCTTTGTTAATTAGAAGCAGGTTTAACCTCACAAAGAGCGTCTATTGTGTTTACTTTTAATAATATTGCCTCATGTAAATGAATTAGCATGAAAAACACACCGTCCACAATTCACGATGTATTGGCGAGAGATTGAGTGCGCATGCAAACACATTTGTGCTTTTTCAGTCAGAAATAAAAAATGCTGTCCTGCCTTGGATTTCTCTTCTGTTGGTGTTCCTAATTAACTCCAGTTTTCAGAGGGGATTTAAAATAGGCCAATGAAGAGACTTGCTAAAGGGAGGGGTATAGCGGCCTCCTCATCCAGTAAATTAACCTTGGCTGCTTTCTGCACCGGAAATGTAACAGGTTTGTAATCAATTTTGGCTCTGCAACACTATTTGAAGGCTTCAAGAAGAAAGACTCTCAACGTGAGTTATGCCTTGCTTGCACAGTAGCTGGACACTTATCTCTAAACCGCAAGACACTTTCCTCAGACAGTGTTATGACACAGATCCGTTGGTTGTATCCCCGGAGTCAGATGACCTGGTGGTCAAAACACAGCTTGCGAGCAGCCGGTATCAGAGGAAGCGATAACAATGAGAACAGCAACAACGTACAGTGTGTCCTATCTTAAGAGATGCCTGCAATGACTGAACCCCCATCAGGAGACAAAGCCCATTTATCTCCAGGCATTCATCATCAGTGAGGGGTCTCTGCTGCAGCTGCACCACCCTCTCTTCATTCTCTTACCCCGACTGCATCTGCAATGTCCATTTGCTTCAGCACACAAAGTTAACAATCATGTGACCAAACACAATCACATGCACGCTGCTCGTCACACTTGTGGTGCCGACTGCGGTCTCGTCTCTGTCCATTAAGTGCAGATTTAAGAGGACGGTATCCTTGAAAAGGCAGACTTTGAGGGTGCATATATAATACAGATTCAAGCAACAGGGGATTCAATTTCTGCCGTCTCTAATCGCCAAGGTGTAATTAACCAAGACAATTAATCTCCAATCTGGAAAATCTCCAGTCACGAGGTCAAGGAAGCATGTAACAGGCACAACTGTGAACTTGTTTAATTCTGCTGAAATATATTTACATTTAATGTCATTATTCTTTAGGCGTTAGGATCTAAAATGAACTTAAATTAAGAACACCCACCCAAGCACAGCAAACCATGAACTGCCACATCAACACACTGGAAATATCTACACCGTCAAACACGGTGATAATTTTCTGTTCAGACTATATGTTGACAGTAAGCTCACAGGGAACCAAATGAGCAACAACTGTACTGAGGCTGCACTGATGTGTATCCGGATGCCTTCGTGCATGTTTGTGTCCTACATGTCTGAACAAGTCATTGTTGTGATCACGTTTTCACTTTTATACCAACTCAGTTTCCCCCTGACACACACAAACACTGTTGGGAATACTTTATACTCCCACAGACACAGAAATGTATACAAAAAAAAGGTAATTATCTGGCCTTATTGTCCTACTAGTGCAGTCCTATAAAAAAGCAACAACAAACAGCAATTAAAGCACAAGAGTTGTTATAAATATAAAGAATACACAAGATGGAGCTCTTCTTGGAATGCACAGGCTAAATGCAAAGTACTTGGTTGTTTACAAGCATACAAAAGGTTGAGAGAATAATATATTAAACATAATTATGTTCTGCATGAGCAAAACATGAAAAATGTAATAAAATATGCAAAAAGCAATAAAATAATAAATACGCCAAAACAAGGTAGGTTCAAACATTGGTCCATTTTCATAACATTTGTTTATCTTGTTCCCTTCTTTGGTATAATTCTGGGGACACAGCATTGGCCCATTAACCCAGAGCTCCTCTACAAGCCCTGGACACACCAGAGGAATTATATACGTTTGTCAGGTCATCCACATGTAGGAGGAGAGATCATTCCCAAGCAAAGAGTGGGAGTGCAGGAGGTGAAGAAATGAATAGTAAAAACTAGCTTGGAAATACAAACAATTATTTTGAAATGTAAAAAAAAAAAAAAAAATCCATCTATTCCTATTTATTATGAAAAAATTATGTCAAGTCAAGTCAAGCTCCATTTAAAAATCTGTAAGTGAAAAACATTTGAGGTTTGTAAAAGATGAGCTGTTGACAAGGCTGAATTTATTTTAAGAGCAATAATTAATCTGGTCACTGGGCATGAAAACTGAAATCATTAAGAGCACAATAGCTTAAAAACTGGAGCAATTTGAAAATAATACTGCACAAACAAAGTGGCGTCCTCATCTTAATAAGCAAGATGAATTGTGTGTGTGTGTGTGTGTGTTTGAAAGCAACAGTCAGATTGAAGATAGGTTTAAAGACTGTGTACAGTAAGTTGAGAAGCATGCAGCCAGAAAAACATTTCCCAATTACCTTCTGTGCAGGGTTTTCATTAAGTACTTCCACATAAGAGTCTGACTGGCTGCTCTTTGTCTCCACAGCCGTCTGGAGCTAATCAAATTCACAGGCCGTCTCAGAAGCCATCTCAGCCTCCCATTATCATTAATCTGGATGGCCATCTCATCGGCACCGTGGTTAACGAACAATGTTAGGGCCAGAAATTCAATTTTCTACAGTTAGCAATTGAATTGGTGATCAATTGTTGCATTTCAGAGATGAAGGATTGTCAAAGCAGGGTCCTCCATTGTTCCATTATTGGAACACTCAGATGAGCTCCTGAATCCCATTAATAAAGCAGCAGTACAGCAGCTGTGCATCACGGCGCAGTGCGGCCGACGCCGGAGTTGGCCTTCGCTGTTATTTCCACCGTGGGAGAAAGGACAGGAATGACAAACCACAACTGCCTTCACAGAGATGAAACAGAGCAAACGTGCTGCCTACGGTTTGTGCTCAGCAAGGGAGGACGCCAACACCACACACATTGATTGAAATTATATCAGGTGGGGAATAAATGTTACCAAAATAAAATCTCTTGCTGTGGGAGGGAAGTAGAAGAAGGCATAAGATTTATGTTTATCATGCTGATTGGAGTTATTATCGGGAGGTAACAGGACACAAGAAGAACCTGTAATTGATTTTTTTTTTTTTTTTCTCCTGGAGTGCAATCATGAAACATGGTGACTGTTTCAGTTTCAGTCGTCCGATCACAGTACAGCTACAGATAAACCAACTTTGGTACTTCATTAATGTGCTGTGTAGATTTCTCGTGTTATTCCAATCAAAATTATATGGGGAAAAATACTTTTATCTATTCTGTGCTTTCCTTTCATCTTATTTTTGTTTATGTGCGTACAACGACAAAGGATGCGCGCAAGATATGAGAGACAATGAGATGAAAAGCACAAGAAATGCCAGAGACAGCAGTGATAAATTGAAAGATGTAGGTGTGCGACTTTATTTTGAATCCGCTTCATGCGGGAACAAGCACACATTCTATAAGTTCTGGGGTGTGACAAAAAGTAAAGCAGCCAACACTTTTTCCTGAGGAGCGCTGGTTGATGCAACTTAATTTATTACAGTTAAAGTACCGTCGCACGTGTATTACACATATGTTTTATTTTCAATATTTTGGCAGCGTTGTTTATCACAAAACTGGGCAAAAGTATATTAAAAAAAAAAAAAATTACCAGGTTTGAAAAGTTGCAAATGTGAGTTTTGAGTTTGACAGGATCCAGTAAGTGGGTCTGGTCTTGTGACCGGAGAGAACTGAATTGATGTGGTGCGTTACGGGAGCAGCAAGCCTTTTCTCAGTGCTGCATATGCTACACCGTCTGACTGCAGTGGGGTCTATTGAGACAGAGTGCCTGCCAGAAGAGCATAAGACTAATAGCATGCTGCCATTTCTGCTTATATTGTTACACCTGCCCCTAAGGATCGCCACGCTGCTTTGAAATTACACCACAAGATGTGCTGTTGCGACATTTTAGCACAGTATGCAGCACGAGCTGATACCGACAACAAGTCGTGTCGCCCCGTGACGCACTGTGGATGAATTATGAATAACTGGAAATGTGAGTCTCCCTAAACCTGAACCTCTTTTTACAATCAAACACAAACCTGAGATGTTTGAATAACCCTAACCCTTCTCCTCCACCTCGACGCTTCCACGGATGGCTGTGTAAAAATATACAATGCAAACCAAACCAACCAACTAAAGCATCAATTTTGCTGTGTGAATGAGAGTCGCAAGGACAACCACAAAAATGGCACACTTTGAGTGTTGTCACCCTCACAAAGACACAACACGTTGGAGCACGGAGATGTTAATTTATTTCATTTGATGATTAACACTGGCAGAAACTGAATGCCGACAAAGATGTAGAGCAGATAAACAAGACTTCACAGACAACTTGATTTCATCCTTACAGAAAGGCGACCAAAGAGAGAAGACCAGCACAGAGCCATGAAATCCAACAACACAATGTTCCCAACACTGATTTCCTTATACTACCCAATGACCTCCCACACCCTGAACCCTGCTTCCATTCAACTCCTCAACTGTCCTAAAGACGAGGGGGAGGGTAGATATGAAAGCACTTATTTGTTGGCCTTTGTGCAGTGAACTGCTCTGTCTGTGAGCGCGCTGGAGTTGCTCACCAGTCGCCCGCATGCTTGCAGTTGTTGGAACTCGTATCTTAGTAACAGCACAAGACGAGCAACATTTGCGGAGGGCCCTTACTGTAGAAATAGTAGAGGATGTCTGAGTCAGCAATCCGACCGGTTTGTCTAACGTGGAAAGAATTGAAATGTTACAGGAGCTACCAAA
Organism: Echeneis naucrates; assembly: GCF_900963305.1. Lineage (NCBI taxonomy): Eukaryota > Metazoa > Chordata > Actinopteri > Carangiformes > Echeneidae > Echeneis > Echeneis naucrates. Next base: position 3,737,942 of record NC_042525.1, read on the forward strand.
AACACGACATTTAGTACACAGGATGTGTTTGAAAGGTGCACCTTCCTGCTTTAGTTCTAGATGTGCATGCTACGTGAACAGAAAATGGTTGCACCACCTGGGTATCCGTTTCGTAAGTGTTCCCTTTATTGTACAGAATGGGAGACTGTCTTGTTTCGGTCCACCCATTTCCCGGGCTTTTGTTTCAAGTCAAGTTTTTCCACAAGGGAAATAAAAAGGTATGGATATAATAATATCCATATATGAAGGAAATATGAAAAACAGATGCGCCTGTCAACAAAAATTTTATACAGATCCCCCCCCCCCCCCCATTCTTGCAGCTACTTTTTTTGTTCTTTTTGGTCATAACTACATACTAATCAGAAGTTCCAGAGGAAAACAACTCGCAATCTCAATCAGAGGCAGGACAGGATGTCTGTTTCTGAACGGCCAAAAACGCAATTTACCTGAATCAGCGAAAGATGAAAGTCTTGTTCAACAAAAACAAAACGAGAGGGGGGAAAAAAAAAATTCCTGACAAAGATCTTGGGCGAGTATTAACATCTATAAACCCAAAACCAGGTTTGATTCCTGCAGAATGTGAACAGTTGCTGCTGGAGTTGGGCACAGCGAAGGGGAACAGAGGGGAGCAGATGTCATCAGGGTGGAGGGGGAGAGACAAGACAGTGGCGTCCCTTCTCCTACTCTGTTGGACATAGACTAAGCACCCCTTCGAGGACACTGTGAAGTGATCCTGATTATCTCAGTGGGCCTAATCCTCAGAGGCCAGCAGTGCCTGGCTGCCCCCCCCCCCCCCAATCCCCTCAAAAAAAAAAAAAAAAAAAAAAAGACTCACTTCAGTGGACAGAGAATCCTAGACACTGTGCCCCTAAACTGTGAAAACTCTCTGCACAATAGGGACCGAGGAGAGAAAGAGACCCCAAATCCACCGACTTCCCTCCTCCACCCCCTTCCTCACTCTGCAGCGTCACACTTGGGAAAGCAAAGGAGCGAAGCCTCATCCTAGGGAATCCTGCTCAATATCCTGGGATTAGCTGTGGCCCCTCTCAGCGGCCCTTCTCTCCCTCCCGCTAAGGCTAATTCAGACTGAATCGTCTGGCCGGGTTCATTGTAAGGAGGGAAAGGAAAAAAGAAAAAAAAAAAAAACACTGCACAAGAGAAACAATCAAATATACCAGGTTTTAATCTCTTATGAGCTCATATCTCAGTCTCCCCTGTCTGCACTCAACTGTCCCGTTGAGGGACAAAGCCTGGGAGTTTGTTAAATGCAACAGGCCACATCCAGGTACATGCAGTATAATCATTCAGGGCAATCAATGAGCAAGTCGAAGCTCAAATGCGTCTTTCAGGGTCGCATTGCTAAGCAATTTGAAATGATCCACACATTAATGTAGACGCTTTTTGTTTCGTTTAGTTTTTTGCATTTCCACGGTCCATATTCAGAGAGTGAAAATGATACACACACAGGTTCAGTTTGTTGGGTGTCCCTTCAGCCAAACATGCAATTGTTTCCCCAACAGAGGCTTTGAACAGGCGCTTTGAAGCATCCGTGGAAGCCATGGGATGTGAGTCCAGCTGTAAAAATATGAGTGCGCCTGGGACTGCCACCCATGCAGTGAGCATTGTGTGTCGGTGTCTATGTTTGTCTGTGAGTTACTCAAAAGCCTGATCCCATTGCTGCCTTCTCCGTGCTCCCCCCTCCTCTCTACTCCTTGCATACAGATATACATTCACTCTGTGAGGTCTAACATCAAGGACTCTAGACATCACTCGTGCTCATCTGGACACATTCAACGCTGTCACAAACTCGACGTGTCCCTTTTTATTTGGAGATCTGTGCTTCTGCCTCTGAAAGGGCACTCAAAGCAACAAGAACTCCAAAGAGATGAACACAATTGATAGCTTCTGAGCAGAAATCACATTACCCTTTATGCTCCATCCAATTTTATTTTGCCTCAAAGGACACTTCTTTGCCTCTTAGAATCACATTGCTCCTTTTTGAAATATCTGACACGTGCAGCATACAGTACAGGTGAGAGGATCAAACAACGGAACAGCTGTCCGTCAGATCCGATAGTTGCCTCCTGCCCATTTAGAGCTTATTAAAACAGACTTTACTGTAATGATCCATCAAGTGAAAGTTGAGTGGGTTCAGTTTGGCTGTCAGATCAGCTCCTCAGAGCGTGCAGCTTGGTTGTACAAGAACTGCATTTAAGGAAATCAGTGCTCGTCGGCGAGGCTGCTTTTGGTAGTGACCCAGCGTTCTTTTGTTCCATGAAAGGCTCGTCGACTTTGAGGCAAACACAAAACAAAGCTGTTAATTGGGGTTTTCCCAGGCATGTGGCCAGCAGACATTCTCAGTCTATATGTGGCACCTGCAAAAACTGTTTACTCATGTTGGCTTACATCCTGTTTTGCTGTTTGCCTGCCAGTCTCCTTCCTGTTACGGCAGTCAATGCAATGCTGGCATGTACCGGCTTCAAATCCAAAAACTTATAAATGTGAGCTGACAATCTGCTACCCATAAGATAAATCTGTAGACATGGGAAATGAGGGAGCAAAGGAAAAAGACAGCTTAGTAGAATGAAAGCAGCAGAGGTACAGGCCTCTGAAATGACTCTCAGAGAGAGAGGATTTTTGTACAGTGGCATGTATGCAAATCTGGCCATTGGGAATACACTCTGGCTCTGCTGTGCCCTATTCTGATGATGCAGTTCAAGGCAGTGGAGGAAGAAATTGAGTTTAGTCAGATAGAGGGGCTGAGTTAACATGTGGCCTGAAGGAAAGGAAGAAGTAGCCACCTCGGTCCCAAAGACAGAGTCACTTCAGTCCCACGGGTAGAGAGGCAAAGTCCTCAAGAACCCCAGTTAAAGTATAAGCCCCTCAGGAGATGGCGGTGTGGAGCTCAATGGCTCAGACCATAACGGGCCGGAGGTGGTGGGAGAACTGTTGTGTTTAAACATTGAAATATTTCAACTCCGAAGGGATCAAAGCATTTAAACAACTCTCATTCTTGTCGTTGCTAACAAGACTTTTCTAATGAGTGTCCGAGTCAAACCGTACTGCTCTGCAAAAGGCATCCAGCTCCCTCTGACCTGAATCTGAGGATTTTGTGAGGGCAAGACGCACGAGAAGAGACAGAGAGAGATAGGAGGCGAAAATTTCAGAAGAGCCAAGGAGGGGAGGGAGGGGGCTTGAGAAGAAAGGCCTAGAACTTCACTTCAAGCGAGTGTCTGAAATCCTCCCCATGGGTGTGGAGTTTTAACTCAGGACCAGCACATATTTAAGTGCAGTAAGGGGCTCCACAGTCTAGTCATTTCCTCTGTTTGATTCACTGGAAAGAAAGAATAGGAAATGGCTTTTCTCACAATGAAAAGTCTCCAGGATTTGAAAACAAGAGCCGACAATTTGAGAAAAAGTGTTGGCTCGGTAATGATGAACAAGATGTGACAGATTTATGGGAGAGGTATAAAAAGATCTGACAGCTTTTCCTCCTTTCCGTAACTTAATAAGTTAGCCTGGGCAGCAGCTTCACCAACTGAAAACACCAAGCAATTGTTAGATAATCACATAAAAATTATGATTCCACCAAGTGCGGGGAATTTTTCCTGGACTAATTGTAAGCCTGGCCTTCACATTACCACCTCCTCCAAAATGAAGAAACGTGCAGCTGACAGCTTGTGCGACTGACCAGTGATGAGGAGGCCTTTGTCGAGATCAGAGAACACCCCCTCTGAGCTGAGTAATCTCGATTTGGTTGATATAATTTACTTGTGTTGCGCTCCCTCTGATGAATTAGTGGACACCAACTGTCTCTGTGTCAGTGAAAATTATCCACCAGCCAATTACTCACAGTTCTGCTCCAATTCAACGCATCATCGCTGATTACGTTAACCATGAATTGAGAAACAGATGAGAAGATCATCTTCTTCGTGCAAATATTTTTAAAGAAAAACAAAAAAAATGGGGCTCTCTCTCTCTCTCTCTCTCTCTCTCTCCAGAGTCAGCAGACGGAGGAATGTAGATCTAAAACTCTTGTGGTAATAGTGAAGTTTAGAATGAGCGGTTAGTGTTAACAGCAGGGAGACGCAGCGTCTCTTAAATTGCTAACACTACAGCAGTGGTTCCAAGTTTTTATCAACTCTAGAAAAACTGAAAAACCACAGAATGCCCACATCTGACCACATGACAATAGGGAGAGAAAATAATGCATGGGACACACCCCATAGATTGGAAACTGCAGGAGGGCTTTTTTTTTTTTTTTTTTGCATTACTGTGTTAAAATTGTGCGAAGAAAAAAGAAATTAAATCTATCTATGCCTTTCTTCGTCACACCCATGGGCAAGGCACAGCTTGGCATAAATGGTGAGGCTTTACCACAAATGAACAATCGACTGTCCAATTTTTCTGTGTCACCAGACGAAAGAACCTTTCAAACCCGCTGAAAAATGTATTTTCATTCCAGTCCTCAATGTGTTTCAAGAAGAAACTTTAAGCCAGAAAAATGACCCAGACTACAAGCCTTGTGAAGACGATATTAACTGAGGAATTACTCGATGATCGAGGTTAGTGTTTCAGGTGAGGGAGTGAACTGAGACAACCCAGAATGCAGCAGAGCAGTCCAGAGTCTCTTTACGCTTGTAATGTGTGATTAAAATAAATCCACGGCGGTTTTAATTTGTGCCATGGGTGCCAAATGATTTACCAATGTGCCACACACTTGCAATATTTTCAGCATGAGGGCAATATTTAGAGGTGGAAACACCTCAGCGGAAGCAGGCTCTTGAGAAAAGAAACATCCCTATTTCTCAGCCTCTCAAAAAGCTATCTTATTATGATGATACGGCGGTTGATGTCTTGCCGCACCACAGCCACGCCTGCCACAAAGATTAAAAGAAGATTTACTAGTCTTTCGTGTCATGTTACTTAAAGGCTACATTGGTGCTGGTTGTCTGCCTCGACTCAACCCAGGCATTCACACCAAGACTGTGGTTCCGCTTTATGGTTTGTACGAAGGCAGACGACCAAAACAACTCGGCCTGTTTCTCGCTATGAAAAAGGCCAGAATGTGAAAAGCAAAAAGATGTGCTTGCTGGAAAGCGTGTGATTTATTCATGGCCTTTAGATTCACCCTTTCTGATGCTGGATCATGTGAAGCCGAGCATTAACATCACATGTTCAGGTGCTTTTATGGGCCTTCATCCATTACTCCTGATTTGCATTCCTAAGCTAACGCAGTGCAGTAACCAGAGCTGGAGAGCCTGGGAGCCTATTCCCAAGCAGCAAAAAATAAACACAGGAAGGGGTTAATAAACATACAGCGGCGAGGACCTACGTGTTTGTGCCAGTTCACTTAGCACTGGTGTCAAACTCCTCATCAAGACTTTTCCTGAATGTGTAAAAGTCCTTTGATAATACAAACATGAGTCATTCTGCAGCTGGGTGCTAAAATGGATAAAGTGAAAACATTGTAAATGAATAAAATATGATTAACGGAAAAGAGAGAATTCACATTTTAGCACCCAGTCTGTGCTGAATTCTTACAGCACTTCCATTTATAAAACTTCTCCACTTCCTTGGGTTTCTACTGGGCAGGTAATATTATATTTCAGATGTGTATGAGGCCCATTTATGCATGTTTACTTATAAGAAACACTGGGGAGTAGGTGTTTTGTGAGCATGAGTGTGGGTGGGGAAGCATCAAAAAGGCCAAATGAAGCACTTCCAGTACCACTGAGAGATTAGATGGCAGACTCTAGCTTCAAGATATCACTATTGATTTCCCTTTCTTTCTCCAATTTCTCACTCTGTGGAAAAATAACTTCATTACTGTTCTAACTGAGTCATCGCTGCACAAAGAGAAAGAAGCCATACATTTCCAAAGCAACCCATCTGAAAAAAAAAAAAAAAAAAAAGCCTTTCCACATGACGTACAGCGGCATCTAACCAATAACAGCAATGCAGCACTTTGTTATGTGACTGGGCCGACGCGTGTACACATATTCAAAAGAAAGCGGTTTATGAACAATATGCTCATTATAATACCATCATTACCATCGAGGAGAAAATTGCACTTTCACACGTCTAACAGCTGTATTCTGGGTTTTTTTTTTTTATTCTTATTTTTGCTCCATTCATTTTTGATGCCAACCTTGGATTGGATTTAAACTTCTTATCAGGAAAATTTAGTTAGAGCTCATTATTTAAAAAGTGAAATTCATGGCTGATTACTTGGCCTTCATCTTGGCCCATTTGTCCTGAACCATCGTGGATGTCTGTGCTTAGTAAGTACGCGATAACAGAAGGGAGAGCCAAGGGAAAGCCAGACAGTTCTGTTCCAACACTCACAAGTACATGCAGATTTAATATTTTATAGAAGAGAGTTCATGATTAATGGACGAATTTAGAAGAGTCATGAGGAGGGACATTTAAATTGTTCTCTGTCTCAAAGCAGAGTCACCTTCTCTAACAAGCTTCTCCCCTCCCTCCATTATATAAGCTTTACATAACACGAGCTTTAGTGTTTGGAGATGTTTTTTTTTTTTTCCCCCTGAGGATTCTGATAAATCAAATGTGACAGCCTGGAGAGAAAATAAGGAAAAAACTGTCATCTAATTCAGTTATTCAGTTCTGCAACAGCATAGCTTCTTTAACACTCATATCCAGCAAATCTTCGAAGACAAAGTGGGTGAGACTCAGAAAATAGGACCATCAAAGATACCGTCTCAAATTTTCAACATCCAAACAGAATTTGCGGCAGGCTGTTTGAGGAAGTGCATCAGTCAGCTCCAATTATGGTCATTAATATTTTATGTCAGAAACTTCATAGGTTGTCTGCTCCAAATTTTTCAGAACTGCAAGATCATGATTTAATTATCATGAAAGTTTACTTTATCATTAGATAACAGCGGCAAAGAAATTGAGTTTTGCTGAAAGTTTAAAGATTTTGCTAATATCGGTAATTTGATGAAAATTGTGTGTTTTTGCCTGAAATTGTGGTGTTAATATGCCGAAATAGGAGGAAATGAATTGTGCCTATTGTAAAATGTAAAATCTAAAGCTGCTTAAGTTTTGTGGGTTGAAATTTAACAGTAAGCCACAAAATATCTGACCTTTCAGACAAAAGAGCCGCCAAATGAGGGAGGTATGTGGTAGTGCTCTACCTGCTGATTGAAGCTGATGTTAGCATGGAGTCAGGTAATAGGATCGGACTGCCCGGGTATCGGAGTGCCTGCAGTTTTCCTCCAGGGATTGTCAACAAAAGGCCTCCTACAATTACGGTGCTGAGAGGCAAATGAGACAAGACACATTTCTGTCTCATTAACACCTGCTGTCTCTCACCTTTATTATCAAATGGGCCTTAAAACACTGTCTCCTGTTGCAGCAGCTTCCTCTCAAAGAAAAGAATTTCCCAAAAAAAAAAAAAAAAAAACCCAAAAGGACCGAGTCACTGCAGTTTCCAGACATTTCATGCTGGGCTGTGGTTTGAAATTCATAACACAGCACTGCCTAAGCTCATTGACAAGAGATCTTTCAGATGTCTGTAAACTTTCATTCTGTTCATTTAAGAAACAATGTCATACAAAGTCCAAGTCATTTTAAACATTTAATTGTTTCATTGTTTCAGAGACTCAATAGTAGATATGTTCAAGATTGGCAATGATTAATGTTTTTTTTATTTTATATATATATATATATGTACATGGTGACTAAAAAGAAAGCAACTTCTAGATATCTTGCTATATGTTAGTATACTGTACGTCGCATTTGAGAATTTTTCATTGTTTTGCAGTTTCGGGCAGTATAATTACAACTACTTTTTTTCCAAAATGCACAGTTTCAGTGTGATCATCATTTTGGCAAAAGGTTGATTTTGGCACTATTTAAAGTGGGCAGTGCAGTAGTATAATGAAAATAATGAGCTATTCAGTTATTTATAAAGAAATCTTGAATTAAAACATTTGAAGGTACTGCATTACTGCTTGTTTGTGGAAAAATAATCATTAGTTTTAGCTACAGCAACTGAGTAGACAGTACTGAACTATGCATTTGGTTGTAATATCGGTTCACTGTTCGGCGCTGGTGTCCTCTGGTCCAGGCAGCTGTATGACTGTAAAGATCTGTAAAACGGCCTTTGAGTATAGGCTTCCTGGGACGACTTTAATTTAATCAGGATGTAATGTATCACATCCTCTTTCATCTCATTTCTCTGAGTTATTTCTGAATTAAAACTTATCAAGTCCTCACCAGGTTTTCCCCTCCAGGAATCCACTGAGACATACTGTGCCAATCTAATAATGAGTAATGTAAAACAGAATTGATGCGATCCAATGGTGATCAACAACGGTTAACCACTTCCTGTGCTACTCCATTGCGGTGGCTAGAAATAGAGAATATTCACTGTGAGGTCATTGGCGGACACAGGAGTTACCCACCCTGTCAACAATTGTCTATTGAATTAACCTATGGTTCAATAAAGCACTGTTATTCCCCCTCAAATACTTATTATAAGTACGTCCCTCAAATAGAGATAGAGTCCCAGCTAATATAAAAGACCTTTTAGAAAGCTGGAAGCTTTGTAATGAAAACCTTGTGGAGCTGCATCAGTCAGGCAGGTCAATGAGGCCTGTCTCAAGTCATTACCCAATAAGAGCAAGATGTGTCAGAGTTCAATGTGTCTGGCTCAGACTTATCCTTTGTCCCCCGAGCAGAGGGAAAAGGCTTGGATAAGAATGAGTTTAAACTCGGTACAAAAAAAATCAGCTAATAAGCTCGGATGAAGCAATTTTAGTTTCAATTTAATTTCACTGTAAAGCTGAATTAATGTTCTATCTTATCTGATGAATAAAGTTAGCAAAAGGGCAGAAGTTCAATTTCAGGACGCCATGCTCATGAATGTTTCTGAGGCATTATGGCTACAGGCTACAGACATGCTGTGCCTCTGACACCACAGAGGAGGTGGCGCTTCATCATGTTAGACCGATTGCACCTTTTATTAGCAGCCAAAGTCACGCGTCATTGTCTGGTTTTAAATATTACGTTTACTGGTAGCTGGGCTGGTTTATCCACAGCTGTCAGAGTCCAGGTGTAGCAACATATTGCTTTGCACCATCAAATTCAGACATCAAACCATAACAAACGTTTTCAATCTAGCAGAATCTCCCAATTTATATTCCCCCGCTGGAGTTAGAACAGGGGAACCTGGAGGAACTTGAATTGTTTTTCAAAGATTAAACAAAAGAAACAACCAAAGAAAACAACTGCCAAAGACAACAATGCAACTTCAGTAATGACTTGGTAAGTGTTTCTGGAACCTGACCGTGTTCATACGGTATAAATGTAGCTGGCTTAGCTTCCAGGAACCAGAGCCAATGAGGGGATGTTTATAATTTTTTCCTGACTCCAATCGCTCCAAGAGTATTAATTCTTCTGTTGTGTGCTAAAGCAGTCTACAAAATTAATATGTGTAGGCCAGAAACGCATTCTGCTTAAGTAAGGGATTAAAGGTCAGAATCCTCTGTGCATGTAAATATAGCAATTGCGGATTAAATCAGTTTCTGGAGAGACTCAAGTAAGCAGAAAATGAGCACTCTCATCTGCACCTGCTGCAGGTCTTATAATCAAGGAGCAATCAGCATAAACTCTGCGTAGACCTGCCCCTCCCAGCTGTCAACACACCCATACCCGCCCGTCTGACAACTACAGAGCATGACAATAAACAATATATTTCCTTTTCATATAAAAATGATCACTTTCAAATATATTGATGGAGTTGGCGATTGGTGTTGATGCGGCCTCTGGCGGTCGAGTCCAAGTGAACGAGCTTCAAAACAGAATCTCTGCAGCCTGTAAAGAAGCTTCCCAACCATTCTCAGTTCATTCAATATTTTTACAAAAAAAAAAAAAAAAAAATATCCAATTACCTCCCACCATTAAGAAAGTAAATGAAGCTGAGCGTGGTATCCAGGAATAGAGGCTCAGAATTAAAGGGGATGTAACACCCCACTGACAGACTATGTTTCAAACTAAACTGGGTCACTGAGCTCGAATTCCTCAAAAGGTGAGATGGAAGCTCTTTGGAAGCAACATGCATTAAAAAAAAAAAAAAAAAAGGCCAGAACGAGCAAGATGGAGGAGGCTATAGGTGGAGGCGCAAAGCGTAAAGTTCACTAGCATCCGTTTTTGTGTCTAATGAGTCAGTGTACAGTACCTGCACAGAACCATGCATTAGGTTTACAAAAGAAAATCCCAATTGTGTCAATTAAAATCCTTGAGCAGATAACAAGTATCTGTAATTATCAAAGGAGACTGATAACAGCCATTTTTTATGACAGCTGAATCTAATAGTATCAAACATAATAATAAAGCAATTACAAAAAGCATGCCCTCACCTCAAGCATGACCAAAACAGGATTTTAGCTTGGCTGAAACAGAAAGCTAGTTTTACAACAAACTAACAAAACAAAAAAAACAAAAAAACAAAAAAAACAGGCAAGTCAGAGTGGAGAAAGATGAAAGATCTGAGATTCAGGGAGAGAAAATGAAAAGACTATTTTGTTCCAATATAGAGACAAGGTGGAGGCAGATGCAGAGGAGACGCGTACACTGTAAATGCACTTCTAAGAAAAGGAGGGAAATTAAGGTGTTGTAAAATTAATGCAAATTTATGCAGATTCCTTCTATCAGCCTGTACTGTGTTTTTTTCTAAACCTTTGGTCTTTTAAAACTGCAGGCGGACAAACAGCAAGCTGTTTAAAATTCATGAAACATTTATTTAATTCACCGGGCAGAGACCTTTCCTGACAACCTTTTACTTCTCCCACTAGAGCTCTGCTCGTCTGACATTCGTCAGGATCATATTGGACATGATGTATGTTTCATGACAGACTACTTTCCTCCATTATCCGCATCGCTCTCTTGGGTCTGCTTTGATCAAGGGGATAAGGATTCATATCACCCACATCACACAAACTTCCCACTAAACACTCTTGACGTGCCGTTTGTGATGAGCAAGACTGTGAATGAGTCAAACAGCCACACATGTGGAAAGCAACAAACGCACGAAAACGCACAAATCACTGGAACAGTTACGGTTACCCAAAAGGAAGTTAAAAAGAGAACAGCAAGCAGATATACTGAGGTGATATTCACCAGCAGACCAGTTTAAGAAATGGGCTTAGAGCCAAAAGGTAACTGGTTTGATCCCAGTCTGGAAGGATGAACCTAGCCAAGGATTAGCACTATTGTTCACTTAATCCCCAAAAGGCTCTGTGGTCAACCAGCGTTGTAGTTTTACCTCGCTGCTTCTAGGTGTGCAATTTGTGAGAGAGGAGACAGGTGTTTGTAAAAGAAGCATTAGTGCTCTACAATCCCCCCGAGGTTATGTACAAGGAAGAAAACTAAAGTTATATAGCAGTTAGAGTCTGTGTGTGTGTGTTATAGTCAAAAATCTAATGTTTTCATTTGAAACATATTTTATTCAACAATGTGTACTGTCTTCCCTTGTGATGCCATTCATGCCAGTCAGGGAGTGTAAGCAGGTCATGGCCCCGTCGCTCAAGCCAGTAATCACCAACACTGACAAACTGAAGGTTCCACTGGGCTTAATGGCCACTCCGACAAATCCTCTGATTCTTCTCATCTTCCCTTTTCTCCACAGTACCGCATCATGACTCGGACTCATCCCCCCCCATCACTTTCACAGCCCATCTCATTCCCGGTTACTGGGTGCGCCGAGGCCCAGCTGTCCATCGGGCTGCTCTGCTGTGTGAATGACAAGGAGATGCAGTGAGAGGCACTGAACCGCTCAATGTGGAGGAGCTTCTTTGAAATCCTCCAGGTTTCTTTTCTCTAAGCCCAGGCTGTGTAAAAGTCCATCCACGCCCTCCATTACTTCTCTCCTCCCCTTCACACTAACCCCTTTAACCAATTCCCATTCTGGCTCTGAGCTGCTCACCCTTCCATGCGCCCCTCCTGTGTAAAGAGGAGATGCTTTCCCACAACTCCCTAAAGATGTGTACTATCACAGGACTACGGGTGGTTTTTATTAAAGGCACATGGCTTCCTCTCCCTTATTTATGTGGCTTTAGTTCAGATAATTCTCCCCGGCCATATGGCTCTGGGGACACAGAGCTGTGGAGGTAAACGCCGAGATTAAGTCGAAGCAGTAAAAAGTATTTACAAACACCCGACTCATCAATAGTTTGACCCCGATGTCAGTAGCTTTCTGTAAAAAAAACAAAAAAACAAAAACAAAAACCACTTGGAGTACCTGAGGAAATAAAGAGGGTGTTTAACCCCAGTCTTGAGCAGATTTCAGCCATCTGTTTTGAAGAGCTTAACCTCGGACAGTCTTCCACTGTCTGGACGTGTTTAGTGACTAGCAGAGAAACCAAACAAGGGCTGGTAACAATGAGGCACGTTCAGATCTCACCTCAATCTCTGTGTTGTGCATTTACTACACAGGAGCCATATGTCTCAAAATCCCTGTTTCACTTTGCACTGAATAAGTCGAACCGACCATCTGGGGTGGTGGGAGTTTCCCCAGTGAGTCACTCAACCAGGAGACATGCAGTGAGTCCAGAAAAGCTAGAAACTGGCATTAGACTGAGCTAAACTAGCTGGAAATGTGTACGATTTGCCAATTAATACAAGCATGAGTCAACTTTATTTTGACGAATTCAGCCTATCTTCCTGTTGACTGATCAGACTGAGTGCAACATAACGCAATAACACTGTTCACATTAATCAAAACCAGAGAAACATATTGCTCCATAAACATTGTCAGCTTCCTCTCACTCACGAGAAACAGAACTGTACACACGTAGAAGGCGTACTTATGTGTCATCATTTAGAAACAAAAATCTCAACTTCATTTAAATGTACAAAAAAGCTTATTTCTATCATCTGGGTCAAATTTTAAAAAGCTTTTTTTTGTGTGTGTGTGTGTGTCTGCCAGTGTGACTCACAATAGGAAGATGACAGAAGGAAACTAATTTGAACGTTTCTTTATATCCTCAAATCTTCCATTCGTACCTGCCCCAAAACTGAAAAGTCATATTATAAAACTATATCAAAATTCTTTTAGACATAATTGCCTTCTGTGTTTTCTGTTTTATTATGGTCCTAGGCCATAGAAATAAAACACACATCCATTTTAAAATATGCATTCTGCACAATGGTGGCATGTTTTGGGGGCTGTTGACAGGTGTCAAAGGGATTGTGTGCCATGAATGGCAAATGTCATAGTGAAGTGAGGGATTACAGTGTATTACTTTCTGAATAATTCTTCAGAGCATTCTAGTAAAGAAGTGGTAATCTGCTGTGCCCAGACCCCATCTGGACTGACAGGAGCTTAGTTCCACAGAGTTCAGACCCTGCAATGCCCAAAAGAAAAACTCAGCCTACAATGTCACAGTTCATCAGAGACCTAAAATTTGGTTATTCAACCTTGCTAATGAAACCAGCTCCCGATCCACGCCACGCAAACTCTGGACCGCAACCAAAGCAGAAAGCCGTGTTCATTACGAGGGTGTGGAAGCGACCTAATGTCAAGGCCTGCCATGTGAAAAGACAGCTGAGAGTAGCGCTCAGAGATGGGGAGCCTGCTATTTTTCCTCAATTTCAGAGCTGTCTGCAGCCTCAGGGACAAAACAGCCATGTGTTTGATGTCCTACATTATTTCTCCCTCCATCACGACGGATAAAAGAAAAGAAATAACACCATTTTTCTCCCAGGCCTTTATTTATTTCCCATGTAAAATTAAACACAAATATTGCAAGACAGATATAATATATATATATATATATATATATATATATATATATATATATATATATATATATATATATATACACACACGCACACCTGTGTCTGTGACCATTTGTATCTCATGCTGTTCTGCTCATAATATTAGTAAACAAGACTGTTGAGCTCACACTGTTGTTTTCCTCATTGGCTGTCACTCTGGATAAATGCAACAGCCAAAATGTCCTGTCAGAATGGCCACGTACACATTAACAGATCCTCTGAGGGTGAACAGTAGCCAAGGAAAGGTGTCGATTTTAAACTGTCCATTTCCAAAGCTTTTGTGAGAAGAAATTGGCCTCACAATGAGTTACCCATTTAGCAGACATAGCTGGATCAAAACAAACTGATCATATCATTAGGCTAGATAGTATAAAAAGATGTAGTATTGACCCAGGTGTCAGATCAGGCTGATAAATGGGACCCTAAATTGGTAGCCTCAGAAGGTAGGATGCTGTCTCTGGGTCAGATGGCTCATTGATTATTTGATTATAGCACTCTGTCGTGATTAGTTGATATGCAGAGTGGCTATTGGCCATACAATCTGTTTGAGCTTGGCTGATCGACTAGAAGACAGTGGATTCATCAGATTAGGTTGAGTGGCTGTGAAAAGGAACAATATAAAAAAAAAAAAAGAGGCTCATTTTGATCTCATGATGAGCCACTAGCTGACAATCCAAAAGATTTATGATCAAATCGTTTTCCCATCTTGGTACGTTGCATACAAAACATGCGCCTCATACTGTGAGTGGATGACTGCAATAAAAAACAACATCTCTGTATGGCGCTCTCAGCAGTTTGTAGTGAGGTTGCCTGGGTCTTAGACATCTCCTTCGTCTAGGCTTTCAATGCATGTTGACAGCCACAATACGAGTTGTAATAGCAAAGCATTCAGGGATCAAATTAATTCACCCCTCATGAAAACTTTATGAATACTCTGAGGGGCTGATTATAAATGTGCATATTCTGCAGAGGTAGTACACAGTGGACGCAGACAAATGCCTCTCAGTGCAAATATTGTTGGATAATATTTGCCCCATTTTTGTATCTCATCCTGCTTTTAAGATGTTTACATCATCTGGATTAATAAAGGAGTAAAGTTGAGTTTTAATTGATGTAAGTAGATCAAAGTGTGTGACAACCTGCACAGCTTATCTTTTACATTTCGCTTCGCTACCCGTGAACAACAAATGAGTTCAGTCCAGATGACAAAGCATTGTTCCCACATAAATAAACGTTTTCTTTACAAGAGTAGAATTCATCACTATCGACTTCAAAAGATTTCCTTTATCTACTCATACTCCTCTCAGTCATGCACAATAATAATCCTAGTGAAATTATTTCATTTTAGTGTTACCACAGGGAGGAAAAAAATGCTATTTAACTGAAAGCTTTGTGAATACACTTACACGCATGGCAGAGTTTCAATAACATGAAGGATGCTCACATATGCTAACCATCGTGTTTTGTTTATAACAACCCAGTTAAAGTCATATTCCAGTTGCTGGAATCCTGAATATAGAAGCAGGGACGATTTCTGGCATACAGGGGCATGTAAACGCATCAGGCCAGTCAACAATGTGTTTTACGATGAGCCAACATTTAGATTTCATATTTCATGATAATATTCTTACAATTTTGTTCGATCATTTACATAATTATGTAGGAAAGAAGGAGGAAGCATTGTAAAATATACAGGATTGCACATAATATAATTTGGAGAAACTCCGTCTGAAACATGTACATATCCTTTTTCTTTTTGCTTTAAAAAAGAGTAGGAGAGTGAGGCATTTTGCTAAAAATGCAAAACAGTTTCAAAGAGAGACATAATGGATTGCACCACTTGTAATATCTCCTTTCTGTTGAATTACTGGGGGGAGAAAAGAGAAAAATGAGTTATGGAGCATTAACCTCATTCACAATTATCCCACCGCCTCTCTCTCTCTCTCGCTCCATCTCTTTCTCTCAGTCTTGTATTACACACCACTTAATGGCACCAAACTGACCGACACTCCCGCGAGGCAAACCTTCGTCAGCCAATTGCCCGGCGGTGTTTTATCCACAACACCCCTCTCGAACCTAAGAGAGGTGTAAAGAAGCACCTTGATGATATCACTGATATTAAGTTTCAGAGAAGTCATTGCTCATGATGTGAGTGGCAGGGGATGGGGGGGGGGTGAGGAGAGGGAGGCTGGGCTGATAAGAATCTTTTTGTCTCAGAGTAATGACCTGCGCTGCTAGGTCAACATCCTGGGGAGCTAACTAGTGTGAGGCATTTTTCAACCTTGGAAAGGTGTTGAGACACTGAAGGGTGGTGTGGAGAGAGCTATTGAGTTACTGTGATGGGTGCACATTTGCCTGATGGCCTGAGGCATTAGTAAGGCAATAAGAGGGCCAGGGGTTCTAGTCTTTCTTCCACCGGTGCCTGGTTTGTATCAGGCATGTGACATCTGCCCTCTCACACATGACTCAAAGACAGGTGAGGACTGACGTTGATCAAAATCTCAGCCTTCACACGCACGATAAACACAAGGAGAAGGATCCTGAACGTTACAGCTCTGTAAATGGAGGGGTTATTAATGAGTGAACTCAACAGCTAATTGTTTGAGCCACGTGTTTAGCGCAAAAAAATCTTTTTAACCATTTGCTGCTGAGATGCGACACCTGCAGGAAGACAGCAACACCGTCAAACTGATTACTGATTAAGATTTTATTACACCACAATCTGATAATATGGGAATTATCAAGACTCCAGTTTCATGGCCATCCAGTTCAAGTAACTTTAAAAAACCCTTTTAGCCAAAGTCATTTCAGCCTCTGTTTCCTAGCAGCCAGCTAATTGAGAAAACTGATGAGCCCTGTTAGCTTCCAAGAAAGCCCTTTTGTTCTACCTGCTTGCTAATTCCTTGCCAGTCTCAATCTTTGTTCAGTCAACGCTAATTCAGTATTTCTCAGGCACATGAGCTCCTGATGACCTCCCAGTGGTCAGCAAGAAAATATAGGGAAACATTCAAATTTGGAAACTTGTGACCATCCAGCCTTTAACGTTTAATCATGCTTTGTGTATTGTCTCTAAAGCAGACGGGGTCACATATGAGAGTTGAAATTTTGATGGTTAATAAGAAAAAGATGCTGTAAACCTTTCATGTTTCTTTCCCAAAGAGACTTATGAAAACCTCATGTGGAAATCATATTTTTTGAATTTAATTTATTCATCAGTACAACAAGTTTATAGTTTCCTTAAAACATTTCTTTTTCAAAAACAACCAGATTGAAGAAGCTGCTAACCCCTAACACTAACCATAAAAGAACTTGATTTGATTGCATTGATGGGTTTCATCATTTGTCTCAAGGTTTAATGCATTTTTGCTTTTCCTCACACCAACAACACAAGACTAAATCTGAATTAAAAATAAAAAGATTTACCAACACAAAATCCGTGTATTTGGTCTTAAGCCACTTTTATTATCTTCAACTTTTGAAAACTGATGCTTCCTGCACACCAATATTGTTGCTCATAACCAGTAAATGCAAAGTCAACTGAGGAATGGAATTGATAAACCCAATATAAATAGAAAGACGACGATCCTCCTCATCACGTGCACGTAAACAGCACATGAAACAAGCATAACGTTAAAAGTCCTGTGGGGAATGGAGCAGTTAGTAGACACCAGCAGGTATTTACTTGATCTTTTTACAGTAGTGCTTTCACTTTAATTGCTGTCTGAATGATGAAGCACCGGAACATTTCTGGTGCTCTCTGATCAATCTGACATATTGGCTAATGAAATAAAAGCTCCAATGTTCTCTCAAGCTTTGTTGTCATCTCCTTTTGGGCCATAAAAGAAAGTTGGTGAAATGTGCAATGATAAACACCCATAAAGCCCTGACTCATTTTAGTGAGAGGCCATTATGGTACCATCCTAAGATGTGCTTTCATTCTCTGACAGTTAGTGAGATTCTTCTCATCTATAAAACATGCAGGTTACGTTGAGAGGTAGCTGTAAACTGCCAGTTTGCTCATTTAGGAATATCTGGGGAGTGTAGCTATCAGGTATTCATCGTCTGCCTCCTGGCCGCTCGCTGTGGCCCTGACAGGGAGGACACCGTCTCTCACTCATAAATGTACAAACGAATGGGTAAAACTTGCTGTCCATCCACCACCACTCCAACAAATTGGTTTATTAGCCGTGCCATCACTGAAATGGCTTAATATTGAATTCTTTGTGGTTCCCATGCTCTGAAATCTGAAACAATCACGTCACATTTGTCAAAAACTGTCACATTTGCCATTTCACCGCAGTCTTTTGAAGGGCAAGCCTGAATATTAAATTATTCAGACCTAAATGCTGGTCGTATAGCAAAATGGTGAATTTGGTATTAAAGTGACTGCAAAAAAATAAATAAATAAAAAATCTTCCATTTGTGCCATCCAATCTCCATTTGTACCATCCAATGTGTTTTAGTTCGACTAATTGTTAATGACTTCAAACCCAGCTTTGCTCCATTCTGCTTCACGTACTGTCCCCATGGGACACATAGCCATAGACCCAGAAAACTTTGCTAATTGAAAAAGTACACAGCGTCAAATATACAGCCATCTATCTTACCTTCGTGCAATAACAATGCAATCAAAGGGTAAGTGCAGGGAAGAATATGCTGACCACTAATTGCAATTGAGTGCATTTCCCTAATGAAGCCCAGACCTGACCCTGATGTTTGCCTATGCACAAAATATTGTATGGGCATTTATGAATGTTAGGCCTTTACAGCAGCCGGTGTGAGATGCCAACATACTTCCTAGGTGTGATTATTAACGTATCTTTTAACCCACAAATTCTTTGCCGTTTTTCCCGCAGGAGAGGAAAAGAGGTGAATGAAATGCACACCCAAGACATGCAGACAGGAGTCATACATTGTCCCATGCACCATTTGGCAGCATAAAGCACCAGCCTGTTGTCTTTTATGATGATTAATATCCCAGCACACAGGTTTTCAAGACCTCTCTGTCAACTCTCTGGTTGCAGGAACTTGAGAGCATGAAAAACAATGTGTGCACATGTATCTTGTCCCTCCTCATGCCTAACAGCCTCCTATGAAAGAAGAACATGTCTCAGACAAGGACAAGGCACTTAAGTAGATTCTTCATGGAGGAGAAGAGCAAAAACAGCTATGAGAGATGGGGTAAAAAGGGAAAACAAAACCTCCTCTAGGGCAACTCGTATGCTTTACATCTTTAAACATCCCTGCTTCTTTTAAGAAGGCAAAAAAAGGGAAGCACACATCCCAGTCACTAAGTTTTAAACATTAGGAAAGGTTAAATGAGACATTTAATTGAAGATTACCATAAAGTTGGGAACTATAAAAACTCTGTAGTGTTTCAGCCATCATTGTGGGAGCCTTCAAGAAAAGCAGACGGAGACAGTCAAGGACTTTGATCTACAAACCGTCTTCTTCAGAAACAACATCAGATAATCACCAGCACTCATGCCACGACTTCCAGCAGCTCCGTAGCGCTGGGTCGAATAAAAGCAAACTATAATATTGACACTGTTGTGGCACGCGCAGCATTAACAGATGTCTATTTGACTTCACGTGACAGAAAGACCAAGAGTAAACGAGCGATATCAATTGAAATTGGGGGTGTACTGCAGCATAAGAAATAATTGCCTCCACAGGGTAATTGCACAGATTCAGAAATTAAAATCAGCAACACTGTAACTGTTTATTTTGTACAGCTTGGGCTCATAATTTACTATTACTGTTGATACTGATGACTAGTTAATTTGAATAATCTAAGAAGACAGCAGTACACAAAATTACCTCCTCCCAAAAATTGAATAAGGATACCTATAAAGTAGATTAAATTTCATCTACCCGACGTTTCCTGTCTTGAAAGAAATCGTCGTAAAAAAAGAAAGTGTTAACTTCTAAATATGTTGACATTCCACAGCAGACGGTTGTGACTGAGACACCAGCTGGTGTTTAGAGTGAAAGCCTAAACCTAGTTTACCATAATGAAGCTCTCAGAGGGCGGCAATGCACTCCCCATGCCTCGCTGCTTTACTTGGTTTCTTAACGCTTCCAAACCTCAAACATACGCACATGGATTTTTGGGACAAACACAAGATCTCCCAGGTTGCTACTGCAAAGTGGTACAACGTGTGTTTACACAGCTTGAGATAAGCGAAAAAATAAAAACAATAAAAGCAAAAACCAAATCATAAAACTAATAAAAAATAAATAAATAAATAAATAAATAAAAATGCGGATGGGAGTGCCAAATTGTCTGAGGATCGCTTGAGATACTTGAATTAAATTGTGGTTTTTATAGATAACAGCAAGCGTTCCAGTATCTATTAACATGGTGCCCTCCTCCCCTCTGTTACCATGACTGAATCCAACACGTCTACCTTACTTCCACATTTTAAATCTAGCTTCTGTTGACCGGTCACAGAAGGACAGTGGACTTTACTCATTGTTTGGAAACACTGCCGGCTTCTCAACTCTGTTTGTTGCATTTCCCCTCTCAGGTCTATTTCATCACAGGCACGCAAAGCCAAAGTCTCTCATTTGGGGGAGAGTCTGTCAGGCACTAAAACCCAGCTTCTCACAGCAAGTTGAAAAATGCCTAAAAGCTGCAGTGTCCCAGGACACAAACTCAAACAGATCTCAGGTTTTTCCATACTAGTAAATCCCCAAACTGCAACTCATAGAAGAGTCTGTTTTTAAGCAATCAGCTGCCTCAGGCAAACAGTGGAATCCTGTTTCACACACAGAGCATACGAATAAAGCAAAAAGTTGCAGTTTATTACTGGTAAAAAAAAAAAAGGGTTTGTCTTGAAGTTGTGTTATTCTCATGTCTCTTCGCTTGTGTTGTCAGTCTGCTCTATTCAAAGTCAACTATATTCTGCCTCTTATCTTGTGATGCATTACACATTTTTCAGAGTCGTATGTTATCTGTAGAAATAGATTTCGGTTTATCACTTATTAATGTGCTCCGTTTCTATGACAAGTTCACTTTATTGCGTCACAGCCATTTTGACTTAATCCATTTCACAATAGGTTCTTTTTAAGAAAACATCTGGCTCAGAAGTGATGAAACTTTACCTGCCTGGGTTGGAAGAAGCATTACGCTGGACAAAATCATCAGTGAAAATGCCTGACCTTCTGCTTCTCCTTCCATCCTGCTGGTCGGCTCTGACATGTTTCCTCATTAATTTCAGGCTTCACAGGCAGCATTAATTGGCCAACAGCTAATTGAGTTGTCTCCTGAATGAAAATCAGTGTGCATGCTGTTTTGAGAACATACCAGTGCTGCTTCATAATGTAAAACATGTCGAAGAACAAACATCACAGGTTACTATGTCCATGTTATGTCCATTACATTTGTAGTGTTTTGCCTCAAGCCATTTACATGCATTAGTGAACACAATATTCCAAATGCACGCCAAAATAATTCAATCAAATAAAACTATAGTGTCACAAGAGTACTACTCCAGTGCTGTTCTGCTTGACATATTAGCATTATCGAGTTGAAATTTAGTGTGCAAGCTTTGATGCCACCATTACATCAGCACTATGATTTTCTAGCACACACCACACTATCATCTTTTATTTCGCAGAGACTTACAGGTATGCAACCATCTCAGCAAGGACAAAGACAGAGAGGGAGGGGAGATGTCAGCGCAAGTCATTTGCAATATTCAAGACTCAAAATGCAGTCAAATCTGATATACCCTCCTAAATGTTTACCCATTCTGTAACTACATGTAAAGCCTTGCATCAGGTGGTAAGCTCTGAGAAGTGATTTTGCCAAGTACAAGATAGGAAAAGTGTTTTACCTTGTGTTTTGTATTTTTAAACTGTTACTTTTCAATTTGGAATTGATGAGTAATTAAGAGAACAGTGATATGACAATTAGCGAGATTAACAGTCTACCGTTAGTAGTAAAACACGTTTTTAAAGCAAGGTGAACTCATTTATTTTTTGCTATTACAACATGAAAGTGTAGTTGAAAGGTTGTAATATATTTTCCATGTGATTGTTGGAATTACAATTTCACGTTGTGTGGATTGTGTATATTGAGCAGCTAATTAAATGCCCAAATCCTAACCCAGAGCAATGAATGCGGAAGGAGCTTGGTGCCAGGAATAACTGTATCTAATTGTACCTGTCCAAAGATCCAGAGATTAATTACTTATGCACATAAATTCATATATTCAAAGCTGTTGTTGCTAGATGTACTCAAAAGCTATTTCTCATATATATATATATATATATATATATATATATATATATATATATAAAAAGCTGTAGTCATACACACCCTGAACCTTGCAGCGGCCCCATATGTCAGCGTTTCAACAAGGCAACTCCCCGAAGCTACAGTTATCTATACGACATATGCAATAAAGTCACACTTTAAATAACAGAGGGAAAAACAAGGAAGCTCAGAGTGGAGATCCAATGACACTGTTTAGTAAAGAAGCATCAGCCAATACAATGGCGTTAAATGTTAAAGTAATAAGAGAGCTTTACCATTTTCTGTTTAGGCTCGACAATAAGGCATAAGCTATAAAAAGTAGAAATATATGACGGGATCTCTGAAGATATACTTAAATCCAAAACATAGTAATCGTGTCTACTGGAATAAAGTTTTGCAAACCTTTGGACATTCAGTATAAAGCAAATTTGTTCCGTTCTAGTTTTACCATCACTCATAAAACACCCATGACAAACACACCTACAACAGTAATGTGTTGTCATTCATCATCAAAATGACACACCCCCTGGGGGGCAGAGGTGGCTGGAGGTTGGCCACGCAGTGCTTGATTATCCAGGGAACATGGGAAATTAAATCAACTGAGAGGATACACAACAATCTCCTGAGAGTCTTCTGCCTGTTCTTTCCCCTCACCTGTCAGTTTTTCAAAGTATATCTATAAATATACAGTTTCTTTGCACCTTGTCTGCATGTGTGTCTAAGTGGCACAACCCATTATGAAAGAAAAAAAAAAAAAAAAAAAAAAACTTGGATGACAAATAACTGTTTTCTCCTCGACTCTCGGCTCTATCCTCTTCCAGGTTCATCCACGAAAATATATTCTTCTGAATCAATCAACACATGCTAATTGTAAGATAGGCAAGAAAAAAAAAAAAAAAAAAAAAAACACGATGGCAAATCACTTCCTGAGTGCTCATATCAAAAAAAGGTAGGCCTGCGTCAAAGCTGCCTATTTAAAACAGCCCAAGCTTCAGCCACTTGAGATATAATTAGCTAAAGCACAGCACAATCATGAAGTAACCTAGATATAGCTTATGGTACAGGGAGATTCCAACATTCTGCAGACAAGATAGCATTTCATTTTATCTGTATGAATCTATTTCAAGGGTTTATGCATTTTATGGCCTTTCCATTTTTCACCCCAACTGTGCTTCGTTCCTCGCATATATCAATCTATCGACCCCTCCCTGGTACAATGTAATACCTAATGTGCTGCTGTTGTCCTGCAGTCTCCCTTGAGAAAGAGGCCCAAGATCATAACCGTGCTTAGGCTGAACTGGAGCATTGGATTTTGCGTTGAGGGCGTCTCTCGCCAGCGTCCACGCATGGCAGACAAAAGCCCCCCAATACCACCCACATTATCGGGAATACTGCCCCATCACAAAGACAGCGTTGCCTTCGCCTTATTGGAAACCTTAATCTGCTTTGTTTGTGCATGCGGTGGTGGCGGCAGGGGACTAAGATTCTATTAAAGAGATTAAATTGTTTCTATAGCCAACTGAGGCATCAAAGGCCAACCAAATTGGAACCCTTACTTCAGTGGGTTTCTCTAAAGTCACTTATTTGTCCATTTCATCATGCTAATGGCAGAAGCCATCATCCCATTACAGCTCCACAGCTGAGCGAGGTTAAACAAATGCAGTTTGTTTGAGGTCACACAATCTCCAAGTCAGGTCTCACTGCTCTCCCCCTGTACATCACAACAAATCATCATCTTGTCTATAACTACTCTGTATAAGCAACCCTTTGAACCCTGCCGCATTAACTACTACTTCACTCGCTGGCACTAGAGAGGGGTGCTCTTTTTTCTGTCTTTTACTTTCTCCTCTTATCCAAAATTCCTTTCCTTGTAGTAGAGCATAACGGAACAAAAAAAAAAAAAAAAAAAAATCTAATCTAACTTCTCGGTCAACCCAAAGCCTCTCTGAGATGTCACGCCGTGTAACAAATTCCACAAAAGAAAAAACTACTCACTGACTGCCATCTGTGTGCAAAGCCTTATTAAGTGTGTTAAATGATGAACTGAAGAAAGAAAATACATCATACAATACCTTCTTGTTACACAATGAACCGTGTTGATCATTTTGCCACAAATGGTTTCAGAAAATTAATAGAGTTCATTAGTACACATTGTTTGTGTGGTTGTTATATCAAACAGTGACTTGTAAGCTGTAAGAGCTGTCAAAAATAATAACTTCATCATGCCTAATAGAATCATATCTCGCAAACATTTCACATGTAGCTCATCATTCATCATAGCAAAACAGGTCCAAGTCTTGCTTTCATTATTATTCAGCTGAATGAAAGTCTTCGCCAATAATGAGCTCACATTCGCTAAGCCTTACAGTAACCACACGATTATTTGTGTCAACAGAAGGGAAATCCATTTCATCAGGATGTCCAGTCGGGGCTTCATTACCATACACAAGGGCAACAACTGTGCGTCCGCTAAGCCTCAGAGGAGAACATTTGTCATTCAGTATGTTTGCCAAGAGTATTTTCATTATGACTGCACAATAGATAAAGACGCTCAATTAAGACACCTTCACAGGTCAGTTCGGCAATCTGACATAATGCATTGCACCACTCTAATACCATGACATCACCGCATGAGTCAGAGGTAGAGATAGATATCTAATGCAGATATGTTCTATGTTGAGCCACTTCTCAACGAAAAACGATGACGGAATCAAGATTCATGTAGTTCCAGTAAACTTATGAGTAAGTATAAAGATCAGTAACTGTCAGCATTTTCTAATTTCTATAAACAAGCATTCAATTTGTTCTTTAAGGTCAGGGCCATTACAGAAGAGAGCTTTTGGTTTCCTGTCAACTGGCTGAACACCCCAACCCAAAAAAAAAAAAAAAAAAAAACCTTTTCATACCTACCTCAGAGCAGCTGCTGCTGGTACGATCCAGGTTCATTATAGAAGATGGAAAAGGTCCCTCTGATGAGTATCAACAGTCTCAAATGCTCAGAGTCTGTAAACTTCACTAACATGATGGCATTCACATTTTAACATACGGCAGATAAGTGTCTGGCATTATATAGACAGCAGACACATACAGTACACCACATGAAATATTTATACTGAGTTTCGAGTGAATAGAGCTACTCAGTCTAACCTTTAGGTGCTCCCAAAAGAATCAAGAATGCCTGTAGCTTGAATAGACAGCTACCCTAAAACAGAGATATCAAATATTTTTCTTAAAATAATGATGATATATGGCCATTTCAAAGTAGTTTTCTCGGTATCCATCTTTCATACACGCCTAGCTTACAAGAAAATCAATTCCAAAGGGCCTTAATGCATGATACATTACCCAATTTTCAACATTTAATATACAGGAAATACAGTGTGTGAACAAAAGGAGTGAAATTGAAACAGGCTGATCTAATTTGTTACTCAATAAAAATACTACCTGCAAAATTAGAAGGAAATGGGATTTAGCTTTGTTATGCATAATGTAGCTGTATCTTAGTAAGTATACTCAAAAAAAATGATAGAAGTAGGAACTGATACAAGATACAGCTGACAGCCGATAACGTCTGCTCTGTCTATGTGCTTCCATAATTACTGTGGGACAGTTTAAGCAAGAAAGTTACTTGTCACACAGAAGACAATTTGTTGGATTGACAACAAGCCGTTAAACCTTTTAATTAAGTCTAAAAATGCAGGAGTAGAATATGCTGTGTTACCAAGTGAAAGCTGCAGTTACATTTAAAAACAGACAGATTAATCTTGGCATAGTTCTCACGTGAATTTAAGGGCTCTGAACATCCTGATTACTGTTGCGCACACTGACAAAATGTCACCTACATGCCTGAGCACTTCTGACTTCTTTTAAAGAAATATATAAAAATAAGTTTCGAAATGAAATGGCATCTCCATTTAGCGTGTATTCCCCAGTCACCCAGTTAGAAGCAAACCTTCGCCTTAGAGGAATATGGTGCCGTTACGTTTTCCAGAAGCACATTCATACATCCTTTGAGAATTACTCTTAAATAAAACTTTTAAAACTAGGAGAAACATCACTTATTTTAAAATGCATTCAAAATGGCCAGTTGAGAGCTACTTTTATGAACACAGCCCATGGTTTCTCAGCTTTGAGACAAACATGCTCACAAATGTTGAATGAACTGCCTTGGGTTATAAGAATTACATTCTCATTTAAAGTTACTCAGCAAACATCACAGTGTTTCATTTCAGTGTCTTAGAGGTCTTCTTACATGGATTGACTTTTGAAGACAGAAAACAGGGAAATATTCAGGGGGTCCTAATTTCCCCTCTCGATAATGCACTGATGTTGTAGGTGAAATGACTTAGTCCCACCAATGCTACACTGGATTGTTTTATTTTTGCTTCCCCACGACTTCATGTTCCAGAGGTATGAATTTATTTTAACCACTGCGCACCCCCTCTGAAGAAGTGAATAGCGTGAAACTAAAGCATAAAATTATCAAATAGAGTGCTTGGTGAAAGAAAATTGCATCCCTCAAAGAAAAGGCCTTCACCAAAGTGTGTGCTTTATATTCCTTTACTTACTTGTAACATAATGTTACTCATTACCTCCATCATTACCATTACCTTGCCGTTATACATAGGAAGCTATTATAGAAAACCTTGCCGCTGCAGGCTTGTAACAGAGTTGCTCATCAGTATTTCTGCTAAGGTTCACACTTTTACAGGCTCTCAGCATACATGGCTTTCATTTGTTTCTGCAAAGGTTTACAATATTTGGTGGGCTGGAGATTAACTGAGACAAACTGAGGGGACTGAAGGAAACAAGCTGGGCAAATAAACCGTTGTTAAAAGTGGAGTATTGTGAAGCCCAGTGAATTGCCTGCTGGCAACCACGCAGAGCACACTGCTTGAGGATTATACAGAGACAAAGTCAGCAGTCAGGGGT
The DNA here is from genome assembly GCF_900963305.1 of Echeneis naucrates. Lineage (NCBI taxonomy): Eukaryota > Metazoa > Chordata > Actinopteri > Carangiformes > Echeneidae > Echeneis > Echeneis naucrates. The sequence goes on from NC_042525.1 coordinate 3,764,946, forward strand.
TGATTTCTCCAACCGTTTCCTCACCCACTTCCCTCTGTTAGGACATGGTTGGTCTCAAAACCTCCATCTCCCCACATTCTCTCGCATTCCCCCTTTTGTCCATACAGCTCCAGCTAAAGAATGAACCAAACAGTTACACTCACACTTCTATGCTAATAATACCGTAACATCTGAAATTGCGTACTGTGTTACAAAAACAAATGTGCTGTTTTAGAAACAAAAACAGCACAACGTTTTCTTGCCATTTTTCTAAGCTCCTGGGGAAGCAGATGCTGATAATCTATAAGATGCCTTGGAATTTCCCGTTGTCACTGAAAACAGCTCTAAAGAAACATCTGTGAAGGGGGAGGCAGGAAAAAAAAAAAAAAAAGATTTCATCCATCTGAAATTCAGTACCAGCTCAGTCACCCCACTTCTAAAACGCTCTCTGCTCTTGGAGCTGTTTCGTGATAATTAGGTGGAGCCACAGTGCCCCCTACAGCAAAAGGGATAAAAAGCCTCATGACCACCAACTCCATTCCTCTGACGCCCACTGTTACCTTATAGCAAAGTTTTACCTGCCTTAAACAGCTACAAAATAATGAATTCATGCACATGATCAAACCTTCACCATATAAAAACATACACATGAACACAGGCAGGCACTCCTCATAATTTAAAATGTTTTAATTTTGTCATCCACAGTCAAAAAGCACCTACTCCATTGGGTTGCTTTGTTTTATGGCAAAACGTGAGCTGCTTATATCACAATGACATTGACCTGCAGCTGCCATTTTCTAAATCAGTTTACCCTTGAGTCCAAGTGAGCATTTGTGCCAAATTTGAAGAAATTACTTCAAGACACGACTGGGATATCACGTTCAAAAGAATGGGCAGGACAGAAAACCCTAAAAACATATCACACAGTTTTCCTTCTTTGACTAGAAGTGACCTCAACAGTTATTACTGTTATCAAATGTCCTCAACCTGTGTGGGACAGAGGAGAAGAGAAACAGAAGGTGGTGAATGACTGTTTCCCCATGGTCCCATCTGAATAGGCTCTCAATTACTCACAGGCCTGATGGATGGGATGTGGCGTGTGCAGCAGAAGGTGGGTTTTTTTTTTTTTTTTTCCAAATGTTTGTTTGAGGAGAAGTAGGGGGGGCTTGGGGACACAGAGGTGAGAGGAAGGGGGCAGGAAGGAAAACAGGGATGCAAACAGCGACTTTCTGACCTTGACAACGATTGACTTGAGTTCTCAGTTGACTGGGGAGAAGAGTGAGGACCTGAGCTGCATGGCGGGCCTCTTCATTAGCAACGCCACCTGAGTCGCTTTCATCACAAACACCACTCTTTGTGGGTGCATGTGGTGTTTCTGTTTAAGTGTTACTTTTGGAAAGAGAGTGAAGAGTTTGGCTCGATCGCAAAATGTGTGACCATGAAGAAAAAGGAAGCTCATTCTCTAAAACACTCAATATAGTCATAGACCATTAGCAGCGCAAGCAATGGGAGATATTTTTTTAAACGCCAGCACTGACAGGAAAGACTCCCATGATTACTTTCCATTAGCTACACCTCGTGAATTTTTTTTTTCTTCCCCCCACCCCTATTCCATCATGTTGCCAATATCTAGGCCAAAGAGATTAGGTAAACAACTTTGTACTCAACCAGAGGTAGACAGAAGCTGCAAGCTGGAAGAGAGAAATCGAACTGAAATCAGAGGAAGGGGATGCTCTCAGTCTGGTTTGTCAGCAGAGTTCACATTTACACCCTGATGTGGGTGAGTGGGTGATGGGGGGGGGGGTAAGGCTCTGTCCTTGCTGTATCTTTCTCAGAGCTGATATGATTAACTGGACCTTTTAGCACAGGACCCAATGCAGCCCACTCACCAGAGTCATTTCACTGTTCAACAGAGCAGCAAAATTCTCTCAGCCAGGGGCATTGATTTTCATTCTTGGTGTGTCGGGGCAACAATCACAAGTTTGCTCAAGTAGTTACCAGTCCACTGTCATGGTTTCTAATGTACTAATGCGTGTGGGAGTAAATGTCTACTTGCATGTATACACGGCTGGCAGCAGACTGAAAGAACAGACAGAGAGTGAGAGTCCCTGAACTGCAGTCATATTGCTGCGAGCGAGGTGGCATCACTCGGGTAGGTTATGGTGTGAATCTGCAGAGACAGATAGACCCATCGAGCCAGTCTCTCCAGGGGCTGAATGTGTTGTGCGGCACATTCATGACCTGACAGAAAATCTAATAAAAAGCAGACGCTGACAAGATCACCAAACAGCAGGGAACAAAACCAACAGCCAGAGGCTTTATCCCTCACTAAGAGAAATGAAGACATGAGGAAAATTTTAAATTTTAGACCTTGGCATGTCATGCCAGGTGTCCGCTTGCTGTTAGCCAACATGGCCTTTACTTGACACAAACTAATCAGTGATCATAATAATTGGAAAAAAAAAAAAAAAAAAATGCACCCATTCCTAAACAGAAATCTAGTGTCGTAAAAACTGATGCAGTAAAATGAGGTTTTGGACAGGAAATCAATTTCGCAACAGTATTGCTTCCACAAAGGAGAAAAAGAGAATAAGTTGTCATATATTACAACTAGACCTTTAAAAAGCACTCTAAAGTTGGAAAGAGTGACAATGAGAAGTGCTGTTTTTTTAGATTGTCTACAGATGAATAGCTCAGCGTGAGAATAAAAAATGCCACATCGACTTTTCATTCTGGAAAGCCTTCTGCATTTCAGGCTAAAATATTACCAGAGCACTCAGCGAGTCATTCCCTAATAAATAAGGCAATGCTCTCCATTAAAGCTTGTGACAAACTGAGCCACATAATATTCTCTGGACATTACACACCATTATCCTATACCGTCTCGCTACAAATGAGGTGTTCAATAAGTGAGCAGAGATGAAGCAGATGCACTGGACTCCATGTACTCCTTAACCCCTAGGATTTTCTAATTTCATTTAGAAAAGTAAAAATACAAGGTGGCAAAAAGATTTAGAAGATAGTTACAACTTTTAAATTATCACCTGCCATTTGTCGGGGTTTAGTTTAGAATTTTATAACACAAGTTACACATCTACATGTTAGCCTTGTTTTAGCACAGAACAGTGTAGTTAGATTAAGGCTGAGTCCCAGGGCATGAATAACGACGACGATAAACAATGCTGTTTGTGTGTCAAGCAACATCGGCAGGCAAATCCTGCTTGAATTGACTTCATTTCACAGAACTTATAAAAGTCGGTCTCTGCTGGATCGCGGTATTCTGCCCTCTGAGGGTCAGCGCTCTCATCTCACCTGTGATGACTGCAGTGACTGCATAGTGAATCCATACAACTGAATACCAATTTCCTCTCTCACACTCAATTCCCCTTCAGATTCTTTATAGTGTTCATAACCAGATTCCCTGTGCACACTAAATTGGCTCTTGTAAAAGATGATCTCATACAGAAAAATGGGAAAGGTTTACAGCGGGTAATGGATTAGGAGTCAACCCCTCTGCATAATTATCACAGTCATTACGATAAGAGAAGTCCTCTCCACTTCTCGCTGCTATCTTTATGACCTCATTCTGATCTGAGAGGGACAGTGACACACAAAGACAAAGTGAAAAATGGTAGATATTATCTTGTGTTTGGCATGTAGAAGCAACATTAATGACATACATTAAATTTAAAAAGCCCATTTGAGTGTCTTTTTCAACTTTTAGTGAACCCTAAACCCCATGAAGCATGTCTTGATTAAGCACGATAGTTTGCACTTTCTATGCATCATTGTCCCATTCCAATCCAAAGTCACGTGCCAAAGACATGCGCTCTTCATGTGAATGAGTTAGCGATTACAGAAAATGCTGGGTATTTGTCAAAGTTATGGAACATCACAATATTAAAGAGAAAAATGGCCAAAAGTCTTCTTTACTCAGGACATAAATACCCTGGACAAAGAGGTGCTGTTTTCCTGTTGCTTTTATGCTGTAAAAACAGTAGGAAGACAGGGAGCATGAGCGTGGCGGGTCTAACATTTTATGCAAAGCAGTGGCAGAGGATTCCAGGCCCATTCTAAACAGGCCATCTGCCAGCACTAGATGCTGCCGCCAAAGCCACCTTCGCATGAAATGGCCATTCTGCCCTCTACCCCTGCAGTTTACCGCTTGTCACCACAGCCCCTCCTGTCCTCCTCTCCCCGGGCTTTCACCCAGGTGACAGTTTCAGCACCTCCTCTCCAACCTCCAGCCAAACAGAATTAAGGAAGAATTAAAAGCCCAATGAGCCAAATAATTAAACTTTAACGGACAACATAAAGCAACTTGACATCTTCTAAACGCTATAGGCAGCCACCATAATAGCAGCACGGGTCTGTCCCCAATATTGCAGGCATTCTTCCTTTCAAACCCACATGCCACTGCTGTCATGACTAAACCCTTTTGAGCAAATTTGCAATCTGCCTTTAGCTTACACAATAATAGGCAATAAAATACAGCATGAATAAAACCCCATGAGCTGCAAACAAGTAGACATTCCAGCAATTCACATTTCCAGATCTATAATTACACAGTAATACTGCTGCAAACACAGGTAAGCTTTCCCCCGTACATCATGACAAAATTTCAGAATTAAAATATAATACCAACACAGAATTGACTTGCTAAACCACAATGAAAACATTTCAAAACTAACGGCAATTGCCAGCAGGTAGGCCAGCACAGCATCATATTGGCAACCAGCTCTTGTCCATGAGCACTTAATACACAAAAGGTTAAATAAGTACCCTAAAAATGAAAAATCTGTACCCCTGCAGCTCATTGAAGAAAATGGCTTTGTCAGTTTATTAAGTGTTGGACTAATATTTTCACAATGCTCAAAAAAAAAAAGTTCTTCACTTCATACACAGCAGTCTCCTGATGCCAGGCCTACATGAAAACAGCATGAGAAAATGGAAGTGCTGCAGGCTAGAGATTGGAAGCAGTAAATGGATGAAAGGATTTAAGTTGAACAAACTATCCAAAGATCTTATCAGTGTCGGTCACTCAACATCCGCAGTGTTTGTTCACATGAAGCTCACATCGGTGTTACTCACTGACATTTGGACCAGAGCCACAACAGCCAGAGGACATCCAGCCACATTAACAAGAGCCAGAATAGTTTGCAACAATAAGTCACGTCACATAGTGCCATATTGTAAAAATCAAAGTCTTCTGTGACTAATGACTTTAAAAATAAATAAATAAATGACCTGGATCATTCCATTCACATTCAACTTTATATTAACAATAACCTCCTACGGACATCCACCACAATATGTTCTTATCAGTCCAACCATAAAAGACAGCTAGTCACACAGTATGAATAGAGTAGCTGTGCTGAGAAATTCTGAAAATTATGCAAGTCTCCAGCAGTCCTTTGAACATTTCAGACCCTCCGACAAACTGCTAGACAGAACAAATTGCCTCGTGGCTAATATTGAGCTGAATCAGAAGGTGGATGTCCGGCAGCAGTTAGTCTTTAAGTAAACCGCCTGCCTGAAATACAACAGTATTCAATAGTTTCAAACAAAAACCTGCAATGTTCCCAGCTGAATCTCATCTCCAAAAATCATATGCCCAATTCCTGTGGTTACTTAAAAGAAACGCTTCTCGCCTTAACCTTGATCTTTCAAAAATATTGACTAAAAAAGCACCTGAATTCAATTTGTCGGCAATAAAAGTGTGGAAAAGTTCAATCGTGGTTTTGGGGGGTTATAATACTATACAAGGGATACATACAATATAACGCGGGGGGGGGGTGTCCAGACTCAGAAGCATCCCTGTTGCACAAACTTCTTCCATTTAGTGATTAAGGAAGCCACTGTGCTCTGGGGGCAGCTGTGGCTCAGGAGTTGGAACGGGTTCTCTGCTTCGGAAGGTCATGGTTCGATTTCCTATCTTCTCGAATCAGCATGTTGAAGTGTCTTTCAGCAAGATATTGATCCCTAAATTGCCTCTGATGACTTCGTGGCTGCGTATGGTAGAAGCATTATATCAGTAAAATGTGCAGTTGTAGAAAATGCTGCATGACTTCGACCTCCATCATGACGCATTCAATGCAGATTTTTTTTCCCCCCTGTCTCTGGGAGCTGCAGGCATGAGAAGTGTGAAAGATCTGATCTAATCAGCCTTATTTACCGCAAGTGGACTCTAATTGAAGTGTGAAAACATTTCAAAAGGTGGTCAAGAGCAAATGCTGGCATTAACGCTAAATTTCAGATGTCATAGCAAAGCATCTGAATACTGATCTCAATGTGATTTTTTTTTTTTTGTTTTAAGGGCTATTGAGCTGAAATTACCTTAATTAATTTAGCATAAGGCTGCAATATAATGCGAAAAAATGTAAAACTGATTTCCAAAGGCACTGTATATTTAGCATTGCATAAAACTATACCATTTTGATGTTTTATTATGATTATGCCTGTAGTACTTTCAGTTTCTTTTTCCTGAAAATGTGAAGTGCTTTATAAATTCAATACATTATTATTATTATTCAGACGTGCAGCACTTTAAACAATACGGTACAAACGACAAAATACTTAAAACTGCATAATAACAGCTACAAGTGTTTCATTTATAAAAAGGTCAACATGCTGATCACGCAAGACAATTGCCATGACATTTAGGTGCGTATCAGGTATCTGTTACGTGTAATCCAGCACATCTTTCTCTTTTACATGATACTGATGATACAGAATGTCATGTCACTGTGTTCTCAGCAGGATGAGTATTTACATAATAGAGGATATTCATTAGCCTTGTCCAACAGTGAGGACTGTTCTTCACAGCTTTTAAATCTTGCATAAATTACATAGCCCCAGTTCCACACAAGATGTCTGGGTGTATGTGAGGTTTCTGCATTCAAACATTGCATGAATGCAAGGTTGTCAGTCATAACTGCAGAAAGAAGGCATATCAAATACTGCCGCTTTAGGGCAACAGGGCAATAGCTTCAAAACGATCCTGAGCATCAGCTACAGAGGCAACAGGTGAAGTAATCTTTAGCACCACTGCGTGTGTAGGTTGCAAGCCAACTGCAGAAAATTACATAACAGTAGCACAAATCTCCGAAAAAGGCATTACTACTAACCTTTTCCGCTTCCCCATACCCCCCAACAGCAGCACTGGTATCCAAATAACGGCACTAATCATTGAAGCACACACATTCCTCATTAGTGACTAATGAATATCGCTGCAGTACCATAGAACCATAAACCAAAGCCAAATTAATTCAGCCATCAGCTTTATGTTTCACTGCCTCAATGCAGGAGAAAGAGCTGGAAAAACAAAATTTTCAAATGGGAAATTCAGAACTTCAGAGCGTGCAGTTGGTTTGAGTAGATGGGAAACTTTTGAATCTGAACAGTAGAGGGCAGCAAAGGACAATTTAACGCCTCAGCCGCCTTGAAGCAACAGACACATCCAACAGCTCCCAAAGGTTAAAAGGGCAAAATATTTACCAGCATTGACAATGGCATCCAACTCCAAGACAGTAATATCGCCTTTGTAGAGAGACACTTTGTCGCTCAGCCCTCCTCCACCTGTCAGCTCCTTCCCATCTTCTTTGTCATTCGCTGAGAAAAAAATAAAAATAAAAACAATAAATACATTTTTATATATATATATATATTACACACACACACACAGCTTAGCAGGCATTTTATATTGAGAATAAGTAGTTCTTTATACTGCATCTTCCAGATTGTGAAGAAATTCTAATTGCATCTTAAAATATGAGCTAACATTTATTTTGCTTGTAAGCACCGTGTGTATGAGAAGATGGTGTAGAGTGCATTTCCTATAAAAGTTGAGCCAGTCAGCTAAGCCAAGCTGCCACATAAAGTTATGACACCTCGTTTAATTTAATGTAGAGACACATACAGGGAGATGTCATCGCCAAGTGCCAAGCCACTGTACCTCACATTAATTGTAGCCTGAGCTGATTTTGTACCACAGCCCTCATATTATGTGATAAAACTACACTTTTATATCAGTCTTTCAGTTGCTGCTTGATTTAGTTTTTTTGTTCCGTTTTGATTTTCAAACTTGTATCATACTTAAAAGTGGAGAAATATACAAGAGTACTACACAGCTATTTGGGGAAAAAGTAAGATGGTACTTATCTTTGATGTTTAGTGTACGTTTAAGCACAATCCTTGCTGTATTATTGCACAAGTTATAACGTTGGATTTTCCCAAGCTTGGTATTACAAAAGCACTTAAGCAACTTCCACTTTATTAGAGTAACTATTTAGCTTCACTAGTTACAACATAAACTGTAAATAAAGTATTTAAGAAAACTGCAAGTACAATAACCGTCCCAGAATACTGTAACCAGGTTTTGTATTTTAATAGATTTATGAATATTAAACTTTAAATCTGTTAGTGAGCTGACAAATAAGAGTAGCACATAATGATCCTTCTTAATTTCCACAGTCAATATTTCTTTTCCAAATTTATTAAAAAGTTCAAAATCACATTGTTCCAAGTATTCAGACTTGCTCAGTGCTTAGTTGAAGCACCTTTGGAGTGATTACAGCCTCGGGTTTTCTTGGGTTTGACACGAGGAGCTTTGCAGAGCTGGATTTTGGGATTTTCTGCCACTCCTCTTTGTAAATGCTCTAAAGCTCTTCCAGGCCAGATGGAGAATGCTGGTGGACAGACTTTTTCTGGTCTTTCCAGAGATCTTCAACTGGGTTTCGAGTCAGGACTGTGTCCATAAAACCCCTCCTGCTTTGTCTTTGTTACAGGGTCACTGCTCAAAGTTATCGGTCCTCGTCCTGTTGAAAAGTGAACCTTTGGTCCACTCTGAGGTCCTGAATCTGGTCTTCATTGAGCACATCTCTAAACTGCACTCAGCTCTCCCTCAACCATGAACAATCCCCCCACTGCCTGTCACTGTCAACACCCCTACAGCACAACGCTGCCACCACCTGCTGGGATGCTGTTGGGTCCATGATGGTCCATGACCTCCACAGGAGCTCAGCCACAGTAACCTTCAGGCTTTCTTCCAGATCCCTCAGCTACACTGAGCAGCTCAGTGTGGAGTCCAAGTTGTCGCAAACTTCTTCCATTTAAGATCCATAGAGGCCCCAGTGCTCTGTGGAACCGTCACTGCAGCAGAGAATCTTCTATCCATCCCCAGATCAGTGCCTCAACACAATCCAGTCTCTGCGCTCTGGAGGCAGTTTCCTTGACATTTCCAAATCTCCTTTGATCAACTCAATCTACTACAGATGAACTTTAATCAAGATAGAAATACTTTGAAGATGATAAAGGGAGAAGGAAGCAAGCCAAGAAAAAAAATTCAAGTGTCATAACAAAAAGTCTGACTACTTATGTAAATGTGATATTTCAGCTGCAGTTGTCCATCACTGCCAATCAGCCAAATGCAGGAAATATAGTCACACACTGTCCTTCCTGAATTGCAGCTTGAACAAGCAGGGTTTTTTTTTTGTTGTTTGTTGGTTTTGTTTTTTTAAATTGTGGTTTATTTGGAAGGTTCCTCAAATCAATGTTTCCTTCATTCAATATATTTTTAGAAACTTGTATGACAGACACATGGCCCTGCCCCTTATAGTGATGGTTGTTCAAATTTCATTTGTGCATTAAGCTGTTCTTTAGGGTTAGCCCTAACCCTAACCCCTAACCCTAACCACTTCACTAATTTCTTACCTCCACCTTAATTTCTTCATTTCCCAAGAAACTAGAGGAATCAGCTCTAATCTATTTAAACCAGATCTGAGATTCATATAAGCCTTCTAACTTTTCTCTTACATCTCCTGTACTGAGCAATTCGCATGGTAAGGAAGAATGATGAATGACATTGTGATGCAGAAAGTACAAAACTTCTTTCACCTCTGTTTTCCTCTCTCCAGGTTGGAATCTTGTCCAGAGATACAAAATCTTGACGACGATACTCTTTGCGTCTGTCCTCACGTTCTAGACGGAACAGTCTCTCTGCGGAGGAAAGTAACAGTAAATTCATAATACAAATATAAAGAGTAATGCTAAAACACTATAAAGCATAAAGGAGATGGGGGAGAAATAATCTTGGTTCTAAGAGACTGGAAATGAAAGATTTCTCTCCAGTGAGGGTCACAACCTTTCCCTTAAATATTCACCAATTAATTAGTTTATTTTCATCTCTAAATGTCACAATAAACTGTGTTTCAGTGTCCTTCCTTTCCTCTAAATGGTCACGTACCCCTTTCAATAGTAGCTGCAGGTCTTGCCCTCAGTACCAGCTGGTATCAGGGGCATGACATGACTGCTTATAATGAAGGCATTACCAGTTGAGCGGCTGGCTCTGCCATCATTATAAGTAGACATCCTGTTCCTAACTGCTTCAGCTCCACCCCTCCCTGGCTCTTTATATTCAATTTATGCAAAAATTCTAATCTTTTATAATGTAGTCTTTGACTATATGATCCTGATTTGCGCATTAAACGCCCCCTGTTGGCGTCTATGGTCAAAGTGCAGGATTAGAAATAAAAGAGCATCCCTGGGGTGGGGAGACTTACTCAAATACACTTCAGTGAGGTAACTGCTTGCAATTTAAAACATTTGCCTCCAAATGCTGAGATTGAATGATGGTCTGCCTTGTTCACTACATCAGTATTCTCAGCCGTGTGCCATGAAGGACCAAAAACACCACTTACTGATTTCACTTATTTGACTAATCTTTGGCTGTGTATGTTATTTAGATAAACCGGCTGTTGTTAGGATGGGCTGGAATCAAAATGTGCAAAGCGTTTTGTCTAAAGTTAGAACCACTGCCTCATGTTGTCCAAGTTTTGTTGTACTCCGAGCTGTTTGTCTTTTCTTTTTCCAGCTTAGCACTGTTGTTCTAATCATAATTACTCACTGCTTGTACTGTACCTTGAACAATAAGAAATTTCCTCTGTCATATATATATATATACACACACAGAGCACTTTTTAGTCCAACAAAATTGACTGACATTTGTAGATCACACAGATGATGCTTCACCTCTCCACTACTGTATCACTCTTTAATCCTCACAGCTTGTTTCCTCATGTTCATCCTCACCGACTGCAAAAGATCCTCAGCTTGCCACTGCCTCTCCAGACAGCACCAAGCTGTTCTGCAAAACAAGCTTCACCCTAATTATGCACTCCATTGTGAAATCTTGACCATCTTATTCCCCAGTGTGCACAGAGTAGACTTTGGTCAATTAAATGAGCACCTCTTTAGAACTGCTTTAGCCAACTGGATGTGATATCAGATCACACAACAGCAGAATAATAGTTTACTGAAGCGCCATTCTGCAACAACATGTTTAAATCTAGGCTTTGTTGCTTTGCATATGTAATACCCTATAATACTCTGCACTGTTTTTCTTAAAAGGGGCTGAAGTTAACAGATTTACCAGGGATAAGGGAACAACTATATGATGGCTAAAAATACAACTTTGTTAAGCCATCTCGTGGCAAGTCTCTCTCAGAGAGGGTATGTGTCCTGTCCCTCCTGTATTCCTCTTCCCTGTGCCCACTCCTGTCATTCCCAAGGCTGCATTTATTCTACATGGATGACTAAAAAGGCAGTTCTGAGGTTGAACACAGCAAAGCTCTCTGGGCTGCACTGATGTGCTTCATTACTCTCCTGAACTTTTAGTCATTGAGAACAGGATTGACTCAAAATGTCCTTTATTAAATATGAGTCTCCTCATACAAAGTTGTTTCTGCAACTCAAAAAAGATTTTATTATACTTGATAACGTCTGGATGAGAAAGCATCAATGGAACAATTTGTACTGACAAAGCTATAGCAGATTTTATACAGGTTTCTCCACATACAGGCTGGCAAAATATTTATGTTTTGCTGCCATTTTAGAGTAACCCTGAACAACTAATCCAGTGCAAACCTGACGAACAACAGTTTCACCCTACAGACCTGCCCTGGGCCATGCTGCTATTTCAAAACTGATATTAAACTCCTTAAGTTTCAGCATTTCTTTCAAATTTTGACTTGCCTTGATCTCCTTTTAAAGCAATTTGAGCTAGAGGGGTATATGCACAGAATGTCAAATCTGATTGTCTGATGTTGGTTGCATGCCTGTACCTGCTAAAACTGCAAATGACTAGCTGAGATTAATTATTACATCTGCTCAGGGAATTTCAAGAGACATTACAAAGTTTCCCATACATTCCAAGGAAATAAAAAGGTGTGATTCAGCCAGACTGAGGACAAGAGACTCACTTAACTGTTATTACTTCTTTCACAAAGAATAACTACTTTAAAGCTGAAATGAATTACTTACGAACAATGTCATCGGCAATTACCACCAAACTTTGCTCGAGGTATTAATGGAGACTACATCCAGCTTAATGGGGGGGGGGGTCACAGATGGAAATTTGTCTGAACCATTCGTCCACTTCAGCCAATTTGATATCATGAGAAATATGGTTTTAATTTACCAAAAGTGGTCCAAAGCAGGGAGGGGGAGACAGGGGTCTGATGGGCATCATTAATGATGGCCAGGTTCCAACTGTGTACTGCTTTTGTGCACGAATGCATATATGACCACGCTAATGGAATGGAGCCATCACTAATTAAAGTGATTAATTACACCTGGGCTGTACCTGTTAGGGCCAACAAAAAGCTACAGCTGTGTCAACAAGATAACCATAAACAGGTTTTATGTGCTATTGTTGCCGGACACCATGTCCACTGAACAAAAACAACACAGACACAAATGATCCAGTTTTAATCTTTGGCATTATATGAAACTTCCAGTGAAACGCACTGAACATGTGTGCTAAAACATTAAAACTATTAGACACCCCCCCCCCTTTGGCTTTGCTGAGATGAGTCTGCTGTTTGGGTTGGAGTGAGGACATATTTAGTTAAAGAGAAGTGAAGCTATCACACAGGTGGAGCTGGTGATTGGAAGGAGGAGGAGGAGGAGGAGGAGGGGGGGGGCATGATAGTTAGAAGCAGGTTTGTCTAACAGGTGAATAAAGAGTCGGGGGTAAAAAAATAAAAATAAAAATAAAAGGAGGGGGGCAGAACAGTTAGCATGATAAACACAAGCTAATAAGCAGGAGACGAGAACAGTATGACTGTCGTGAACACATCACGGCTGCCAAACAAGAGTCGTATCATGATTTTAACATCTGCACAGGGATTATCATCAGTCTGGATGACTGGGGGGGGCTGAGTCCCAGGTCTGGGCAGGAAAACACACAAGAGTGCCTGTCAATTCACTGACATGCTCAGGATTCATGTGTCTGCCACAGAGATGATGACAGATTGTCTACCCCCCCCCCCCAAAAAAAAAAAAAAAAAAAACACACACACACAACCAACCGACCGACCACCAAAAACAAGCCTTACCTTTCTCAGTCCTCCAGTCCTTTTTCTTTTTGCTCATGCTGCCGGAATGGTTTGACTTCGAGAGGTTGTTTTTGGACTGTAGCAACCCCAGGCTCACAGTGAGGGTTGTTCCAGGAAATGGAAACTGAGAGAGAAAAAACGACAAAAAGTGCAACAGCCCCGTCGGACGGTTGTCTCACCTGTGAAGCTGTCAAATTTCTATGGAGCTCAGTCCGCCTCAACCTACCGCGATTGCGCCGTAAATTATGTGTACAAATCCCGGCCCGGCGATTGGCCGGCGGCGGGGGGAGCTTCTGGCTTCCCATTGGTCCGCCCGAGCGTCCGTCACCCGGATTGGCCCGGTATCCTGGAAGCAGGGTAGGCTGTTTCCGGCGGGTCATCCGCCTGGCGTGTGAGGCGGCCGGATGCAAACTGCTGATAGTTGGTACAACTTTGTGTCACGCATCTGAAATGTATAAATGAATGTTTGTTTGTTTTCTTAAAGAGGTCAATTTTTTTTCTGTCATTTATTTATCTTTTCTCCTGTGTTTTTCCTTTTGTTTTTGTTTTTCTTTTTTGGTGCAAGCTTTTGGGGGAAATTTAGATGAAGATTTCTATATATTGATTATTACTTAATTATTTGATTTCTTAATGGTCCTGTCGTCTCATATTCAAAATAGTATGGTAAAAAGGAGAAAATATCTTATTCTTTAATTTAAAATGACCTACAACAAAAGATGAAGCTTTAAAAGTTTGTGGCCTTAATTTGCCACCTTTGAGTAATTACATGTAAATTTGGGCAAATGTCCACATTTTCTGAGACCTGTGTAAGTGTTTTTTGCTACGTGAAAATAGTTCTGATGACTGCTATGGCCAGTATTATGTGAAATAATTAGGCCTGTTATATTGTGATTTTGATAACTGTATATACAAATGGACAAAGATGCAGCGTAACCATGGCAGATAACAGTAACTCACAGGATAGACCGGATCAGCATAGAAAGTCAGGCTGTCATATGTGAGAGCCTGCTTCCAGAGACCACCGTCTGTCATCTGTTGTGTTAGCTCTGCTCCGGTCCAGACCCATCTGTTCCTAAAACCGCTGACATTATCTGTGAGTGGAAAATGTCTTTCATCCAAGCTGCACTATGATCCAGATCCAAAATATGAAAATAAATGCTTTTACTAAACTGAAACAGTTCAGCTACAGTAGAACTGAATAAAAATGAATACATGAACCAATGAATTACTTTAACAGCAAATTGTCAGTGTAAATGGAAGCTGCGCTGTTTTCCATTTTGTTCTTGTTATATATAAAACTCATATTACAAAGGGTAAAAAGATTTACATTTTGCATTATGGTGGAACGGTTCTATTAGTGTTGACCAGACATTTCATATTTTCACTAAATTAAAGATCTTTATCTCAATGAGCTGCAGCTCTTTTTAGGAAATTAAAATAGACTCATCACTTCTGGTATCAGAGAAAATCATAATTTGTCATTGTAATATCTTAATTAGTTTCACTCTAACCACCAAATTCAGATATACAGTGTATTAGAATAATGACAGTTTTTGTCCTAATTAAAACCAAAATGTTGTCTTTTTTTGTTTTGTTGTTGTTTTTTTGTATAGCCTATTACACTAAACTATCCTGGCCTGTGTGTGATCTGCATGAAGCTACCATTCAGGGTTTTCCCTTTCACTTTTCAAACCAAACCACTAGGTGTCAACCTTGCCACATTAAAAGCAGCAGGAGTGCTTTTTGTGAGGTGACAAATTAAGGCATAACTGATGGTCACATGATTTCTTGAAAGAGGCTTATGAATCCTATTTAATCTTTGCAATGCATTTTACTGAGGAATCGGGGATTGTGATATTTTTAGACATGATTTCCCAGTAAATCTATTTTCCCCTACATTCTCATGATAATAGAAGACATATTAATCAAATGAAAAGATCCTGATTCCAAACTGCATGACTTGACCTCTGACCTCTCATTTTGACTTTTTATTAGGCTTGACAAAATGTAAAATTAGAAGCCTTTCTTTTGCACAGAAACTACTTATCATCAAATATGGCTGATAAAATAAAGTCAATTATATTCCACTACTGCTATAGTTGTATAATCTGAGTGGATCCATCGTCCACTCAAAAAGATGTTTTCACTTAAGTTGCCACTCTAGACCTCTTCTCAGGACAAAATACAATCCAGCCCATTGCTGACATCAGCCTCGCTGTCCGTTTGTTGCACCTGTTGCAGTAGGCCAGTAAACCCTGTACATATTCTAACTGGTCTATAGACTTCTGTGGCATCACATTATAACAAATATAATCTAGTAAGGTCTTCTCTTTTTTTTTTTTAAGTATACTTTTATTTTAGTTAGTAAGTGGCAGAGCGGCCAACAGGAAACCTTCAAACCTGGGACACTATATTTATGTGGAATGCGCTCGAACCACTCGACCACCAGAGACGCCAGTTTAGTATGTTTGAATAGCTGAAAATACCTTTTTGGGGTTAGGAAGCCTTCGATTTGTTCACTAATATCATATCCATTAACAGTGACACTATGCATTGCCTGGACTGTACAAGCTTTTCTTGTCTTTTTCAAATGACGGCTATTTATAATAACAAAATACAGACATCGTGGCTCCATCATTGTTCTGATGTCTGTTGAGCAGCAAAACATACAAACCTTGACTGGCTATTTCCAGTGATAGAGATTTGCTGCAGGGCAATCTGTACATTTCAAACTGTGGAGGATCTATTTGTGTAAGACTGCGTAGGCAATTGTTATTGTCATGGTTACAGCACAAGAAGATTATCTCAGTGGTTGTACGAACAACCCACAAGGTAAAATCATTGTGTTTTCTAATCTGTTGTTGGCTTGGTATGTATGTTTTTCATATATCTCCTACGATCATAGCAACATAGTTACAGCAAGCAATGTAATTATCTACTGAGAAATACACACAATTATCTGTAACTTAAAGTGTGCCCAGAAGCTATAGGAACTATAATTATGGCAAATGTTGTTTATGTGTTTTTATCCATAAGCCCTTTGACGGTTACTAGCCTACTGGATTTGGTACATTTCTGTGAGGTAATTATATTCCCATGTCTGTTCTCAGTCAGTTCCGAATTATAAATCATGATTTATTTGGTAAAATAATTGGTTGTTTTGCGGCGGTAGCTCAAACCTCAAGAGTAAAATAAATACTTATACTCTACAGGGATGTCTAATGAAAAACTGGGCTTAGGCCTTTTATGTACAACTGACCTTTGGGGCTTTTAGCAGCGGTCTTGAGATATTTCATGCTGACAGAATTTTTCATATCTTGCCAACGACAATAAAAGTTAAAGGAATCATCTCTTAGTGAGAAGCTGAGATAAATTTTGACAGGCTGCATGCATAGAATGCATGTAAGAGTCTGTTGTGGGTTTCTAAAGGTGATTTGTGGTAAACTAAACAAGTTCTCAGGCCAACTGCAGACACATATATAGACACATCACTTCTTCCCACATAAATTCATAAACAGACTTTGTGAAATAGTTCTGATTTACAGTAAACAGAGGGAGAAATAGTTTTGCAACGATGGCACTCTTTAAGAGAATCTGTTCTGTGATCACTTAGCACTTACTTTGATTCACTACCTACCCTCAACATGAAAATGCAATATAGTGTGGTGGTTTGTGTGGGTTCTTTTCAACCTTTTCAATCAAACATTTGTCTGCCCATGTCATTCATTGTGTCCTACCATATATTATACTCATCTGCTCTACAGATGTGAGCAGCGTCTCACTGTTCTGATCAAAAAGAGCCAAAAACTTTCATCAAGTAACTCTATAAAGGATAGAGACATATGTGCATAGACATACTGTGGCACATATCTGTCTGAAAACATTATGCTTGTTCAGAATTCATCATCTACTTTGAAGCTCAAAACAAAACCACTGAATATCTTTTCACTGTGATAGTATGTGCATATTAACATATTCTAAGTTAGATTGAATTAACTTACTGACTCAGAAAAAAATTCTGTTCTATTTTCCTCATATTATTGTAATTTTTAAGTATATATGTATATATATAGCATACTCTTGTGTTTTAAGTCATCGGACCATTAAAATAATTTAATTTTATTCATTTCACAATGTAAAATTTTGTGACAATATTATGACATGGTGTTTGGGGGGGGGGTTGTCTTTTTGGACCTTTTCATGTGTTCAGGCAGAACACTAGAGTATTTCTTATTCCTAGTTTATGCATCTGATTTATTTACAATGTTTTATTGTAGTTCGCACCATTCTCAAGTCTGTAAATTAACCATAAAGGCAATTTGTCACAATATACAATGTAATGTATTGATGTGAATATAGTGGTTAACAGAATGGTACTTTGTTTAGTCTACATCCTCAGAATGGGGTTGGGGTTGGATTAAAAAAAGCGTCACACTGTGAGTATTCTTTTCCTGCAGGATTCCTGTGGGTTGTAGCTTTGGCAAAATGTGTTGCAACGGCTCCCTCTGTTTATTTTAGTCTATTTAATAAAGCCCCTATCCAGCATGTCTCTTCACACCAGAGCACGCCTGCTTTCTGCTCACTCAAAACAGCAGGAATTCCTCCCTGATCGCTGGCTGAACTCAAGCTGAATAGATTTAGTGTAGATGGATGTTCAGATGGTCAAAGCGTATGCACATAAGTGATTCAAACTGTGTATCAACAATTTTGTTTGCAGGATAATTCTGCTTATACTATTTTCACTGGTTCCAATACATTTCCTTTTTTCCAACAAAGCAATTCTTACATATTCCTTAAATTCCTTTACATTACTCTACAACTTTGGGGGGAGGGGGGACTTTTTCCCTTCTTTTTAAATTAAACAAAATGGTAAAACATGAACTGATAGGTGAACCTCTTTTAATCTATTGCTACAGTTTTCTGGAACAAATCATAATATCAGGTGTTCCCCTTGATTATGCCAATACTTACAGAAAGAATAACTGATTCAAATGAGCGGCCACTTAGTCTGCCAGATGCCAGAGCAGAATATCTGACGGCAGATGAAACGTGATTTTTGACCTCTTTTTTGTGCCTCTGACATTCTATGCATGCCTTAAAACTTAATACAACACAACACAATGACCCTATCCTTCAGCATTCAGATCATCATGAGCTAAAATACTTTTCAAAGGCGTTGTTCATTAGTGGAAAAATATAGATGTATTTTATTATGATATCTTAATTTCAGAAAGTAACTTCTGAAGGTGCTTTATTTTGGAGGTCATGATGAGGTCACTTTATAGAAAAAGCTTGCTTCATCCCACAAATAGCCTGCAAATTTGTTTCAAGGTGAAGAAGTGTAGGGGGCCTCAAATGAATCACGTCTGCCTCCTGTGTGGTCATAACAGATAACACGACTATTAAAGCTACACTGCCAGTTTTCCTCTGCACACGATTAACAACAGCAAGAAGAAGTTTCCACAGAGATTTGAAGGCATGCAATACTAAAGCCACCCCCTAAAGGCTTGCTGGCCCCTCTTCAGTAATCTGCACCCCGGCCCCAGCTCTCTCTCCATTAATTGCTCAACGGCACTCTTTCATCTCCTTTCGCTTGATCCAAAACAAATAACTTTGCACTGCACATTATGATTAAAGAATGTGGTTGTTTTGGTCCAACCATATAACTTCTACTTGGACTGTGAACTTAAAAACGCCTGTTTCAGATCTATAATGATTATGGGTTTGGTGCTGATGACTGGTGTTATGAAACTAATATATATATTTATATAGTTATGTTATTTTGTGTCAATGTGATCTGCTTATTTATTTATAACACAAAGGTGTAGAGAATATCATTGGAAGATCCTCAGGGAGCAACAATATTTGCATGTTTTATATGATATGGAGAACTGCTGGTAATAATTACCTTTAGATAGACTGTCATTGCACATAAGATATGATAAAACTTTGGGGTTTATGGTTCACTCTTGGTTCACTCTTGTTAACAGGCCATAAGGATGAAACATCTTCTCATTTATACATAGGAGCAAGTTTTGGAGTTCATGCTTCATGGCAGTAGCTGACTTTTACAAGCTTTTCCCATTCCTTTCTGTATCTCCCTTTTGTTCCAGAGAACGCATCATGATTATTTTGAACTTGATTTTGCAACTATGGGAACTACACTTGCCAAAAAAATAAAAATAAAATAAATAAAAAATCACCTGAGCAAAGATGGTTTCTGATCGAATTTTCTCAGTTGCTGAATTTAAGAGTCAGCTCGTCTTATTATCTATACCACTTATCTATATCTGTCAGAGTAGCAGGGGGTGCTGGAGCCAGTCCCTCCTGGCACTGGGCGAGGGAAGGGTACTCTTTGGATAGGTCACCAGTCTATCACAGTGCTATCACACACAGGAAATTTAGAGTCATCAATTAACCTGAACATGCATGTCTTTGGATTGCGAGAGGAAGCCAGAGCACCAGGAGAGGCAGTGAAGCAGTGCTGACTATCACTCCACCGTGCCACCCTTTTAAAAACACATACTCATTTCCTCCCTGCCTCCAGTCGTCTGCTGACTCTTTCTCAAGCCACAAACACAAGGGCAGTTTTACAGCAAGTCCACTAGTTTTACTGTAATAAGACATTTCCACATGTGGACTCTCACGGCCATAACAATACTTTTAATATAAACAAGCAAGATTAATCAATTCATATCAAAAAGATTAAACAAAGTTGCAATGAAATTGTCCATATATATATACACACAACCAGAGGGGACATATCTCAGAGCATGATGATATGATAGTATGATAATTTTTACCTATTAATTTAAATAAGAACTCAGTGGTACCCTCATCAAATGCTCTTAAAATGGGGGATGTACAATACGATGAAATGTTAATGAATTCGAATGGAAATGTTTAATTGTGAAATTTTGTGTTTGCACCAGAGTGGGAAAAAAACCCCATGCAGGTGCATTTTATTTTATTTTACTTTATGTTGTTTTACTTTTCTGAAACAATATCATGGTTTTATTTTGAGCACGTGCTCCAGTGTTTGCAGGCAGCGCACTTCCTTAGCAACGTGTATCTGAACCAGGAAGTAGATCTCCGTGCGGTAGCTAACTAGCTGTGGATAGCACAGTGCAGTGAAAAGTGTGTGACAGCAAAGTTTGTCTTAGGTGGTTTCATTTCTCCTGCTACTATTTATGTGCATACATATCACATGCCAGGCTATGTCGTAGTTTGCGGACAGTCGCGTGCAGCAATGCCGAGCAGAGAGCAGTGAGAAGAGTGAGTGGGGACTGTTTTGTTGGTTAGCTAGCTGCTAGCCGACAAGCTAACGACAACACAGGACTGTTAGCATGACCAGAAATAACTTAGATGTCTTCAGTGTATTGCGATTCTTTTGATCGTCGGATGAAGATTTCGTGCAAAACGTGTTGAGTTCGTTGAAAAGTGCAAACGTTTCAGCGACACGCGTGAGGATACGTTAACGACAGGAAATGTTTAGAAAGTTGATAACGACAAGTGACGTTACAGAGATGGATGAAATCAGCATTGTTTCTGTGAATAATGCCAGGTTGCTGGGGATTGTTCTCCTGTTGGCCAGGAACAGCGTGTTTTGAATGACATTAGCTGGAAGTGGGGCCGTTTCTTAGACAATCTTTGTTCGCTTTGTGTTGTAGAAAGTGAAGCTTGTAATTTTAGCATCTTTTTTTTTTAACGACCTAATGATCTTTCTGTGTCTGACTAAGGAATATTTCTTCTCTCCTCCCTGCAGATCATATGTACCTGAGAGGTAATGTCTGTATTTGTTTTTTTTTTTTGTCACAGGAGTGCCATGAACATGGTTTCCTTACCACTGTCTGATAGGCCATGATAGGCTTGTCAAGTTATGCAGGGGTTATGGAAAGTCTAACAAATGCTGCTGAAGAGCAGCAACCATCATCTCCCCTCACCAACTCATGGTCCATAAAACAGGAATCAAGCAAGAATCAGAAAACAAAAGGTGTTGGTGGATTTGTTTTGGTTCATGCAGGTCAGTCTGCACACTTTAATTAACAGTATAATTCAACAAATATAATTCTTTGAGGATGTTATCATTAATTTATGAGTTATTAAACACCTTTTCCTCATTATTTGTTTTCAGGAGCAGGATATCATTCTGAATCTAAGGCCAAGGAGTACAAGCATGTGTGCAAAAGGGCTTGTCAGCGAGTAAGTTTCACTTTATGAATATTCCTAGCATAATTTCTATCTGTGAAAAGAAGCAGCTGAGAAACGTAAATGTTTTTGTTTTAAATCGTTTTGCTTTGGAGCAGAATTCTTTGTTCTCTGGCTGTCAGAAAACAGGTTTTTCCTCGAGCATGGTTTCATTCATTGTTCTTTTTAGTGGCAGAGTGTATGTATAGCTATTCCAGGAAATGTTTTCTGTAGTGTGAGTATGTAGAGGCTAGAAAAAGAGTAACTGCCATGAATTTATGTGATATTGCAGTAATAAGGCTGTATTTAGTGCTCTCTCTTCAACAAAATTTCTTCGACTGTCTTTGACAGGCTGTGGACCAGCTCAAAGCAGGAGCACTTGCAGTGGAAGCAGTGGCAGCAGCACTGGTTGAACTTGAGGTGGAGTGATTATTTCTTTGATTGCTTGATCCAGGCTTAGTTATATGAATTCAGCTTTTTAATTAAATTCGCATATCAATCTCTATTCATAATATATAAGCCTTATTTTGTATATGTACGTGTTTACCTAAATGCAGACTTAGAATAAAGAATAATGAGGCTGTATTGTCTTAGACCAGCAGGAATAATTTCCTTTCAACCAATGACAGTATGACTCATCGAAAATCAAGTTTTATTCTAGATTCTTCATCGCTTCATTTTTCTCAGGATTCTCCGTTTACAAATGCCGGCATGGGTTCCAACCTGAACTTGTTAGGAGAAATTGAATGTGATGCAAGCATCATGGATGGAAAGTCACTGCATTATGGAGCTGTGGGTGCTATTAGTGGTGAGTTACAATGCATTTTTGCTTATGTATCCCTGATATGTTGCTGTGACAGAAGAGTTCAGTCTTTTAGAGGTCTTAAATCCTTAAAATGGGAGACTGAATGAGGACAAACTGCTAGCCCTGTGATAATTCTGACTTTTCCTTCAGGAATTAAGAACCCAGTCTTAGTTGCAAAACGCCTACTAAGTGAAGCACAGAAAGGGAAACTATCAGCTGGCAGAATACCACCCTGGTGATTATACTGGTTATTAAGTAATGTTGTATTAATGTGTCTATGTCTACTTGTTAATTTTCTTTCTCTTGTTAGCTTCTTAGTAGGGCGAGGAGCCCATGATTGGGCTGTTAGCCATGGAATACCACCATGTCCTTCAGAGAAAATGGCCACCAGTGAGTATTGCTGCTCTGATTCTGAAATGCTTTTCTAAGAAGTACATTTTCTAATAAACTGAATCAAAATGCTGTGTGTAAAAAAAAAACAAAACAAAACAAAAAAACAGGCATTAGAAAGAAACTATTTTGTCACGTACAGAGTTCAGTTTGTCTGCATACAAGAGGAACAAGAGGAAGATGGAGCTGGCAGAGAAAATGGACACAGGAGATCAGACAAAGAAGAGGAGACAATCAAGTGAAAATGTGAGTACTATGTTTTCAGTGGAAACACTGACAATAATCGGCCCACCTCCTCCTGCTGATTTTGAAGTTGTGTTCATTATAGTGTGGGTCAAAATCATGGTTATCATTTTAAGGGGATTAGATCTGACCATTTTACTGGGGGGGGGGCATCACTTGTGCCAAACATGTGCCAACGTTTAGGAAACATTGTATACAAATACTTTTGAAAAGAGGCTGGAAAAGTTGCTAAATGTAGCTAGATGACATAATAGGCTCATTAACATGGTACTTGGTGACTAATGGTATAACTTCATTACAAAGTCAACTCACCCACGCAGTGGTGGACATTTAGGGATACAGTACTGAAAAAAGCTGGTCCAGCCAGAAGAATGATAGGAAACTATGGTACTGAAAGCAAGAAACAAAGAAACTCCTTTCCAAATATCAAGATATATTCTGACAGTTGTGACAGCGATCTCACGTTCTCACAGGGTCCCCAAAGGAAATAGCTTTATCATGTTGCACAGTTGACTCCCAGAAAACAAGTTGAGTTGACAAGAGGTTGTGCAAACCTTCAGTGCCCCTCAGCAGCAGAATTTGAGAGTGTACCAATTATGAGCTGAACTGAAAGAAGCTGAGAGCAAAATTATTCTGCTCTTAGGACCCCAGCAGTGGCAGCAGCACAGAGGAGGGCAAGAGAGTTTATTTGGGTTCAGATGTGAGTTGTGTTAAATGGAAAAAAGCACAAGTGTTTATTCAGTTCTCTCACATCAATCCTCAATATTGATGAGATGGACTGTTTGTTGACTTAAGCACATTCAAGTAATATTTGATGGATTTTTGTGTCAGATGGCGAGTTTGCCTAATGAGAGATTATGGTTCGACTTGACCTCCGTTCTCATCTGTGTCTTAGACGTTTACACAGAACTGTTTGACCTATTTAAGATTAATATGCAACCATTTGTGCAGAGTTGCAGGGTATTTAACAGGATGTTGGCATTAACCTTATTTTTCATTTTACTAGTTAAGGAAATGACCTATTTTTGTATCAAGAATGGCTGTTAGAGACTTGTGGTAAGAGCCTTACTGCAGCAAATGTGGTTTTAATTATCATATGAAGTGTTCTTTTTTATGCATCTGTCTTTTTGCCAGGCAATAAAATCTTTTCATTCTTTTTTTCAGTGCAATATAAGCACCTGTCTTGATGGGGTATTGTTGCTGTATTGTTCAGGAAAATTTAAAGCAGATCACTATAATCCTAGGAATGCCCTTAAGATTCAAGCTCATTATTTACTTTGGTTTTTATTCATGTAAAGACACTGGTAGACAGTGAAAAGACAGTCTTTGTAGCATTTCAAAATGACTGGCTCTGTTTTTGTTTTTGTTTTTTTTGGGGGGGAGGGGCAAAATCTTGGAGACTGATTTAGGAGAGGGTTACACACATGAGAAATGCTGTTTGCCTTTCTTAAATCCTCCCTATTTAATACAATGAATTTCCTCAGTTACTGGTAGGAGTGGAGCTATGATCATGTATCATGATTTACTTTGTAGAACTGAATACATCATGTACTCTGAGTCATGATGCTTCAGAGACAAGTCTCTTCCAAAGCAAACTGCAATCAGGAAAGGAACACAGCTGATTGAAATCACAAAAGCATTCCTTGATGAAATATGAGGAACAAAGTAAGGGTGAGCCATAAATTTGTGCTTCCTTATTACAGTATGCCTTTGAATTGGCATCAGTCATGGCTTCTGATTAGATTTCTGTGGTCTAAGCACAAGTTCAAGGTCACAGCGACACTGCCATGTTCATCTCATTTTTGTAAAGCCAATAAATCCATAACATCATGAGGGAAATTCATGGCATCAGGCAGAAACATTTACTTATGCTCCAGGATGAGCTAATTGAACTTTGGTTGTCAAAGGTCAGGGTCAATGTGCGTTTAAAAACACATTTTTTAACCATGATTCCCTTCCAAAATTTTGCCCAATTTAACACAAATGTCTTCTAGGTTAAAATGAAGAGGTGGCGTCATCTTTAACACGTTTAGGGTCAGGGTCAGTTTTGCTATGACATCACTGCAAAAACACCTCTGGCCATTATTCATCGCTCTAAGTCAAGAGCTGAGGGGAGCATTGTGACCATATGTCATGTAAGTTGACTAGTTTGTGGAGCCAGTTAACCGCTCAGTGTTAATTTTGGTTTTAGAAATGTCCAAACCAACCAAAGATTAGGGCTCTGATTCAGAAGGTCAGGGTTTGGATTTCTTCTAAGTTTTTTCGGAACTCTACAGAACATTTCTCCTTGGAAAATGCCCGCTTGCATACATTTGGTGTTTCTCTGTTAATGCGACTCCTATTTACTGTGGTGTAGGAAAATGGCTCAGCGTGTCTTGACACCGTGGGAGCTGTTGTGGTCGACCTGGAAGGGAATGTAGCTGCAGCGGTGTCCAGTGGAGGCCTGGCCATGAAACATTCTGGCAGGGTTGGCCAGGTACTGGGAACTACTTCTCCTTTTCTCCTCTGCTCATGGCTTCAAAACTCTTATTATATTATTACGTTTTGTGCAACTCAAGGAAAGCCTGAACCAGGCCTTTGTTCGAGACTGCTCTTATTGGAAACATGAGATGTCCTTTTTTATATAAATATTCTATTCAATTCAATAAGTTTCATTGTTTTTTCTGTAAACATAACTTTTATTTATATTAATAAAATACAATTATTAAGGTATACCAACATTATGATGATGTCTAAATATATTGATGCTGCTAAAGGAAACTTCTCCTCCCTAAATGATCACCACCACACCAAAGGCATTAAAGCACTGAATTTTCAGGTAGCAACAGGTGCCTATCTCCAGCACCACAACAGGCTGATAGTGTTTATGATTAGTGGTGGCTGGAGTGAAACATTCCAGCCTCTGAAGACTCAGATTTATTTCTTAGGTATTGCTGGAAGCCAAAACAGACCATTTTACTTGGAAATGGGGGGAAGGTCACACCTTTTATACCTGAAGGAGATTTATGCATGTCAACAACCGTTCGTGTGTTTTTCCCACAGGGGAAAAAAGCAGAATACTCAGAGCATAAATGAATAATGGGTTCTGATGTGCATTTAGTGAGGTCAGTGTAAATGCCTACATTTGATCAAAGAAGAATATTAATTACTGAAGCAAATGTAGGATGTAGGATAAATACATCAGAAAAGGGTGATTTATAAATTGTTCTCGAGTGATCAGAAACCCGATTTCAGGGAAAAGGTTGCTGGCTATCCGTTGCCATGAAATTACACAATAACAACGCAGAGGTGGTTGTGCTGCAGAGTTGTTCCTTCTTGAGTTTGTTTTCTTTTTCTGAAGTTAAAATGAATTTCAGTGCAGCTTTAGAGGGATTGAAACAAGCAGATAAGGTTTACCAGTGAGCATCTGTTATGAAAGCAGCCTGCTGGCTTTTTTACCCCTTCACTGTTTTTTTAACAGTATTGCTTTTTTGATGTAATTAGCAGAGCTTCCTTTTATCTAACACAGTAGAATTCACTCTGATGCACACTCAACCACCCCAGTAAAACATTTAAACCTTGGAAGTCTTTACTGTGAGGCAGCTGCAGGAAGTTATGAGTTTGCATTTACACCAGCTTAACTGGGTGGAAAAAAAAAAATCAACAACTTAACAATGGGAGCTGAATAGATTGAATGAACCAACAGGATTTACTGCCTTAACCTCATTAACACTTTTACTGTTTAAAAAGCTGAGGCTCACCAACAGTAGTAAGGCATAGAGTTCAGGTGTAGCTGATGAAGTGGACATGTAGAGTAGGCTGAAATAATTTAAGTTTATTATATGTAAAGGGTTTTTATGTGTACATGAGCAAGGCCTACTCTAATTCATTATGGGTTCAATTTATAATATCTGCAGACATATTTAGAAAACTACAGTATCTGAACAATGTCTCCATGTTCTCTCCTCTCTTAGGCTGCTCATTACGGATGTGGCTGCTGGGCTGAAAATGCCTGTAATATGAACCCTTACTCTACAGCAGTGAGTACCTCAGGTATACAACAGCACACTCACAACAACTCACAACCGACTTTTATGCAAGTTTTTTACATGTGACTTTCCACCGGCCTGCTTTTTGTTTTGGAGACTATAGAATTAAAAACAGATATGCAACGTGAGCCTATCACTTAGCGTCAGTGAGTCAAGCTTCAAAAAGCCTGATAATACTTTCCAATGACCTCCAACCATTCCTGCTGCGTGATCCTCATCAGTCACTTCCTCTGATGATTCAGTCATCATCTCCGACTCTTTGTTAGTCAGCTGCATGCCAGGTGCATTGCAAAGCTCTTTGGATTTGCATTGACATTTGACATGGGACACCTGCTGTAGATGACAGAAGGGGAGCTGCTGGGGGTGCAACAGAAAGATGGTAAATACACAAACTTCATAAGCAATTTGATCTTTATTTGGATCATGATTCTTCAGGTATAACTGAGTTGTATAATGTTGGTTGGTTGCACAATATGTGAAAAAAAAAAATAAATCATACTGCATTTATGTTGGTGCTTTGAAACTGACAATCTAGATATTTCAATTGGAAATTTTGAATACATTTCAATTGATTGTGCAGCTGAGTCATGAACTGAAATATGCTTTATACTGGAACCAATTTTTAGATGAAATGTACAAATTTAAACTTGCAGGTTTATAGTCCTACTATCAAAGCCTTCTGTTATGTATAGTAAGTATAAAACACAGCTCTTCTGCACTGTCTCATTTGTGCTGATATATCACCACCCCCGTCCTCACAGACACTGTGCCATTGTCATGATTTATAGCTGTCACCTGTCCCATACTTCTTGTCTTCCTCTTTTCCTTTCTTTCTTTCTTTCTTTCTGCTGTGTCAGCTTTGGGGGAGAAGTGGGAGGAATTAGCTGGTTGCTTTTGTTTCTCTTCATTGAATTGAACCCATCCAAGTGGCAACCTCCTTGGTTTCCATTGTGAGAATTGGTCATCAAGGTTTAAGACTTTACAATGTGTTAAGCCTGGTCAATTATTCATCACAGGATATCAGAGCCTAGACATGGCTACCTTAGATTTAGTTATAAATCCTTTTATTACATAAATCAATGCTTATATGACATGATAGAAAGGTTGAAAGGCAATAAATTCAAAGATTTTGTTTAACTTTTACAATCTGCATTTGGGAATTTTGAGAAAATTTAAATGTAGCCAACAAATTCATCCCTGAATTATGTGAAGAGTAAAATAGACCATGAAAGTATCAGATTGTGTAATTTACAGAATTCACTTTGTTAAAGGTTGCTTGAATGTTGCTTGTTTATTGTATATTGTCTGTAACAGACCAGATGTAGCCGTAATGTTATAAAACCAACATCTGTATGTAATATGCCCTGTATTTATAAATTAACTACAAAAAGTTAAAATAAAAGTGTATGTATGTGAATCTACAGTAAATTAACCTAACTCTTTTAGATAAATAAACATTTGAGACGTAGCTTATGGGAACATTAAAACCTTCTGATGTGGATCTAAAGCCTAATGCGTCTCAGTGCAGATGAGCTGATTTGATCAGACAGGCAGAAGTTTGAGTCATATGTGCTTGGACCACTAATGTAGTCAGTATTTTGGACCATTAGGCTTCCCCGTACATTTGATGAACAATCAGTTTGAAATTTAGGTTTGTGTAACCACAAAAACAGTCAGGCCAAAACTATTTTGTAATATAAGCACTTCTTAGTATTTTGTATCGTAATCACAAATTGGCTCCCCAAAGGCTCAATATTGTTGGTGCAATCCGAAGGACCAGGGAAATTGTACGCTTCAATGTATGGATATTATATTCTTTACATTTAAACAAGAAAAGGCACTGAATCATTTTGGATTCTGTTTAGATCCATATGGTCTGACAGAGCCTCAGAAGTAAATAGTTTTCAATGGTGATTTTGATTTCGTTCTGTACATTTCACATATGATTACTCAAATTGACTATGTGATTTTTAAAGGTCATGTCTCTGATCCTACCCTGCATTTAATACATTAAACAACAACCTCAGTAACAGTCTGGTCTGTTCATAAATTTTTCGAGCAGATGAAGTGTAGATGTTTTCTCTGTAAGTATTTTCACCTCATCCTCTCTTCCTATATTGTGGCTTTGCCTTTGATGTTACTCAAAAAAGATGATTTCCTTATGGCTATGGGGAGCATAATGTGTGTTCCAGTGCAGCACCTGTTTTTAATTTCCTAACATGAAAGGCATTCCCATCAAAAGAAACAAAAAACAATCATTTTCATTCTGACACGAGGAGTATGATCCTCACCCTATGTGTCACTCTTTCTTCCTTCCACCTCCCTACCTCATTCTAGTCTGCTCTGTAATGTGCAGCTCATGTGGGCTAGTGTTTTATACGTGTTGACTGCATCATCTGGCCTTCTGTTTACTGCGGCCAGTGAGCTAAAAG
This sequence comes from Echeneis naucrates, assembly GCF_900963305.1. NCBI lineage: Eukaryota > Metazoa > Chordata > Actinopteri > Carangiformes > Echeneidae > Echeneis > Echeneis naucrates. The sequence continues at coordinate 3,794,404 of NC_042525.1, forward strand.
ACAATTAACTTCACTGTCTGCTCGTGGTGCTGTTGGCTGTCACAAACTGTACGTCCACTTGTTGTCCTCTATTTTTTAATTTCTCTTCTGTTGGCTGGCTCAGTCGGTCCGGGTGTCTTGCTGCAGGTCCAGCTCAACTCTTTTTGGCCATGGTAAACAGAGTACCACAGGGCACAGTATCTGACCACTCCGACGTTGTGCTCTCATTAAAATGTAATTGCTCCAGGCATCTGGTCTGCGCAATTATCAGTCTGCATTCAGTTTTGTTGTAGTTACCTGATATTTTACAAGGCAGTCATTTGTGTTTACAGAAACAACAAGTCTTTATGGGCTTTCAAAGAACCCTGTGCCAGATGCTTTGTTTTTAGTTTTACTTTTCTTGTGTTTTTCCTGAGAATATGACAGTTCCTTAGCAACAACAAGGCCTTGGTTTATGTTAAACATTTTATAGCATGTCATCTAAAATATAAAAAGCACACCTGCTGTATTTTGACTTGGAAGTGGAAGAGGCCAAAGTGAGACATTTCTACACGCTGTTTGTGTTTTTTATGGTTCCTTCTCTGCTTTAATGCTGCATAACTGGAGAGCATCAGGCAGACTCAGGTGCTAAGTCTGCAAGAGCACACACTACTGGGACTTCTCTGATTTCATTCAAATGAATTTAGAGAATTGTGGTTTGGCATGAGTAAAATGTTCACACACGCTGACACACACCGATTTTTGATACACAACTTCAACAATGCACTGTTGTTTCTATGTACTGTGAGCGGAGTAAAGGTGGAATTGTTACTGTTACATTTGGCATGCAGTCACTTGTGTCCCAACAGCATTTCATGTCTTAACTCCCCACTGTAAGTCAGTATAAAAATAACCTATTCTCTACATATTTATAAAAAAACAAAGTAGATATTGTAATAACATACAAATATCGGTCCTATTCCCATCAAATCAATGTAGGAATGCTCAGTGGTGATACACTTTTCCAGTACGCATGCACGCAGTGCAGTTATTCGGTGGCCCAGAAAGAAGAAAGAGTTTAGAGAGGTGGACTTAATACTGGATGGTTGCTATTTCAAATTCCCACACCAGCTGGGAATCTGGGCAGGAGAACTGAATGTGAAACCCAAACCCTCCTTTGGCAATTACTGTCAGTGTGCCCTTGAGCAAGGCAGCTGTGCTTGGCAGCCCCCAGGGGCTGTAAACTTTACCTGAAATAATAAAAATGAATTACATTCATCTGAATGTGCCAAAATGACTGCAGTGGCATGAAATGTAGTGCCTGACTTAAAAGTAATCGCTTTCTTTTGCAATATTTTCCATTATTCCAAAATTTTTATCGCTTTCATAGGTTCTAAAATCAAAACATGGTATTACAAATCATAATTACGAAGTGCTCTTTCCCGTCAATCTGTTATAAATTCATGTATAACTCAATATGATTAATACTATACATAACTAAAGTTTTGTTTTCGTTTTTTTTTGTCTTGGATTCTTGTGTATAAATGGTTTCTTCTACATATATTACAACTCCCTCAGAGTTAAATCCATTGAGAAGTTTTGCAGTTGTGATTAAGGCATGTGTTCTTGCAACAAAGGAAAGAATTGCTAAAAGTAAAATTCATGGACGTCCATATGACTTTTTTCCAGGCTGTGGAGAGCATCTGATTCGCACCATGCTGGCACGGGAATGCTCTGCTGCCATGCAGTCTGAAGATGCCCACCAAGCACTGCTGGAGGCTATGCAAAACAAGTTCATCAGTGAGTCGCTAACATGCAGCCTGGTTCCCACCTCTTTCCATACACAAAGAGCCTGTTTGCAAGAAACAACAGTTTTGCCCTGAGGGAATGGAATGAACAAACAGATGTTGCATAACACAAGGAATGAGCTAAGAACTGGAAACATTGGAAATAATAGAATCTGAAAAGACGTAGTTTTACTGTTTTAAAACAGGGCCTTCAAGTGTTCCTCACATTATAGCTGACAGCCACAGATAATTTTGTGGCTGTCAGTTGTTTTGTTGAAGGTTCATGTGAAGATGCTTTTTTTTTTTTTTTTTTTTTTGCCATATTCTCAGAAGTGGTCAGTTTTAGAAAGTCTTGTTAACTATGTTTTCAAATGACCACTGGATACTTCAGAGCAAAAAGGAGATGTGGAAACATGTGGTGGTTTCTGCCTTCCTCTGGCCTCCTTTAGAAGTCTGTCCCAGTTTGGCTTTGTCATGGACATTTGTAACACCAAGCCTTTTGACAAGCTGGATGAAGCCAATTTGAAGTAAATTCTTCTGTTGTTTCTCCTCAAGGTGCACATTAAGTTAAACAAAGCTCCATAAATCCTGCCTTGGCAGGAGCATTGATGACAGTGTCTGATGTGGAAACCTCTTTCTGCACTTCTACTGTTAGCTCTATTTGTGTATTATGAAAGCTCCTGATTATTGTATCGATGCACCTGCCAAAGACAAACACAGACCCCATTCATTTATGCTTTATTTACTTTTATGGCTAAGACGATGGTGATGATTAAGGCAGTGATCAAACCAGGCATATTATCAAGCAAATTCCTTATCAGAAATATGTGCACATCCTTATTCCTGCACTCATCCAGTGGGGGGTCATCACAGAAGGCTCAGTAGGTTGAATGTTAAGGTGGATGGATGACTACAGCCAACAGAGGACCAAGTTGGGTTCCACTCCTGTCAGACAAGAACAGGAATCCGAGGCTGCAGTGGACACAGGCTCAGTTGAAGAATGTAAAAACACACCTTGGTCTGATGAGTCTGAATTTTTTCTCGGGCAGCACCTGTTAGGGCCAGAATTTGTTATCAACAGCAAGAATCCATGGACCCGACCTGCCTTGGTTTGTGGTGTTGGTGGTGGCGTAATGGTGTGGGGAATGTTTTCTTGAAATAGTTTAGGTGACATCATACCAGTCAATCATGGTGGAGCAGGATTTCAAGAAGAACTGTCTGCTTTAGAACAAAAGAAAGATTTATCATTATTAATATGGTGTTCCTAATAAAGTCCTTGGTGAGTCGGTGTCAGATTTGTGTTGTGGAACATTTAACACAAGAAAGTTAAAAGTGCTTTTTAAAATGTAGAACAAATGGATTTTGTCTGAATGTTGTCCAAGCTGCACTAAAAAAAGTACTTTATAGAGTAAAGAGAACATTACAAGTTGGAAGTGAAATCTGTGCAATTCCACTAAGAAACAATGACTTGGAGACACAAAAATATTTTCATCAGTTGGTCCTAATCTTGTATTTCTTTTTACTTGCTGAGAAGACATTTCAAAACATGTTGTTTCTGTTTTTCCAAACCAAACCCTCTTTTCTTTTACTGCCCACACTAATCAGCCAATCCAAGTTTGTTTTTGGTTTTTTGGAGGTTTTTTTTTTAACCCAACACCTCATTCATGTTTAGTCAGGGGGCAGTTCAAGGACCGCTCTTGTTCCACTCTGAGCATATTTCTGGTTATTTTTGTTAAAGTAGGCTTTCTTCAAGTGAAATGTTTTAAACTGAAACATTGTGTTACAGGAGTGTGTACATTGCAGAAAGTTAGAAATCGCACGAACTGTCATTAAGCCATTATGTACTAAAACCTAGCCATACAAATAGAGTAAAATATTTTAATTAAACAGTCTGCTAAATAAAATAAATACATCAGGATAGAATAATTGCTTTCAGTTGTTTAACTTGGCCCAAAACTGCAAATGGGATAATTGATTGGAACGTTTTTGTTTTTTTTTTTCTCATAGATCACTTTATTTGATGGGTCCAGGTTTTGTCTCTTCATTTGTTATCCTCAGTTCAATGCGATAAGAGTATTATAGTAAAATATTACAACTGATTATATAAATGAAGCAGAAACTTGTCGTTATTACCATATTTTGGCCAGTTTAATCATCTGACTTATGTTGTTTTCTTTTGCGTGTCCAGGCTCCCCCTTTCTGGCCAGTGAAGATCGTGTTTTGGGTGGAGTAATTGTCTTGCGGTGCTGCAGATGTGTGGAAGCTCAGCCATCTCAAAATATTCAGGGTATACTGGGTAAGACATTAATCATCTCGGACGTGATGGCGCTGAAACTTTCGTTCTCCAGCTGATGGCAACGATTTCACTGTTTTAATATTTAAAAATCCTTCCTCAGATAGTCAGGCAGAGGGGGAGGAGGCACTGCAGCTCTCCTCACGGGTGGTCTGTGTTTTAACTTACACAATCAGGCTCTGGTTTCACACCCTTCATCTCAGATTCAAGCAGGGACCTCCCACTATGGAATCAACCACTAATCTTCAGCCTTCTGAACACTGCCCACATACTGATTGTGCTGGGTGGATCTGGTTTCTCTACCTGGAGCTCCTGAGAATGCTCCTCTGCTTCTCAAAGCTCCCATCATGGAATTTAAAGGAATTCCAGTTGCTAGTGGCCTTTGGCCTCTGCGTTAATTTTAACATGATGTGCATCGAAGCTTCAACTCCACAGTGGATGAGTTCAAGTTCACTGACGAGGTAGAGCAGATGTTTTCCCGGTGTAGGAAGGGATGACTCCTTGGTTTCAAACAAAACGCAACGGCAAATGTGACGCAAAGCGCCATTTATATTATATGTTAGGTCAGCTTAAATAATAAAACGTTTCAAAGTGCCGCTCCCTCAATGATGTACAGATCTTTTTTGATGGTGTTGAAGGAGCGCAGCTCTTGTGCAGACCTCTGATTACTGTGGACTGCAAAGGGCTCTGTGTTGATTTACGAGAATAAACAATATGTCAGCCACATCCTTTTGGTTCTGTAATTGAGTTTCTCATCCAACCCACAACTTCTACCTCCCCCTTAGGTTCTGTCACGACTGCAAGTCATATATTTTCATAATCATGGGCATTCTCTGAATTTACTATTTTTTAGCACGCTGAGTCACCTGCCAAAATTTTTCCTCTGGCAGATGAAGTTTGCTCTGTTTGTTTTGTGACACTAAACTTTATTCAAGCCACATAATCCGCTCGCCCTCCGCACTCGTCCGTCCGGCTTCATTCTCTTTTTATCTATAATGACCTATTTGTATCTTGTGTAGTATTTTGTAACTTCACTCTCTAATGAACCCTTTCGTCCATATTTATTCACAGTGGAGTTCCTATGGAGTCACACCACGGAGAGCATGTGTGTTGGCTACATGTCTGCCCAAGATAGCAAAGCAAAGGTGAGCTTCCTCATTAACGTGACAAGCAAAATGTCTGCTATTGATGATACCGATCGAGTTTCAAACACACAGAGGTGATACAGGAACGTAACCATTCTGACCTCACTCACCAACCGTTAGCACACTCTGTGAGTGTAGCCTCATATTACAGTGCACAGTGTGATATTTATGCATCACAGACAAGTGAATCTGCTCTTTAGGTAAATTATGGCCACTAGTTTGTCTCCTTTGACTTGAATTACAGCCAGGTTTGACTTTTATGTTGCATTATATTTTCCAGGGTGAATAATATTGTTTGGAAAACATAATCAATAAATAATAATTTTATAAACATTGCAAGTTTTTAAACTCTGCCAGACTGCAGGAATATACTTCTGAATTCATGAATAACAGTGTGTTAAAGTGAGACTCTTTTTCATCTGAGGAAATTATTCAATTTTCACATTAAGGTTCACGTTGTTTTGGACAGGTCACTCTTTGTGGCCAGTAGATGTCATCGTTATCTGGAGTAGTTTTAAAATAGTGACTAATGCTCTGGTGATAAGAACTTGGAGGAAAGATAGGGTTGATATTTATGCTTCTTTTCTCTCCATGGTCTGTTTCCTTCAATTGTAATTCTAACATGTGTCTCATATGTATTGTGTTGTGCCAAAAGAGAAAAGTGTATGTTGTAAATCAGTTTTTAAGGTGATTGGTCCATTTGACTTTGGATTGACAGTTGCAGCCCACGTATTGTTGGCATAGTCATTCTTTACTCACCTGTCACACCGGATATTTAGACTGATGTCTGTGTCCTGTTTCCTTCCAATACCTGATAAACTGCAGGCCCCCCGTTGAGACCTGGTGAGCATATGCATCATACAGAGTAGGTCCTCCCATGATACACTGGCTGCAATTTGTTGGTTTCACCACCAAGCTGCAATGGGTAGGTTTACGTTATCTGCATCACATCGTTCCCAAGCAGTCTGAGTTGATGTTGTAGCTAAAAGTGCTAAATCATTCACCACCAGTCTTCCCTCCTGCAAACGTTGAAGGTTTTTGTGTCACTCAAAAGCACAACTAAGACAAACTCCAGTCCAGGCAAGAATCTCCTCCCCACACCACCTGTGTTTGCCGTCATGTTTGGTATAATGTCTGCATGTAGCTAGTGACCTTGGCTTTAGGATTATGAGACTGAAAGTCTTTGCTTTAGTATTTTTAGTAGAGATTGCATTACATTTTTGTGGCAAATAAATGACTACATCATGAGTAAATGAGGTCGGCTTTGTGATCATCCTCCAGTCCTCTAACTTATTTTTTATTCATAAATTATGTGATTTGAAGCAGACTGTGTCATTTTAAGCAACTGGGCTTAATACTCTGGGACTGTTGGCTCTAAATTGTCTCGACTTGGGCTGATTTGTTTGGCTAATGTATCGCTGTCAGTTTGGATTAAGAGAGGGCACTGTTGTTCAAGCCTGGTTCAGATTTCAAAGTGTTTGCCCTTCATCCCGCCTCCCAGCCCCCTTATCCGTTCTTTTCTCTGCCCATTGGTCTGTCTCTCTCGTCCCTCCTCCTCTCTGGTCCTACCTGGTCCTAACGCGCCATAAAGTTTCGTGAAAGTCATGTCCACTGGGGATATCAGTATCAATCTGCATATTTGTCAGATGTGCTGTGTATATTGGGCTTTGTGATGGAATGTGAGCATGCAAGCTCTTCTTTCACATCAGTGCCAATGTAAAGTAGTGAGCTGAACACAGTGACCTGCACACAGCTCAGAGAAATAAAGCACCTAACATTGCATATTTTTCTAAGCTTGCTTTGTTTGCATTCCTTTTTAATGTAAATACTGCTTAAAGTTAGGAGGTATTACTGCGTGTATGTAATCAACGCAAGCCTATTATGTCAGTTTCTCCATGATATGAGCACTGTCATTTAAAGAAAAAAAAAAAACATTGATGATTGACAGAGTGAAAAATAGACCAGTGTCTGTGTACGGTCAATAAAAATGTTAAAAAATCTTGGCATAGCAGACAATTTGGTAATATCATGAGGATAATAATTGAGAACTTGGTTTCCTGGATAGTTTGGACTTTGAGCAAATCATTAGAAACATCTTTGAAACATCTTTCATGCACCTCTTTTGAAATATTTGTTTTTGTCACAGTGGCTCAAGCTGCTTTGGCCACATCCTCACAGAAATAGTGCAAAGCATTAAATTAAAGCACCTTTAAAATCTGTTGTGGTGAACGAGTCCCCTATCATCGCTTCATTAAAATGTGCATGCACAAAGTTCTTTATAAAATTAATGTGCCCAGAGGGTTTGGATCCAGATCGGGAAAAATCATCTGTCAGTAGTGGTTTATGGATCTCGGCGTGGGGAGGGGGTATTCACTTCCTCTTGGGGGGTATTGGTGACATTGTGATATTGGAGAGTGCAGCAAAGAACACAGCTGCTGCACCAAACCTCACACTGCTCTGTCAGAGCCTGAGCAAGTAGTTGTGGCTCTGAAGCTAAAAAAACCCCCATGTGCCTCTGTGGCTCTTGCCATCTGCATACCAGAGAATCTGGTTCTTCTGTCCTTCAGAGTCCTCGGGCTCCCCAGGTGGGCCCAGAGTTGGGGCCCTCTCAGTGCCACACATATTGTCCATTTTATAAGATGCCATAGGACAGCATCTGTTTTCTCTTCTCTGGTGAAATTCAAAAAGCCAGAGATGGGAACCTAAATGCAGCTATGCTCCATAATGATGTCTGCTGCTTCTGAGTAGATTCTGGGACGATGAAACAAAAGTGTCAACTTCAGTCCTCCTGAGAAACTTCAGGTCATCATCCATGTTGACCAGGCTGCAGCAGTAATCAATGAGTTTGCTCCTTGATCAAAAGTAGGAAAAGTGTTCCCGTTGCACTTTAATATGTTGCCTGAATAATTCATTCACATGCACGCTGAGCTGCAGAGATTGCACATTCCTCTGCAGACATTCCTCCCATTCCTATTAACATCCCACTAGGAGTTTCTAACCAAGTCAGGCAGTCAGAGTACATCTTCTACTGCTGTGCTGCGATAAGAACATAAAAGGATTGATGCATGTAGCGGTAAGATTACGGTCAAAGGTCAGACAGGAATTGTATTGCAATACATATCTCATATTTTTATGTATGTATTTTTTCTTGAATTCAGGAGAACACAGATATTCCTCTCGCAGCTCTTTGCAGGCTTTTCTTAGTTTTCAATCTGATGTTCATTCGTTGCTTTGACAGTATAGTCTGTTTCCCAGGCTTTTCCACATCCCTGTAAAATATATGTATATGTATGTATGCAAGTAACACCAGTTGTTCTGCAGAGGGAGAGCATCTGGTTTTATTCAAATACTCACCTGTGGATAGGACATCAGAACATCAAGCTGTGTTTTCTGGCCCTTCGCAAACAGTCGGCCTATTGTTGTATTGTTTGTCATGATTGGACAGATGAAAGAGAAGTGTAGGATCCAGAGCACTGGCACAATGGCTGAGTTCTCTCTTCCTGGTCATCATTACCACTATAAAGCGTTTGCTGCTTGAATTGTGTGAGGCCAGAGAAAATCAGATGGCATGCAAAACAGTCCTCCTGGTTATTGTCTGCTGTGTATAAAACAAGATAAATGGTTTTTATTATGGTACATTTTGTTTTTATTATCCATCTCTTTTCGGGAATAAATAGCACATGATTTTTTTATTTATTTTTTTATTTTTATTTTTTTTCTCATTTGAAAAGAAAAGAATTTTAAAACCACAACAAAAAAACGGCAGCGTAGTCATAGAGCTAAAATTGTCCACTGGTCTGCACTGTGGTGTTAATGTGTGGCTTCTCCAGCTCCTAAACGCATTCATATCACCAAAGAATGTTGTTTTTCTCTGAAAGATACAATGGCACTGTGTTTTTCATGTTATGTTTTGACTCAGCTTCAGTCCTGTCATGTGGTCACTTCAATCACTGGGTAACAAACTGACGACGACCTCGCTGTAGGTTTGCGTGCCTTCTTTTCTTTTCTGTCCATCTTAGCCCATCATATAATTCTACATTTCTTTGTAAACATGGATTCCAAAACAAGGATTTATTAAATAAGAAAACTGCCACACAGTGAAGAAGATGCAGCTACCAACAGAACATTTTCGGAATCAGTATAAATTAGTGTTTGAATTGTCAGCTCATGATGTGGTTGAGGTGGTAATGATAACTCACAACCACTGAATTAGCAAAGAAGCTGCAGTTTACATTTGTACCCGCTTATTGGGACGAGCACCTCCAGTTTCCATCTGAGTGCTTTGGCGCTGAACTGAATTGCGTTGTTAATCACGTTGAGCATACTCACCAGAAGATTTTAAAGCTTTTCTTCACATGAAACAAATAAAAGCCGCAGAACGATGGTTAAGGTTGAAACAATAGGCTGCAGGGATAATTTGTTAATTAGTGTTTACACACAAGGCTGCAGTGTGTGGTTTCTGATGGTGACCACACGATGTGGTGTCACAGAAGTGTAAGGATAGCTGCTGCGTTACTGCGGAGGCTACTCATCCTCACTACTGTGTCCCCAATGAATCAGAGCCACAGCTTGTGAAAGGCACACAAAGCTCTAAGTGCCGCGGTGGTGTGTTGACTTGACTTGTTTGCTTTAGTAAGCTCTTAACTCTTCCTACTCGCTCAGGTTTCCTCTCAGTCTGTTGGATTCAAACGAAAATTGAGGTCTCGGCATGTGGCACGAGGTTTCGTGTTGAGGTGACACTCAGGGTACAATGGTGTCACTGTCAGAGATGGTTTTCTTGCAAAATATATGAAGTCATGCAGCCAGTCGCTAATTGTGCCAAGTAGTGTATTTTCAGCTGTGTTTTCAATGTGGTGGGACTTTAAAAGAACGTTGCAAAGCTTTTTTCTCCCAGACATCAGAAGGAAAACATTTAGCATGTCACCGTTCGTTGATTATGACTCAGCGACAGACCTTCACAGAAAACAGTTCAAACGGGGCCTTTCTTTACCATCATCTGTAGAAGATGAAGGCAAGAGGACGAACACACAAACCAGCACTGGAGGCCTAATAGCCCCTGAGAGTGCTGCCATGTGTGCGCGTCCTTGTCTGGCTGTTGTCCCATTGCAGTGACAGCAGTTGGCCTCGGGCTCCCAGGGGCCACAGTTCAGGCTTGGAGAAACAAGATTCAGTGGAGATGAAGTCTCCTGCAAGTGGTGTCAGGGCAGTTCATTGGTGCGGTCGATAAGTGGATGGATTTTTTCCCCCAAGGCTGGAGGCAGCACTGCTGTCTGTGGAGAGAGAGAGAGGAAGGTGGATGACAGCCATTATTGGCTCAGAGAGAGTCAGTCACCTTTGATCTCCCGGTGGAAGTATCACTCCCGTCTTCACAGCTGTGTTTGCCCCGTCCGACCTCCTCCTCTCACTCTGGACAAACACAACGCACAACCAGTGTGTTCCCTTTATGCACTTACTCCCTCTCTATACATAAACACCCGAATGGTAACTTCATGCCAGTTTTATATAGTCATGATGCCACATCGGTCACCCTGTTTGTTCCTTGGTTGCGTTACATTTATCATCATCTTCTATGCTGCTGTTAAAATTGAATTTAAATAGTTTTGACACTGCAATTCTTTTTTTTTTGTTTTTTTCTTTTTCTAAAAAGCGTCTATTCCCCATGAAGCAGCCCCATAAGTCCTTATTACCCCTCAGTTTTTCCTGGACTGCCCATGTGCTGTACATTACACCATGTTTGTTGAAGACTGATATCAGATGGACTTGGTTTCAGCACACATTGCACTAAAAATGAATGAATGAGTTACTTTTATGAGTCTCTTTGTGTTAGTTTTAGGAATTTACATTTTTGATGCTAAAAACAGTTTGAGATGATGAGTGATTGATTGTCATCTTCTCTGTGATTACCATTTAAAGAAAAGATAGCAGTCTCACTCACACTACCAAAGCAACAGCAGCAGCACTCCCTTTTGCCACCACGGTGGCCCCGTTGGACTGTAAACCGAAGTGGATGCAGACTCTGGATCTGAAAAGTTAAGCCCATGCCAAAGAGCCATCTTGATTTATCCCTTCAGTCAGAGTTTTCTCGATGAGTTTATGGTTTCAGTCTGTAGTTTCAAGTTTCTTCAATAAAACATGATGTTCATTTTTAAATAATGATCCCATTTACAGGAAAATAGACCACTGAGCAGGGTACGCATCATTGGGATTGACGACTGCACTACAAACAGCGACCTGTCTGACAACCAGAACAGAACAGATCTTATATTGAATCCGTTTCACAACTACGTTTCTTGGCTCATGTTTTATCTTGTCCTTGGTAACTGAAGAAATACATCTTTTCTTCATCAGCTTTTTTTGACCAATAACAAAATGTGTGATTAAAATCATATTTCAACGATAATAACCTCACCAGTCATATGTGGACCAAATTCATCCGCATTTGGTCCACATATGATGTGAAAGAGATCAACAATCTTCTTCTCCCATGCAGCCCTGCCTCCGCATAGCTTAGCTTGGATTTTTTTTTTCTCATTGTGTGTTGTTTTGTTGCCTTCAGACACACATATCCAGACTGCCACCCGGAACTGTTCCTGGACAGTCTTTGGCCATCGAGGGAGGTGTGTGTCGGCTGATCAACGTGGTGGAGTGAGCTGCGTTCTTCTGGGTTTCTTCTGCAATATTCCAACACGTACCTTTCCACCCACCTACAAACACACACATGCACCCCCACAGACTTCCCAACCCCCCCTCCCAGCACCACCACCAGAATTAATGAGCTGTAGCTGTTTTAACAGGTGTCCAGGAAGGACGGAGGGGTGTTAGCTTCTACTTAGTGCACTTACAGGACTTTCCTTTGCCACTGTCTGCCTCCAGCATGTACTCTATGCCAATTTATCCCCACTAGGCTCTGCAGCATCACCTGGACTAGACTTGATGCACCATTTTTTCTTTCTTTCTTTCTTTCCTACTCTCTTCCAACTAAATGTGGCATCCTTCCTTTTGTATATAAGCTATGAATGAGGAAAACAGGGTGGATGTTCATTTGATTTTGTATTTGCGGAACAGATGTGACTATTTTCAAACTTTGAAGAATTTCAAATGCAAGACCTTATTTACTTTTCATGTCTAAAAAGATGTCAGATTGCACCTTGTGAAAATGCCTGCTACTTATGAGTCCATATATTCCTGCAGCCTATAGCTATTAATCTTATAGCATAATGTATAATGTAGCATAACTTGCATCATGATGAATTTTATAATCATTTCAGCCATAGGACGCTTTTCTTTGATTGTTTGAAAATGCATATGCATAGCTACTGCATGTACAAAATCTACAGTAAGCCACTTTTTGTTCTTTGACAGGCATTTATATATATATATACTATATATATAGTGCTCAGGTAGCAGCATCTGACCCCACCGCCAAACATGACTGTTAGTCATCATTTAAAGATAACAATCTATATTTGTATTGTCACACTGACAGAGACATGTATTTTCTTGCTAAAAAGGAGACAGCAAAGAACTAATTTATGCATTGAGCCCATGAAATGGTGCTGTTGAGAATCGTACTTGAACGGAGAAATGGCCTAAATTGAAGCTTCTGTTGGGATAATCAGTTTCTCTGGTTTCGCTGTTTCACTCAGTTACTACTAAGAGTCTCCACAAATATTCTTTACTTGAAAATGCAACTAATATAAAATGGTATAAGCTATGAAAATGGTAAATATGTGCACATCTGTCTACAGTGCTCAGAAGTAAATAAAATCTATGTTGCTACATTTCTGCATTCATCTTTAGTCTTTCCGACTCAATCAGAGACGGCATGTTTTCTTATTTCTTTTCTAAAAAGAACACATGCATTGTTATTTGGAGAGCAGTTTATGAAACCTTGACAGGCAGCATGAATATCATAATCTCAAATGTGAAATGAGAGGAGAAAAAAAAACCTACAGAAGGATACTAAAACATTTAAGTATGAAAGAACAAATAAATGAGCATCAGTGACTATTAAAAATGTATATTATTCCTAAGAGCCTTTGTACATAACCAAAGTGCTCCGTTCTCCAATGTTTGTGTGCATTTGATTTCTCATAAATTGACTTTAAAGGGGCTGATTATAGGGGGCAGTTATTTATATCAATCGTATCAGTCTCAGCATAAGAGTTTGCACAGCTGCTGACTCTGGATCATGGCCACTGTGCTGTCCAAGAGGAACGTGCAATAGAGTTGTTGGAGAAGATAAATATATTCGTGCTTAGAGGAGAGGGATGCCTCCCTGTCAGCGCAACGTGTCTGTTTGTGGGATAGTATTGATGATCTCCAGCCGGTTTGCCCCTCAGGTGTAACGTGTCACAGTCTTTTGACATCACTAACATACAAAATGAATCTGACAGGTCAGGAGGAGCGGCAGAAGGTTGGTGGAGGAGGTGCCGTGCATGTTTGTTTTTGTTCCACAGCCCGCTGACCCCCCGGTTTGATCTTGAAGGCCCATCTAAAAGGAGGCGTAGGTTACCTTGCCCCTCACCCTCACCCACACTCACACTCTTCTCCATTGCCTGATTATGTGTTATTACCGAGCACTTGTTCGTTTCTTTTCTTTTCTTTTTTAGCTAATCTGTGTTGCTGGGAGACCTTCGGCGCCCGACTCAGCACAGGACCTTCCCCTTCAAACACCATCCCTCTCCTTCCTGGATCCCCTTAGCTTTGAAAAAGGATCCTGGGTCTTTAAAAAAAAAAGGAAAGTGGACAGGGTCCTGAGCCATTCAAGGTGTATCCAATGCCTCGCGCTCAGCACGGCTCTTAAATGCAAAACAGACGGTGAAGCAAATAAAGATCAAAGGCAGCAGCCTTGCCTGCCTGGCCTGCTGTCCTCACATGCCAAGCGGTGCTGTCACAGTGAATCACAGCCGTGCAGCTTCCCTGCTCATGCTGACACACACAAACACACACACACACACACACACACACACTGCCACCAACACCCTTGACACTGCCGCATTCCCTTCTGTGTCGGTGTCTAACAACAACTCTCCACATCAGGAGCTGCGCTCAGTCCGTCCAGAGCAGCGAACCAGGTGACTGTTTCAGTGGCGGCACAATCTCAATACATGACGCACAATTTCACTTTGCCCATATTTGCACGTGAAGTGCATGATCTTGTGTTTGTGGAGGTGTCTCAAAATGGATTTTATTTTTGAATGTAATGATCCGTTGGGTTTTAATTAATGTCTCCCTCTTTAAAAGTTCATTTCCATTTGAGTGAATCTGATTTCCACTCTCTTCTATTAGAACATGCTAGCAGAGCATATAAAGTGTGTTGGTACATTAGCCATACGTTCAGCTCAATCCAGAGCATAGCTGAATATAATAACTCTTTTATGAGAGGGCAGAGCAGATGCTTTTTCCTCTGTCGGCCTCATTAAGCAATGGCGTTGAGTGTGTGAATTTATGAGTGGGTGCCTGTTATTTTAGTTTTTGTTTGAACTGAAATAGAAACATAAACTCCTGCCTCTCCCGCCACAAAGGGCATCTCATCGAGATGATGCCATATATCCGAGTGAATCAGAGCATTTGGTTGTTTCTTTGTCACCGCTTTGCCCATTGAAGGTGTGGCTTCAGGTCCTTGTCCTGGCAGCAGGGGTTGAGTAAGGCGCTCTGCCCTTTCAGATGGTCCACAGCTACTTGACCTGTTTGTTCAGCTGCACACTCACATGCTTCCCCCCACCACCACCTCCTCCTACCTCGGCCTGCTGTGCCAGAGATGCGAGCTTACGGCAGGCAGGCAGAGTGCCAGCCATCCTTCTCCTCTTTTTTTGCAGTTTGGACACTTGCGGGGGGTTGGGGGGAAATGAAGGCTGAGAAGGTTGAGACAGTACAGCTAGATAAGCAGCCTGCTGGTCCAGGTCACCAATTCCAGATTAGAAGACCAAAGAAAAACCTTTTAATTAGCTTTGCAGTGCAGTTCGGGCCCTGTGGTATTGCGGCCCAGACACTTCCTGCATTGTGCTACACCACCCATAAAGTAGCACAGAGAAGGAGTGAGTGAGGCTAAAAACGGTTCTGCCACATCTGCGCCACGCCACAAAACAAAGCGATGCCTGATTGCCACCACGCACTCTGGTGATCCAATCACAAAGACCCTCACAGCCAGATCCAGCGTGGACAAGTAACCACCTGGACCCACTTTAATGTGAAATATTTCTCAAAGAGAGGCAGAGAACAGCTGAGTTTTCACTTCATTTATTACAACATTAGCTCGTCCAAGTTTCCGTTGCTTTCCTCTCCTTTTTAACTCCTCTTATTTTCATATTCCCACACAGTTAGCTGTTATGTGGAGATCTACTGAGAAATCCCAGAGCCAGCGCTGTCAAAGTTGGTCTAAAACAGTGTAAGTACATTGGACATAATTTCCTTCTCATAACAAAAATAGAGGCAAAATACCAACAATCATATCTTGGTGATGCTTAATGAGCCCTTTCGGATCCTTGACAATATACCACTAATATGGTGCTTTGCGTCCTTTGAAACATACCAAAGTAGGGTCCTGGAAATAGCAACACAAAAGCGAGGCCTCATCGGCGTCCCACAGCCGACGCAACAGCTTTCCTCCATACTCTCTGTACTCGCTGGTCTACAGTACATCTACTCTCCTGTCGTTTTAACACCTTTGACCTGCAGCTTCCAAATCCACGTCTGCGTTCCTACCTGCGCTTTGGCAAAAGAATCGCATAGCAAGTTCTGCTGGTGCTTTCTGGAGGGAGGGAGGGAGGGAGGGGGGTGGTTGAGATGAAAAGTGAGGAGGGTGTATGAGTAATTCCTTTTCCCGTGACACTTGGAGTCTGTAGGGAGAGGAGATACTGGGCACGGGGAGGGGGTATCATCCATTTGAGCGCAGCCTTAATGTTTCAAAAGACCATCACCTTGCTTTGATCTTCATGGCCTGTTCAGCAGACGCTCGGCGAAGATAACGATGCCAGTTACTGTAATCTTAGCCCTGAACAAAGCTTTTATTGGAAGGGCGGACAGAAGTCTTAAAAACAAGAGCTTTACACACAGCGCCGGCCTCATAGCGCAGAGAGACGGATATCTGCAGTTTAAAGGCGTATCTCCGTGATTTACAGTCGGCATTCGAGGGTGGGCTGTTAATAAAAGGCTGTTTTCGGTACAAACGGGATCGAACGACGTGTAGAGGGATTTTGTATGACTAGTGCAGCAACTAGGCGGTTGCAAGTAGCGCCTCGGGGGTGTGGAACATGCCGGGGCCTGCTTCATTAGAAAAGATGAGCCCTGCTCCCAGCAGCTGTGCCGCACACAAGGCTGCAGGAATGAGGGCACCATGAATGGCTTTCTCTGTGTGACAATGACTGCAGCACTCAGCAGAGAGGGAGCGGTCAGAGGGCGCTGCAATGGACGGGCAGCTTTGAGAGTGTGTGTGTGTGTGTGTGCCAGTGTGTGAGAGTGTCTGTGTGTGTACACTGAGAAATTACTCAGGAATGTGAGGATACATGCCAAAGACAAATAATTTGAGTCTCATTCAAGGGAATCTTACCCTCCTCGCCCTCTGAAGGAATATCACAATCCCATCAAAAGGCCGGCCCTGAGAGCCACACTGCATGGAAGTAATGGGGTTTTGTGCGCTGGCTTAAACCCAGTGGAGGACTTTTAATTGATGAGATGTTATATTTTTCTTTCCTGCGGCTGAATCCCCTCAGACAGCAGCAGGGGACTCGAGGCAAAAAATGATCCAGCCAAGCAGCCTCGCTGGATTCATTCTTTTTTTTTTCGGAATATCACACGTGAAAATATTTTTTTTTTCCAGCAACACTTTCATTGGCATTTTTTAACATTTATTCATAGATTTATATTCAAAAATCTTTCCATACAGTTGAATTCACACATTCTTTACGGTCTATTACAGTTTAATCCTAACTTGAGACAGGGATGCGCACACATCGATGGCAAAGTTTGAGCTCAGAGAGGGATCTCAAGTCAGCGTCCATCCAGTCTGTGAATCAGAAACCACGGTCATAGACTCCCAACTCAGACACAGCTACAGCTTAATAAATACTTTACAAAAATAATGCAGGCTTTTTTTACAACGGAATTACTGCTGCATGCTAAATAAACATACTCACAAGCTTACATGAGAACCTGGATACTGCGATTGACAAAATGGGAGAAGCTGGGTTCCCTGTCCTTCTGCTTCCCCCACCCGCCCCCAACACATTCCTGAAGAATCTCATTATTGTATTATCACAGGCCTCTCGGATTCTCCAAACATAAACAATCTATGGAGACGAACACAGAAACAAATCTAAACGGACATTCCTAGAATAGCAATTTTCCCTTTTCAAAATACAAAGCCAGTCTTCCCTTTAGTGACCAAATCTGACAACACAATTACTGGCACAATTTCAGAGGCATGTTTTATTAAAAAAAAATAATAAAATTAAAAACAAAGCAATATCTATTGCCCGTTTTTGGTTTAATCAAGAAATGTTCCTTGATAGAATGAGGGTTCTGACTCTTTTAGTTCCTCTCGGTTTGAAAGAGCAGTAAGTCTTGTTCCTCAGAGCCTAAAAGTTCATCTGTCACTGGATCTAAAACAGAATTTAAAAAATGGCGTCAGCCCCATTTTGAGGTTTTTCTTTCCTTTCACTCTACAGTGGGCTAGAATTCCCTCGCCTCCTCAAACTGTTTGTAGTAGTCCTCATCCTGAGGGTTGTCGGAGCATTTCTGCCCGTTGTTTGGCGGCCTGGCCTGGTTGTAGCGGCTCCAGTCCCCTTTGCAGATGATCCAGGGCAGGATGTCCACCTTGTAGTGCAGGTCAGCCGAGAACTCCGTGCTGATGAGGTTGGGCGTGCCTGCTCCTTTGCCACGAGTGATGAGCTTCATGTTGTCGTCGTAGCAGCAGTGCTGGGCGGCCAGCGTGGTGGACTCCAGCGTCAGCATGGAGCGGATGCAGTAACGGGCCGTGGGCTTGTAGATCTCCAGCTTCTCCTTCGGCCCGCTGGCGTCTTTCCAACGGAAATCTCGACGCGTGGGGGCATCGTGAACATCCGCCGTGCTGTACGCCACCTCAGTCGGGTAAGAGCAGGGACAGCTGGGAAGGTCGTTCGCCACCTTGGTCATGTACTTCTTCAAGAAGTCGCTCTTGCAGTTCATCCATCGCTCACAGCTGTCTGTGTCTGGAAGAAATGGAGACGATATTAAATTCATCTCTTTCACTGATGCTCAGCAGCACCAGAATATGAAACCAGAAGTGGGAAAAGGTGGAAGGTGTGTTTTTGCTGGGTTGATGAAGAACAGACAGACGAAGACTGCTTTCTTCCTGCCCTGCTTTACATTTTCATCTTTGCGCAGTAATGGTCCGCAGCCCGAGCACGAGGAATGCTAAGTGTGTGCAGAAACTCTGCAGCCAGATGGATGAAGTGCCTTTGATAATAGAAAAAAATGGAAAAAGAAGACAAGATCAGGCAGAATCTTACCAACACCAAAGAGCTCCGTGGCATTGAACTCATCAGTTCCAGCTAACAGGCTGACTTCAGTAGCTGCTGTCTTGAAGGCATCTTCGATACCTTTGGAGAGATGGAAGAACGATGTCAGGTGGATCAAAAGAGTTTCTTTTTGTGCTCTATAATCCAATAAGTCAAGACTTTACCCGGACAGTTGGGCATGTCGCAGGTCCTGGACTCCGTGGCCGTGCAGGCGTAACCACACGACCTGGTCCTCTTCTGGTTGCCATTTCCACAGGTCACACTGCAGGCTGACCAGTGACTCCAGTCTCCCTCTCCATCAATGTAATCTGGACCAGAGAGAAAGAGCGAGCGATCCTCAGCTCTGATTCAGGCCACATGCTGAACCTACTCAGGCCTGTTAGCATGCCTCACTAATAATAAGTGGGGGAGGACATGAAAGGGGAAATAGGGAAGCTCAAAGTGCTCTTTGACTTTGCCCCACAAAACAGATACCTTGCAAGCCTGCAGACACACACATGCAATGCCCTGTGCTGCTCATGTGCACACTCAGTTGTGGAGCGAAAGAGATGGCATCGTATGTGTGAGTTTGTCAGGAGAGTGAAGTAGCAGGGCAGCAGTTTGCTAATTCCAACAACGCTCCACGGGATCCAGGAGGCAATTTACAAACAGAAATTTCCTGTTACGCCTGAGAGTCCGTGTTAGAGAGCGCCGTTCGGCCGGTCGAGCTGTGATTCATTGGTTTGAAAATGGGAAGTGAAATGGCGAGAAATCCTCTTTAACTCCAATTATCTTTGAGCAGATCACTGTAATGGGTATACATGGAAACGGTTAGACGAGGCCCTGCGACCACCTCGGCCCACCGCGCCGCCATCAATACTGCACACAAACACACACACACACACACACACATCTTGAAAGCAGCACTGCATCAATGAGGAGAATTAATGTGGGCATGCTGGGATGGAAGTAATTCCCCCAGCTGCCATCTGCCCCTCATTATGAGCATTTTATACGAATAAAGGCCAGATAGCTGTCTAGCTCTGCTCCTGTCCACCGCCCCCCCCGTTAGCTTATTACAACCTGAAAGCTGGTGGCCACTAAGACAAAACTCAGAATTTAGAAAACGTGATAACAATCTGCCTTCAGACCACAAGTGAACACATCACGAATGGCTTGTGATGGATGACCCTCACCGCGTTGCTACAATTATGAGTATTAGGTTTAAAACCAGGACAGTAATGATGATAAAATATTTCCTTGTCTATTAGTGTGGTATGACTGTGAGCTGACCGCAGCGATAAGCCAGGAACATTAAACACGGACTACAGTTTGGGGGGGAAAAAAAAAAAAAAGATTATAAAATCGCCCTGCTAACCGCTGCAATGCAAGTGCAAGTGGATAAAATGACATTTTCCACAGCACACACATTCCTGTTCGACCATGTTGGTTTGGGCATGCTACAACACGGGCCCGACACACGCTGTATGACAGTGAGTGTAAATTCTTCAACAGCAGATTTATCTGCGGGGTTACTTTTGGAGAGTGTTGTGAGAATGGTGTGGCAGCCTAACGCTGCTGCTGGCCCCGTTCCCACCGCTGAACTTTGATGTCACCAGGCGTTCAAACTGTGTCACGTAGCTTAGCTCCGCACCACAGAGGAATCTGTCTCATAAAAGAGTGTTAAAGGCTTCAATCAGGGGCTCCCGAGGGCTCGCCCGGGACAACTGCACTTATTATGGTGACAGCTTAAATCAGCAAATCTGCAAATTACAGATTCCACATCAGACTATGGCCATCTGTGGAAACGCTGGATCAGGGCGCAAATGAGAGCCTATGGATTCCGCTAAATATCCTGCAGGATGCATGGTGCACTCATTTCCCCGCAGACACACAGCACGCCCTGCCCTCGCTCTCACCATATTCAGTCTGAGCTTTGCTTCCTCCCCCAGCCGCTCCTCTCCTGTCCCAGTCTGCCGGCGGCCGGAGGAAGTTGCTGTCTTCGCTGTTGCTCCCGTAGGTGCGATCGTGCTCCTCTGCTTGATGAGTGGTGGAGGAGGAGGAGGATGAAGTATGAGGCCACCAGTTTCTCCAGTTGGGAGAAGCCCAGCTGGGTTTGCTCTCCTTGCGGAGGCCTTTCTCCGCCTCGTGGCCCTCCAGTCCGTCCACCACTTCGATGGTCACCTGTGAGAAAGAACCAGCTCGTCAGAAAAAGGTATTTATGTCATATTTCAGGGGGGATGCTGTGAGGTGACACTGCCCAATACCCTTACACACAATCACCCCCTCCCCCTTTCTGTCCTAACACATGTGCCTCCCAGATGAGGGAGGGGGACCACCACCCCTGCCCCACAGCCACACTCCCACCTCAGGCCCTCTCCACCTAAACACAAAGTTCAAAGGGCTACTCAGCCTCCTCCAGACCATGAAAGCCAGATGAATCCCAGGATCAAAGACACCACCACCCCCTCCCCCCTTCTCCCACAGACTCACGCCCTTGCTCAATTGGTTGCTCTGCTCTCTTCCCACATCTTGAGATGTTAATACACTTTGTTCGTGCTCGGATTTAGCAGTGATGCTCTCAGAAATGGAAAGAGCCCCTCGCCGGATTAGACAGGGGAATGATTTAAACATGGCAGCAGTTACTCAGCCATCTGCGCCACTGAGGGACTTATGTGCGGGGGCTCGCCACACATTTACATAAACTGTTGTCTGTCTTCCTGCACGTGGAGTTGGTAGCGGCCCGCTGCTGGTTACCGTCTGCCTTTGAGCCATCATTATGATCGGGGTGAGACTGCAGTATCTATCTTAAGCTTCGCTTTGAGCCAGGAAGTGTGAAAGGGGACAAGGGGAGAAGGAAGGAGGGAAAAAAGGGGGTAGCGATGTGCACCACACTATTCTCCTTCTTCCTGTTTGCTCTTCCTGTCCTGTGTGCTTGAGTAGCCATGTCTCACGAGTGACTGAAAGCATCAAAGCAGGCCGGCAGGTGCACAGACACACGTCCTCACCTGTATGTTGGGGTTCTGTCCGTTGATGTTGGCTTTGGAGAGGTCGGGGAAGTTGTGCAGATCTAGCAGGAAAGTGCCGGCGTGATCCCGGCGTACATTGCTGCCTTTAGCCCAGGGCAGGGCCAGCCGGTGTTCTGGACCTGACCTCCGGTCTTCAGGAAGCAGCTGGGCAGAGGAGCTGCTTTTTGCATTTATGTTGTTCTGCTGAAGAGAGACACAACCACAACATAGATTTACTGTTAGTGTGTGCATTTGTGATATAAGATTATAAAAAAAGGACTTAGAGTTAGGACTAAGTCCAAACAGAGCACTACAGAGCACTCTCAGCAACATTAGACTGATCTCCGGCGTTGACAGAGGTTCATGTGGCCGTGACCTCCGTCATAAATCCTGCAGACGGTGGACTCTCGACTCTTTGGAGCCCAGAAAGAAGGAGCCACTGAAACACTGAGGCAAACATCACCCGGAGTTCTGGGCGTCCGTCTGCTTCCACCAAAATATATAATGTGTCTGCCGCCTGCAGTCAGAGCCAGTCTCACAGCTGGACTGTATGTGTTTCCATTTTTAACAGACACACACTATGGCGCTGCTTTACCGGAGCAACACAATGTGGGCATATATAGCGTGTTCTGGTGATGGCTGTGAGAAAACAACTATGAGAGACTGATGGTTTTGCTGCTCTGGGGTTATACAGAGAAACCTAAAGCAAACATTGCATAATAATTATGTCTGCCTTCTTGTAGACAGAAAAAAAAACAAAACAGTGCTGTAAATTTGTCCCAACAGGACGGTTAAGGCATATGTCCCCTGTCAGGTATGCACAGACGGTCGGACTGAAGTTAGTAGAAGTACTCAGCAATCATCCTGGGAAGGCAGAAAATAAGATCAAAGAACGCCATCAATCATGCTGGTTGTTTTCTTTCTTCGTGTCCCTTTTCTTCCTCACCAGGGTTTTTGTGGCCGGGCCGAGGCCTGAGAATATGACAGGGGTGCTATACAGTTGCGGTGGCCGGTCACAGACAAAGTGTCAACTCAGCCACATTGTGGTGGGAATAAAGGCCCCCAGTGGGGCTGTTTGTATCCAGCCAAGGTGCACTCTGGGACAATATAGGCGCTGTAAATGGAGCTGCACAGCACGGGAGGAAGCATTATAAATGTACGTGGAGTTTGAATTCAGCCGCAGGGAAAACCTTCCCCGTGCATTTAGGGTTTGTTCTCACTACTGCAGAGACCAAACAGAGTTAATGTGATAATAGGATGCATTTTCTGCTGTGATAAGCTGCTGTAATTACAATAATTATCGATTGCCCGTAATTTTGTGGAAGAAAAAGTGAAGGATCCAAAAGAGGGAGAGATGACTGCAGATAAGAAGATGAATCTTCTTTTTTTTTTGAAAACAAGTTCACCTTAAAACCACAAAGCAAACGATTTTGGCTGCGAGCTCAGTACAGAGACGGGTCATCTCAGCGGGCTCGACTGCACGTCAGCTATCAGCCCCTCATGTGAACATCACAGGAGCCTCTTCGGTTCTATCGCAAGTGCTTTGGCTTTGAGATGACCATGTGATAACGCTCGCTTTCAAGTTCTTTAGAAGCCACTCGGCAGCTGTAAGTGAGTTCCAGTGAAGGAGCGCACCCAACAAAACACTCACAGACTCAGTCAGAATGGAAATGCGTACATTTGTAAATAAAGTAAATGGGAGTGGTCGATCACACAGAACACAGAAGTCACGTCGCAGCTCAGACGTCGATGCTGATAACACACAGAGATCGTCAGCCGCCAGACACTGGCAATAATTTCTCTTCTTCTGTCATCTATGATGTAGTTTTATCTGTAACACCTGCCATTCAAGGAAATGAATCCCGACACGCTCAGGGTATTTATTAAAAACTGTCCTGCTCCCCAATATTAAGAGAAAGCAGACACCAACACAAATGCTTCAGATCACGCGAACTGTCGGGGTCATGAAACCCAGTCGCAGTGTTTGCAGGCAGCTTAATCCTCGTTATCCAGTCGAATCCTATCTGAATCTTCTGTTGTGTCATATAATACTGTATTATACATGGCAGGCAGATAATGAAATCCTGACATAAATTTATTTATTCAAAGTCAAACTTCAAAGTGCTCTGATTAATCCCAGAGCGCCACTTGTGACGGTGTCTCACTCAGCAGAAACTGAAGCCTGTTTTTACACGCAGGGAATGTGTCAGTTCGTGGGCAACTCTGAGACACAAATGTGATTTCAATTGATGTTTATATCGTAGATTATCCAGCAGATAGCTGGACGGGAATGTACTTTAACAAAAACACGCGCAGAATGTTGCATATGTGACCCAGGATAGTATATCAAAACACCGCAGTGCCCACCGTCACCACCTTCAGTCAGCAGCTCACTCTTCCTCACCCTCAAATAAATACGCAGCTAATATTGGAATTGGAATCTACATCAATGTGACTAGGATTTATTTTTGTCATCTATAAATCAGTATCATCGACAAAGGACCTCACAAAAACATCAATAATTCGACATGTTGAAATCTTCTCCAGTTCAACATGTTTTGCCAAATAAACATTTTAATTTTCAGCCACCAAGCAGCCAAAGCTTAGACAATAGATACCACAGGAATGTGTCCAGAGAGCTGACGCTCACTTTGTAGTCTGGCTCTCTGTAGTGCGTCCTGCTGATGCTGTAGTAAACATATCAAAATCTGTCCAGCAGCAGAGAAATATCAGCCTTAAATAACGCACGGCTGATTAAAGCCTTCAGATTGCGCTGCGGAAAAACCACCAACTGGTCAGAGGGAGGGAAGTGTAAGCTGCTTTTTTCACCATAAGCACAGAGATTTCACTAAATCTATATTTTCCATCTGGGAGCTTAACAGTGTGAAGGACAAACCGCAAAATTTTATATGCTCTCAATCAGTTTTTCCTCAGAATGATTGAAGTTTGAGTCAGTTGAGTTGAAAGTAATAATGGAAAGAATGCAAAGGGAACGCAGGTATTACTCATCAGGAAGGAATGGCAGTTTTCTATCAGTTGTGTAAAGTGTGTGCGTTCCTAAAGTCAACGTAAACACAACGCTCTGTCTTTTCCAAATGACCCTCAGTGGAGCTTTTTAACACGCCTTAATGAGAAAAACATGCAGTTTCCTGTAATGCTGCTCACACTGTAACAGCACAGCTCATTTAAATGTGTTAAAAAAAAAAAAGCACTCTTCTTTGATGGCCGGCTGCTTTACAGTCGCTCATCTGAGATCTTCCTCCAGCAGGAAAATGGTTTAATTTGGAGATCAAAAGTGACACACCATTCCTCAGTTCATCTGGGGCCTCCCAGGATGTAACCCCCCCCCCCAAGCCCCCACCACCACCAACACCACCCCTCACTCTCAAAAGCCATGAATGAAAACTTGCATACACAAGCCACCCCCTCTCCCTCCTCACACTATCTCCTCTTCTTTTCCCGCTTCCCCCCTTTTTCACTTTGTGAGGGCTGCTTAAAGGGGCATGACTCCATTTTCAATTGGGAGCAACTCAGGGGTCCTTCCCCCCCAGGGACGCTGGCAGGAAATGAAGGCAGTGCACATTGTGCCAGATGCTTTTCAGCACTAAACTTCCATACGTTAACTATCCTTCCCTTCACACTTCTCGTAGCTGGGCGTTGCTGTGTGTTTATTTACGAGCTGAGAAAGCAGGCATCAGCTCAAAAAGGGAACGAAACAAAGTTGAAAAGCGTTATTATTTATCCAGCACGACTCTTTCTGGATAAATGAAGCTCACTTCCTGGGTCAGCGCTGATAATACGTCTCAGGCCGGAGAGTTTTCTGCCTCCACTGCAGGTGCACGGAGCCACATCCTGTCGTTTGTGTTTCTGTGAATGCCATTTTAAATATGACACCTTGGGGCGACAATACACCCCCTGGGCCGTGACAAGCCCGGCTGAAAGATGACATCACTGTCCTCAGTGGTGGACCGCTGAAGCATATCTGCACATAGTCAGAGCATTCATGAGCAGAAAGAGAAGAAGAAGAAGAAAACCCCATTCAGCAGCGCCTGCCTCAACATGGGGCATGGGTGGTAACGTTGGCCTCTTTCAGCACCAGCCAGAAGCTCTATGGAAATTCAAAGTTATGACAAAGGCCGTGTGAAGGTTGGGATGTGGTTCCTCGGGAGCATCTGCCTGCTGGTCCTCATCCTGCTTGTCCGATCCGGCGTTTGGCCTCGTGACAAATATTCGATAAATTCCTGGAATACTTCCTCAGCTTTGCGTGCCCTAATATCCAAACCAACACAGGCTTTCTGTTGCAGAGAGAGTCGGTCCACAGCGATGGCAGTCACGGTGGAGAAAAGAGAGAAATTACCATCGCCCTCCTCTGTTAAAGCAAAAATTCTTTCCATTCATTTCGCCCCTCGGAGCCCCAATAAAGCACTCATGAAGGGAGTTGACATAAATAGGCATTTATCACTGACATGAAGACAGCGTTTCAGTAGCATGCTAAATATACATCAAAAAGCAGCTGAAGGACACTTAACACTCTCTAAAAAAGCCCGTTGATCCCCCAGACCGGTCTGAACCCTCAGGTGGAGGTTTGGGGCTCAGCTGATGTTAAAACGGGCAGTTAAACTGTTAAACCTGTCTTGGGTGGTGTCATGTTGACAAATGTCCCTCTTGTTAAATTTTAGTTGCAGGACCACAACCCAAAAGCGGCAAACAGTCCGGACTGCGCCGCCGTCAACACGTTTATTAGTCTTTTCCCAAAACCTGATCATCCCTTCAGATGAAGTTTGATCTGGGGTCGAGGTGGGGGGGGGGAGGGGGGTTCAGCTGACCCTCAGCTCCATCAACTGACAGTGATGAGCCCATGATGACAGAGAAGAGCCTGCAGCTACAGCATTTAACCGTCAACAATAGGGAGGTGTGTCTGAAGTGTGTGGGGGGGGGGGGGCTGACCTCTGACCCTGCCTCATCTTCCTCCCTTCTGCTGGCACCCTGGGGAGACCACATCCGTGTGTATGTCAACAAAGAAGCCTGATATCACCCATCTGCGGCCGAATGAGCCCCCCTCCCTCCGGACTCACCTCCGTCAGGGCAGAGTCCAGGCTCAGGCTGACATTGGCCTGCGGCAGCGGGCTGCTGCGGAGCACCGTGATGTGTAAGGTGAGCAGAAGGAGTCCGAGCAGCAGCAGCAGCTCCGCCGCCAGCCGCACCATCCTCCTGACGCGGCCGCTCTTCGGAGCCGGCGGGGCGGCCGGAGCTCCGGCTCCTCCCGGTGCAGAGACTCCGATCTCCGGATCCGCCGGGGACGAGGAGCCGCAACACCACTTCGGAGCCACTTCGGGGATCAGAATTTCAAAAAAAAAAAAAAGAAAAAGGGAGGAGAAGGATCGGAGGGGTGAAGTTGAGTGATGATTTGATGCTGAGCTCAGGGAGGGCTCATCCGGAGCTGCTCCTGTTGCGCCTCCAAACCTCCAGAGATCAGCCCGGTTCGCTGCCGGTGTCTCCGCCACATTTCAGCCTCACCCCGCTCCTCTCCTCAAGTCCACCTCTGCGGTCCGGTCCGCATTCTGCACCTTTTCAGACGAGACCACCTTCTGGAGGAAACACACACACACAAAAAAAAAACTAAATAAAATAAAACTTCAAAAAAAAAAAGTACAGGTAGTTAAGACTTCAGTTTCCTGAACAAAGTTCATCCATTCCCACCGAGAGGAGGACGTCGGCCGGAGGAGTCCTGCTGGAGGAAGAGCAACACAACAAAAGTCACACCATATCAATCCACAGATCAACACACACGCACACACACGCTGCTGTGCGCTCCTGGGGTGGTTTTATACCATCCGCCCCTGTAGGCGCCCTCCCCCTGGTTAACTCTTTCGTCCCTCTCCTGAGTTTGACACCAGAAACCAGCCTGAGAGGGAAACCGCAAAAAGTGCCGACAGCCTCTCAGAAGGTTTCACACAAACGTTGTGTTTGCTGTTGTTTCATTTTTTTTAATGGAACTTTGTAGAACACAACCTGCAGAGGAGGACGCCCCCGGAGCTCATGTGTCTCAGTTTGGCACTCAGACCGTGACACTTGGCCTAACCAAGACAAATGGTGCGTAATGTGATTAGCCCCCCTGAGCCTTTTTACTGCCGCTTCAAAGGGCAGGTCTCTGTGTCAGACCGGGCACCGAGCAGAGGATGGACGCTGCGTGCGGGGAGTCCGACGGCGTCAGTCAGGTTGTGTGTCGGTGCGCGGAGACGGTGGAGTTGAGGATATATGAAGATCCTGTAAAAAAAATAAAAATAAAAATAAAAAAAAAAACGCACGGATCATTTGGTTGCTTTGCGCGCACGACGGATCCATATCGGTGCCAAATGGCTCATAACGCACAGCTGGCGACAGCAGGGGGTCCAAATGAGCTTATCTTCCACTTCTTTTGTATCACACGACCAACCAAGTTGTGTTCCAAGTCAAATGAAATCCGTCCTGACCTGAGTGGCAGCAGATGAGCACTCCAAACTTCATCTCTCCAACAGCTGATCCCCTGTCTGAATCAGAAAAAAATGCTGAGTCATGTTCTGTGCTGATGTGCTTCAGTGCTGCTTCATTCACAGCGTGTCTGTGCAAACCGTGTAAATCTGCCTTTTGTCTGCCTCACTTAAACACAAAACAAACAACAACAACAACAAAAAAACACATCTCCTTTCCAGAATAGAAAAACAGAGCAGTGAGAATGGCTCGCCCACTTTGGACACAGTGGTGGACATCAAAGGCGTAGCAGAGGATCCCCCTTCAGGACTGCAGTTACATGCCATTCCATGTATTTGGATCTGCGGTTCAAAAGAGGCTGGTGCAGGCAGGTCTCTGCCTTCCCACCAGCAGTCTGCCTGCAGATGTTTTAAATGCCACTGAGGGGAAGTTTGGGTAGACACGTCCTTCCCACCTTGGCAGTCAGTGTGCGTTAGCCTCCTCTGTCACTAACTGTGACTTTGATACTCCAGAGGAAAATATTTAAAAAAAGATCTTTAACATGACAGGTTGGCTGTCGGGGAGACTCAGTTAGGATGCAGATATTTGGCTGTTTTTGTCTATTTCGTGTCTGCTGACAATCCAAAAACATATATTTTATCAATATGCACAAGATAAAATCAGCTTTTTGGATGGATTTCTTCATGTTTAGGCCTCCGTCCCGAGAAGCAAACAGCCAGTCTGTGTTGTGAAAAGCCCAAAGCGATATCTTTTTCAAACTTAATTTCCTTCTCAACACTCACTCCCAGAACAAACATTTCTCCTGCTGCGCAACCGTCGGAAAAATATGGCTGGTAAATCTCAGCAAGTTAGAGGTTGCCTTTCTGTGTAATCACAGAGGAGCTCAGTATTTCCACACCCTGCGTCTGCAGCACACACACACACAGATATGTTTGAGAAAGAATCGTCCTGCGCTGTAAACCTGCAATGGATTTAACGGTGTTCGCAGTTAGAGTAAAGGTGAAAGTAAACACAAATTAATAACAGACGTCCCGAGGGCGGCACTGCGCCTCCATGCAACATTTGAGGCCACCTTTCCTCATCTCGTCCAGATCTGCATGGAACAGTGCACTGCTATGACATCACAGATACTTGGATTAAAGAAGCTGTTTGGTATTGTTTCTGGATATAGAAGCCAGATGTGAATATTCACTTACAGAACAAAGTCATTCTACTATAGCACACAGATTTCAATGATTTTCTCCTTTAGGGGGAAAAAATAGTTTAGTTTTATTTTTTTTTTAAATTTCCCTCTACATTTGTATCTGCACTACATCTACCCCCCCCCCCTCCTCCTCACAATTGTATGCTGTATTTTTATTCCATTATGTAAAATGTAGAATCACTATGTAGTTTATAAGGAGGAATAAACACAAACATGGTAACGCGCTGAAGGCAAACAAGTGTGGACTTGACACGTTGTGAAAACACATTCATCATCCATCCATAATCCTTTCTCTGTTAATCAAATGATTACCCCATACCACAGGAATTCAGAGTTCGGTGTTAATTGTTAGGTTAGGTTTCATGCTTACCTTCACAGCAGTTACGCAGATTGTGTGTGAGAGAGAACAGTGGGTGCTTTAAAAACATGAAGAAATCTAGCCGTTGAGAGTTATGGAAGGAATATGAGCAGCCATAACACCTGTGCAGGAGTCGTTGAAATTTACAGGCGCATTGGGGACGTAAAATGCTCAGTGATGTATTACTGACAGTTGTAAAGTGGGATCACACAGATTTTAGAAAAACTGTTTAGCTCAGAACAAAAAAAAAAAAAAAAAAGTTCTCTCCGTCACCGCTTTTCTCAGTGAACAGTGTAACTGCGAGAACCGAGTGCTGCTTCTTGCAAAACGCAGTCAAGATTTTTTTTTTTTTTTAGTACATTGCTTTCATGTATTTATGTTTTATTTTGAAAAACAAAATAATCAGAATCATGATTTTAGGATTGCAGCTGTGAACCAGCGATGGACATTTCAAACTGCAAATGATTTTCCATTGTTTTATCTCTTAACACTTTATGCTGGGGAAACAATTGAGATCCTTAAATCTTAATGAACATCACTCTGAAAATAACTACCTCCAGCTTATTCAATAAATCGTGGGTAGTATTAATTTATGAGAAGCAAAAAATGCTTCCATAAAAACCTTTTAACGTCTAAATATAGACGAGCAATTACAATAACCACAAAAAAAACTTGAGCCCTCTTTGATCTCATGGATCTCATGGACACTTAGTTTTGACACCGTGCAGTGAAGATGTCAGGGGTCATATCAGCTGTCCAACTCGAAGTCTGTCTCTTCGTAGAGGTCAGGCCGAGGGGAATATTTTCGCTGTGAGAACTTCAGACAGAGAGCGTCTCCCACCTCGTTCAGATGATGCAGCACCTGAAGGCAGAGGAAGAGGACGTGTGTGACTCAGGTAAAAAAGAGAAGACACCCTGTGTGTGTGTGTGTGTGTGTGTGTGTGTACCTGGTCCAGCATGGCTCTGGTGTGCGCTGCAGACAAACAGAAGCGAGCTCGGGCCTCTGAAATCGGTGTGGCAGGAAAGCCGACTACCACCACACCGATTTTCCTCTCCAGCATTTCTCGAGCAAAAGCCCTGATCACGGGAAAAAAAAAAGTTGTAGCTCACAAATATATTACAAACAATTCAAGGAACTGCCGTCGTATTAATCTTTACCGACAGAGACATCACTGGCCTACGAAGCCCTCATGCTCACTCGACTGGACTGTAAACTCTCAGCCAACCAGACGGCCGGTTCAGGGCAGATAGCAACACCAACAGTTATGTACGGAATTAAAAACTAAACAACAACCCGTGACCGTTCTCACAAACTTCTCATATTTGTAATTCCTGAAATGTTCAGCGACCTCCTCAGAACGAGCCGCTGCGCCTCATCACATTAAGAGTTGTGAAGAATGTTGTTTTTTCTGGCCCTTCCAAATCCTCAATCATGTGGTCGGGGCGTGCAGTATGAATGGCTCTTGGTCATTTTTGCAGTTAAAAAAAAAAAAAAAAAGACTCACACCCATAACTATCAGTCCTCAGAGGCTGAAGCAGCAGCACTGAGGCCTTTTGGTTCACTGAGGGTGAGCCATGCATGAGTCCTCATTTCGTGACAGTGTGGAGACTTGGAGAGCTAAACAGTGTGTTTGAGAATAGTTTGGCTGGTTTTAAACAACTTGAGATCCACTTTAGGTTATTAGGAAAAGATAATTTGAAAAAGGTTAATAGAATAAAAGCCAGGCGTAGATTTCATCCAGACGAGAGGAGCTTTCCTTCACACAACTGTCATGAATTGCCAAAGAAATAAAATCCACAGGCCTGAAACTAAAATCTCATTAAGAGCTTTTTAATTGTTTGTTTTTCCAAATAATATTCAAGGTGAGGTTTTTTGAAATTCACCCTTTTTTCTCCTGTTGCACCTGTAAATGAAATTATTCAAAAGCAGAAACTTATTCTGCAGCAAAGTCAGACAGTAACTCTGTGGATTCTGTGGATATTCATGCTCATTATACCTGAGTGGCTCAAAGTTATAACGGATCAATACCTGATGTTCCCCTTTAAGTGGTTACAGATATCCAGTCTATACTGACAGCCTGCACTGCTGATTGGTGGAAACTTGGGAGCGTGCAAGATGGCGGCCATCCAAATCACTCAGAGATGAAACACACTGAGCTGTCATGAAATTACTTTCGACGGCAGCAGGAAGCCAAGGTAATATATTTATGGATTGTTTATTGATCAGTTTATGAATAAGTGTTACAGGTGAGTGTTGTCGGTGAAACTTTAAATGTACTTACGCCACTTTGCCCGGCATGTACAGCAGGATCGGGACCACGGGTGAGTCATCGTTGCCATAGATGATGAAGCCCATCTCCTTCAGTCTGGCCCTGAAGTATCTGGTGTTCTCTGCCAGCTGGCGGATCCGTCTAATGCCTCCAATTAAAAAAAAAAAAAAGGAAAGCACCAGATGTACATGAGCACCAAGTCGCTGCCCACTGCGTCACCTGTCAGTGGCAGCCAATGCCGTGCCATCTCATCCTGAGTCCTGCACTTCCACGCAGGCCGCTCCAGCCTCCACCATGAACTTGCTCGTGATTACGTCTCAGCTGCGCCAGCAGATGGTTCAGCTTTGCCTGCCTGACGGCGTTGTATACGCACTCGCACGTTGCCAAAATGAGGGTTTCCAAATTGGATACAATGGATGTTGCACAGAATGAGTGACTGTGGACTGCCACTGGAGCGTAGCCATGACTGAAATAAACAATGCTTAAGTGCTGCATGTATAAGAGACATACACATACATACATTAGAAAACTAATCAAAGTCAGCAGAGGGGGTGTGCTAACAATATGAATCCCCGGGGAGCCGGGTTGCTCTGTGGCTGCAGCAGAGTTTGGCATGGTCCAGCCTTGGAACACAGATCTGTTTCCCTTTGATTACCTGGGAACAGATTGGCAGTTCTTTCAAAGGGATGTAAGGGAGCACTTTAAATCCCCTTATCTCAGCAGAGAGAGAGAGAGTGGGGGGGTGGGGGGTGGAACATAACATTCGGGCATCTGCCAAAAAGCAAAGGCCCCATTTTGTAAATTATTCCTTTCTGCTAGGACGGAGGGCACCGGGGTCAAAAACCTGCTGTCAGGCACAAATCATATGAGTAGGTGAGAATGCGTAGCCGTTACTGCGTCTTTCAGGCTTCACCCTGTTTCAGAGCTCTGGCCACCGGTTTGCTTTACAGTGTGAAATTCGACATCAAAGAGCGCAGAAGGAAGGCTGAGAAAAAGAAGAACAGGAATATGCAAACAGCAGGTGAGGGGTTTTGATGCACCCTGCAGCTGATGTCCTGAAAGGCTGCACTGTTTACTGTGGCCCTCCCCAAAGTCACGCAGGGCAGCAGGGATTTTTCCACAATGCAGGTCTGCTTCAGTGCTAAATGAGAACGTGACACCGCATCTCAACCTGTATGTCACACACACATTTTCACCTAAACGCACACACTTTAAACCCCACGGGCTTGGCTAAAGTGAGCTAACGTTACGACCGCTGCTGCTCCCTGTGTTACAGCTGCAGCTTCGATAACTCATGAAGAAATGTGCTGGCGGTATCGGGACTCGTCCGGTAATGACTACTTCCCTGCCCTTGTGTCTGATGCCATTAAAGCAGAAACTTTTCAGAGGTACAGCGTTCCTCACAACGCACACATGAAAATGATTTCCTCTGCGTTGGGGTCACGTGTGCTGGGGGACTGCACGTCCCCCTCTCCCTACCGCTGCAGACCTCCATAATTGCTACCACATTTTCTGACCAAGCAGCTGTTTGTCTTTCCTCGCAGGCCTGGACTTAGTCCTAATGTTAACATTGGTGCTGTCCTCTGGATTCCGTTTGCTGTTGTTTTCCATAAAGATTATATGAAGGTGTAAAAATGTTTAGAAGCCAGAGATAATATTAGTCAGTGTAAAGAACGTTAGACTTGGGTGACACTCGCTGGATGGAGGCCGGGCTGCCCAGATACTCACCCTCTCTGCCCCCGTCCTTTCCCAGAATGCACTTCATGGCACGTATGATCTGCTCGGTGACAGGAGGGGACATGGCTGAGGCGTATACTGCGCTGTGAGAATGGCTGCGTAGGTAGTCCACCAGCTCCTGCAATGCAACACGGAGGGACAGCACAGACATTTAATGATCAACATCATGACTGTGTATGTGTGTGTTAACACCGGACCAGGAGCAAAGCCATGCACTTTTCTAATGGCGCCACTAGAGAGAGCTCATGGATAGTTGACACCTGAGAATTAATTAAAATACCTCTGGTACTTTTTTTTTTTTTGTCACTATGATGATCTTGGCATTGACAACAAACCAGCTCTGGATCCTTTCCTGCTCTTCACACTGAGGGAGCCAGTGCACTAATTTGAAAAAGAACCAACGCTGAAACGAGCCAGAATGAGGACTGTCAGGCTCATTACTCCTAAATGTCAACAGGAGATTAATTCTGCTAGCAGTTGTCAAGAGAAGAGCTGGATTTCAGGAAACCCATTCGGGCTTTGGGTCCCGAGAGCACGTGTGCGTAAGTGGTCTGAGGTTTTGGAGCAGGGCCGCTGCTCGGTGGCCAGTGGGTGCAGGGTGATGACACGTCTGGCCACCATTTCCACTCGCTGCCATCTGTCCCCACTGGGCGGCGGCTGTGGCTTCCTCACACACACGAGGGGAAGGGATTTTAGGGGAAATGCTCAAACGTAGGATAAGAACCCTGAAACAACCTGACATCTGTTTTCGTTTAAGGCAGGGGATTTTCACCGCTTTAGGGCCCTCCAGGATTTCGGTGCGACCAAGATAAACCAGTTAAGAGAACATGTCCGAAATCCATCTCACATCTGGGGCTTGCAGTGACAGCTCCAGTGTGTTTCCTCAGCCGCGCTGTGGCCGCAATATTCATGTTGTGATACATGTCCACAATGCCACAGAGATGGAGCTGAGCCAGAGCAGCACACACACACACGGATACTTGGATGTATTTAATGTGTATTTCAGAGTGATCCAGGCTTTAAGTAAAGCATGAATGAATAGCATCTTCATGCAAAGTTGAGGTGAATTAGAAGGAACTTCAGGTGTATTTTGCCGTCTCATAAAATTTATCATAGCACGACTGTTTTCCAGAACACATCTGCTGAGTTTTGGTTTTTTTTGTCGGTGAACCTGAATCTACTTAACGTGAGATTTGGTGGATTTCACCACAACAACAAGTACGTCGAATCTGAAGGCTTTTTCGCTCTTTTCCCGCCTGTTCCTGTTCCCCTTCAGGAGTTTACTACAGCCAGCTGTCAAACCAGGCAGAGTCTTCATACTTCAAACATTATCATGCTTGTTAAAAGTCATCCTGTGAAATCTGGAGCGCAGTTCCGACGCCTGCCACAAGAAGGGGCTGGCCCTCTGCCAGCTTTACCTTCTTATTATGGCGGAGCGGGGCTGAACCAACATGAGGCAACAGCAGGAAGGGTCCCTCTCTGAAAACCTAATTCAAACAACATGGCCGTTTCCTCCGTTGCTTTCTAATCAAGTGCCACAACTGTGGTTATGTACTAAAGTGTACTTTTTAATGGAGTAAAAAGGAATTACAAAGGACCAGAGTCACAGCTCTGGAACATTTGTTGGACACATGAGCGCTATGAGAGAGGTGGGATACATCTTTAAAATGGACCTGGGCAAAATAATGCATGATGTATTTGAAGCCAAATAACTAAACGTTGTTACACAGGCAGTTGGTTGCCAGGTGGTTTGAACAATGTCTGGAAAGTATCAGTAAGCTTGCTCAGTCGTTTGACTTTCTAAGAATGGCATCTTACCCGAGGCAACTGGAAATATTTCGAAGTGATTAATCCAACCGACATTTATCTTGGAATTTATCTTGGGCCTGTTTTGGTCCAGGAGGATAAATTTTGCATAGCAACTGACTACTTTCTGCCTGACTGGTCAAATGCAATGTTTACAAATTCATAAAGATACGGAAGAAAATGAAAATAGGGGAGATAGAATAGGGTTGTTAATACGCTCAAACAAAAGAGTCCAAAAAAAAAATAAAGCACCTTTTCTATGAGAGGATAGCTTGGTGTTCCTTATCAAATTAAGGCCTTTACACTGTGACATCCCTGGTGGTTTGTGCTGGTGGATATAAGCTTATTTTTATCTTCTGTTTGAGTTGAACATTTGAAGAAATGTCATGTTTTGTTCTTCTTCCTCAGGATTTCTGTTGCTGTTTGATCCTGCCTTTATAAATGGAGATTGATTTCTCAGATATAGATAAACTGCATGTATTTCCTCAATTATAAGAAACATCAGCTAAATCTTAAAGGAATTTGGAGAGTTTTTGGAGGGAACAAAAATATATATATGTGCCACCAATTGAAAATATTAACAAGAGGCAGATCAAGCTGATACAGAAAATCAAATAATCCACAGGAACCTTTTTCCCAGCAATGTAGCCTCCAGCAGCCCCAAAGCTTTTGGTGAAGGTGCCCATCATCACATCCACATCAGCCGGGTTCACATCAAACAGTTCGGTCACGCCCCGACCCGACGCTCCCACTGCTCCGATGCTGTGGGCTTCATCCAGGTACAGGTACGCTTTATACTTCTTCTTCAGAGCGACGATCTCAGGCAGTTGTACCACTGAGCCTTCCATGCTAATAACAGAAAAATCAAAAGCTGTGAATTGGCTTGAAAAAAAAAAAGGGGGGACAAAGCAAGTGCATTTCATCCATTAGTAAGATTTGACGTGATGAAATTTTTACAGGAAAAGAATCTGACCACTGCAGTGCATCTGCACATCTGTAAATGCAGATTACATAATTTGACATTCCACAGTTTTCCAAGAATCTTTCTGCTGGTCTTTCTGCTTTGCTCCCAGCTCACTCCCCTCTCTCCTTTGTCTCTGATGCTGGCCTTTTAAGGCTGCAAATAGACAGAATGAGAGTGTATATGGCTGGGGAACGGAGCAATCCCAGACCTGCTATCCAAGCTATGGCTGATAATGTCTGCGGCCCAAATGACATAAGACAGGATTTGGTCAGCACCGCTGTGGACATCAAAGGCAGCTCGGGGGATCTAGCTAATTCTTATTCCTTATCCGAGGTGTTTGATGTTACCGGGAGATGTTAAATGAAGCATTAGCTCTTTCGGGGGCCAAACAGGCAACATTTCCCTCTAATGTCTGAGCTCGACATTAGAAATAATTGTCTGATGAAAGCAGTCTGACGAGGTGCAATTAAGCTCTCTCTCAAATTAGCAGGACTGTTGTTGCTGTTGTTGTATTAATACCAAGTGAATGTGTCCTGTTTTTGTTCCTGAGATGATTGGCATGAAATAATGAAGTAAACTTCAGCTGACGGAATTTGATTAAATGTTTTTGGGGAAACTGTGACTCTAAATGACAAAAAACACGCGTGCATATCATGTTTTAGTTCAGAGGATTTGAAATGGGATGCATGATAGAGGGCAAAAAGAGGGAAGAAAGGAGAAAAGAAAATGTCCGTGATGAACAGTCAGAGCTGGGGGTGTAGCCAAGTCAATCTCTGTGGCTTCACTTGGCCTTGATTTGGAGCTAATGAGCAGATGGAGAGGGTCACTAAGACTCAGGATAGCTCACTACCGGGAGAGACACACAATACCTTTCTCCTCTCTCCAGTAATCAAACACTACCCAACCACACACACACTTTCTATTATTCAAGGGTGCAGAGGGAAGCAATTGAAAAAGAGACCATTACAGGGACTGCTAAACACAGGCTGAAAGCCCTCATCAGGTTTCACATCAAGATTTCTACCTGAGTCCGGGTCTGAAAAGCTGCTAAAAGCCACTGGCAAGCCCACACTAACAAAAACTGAAGCAACTTTTCAACTGACCACAGAATATGTGTCTGTGAGGGAGACTATTTGGAGGTGTGTGTGGGTTGTGCGGCTGACCTATAGATGCCTTCCACCATGATGAGGATCTTCTTCCAGGGCCTGTGAGTCCGAGGCTGCCCCGAGCAAACTGCCTCTCTTAGCATCTTTTCCAGACTGTGCATGTCTGACAGACAAGGGAAACAAGCAGGGAAGAACTAAGCCATCAAATCAATATTCACACACACACACACACACACACACACACAGAAAACAGAGAGCTTGCTTGCACATTAACATTTCCAATGGTAATTCAGGCTCGTAGATGTAGAGTCTACCAATAATCGAAGCAATGTGAACAAGGAACACTGATTAAAATCAAGAAACAAGCGGAGTGATAATTTGTACAGGGCAGGGCAGAGCACACGAGGCCCAATTTTATCTGACAGGAGCACCTTCAAATAACCACACACAGGAAATACCCGTTCATTCAGATGCTAACGAGCACCTGCAAAATCTGTATCACCGAGGGTTACTGACTGAGCTAACTATGGCTGGAGCCAAAAGGTATGTTGTATGGTTGCTTCAGATTACAGCTAAAATTTTGGCTCCAATAAAAATAATTCTCCCGGCAGCTCGCAGAGTTCATAACAGGCCATCTGTACGCCAGCAGATGGCAGTGTTGAATAGTGTGACTGAAATCCAACCATTTCCAGCTGAGCAGCCAGTAAACCTGTCACGGATAGAAAATGTCACAGATGATTGATATTACTGCTTCGACACAAAAACATGATTGCTTAAGGGAAAGAAGATGCTCCTCTGATAAAGCCACTTTTTTCCTTCTCAACAAAGCATCTTCAGTTAATGTTACTAATGTCAGTGAGACTGACTCTGGCAGGCAATTCCTCAGCGACTTGTCCTGACATGAATAAGTGACAGATTGATCCGATATTGTTTACTGCGATGGCTGTAATGAGAAGGATTGCAGTCCTGGCTCCCGACTCATAACGACAATCCAGGAATCGTTATCGCTCTTCTAATTCCTACTAATTCCTAAATCTACTAGCCAGCTACACAAACAGTACCATTTAAACGAATAGCAATGCTTATCTTCAAAAGGAGCATTCTTTATCTGACACTGTTTGAAGTATTTCAAACAGATCCAACGAGCTTTTTGTCATCTAGATTGGACAAACCAGTTCATCTTCCTTTCGGTACAGCATTCCTTCTCTGTTAACCTTAAAGAGAAGTCATAAACAAGGACTCCCACAAGCTTTAGTGAGACTGCACCAACAGACATTGTGTCCCGCTCAATGCAATCACAATATATTTATCTTTTGTTGTGGTTCCTTTGGTGTAGCCCTTTTAGTAAATATTGGCTTTGTGCTGATACAAGAGTGTGAGAGGCAGCGGAGGAATAAGACAGGGAGGGGTCAGCTGCTCAGGTGCCTCAGGGCTTTTTGCCTTTAGACAGGCCTTTGGGATCTGCACAGAGGACCCATAACCGACTCTGCTTGTACCTGTCAGCACACATTTGCTGCTAGAGGACTGGTTCATTTGTCCTATCTCCTGAAAGAGCAGGGGATGGCTCCTGTGCTAGGGCAACAAATGCTGTACCATTCACACAGAATACTTCCACCTATCTATTCACAACGTGTTATTTAATATTATTATACAGAAAAGGAACCTTAAGGAAGAACTCTGTTTCTGATCCACAGCTGTGACTGAAAACTGAACCCATTTCATTATACCCTTTACATTTGCTGCTCTAAACACAGAATGTTAAGTAGGTCTTTCCTTAGGCAGATCCCGCACCGCACAGATTAATGCATTTTTTTTAACAGAGGCAAAAGTTTGGGGGGGGTGCTGAACACTGAGCAGCACCGCTCACTGACTGCTGTGAGAAAGATTTATACTTCACGAACAGATAATCTCTGGACAGAGAAATCATAGTATTTGGTGCTCTGGCAGGCACAAGCCAGGAGTGATGAGTGCTGTCGTACTGAAACAATATGACTCACCAGAACTTAAACAATTCTGTGTATTGTACCATGTTGTTCACCTAAAGCACTGTGATGTTTAAATGGAATAGCTCTCGGACTTACTGTTGTGTTTAAAGACCCGGATGGTTGCTCCTGAAAGTCTGGCCCCTAAAATGAGCGATGTGTGATTGAGCTCATCGCTCAATATCAAACAACCCTGAAAAGCAACAGAGAGAAAAGACCTTATTAAAAATTACCAAAGCTTTTCAGTTCCAGCGTGACACTGAGAATAGATAGTGTATGACGCTGTTTTGAATTTAGTGGTCTATGTTTGGTGAGAAAGCCTATTAGATTCTCCCCTGGGTATAGAAAAAGAATAATTAGCTTGTAAACAGTAAACACTATCATCAGTGTGCCTGGATAGGAATTAAAATCATTGCAGTGTTTACTATCCATCCATAAGTCATTTCTTGACTGAAAAATTGCTTGTTTTTATGTTTCTTCAATATCATATCAATACTCATGTTTCTATTTTGATTTTCTATCTTGGAATAATGCCTTGTATGCCATTAAGTGGTCTAAAAGCATCCACCTGGTCGTTAATATTTCATCTCAGTCCTCATGCCCTGCCCCCATCCGTGCTGAAATCTATGTATGATAGTGGTTGTAGGTGATGTTTATGTGCCTGTTTCAGCCAACAGACTCATCGTGTTCTTTTTTTACGCTGGAGAATATGGTACTTCAAATTCCAGAAAAATCTGCATGCAAATGAATTCAACTATTCTGTTGTACATTAACATATTTAACACTGAAGCTCCGAGCATGTGACTGCATTAGTTTGAATGAACCCTTGTCGAGGGTGTGTCGACACCGTCTCAGTGACAGATACCCTCGGTCAGGCCTGGGGGGGCAGCTGGCCTGGTCCCTGGTCTACCAGCAGCTGTCACTCTGCCTGAACAGCAAGGCCTATCCCGGCGCAGCCTGTCCCTGTAGGATAGAGTTGGCAGTGTGGGTTGACCCCCGGCCCCAGCAGGGTTACTGTGGGGGCTGCAGCCTAAGGGGCTGCTACACCTCTTGAGCTGCATAAATGACCCCATTCTCATCACTTAAACCATCAGCCTTCCTCCTGTCCAGTCCAATCACATATATTCATGCTGTGTGTTGCCCCTGGTAACCCGTGGCTGTCTGTGTGAGCCAGGCTGGTATGCCACCAGATCAGAGTATGGGTAATCATCCCCTTGAGTGGTGCTCTCAACAAAACCTGCCCTTCCTTGTCTGTGTGTACGAAAGCATCTTTATATGCCCGGAGTCTTGTCCTTCTGGCTACTGTAATGTTTAATTATGATTTTAATTAACGAGGGTGGTGTAGGATTTGTTCACAGTTGAATTTAGTTGACTGCTATTCATTAATTTAGGGCATATGCAAAAAAGGAACAAAAGCAAAAGTAATTAGATTAATTTCTGCTGCACTGTGAAAATCAGACCCATGTATAAAAGGACTTCCTGCTGACAGTGCGTGCCTTTCAGTGTGTAAAAGTCACATGCCTTGCCCACAAGTGCTGGAATGTTCATTGAGTTGGTGGCGAATCCCATCCCAAAAGTCATAGTGGACTCCACCCCAAGGAAACTGGCCACAAGCTCCTCCAGCTCTTCATGGATGCTCAGGTTACCTAGGAGACAGAGTTCACAAAGGATCAGTCCCCCTGTTGGTTTATGTGGTCGGCCTTTAGACCCTGGGCTTTGTTGGTCTTTGTCATCCAATCACAGCTGGCAGAGATGAATGCCTCCTGATAAAAAAAAAAAAAAAAAAAGAATATAAAACAACGAGAGGCCCAAAGGTAGAAACCTGGTCAATCTGCACACACCCTGTCAGCCCCTTTCATTTGCTGGGGATTTTCAGAGCTTTGCTGAGGATTTTAGATGTGGTAAATTTGTAATTTAGTTCAACCACCCTTTTCATCCCAGGTAATATCAAGGCAAGTCCCGAAAAGGCTAAAATGGTTGTGCAGCACATTTTGGGACCGAGGCAGTTGGTTATAACCCAATGTGACAGATGGGAACCAGACTTCGTTTAGAAAATTGATTCACCTGACATGGTGTTTTTATATTTTGTGCTATAAAAGTTGGATTTTCGGGTATCTCCAAGGTGCTCTAATACTGTCCTCGTGGTCAACTGATAAAAAAAGAAAGAAAAAGAATTACTATCATAATAGTGAGCTACACAGAGAA
This sequence comes from Echeneis naucrates, assembly GCF_900963305.1. Taxonomy (NCBI): domain Eukaryota; kingdom Metazoa; phylum Chordata; class Actinopteri; order Carangiformes; family Echeneidae; genus Echeneis; species Echeneis naucrates. The sequence goes on from NC_042525.1 coordinate 3,836,176, forward strand.
AGGCAGTGAAAGGTTTATATATAGTGTATTTTATTTCTGCTGGCTCTGGTAGAAATATACCATAACAGAGTATGAGCTCAATAAATTTTAACACACTCTATACTTACTCCTCTACACTGTAGCTGTACACTGTACAACTCATTAGTGCATTGATGCACAGGCGCCAACACCACAAAACAATTTAGTATCAAGTGAAGCATATTTATTTGAAAAACTAGACCATAAAAAATTGATACCATCAGTTATCTGAATGAAAATTAAACCTGGCACTGAATAATGGTGACATCAGTGCAGTTCCTATGAGAAAATTAGGCATTAATTGCATGTCCATGTGATACTTACCATTGTAATCACATGATAGCAGTCAGTAACCAATGAGAGCATTGAAAAGTTTCAGGAAGGTCTGGAAAATTGATATTGAGTGATGTGTCTAAAACCATAATGCAGCGAAGCAGCTCCGTCTTTATGGTGATTCCCACTCTGTGCTTTCCATCAGGCTTTACACCAAGACAAATCGATTTATACATTTCCTCAACCGCTCAGATTCACGGGGCTTGCATGTGCAGCTTTTTTAATCACACTGCACTGAACATTTGCTCTCTTTACACAGCATCTTACATTGCCGTGGCATCATTTGCACACAATGCTTTCTCATCGACATGCTAACGTCATAACGCTGTTGCAGGTTTGCATCCCATTCAGGTGAATGAAAATGGAGTGCTTCATAAATTTCATTTTTTTCAACTAACTGGAATGAACACTATTCCTACGATGACATATAAATCTCAGGAAATTTGGTTGTCAGTTATGTGAAGACGACCTTTTCGACACCAAAATCATCAAAGCCTGTTGATGAGAAATTTGATCTGCCTTTGCCACGGTCAGAAAGTGTTAATGTGGAGAGACAATAAAGACTGTGCTTATGGCTAAAGTCACTTTCATTACAACCCTGTGACTGAGGGTTATCTTCAAAGCCTTCACAACAAGACAAAGAAGAGAGCAAGAGAATAGTTAATCATTAGACAAATATAGCATATGCAGCTTAGTTTTGAATATAAAAAGAGAATGGGTTCATACTGGAGGTGCATGTGTCGTGGTGAAATATTCACTACTGTGCATTTGGTAGATACACTTGTCTCACTAATTCGTCATCCATTTCAGCACATGGTGTCATTATCTTATTGTATGTTAATGATTGCATGAAAGATGACAACATTCAGCTATCCATTAATACGAATCCATGAATGTTTGACGTGTGTGTTTGCTCACAAGGCGTGCTGTCAGTGCACTGTGGCTACTTACTCACTTCTATTTAAAGAGGGACATTTCAAGTTGCACTTCCTGTGCAGTGGCTGGGAGAAACTGATTTAAGCTTTTGATGACTTCTGAGCTCAACTTGATTGAACTATATTTAAACTTAGGATGTAAGAAAACGGTGAGGTGTGGAAGAAAAAGTTTAAATAATTTTTTACTTTTTAAATATTTTTTACTTTTTTATGTTTTTTAATCAGATTTCTGTTTTGAATAAATGTGGTGCTGGCAAATGCAATAAAAAAAAAAAAACACTTGCATGAAATTTGGATTTTGAAGATTTTCACCAATACAAATGGCTGCACATGAACTAAGGCACTGGTGACGATGGTGTCACTTCTACAATGGAGACAGTGGAGTTTTTAATAATTCATGCTTCATGAGGTCTCATGGGAGAAACGCTTGTTATTCCTTAACCCTCTCAGTGAACCAAGCTGAAGCACAGATTACAAACCCTGGGAAAAACAGTCCCATTTTGAAGGAGAAATAAACATATAAATAAATCAGACAAATGAATTATGGATGTTGTGCGGTGTCTGTGTGAGGAGGCGTGCTTGCTCTCTGACAAACATACGTATAACTAACGATCACATGCCCTTTAATTCCTCTGGTTTTCTCTGTTCTCGGCAAGCTGCTGATATCATTCACAACTTTGCAGCGACTCACCTAACCCTGAGCCTGTCAGCTCACCTTGTGCTAGGTTGCGTTCAGTAGTTCCTATTATCAAAAATAAACTGAGGTAAACCACGCAAACAGAAAAAACAAAGTAACTGCTTTTCCTGAGTAAACTTTGATTCTGGCATGTTCAATGAGCTTCATAATTTCAATGTTTTAATATTAACCCCCCCCCCAAAAAAAAAAAAAACAAACAAAAAAAACAAACAAACCCCAATTAGTGGCCAATAATTATATTTGACTGCTAGACTTTCGCCATCCTGCATCATGAGATCCTGGCATACACAGCACCATCAGTGGCAGGGTTGAAGTCCAGAGCATGAAACAGCATTCAGAATTGATCTGAAGCCACAGATCTCACACTCTGATCTGTGCTGCTCCAACACTTCCATCACATATGTTATTTCTGCATCTTTCTAAATGTCTAGGGTGATTCATAATGTTACACTCCACAGTAATATGATTTCCAGCTCTCAGTATGCAGTATGTATCAGGATGTAATGATCTCATCTTATGCCCAAATGGTACATAATTTAACAAAGATTTAATAATTCATATTACATTGCAGCCACTGAAAGATAATTAAATATGTGGGTAGTATAATTCACAAGAAAGATAATAAATGGTGGCAAATGCAACGAGTTAGATGGAGTTTTATTTCCAGTTTGAAAATCAACCTATTCAGTGCCACTGGTATTTGTCATATATGAATATATCAGAAATTTCAAGCTCCTCCATGTGTCAACACTGATAACCATGACCTCACCTATTTCCTGTCTTGTGCTGCAAACCCCAACCCCATACTGGTGTGTTATGTCTGCCACAGTCTTCAGGAAATCTGCGTTGTTCTCAGCAAAACCGAGGTAGTTGTAAGAGCCCATATTGATGGCATTATGTATTGTCCTCCCAGTAAACCTGCAAGCATGTAAACATTAGGAATCAATTAGCCTTACTATTGTTTCTACACATACACTTACTCAGAGAATTAATTAGGAACTATAAAAAAGTAATCAAAATTCAATTAAACATATCTGTTAATCATAAAATTGTTACCCCATCAGTGGAGTTTTGAGAAGTGCAATCATACAATGTTTATTTGGCATACACAGCAGTGAATGCATGCACAGGCAGCATTTGTTATTCTCATTTCCTTGGGTGTTTTTCTTAAAGCCCATAATGAAATATTCACATTGCCAATTTGTTAGAACTGAGGCATTATCCTTCACTATAATATGCAACTGCACCTGGAACTCCATAGTGAGAAAACTGGGAATGGATATAAAGTCTGACTGTTATAATTTCAGGCTCTGGTAAATATCTCCTAAATGTACTTGTTCAGTTTACAGTCTACATCGCTGTTGTACATCATTAGAGCTGTAGAGGTATTTAAGTGAGCTGCTACATTTTGTCAACCAACCTACTTCCTCTCACTGCCCATGTAACTTTCACCCCGGTACACAACCCATCTGCGTGTCTCTTTAGGCATTCACCTCATATCGCTATAAAAGACAAGCTGCCCCATTTTTACTTTTTCCAGTCACATTAAACTTCTTTAAACATATAATCCATGCTTACCCCTCTTTCCTGATTCTTAATGTCAGTTCCCCTCCCCTTGGCTCCTATTCATAATATATTTCCTGACCCTGCTGTGCAGTGTGGAGGGATCTCAACTGTGGTCCTGAAACTCAGGGCTGACAACATCCTTCCTGATGACAAACACCCATGTGCTTTCTATTCAATCTTCCTCTATTGGCTCATCACAGAGTAGATTGATACCTCTAATTACGTCTTGATTGTCTAGTTTTTTTGCTAGACTAGAAAGATTATCATGCACAACTATATTTTTTGGCCCATCTACAATACCTGAATGTCCAGTTGTAGTCATCAGACACCCTCTCCATCAGGTCAAACACAGGCCCTGGCAGGCTGCACACTGGACGGTTCCAGTTATCTCGAACCCTCATATAGAGGTTTCGAGTGTAGAAGTTCTCAAAATCTTGATAAAGTGGCACAAAATCCTGAAGACAGAGAAAAAGTTTCACAAGGAAGTCTAATCACATTGGTTACATGAAAAGCTATCTGAGCGTGAGGACAAACCAATGCCTCTGCATTTCATCAACGGAGGTGGGTTTTGTTATCTTATGGTCAAACCAGCTGTTTCCTCAGTAGGGGAGGTATGTTGCAGTACCGTCCTGTTTACAATTGCTTTATTTTTTGCATATTGATCCACTGATAACAGTGCTTCAAGATTATTTGCCTGTAGTGATCTCCCACACATGCCTGACCTAATGAAGATGCCGTCAAAACAGAGTCCATATCCAGTAAGGGTCTTTTAACCTTTACCATTTACAGTAAATGACTGTTGTTAAACATGGGAGCACATTGTCTGATCAGTCTTCTTGAAGACATTTATTCTTTCTGCTTACAGTCCTCCCAAGATCATGAAAAAACATGAAGACAGCATTTCATTCTTACAATGTTTGTTTTTTCTTTTCTTTTTTTCTGATTTCTTTTACACAAGCTGCACAAAACAAACCATTAACTACTACCAACTTATCTGAACTGAACTTATCAGTTTTTGGATTTAAGAATTGGAATCTATGGCAACACAATGGCTCTCAAGTAGCAGTGTTCAGGCCGTATCTAGAATCTAAAGCACAGAAACAAAGAAAGAAGTTGAATCCTCTGAGATTTAATTAAGTCTTCTGCAGATATTCTCTGTGGTGTCCTGTCTCACCCATGGCAACACCCGTGTGCAGAAGAACATGAAGGAGGAAGGCAGAGAGAGCTTAAGAGCAAAAATTGAAATAATTAGGGGAAAACAAAATGTGTTCACACCCAAGGCAAGCATGCTACCTTCTTTTAACTGTCTGCGTGTCTGTGTGTTTATACACAGTATATGTGTATGCTCAACAATAATATGCCTGTGTTTATGCTGATTGTATATTTTGCTTACCTTCTGTTCATCTCTTTCCTGGGCAAGGTGGCACTTCTCTAAGCCCACAGCTCTGAGGAAGTCTCTGAGGTAGCCAAACAAGGTGACAATGCCAAAGCCCAGGTATGTCATGACAGCTACATACATTGGCGCTTGCTCAAATGACTCCCGTTGGTACTGCCTGGAGGCAAAACTGGCCCTTGGGCCATTTTTCTATAAAACAATACACATAAGCTGTTTTACATTGCAGATGAAAGAAGAGAAAACAATGCAATTTGAATAGAAGCCAAGCACTGTGGTGAACACAATTAACCTAAATAAAAACAGGAGTCAAACAATGGCGCAAACATGTCACTGTATTATTCAGTACTGAATTGTGATTGATATGTGGTATTTATTTTCATGTTAAAATAAGTTAATAAATAATTATAATAAATAAAAACAAAGAGGGATTGAAGAAAGCCCAGTCAGATTTGTAACAGATTGAATTATATTTTATTTTACTACCTTTTAATATTCAACTGGTTAGATTTTATTGTCACCACATATTGCCCCTGTTATTGGTTTTACACTCAGATAAAGAAAAATTGTCGATTGAATTTGATATTTCTGGTTTTATGAAGGTTTGTCCACAATAATATGCGCTAATTTCTGTCCATCTTTATCAAATAACAATCCTATTGGTGCAAAGTGAAGAATATTTGAATCCATTATTGAAGCAAAGAGGAAGTTCAGAATAAAGACTGCCACTTTAAGATGGCAGCCAGGAGTTTCATTTAGTTTTCAAACACTCCGATTGAGAGAGTTGAATAAAGTTTGTTAAAAAAAAAAAAAAAGTCTCCGATGGAAATTCTAAAAGATATTAATGGAAAAATATGTCATTTTAAAAATCAGTGGATATTTAAATTATTTGAGGAGTGACTTAAAATATTATATGAAATTACGAAATAATATACGAAATACAAATTGTTTAAAAAGCCTCGAGGCAACATAAATATGCGTCATTAAATGTCATTTCCGGTCGCCATGTTGTTTTTTTTTCTGTTTAACTGTCCTGACTCGGATGATTATTTTAAATCTCGGATCTTTTTGATTCTAAGTCGAGCAAAATGGTGGATTTTAAGCTGTGGTAAGTGTTTCTGAATGTTTTTCTCTGTAAAGCGTTGGGATTTAAAACTTGCGCGTTTACGAGAAAGAATGCTTTGATGCTAACAGCTAGCCGTGACAGGTGAACCGGAGTCAAGATGGCGGATAACGGAACTCGTCCACAACCGGGATTCAAACGCAGAAGAAAAACTTAAGCCTTTAATTTTCATATTTGGTTAAATATCAGGCCTGGTTGTTTTTGTAATTTCATCCCAGGAGCCTCAACTCAAGCCATATTTTTAAACAAGTGCCAAAGAAAAATCACTTTGTGTAACTAACTGCAGCACCTCCAGGTAGAGCAACGTGCTAATACGCAATTGTATTAAATTTAAAGTAAATTAAACCAACAATTAGAAATAAGTTAACTTGGTGAAAACAAGAAAGGACTCGACAAACCACCCGATACATCCAAGTAAATGTTAAATCATGAGTGTAACTATGCACAGATAACAACAACAGCCGATGTCTTGTTTCATTAATCAGCCTGAGGGCAGAAATAACCTGTTTTGAAGAAAAGGAAGAATTTCAGGGCGGGTTGATTTATCACTGCTTGTATTGTCCGTTTTAGAGGCACTAGAATCCTCTGCAAGAAAACAAACAAAACCCAAAACATCATGGACGTTTGGTTTTAGTTTTGAAACGAACTGTGTTTCATGCTCTATAATTGCTGGATGAAGTATAAAAAAAAAAATGAAGAAAGAAACGCATTAAAAACGGCCTTCTAATGGCACATTGTTGTGTGTGTTGTGGATCTAGAGATGTGGATCGCTGCTGTTTATAGTCAGGTGAGCAGGTAGGCTGGGTGCAAAGTCTGCCTACGTCTCTGAGGGCACTTCAGGTTAAGAGCCTCATTGAAATACATACATTTTCTTAAAGTCGCAAACTCCAGCAACTGTAAAGTAAGCGCACTGAGCTCTCTCTCTCTCTCTGTATGTGTGTGTGTGTGTGTATGTGTATATATATATATATATATATATATATATATATATATATATATATATATATATATATATATATGTGTATATATATATTCTTTACCTCATCCAGCAGTTATGGATATATATAAATAAATCCCAACACACCTCTCTCTTGCTGGGATAGCCGTTTTTCTTGATCTCATCATCGCTCTTCAGTCCGTTTTGGAGCAGGTGTGCTTTGGAGCTGCCGGTAGCAGCAGTTCTTGACATTTTCCTCAAAGCTCAGCAGCAGCTGCCTGTCAGGTAAAGCCCGTGTGCTTTACTCAAATTTACAAAGGTGACTTCCTCCTTCACTGGCGACGGTCCAGCCTCTGTTCAATCGCAGTTTGAACATCGCGTTAAGCCCGCAATCTCACTTCACTTGTCTTCACTCTTTCGATATCGTGTAAATGTGGCAACTTCCTCTTCTCTCACCCAACGTGACTCTATAGGAACTGTGAAACGGTCGCCAAGTAATCTAGTTGGAATGCATTTGAATGTGCTGTTCTTTTTCCCACTTATTGCCATCCTTCCTTTAGAGAAAAGTAACACTTATACTCAAATGCCCTGAGTATTTTGAATCAGTTGTTGTTGTTGTTGTTGTTATTTCACTAGAAGCCTTTACGTTATATGTGGAATGCAGATTAAGATTAAACATGATGATTAGTCATACAGATGTCAAGGTATAATCGTAACTGATACATGTTAGAAATATACTAAACATAGCACCTACGTTTTAAGAATAGGAAGTACTTTTATTTTTCATTCATCGAGTAAAATGCATTTTTTTAATTGTGTGTTTTATTTTGATGTATTTTTGTTATTTTGATACATCAAAAGATAAAAGTTCACAGTCATTTGCTTTTAAGTCAGGTTAATGTACAATATAGATCTGCAATATAGATCTGGAGGGTGTAACCAACTTTTTGCACTTTGTTTGTATGTGTGATTTTTATTTTATTTAATTTTTTTTCCCTCCCAATCTTATCTTTTGAGTGTGGTTGGTTCAGCAGCGATTCAGTTGCAGGACACACCAGAACACCTCATCAGCAGTATGCATGTTTTGGTGCCTGAACTATTATGATTATTATTGAGTAATTAAGTCCTCACAGTCACATTATAAAGTGTTTAAGCACATGGTCGAACATTTGGATAAAAAAAAAATCTAACTTTAATTTAATGGTGTACTTCTTCTTCATGTCGAACTTGTCTTTGTCCACACACAGGTTACATCTGGACTATTGAAGAGGCTTGAAATCAAGTTGTGTCACTTGACTGGTATCCTAAATGCACAGTAAGTAAAAAAACCAAGTGCTTTTGCCCACATGCTGCCCAATATATAATTTTTTCACATTACAGTTTTAGACAATAATATCTTGAATCATACAGCCTTTAACACTCCCTCCTACCACTGTGATAGTGTTTGTTTAGAGGGACACACCCATTTTAGAGCTTTTAAGTGTGCCCATCTTACAGTTGTGGCAGTTAGTCTCCAGTTGATGATTTATAGAAATGTCGTCATTCTGACACACTGATCAAAATAGGCTTGTAAAAGTGCTTCTCTATGCAGGCTGTTGACAATATGGTATCCTCTGCCTCGCTAAAGTTTTTTGCTCTGGGCCAAAACAAAGAGATTGTTTGTTAGTAAAAGGTCAACACCTACTCAGTGGTCTCGCAGTTGACTTAGTTTGTGGCACCACAGTAAATGGGAATATGCACAATGTTGTGACTGTTAGTATAATGAGGGTTTTTTGTATGTATTGACATTTACCTGTCAGTGTTTTGTTGAGCTTGGTTGGTGTGGACTAAAGGAGTATGAGAAACAGACAGGATATGGAAAATGTTAAAGCCAAGTTGGAGTTTGGAATGCACACGCATGTCTGAACATTATGCTGTGAGATTAGGGGATGTTGTAGATGACAGTGTCTGCTCACCCTCGACTTACTTTCTGTTTGCCTGTTCTGCTAGTTTCTGCGTTTGGACAGGGCACGTATTTCATTGAAAAACTGTATGGTACATTTTACAACCTGCCTGATATCTTCCATTTCCATGCCGATTTAACACAAATCATTTATCGCTGTAAGTACGTGGCTCTATCCTTCACAACCATTCACATTTGACAGACATCATTTCCTTCCCTCCCAACCCAGCACAATCGGAAATTGTGCTGTCTCTTTGACATGTGTTGAGAGGTCTTAAGTCTTCATTTAAATTGCAAAGCTGGTAGAAGCGGGCCTTCTTTGAATGCATTGTGTGATGTTTTGGCTGAAAACACTCAGACCCCCGTGGGATGACATGTGTCATTTGCCATTACTTCAGAGCTGCCTTCACTTCACACTAACTGATGAAATTTGGTGTTGTCTAATAACTAAAGACCCTTGTCAGTAAAGGGGTGGGGCAGGCACAGACTGACACTTGAAGGAGGGTAAACCAAGAAGGCTGACTGTAGTGACTGGTGCTGGGAGATCATAAGTATTGCATTTTGAGTGAAGTAGAGAGAAAATGTCATACAGTGAAACAGGATTACTTGGCCTGCATCGAACTATTACAGGGAGAATGATTGAATGGAGAGTAGCATACTGTAGTCTTAGTTAATTAAAGGTATTCACAGCTCTCACCTCCTCATAGCTCAGCTCGGAGTCTTGAATGGAGCTGTCACTGCGGCTGGTGCCTCCCTGCCTTCACTGCAAGATTGCCTTCTACCAGTGGGACCAGATGTAACCTACATCTGCCAGGCTTCATTAGCTATGTCAATCTGGATAGCAGTGTTCAGTCTGGCTTCACAAATGTTTTTTTGGGTTAAATTGTCGATTCATTTTCCATATTTAGAATATTATGATTCCCAATTTGATGTCTCCAGCTCTAAGCTTGAAGTCATACTTTATCTTGTGGCAGAACAAACTGTCATTGTGACTTTAACTAAGGTTCAGTCTTTAAGGAGGTTCAGCATATCTGCAGGGATAGTCTCCATTTTACACTTGAGCAAGCATCTTTCATGTTTTTCACTGTAACCTGAAAGTCTGACTTGATATATTTGCTTAAAATTGATATTGTTTGATATTGATTGGTCTGTTATTGTCTTAATTGGATTTATATTTGTGTTTCTCACCTTAGCATTGCTCCTCTGCATTTCCCTTTCCCTTTTAAGCTATGATGAGGGAAATTATTTCGAAGCCTCCATGAAAGCGATTTCCTACTTTGAATACCGATGAATGGTGAAATGATTTATATGGAATAAGCTGCCTGGAGTTCCTGGCAGGACGTCTCCATCTACATCGCTTTCATGTGATTTTTGTGAAAAAAATGACTTTACTTAAGTATACCATGAATACTAATCCATATTTGATCTGCTTGCGCATGTTCGATGCGTACTGAATTAAAAGCCAGGTAATGTGTGTCTAGAAATTCTGTTGAGTATAGAATAACCTCAGTTTTTGATGAGTTGGCAGGGGTTGTCCCTCCACCTAGTGGTCGTACAGAGCATAGCAACTCGGGCAGAAACTGCACGTAGGGCCTCACTCCCACTCTTTGCACCCCACCCATGTTTTCTCCATACAGATATTTCATTATAAGTAAGTGTGTTTGCTTCAGCAGACAGGCAGGGCTTCACTGACTTGTGGTATTTGCTCACTGTAATACTTAGCACTTCGAGCGGGACCCGTCTAGGATTTAAGTGTTTATGGATGAACTCGTGTCACGCTGTGCTGTTGGAGGCCAGTTGTAATGCAGAGCTATATTTAAACTTCCCCTGGGGTGCCATTAAATCATGTAATTTCTTCCTCAGGCCTGGCTGACCTAATTTTAATACCCACATCAGACAGCATCAAGAAGAAACATTTAAAAAAGGAATATTGAATTTAGTATTTGCTGTGCTATCTTAAATTTACATTTTGCATTTAAGCCCCCTTTTTCAAATATTGTCAGCATAATAGACTTAACTGCAGAATATGCTCAGTGCTCTATATTTACATGTTGGACTGACAGGAGTATGATATTATGTGTTGTTTTATGGACATGTATTTGATTCTGTTGGCTGCCAGGGAAGGCTAGCTGTTCCGGAAAGCTTTCAATCCATTTAGACCACCAAGAGAAATCATAAAAGGTTCATACATAAGATGGGAAATTTTTATTTTTTTTCTCCTTTGCTGGAGATAAGAATACAGAAAGTGTTTTTCAGCTAAATAGCTTCTAAAACTTTAATTTTGTTCTGTTGTATTATTTTGGGGAAAGAGGAAACACTCTGAAACATCACTTTATAATAGAGCCTTATAGACCGTAAAATTCAATTAAGCTTTAGATTCTTTTATCAGATAAGGGAGTTCGTGTTTGACAGTGTGTGCTATTAATGCTGAGGACTCTACAAATGGCTTCAGTTAGTCCTGTGTCACAGTCAAACTCTGGTTTGTTAGCTCCTGGAGCTGCAGCACTTCTGTCCTTGAGTGGGTGTTTGCATCTGCAGAGGAAGGAAGATTCCCCGGCTCTCGTCAGATGCAGAAGAGGTGGGGGACAAAGACAGAATCAGACACAGATATTTATAGTGGAAGTGGGAGAACGATTGATTGTGGCTTGAAAGGTTAAAGAAAGAGGATGCGGCAGAATGACAGAGGAGAGTGACAGACTCTTTGGCTGAAACAGGTGATTTAGGAGAATAAAGATGAAGCAAGAAGATTAAGAAATGGCTAATGTTGCTGACATCAATAAAGGCCACATGGATGCTGTTATAAATCCATGAGTCTCTGTAGGTCAGGACTTTATTGTCTGTGCTGGCCCTAATTAAGTCCTGCAGATATTCTAAATGAGTCACCAAAGGGCTGGAAGAAATATAATCTCAGGAAATGTGCTGCATTTATATGTCCATTGTTCACCGACTGCATCATCCCCTTCTTGCTGTATACTTTACTGTCCTGATCCTAAAAGCTGATTATTAACACCATGAGAGGATCTAAAATATTTATTTGCTGTAGAAATAATATAGGAAGCTGAGTTCATTATCATAGTCTAACGCATTAGCATAGTTTAAGTCAAATGGGCTTTACTGAAGCATGATTAATGTTGAATTTCCTATAAATGAGTCCGAATTGAAGTCAGAGTCTTAACATTCCCATTTGGGCAGAATTATGTGACTAAGCAGACAGCTACAGCAGTAAATCGCCTCATAAGTCAAATTTGCCCATAGCTGGAGCCCTTTTTTCTGCTCTGACAACTGAAGCAACCATTTGTTCCAGGTACCCCAGAATCTATTGGCCTCATGACATTGAATCTCTGCTACATAGTCCCAGTGTGCCAGCCCCCCCCCCCCCTTACAGCTGTAATTACTGTCTCCTATCTACTGAGATTGTCCCTACCAGGTCTACTGAGATGCTGCACTAAATCTCCTTGATGTTGTCAGTCAGCCATACATATAGGTAGCACTACAGCCAGGAAGACCCAGGGCCTCCTGGAAGCCACCTTGGAAGTCTCCTCCTTGGTGTTTGATGTATGGACTGATTTCAATGGATGGTCTTTCCTCTCTCATTTGGTCCTTCCGAAGACACTGTCACACTGGGAAAATGGGCCTGGGAGAATAGATGGGAGTTTGCAGTGTTCAAGATAGGGCAGAGGAAATGTTGTGTTTGGGGACACAGCTGGTGAAAAACACTGTAGCACAGACAGCCATTTTCCTGCTTTTAAAGGAAAGAGTTTATCTGCCCTGGGCTGTCCAGAAAAGGAATTAATGAAGATATGTGGATGGGATTGTTTGTAACACCTTAGTTTGATTCATGAATCTTTTGGCACGAAGAAGGTTAATAAAGCAAGAGTAAAGGCAGATTCAGGTAAATTATTCACACATTTTCCTTTGAAATATATAAATTGAAGCAAAAGAAAAAAGGCAGAGCATAAACAGAATCGATAACAAATGGGCATGTGAATTGTTAGCACTCATTTAAAGTAACTAATGTTTAGTCAGGTTTTGATGACAGCTGAAACCATGTTGGATTTTCATAGCAAATATTTCAGTTTGTTACAAGGACATTGCACTTGGGTGGAAACAGTTACAGATTTCATCCTAAATGATAGTGAAAATGCCACCAGTAATCATGATAATGATAATGACATTTTACTGTTGGCTTGTTTACAGAGCGGACATGAAACAGGTCAACCCAGCACCACGGCTTCTCCTCTTCCTGATCTGTAACAGAGATGTGTTAGCAGCTGTATTATATTCATATGTAGATGTAAACATTCACTCTGTATCATACCAGCTGTGTTAATACTTTTTGAAGATATTCAGCACATTTTCAAAACTGAGATAGTGATATTATATTTTGGAAAAAAACCTCTTTCTACTGGACATAAATTAGATCATAACTTTAAACATTTCATTGAGTTTTGAGGCTGAGAGCATCTGATGATAAAAGATGTTGATTTTTGTAAGTGGTATTGATTTGTTTTTTTTACACTGCTTTCCAAAAATAAATTACACGCATTCCATATCAATGCACTACTGTCTGTTTCACCAAACATGACAAAAGCTGACACAGACAACAATACAGACAAATTGAAACCATGACAATGCATGTACAGTAAAATCCATTGTGTACAGTAATTTTCACCAGCAGGCACAATATTTTCACTTTAGAAGAAAAGAGGGACCAGTAGTGTGTTGTGCTGGTCTGCTATACAATCAAATTTACCAGAAAGAGAAATAAAAAGAGCAAGAGAGACAGATAGCCGAGGGGGGTTTTTATTTTGAAAGCTTGCTTAGTTAAGCACAGTTGTTATGAGAGTATCAATCCACATTACAGCACACTGCTGCTACAGTCATTTACAACACACCAGTCCTCAAATGGGAATATCAGAGTTACTATATTTAAAGTCCCATTCAATATTTGTTATTCTTCCAGCGTGAGTCTGAGAGGAATGTTAATAAGCCTTTTAAGCTTTGCACAGTGTTGACACTACCACTGCACTGCAGGTTTCATCCTGGCTTCTTAACGTCCTAAAACTGGTTGTAAATAGACAATTTAGTGCAAACTGGACACGCAAGCTTGAAACTAAGTAATTATTGCAATCTGTTATATGTGGAGAGGAGAGCAGCAGAACGGCTTTATTATTAGAGGTAGACAATATCAGCATATGGAGTTGGATGGGCCTCAGAAAAGGCCAGTTATATAGTTATATCAGCTCTTCTCTTTTCCTTTGAGAACAACAGATGTGTTCATAGATGTTTATTATGATTTTTTTTTTGGTCAATAGCAGACAAGAAATTAATCATGTTCTACAAGTTCGTGAGGCCCTGAGAGTTACAGTTCGCTTCACTTACTCTCTTTGGAAGAATCCCAAACAAGAACGGGTCAATAAAGGAAACTGAGAGCAAAGAAATAAGTTAATGGTTCACTTTCACCGTCTGAAAGAGAGATCAATAAAACAAATGGAAGCATTTAACACAGTATTTCTCAAATGTCTGGCATGTTTTTAAAAAAGTACTTGATGTCATTGTCTGGAGTATGTCTACTGGTTTGAAGAAGTTCAAAATGTTTTCTGTGCCGCTTTAAATGCCACTTACTCCATGAAACGCACAACACTTTCTCCCCGCTGATCACATCCTTCCTTGGTGGTTTAGAGCTACAGAAGTAAAAATTCACAATTAGGTGATAGATTTCAAAGCCTTGCCTCTGATCTGGTGCTAAAAGCTGGAGTGCTGTTCAATAATGCCCTTTTTGCACTCAGTCTGGAGAAATTACGTTCCTGCAGTGTGTCTGCTCACGTACCATCACTTTGAGTATTTGCTGGATAGGTACACACAGACTTTTTGTGGCTGATATTAAGCCACTATTCTCATAGGTCTTGTACTGATGTAATAACATTAACTATCGTCATTGACATTTTGTTCTGTTGTTGTTTTACTTTCAAGAACAAGAAGCCAAACAAACGTAGAGCTTCTCCAACCTAATCTATAGCACGCATAGGCCTAATTAGTTTAGCAAAAACATTTGTAAACAAACTAACTAATAAAAAGATTCCCCATTAATAGGAAGTGCTGATTAGACTTGCGCATGTTTTGGTTTTCACATTTGACATTTCTCTCTGCTGAGTATCGGTAGAAAAGGAGGCAAGAGACATTGAGAATGATGGCAGTTGGCTGTGACACTGGTGGCAACAGTCTTGTTTGTCTGACACTGGAGGCAAAATGGGGAGGGATGAGCGATGGCAGAAGGAGGAGAATAGGGAGAGGTGACTGACTGACAGGCATGTGTCAGCTCTGCTTCCATAGTAAATATTGAGGGAGGGGACGAGGGTGGTTTGCTAATTGGGGCAAGACGTAAAAGTTCACGTCACTCATCATCATCTTCACAAATATGTTTGGAGGCAAAAGCCAGCTGAAGCATTGAAGTGACTTATTAGTCAGAGGAGTTGGGGGAAAGCTGCTTTTCTACCAAAAAAAAAAAAAAAAAAAAAATCATCTTTTTTTTCCGGACATAGCTTTGGTACTGATAAGATTAGAACCACACTGTGCTGCTAAATACAAAAGCTGCTTTAATTATTGAGCATCTGTATATTTAATTTCAGAGAGCAACCCTGTGAGACCAAGGCTTAGTAGTGGTATTTTTTTCCCCACACTCAGCAATTAATCACTGCTTTAATAAAAGCAATGTCATGCATTGTCAGGACAGTCAAAATAAAATACAGGTGTTGGCTTTCAGGCAAGTACAATTCCTCTCTGACCTTGAGTTGTTCCTCTCTTGCAGAACCTCAATGTGATGTCCTGAGGGAAATAACACCAAAGAAAGGGGGTGAGCATGATGCAGCTTCTGGGACTGACTGTGAAATTAATGGGCGATGCGTTATGCTGCTGGAACAAGTGTGAAAAACAGATAGTGACGGCGATAAGAAAGCAGGTAATGAAACAGTGTGTGCTTCTCCTACTGTTGCATGTTTTCAAGAATTTCTTTACTTGTATTCTACCCTGACTAAAACTGTGGGATAACACTGTGGCTGCAGTTGATAATTGTAGCTTTATGTCAAGATGATTTAATGTTACATCATGAGTTCTTCTTTTACTTCTCATACAAATTAGGCATTGCTTTCAAACAGTTGCAAAGTTTCAGGAGGGATAATTAAACTTAATTTACCAGATAATTGGATTTATATGTCACCAAAAAATGTCAGTCTGTTTAACAACAATTTAATACAAGCATTGTCAGTGTCTCTTATCAGTAATTCAATAATCCTTGAATCCAACGATCCGACTAAAGCCAATCAGTCATGTGGTCTAATTTGAGTGGCTTTTAAAACCTGCTAAGATCTGATTTCCATAACCATCTAACTGGGAAAACAACAGCAATTATGGGGCTGATATTAGCATGAAGTGACACCCCTGAGCTGCAGTCATGAAGCAGGTGGGTAATTGGCCCTGAGCTGTACAGTGGGCACTCTGTTGGACTGTCCTTGTCTTGTGATGGGGACACCGGCTGCTCCACAGGGCGGACTTATCAGCTTGCTGCCCTCTGTGCCAGATGTAGCATTTCATAATTAACCAAGTGAGACGTTGCAGCTCTGCACTGTAACCAGCTCTGTTGAAACTGTGATTGCACATGTACAGCATATCTGCTGCCAGTCTGTAGACTGTTTAGTCTTACTCATATTTCATCAGCTGTATGGTATGTAGGTCATTTGCATGTGGACAGTGTGGCTGTGAGAGACAGTTTTATTGCTGAGAATGAAACTGGACTCCAGAGGCATGTCTGGTGTTAATTGAGGTGTAATGTGATTTGTTTTGCTGGTCCTTCCTGCAGCCCTACCCAGTCCATTGAATCAGGTCTCCTGTGATTACTCTCTAATGGCCTCAGCTAGCTCCATGTGCTGTTACAAAAAAAAAAAAAAACTGCAACTGCTGAAGATGAAATGATAAAGTTAGCGATACGTTGACACCATGCAAAGTGAATAACCATTCTAGCAGCCTATTCTTACAGCTCTGCTGCAGTTTACTAAGACACCGTTGTTGAATACAGAGATGTTTTTCAAGCAGATGCAAAGCCAGAGGCCTGATAATGGTGCAATAACCTTTGGTTATGATGCACAGCCATGTTTTTTCCCCTCTACAATTACTCAACCAACAGCAACCAGCAGCCATAGTTGAGAGAGGTACACACAAAGCCCTTTCTTTGCAGGGCATACAGTCACTATTTCAGTTCATTAAGTATCTGTAACCAAAATTTAAGTTTAAAGAGTTTATTAAAGAGCATATCTTACCTTTTCAAGGTCAAAGCAGAAACAGTCAAATGAGAAAATGTCAGCAAGCATCTCTCATTATGATTTCTTTTTTAATTTTTTTTTGACTAACAACTGCCTTTTACCAAGTCCTGACTTCAGCTGTTCTCAGCTTTTACAGACAGATGTGTTGGATTAGAGGTGACTTAATTTCAATACAGTTCACCTTTACTCCTATGGTGCCGATTGAAACACACCTCATCTTAGGTCACTTTAGTGAGTAATGTCAAGAGTTTTCCACCAGCAGCAAGCACCTGATGAGTGTGGATGATACAAAAACTACATTTTCAGTAGAAGAACTCCGACTGAACCAGCATTGACTGGTGTGGGCTTGAGAGGTGAGAAATGTGGAGAGAGGAGGAAGCGAGACGAGGGATATAGACAAGCAGGTGTTCAAGTACTGTCAGACTGTCAGACAATAATAGGGATACCCACAGGTGTGATGATGACGATGATGATCCTGATGATGATGATAATTAGAAATGTTTTTGGTGCAGATTTGAATTGTGAAACTCAGAGGCACCTGCAGAATGAGAGAGAGAGGAGAAGCACAGAATATAATCTTAATGACATGCACTAGCCATGCACTAGCTTTGGCTAGTGGCTTGCTCACCTAAGGCTATACTGCTCTGAAAACCTTCTCAAAAAGGAAAACTTCAGACCTAAACTTGAAAGTAGGGAGGGGATCTGCCTCCTGAACCCAGTCTGGAAGCTGGTTCCACAGTAGAGGAGCCAGACAAGTGAAGGCTCAGCCAGCTGCTCAATTCTGGGAAACTCTACATACAGCAAGCCTGAAATCGGAAATAAAAATGCTCTATTGAGCTCATGGCATTTTCCAAGGTCATTAAAGGCTTTGTGTGTTTAGAAAAAGTACTCTACAAGGAGCAAATGCAGAATAGCCATCACAGGAGATGTATGCTCTCTTTTTGTAGTTGCTTGCTTTGCAGCATTTGACTGCTTGAAATTATTTGGTTCAATGCCATATTCAGTAGAACCAACATGCAACAATGAGATTTTGTTTTTCTGTTGTGAAAGGAACAGGCTACCAGGTGCAGGTCTGGAGGGAATTTATTTATTTATTATAGGCAGGTGTATTGATATGTGAAGCTATACCTGACTAAAACGATTATTCTTGAGTGACCTTTCTGCATTGGTGCCACTGCACTGAGGCTCATGAATGTTTAATGGAAAGGCTGGCTGTTTTGGGCCTGCCAAGCTATGTTTGCAGCCTGACAGAATCATACTAACTGAGGCATAGTGGAGGTTGAAAACAGTGGGTGCTCTGAACAGATGACACCAAACATACCCTCTGACAAGAAAACAACCCTCAGACTCATAGTAAGCAGGTGAGTATAAGAAGAAGACACACAATAATTCATACAGACAAACACACAGATTTCCAAAACCAATTTGTCTCTTTCAAACACATACATTTGATTTCACATTTGCTCTCCTATAATTAGATCTTTGTTCAATTGTTAAAAGTACTGTGACATGCACTGTATTAATTAATGCCATCAGATATAACACAAGAACCTGTGATAGTTGAATAGATAATTGAATAAATACATACAGGGACAGGAACAGGGACAACATGATACTCTGTTGGTGAGGTGTCATTGCGACAGTGTTTTCTTTACAGTGCGGATTTACTGGAAACCTGTATAACCTCCATCCACTGATGCCTCCTCTGTCTCCTTCTTGTTCCTATGTATGACTATAATCTGTTCTCTATACACAAAACACCTGCAAAGAAGTAGAAAAGAATCAGTGATGATATTCAGAGAAGATGGGGAAGATAATTGGATTTGGCAGGGAACTAGTGTGTCAACAAATAAATGAAAGAAGCGTGAGTAGGAGAAGTGCTGGTTTAGTAGGTGGTAGATAATGTGGTTTTAAGATTACCTGGTTTACAAAATAAATTGCATCATATCCATGAAAGCAAATCAATTGGCAGATTGTCAACCTGGACTTTTTGCTTATTTTCACCATAAGAGGGGAAGAAAATTTCCTGTGAGTAAGTGCTTTTCACATTTTTCCAGAACACTTGGAACCTTCAATATCCAGCACTTTATAGTATGTTGAAAGAATGTATTAAAAGTTAACAACAAAGGAACAGATTAGCTGACTTCCAGTAACACTGCGAGTGAATCTACTGTAATGACCCTATATTGGCTGTGAAACGCAACTTCTCAGCTTTCAGAAACTGCTGGAATTTCTCTAATCGAGCAAACATTTATTTAATTTAAGGTAATATGAAGTGCAGTTATGCGAATATGCCGGCGGCAGCATGCTTTGTGTAAAAAGGTCAACTATTAATAAACAAACAAATAAAATGAAAGTTTTTGCCTTCCTGTTTGCAGGATAAACACAATTGGCTTCTCATATCCGTCTGACAGCATCCCATTCCTCCAGCATCATGGGCGAGACAGCACAAAAGCAATATGAGTCAAGTGAGTCATGAAGTGTAAATCTGTGAGAGACGAAAAGTGAAAAGGAGAAACTATGGTTACCTTCACCATCACTAAAGTGTAGGAAACTTTTGCTTCGTTGAAGTCTTGCATTTTTCTGCCAGTGTGGCATGACGAGATGAAACCTCCAGGTCTGAGCTGAACTCTTAGGGAAAGAACGAGCAGATGATTCAGCTGCACTAACAGAGTGGACGGCATATGAATGTGATTTTTAACAGAAATGCTTGACTTTAGAGCTCCTACATATCCAAGGATGATCACTCATTTTGACGGGTTTGCAACCTTAGCGTAATGTGCTGTCTTACGAAAGAAAGGGAAACTGTTAAAAGAGGACAAGATTTGGGATGTCAGACACAACTTCGTCTGCTCTGCTCAGTTCTTTGTGTTTGATGATTTTGATAAGTGACAGATGCAGTCTCTGTTGTTTGAACTGGGAAAATAGTTGACTTGCAAAACATATAAGACCCTAAACTGCCTAAAGGATTGAATATAATATAATACTTAAATATTCAAGCCTCACCCAGAGGTGACTGTTGAAACTTCCATTGCCTCTCAGGTGAGAGAAACACTGAAGAGGGAAATAGAAGATAGAGTTCTTTCTTCCACGACTGGGGCTGCGGTGCAGAGAGCAAGTCTCATTGATAATGCATCAGGAGGAGAAATCCATCAAGTCCACATCCGTTTAATGCACAGTGAAGACATTTATGAAAGTGCCTGTGGCCTCCTGCGAACCTTTGGGCAGCCTAAGTAGGGGCTGTCCTCTCCAGGTTGTCGCTGAGTACAGTGGCTCAGGTCTCAGAGACACGTTGTCCTACCCCCCCCACCAGACAGCAGTCATGCCCAGTTCCAGACAAAAGGATGAAATATTCATGAAGAGTCTTTACAACAATGGCAGATTCAACATTGTTTGGTGAAAGTGTCCTCTCCACGTTTTCTCCCTGAGCCTGCTCAGCTCCTCCCCTCTCCACACACTAACCCTAACCCATCATATCTGCTGACCCACTTGATGGAGGTTTCAGTTGAAAACATAAAGCCAGTGAGGAGTGATTACTGGATGTGCTTCTGCAGAAGAAGGACTGGCATTTCTTCCTCTTTGTTGTGCATCTGACCTTTGAAAATATCAAAGATTAAATCTTTAATTATTTATGAAGGCTAGTGGCGGTGATGGGAGAAAAGGGAATGTTGCCACATGTGGTTGAGCATTTTTACTCTGAGAGGACTTTTTAGCTGCTGCTCAGGACAGTTTCCATACAGTCACACACAGAAGAACACTATTTGCCAATCAGAGTTTTTGTTTGAGGACAGTGTCTTTCCTGTCATTTGCACTTTCATGATATCTGTCCTTTCAAATATTCTGGTGAAGAATTGAAATTATAAATCTGACTTTGGACTCAAAGAGAGACCTCGCCCCAGCTTGTATTGCACCCTGTTCAGTGTGAACTTCAAAACAGAAACTCTGAGATAATCTCAGATCTACATCTTATGCTGTAAATGTTCCTGATGCATTCACTTTAAAATAATCAAAAAAAATCATGATGCGAAAAATAATAGATAAACAAACAACAAAGAAAACAACTGTGCAATCTGGGGGGGGGGGGGGGGGGGGGGGGGGGGGGCATTTCCCAGGAGAATGGTTTAACTAGTGTTTGATATGCAAATTCTCTTTTTCATCGGATCCCTCAGTAAATGTCAGGAAGGGACACTGGGGAGGGGCTGAACATCTCAATTAAAGAGCGGTAACATGCATCATTCCAAACAACGCATGAAATGAAAGGCATCATTTAGATTGATCTCCAGCATCAGTGAGAATAAATCAGAGTAGAAACCCAATAATGCAACACTCCAGGGTGCGTCTGCAAATTGCAGATAGGGATTCAGAATAGTATCTGCATGATAATGTTTCGGCTGATGAAGTTGGTGATCATTATTTGGGAAATGGCCGCTGTGGCTGTGATGTTAAATGGACAGACGATTTGGTGAGAGAAGAAAAAGTATATGGCTTTTCTTCTCTTTTGGCTGAATCATGTTTGCAGTTTGTTTTCTTTCTCTGGACCAAAATGTGGTCAAAAGCAATAAAATGATTTGTCCGCAATCTCAATTAACCTTCTGCAGTGTTGATGCCAGTTAAACACTTTGAGTGATTTTGCAAATGTGCTCCTTGGCATACTCGGTCTGAAATATATACTGAGAAGGCACTGGAGGTTGGCTCTTGGCAACTTTTGGTAATATGTATTTTCCATATATTGGTAGCTTCTGGTTATCTGTTTGTCTCAGAATGTCCATAACATCTTGTGCTTGAAGGGATCTCCTAATGAACAAATTTCAGAATCAGAGTCAGAAATAGTTTTATTGCCCAGTATGTGTGAACATACAAGGAATTTGACTCGAGTGTTTCCATCTTGGACAAGGGAAAGGCAAAAAGAAATAAGAAAAAAAAAATAAAAAAGGAATTGTCAATACATATGTACATTGAAATTAGAAATATTTGTAGTGGGATATGGTACAATAGTTCAATAGTGCACTAATGTGCAGATGTTCATGAGGTTGTCAGTTGGCTCTTGGGGAGATCTGGGAGACAGCCTGGGGGAAGAAGCAGTTTTTACTTTTTTTTTTTTTTTCTGGTGGTTTTGGAGAACAGAGCTCTGTAGCGCCTACCAGAGGGAAGAGTCTTAACAGTTTGTGTCCAGGATGTGAGGGTTCTGCAGTGATGGTACCTGCCTGGATCCTGACTCTGGACCTGTAAAGGTGCTGGATAGAGGGCAGGTCAGCCCCAGTGATCTTCTCTGCAGGCCTTATAGTCCTCTGCTGGGCATTCTTCCTTACAGCGTCTATGTGGGAGGTCCACTTCAGATCCTGGGAGATTGTGGTTCTGAGGAAAAGAGTCCACACTAGACACTGTTCTGTTCAGAATCTGTTCCTCCTGAAATCCACCGTCATTTCCACATTTTTGAGCTGATTACACTCCAGGTGGCTCTGACCACAACAGACGACCAGTCAGTCCACCTCATCACCATCCTGGATGAGGCCGATGACTGTCGTGTCTGGTCTTAATTGTTCCAGTTCTATTTGGACGTGCAACAAACTGAACCACAGATCATTTGGTGGCTCCTTGAAGTGCTTTTTGTGCCATTATTTCAAAAGAAAAAGAATTGAGAAAAGATCTTAATGCTAATGCTTCCAAATAATGCTCCTCACTGTCATTATCCAGTCCAAGTCAACATCTCGTCTTTTTTTTAACTCTACCAGCAACACAAAAATGGCTCAGTGTACTTTGACTTCTCTTGGTGATATCACTGTAAGAATATAGCAATAGACCAATAAGTCTCATTGTTAATTTTTTTAAATTATTTTTTATTATTGTGTAGCAACAGCAAGAACACAAATTAATCATAACGACAGAACAAGTTGTCCGCCAGAGATGCATGAATTTATCTAAAGGGAGTTAAGTCTAAAGTTATGCTGTGTATGAACATAGATTGATGTGGTGAACACAGAACCAAATTATTAATCTCACACTACATGGCAATATCAGGGGTCACAATACCAACCCCCACTGAGAGTGACCTAATTAACTTACCAAAGGGAGGTGGGGATGTGAGAGAGCCACAGAGAGGTCATACCACTCATGTCACTTTAGATTGCTCTGTTTTGTTAGTGGGGAGATGATGTAGTCTGTAGTCATTTTTTTGTCCATACTGGATGTGCTGTACATTGTGACCCTAAGCTGCACTTTACTGGTTCTGATCAGAATTTAGCTTTTGCTTGGTCAGAATGTTCTGACGCGCGGTGGGACTCTGTTGTGAATCACAGCCACCAGTTCTGCTGTGACTGGAATCTGGGACAGCCTTTGCTTGTTTCGCTGCTCAACATATTCTTCAGCATTGAACGCCAATGTGAATGCAAATGCAAGATGCTGAAGATTAAATGAATTACTTGGAATTTAAAAAAAGACTGCATTTAAGGATTTAGATGACCCAGTTTCCAGGCATCCATCCAGTGGCTTAGTTGCTCTGGAGGCTTTTTAATGTAGGATTTGTGAATTCACGATGCACTGTGTATGTATTTGTGCACAAATGTGGTGATGTCTGTTGTCCAAGTATCTGAACACATGCAAATATTTTTTTTCTGTTGCTGCTTATCCACAGCGTTTTTTGGTTTTATTTGGTTTTTGCTTCTTGGCTGGTACGTATCCTAAGATCTCATCAAAAACAGTGACTTAGATATAATTAACCTCCTCAAACCAGCAGAAAATACTATTTAAAAGTAGCACTTTGCCCATCACTCTGTGTGTCAGCATGGAGCTGCTCTCTGTGTCCTAATAGGAAATATCATAGACTTCCTGCAGTATGTAAATCTGGCAGCACACACGGCAGGCGCTCAGAGAAATGTAGACAGGTGATGGAATAAATAAGCTTGTCTCAAGGCAGTTGTGACGCTGACAGGTGCTTTCCCATGAAATACATAAATTTTAGAAAATAAGCCTCTCTCCTTGAAGCCAGCATTACTCATTAAAAAACACAAACAATTAATGCTCCTGTCCATAGCTGCTCCTTCTGCTTTACCATCACACAGAGGCGCTTGAGTGGAATTCAGCCTTTAGTTATCCTCGCTCAGATAGCCACTTGTAAGACATCATAAGGTGTCATTTTCCATTGGCTAAACGGCTCCCCTCATCTCCTTACAGCTGAACGAGCAACTACATCACACATGGCTTTTATGAATCTTCACCAGCCTGCAGATCCTGATTACACTTTGCCTTTAATCTAATAATCTGATTTAATTTGACTGCCCATTTGCTCATGCACATCAGTGGGGGAATACAGTATGTCTTCAACCAATTTCCTTCAAAATGGCAGGGTTATTTATGGAAGCGCTAGTTATCATGATGATATGGCATTGAACCTTGTGTATTCTATATGGTCACACTCATGTTTTTCACATTCTCTCTTTTCAAGATCTACATCCTCTGAGCAGTTTATGCATGCATTTGATTGCATAAATTAAGAGTTGGATCATCTGTTGCTCATATGCCCACAATATGTCATGAAGTGGCTGCTTAGTCAGAAAAGAGGGAAAATTAATTCAAGGATGTGAAATGATGATTGATATGATTATAAGTGGGGAAGTAATGCCGCTTTGAAAAGGAAATGATCAGCTCTTTGCAATGATTAAATACACTTAAAAAGGTAAACTTCCAAAATCTTAAGCAGCTCTCTCAGTTGCTTGAAGGCATTTTAGATGCTCACTTAGTTTTACATAAGCGTTTGAATGTACCTGGCCAAAGGGCTGACTAGCTCAATTATATGAATATTGTTATATTAGGTATCAGTTGGAGGATTTTCTTTTTTACAAGCTTAGAATCTGAATCAGGTCTTAAGAGTGTTTGACTCAAGGTCAAACTTGTGACTACAATTGTGATTTGGTAACCTCCCCACCCTATTCTGTCTTAATGTTCCTTAGCACCAGATTTTTTTCAATATTCTGCACAAAATAATGACTCTTACCATGCTTATGCCTTACAAGGTAGCAATGTTTTGCGAAGAGCCTTTTTTTTTTTTTTTTTTTTTTTGCACAATGCGGCAATGCTGATGCGTGGTTTCCTCACCCTCCCTATTGGGAGGTGTGAAATAAAGAAAGTGTAGAGACAGGAGAAAGAGGAGGCGGAGAGCACAGAAGGCAGTAAACTTCACTAAGCATGGTGTCCTGAGCTTCTTGTTCTGCAGATCAGGGTTTCTGGCTCTGGCAGGAGAAACAAAGCATTAAAAATCGAATGCTCATGATGTTGTAAATAGTATTTCTAAAAGGGCTAATCTAATGATGGAGTTATCACCCAAATACACTCATTAGACCTGCTGATTTTGTTTTTAATCTAGGCAAAGCTGTTTGTTGGAGAGATGCAAATAGACAAACTCTGACCCAGTGGCATGTAAAGACAAAACAGAGTGATAAATATTAGAGCTCTGCTGGACAATGTGGTGGGAGATGATTAGTCCACCATACTATAATTAAGGTTTTGAGTGTATTTATTATAAAATATCTTTCTTCAGTGCTCGTTAGAATATCATCACTGCTGCGAATCCTACTGGCACACATTCCTACCCAGGGGCTTAGGGATTGCAGTCCCTTCATGCATGTTCAAGCCTCTAAACCCTCTCCTCTGCAGAGCCGATCCGACTGCACAATCATCCCCATTATTTGGAGCTCTTCTCCAGCGGCAACAAGGCCTAAGTTCTCCCTGGAACCCGGCTGCTTACTTCTAGATCAGCAGAGCTCTGCAGGGCCCACGAAGGTCGTACCACAAACAAATTTGTCAGCTTGCCTCCCTTTTAACACTTGGGAGTTGGCCCTCCAGCTCACCATCAGTTCATGCATTTGGACATTCTGACCGCAGTGAGGATTTTTCAAAAGGACTGCATCTATTTTTGTGCATCAGTTTATTTTTAGAAAAAGAAGTCAGAAGAACTGGTGGACTTCCACTGTTCTGCCCTTCTGTTCATTGCACTTGAATTCCCACATACCTGGATTGGCGCACATGCAAATATACATATATGCATACACACACACAAACCCACACTAAATATCTGCAATTTCAAGGGGTGAATTGCAGACCTAGAGCCAGGGAATATCGTGCAGGGCAGAGCATATTCAGTTAGCCGCTGGCAGTTCTTCACCCTCACCTATCGCCGTTGCATCCCATTTCAATATTGCACATAGGTGTGCCGCCAGCGCACTGCTGACACATCAAAGGGCTGTGGCAAATCCACACTCCCCCTCGCAGCTTCATAGCTATGTCACAGCCGTTCTGGGGGTAGGCCAGACAGGCATGGGGAGAGGCCAGGCATGACTAAAGACCTTAGCAGACATTAAAAAATGGTTTCTCTATTTCCCACTTCAATGAGTTGAAGTTGTCAGGCCGGCCTGTGGGCAGAACTTGATGGCTCCCTGGTCCAGCATAGCACGGTCACTTAAAAGGTTAATAGGTGAGATTATCTGGATCGTGAGATGTGCATGTCAGGGTAGATGTGATGAATGAATTTTAAGTGCAACAGTTCTTCAGGAACCTACTTTTTCTCCATCTGAAGTTACCTAGCCTAACCCTGAGTCTACCAGGACAAACCTGATTCATCCATGAAATGCTGTAAGAACACATAATACCGAGAAATTGCTAAAGATACTCTTCCAGTCCCCCCCCACCCCTGGCTGTAAAAGGAGACAATATGGAGTCACTGAGCTCTTCATCAGGATATACTATTATAGATACAACTTAATTTGCAGGAGCAGCATTAAAACAGCGAGCTAAAGTTAAAACGGTTTGCTCATTTGTTGCTCCTGGGTTTGCCTCCTTGCCTCTGCACCATCACCTCCCCTCTCTCTTCTCCTTTACTGTTGCCCTAATGAGTTAGGACTCTAAATTGAATTCCATCTTCTTGTATTTCTTCCAGAGGGCTCACTAATTAAGAATTTAATTATGGCTTAGAGCAAAACACAGGCAACCAAACCCCCTCATGTTTAAAACATCTTTGGACTTGCCATCACCCCCCTTCCCCAATTTGTCTAGCGGCTTCCCACAGTGTGTTTTCTGAAAGTTTTGAGTTGAACTGAAGATAGGAGATAATAATAAGATGGGTTTCCACTAGAAAGTCTCAAGGGTGAGCAAGCATGAACAAACATATAAAAGATATTCACTGCTTGTTGATGTTGTTGAAATTATACGCCTGTTTTTAAGTTCTCCCATGCCACAATCCTCAAAAAAAAAAAAAAAAAAAAAAAAAAATCCAACATATTTGAGGATTATGCGAACAGAATAAAAATATATATCTTACTCAGCGTTCTACATTTGACTTAAAATGTATTTTTCTCTAACAGTTTGGTGATATTACACTACAACTGTGACCCTGCCTCTTATTTTGTAGCACTGTGTACAAGAAGAGCCAGGAGGATCATTTCTCTGCCTGGGAGGTCTCCACTCTAGAGGCCTGTCCTGTTCATATTCTGCACCTTTTCTCTTTGTTTCCATTACTCAGACCCTCTCCATTTGTCTCCATGGACCCACCATCCACTAGCTATTTGTCACAGCAGATGTTTGAGAGCGCCATGACCTCCAACTGGGGTTGCTGGGCGATTGGAGCTTGGCACAATTTCTGATTGGAAACTGCAGAGCAGAGGGGGCATGGTCAAGGTGAGTAATAGCTCCTCTCAGGTCCTCAGGTCAGCTAATCTCCCATGGCAATCAGAAAGGCAATCGAATGAGCATGAGGTCCCTGAGTGGGGCGGTCCGGACCCTGACATGGTAGTAATAGGGCCAGACTGACTTTCAGCTACGCCATTTGACAACGACTGTCACACACACTGGTTGTATCAAATGTGGCTCCAGAAATACACAAATTTGGAAAGAATAGAAAAATGCAGTACTTTGGTTAACTTTGTAAATGCTGGTTACACCTAATGAACTACATTAATTCTAGCTCTGTACAAGTAACATTATTCTGGCATCAAATGAATCCCAGTTTTATCTTAGGGGGTCAGGTAGCACTAATAAGAGAAATGTTTACTGGAATTGGAATTAAAATATGCAGGCAAACTGTGTGTTTGGAGAGCGGTGTGAAGAAGAAACACATTGGGATGAAATATATTTAAATCGGAAAACATTTTTGGAAAGTATTCCAATGGGAGAAGCTGGTTTCCTTGCCTGGATACTGTTGGGAGGAGCCTCCAATATTCAAATGTTGAAGTTGCTTCAATATGATGGCTGAGGCACACCATTCACCTGGTATTCATTCTCATCAATGACCACCATTGCTGTATATGGAAGAATTTGTGTTCATTTTGTTACTCCAGTTTTTCTATTTTTCTATCCTTTAAATTTCTATTTGTGTACATCAGATGGTTAATCTCCTGGAAGCTAATCTCACGTATCTCTAATCTCATGTAGCAGCAACTGGCCAATGCTACTGGGAGCAGTGTATTCTATTTATTTGTTGTTTGCATCATATATCAGTATGTTTTAAAGAATACGCACAACATGATTATACAGCAAAGTGAACTACAATGTGTGAGCAGTTGGCAGTAATGTGTGCAAAGAGTGGTACAACTTTTCTTTTCACAGAAGAGAAGAGGATGAGAAACCAGTGCAGCAAAGTCTTATCTTTATAAGGTAGAAATGCCCTCAACACTTGTTGGCTGTTAGTTCCAGGTTATGCATTGTTATTAAAAATGTTACCTGGAGGAAAACTTGGCTGCTTATAATTAAAACTCTGCTTGATGCCTTCAAAATGCAAAATAACAACTTTTTTTCTCCCTCCCCCTGCACTCCTACACACACATACACTAACACCTGCTGTGTTTGGCTGTAGCTGGCCGTCCTTGGAAAGGGTTTGTGCTTCCACCTCACACCTTGCAGGTCATGTGTTATTACAGTCCATTGTTGTGTTCCCAGAGCTACAAGTGAAATAATTTCCCACAAGCCTGTTGCATATAATTTAGCCTAAATTGAAGAGCGGGGAAAAGACGGGAAAGATATAACGAAGTGTTGTGTACCAACTAACTGTTGTACCATACATAATGAGGCACGGTGTTGCCTGTTCTTGAAAGGCATTTTAGTACGCAGATTAGATATTTGGTCTGTGGAAGTACTTGAAATAAATAATTTTTATACATCCTGAAATTGTGTTTGTCTCTAATTAAAACTGAATGGTGTCCCAGTAAAATTACTCTGGTTTTTAGTAGAGCAAAAACACAAGCTACAAGTGTAACTGCGTTGAAGATGCATTAATAATTAGGTCACCCTTTAAACTGGACCAGGTAAAACAGATGATAATGGAATTCTTTAAATTAATATGTAGGGGAACAAATGAGACAAAGTATATTTTTATAGGTAAGACATTGTGTGTTAATATCAAGAGATGTAATGTTATTTTTGTGGCAGAAATGTAATATTAAATACATTCTTCATTATAGAAGTCTTTATTTATGCTTTATTAATGGTATGTAGTGAGGTATTGTTAGGTATTGTTTTGATCCTATTTAAATTTGTCTTCAGTTGTCTTGCGATTGTATACCATTCATAATACATTCAATATTCACTTATATGCATTACTTACCATTTGCATCACCTTTGTTCTAGTAATAATTATGGTGAGCTGCCTGATAAGAGGCTCAGCTTAACTGCAGGAAGCCAGAAAACATACGTGAAGAAATCCTTTGATCTCTTATTGCGAAGGGGCTAAATGGCACCGTGCTAATGGTTCACACTGTCATATATACACATTTATAAGCACCAACACTGATGCAGCTTTGATTACGAATGGAATGTATTTAAAACAAAATGCCTGTTTTTCTAAATGAATTACTGACACATATATAGCTGAAGTGTCATCTTTTGCAGCTTCTAAGGCAAGATAGAATGTGCTGCGACATATTCCCCTGATTATATACATGGATGCACTTGCTGAATAATAGTCTAACTTTCATAATGAAGATAATAAAGAGCAGTCATCCCTTTTCTTCTAATTACTGCACACACATAAACTGGGTTTTTGTAATTAATATGTTCTGCAATCCATAATTAATAGGAAGATAGGCACATAATTCTGTGATTTAATCTATTAAGTCTTGAATATCAGAGTCAAATCACTCTGCCATGGAAACCACTTAGAATTTTAATTTGATGTTTGAAGAGCTGTTGTTAGCGTTTACATCTTCTCCCTTATTTTGTCTCTCTCTTGGTTCAGCTTTTAATGAAGATTTTGAGGCTGGAACTGATGACAAATCAATTTCCTTGGATTTAATTCAGCTGTTTCTCCATCTGGCATTGGAGCACCTGGGGTAAGCCTTCTTCTGTAAACTGCCTTCCCCCCCCCATCATTCCAGCGTCTCCCCGTCTAAAACCATTTTACCATTCGTCTAAACTTTGCATTTCTTCTCCGTCTGCGTCTCAATTATCTGCTTTGCATAAAAAAAAAAAGAAAGTAAAACAACAAGAAAAAAGCGTAAAAACAGATGAGGTTTCTGGTTAACAGGAACAACAGAAATTTTACTTTCAGAAAAGTCTGAATAGCACAAGATGTTATACCGTAATGCATTTACCTCGCTATTCTGAAACTCCTCTTAAGGTCTATCTCACTTAAATGTTTGAATTTCCCAACACAAATGTGAGCACTGATCCAACCACTGAAATCCAACAACCCTTGCACAGTGAACAGCCTGAGAGGCCAGACTTGATAACACAGTGTAGCACAGAGCTCCACGGCTCTAATGAACACTACAGATGTGCCAGGCAGGGAAGGAGGGATGTGCCAACGGCAATGTAAACAGCAGCCAATTACCTGCCTGGATGACGATTCTTTACTCCAGCTTGTGCACACACGTGAAGAGGCCAGCGCATCTGCTGCGAGGCCCCAGTGCACCAGTGTGCTAAACACACCAGTATCGACTACTGAAGTGCAATTAGCCATGCTACATCTGAAGCTTGTATTCTTTCATTCATAGTTGTATAATTCGGCCAGCTCTGGAACAAATGTAACCATTAGCCAAACGTGTCCTATTGCTGAAACTTGGTATTTGTGCTGTATATTTGTATCGGTATGTTTTTGTTAAAATTTTGAATAAATGTAAGTGGAAGTAATGTCGGGCATTGAAACCAGCATGCTCCCTTAAGATGACTGTGATCTGAGAAACAGATGTGCAGCTGCATTATAATCGCTACTGTATGTCCACATGGCATTATTATTAAGTAAGACAGACGAAGCAGGGCTTGAACAGCAGTCAGGAGTCGTAACAGGGAGAAACAGAGAGAAAGACTCGCCATCTGGATGTTTCTTTATCTTGGCCTCAGGCAAGATTCACTAATGTGAAGGGCTGGCCTGCTGTAATATAGACACTGTAGAGTATAGTTTTGTTCTTTATGCAAGAGTTACACAACAGACGCACTTAATGTCTTATTACCTCCCTATTGTCTAACCTTTACTTTTAATGGACCATTTATGAGTAGTTGATTATCTTCTCTGCACTGCAACTATTTGGACATTTAAGACCTTTGGGCTCTGTGATTCAGCACATTCAATTTGAAATAAAATAACGATTAGTATGCAAAAATGCATACATACTGAGTCAAAGCTTTAATTTGAATAGGTTTATTTTAAATCAAATAGGAAAAAGAGATGGAGCCGTTTCAGCTCATTGAGTCTGAAGTGGGTTTAGAAGCAAGACTCAAACAAAGTCATCATGTCCATGTTCAGTGGAAAATAGTTTGCTGTCAATGACTGGCTG
Organism: Echeneis naucrates; assembly: GCF_900963305.1. Taxonomy (NCBI): domain Eukaryota; kingdom Metazoa; phylum Chordata; class Actinopteri; order Carangiformes; family Echeneidae; genus Echeneis; species Echeneis naucrates. Next base: position 3,868,188 of record NC_042525.1, read on the forward strand.
AAGTCTTTGACCAATAGACCTCAGCAGACACTTTTTATCTTCCCTCTGTCAGGCTTTCAGCGCAGCTTTCTTTAGCTCTTTTTGTGAGGTCTCTCTGCCGGTAGTCTGGTCTGCAGTTGGCGGCGTGCTGCTCAGTTGGATGGAGATCAGGTGATTGACTTGGCCTGTTGAGGATATTCCGCCTATTCCCCCTGAAAAGCTCTTTGGTTTCTGTAGGTGTATGTTTAGGATTGTTGCCTTGATGAAATGTTTTGAAGTATTTGGCTCAATGGGAACACAAAGAACTCTCCTGTATACCTCAGCATTGATCCTGCTGCTTCTGTCAGCACTAAAATCCTTGCCAGTGGTGCAGCACTACTGGCAGCTATACACGCAAAGCCACTACCTTTGAGTTGTGTCTGATAGATTATTTGGCTTCTCTGTGATCCACTTCAATCTCAATATAAAGGGCAACTCACATCTCTGAATGAATTCTGAGGTATGTGTGAGCTCTTGGATGCATATTGTTGAGAGCCTAAACATTATAGAATGAGTAAGCATCCAAATATTTACAGTCTGCACTGTACCTTGAAAAAGTAAAAAGTCTTACTCTTGATAAGTTGGATTTAGCAAGCAGGTGTTGTCTGCTTTATTGACATACTAATGCATGCACCTTTCTGTCTGGCCACATTTATTTGGTTCTCCGGCTTTTACATATATTGAAATTTTTTTTACACTCTTTGAAATAATTTCTTGAAAGAAAAGGAAAGTTATGTGAGAGGATGTCATGTACCTCCTGCCCTTCAGCACTACTCTTTATCTCTGCTCCTCTCAAAATAACCCCTCATGCATGTTATATGGGATGAATAAAACAGAACAAATATTATACCTTGATCACATGAGAAGAGGAAGCAGCGATGAGCGAACGTAAGCAGCATGAACACTGGGCCTGTTCTCCAGCATGTAGTCATCCAGGGGCATAGCTTTCGTTTGCACGGTCAGACAGTAATACGTGTTGACAGGCCTTAACTGAAGGTAGCTCATTATACTGCGCTGTAAAATAAAAGAAATCAGTGTTAGTGATGCCTGGCTTCCCACCAAAAGAGATCCAATGCTACAGCAGTCTGCTCACTTTCACATTCACAGTACAATATGTTTAAAAATAGAGAATGTGACTCTTTTTATTAAGAGATATTACTGATGTACGCTCCCTGAATTGAGTAAATAAGAACATCCTTATCAGAGTGGGCAGGGTGTTTGCAGAGATTCATCTCTTTTTTTATTTACTGAGCTGTAAAAGTGGTGTTCCTTCCTGCAAGCGGAAGTGGAGCAGAGTGGAGTAGTCAGCATGCTGTTCAGAGATATACTGGGGGACAGCCACAATATCACTGACAGAAGGAACATGCCTCTCCAGAGTCCATAATCATATTTCACTGTGGAATGTGGCGATTCTGATATGATGTAAGTCTGTTTTGTGCTCCTGGGCAGAACACAGGCACCATTGTCTCAAGGGTTTCTCAAGGCGGTCGTACTTTATGATGCAGAAAGCCCAAATCTCATTACCTTTAAGTGCCATAATGCTGACATGCAAGTCGCCAGTGTCTTTGCTGTGTGTGGAGCACAACTCACTCAGACCTAAAGTGGCCTGACTTTATTCTGCCGGGATAAATTAGTTTAAATTAGTCACACCCCTGTCTCTCTGTGGCCTCTGAAGCCCCCTCACTGCTACTGCATAGGGTTACACTGTGTCTCTAGTGGCAGGGCTTACTTAAAGCCCAACCCACATACTGTACCAAGACGTGAGCTATCTTTGAAAATAACCTTGAGAAAGTAGGACTGAAGGGTTTTGGTACACTTGATTTGTCTCCTCTATAATAAGACTACATGATTTCACCTCTCCAGAGAGGCTGTGACAGCGCACTCAATGCTGAATGCTGTCCTCTAAAAGTATTGGAAGTCCAACAGTGCATTTAATTCTTTTTAATGCTCTGCAGTTATGTAAGCTTTGTGTTACACAAAAATGAAATGAAATGTGTGGGTGACAATTAAATAGAACATAACAGGTGCACCATTAATCGAAGAAAATATGGCATATATTTGTATTACACAACATTTGGAGTGTATGCTCTGCATTCACGGCATGAAGGGGAATTGTACATACTTTCTTCTGTCTATCAGAGCTGCCCTGTGGCCAGCACTACTGTCAGCTCCAACGCCTGCTATGAAATATTCACCATACCATGAGATATGTTAAGACTGAAAGAAGAGCTATGCTCGACTATCCTATTCCCATATCAGACCTGGCTAAGAGGAGTCGCTGTTCACTTTGATCCTCTGCTGGGTCTCCTGACTAAAAGCTGTCTCTCCCTATGCCAGGCAGGCTCCGTGTAGGCAACTTTTTCTTTTCTGTCATGCTACACTGGCCTTTGGTCTTTCCATCTTACATCAACATTGACTCGTTCTTACCAAGTGTTGGATAAGTCCCGAGTGGGTGCATGACAGAATAGACAGCTCGATAAAGAGATAGCAGGACCGCACGATAACAGCTTCGAGCACTTTCATCGTTATGAACTCAAGTGTATTAGTCCTGATATCTTGTTTATGTACAACCCATCTTGTTGGTGCTGTGTAAATTTGCTTAAGAGGTGCCGAAGGGCCTGTTGATAATAAGTGGCGGGGTATGTACAGTATGTGAGTGGCATGATGTTGGTTCAGGATCTTAGTTGTAAAGAGACCATAAATTAACAGAAACAAAGGACATCATTCCCCTCAGCAGCAGCGATTAATCTCACTTTGGGCTTTTAACTGTGGAGCTGGGTAGCGGCATGTTCCAAAGTCAAGCTGCATTTGCCTGGCCGTTTATTCATTAGAGAGCCCTAAAGAACATCTGTGGACACCTCAATTGCTGCCGAAAAAATGCCTCTTATATTTTCCCCCTTGTTAAATTCAGCATGAAATGGCACTTGAGCTGTGTCGCATATTCGGCTTTCACAGTTGAATCATTGCATACAGACAAAAACAATCTGTTTTTTATGGACAGTGCAGTCAGACTTTTCTTTTCGGCAGCGGGTCATACGTCTCTCTAATACTTACCCCACACCCTTGAGGCTCAACAGCAACAGTGGATTTGCTTCAGTTGTCTTAAAGGCTTTTACCTTCCTATCTGCAGTGGATATTATGTGCTCTCTCCTTCTCGTCCCTCACTACAACCACATAACTGGACTTTAGACATCTACTTCTTTCTCTATTATGTCAGTGGTTTGTCTTGCTTCTGGGGTTGGAGGGGGATCTTTAACTGACATGACGTTTGCCTCAAAACCAAAAGCCATCTGTCAAAGAAGACGCTTTGATTTTTGTCCCACCTCAAGTCAATGGTGTCATATGCCTAGATGGCATGCTCAATGTCTTTAACAAACAGCTTTCAACGTGTTGTAGTCAAGTGGCAACTTGCCATGACCTTCCCATTTGGTTTGTGAGTTGCTGTTTTACAGCCTTGAGTTTGTAATTCTGCTGTTATCCTTTTGCTTTAGGTATTAGGTATTAGGTAGGTATTAGGAATGAATTTCACTGCATCTGGTTCTCAGACATGGTACTGTTTCTGGTACGGTCTGTCAATCACATGGTAGCCACGCCCTAATGCATACTGATGATTTGTGGTCTTTTTGGGACCATCATTAAAAAACACAATCATCATGATATGTAGAAGAAAACTAAAATATAGACTGAGCCCATAAAATCATGAAGAAAACAAGGTTATAAATCAAGTGAGAAATTGGACCATTTTATGTTTTAAATTCTATACAAACGGGGTTTTTTTGCAGTCTGGGGCGTTAGATCGAACACAGGTTTAAGGCACTTCAGCAGTGGCCTCACTTTTAAGCCCTGTAGTCAATGTCCATTTTTATATGCGCGCTATGGTTGGATTTAAAAACAATTTGAAGAGAAAGTACTCCAAGGACACACAGGACCATCCAGAGACACTACGGACAAAACATTTGTGGTCCAACATAATGCCTGAATGAGATACATTAAGGCTAGAGTAGGGCTGGGTGATAAATCGATTTTATCGATTAATTAAAATTTGTACTTTACGTTGATTTGTTTTAATGAAAATATAAAAAAATCTGAGATTTTTTTATATTGCCCAGCCCTAGGCTAGAGGTACATGTCCATCAGTACCTGATCTCAGAACTTGTCCTTTGCCTTGTAACTCGCCACTGGCAAATTTGTTTGGGCCTCAAAACTGATCAATGGAATACAGAAGCTGTCTGGATGATGCAAGTCTTTGTACTTTCTCATATGGCAGCACTAATCTGTCACTCTCTTGTTGTTATTCCTGCAGTTGTTGAGTGCCATGAAACTGACATTTCCCTTGTTGAAAGCACTAGTGTTTTATATTTTTCACCCGTGAGTGTGAGAGAAAAGCTTTTTAAGAAATGACAAAAACTTTTCAGCTGCCTTGAAAGGCAAAACTTTTGAAGAACATTGTGTCCTTGCCCCCTCCACTACCACCACCACCCAAGATATGCGCTGTATTTGCGGCTGGGAGAGTAAGTGGCTGATATTGACTTTGGAAGAAAAATGTCAGTGGAGACTCAAAGACAGTGCTTTGCATACTTGTGCCAGGCGAAAAGACACTATGAGACTGAAGGCTGGTTATTGAACCTGGAGCTGGTATCAACAGAGAATTGAGATGTTAGTTCATGCTGTTAACAGACCTCCTAATCAATGGTGGATAAACACCACAGATTCCCAGCAGGGACTTCACTCGACTTCAGAAAAGGACCGGGCAAGGACATCCTGTGGTCTCTCTTTAGAGAGGACCAAAAGACACCACTGACAATTTAAAGGACATTCATGATTAAAAAGCTAAAGGCTGCTCTGTCATTGAAAGGACAAATTTTCTAAATCTTTTAAAATCTTCTCCCAGCTTGAGAGTACGATTAAAGAGTGGCAGTGAGTTTAACTTTTTTTTTTCAGTTTAATTAATCACAAACTTGCCTGAGTTCATTAATAACACATAATTATGTGTCCTTATATTTTAATGGCTGTAATTCTACATGCGGGAATTGAATGCAATTTGGAGGAGCCCCCCAGCATCAAGGGGCTAAAGTGTTGTTCTTTGAACACCTGCTGCCCTTGGGAAAATTGGAAGTGTTCTCAAGAAAAAGACTCCTAATAGAACCAATTAACCAGTCCGACAAGTTCCCACAGTAATCACCACTGAAAGTAGATTGGGTAGCACTTAAGGCCAATCAAACAGACAGGCAATCAAAAATTACAAGACTGTTAAGTTTTAGCCTTTGCTTGGACTCATGGCCATTTGCAGAGTAGAAGGAGGACGGATTTAATGTTTGTCAGTGAGGCACAGTTTTATGGGAAGAATGAATGATAGGATTAATGAACGATATATTTATTTATTTTTGGTCAGGACGCACACGCACACCGTGCACAAAGTCTCTCCGTTTCTTTTAAAATACATGAACAAAACAAATAATAAGTAACAACAGGCCAGCCTGAACTGAAGGGGTTACAGATACTCAAAACAACAATGGCCCTGATTTAGATGCTGTAAATCCTTCCATCCAGGTCTATTGTCTGTAGCTTTTTTCCCTCTGCATTTACTATCTGTTACACTTTTAAATTACCTTTAATATATGGTCACCAATATTCAGTTTAGATTTTATATGAGGAGAAAAAATAACCCAAAGTTTCCCTTGGGGATACAAATGTTGCAGTAAGCAGGTACAGAGACAACAACTTTTACACCCCAAATTGAATGTATAAGCTGCTTTACCTTTCGTCCTCTCAGTGCAGTTTGGACAGAGAGGACACCGGCGCAGTGACTGGGAGCAATGTCATCTCATGCAGTTACAGAGCAGACGCAGATGCAGGGGACCGTTAGAGCAGATGTCTCAAGTCTCATCACCAACTTGGTGCACCTTTAATCCTCTGTCAGACACTGCTCGGTGAGTGTGCGTTTTGAAAAGTTATTGAGCAAAGCCCCGAACTCTGCTCACTCTCAGCATGTTTTTTTTTTTTTTTAATGGCGCAGCTGACAGATGTTTCCTGGATGTACTAAAAGATCCAGCCAATGTTTCCCAGTGGCCACTTGCTGAATTGCTGCCCTAAAAGCAGTTTCCCCCGTAGACCCCAACAGTTAAACAGACACCTGCAAAAACCTGCACTGACATCATCAGTTATTGCTGTTTTTTTTTTGTTTTTTTTTTTTTCATTATATTTTATAAAATAAAAACTTGAAAATCCTCAATCCTCAACCTCAGCAAGTATTTTTGCAGGACTTTGACTGGCCACTGAGAACTTTACCCATTTCTAGAACTTAAAATCCACCTGTGGTCACTCTGGTTTGATCTGTTATGTTTACATCACTGCAGAAATACCCGTGAATACTACAGATCATTTAAAAAAAGCCTTATAGTTCCAGGGTCAGGTTTAGCAGCTGTCCTCATCCTTTTAATGACATGGGAAGAAACAATTGCTGCCAAACTCAAAATTTAATTTGTGTTGATTTCATGAAATCCAGTGCAAATAAAACTGAGGAAAATATCAGTATAGAAAAGAGACATTTAAAGGGAGAAAAATCCTCCTGAAATACATTCTCGGGATATTACGGTGAAGTATGATAAGAGAACAGGCAAATTCATAGTATCTTAAGCCTGTGTTAAGTTGCATGCAGTCCCAGCAGAGTATCAAAGTTTCCGTGATCAAGGTCAGCTCTCATCCTCCAGACCTGATTTTCCTTGTCGGTATTCCAAGCACCTCAGAAGACGCTGGCAGCGGTTTGTACTTGGCAGATACCTCCCCAACTCGATAGGGCACATGGAAGAGATGCTCTCTGAATAGTCGATTCTCCCAGCCTGTGGTCAGCATTCTACATGCGTCCCTCGAAGCTAAACGCTCTTCCTCTGCTCTCCTTTTAAGCTCTCTGACAGGAAGGATGCGATATTGCACCTGGCTTCTTTCAGGGCTCCCTCCTCCCCCACGCCTCCGCCAGCTCGTGGAACTGTTCCACCAGTCCACACTAATTGTTCATTCCTTCTCTCCTTTTTTCCCACTCTGACACCACCTCCCTGTAGAGCTCCTGTGCTCATGTCACGAGAAGAGAGGACGACTCGTTATTCAAACTGTTCAACAGATGAATTCATAAGCAAGAAAAGCCCTGCACCCCGGGATACAGAAACACTGATGCTCACTTTAAATCCTTTTTGATCTGGATATTGATAGTTTCAGTGCCACAGACCTTTCTGGTGCTAGAATGGTAAATGTTACATCCTCCAGCTTGGCCTCAATCACCCTGTGTTGTTTAATGAAGCCCAATCAGCATGAACAACCTGGCAAAAGATTTCAATCAAACTTCATCTTCCTGTCTAATGACTCCCTGTGGGACTCTCTGGGTCTGGCCTGATGCACCTCAGAGTCTAACTGCAACGCTGGCTGTCCTAATAATCATTCTGGGTCCAAATATGAAGTGGCAATCTGGACTAATTAAAGGAAACTAAATAAGAAAAACACACAATAATGCACAAGTGCAAAATGTTCTCAATTTGGTTGCATGCTTTGTGCTTCAAGGTTAATTTAAATCCTGTCAGTGGGGTTTTGGTAATTTGAGTTTCTGATCAAATGGAGCAGGCCATTCTGTTATTTACACTTGGATTTTTTCCTTTCCATTGCAGTGCACTCTATGTAATATATTGTGCACATTATAGTATATGGATATTGAATATGCCATTTCAGGATGATAGTCAATTATTATTGATTATCAACACAAGATTGAGATCATTTATTGTGATATATTACAAGAGCAGCAGTCACTAGAATTATTAGAGCGTTTGAGGTATTTTCTTGTATATGTACTAACTCAGTATTCTCAAAGTGTTAGGTTTCCTTGAGACAGAAGATTTTAAGGTGTACAAGCACAATATACACCAACCTTTATCACCATACATGCAGCTTTCCAACAATTTTTACTATGCTAGCAAGAGAGGGGCAGTAAAATCAAGTTTTATTTCACACGTGTTGTAACGGATTCCTGAATTTTGGTACTCTTTCTGAACTCCTGGTGGTAAAAATTGATAACATCTGTCTGCTTATCAGGTGTGTTCATAGATTCATAGAAATGAATAACTTAAGCAGCAAGGACTTTTGGTTGATTTTAAAGAATTTCCATTCTTTGCCTGTGATCCCTCTTTCATATGTAAGGGTGATTGGGGATCTATTGTAACACAGTCTGTCAGAGCTCAGACTGTACATGTGTGCTGTGGTTTGGTGGTAATTCTCCACCATGGAGCGTGGCCTTGTCATGTGGCGAGGGGGGTGCGTGGGATTGGAGCGGGCAGATTAAAGCAGCTTTGTCTGTGCGTAAGTGGATTATCAGCAGGTAGAGTGCGCCCTGTGTTTCTGCAGCGATTGTGTTAGTGCACTTCCTGCCTAGCCACAGAGAGGACCATCTGCCATTTAGCTCTGATGGATGGTCCTGAGCAGACGTCAGTCTCCTCCACACAAAACACCTGCTGAATTCTGATCAGACCGTTGGCTCATATTAGTGAAGCGCTTCAATTTGACACAATAACATTCGTGTGCTGCTGCTGAGGGTCAAACGCCTATGCACATGCACGCTCAAAAATGTAAAACAAGGTAAACAGATTTTGGTGCTTAACCAATATGGCATCGTTCCAATAAATTCAGCACCAAGTAGACATATAAACAAACCTCATTATGGGCTGCATGTCCAAAGCTTATTATATTGGTGAACAGACTGTTATATTTTGACTGGCATCAAATGGACATAGCTGTGCCAATTCCTAACAGGATTGTGTGTCTTGAAGCATAAGCTCTCCCAGTGACACAGTATGTCTTCTTGCAAATAAGAGAGAAGAGGGAGGAATGGTGGGTGCTGACAAGAAAAGAAAAGCAGAAGGAGGACGAGGAAAATCGATATAAGATGTAGTGTATTGTGAGAAACTGAACTCTTAAGAGCAAATATCCGTTTTCTACAAAGGATATCAAAGTTATTCTGTAACCCTGTGGATCAGACCAGGGGATCATTCAGATATTAGACAGTTGAAACTTAGGAAGAGGAGGTGAGAACGTCCTTTCATCTGACAAGTTGGGAGACACAAATGAAAATGTATCCATACATAATAACCAAGGAGAAAAAAAAATCTTTGTGCAAAGAAAGATGAGTCCTTTGATGACAAAAAGATGCATTCTGTTGTCAAATGACCAACAATGACTGTGGGACGTAAAAAATATAAACACAGAATTGGAATAGAAATTCACATGATGGTTTGTCATCTAACCTCCCCCTCCCCCCCCCCCCCCCAAAAAAAAAAAACTAAACCAAAAGCCAACATGACTGCGGGACGTAAAAAATATAAACACAGAGTTGGAATAGAAATTCACATGATGGTTTGTCATCTAACCTCCCCCCCCCCAAAAAAAAAAAAAAAAAAAAAACTAAACCAAAAGCCAACATAGACACACAGATTGTGCTTTTGTTAGCTAACTTATAGTTACATGTATGAATTCCAGTGGGAGTGCAGATTTTTGCTATGATATGTCAGATCTATATGATGCTCATCTTTTTGGTTGGTTCCATATAAAGTCCTGTCAAATACAGCCACATGTGTTAGCAAATAACAGTGAGAGCGCTCAGGACATGTCTAAATCAGACATGTTGGGCTATCCTTTTATTTGTACCTATTCTTGTCACATGATTACCATCTCCTGGTTTACTATACGTATATATATTTGTAGCTCAGATGGCTCTTTAAGTATTTATTTATTCATTCATCTACAGAACATGAAATCCTTCTTTCACATTAAGACATTTATAGACTTGAGACCAATTATATCTGCATCAGTCAGCGTCAGTCGCAGAACAAAAACCTGCTCTGTTGCAGGGTGAGGGCTATTGACCACGTCAACGTGGCAGGCGTGCTCTCAGACAGATCAGAAGCTCTGATAAGCCACCAAAAGACAGCCAGAAGAAAGAAACTGTCTCTTCTTGACAACCATCTCCTCCAACTCGTCACTCCTATCTCATCAATCCTGCCAAGGAATAAAGTGGAATATAGCTAGCACAGGGAAAACAGAGGCTGCGTCCTTCTTCACATAGACTGTCATTCTCAACGTGCCACATATGCCACAATGATTTCATGCATGTGGATTTTGCTGTTGACTTTCATATTATGAACTGAGGTGGTACACATTAGAAATGTAAATCTCACAGAAATGACATGTAGCAGAGCAGAGGGTGTGAAAGAATACATTTATCTTTAAAATTTTATAGTAATGATAGTAGTCATTATAGTGGTTTACATTTTTTTCAAGGAATCTTGATTCCTTGTGTTATTTTGTCAAATTAAACCAAACGTACCAACCTGCTTGAAATGTTTTTTCTTTAATCTTGGACCGCAGATTGAAGTGAAAGCAGAGATGGTTGAAACAGCCCTTTTTAAGTCAAGGTAAGAGGGTTATGGTATGTGAGCAGTTGTCAAAAAAAAAAAAAAATAGATGATGGATTGTTCGTGTAAGATGTAAGAATGAAAACACAGACACCTACAAGTGTAATTCTAGTCAGATGTTTTACAACTGAAGAGTCCTCTTATAGGGTTTGGTTGTCAAACACTTCTGGAGCTGCTGAACATGTGATCATCAGTATCTTCTGAACTGAATTATTCCGGTTCAGATGATCATCTTTCACTTGTGCAGCTTCCATATCGCATCTCTGCAAACCTAGTCAACCAAACTTGGGGGAGCTCTGTATGTTTCTCCTTCTCTGCATTTTACAAATCCAGTTTATTCAGCTGCTTTGGTGGAGATTTATTTTGTGCTGTCCTTCAGAAGAACAAACAAACAAACTAAAGTCCTCAGTCTTTGAGGGCAAATAATACTCAGACATTGAGTTTAGCTCTCTGAGCATCAGCTAGTGGCTTGCAACCATGCATGTGTGATATGAACGAAACCATTCTGATGGGAGTGTGAGCAGTAAACAGTACCATCAATCAAACTAAATAAGACAGGCAATGCAACAGCTTATGGCATAATTGGGTATGCAGATGAAAGGGCACTTCAGCATAATCAAAAACTCTCTAGCTTGTGTGTCCATGAATATGCTGCTGCATGCCCCTGTTTGTATGTGTACCTAATTCCCAATCCCTTCCAATCAACCTGTTCTCATCATTTCTTCTGTTTCGGTGACCAAGTATCGACTACAGTTAACTACAAATTGTATTTGTAGTGGTTTTATTAAAATATTCAGTGAAAACGTATAGACTTTAGTGTAGGCCAGATTTGTGGTTATTACACTCTACTTTACCTGTTGTTTGTTGTATGGACTTCCAGATAAAATAATCAGTGCTGCAGGGGAGGACACTTATCTCAACCATCTGATAGCGATATCAACTCTGTGCCTGCATGCATCTTTGAGTGTTCCACCATGCCTGCTTCTCAGTAATAACCTGAAATCTTCACTGCAGCTCTCCATCCACTGCTCGCTCCCTCAGGCCACTTATATCCTATCAAAACAACCAGCATGGCCATCTCCGTCTTCCACCACCTGCAGTGCCTTTTACCGCCCTTCCCATGAGTGTAGGGGTGGTAATGTAACTAAAACGTACACCCACTCACCTAACTGCCAACAGGTGGGATGATGTTCCCTGGAGCACTGAGCTCACAGTTAAGGAGCAAACAAGGGGAGGAAAAAAAATGTTTCCCTTTGGTGCCCAAGGATGCTGATTTCTAATCGCACCATAAAATCACTGCGACTATTTGAAGTCAGTGTTTTTCCTTCGAATGCTTGCTTAACATCAGGAGTTCTTAGTGAATGGTAACAGTAAGTCACACCCAGTTGGCATCTGAAATGCGATCTGGCTCTCTGTAAAATAAAGCAGCCCCCTACCCCCCTCCTTCTCTATCTGCCTTTCCTCCCCTAGTCCTTCCATCCCTATTTGACCCAGTGGTGCTTTCATCTTCCTCCTCCAAGTGCAAAGTGGATGCTGTGCTGCTGCTGGGATCCAGCCAGCAAGAGGAAGGAGTCCTCTGCTCAGACGCTGACTACATACTGTAAAATCACCCCCACCGTGCCTCGTCCCTCTCTCATTCTCTTCTTTTTTTCTTCCTCCCTCTGTCTGTCTCTCACTCTCTCCAAGCTCATAAACAGGCCTCCTTCCATTTTGCAGAAGAGATTTTTTTTTTTTTTTTGCTTTAACTGCTGTGCTGTTGGTTTTCCAGGCTGCAGGATTACTTGTTATATCCAGGCCCTCAGATATACACTGGCAGACCAGCGTCCCACTGACCCTCCAAAGCCTGCAATTTAGCAGGGTTATTTATGGAGCGAGGAGAACACATCCCTGCCCACTCCTCTATGCTTTCATGATGCTGGACGGCCACAGAGGCCCTTCACACTTGTGCCTCAGCCCTCCCCTACTTGGTGAGCATGGCACTTTCTCTGCGAGTCACAATCCTATTACCCCTCTACAGCCTCGTGGTGGGGCGATAAGAGCAGCTCGGCGCCCTGCAAGAGGTGTAGTGCTGAGCTTCCTTTAGCTGCGGTAGGTGGTTTAATCATAGGAAGAATGCCCTACAGGACTTTTGCCCTCATCATTTTAGAACGAATTAGCTTTTGCAAAGAGGTGTGCATGTTTATTAAAGATTGAATTGCATGAAGAAAAATTTACCAAAACATGTCAAGTTGTTTTTAGAGTATGAATATTAAAGTAGGAAAGGAAATAGAGTTGACATATGTACAGATATCATATTAAAGAATGTTATTTGAACAAGCATCTAAAATCTCTGGATCTGGAAAATTAACGCGAGATGCAAGCTGTCATGTTAAAATGCCCATATCTACTGCAGAAATAAGCCCATTTGGTGTTTAAAGCTAATTCCCTCATTTAAATGTACTGTGCAGGGTGTTAATCTGTATATAAGTCATCCAGTTCATTTTGATCAAATGTGTAGTTGTTGTGTGTGACAGCTGGAGGTTTAACTAGGCGGCGGTGTGAGTCACTGAATCTGACCTCTTGCTCATCTTTGTGGTATCTGCGCCTGTTACTGAAGTGATACTGTGCAGTTAATTGACTAGGTCTGAGCTTCCCAGTCAATATTTGTTTTGAAGAGGGTAAAATTCTGAGGTTATGTCATTTATTTTAGTGCTGATTAGCTGGTATCAATCAGTCACTAACTATGCCTTACCAATCTTAACTTGTTAACTAGCCAATGAGCCAGAAAATATGTTGGCCTTGAAATAAGGCTTTCAGAGCTCCCCAGCTGTGCTAAAGATGCAACTGGGAGCTTTTACTTGCCACAGAAATTAGATAGTCATGAATTTAAATGTCAGGTTTACCCTTTTACCTTTTGGATTAGCTGACAGTTACGTGCGGTCAGACTCTGTCAAGATGTCGATGGCAGCGCAGCACACACCGAGCTTCGAATCCATTCTTCAAGCTCCTAAGGAAGACGTCACAGAGGCAACATCCATCTTTATATGTACTGTCTATGATACCGCAACTGAATTGTACCAACAGCTGGTACATGCTACTCTTCTCATAGGGCAAGAGAAAATTTACATCCTGAATTTTAACATTCACTCGCATATTCATGAGCAGATTTTGTACACACGAAGGCAAACATACATGCAGCACAAACCGCGCTCACAGAAATGCAATTATCTAACCCAAAATATATTTATCCACATTGTACATTATGTTTATGTAAATAGCAACAATTTATGTGCTTTAAAATACAGTTGACTGTGGGCCTCCCTCTGCTCCACCACCAGGAGCTTTGACACTGTTAGATATATTAAAAATAGACACCCTATCTCATCCTCCCCTCCCCACCTGAAGGGAAATGAATGTCACCTTGCTGAAATTGATGCTCTTTCAATGCAGGGGAGTAATATTATTTCACATGTCTATTTGCCATTTGGGCTGCACCCCCCTCCCATTTTGAAAATGCACTGAACAGCAGCAGCCTTTGATTACCCTCCACACTTAATGTAAGAATGCATTCGATATTCCAGATCATATTCTGTGCATGCCTTTCGTTTAGTGCACATATTTCAATTGTGACTTTGCACAAGCCTCATGTAAGGTAGGGTTAGTTAGTCTTGTGTGTCAGCTGGCGTTTGTTTCACTTAACGTGTGTATAAGTGAGCGTGCTGACATTGCTCTTAACCCTCTCATCAAAGCTGCTGCTTTCCTCTGAACCCCTTCCTCAGGCCTTTATGTGAGCATCAAACCCCGTTCAGCCCAGTACAGTATGCCTAATTATGCTGAGGCCGGCATGAGAAGCTCGAGGAACCTCCACTGTACGACTCCATTCCTGTCAGAGCAAGAAAGAGGGAATAGGAGAAAAGGCGTGGATAATTAGGAATCTTGACCGTTTTTCTTATCCACTTTTCACTCCTCTCCCTCTCACCCTGCTTCATCTGCATATTTCAGAATGTTTCCTCAATTACTGAGGCAGTACCCCCAGCTGCTTCTATATCCGCCACCAGCAGGCAGAGTAGGAAGGTGTGTGAGGGGATGAGAAAATGGAGGCATTCTGAGAACAGTGTGAGTTGGAATTAATGGTTTAAATTAGCACTTCTACTGGGTGGTGTGAAGTTGAAGGTGAGGGATATATCTACATTGTGTATCCTGCTATATATACCCTACAGTGGCAGCGAGAGATGTTACTTCAATTTACCCTTGTTCCTGTGCTGTCAGCACAGGATGCTAATGGATGAATGTACAGTATGCTGCAGTAGATATTTCCCTGAGGGGACCTCTCACATGCACCACGCTCTTTAAAATGGCAGTGTGACGTCATTTAAAGCAGGATACGGTGTAAATCAGTATCCTTCAGGGAAAATATAGATGTCATACAATCATGTAGGATTTACGCTTCTCCGTATGAGTCATTGACTAGGTCATGGATTATCAGTCGTCAGCACGGACAGTGGCCTTTAAACGGCAAAACAGAAAGATCCATCTTCTTGAAATATTGACTGATTGGAGACATTTGAGTTTGTAACATCCACAGCAATATACTCACATTGTGGCGTACTGCTGCATGCACATGCACACTGACACACGTGCAGGCCTGACAAAGCGCCCAGACAACCATTTATCAATTCTCAGTTTTGCAGAATCAGCTGTCGCAGAGGTGACGATATGATGAGGGGGACAACGGTGTGGGTGAAAACATGGTGGGGAGAGTGGACGAGTGATTTGGATTCACAGTCACCTTTTCACACAAATTGGTGTGGAGGTTAATGTGCTTCTTGGGGGGGAGGGGAGGGGACGGGAGGGGAGGGGAGGCAAGGCAATCATGAATACAAGCTCTACCAGTTAGCTCTACTGTCAGTTGCGGATTAGGTGAGCAGTTCACAATGATTGACTGCTCAAAGTGTGTTTTTGAGCAGAATGAAAAAGTGCAGATAGTCATTTTAAAATTGGGATTTTAGGAGCAAAAGAAATGAAAATGTTCCATCAACCTTGATTTTATTTTATTATTTCCTGGCTTGCACAGCTACCTCAGAATGCTGGATGACTGGCCTTTGCATGACTGCCGTGTGAAACCCTTAACTGTGCTTGAACAGTTTGAAAGTCAATTATTGCACTCTATTAGTCCCCACTGCTTAAAATATCAGCTTTGAAGAAAAAGGCCTATTTGATAGAAAAGTGAGGTGAGCTTGGCTTAATGTTAATAATGTACCCAGAACAATAATTATAGAAGACTGCATTTGTGACAGTAGCTGCAAGAATTATCTTACCTTTTCACCTGGAAAGGTATTGAATGAAAGACTTTTTGTCCCTCCTCCGCTTCAGCTGCTTTTGCCCAAGATCTAGAGTCATTGTTTTCCTTTTAATTTCCTTTTAAAATAGCTGATGGCAGCAAAATCTTTTGTAGCTAATCTCCGTCCTAGTTGGTCAGAATCAGCCCCTTTCTCGCTCCGCCGCTCACGTTCAGCAGAGATTAGGACGTATGAAATTATTGGTGGTTATGAGTTGTTCAAAATGAACACGTTTGAGCCTTAGATCTGGTCATGTGTGCTACACAACTGCAGATAAGCTATTACTTTACGTTTCTGGTGACCCCATAAGTCTGTTGTCTCTAGTTTATCACTGAGAATTGCTATGAAAAAAAAAAAAATTAAAATCCCCTCCACTGCTGTATATTCATACGCAGAGACCAATGAGAGTCATACCATAGCTTCATATGAATAAAAATTTATAACATTATGGGGGTTTCATTTCAACCATGTAATATTGCTGTCATTTCCACTTTCTCTGAGCCCGGCGTATGGCAAAGCAAGGAAATAACCCCCAAATCCCATGAGAGAATTTTTCATTCTTACATGGTCGTAAGTCCCGCACCATCCTCCGAATATGAAATCTGCCAGCAGGAACGGATGGAAACAATTGCCACTGGGTATAATATGCATCCCTATTAAAAACACACTGCGGTCATGGGAGGTGTCAGTGCGGTTACAAGGTCACAGTGAGGGCCAACCTAATTTTCTCGGGACAGTAATGTTCCAGAGAAATTGTGTCGAGTACTTACCTGGCAGTATTGTGAGAGGAAGCGTCCGCTTTAATGCAGAAGTATCGTGGCAGTCCTAATTAGTAAATGACCTCAGTGAAACTGTTATGGAAAGTGCCTTTATCGAGATTTTAGCCTTCCAGCCAAATGGATTGACGGAGTGCCAGCAGCATGCGTAAGTAAAAGCAAACAGGAAAAGATAGAGAGAAGGGTTAGTATTGGACAACACAAAGCCCAACAGATTAACAACGTGCCATATTAACCTTCAGGTGCATCTAATTGTTGGAAAATTGAATGCAGCCCTCAGTGAGGGGGGGGGGTGGAGGGTCGATATATTGAGCTGCCCTAGCTTACAACCTCTAATCCTGCAAATCTTCTTGAGGTCCTGAAGTGTTGTATTGAATATGTGAATGACTTGGATAGCACTGCTTAAGTATAATTTATATAATGCATCTGCCGTTGTCTGTATTCTTTACACTCGTGGCCAGTGAGTTCTTAAAATCACTCGACCTTTCTCCCATCAAGATAAATTTAGCTGCACCTCCCACTGAAGCCTTGGCACAAAAACTTTGAGCCTGCATTTCATGATTTTCTGACTATTGTATCCATCCTCAGATCTGTTCAGACCTTATCAGGGATTAGTTCGATTTAAATAGAAATGATATACACCTGCAGATAGAAAACATCTAAAGCTATGGATCAGAATTGCTCCAGCCGCCGACCAATCCAATACGGCACATTGAAAGTGAAATACCTCGTTTATCAACGGTGGAGCGGAGCCGTTGCACGCGCTCTGCCTCCCACAGCCCTGAAGTTTATCATAAAAACAAACTGCCTCTTCTGTTTGTTTAGAAGCTGTGACACTGCATGCGTTGCTTTCAGGAATAACAAGTCTGCAGTGTCTTGCTTGATTAATCTTTCAAGCGCAAATTTGTTCTTCTTAAAATTTTATTTCTAATTTTTAGTCATTCAGGAGAAAACCCCACATTATGTGGCTGAGGCTCTTGAATCCACTGAGTGTAGTCATTTGTACAGGATGAGGCTTCCCCGGAGCCTCCTGTCTGTGCCTTCAATCACACGTTACTGTGCTACTTGTCATCTGCAGTGAGGCCTGTTATTGAGAGGCTTCCCTCAGGCCGCCTCTTTGTCTTTAGCAGCTCGATTAAATTAGACTGACACCTGGCGTGGATACTCAGCGGTAATGGCCTTTCCTCTCATCCCATCTCTTTTATCAGCATAATGGACCTCTGATTAAATAATACAAACCTACATCACCTTCTGTGTGCTTCACTGAACCCTGTGAGGGGTCACAAGACACAAGTCATTCATTTGTTCATGAGGCTTAAATGACAGAGCAATTTAAAAGGACGTACTCAAATAGTAATGAATAACATCTGGAGACATCAGATTATCTGCATTTCTTACATATTGTTGTCATTTGATAAATAGCTGACATTACACAAGCATACTAATCTTATGAGGTGTATGCTTAGGGACTTGTGCACACTTGTGTTGAGATGCTGGTGGGAGGTGATATTTTTAACCTTCCCAATGCAATGGCAGATAAGGTGCAAAGAGTTTGTGTCTTCCTCGAAACTGAGCAGTGTGTTGGAAAGACGGTTTACAGTTTCACATAGATATGTGTAATGGTTTTTATGTGCCTTTTGTTATGCAAAAGAGCCGTGATGAAAAGAATTTCATCATTGAGAAATGGAATTCCAGCTGCTCCTCCTCTTCCCCATGGCCATGAGTGGTACTGGAGGTGCATTGCTACACACTGGCAAAAAATTCCATTCTAATCTTGTTGAGCTATGACATACTTGGCCTTTTGATATTTTATTTGCCACTTTTGGGTGCAACAGGACGATGGGCACCAAGATGCACTGGGAGGGATCCAGAGCTGGCAACCCCGAATTCAAACAAGTTTATTTTCTGAGTAAACTGTGGATGTTTACTGTAAGTGAGAGAAGAAACTAGCAGATGTGCTTTCCAATGAACCCACCCTTGGTACTTTAATGAAAGGTATTAATTATTCACATAGTATCTTTTTGTACCAGTGCACATATCCTGACCTTGCACATTTTGAGCATACTTAACTATTCTGTATTGTTCCACCTTTATTCATGAATACTAATTCTGCAAGAACTGCATACAGCTTTATTTTAGCACAAATGTAAAATTCTTGCTCTGTTTGCTTTAGTGCCCCCTTGGGTGACAACATAATGATTGATAGCTTAAGAAAATGCGTTGGCAAAGGATGCAATACTGTTCAGTTGATATTACATCTCTGTTGGTTCCCCATCGCCTTGGGGTGGTCAAGATCTTCCACAACACAAGCTATCTGTCAGACAATCCCCAGGATTTATCCTGTTTTATTCTCTGTCTATTGCTCTCAAGCTGTCATAAATTAATTGTACTGATATTAAAAGGTCTCACTAATACAGTAGATCATTCCCAGTGGAAGTGTAAAATTAAATTTTCTGCAAGATATATATATATATATCTTGCAGAAAAATGAATATATATATGAATACTCTTTACTATGTCACTAAAATGACATCAGCAATGCCTACACATTGCCTTTCATGTAATCGTGTCCTGTCCTCCATCCTTTTAAACCCTATGAAAAATATATGAAGCGCAGGTTCCAGCTGCTTTCTGTGTATGACTGCCTGTCAGTATAAACTCACATTACCCACAGTCAAACAGACAGCAGTTTCTTTTTGAGTGCTTCAAAATAAAGGTGTGGCGCCATTTTTATCTATTATTTACACTTGATTTCATTATTTCTATCGGACCTGCAGTACAGGTGGCTCAGAACTGTCACCTGGATTTTTTTTCCTCTATGGAGCGTGTTTTAATGTGATGACTTAGAGCTTGATCGCCTGCACAAAGACTCGAGTCAAACCAAAACTTCCACAAAGCACAGCCCTTTTATTCATCCCATGTTCTGTGATTATTTCCAGCAGCTCAGACCGAGAAAAGCTTTGGTATCTCAAAGGGAAGTGAAAATAAGGGGAAGGTAAGGCACAGTAAAGCTTAAATTGAGGCCATTATTGAGGGCAGTGAGGGAATAGTGTGTGGCTCGCCTCAAAAAAAAAAAAAAAAAAGCATAGGTAGGAAGAATTTTACTTAGGTCAGATGGCAGCTCCTATAAATCTTTGAAATGATCTAAAGCTACAGAACACTGACTTCCCTCCTCACCTGCCAATTATATGAGCTATCTGACTTAATTTTACAATGATAAAAAGTTCACTATGGGCGTCGCAATCCTGACTGGTATTTTTTTTAAATCAGATTTAACATAAAGAAATGGCTTCTGACATTTTAGAACAACTTTGAAACTGCTTTTCTTTCTGATGGTTGAGGCAGCTGTGGCTAATTATCTGAGTTAATGGTAAGACGAGAAAAGGTCCTGTGCTTCTCCAACATCGGATTTTATCATCGGTTTGACAATTACGGCTGGTTCTTGCAGCTGTGGGGATGTGCAAGCAGACAGATTGCACAGTGAATGCAGGTGTATTATTCCCCATCCCTTTGATTTAACATATCTCCTGACAGTATCCGCTCCAAAGTTAGACTGAACTGTGACGCTAGCTTTTTATGGTACACTTTTGGACTGATTGACGAGGTAATGTCTTCCTGAAAGGTGCTCAGTGGACTGCTAAACACACTAACTGGTTTTCCCGGAAAAAAAAAACAAAAAAACCAAACAAACAAAAAAAAATTCACATAAAAAACAGGACATAAAAATAGGAGATGGTGTTCCACTTTTTAAATTAGGCCAGAAAAGCAGACTCATGGAGTTCAGTTAGTTATCAAAGGAGGCAGGTGCAGTATTATTGGTTTCGATGTTAATATGCTCTTAGTCATAATTCAGATAGAAATTGTTAGTCTGGGAAAATGTTCAGTCACATAAAGGTTAAACAGCAAGAAAATGTGCATTCAGCAAATAAGATACTAGATTTGTATTCAGGGACAGGAAATGTAATCATGTAGCATTGTTAAATTGTGCTGACTGGCAGTCTAGTTGATATTTCTGATTTGTTTCACAAAAGAAATGCCTTGTTGCCAGTATAATGTCTCTGTTGATTACACTGCTGCAATGTGATAAGATCCTAAAGCAGATAATGATTGAATATGAAATTTTTTCCTGGCAATACCCATATGCAACATTTCTATTCAGGCTCGTATGAATACAAACGGTGAATGCAATCCCTACCAATCAGCCACGTCACATTTTCTTTGGGTTTACGGGACATAATTGAGTTGGGAGGCTGCGTTGGAGTTCTGAATGAATGGATGCTAACCTTCACTCATGTGTTTCCATACTCTTTCACCACCTCTGTATCTCTCCGTCACACATAAAGAATTAGCTCAACACAGAGAGAGAGAGAGAAAGAACCAGCATGTGTACAAATGAATCGGTGTTGTTTGTTGTGCAGTTTCAGGCTTGAGCTGTTTCAAGTGGCACATTTGAGAGAGAGCCGCAGATCATGTTTAGTAAGCTGTCTCTCGTTATATCAGACCCTGGGGAGAGACGGGACCTCTCACTCTGTACTATCAAAGCCATGGAGCTGCCTTAGAGGACATGCTTCAGTTTGAATAGAGGCTCTAGAGTATGTACAAAAAGTAGCATGCTCAGCCCTCATCACCTCGCTCTGTGGGAAGCTGCCAGCATTCAAGGTTTTGATCAAGCCTTGCCGTAATGGCTGCGGGTGACAGGTATACGAGACCACAGTTGTGGGAATAAATAGCTTGATTAGCATAATGCATCACCATCACGTTCAGTTTTCAGTGTGTGAAAGAACTACTTTTTGCCCGAGTGTAGCAGTCATACCTTCTGGGGTTGTGTTTCATGGAACAAAAACGCAATTATGTAAACAGGGTATTTACCTCTGCACCGTTAGAAGGAAATATAATTTACTTCCACTGTGTGCCTGATATTCTGTGTTGTCTGTGTTTTTGCTGCTTTGAATAAGCTCTGCAGCACCCATTGTCCACCAAAAGCGTATTTTGTCTCTCTTCAGCAATCATAATTCACCTGATACTCGAAGCGCTTACCTCCAGAAATCCCAGCCTTATTGATCCATCTGGAGCCAAGCGACATCGCTATAAACAGGCTAATCTAACATAAAAGCCGGCCTCTCAATGCCCCAGCCTGTTGAAACGATTTAGTTCTGCCTGGTAGCAATGAATAAATAAATAGATAAATGAGACACACAATCTCTGGCTTGATTCTGCGGAGCATCCCGACCGCATGTGACTGGAGGCAACGGCTCTGTAATAGAAGATAATTTGAAATAATATCCTTTACATTTCTCAGGTCTTTAGCACCACGGGGTTGGCAAGGGGGCTGACGGAGAAGGGAGGGTAGCTATTATCAGTCAAACTCCTGTCTTGTGCTTGCCCCGACCTGCACCTTGCACCTGAACCTTGTGACCTTTTGCAGTTTTCACTTGTGATTAATTGCTACTTTGGCCGCCCACTTGTAATCTGTGTGATAATTGTCAAGCGAATGGCTCCGTTACCTGAATGTTAGTGAGGCCAGACCTGCCACTTACCTCTCCCCTCTTTTTCATTCTCCTCTCACCCCCTGCATTGTTTCAGCTTGACTGGCTGCCAGTAGGCTGAGGTTCCTGCCATAGGAGCAGTCGTGGGGCTGTGTGTGATCAGACACCCGTACATCTGTCGGAATTACAGCAATTCATTTTAACCTTCAGCAGTCCTTGCCAGATGCTCACATAACACTTAGTGGACAGTTTTGCAGTTGAAATGTACCAATACGCTGTGAAACGTAACCTGCACTCTCAGGATTGTTGTACAGATATACGGAAAGCTTTAGAGAAAACGTGGTTTAAGAGGAGATTGGGTAAAATGGACCTTTGAGATTTGTTGAATGAAATAACATATTTTTAAAATTATTTTCTTTGATGAAGTCTTTAAATCCACAGCTGTCTTTCCCTCCTCTCTTTTGCTATTATTAATTCATTGACATTTTGCTTGGATAGAAATGATCAGGATGTTGAAAAACGGCTTTGCCTGCAGTGAATACACTGGTGTTTAATATGGCAAAAACAGAATGAGGTTCTTCTCACCGTTTTCTTTGCTCTTAGAGATGTGAACTCTGGTGTTTTTCACTTGAGTAAATTCAGGAGACATTTCTGTCCCATTTAACCCTGCGCCACATTAATGTGGGTAGTTAGTCATGCGATTGTTTGTGCGCTACGTTAAACATAGAGAAAGGAAACAGACGATTCTTTGGTTCACAGACTTATCTGCACTTCAACAATCAATCTTTGTGAGCATTAAGAATGCTGATCAGTTGTAATCCACAGTTTTCCCTCAAGTCAGCCTGAATCTTTTGATCATTAATTCCTATTAAAACCTCAGTGCAATTCTTTTTGGCAAAATATGTGCCCAGTCTTAGACAGTTACTTCCATCTCCCTGTTTGTTTTAAACCATATGTTTATTCCAATGTTAGTCTGCCAAGAATTCACATCCACATTTATGGTTATGCATATTAAATGCAATTTCCTCTATAGTCAGATAAACAGATGTAGGACTGTAAACTCTTTGAATTTCAGAAATAAACTCAAACAGGATGCCAGAACTGTATATGTTGGTGAGCGATACAAAAAATTCCAGAAGATATTTATCATTTACATTTAGTGTTTGGATGACTTCCTCATTAGTGATACATGGCTTGTCTTTATGTTTCTAGTCATTATTTACATGACTCATGATGCATTTTATTCTTAGCCCCATAGAACTTAATTGAATTTGATTTATTTAATTAAATTTATCTCACAATAATTGTCACCGCTCATAAAGTAAAAAATAAAAACTGTTTCCACTAAGTATAGCCTCATCAGACAATGGGTCATTGATAGATTTATATCTTATATCTTAAAAGGATTTGGAAGATGTATACCACTTTGCAATAACAACTAATTAGAGCTCATCTGGTGATTGAAGTCTTGGTATTGATTCAACAGTGGGGTTTTTTATGGTGGGGGGCATTGTGTGCTCCATGGAAAGTGGCATTGTTCCTCTCATGGTTCTGGCAGTACTCCTGCTTTCTGAATGGTCTGTGACCAAAGGAAACAAAAACAAGAAAACCAAAACTGCCAGGTCAGCAGACGTTAGCAAGAAAAAAAACCCATGTCCTCTCTCTGCGTCTCACTGTATCTGAGCTGTACTTGCCGTTGACAGTGAGCAGACCTGCGTCTTTCTCCTGGCATGTTTGAGTCCCCTGCTGCCTTCGGTGCAATTAATGATCCTACTTACAACATTAGTGCCACAATCATGAAAAATTGTGTCAATACACAAAGTCCCCCA
The DNA here is from genome assembly GCF_900963305.1 of Echeneis naucrates. Taxonomy (NCBI): domain Eukaryota; kingdom Metazoa; phylum Chordata; class Actinopteri; order Carangiformes; family Echeneidae; genus Echeneis; species Echeneis naucrates. The sequence continues at coordinate 3,892,063 of NC_042525.1, forward strand.
ACATATTGAGCTCAATTCATCAAGGGCTTCATGCTCATTGGCGATGTCAAACATGGCCTTAGCATTATTGAGTGCTTTGGTAATCAAGTACCTGCCATAAGCTCCCAGGAGTGATTATCTTTTTTTTGGGCATACAGTTCATGGTGCAATGTGATTTGTCTTGAGATTTAATAAATGACTGCTCTTGTTTTTGAGTACTGAAAAAGTTAAACCCAAAAATCTATAAAGTGTCTTTGTTTATTTATTGCTATTATTGTGACAGTGTCTGAGCAATTGAAGGAGTGACTGGAATTTTTAAACATCTTCCACAGCACAAAGTGCAAAAGATCTGAATGGAAAAAAAGATAGATGAGTTGAAATCCTCTTTGGAGACTCGCTGCCTTTTTTCCTATCAGCAGACAGACGTATCAAGATCGACCATGGGTCAAACAGCCAGCATGGTATCCTGGGAATTCAGCACTTCAGGGTTTGTAAACATTTGAGATTGTGATAGCTCTATCTCCTAAAACCTGAAAACATGCCATGGGCATGTCAAGGCAGTCTGCAATTCCTAAAAATTCAAGGTTACAGAGGTTCTACATCAAAAAGACCAACTGTAGAGTTATAGTATAGTAAAATTCTGCTTAGGAAGAGGCAGCACAGCGTTGCGTAGGTCAGTAGAATGCAGACTGAGTTAGAGTTTGACAGAAATAAAACAGAGGTACAGAGGTGGCATCAAGAGAGGGATCATCAAACAGCAGACAGCTCTCCTTGGCGTTGTAAATCACTGCAGCACCGAAGGGCATCATCTATCCCCATCTCCAAACTTCATGGAAAATACGTAGCATCTTATTGCATTGTTTTCCACAGACGGTGCACGCAATCAATATGTACCATTTGTTTTGTTTATTTGCATCATCAACAATCATACACATTCGTTGGTCCCCCAGCACTGTAGCACGTAAACACAGGACATGAAAACCAGTTTTCCCATCTATTGTCATCAGCAGACGGTGGAACAGTCTGTGGAAGTTTATCCCACACCAGAAAGAATGTTCAGTAGCACATAAAATAAAATGAAAAGTTGGACCCATTTAAAATAAACAGAAAAATAAAATAATGAATTCAAATACGAACCAACATCAGTGTAATTCTGAAGCATTTGTGTCTGCAGATGCTGATAGTGTGATCACATTGGGTGGGAGGCTCGGCAGTTCAGAGTGCACTGTGTTTATAACAGAGAGAAGTAAATGTCTTTAAGATAAACAGCCTCTAACACTGAATCAATAGTTGATCTTTTTGCTGTAAACAAAACCGAGATGCAATAAAAATTAGTAGAACACATCAGTACTGCAGTGCAGGCAGATTTCAAGAGAAAATCCAAAGAAACCTTTGTTCCCGTCCTTTAACTGTGAATGGTGATCGCTTAAGGTTCATTTTCACTGTAAATGTAATGATGCTGATCTGAATGATACCTCACTGGAGTTACTGAGATTTGTGTCGGTGAAGAGAGATGTTGTTGGGATTTTGTGTGTCGTTGTATTTAGTGCTCCCTAATCTAAGACCCCTCTCTGAGTGCCCTGGCACGAGATTCAAAGTATCGAAAAGCTGCAGATTCCATTCAAAAATGAACACCTACTGGGTTTTACACATTACAATAGGACAGACGTTGTTTTTGACTGTAATCATAGCTCAAAATGTAACTTTGAGTATCATACAGATTTTCTGACTAATAGTGGTCCAGAGTCAGGAAGTCAGGAACTGCTCATCATAGAATATAGAATGTGAAGTATTGCTGCTCTATATGTGCATTCTATGCAGGCATTAACATAATAAACATACTGTAGCATATTCATCATATATCTTTTGCAGCCAGTATTGGCTACTTTTGTGGCATCATATACATTTCAGAATGTACATATGTTCATATTTACAGGCACATCTAGTGCAAAGTATTTTTTTAATCTTTTAGTACTTTTGTTCATCTGCGTTTTGAAGTTTCAACAATCTTGAAATTTAGCTGATCCTACTGAAGGGGACCATTTATGAGAATCAAAACCACTTAAGACCCTTTCAAAGGTCTGGCTTCTTTTTTTTTTTTTTTACACAGCAGTGACAAAAATAAATAACAAAGTGACACTATGCACAAAGTGATCATTTTCTATTCTCCATAAGTTAATTGAAAATCTGTGAAATATATGCACAGGGCTCATCAAGCGTAGAAGATGAGCTCAGGAATCTGTCCCCCCTGCACCCCCGTCCCATTAGTGCTGTCCGAGGAGCACTGGAATTGAAATGTCACTTTCCCACACTGCACCTCTGTCATTCCTTCCTGTCCAAAGTAGCTCAACTCGTTTCCATCCAGAACCACACTGGCAGTGTAGAATGTGTCGGGCTCGATCTGGACTGGATACTCAAACCACACCGGGAAGGTGTTGCTGGAACCATCAGAGAAGTATTTGCTGAGGTTTTGTCCCAGCAGCACTCCTTGACGTTTCAACTCAATCTTGGCACTGTACTCTGCTGAGCCACAGCTGGATCCGTACAGTCCAAACCCAGCGATGAAAACTCTTTTATCTACTGCAAACTGTATGCTGTCACAGCGACCCCGATAACGCCACTGATTGCTTCTGTAGGCACAGGACTGGAATCTGTGGCAGCGCTGCGGTGTTAGGCCCTTCCTTGGTTGGCTGACAAATTGCAGGTCAGGTTTCTTGGCTGCTGTGTACCAAAGGAAGATGTCATTGGTCTCATTCAGCGTCAGCACGCCTGACTGGGCTGCTCCGTTGGCAAAATCGTCCAGAGCCATCGTAGGGATGCGTATCAGGTACATGGCCTTGCCCAAAACCTTTCGCTTGTTGTCAGTCGAGGAGGTGAGCTCCTGTCTCTGACACTCAGCCTCGGCCCAGCTGAGTGCTGCCTCAAATACCACGATCTCTTTAGCATTGAGTGTCTCTCGCTGTAGGATACTCTCCAGGGTCTGGACGTCGATGTCACAGAAGCCTTCAGAGCGTAACGCCAGCTCAGCCTGGGCATCAATCACCTCCCAGCAGCGCTGTGTCAGCTCGGGCTCCTCGAACAGGCAGCTCTGTGAGAGTAACACACAGGCATTTTTGGCGCTGAGGCTGGTCTCCAGGAAGTTGACGCAGGCACGTGCCAGGTGAGGGACAATGTATTTCTTGGCAGCATAAAGAGTGGCCAAGACTGTGTCAGCGCTCAAGTCAATTTCATCACAGTAAATGTACCTGGCGGCATAAAACAGCAGCTTTGTCAGATTGATAAGCAACAGATCGAATGCTGAGGAAAGGACATGCAAAAACATTTATGTACAATATTTTTTCTTTTTTGATATTGGTAAACAGACTGTTCAAGCAATACTGCACGAATCTTTGCACCTTTTTAAAGTCTCATGTTGGGAAAAAGAAAATAAATAGGGTGAAATCACTGTGCAAACTAATCAAACTAGCCCAAAAAATTGTATTCCTCCCACACCCTCATCTCCAACCTACTGCAGCTTGCTTGCAAGAATGGAGAAAACAAAACTTGCACATTAAAGTGATAGAGGAACAGGAGGAAGAGAACAATACGGACTGATTCAACTTGAAAGGTGGAATGTATCATGAAATAAAAATAGGCAGATATAGATTCCGTCCCTGGGATACATGGAGAAAAACTCAGTTCAGTGAAGTGTTAGATTTTCTAAGATGTGTCAGAGATTGATCTTAACCAGTATTATCATATCACAGTTATGTACAAAGGGCTTAAAGACGGTGTTATATGATCACCAGAGAGCCAATTGAAAGGCAAAACAGCGGGACATTGAAGAGTTTAAAGAGAACAGAATCCTTACTTCAACATTGCCAGAAAGGCAGCTGGTTCCACATCTGGAATGTGGATTTCATCCTTGTTTTCAGCCAGTTCACCATAAAACATGGCATGGAACACTGAGCTGCCAACAGCCAAAACATACTGTTGGAAGAAGAAGAGAGCACACGATGAGAGAGGGGAGAAAAGAAATGAAAATATCCCATAGTTCATCTGTTTTTTCACTGTAGACCACGTGACATGATGTAACAAAGTGGGAAAACATGTCAATGTTATTTAAAACAAGAATTTCCCTAAATTACATTTGTTCACACGTAAATCTTTCTCTTTACATGAAAACACAGATCCTTCTGGATATTGAACTGTGCTGGAGTTCTAATCACCAGAGAGGTTGACCCTGTTGAGTTTCTCTGATAATGAGCAATCTTAGCCTGTTACTGTTTCCCCTGAAGGCAGGGAGGTAGATCTCTAATGAACAAGATTGCCTCTGATATATAAAAAAAAAAAGAAGAAACAAAAATCTAAATCCTAATAAAGCCGCTCCACAGAAAACAACAAAAGTCAATTTAGTTAAATTAATGACTTATCTGAACTCATGATGAAATCAGATGCAACACGAAAACCACCAATAATTTCCGTAATATATCAGTAGGATTTTATACAAGATTGTGAATCATGTATTTATATCCAAGAACATTTCATGTTCTAAGTGATGTGTGTGTGTGCGTGCGTGTGCACTACAAGTATGTGTAGGTGGGTATGTGGGTGGTATAAATTTTCTCAAAAAAGGCACCTAGACTTTTTTCGAAAGTGATGCAATTGCAATGAAGCTACGGCAAAATAAAACTTACACACATGGCTGAAAAACATAATGTTATTATAGTTACATACTTAAACTACTCGTTTATTTTTAGCTTTTTATTGGGATTGTGTATGTATGTATGTTGATGGATAGGTACTGCGTGTTAAACTGGTCCCTTGACTTTGACCCATTGTGTTTCTAACAGATGTACACATTTATGTTTGTAGCTGCTAGTTGCATCCTCCATCTTGGAGGCATATTACTTTGTTATCTGACTTTCTGCCAAATGGACATAAGAAAGATTGCGCTGCGCTGAACGCCATTATATCCCATTGGCATAATGTCTCTGCATAAAGTGCAGTCAAGTGATCCACAATGCTCCTCCATAACTGCATTCTATAAATGCACAAAGTGCACTGCAGTTACCAATCATAGATAATACCTTTGGGTCCCATAAAAAGAAGAAAAAAGATGACCCGGGCACTTGTCTGACAGTGTGCAGTGTGTTGAATGGATAGCTGAGTCAAAGCAGTGGATACAAAATCACCTACCAGAAATAATGTGAATGTTAGAATCATATTCAGATAGTTGACATTGTCTTTTGATTTTAAATGAGACATATTCAAGGCAACTATAAATCTTCATCAATCATTTGTGTGCACATGGAAAGAGCGATGAGGTCAGAGGGTGGACTAAACAAAGAAGTGAGGGATTTTCTACCTGCAGGTTATAGTTGGGAGAAACTGGTTGAATATGGGCCCTGATTGCAAATAATCAGGGTAATTTATAATAGAATCAATACACTGCCATCACAAAATTCAAAAGCTCATCAAGTAAATGAGTTGAAAAGTATTTCTAAGGTGTGAAAGGGAGTCTATGCTTTATCATCAAAACCATCTTCTGTTGGACGTGTTTGATTGGAGGTTGAGTAATTGCAGCTTTTTTATTTAATTAATTAATGAATTTATTTATTGAAGCTGAGTTAAAGCAGAGACAAAGACGATCCATCCTGTGTGATTTGACAGCTGAAGAGGATATCCTTTCCTCCTTCGCTCACTCTCTGCCTCTATCTTTCAGCCTCATTTACATAAATAATAGAGGACTGTCTCGGAAAGACACATGGTGCGGAAGTGAGAGTGGAGCACAAAGGATTTCAGTCCCATTACTGCTGGCGATGAGGAAGATAATTTTCATGCTGATATGATATGAGCAACAATGGCCTGAGCTGACTGATTGCTTGTTTGTTAATTTCCTCAATGCTACAGTGATTTTGCAGGATGATGAAATTCTTACTCTGTGTCCTGGCAGTCGTTGGGTTCTCCCAGGCTGACCCACCAGAAAGTGAACATCTGCCATCAATTCATTGTTGAACATGACCGAATTTCTAAAGCAGGAAGGAAGCACAAAAAGACAGCGGAAAATGAATTTCACAACAAATGTTTCTTAAAGATATAAATGTGAGATTAAAAGGTCTTAAATTGAAGTTCAGGGAAAAATAGGAAATTACATGTTTTGTTTTGTTTTTTTTTTTTTTTATCTTTCCTGCAACTCTAAAAAGAAAAGTTTTATGATTGGACAACTGTTCATATTACTTCAGGACTGAAACCAAAGATTCCTACTGTCCACTTGGACGTTTTGTTTATTTTAACCATGAATGGACCAGAAAGTGTCCAGTCAATAAGTGCTTTTTCCCATTTTTTCAGAACACCTTCAAAATATGGCAGTTTACTGCGTGTCGAAAGAATGTTTTAACGGTTAACAGCAGAGGAACAGATTTTCCGACTTTCAGCAACAGCGTGAGTGGAATTACTAAAATGACCTTATATTGGCTGTGAAACACAACTTCTCAGCTTTCAGAAACTGCTGGCAAACATAGAGCAAACATTCACAAACTTATTGTAGTTCGAAGTGCGGTGGCCGCCGGCGACGACGCTCGGTTCAGAAGGGTTAAACTCCTCAAATTGTCATAAACACAAATGAGACAATGAACCAAATGGCACATCCTCTCTGTGAAAGAATGGGACCAACATTAGGGCTACGTTCATATATTATTGAGTAGTGGAACATGTAATGGGGGGAGGGTGGGTAAACAGCCCCATGATGTCCTGGAGAGACAACAAAGCCAGGTCGGAAAGAATGCATTTTGGTCTTTTACTGATAGGCCAAGGTAAATATTTAGCTTTTAGTACAGAGCAGCCTCTGCCTGTTGTGCATGTGAAACACACCCAGTGCCGGTCCGCCCTCTGTTATGTCAGAGCGACAGAGTCTGCAGGAGCAGGAGAGGGTGTAAACAGAGATACCCCCAGCAGATTGAGGGCAGGGCAGAGGGAAGAGCCTGTACTCTTCTCATAGGTCACTGTATTTACTGGAGACTTACTCCGACATAAACCACTACTTATCTAACCTTTACCTCAATGGTAAGCTTCCCCGCTTGACACAAAAATCAGTTTTTCCCCAAGTGGGGACAAGCTATCGCCAGTAACTGGTCTTCAGCCTGAAATTTGTCCCCAAAAGTCACTTATGACACACAGACACACACACACACACAATCTCAAATAGACCCCATTATACAACACTAGAGTATTCACTTTTCATTGTTTTGTAAAACAGGCTGAAAACTGCAAAGTAAATAAGGTTGATCTTAATGAGTACAACCTCAGATCAGCTCATCCTGAATGAGGACTTGTGTGTTGATTGTACTTACCGCTCTCTTATAGTGGAGTAGAGTCCCTGCCAGTTACAGTTCTGTATGGTGTTGTTGTTGTTGAGGTTCTGCTGCTGGTACAGTTGCACTGTTGTGGTCGATGCCGGCTTTTTGGTGGGAAAAATATCCGCTGCCATCTTCTTCTTCTTTTTGCTCCTCAGAGTGATTATCTCATAACAGACTGGGGGCAGCTTGGAGCTGCCACTGGCATTCCCCTTCTTCGAGCTCTTACTTGACTTGCTTTTCACTGACTCGGGAAGCATTAAGAAGAAAGTCAGACATTTCATGTTCCTTCCCTTGGCATCGACCATGAGTGTGTTCAACTGCCGAGCAGTGGGAGTGCATGCAGAGAAGACATTCACCGGGAGCAGGAAGGTGTGAGGGAGAGTCAAGAGGGGGCTCGGGAAGAAGACAGCACAGACTTTGGCAGAACTCAGATCCCGCACGAGGCTTCACCTTTCCGGAGCTGACAGGGATAACTCTCTAAATTTGCCCGGTTTCCTACACTCTTCTGAAGAGGCAGATTTAGACTGGTGATCTAAAGGCACTTTTCCTGTGTGAAGTTTGATCTACTGATGGAGAGGCTCTTGGGGTTCCCATTCCTGCTTGTCCAGAGTGATGCGATCAGCGCTTCAAATCACTTCTTTTTCTCTTCTGCTCCCTTGCCTCTCTCACTCACTGCTCTAGTGAGGGTTGGCCTGACAGCCCCAGATTTAGTACAGCTGCAGTGGTCCTCAGGCAGGCAGCCGTGTTTACTCAATTCCTTTCATTTCCGACTCTTACTTCCTCTCTGCTTCTCTTCATCTGAGGATCTACCTTTTTCTCTCCAGCACTTGCTCTGTTTTCCCCCTCCCTCCCTCTCCTCCATGGAGCGGAGTCATCTGCAGGATGCTGTAGCCGTGGATGCTGTGTTGCTCTGCTCAGCTACTCGTTCTGCTGACTATAGAGGTTGAATGGAAGAGTGCAGAGGAGATAGAGAACCCCCCACCCCCACCCCTCACAGCATAGTCCACAGCTCTCTCCGGAGCTCAGCCAATGGCAGCACGCAGCATTCATGATTGGCTAATGCAGCGTAGTGCAGCACATACTCGAATATGCAATAGTCAACGTCTCAATTAAAGTGACAGCCACGCTCCATAAGAATGATATACTCATCTTACTTTCCCTTTGCTTTACCTGAAACCACAGCATTAGGTTTGCACTACTGCAAACATGGACTCCAGGCTGTAGTTTAAAAGGGCAATTCAAATTTACATGCAGAATTTGCTTAATTAATGCAGTTTTTGTCATACTTCTTTTTTAATGAGCTTTGCATAAATGTATACAAACAGTTGAATGTGCAATTCATTGTTTTTTGCTGCTCTGATAAGATTTCTGAACTGAACTCTGAAATAAAAAACCCATTGTAGACACATCATATACACAATATACCAGCTGCTTTTTATACTAGAATTTTGTGATTTTCTTAAATCTTTTAATATTTCTAATTTGAATTAAGACCTCTTTTTTCAATTGATGAAACTGCCATATAATACACTTTTAGAGAAAAGCCTCTGCCTCTACTTCCAACTAAGAATGTGCTTGTACTTGAGTTTCGTTTAGTCGTCTCTTCAGGAGAATAAGTAGGCACTGTATATATAATACGCTCGATGCACAATGTATAATGCATACAGCTGCTTTCCTCCTCTAGTCTAGTTTGAGTCTTTGTGTGTTGAATATTCAACTGAAAGGTCCCATGTGTAGGTGTGATTGCCGTGTTCATCATCCAAGGGCTTATTTGGGTTTTTCATATTTTTATCTGTAATCTGCTGTATTTTTATCTGATTTGTAAGAACTCTTTCATCTGTTGTGGTTTTTCTCTGAAAACATCTTTTCAGATTTTAATCTTTTGAATACTGTTCTTCTGCCAATTGTTTGAATATCTTACTTTGTTTTTTTGTTGTTTTTTTTTTTTTTTTTTGAGGTGCACTTGGACAGAAATCGAGCTAATATTGTGTGCGTGTGTGTGCAAACTTGCTTACTCATAGTTATCCCCTGCCTGGAGTCACAACTCTGAAGAAAAGATTAGCTGCTTGATGCTTTGTCTCAATGGCTGGTGGCAAAGCATACTCCAGGCAAAGCAAACTTCTGCAATAATAATCCCACAAGTGCTGGCGTGACAGTGCCACCAGTAGATGTTCCTTCAATACACTTGCCTTAATGTGGCTCCGCTCTCTCATCTGCATTTCGAAACGATCCTTTACTAAGTCCTGCATGTTCTGGCTGTGACAGAATCGGAAACTGCTCCTGCTTCCTCTCGGAGTTGTCCGCTTCCTGTCCTTTCTGCCCAGTCACCCACTTCCCTAGTATCCCTGACAGATACTGCAGCGCTGCACGCCTTTTTAAACCTCATAATGCGAACAACATGGACATTCACCCCAGTGCCACCAGATGAAAGACACCAGAGTTTCTGGTGAACATTGCCGGCTAGACTGTCTGGCCCATTTTTGCACTCATTGATGCTTTTGCATTGCAGATGAGCTTTATCAAGCTGTTGTAGTAGTCTATAATCCATTACCAGTAGTCGCCCTGGCTTTGCATCGCTCAAGAAACCAATCACCAAATCTGAAATCTGCCATATGTGCCTGCTAAACTGCCGTTACAGCAATACAAGATATTAATTCCATTCAGTCTGATCAATCCATCTAAAGGGTAAAGCTTCAGCGAGAAGCTGGAGTGGTGAGGTGTGAAACTACATTGAGAGTTTTGGTATCTGGTAAGGCTTAACTACTTTGGTAATCAAACCCACAAATATAACTTGGAACGATTATCAAGAGTAAAACATTAAAGAAATTGCTCATTTTGGGTGCTTGGGGGATTTTCTCTTGCTGGTGATATATTGAGTGTTATGAAGTGCTGTTTTTGATACAACAGGGTTTATTGGATTTATATATATATATAAGGGATATGGACATAGGATCTACAGTCTACGGTTGTTTTTCTGAACTTTATACTTTATGTGCATCAATAATTGTGAAAAGGTAGCACTATTTTTACTGTTAAATGTTTTCCATAATGTATCAGTGTTTTAAAATCATCAATTTTGAAAATCAAACAGACAAAAAGAACAGAAAGAGGTGAGTGGAGAAAGCCTCCTTTAAACCACTGTCACAGTATTGATTTTTCCATAAACCCTAATTAACTGTCTTAGTGTTTGCTGCACCAAGGGGCACGAGCACACTAAGCCTCCTCATACACTGTGTGCTGTAGAACAGAGAAATTTGCTATGGTAACATGGAGGCAACATTACAGGGCACCATAGTCTCAAATTGCTGGCCACTAGAGATGTTACCTTGGTAACCACATCCACAAGCAAGAGTGGGATAAAAATGTATCATACAGACCTAAAAACAATGAAAGTCATAAACAAAAGCCCATATTACACCAATGATTTCATACTGGAACATAAATTGTCTTAATTCACATATGCGTTTGTGCCATGAATTGTTTTACAGCCATCCAGCATCTTTACAAAACAGTAAACTGAAACTGTAGCGTTAAAAAACGAAATACTGATAACTGAGACGGTTATTGTGACAGAGTACTCATGTTGAAACAACAGCTTTGTGGTTTTTCTGGATTTGTGATCCCACAGCCGCTATGATAAATAGGATGCCAATCTATATTACCCTAAATGGCCTCCTGCTTTGTTTAATTGAATTTTCTCTCCATTCATCAGCAGAAAATGTAATCTTGTTATTCACACATTTAGAGGTAGGAACGAGAGAAGGAAGTAATGATGGTGCTGTCACGACATCAACATCACCTTTGTCTCACACTGCCATCATGCAGTCACACATTTTCACAGAAAAGGAAAACATTAGTGCGACAGTAGTAGCACAGAAATCAGCGTTATGGTTGTCAAAGGCCGACAGCCTGCACTTAATCGCTCATTGAAAGAAATGGCGGCAATGTAAAGACTTGCTATAATGCAGGGTGATGTAAGTGCACAAAATTTAAGAAATATTTATTTTCCCTTTTGATGTAGTTAATTCTCAATACACACAATCTCTATGTTTCGGACTCGAAAACTGAACAAAACGTGTTTCCCTGTATTTCCCTGCTTGGCAATACTTCCGCTTCAGTGTATTAACTTCAAAAGGTGAAGTTAAAAAGCGGCAGAAATCCACCTGGGCCTTTGTTGATTCTTCATGACAGTACTCAGTGCAGCACCTTTATCTTCAAAGTACTTATACCAGGTTACCTTCATCTTTTAAGAAGTAACTAAAGTCGTGGTGAAGTAATATGAGCAAGAAAAGCAGGAAAAATTAGAACTAGTCCAAGAAATAAGTATAGTGTGTTTCGGTCATTCTTTGCACCATATTGTGTGCAAAAATGACACATCACATTTCAATCTATGTAATAACAACAGAAACAGTATTTTCTGTTCAGAATGAATGATAAATGATGGCTTTTAGACAGTGTTTCAGACAATTTCCTCAATGTGGAATTCTAAAAATAAAGTGCTGGTCGCTGCATTTAAAAAAGAAGCAGCATTTGTCATCAAACTAGGTGCAGTCTCTCTATTTGCATTGAAACACACCGATAATTGAAATCAGTAGTTTTATTGTGCAGGTCACTGCTTGCTGTTTTGGGTTTGAGCACAGGGACACATCTCAGCAGAGCTCCTCTGCAGAGAGACACCTGCTGGGAGGCTTGGCTGAGCTCGGTGGAAGGGAGTGGAGGATGGGAAATGAACTGTGATCCAGGCCTGGCACAGAGAGGCAGGGACGGGATCCAGCAGCTCGCCCAGCGCCTGTCCCCTCCCCCAATGGACCCCCCCTCCCACACAACACACTTGGCTTTTGCCACCAATGGCACCTGACAGGTGGAAGGGGCGGAAGCGATGGCGTCTGCCCAGAGTCGAGGCTCAGAACTCCTGAAAAAGGGAACTGTTAGTCAGCGGGCTCTGAGAAAGAGCCTGCAGTCATGCACGAGAACAGTGTGACGTTTGTGTGCCTGTTGAAAGTAAATGTCCATATGCAAGTTATGTTTCTTGAACTGAAACCCAGAAAGGGAATCTGGTGCAGACGAACACTGGACTTCTTTTCTAACTCCATTTTCTCTTTTCTGCATGTTAAAAAAGACCAACACAGCAGTAATTTTGCCTGTCATCTCACATTTATCCTCCACTGCATAATCAGCTTGTCAAAACTTGAACTGAATAACAGATCATGCATTGTTTAAACTTGAATTTTTGACAGTGCCAATGTCCAAAAAATGGTGTAACGCTGCAGATGAAATGATAGCTTCTCCTTCAGCTTCCAATCAATATGTCACAGTCAGAAGATGTATGGGGGTAATTTTACTTGCCTGGAGAGCAGAGAGAAGCCAGTGAATGTAGGGTGTCTGCAGTCACAAGCTTCTCTAGTTTTCATGCAGAAGAGCAGCCATTTTAACCCCAGCGAGGTCTCTTCATATTTAAGTATATGTGTGTAAATGTCCTTCTGTCTTTCTACAGCTGCTTGTGTGCGCTGCGGAGAGCACAGGCACAATAATGACAGTGTAGAGAAGACCTTACAACCCTAGCCCACCACATTTTCACGTGCTTACTCCCACACACTCTTTGCGTCATTACTCACTCTTCACCCTCTTTACTGCTGACATACAGAACTTGATAGCTGTAATTTCTGATTAAATGATAGCCGTAAAACGTGATTAAATCTTTTGTGCTCTGTATGAGGTGGTCTTTGCGAATGCATTGCATAATCTGAACGGCAGTTAATTTAATTTACTTGTTTTGAGCCTCCTTTTGTGGCTTTTGTGGTGCTAGTGTAGGAGTGTCTGAGCCTGGTCTTGGTTTGTATGTGCCTGCACACCTAATGGCACCCCACCTTTAAACTCTATATTTACAGTTTACAACAAAACTAGATACACCCCTTTGCAGTATCACTGAAATGTGAAATGATCCAAAATCAGCGGTATTTTAACAATCATCCAATCAGATACCTGTCCTTGAAAAATGTTGCAACACACAATTCGCTCTTTACACAACCCTGGATTGAAAATTGAAAAGTCAAGTAAGTGCTTCTTGTTTGCCTTGTCAGCCTCGGATTAACTGTAGAAACCGATGTTTCCATGTCTGTTCCATGTAAAGGACATTGAATGTTAAAGTTAAACTCTATAGATGACATCCAAGAAGAACCATTACTTACAAAGTGGCATATTTAAACTTTGCCAAAGAGCATGAAATGAAGCCTGATGAATGTTGGCAGCACGCTCTTTGGTCAGTTGAAACCAAAATAAATTAGTTTGGACTGGATGCAGTCCAGCAGACTTGGCACAGACCTGAGCAGGACTACCACAGTGACTACACAGCGATGACTGTGTAACATGGAGGTGACAGTGTGCTCCTGCAGGCCCATGTCTGACAATGTGAGCGGCACTGTGAATGCAGGTTTGTGTACCGGGTGTTTAGAAAGCTTTGCAGAAGGTGTGGTCCACAAGCCACAGTAATTTGTAAAGAAGAAAAAGCAAAGTGAAACTTATAGTGAGGCAAAGTGCTTCCCCTGACTTCAATCCACCAGGATATTTCAGGAGTATTCTTAAGTGAAAGAGCAACAAACCCACCCGGCAGCAAACAGCAAACTGAAAAAAGGACTTTGTGAAGAATTGTGTGAGGCTGGTACCATCCTGCCCAGAGAGCTCAAATCATGTCATGAAATATAAAGGCCGGCATCCAAAATTTTGAAAAGAGGCATTGAATCTCACTAATTAAGGCTTCTTGTTGCAGTTAAATATGAACCATCCATTACAGTTTAATTAGTCAAACATTTCTGTTTTCAAATAAATTGGCTTCATTTTGTTGGACTAAGAAAACCAATGAAGCTGTATTCAACAGACTGGAATTGTCAGGCGCATTTTAGTGATATTGATCGGTGGTGTATCAGTTTTGCTGTTAAATGGGAATACTGGAAGAGTCTGACAGGGAGGAGCTCTACTCACGCTACTGTTTGATACTTTATTTCTTTTGGATAACAAATATAGTTTTCAGGTGTAAAAAAACTTCATGAGTTTGATTATCACTGACTATTCTTTAAACTCGTATTATATTAAATACATTACTGCTGTAAGCATGGCGGATCTGTCAAGCTTTGGCTGAAACAAAGTAGACAGGGCTGTTGTAAGAACAATACTGTTGTTCTTTTTGTTTGTTCTGTTAAAAACAAGAAAAGGTGAACTAACGTGTAAGGAATTGATTGGAAAGTGTCTGTCTGTCCCAGCGTAAGCTCCGAATAGCTTTTTTTTTTTTTTTTCCTGGTAAACTGCTGTGACAGCTCGTGGGTTGGTTGAACAGCCTCAGAAAACCCCCCTCCCCTCACACTTAAGGGACTCTGTCTGATAATTTCTATAACCTGCAGCCGTGTCTGCCGCTTCTTGTGCAACATCATGAAAACAGTGTTGTTGTCCCCATTTTTAACGTCAGTGTGCCTCCCTCCTCCCTATGAAGGCCAGCTTTCACTCTACCTTTGACTGTGACCATTTGAATAAAAAATAAACCTTTCTGATCTATGATGCAGTCAGACAACATGGCATACAAATCATTTATTTTTTACTGTAAACTGCTGTCATTACAGCATCAACAACAGTCAGTATTTCCATTATCAGTGTGTCCACGTTACTGATGCAGTAAAAGAAAATGCTGCTCCCGTATTTACGTGTCTCCTACATCCTCATTAGCTGGTGGATATGCTGGCTTTTAACTTGACATCGAGAAGTAAATCTGCCATCGTTATCACTACAACCAGCATGCGCGTGAACAGAAAGCTTGAGAGGCACAGTGGCAGTAATTAAGTGGGCAGTCGGCTGATCAGGACCCAATGATGAGTGCTCCCAAATGGCAGCAGTATTATTTGGATGTGGCAGGAGAGAGTTTGAGGACATAAGGACAACATAACCCCTGTCCAAAATACCTGACCGGTCTCCTCTTCTTTTACTGAAAGACGGGAAAAAAACAAAGAGGTGCCAAGGTGAGACGGAGGGTTTCTGGGCCTGGTTTGCATTGCTTCAGCACACAGGACCAGACAAGTCGCAGCGACCGAAGCACCTGCTGTTAGGGAAGTGACAGCTCAGCTGGAGGAGAAGCTCAGTGAGGTAATGGAAAATTATTTTTAGTTTCTGATTTCTGGACCCCTAAAAGGTTGCTGTAAACCTTTGTAGTAGGGAGGATATTGCTCAGTGGAGAGAGGGAAATGTTGAAATTTTGTGTGGGGACATTTTTAAAAGAAGAAACACACACACTAACCAATCATGGCAAACCCCATCGATAAGCAGCAATACAGGTGACTGAAAAGCCCTTATTGCCATCAGGAATATATTTTTTGTCAGCCTTTATTTAAACTAGTAGGTGGCAGAGAGACCAACTTAACCAGCACAGGTCCTGGGCCGAAACCAAGCTGCAGACTGCTCACAGCAGTGCTGCAGCCACCAGGAATATTTAACTGTGTGGGCCTTTATTAGTGATTTTCAGTGCATTCAGTCCTGTGAAGCTCTAAATTATTCTTGATAATTTCATATTAGATTCTTGTTGCAAATAGCGGGATCTCTCTTTTCCTCTGTTCCAATTTTAACACCATCAAGATCAATATGTGATTCATAAATTACAAACACTTCTGGGAGAAGATACGCTTCTTCACAAATTTATAAGTGTAATAAAGCACTACTTCATGAGCTCATATTGCTCATTAAAACCATTGACGTGAAGTGTACTAAATTACATAGCCAACATTGATTGTTCTGCAATTCCACTCCAGTGTGGACACAGCTTATCTCCTTAGATCACTGAGGCAGCAAAGAGACACACTGTGTTTGTGAAGATCTGCAGTGGAGTTACTTAATGTTGTGTGAATTTTGGTTTTGACTCTTCACTGACATCTCCATGAGGAGATGTTACTGATGTGTGGGTGCTGGGGTAGCAACTGGGAGCTTTTTTTTATACTCTGCTTTAAAATATACAGCTTTCGGTAAAGTTTATTCCGAACAAGTATCTGATCCGCTTCAGTTGCAGTCAAATATTTATATGCTGTATCCCCATAAGCTTATCATCATATCACAGGGACTCTGGGAAATCTCCGGGTCACAGCATGAACGGTAAAGCGTCAGATTTCACAGACTTCTAGACTTCGCATCTCACCTGCACTAACTCTCATCGCTGTGTTCTTAAATGTGAAATATTTGAGACTGGCAATGTGTGACCGATGCAGGTTTTAATTCTCACCAAACATCACACCAGGAGATTTGACTGATTAGCATAATGTCAAACAGACAGAAGGTGCTTGTCATCTAAAATCTGCAGCTTGGTGATCCTCGGGAGCTGATGCTTGCATGCTCTGAGATCCACACGGCACATGGTTGCCTATCCCTGCAGTACAGCACCGTACTCCGCTGTATCTAAAATATGGAAAGCAAGGTGTTGACAAAGCTGTTTCATTGTTGGCAGTAGTCCCACTCATGCTGGAAGGGCCAGCCATATGCTGTCCTGTGATGTGATTTAAAGTGTCTGTAGCTCATGCAGATGCAGGAACCGGTGTATTTACACAGGAAGCCTGTGTCATAATGCATAACTTAAACATATTTGGATCCCGTATTGCTATAGGAATGGTGCCTTCTTGGACTGTGCTAAATATATGTGCGAGTATCTAAACAGACTCCTTATCGGTTAAAGCTGTGCCAAAGGAGCCCCAGAGGATCAGAGTGCTGACCAGGCAGATACAAGCATTGGGGAAAACAAATAGAGAGGGAAGGAATGGACACATGGAAAAGAAATGCAGAGAGAGGTTGTAATAAGGATCCTTTTGTTGAGAGGGGAGGGAACGTCTCCGTACTGTCTAAATAAAGCAAGAGGAAAGCGGCAGCAGGACGACAGTAATGATGTCCTCGGCTGTCTTGATCATATCCGTGGCATTTATACAAAGAGAGAGGAGGAGAGAAGGAGGGGCCGCTGCAGTTGTGGAAATATACAATAAAAATGTAAAAATGTGGACATCTGCATGTTATTTAGCTTCCAGCTGAGATGCTGCTTTTGAGGAGCTACAGCATTGTTGTCGATTGCTATAGGTTTTTGCTCTGTGGATGCTGATGGGTGACCCCAATATTCCGCGTTGTAACATGAAATTGTACGTGGGCGTATATATGTGTGTGTGTGTGTGTGTGTGTTAATCAACAGGAACTCCAGGGCAATAGAAGGTCAGAGAGGAGATTGGGTTTTCTGAACTGAGTGAAAACAGTCCCTATAGAAAGGCACGGAAAAGCAAGTGAGATACGGGTCTGTGCTGCACACAGGAAAAAACCCTTCAAAGCTGATTCTTAATCCTTTTTCTACCCCAGAGTTCCCTCCCTTCCCCAACCCCCAGTTTAATCTCTGACACTGCATTAACATTTAAAATTTTCATAGCAATTGGAAACTAGTGTATGCCACGACCACCTAGATTTATTCATTTATACTAATTACCTACTGCTGGGATGGGAGTGGATTGTTTAACCTTCTCATGGCTAATTTCTCATGATTTCTCCAGAGCTGCACTGCAGCCCCACAGGGGCAAAATCTGACCTTTTCCAATGCTGTTATCAGCATCACAAACAAAATGATGTTAATCATGGTAATGTGCTGGCACCTTTATTTTAAAGATTTTGTTTCATTTCATGTTGACGCAATGGATGACAAAAATGAAAACTGACAGTTCTTTGCCTTATTTTGAAAACATGCTCCTGCTTGCTCTGTGGGGCGGTTTTTCTTCTCAAACATATGGCAGGCAGCCAGTGAGTTATATCCAGTGGCTTTGAACAGCTGAAGCTCCAAACCTGTTGCAGAGATTGCTGGAAGATTATGAACTTTTCTGTCCATAAAGCCACACAGTGGCAGCTGAACAACGTCTTTTGATTTGTTGTTCCTGAAAAAGACAAAATAAAGGCTATTTGAGACCCCCTCCCAAAAAACAGCCGAACTACAAGTGACATTTTCTCAAAACCACTAAAGGTGAGTGACAGAAGAGAAGCTTAACAGCGACTGGGCGAGTGACATTTAATATGTTATTATTATTCATTGTTATAAATACATTTACCAGAATGTCAACTAAGATGGTCAATCACTTATAATGAGAGTGTGTGGCTGAGTAGAACCTTGAATTACTGTAAACAAAGCAGTTGGTGGAGGACTGGAGGGAGGAAACAGGGTTATTAAAGCCACTTAATCAGTCCTGAGGGCCAGCTGCCCAAATCCAACAACAACAACAACAACAACAACAACAACAAATCCTCTAGACTACATACTAAAATAGGTCATTTATCATTTCCTTCCACTCTGGTGTCCTCGTCAACAGGACAGAATATATTGTCTGCCTTCTCAAATACACATTTTTAGTTCTAATTGAATGTATATGATTTTAGGCCACATGTTAGATTATATGTTTCCTGAATTAACACCTCTACAATCAAACTTTTCAGTTTAGGCACCAAACTATTTGTGCAAGTCAGACTAATATTGAGGTAACAGTAGCATCAGAAACATTTATCTTATTAGGTGGAAATCTGTGAAATCTGGATTCAGCTTGTAGATCATTATCTGACCTGAGAAGCTCCAACACCTACAACAGCAGGGATAACAGTGTCAATGTGGGCTCATGGAGTCTAACCTTTACATGCATGCAAATCAAACACATGCATGGGGCCAATTAGACTGCCAACAGAACAGTCCTGTTCTTTTCCACTGTGTTGTGTGTGCTAAGCCCCTGGCGACTGGTAATTTCTCAGCACAATTAATCCGAGTAAACTTTCTTAAAAGGTCAGCAGTGAGTGATGAATTATGGCTTGCTTTAAGATTTTTTTTTTCTGTGATTTTCTGTGATTTTTCTGTTCATGTGATAGATGAAGTGAGATAGTGAGTAACCATGAATGCAGGGCTTTTTTTTTTTTTTGCCCCAGTGTCTATTTTTTGACTAGTAGGAGGTTTGAGATCGTTTGGTTCTGTAGAGGCATTATCTCTGTCAGATGGTTCTGGGTTACAAACTGCTGGCCGGTTTCCTCACAGGAACGCCCATGAACTCTAAAGAGCAGGTTAGGCGACTCAGAGGTGTGAATCTGTGTGTGAATGGTTGTTTGTCTTTATATGTCAGACTGCTTTTTACCCAGTGTCAGCTGGGAATGACTCCAGCCTCCCTGCAACCCTCAAGGATAAGAGGTACAACTAATGGACGGCTGGATGAACCTGTTTGCTAATGCTGCATGCATGCATGGCACTTAGGTATGAGTGACGGCACTGATGCACATTAAAACACAGTTTTATGCTCTTGACTTCAAAGCATTTGAGATGCACAATGATATTACCCTGCAGCAGTTTCATATTTGTGGTTTATAAAACCTTCTTATTCTCTAAAGTGCAAATGCCAATCAAATCTTGTGGCACCATGGGACCAAAACATCTATTCAGACCTTTGAAATCTTCATTTACTTTAGATGGAAAGGTGACTAATTAGAATGAAGCTGTTTTTGGAGCTGCATGCTACAGTTTTGCTTTCTAATTTCAGAATTGTCTGACAGTGGTGCAGCCCATGTGGGTGGTATAAATGCCTGGCAGCACACATTCCCCATGCCAAGAGAAAAGGCTGCAAATACTTATTATAAGAGAACACCTTCACAGTGTGAGGCGGTTTAAGGTTTTTTTTTAATATTTATTTATTGCCATGTTGTGGATTTAATCCTTTAGATAAAGCTTCACATCTTTTTATGGCAATATCTCCTGTTTTGAACACCATGCTCTACATACTTTATTTTTTTGATCAAAGGACAATTTATAAAGTGCCAGAAAAATCTAACAATCCTATTTACGATGTTTTAACTGCCAAACTATGTGTCCACTAAAACTACCCAGACTCAGTAACTCCCATTTGACAGAAGAGTAAAACAAACATTTGCACATAGTGTTTGCTCCAGGTTTTTTTTTTGCACTGTACAGTAGGTGTGGTGCAGCCTGCTGCTGCTGTTTTCCACCCCTGAGTGCTGTGAAGCTGATTTATAAGAGGGAGGGGCCCGTGAGCTGCAATCAGCCCATTTCCATCAGTGTTATGGCTGCCTGACAACATCCAGCTGTCCCTGATGTGCCACCGTAGGCCGATGGTGTGCTTGTCAGCTCTGCTGTTTTACCGCAGCGCTCACCAAGATGAAAACGTCTACACTTGCTCACACAATCACACATACTCCCACAAAAGCAAACATCACTGAATGAAATGTGTAATTGTCTCTTTCAGTCATGTCCAGGACATGAGATCTCAAATTGCCCCAGAACATGGTCCTGGCACAGCCAGGTGACACGCAGCTGGTTAAATAGCTTGAATCCAAAACGCTCCTGTGTCCTGCGCAGGATAGCTGAAAAGAGTAAATTAATTATATTACATTATATATTATATTAAATATATTATAAACAGTGATGGCTTCAATAGGATCAAGATCTATATAAATATATGAGCTTTAAGCTGTCTATTTTAAAAACAAATCCAAAATTGTGTTTCTACTTCAGATATTCCTCGGGGGTTTGGTAATGTACACGACACAATTCACCTTTGATACTTTGAAAGTTGCACATGAAAGTTACACGCCGTTTGAGGCGAGGGACTTCTCCAGTGACTGAACATTACAAGATGGTTCTGTGTTCATGTTTCAGACTGAGAGCAAACACCATCAGAGCTCTGATTCACCAGAGCATCATCATTATGTTTCAGCAGTGCAATCTCCCTCTGCCCTTTTTCCTCATGTCTCCTCTGCAGCTGCTCCTGCTAACGTATGATATAATGACATTACACTGTAACCTGATAAATCGTGAACCCAGCTGGCTCAACCTGGTTTTGCTTTTTGAAATGTTTGGGATGCTGCATGTACTGGGCCCCCACCATGCTGCTGGGCCGAAGCGTGAAAACAAACATAGCATTGTTCTTTAGCAAGTAATTAACCATAACAACATGATGCAATGACAGTGTCTGTGTAGAAGAGAGAAGAAAGAACTTCTGATACACGCTGCTCTCTGTCAGGTTACAAATTGTATCCCGATGGTTGCTGCTGGCTCTGCACTGAAGATTTGGAAGTAATCAAAAGTAATCAATTGCAATCCTGATGTTTTGTGATCACACCCCTCCTCCTTTGTGCTTCTAAGGCTCGAGCTGGCGGCAGTAATCAGAGGACTGGTGGGCAGAGAGCGTGGCCACACAGCGAAAGTACCCATTTCTAATGTCTTAACCATGGTTAAATTCTGTTTTCTTGGCAATTTCATTTTTAGACAGACCGTGAAATAAAAAATGTGTTTTCCGGTCTGGTAAGCTGACAGTGTAGACATTTATTGATTTTGCCCATTTAATACATTCAAGATATAATGCTATGACTCACTCTGCTGGGGAACCTGTCTATCTTTATCTTATCAAGCATAAAATAACAGTTTACATTTCATTTAGAGCATTGTTGCTACAATTAGATTATGGCCGTGTGCCTTTTCACCATCAGGATGCCACACAGTCTGCTGAGCTTTTAATTGTTAATGTCTATACTAGAACTATATAATATACATAAACTTTAAAGCTTACATCGGGCGTCCAAACTGTCACCTACTGGTGCAAATCATAGATTTTTCTTCTCCAAAATATTTCATTACTGTGATTTGTGCAAATCAGATCAGTTTGGGAGGAGAGGTGGTTAGAAAATATCATAATCTCCCGGCTACCACCTTTGATGAGTTTGAATTACCCTTTCATCATACTTTCATTTGCAGTAAAGTATAATCGATAAGGACTAGAGCACAAAGTGATGTAAAAAGATTTTAAACAGATGTAACTTCAGTCCACTGAGATCAAAAGCAACAAACTTGGCAGATAACAGTAATTTGGCAGACATTTAAAGCAATGGGATTGAACCATAGGGGAGAAATGATGGTAATTGAAACGCAGCGTCATTTGGCAAACTGCTGATGTGAGAAAAGTAATAAATGAAGAATCAAATAGTTGTTAACATCCTTCTGCTGTCGCTTCATCTCTTGTAATAACAGCCGCTGTTAAGTTGCTTCCCAGAAGAAAACCTTGTTTAAAAGTGAAGATGCTATTCCCTCATTCTCAATCGCAGAGGTACTGATTACGGTCTAATCAGATTAAAATGGATGTAAAATGAACCAGGCGAACTACAATATCAATCCTTTTCTTTACCACAGAATACCACAGAAATGTAGCTGTGGTAGCAACGTGTTTCTGCAACATCCAAACCGCCTGTGTTCGGCGGCACACTGGAGCTGTTATCTTGTCTGATCTACCACACAGGCTCGGTTAGTACATTTTGCTACTTGTCCTTATCCACAGACATTGAACATGGACTCCTGGACTTGGGGAGCACGCCGTCATTTTCAGGGTTTTAATAATCACATACGTTTTGTATCACATTGAAAGATGCTTGTCCTCTTCGCTGTGTATTAACTTGGCAGATTCAGAGAAGCTTATTTGACTGGGCATCCATGTTAGACTTGTGTAATCACGATAGTGGTAATTGGAACTGAAGATGATGACAGAGTGCCCTTTCTTCACTTCTCTTTAGTAATAGATAGAGCAGTGGAAATGGCAGCGCGTGCTGTGGGAGGGTAAAAGGCCAGTTTTAGCCTGTGGGCTTCCTTATGCCAGGAGGTAGACTGATCAACGTAACTAAAACAACCTGTCCTGAAACTGCACTTGTTAAATATACATCCGTGTGATTGCCAAGTTTGTAGGTTGTAGCCGATTAGATATTTTACTATTTATATCCCAATATTGTGATCCAAAGTGACTTACAGCAAGAGCAACTGCGTCCAGCGTGGAACATGAACCTTGTTTATCAGCCAGAGTGAGGGACAGAGGTTTCACTCCCATCTTCATCTTGAATGCCGCAGCAGGCCCTTTGAAAAGGGGTTGTTTTTAATCATGCCGCAGACATATTATCAGGAGTTTCTCTAAATACCTGAGGCTTGTGAAAAGACTTTGTGCACAGCTGTGCATCGTGTGCAGAAGATTGGCTCACAGGAGCACGTTGCAGACATTTGAATTAAAGCTACAAAACTATTAAAAATGTATGGCCTTCATGAATACATGACCTATATTTTCCATGAAAATAAATAAATAAACAGGGGTTTAGGGAGGATGGTGCAAATCTTCAGAAGTGGGACACAGAGGGTGCTAATGACATTATAACAATAAAGACTTTGGATTTCACACTGGGAGTGTAATGGAAAGCAATCCTGTCTTACTCATTCCCTCACCTACTCCTTTCCTCTACCCCCATAATCAGGTCTATCCCACAACGCTATCTGCTTCAGCATGATTGTGTTTGAATTGGCCTGTCCTAGTTCAAGTGTACACCGTGACTCATTTCTTCAGGCGAGGACAGAGAGTATTTCAGCTTTCATGTAAGTGGTGTGTTTTTCAAGCAGCAGGACATTGACACTAGGTGACTTTTAGAGTCTTTGTCTTATCCCCCCCTTTTTTTTTTTCACTTCACCTACCCCTGTCTGCCTCCTTCTGTTGTCTCAGTTGATTTCTTCATCACTCCGCCATTCAGACAATGTCAGGGACCATGACAGTGAGAATAAAGGCCACCAGTTTCTCTCACTTCGCGATGAACTGTCGTTGTCTGAAGCTGCCTCTAAAAGTCACTGAGAGAGAGAAGAGGGGAAAAAAAGTGGTAAGCAAACCCATCAGCTATCAACAGCAACTGATTTGTGTGAGACTTTGGCGGGCAGAGTTGTTCAACTTCATTCTTGTTATGATAAATAAATGCCCAAACTCTGCTTGTTTAGAGGGAGACCAAAGGGATTTTGAGTCAGGGCATTAACATCAATTTGTCATTTAGATCTTGTGCATGAAAAGGTCACCTTGTTATCCCTCACATGGTCTCTGGGGACGTTCATTTTCAGCCTGAAATCTGTCTGTAGACCGCTGAACCGGGGATGTAACACTGACTCCCGCTCTGTGATGGGAGGGTAACCTTTTACCTTGTGTTTTCTGCAAAGGCCACTCAGTCTCTAAAGCAACTCGCAAACCAGCATTTCTTATCCTCTGTGTATGTGCATGTGTGTATTCATTTATGCATGTAGCTCTGCCAGTGTGTCTCTAAGTTCAGGCAAGGCTGTTGGCTGTTTATATGAAGCAGAAGAGTGTATCCATGCTGAAATGACTAATTGGGAAATATAGTGTACAACCTCATTTGATGCACCAAGCAACTTATTCCCTTTGCATGAATAGCTGCAGGTTTATGCCCTAAATACCTTACTGATGTGCAGCTTCTTACGCCGCTGTAGCCAGTGTATGGCTCATTTTCGAGTCGGTGATTTCTACATTATGCATTATGCTTCTTTTTTTGTTTTTGCGTTCTTGTGTGCCTCATGTTAGGGACCCCCCTCCTCCTGCACCTCTGCACCGGCTACTGCCGAAAGGCTCGACATCAAAGGGCCGTTCTTCTAAATGAACTTGACAGCAAGCCAACTTGCAGTGATATGGGTGGACATGCAAATCAATATTTCACATCATCAGCTGCTGGTTGGTGGAGCATTGGGACAGGATGGCCAGATGCGGCCAATAGCTTCCATGATTTGCATGAGAAGCCAAGGAAGTCCAGTTCAAGCTCAGTGGCCGCACCCTACATTTGCACAATGTGTGCAGTAGAGGTAGTGGGGAAAAAACAGGTGTCATCACAAAGCATTTCTGTTTCAGTGCTGAATCCGTGCGCAGTCACGTTGCTTGGCTCGGTGTTTACTGGAAGATGATTTTGAGGTTGTTGATCACACTGAAATGACATCTGTGATTTGTTTATCCGCCCAAAGATGCCACAACTGTTTGCACTCCCTTTGTAGAAAGAAAGGATCAGTGTAAGCAAAGCAGATGGAAGGCATATGGAAGGAAAGACAATTCCCTCTCTCGCTGAATTGTGCCATTTAGTGCTACAGAGCAGTTAAGCAATGTGTCACAACACTAACATTGCTGATGCAGCTTGGCAGAAGTATGAAGAGCAAACATGTCATTCAGTTGTAAATCATGTTACATGCAAGGTCACCTTGTGTTAAGGTTGAGAGGGAGGAGGAAATGGGCTGAGGGTGTAATTCATCTCTGTATGTCAGAGATATATAGCACACAGTGGAAATCGAAACACATTCAGTTGAACTCACAGATAACACAAACAGAGCACAGATGTCTATATTTATGAGGCTATTAAACCAAGACTCAATTCTATATTTGTTGTATTGCAGTAAATTAGACTTTTCACCGCAACAGTTTAACAAGTACCTAGTCTTGATTTGTTAATAAGATGGATGAATATCAACCAAAGTAAACATGACTAATTAAACAAATGTATGCAGATGCAGCGGCGTATGACATCCAGCACACGGAGCCGGGATTTCCTTAGTGGCTCCGCTAAATCTCTGTCCTTCTGTGACTTTGAACTCAACGGCGTGCTTCCTCAAGGATACATGTCTTAGCATAACACAGACAGCTTAGCAGTCATCGAGATGTGGTCCCTCTCCTCCTATAGCCAGACAGTGCCAGGCAATCAACCCCCCCGCCCCGCCAGTCCTGTTCCTCCCGCCCTCTTCATACTGTACCAGCTTGTTGCCAACACAAAGCCAACTCTGTGCTTCCCCAGCTTTGGCACCCTCCTTCACACCCCCTCAGATACAGAGGAGTCAGCGCAGCAATGGACGGATCACATCAACTCCAACCATCCTGTGTGGTAACATTACGTGTGAAGATGATAGAAAATAATGCACCCTCCCCCCTAATTAAACCACGTTTTCTATTAGCATCAAATATCACCCTTTTGCTGAGGGCTGTGCCAGAGATAGGGAGACAACACAAGGTCAAATCCATCCCCACAGTCCCCAGCTGGCACTAACCCCACTGACAAGGGTGTTTGGGAGAGTGAGACATTTTCAGGCTGGATACACAATTTGTCCGTTGTTTGTTCTCCTGTCCATTTGCATCACTGACAGTAAACCTGAGTGACATAAACGAGAACCCAACGTCACAAAATGCTCTTGTTTCCTTTTGTTTTTCTCACTAAGCTTGAAGATTCTCTCCCAACCGCCACGCTGAGTTCACGCGTGATTTCACAAGATGTATCCAGTTCCAGCATGCCAACACACACAGTGGAGTCTAATTCAATTACTGCAGCATTATGAAGATCTTTAGTGGATGACATTTATCTTAAATTTCACGATTCTCACTCCAACTTTAACCTTTTTTTTACGTGTTAAAGGAGTCGTGTGGCATGAAAGACTACTTAAGTTTAGCGCGAGCTTCAGTCTGAAGTAAAACTCTTTAGACTCTCTTTGAAGGTGAAGTTGTGCCCAGCCGCAATTGTCTTCTTTGCTTCAATGCCAAAGCTGAATTATCCTCTAACTATTGTGGTGTTAATGAGGGTTACGCTCTGGACTCTTAAGGGCAATAACTTTTTGGAGCCCAGCCAAAAAAATGCTCTGCCTCTAATGAAAAGCTTGATGTTTTTTAGAACTAGATGATGAGATAATGCCTTCTTTAGTGAGCTTTGAGGATGCTGGAAGGTGAATTTTCTCAACATTTGGACAGATCCAGGTCATTTGTTTCTCACAACCACCAGTCTTAAGATCTTTTCATCTAAGACAGGGCAAGAAAGCAAATACACTGTCTTTTTCCCCAAAATGTAAAAACAACTAACATGCTGCCGCTTTACAAGAGGATGTTGAATCTGCAGTTGTTCGACACAAACTGGGAGTTGGACGTGCAGTTGTCGATTTGCATCTTCTCACTTGCCAAAATGTTTCAACACATCACAGCATAATAACACAGTTACAGTCTTCCAACTTCCTGCTTCTCTCCATATTTTTTCGCTTCTCACAGGTGTCTTTCAAATTAATGTCAGTGAAATAAGCTGAGAATGAACACAGTCTATGTAACCCTTCTGAGCAGATTATCGAAATATAAAACTGTGAAATTAGCTCACTGAAGACGGCAGTGCTGCTTCCAGGAAAAGCCCTAATCCAGCGATGTCAATCAGTTTGTTTAGTGCTTTAAAATGTTTCAACCTTAAACACAACGCCAGCTTCTTTGGTTTCATTTTCAGGCACTTTCTGTGCGCATGGTTGCATGTCGTCTTTTAATATTCAGGCATGCTGATGGAAGTGCAGTCCAATATCATATATTACATAAGCACAACAGGGTTCCTTCAACCCTGCTAGCAAACATATATCCACACCTGATGATGAACAGGATGACCTGATTTCCTGGATCTCCAGAGAGATCTGTGCCGATGAAGGAGCGCAGTGCATCAGGCCTCCATTTCCCTTCTTCTACAACCTGTCATGGAATCAATCTTGCCTTTAGATGTGCTCCCTACAGGGAATGAATCAGACAAGGTGCAGTGGTTTAAACTTCAGTCTTTCTCTTTCTATTTCTATCTGTAAACGTTTCCATCCATCCTTACATTTTGTCATCCCTTTGCTTTTTCCTCCTTGGAGATTAGCTCTCATTCCTCCCTCTCATGCTGACTTTCTTTCTGTCTCTCTCTTGCTCCCTTTTTATCTCTCCTTGTCTTCTCCTCCCCACTCTCTCTATCTTTCTCTCTCCCTCCCTCCCCCTGTCTTGATATCGCGGCAGCTCTCTGAGCTGAGGGACTATGATTAGGACAGAAAAGAACTGGCTGTAAGACAGACACAAACTCAGAACTGGGTCATCATTGTTTCTGCGTGAGGGCCCACTCTGCAGATGAAAAGCTCTAAGACAAGAGGAGCAAACGAGGCTCAGTACAGCACCAGGAGCCTCAGACATTTCTGGGCTACAGAAATACTCATGCAAAAGAAGGAATCGGAACAGCACCACAGAATTTATGTAAGAAGAGCTGAATAAAACATGCTCCTGCCCCGCTTTTCTATAGCTGAACCCTTGAAGTTAGTAATCATCTGTTGGCGGGCTATAGCTGTGTGGCAGTGCGGCGACAGAGAAGTGCATGAAGCACAAGACAGGGATAACCTTTGCTGTTACAGGCTAATAGTGTTTTGACACTGATCATCATTTTTCTTCCGCTCTCTCATCTTGTCTTTTTCTTGTCCTTTCCACAGTCATCCCTCTCTCTGTCTTTCACCCTTTCAGCAGTCAGTCTAACAGGGTCTGTCCCACTGGTCAGCCATTCAGCACTCATCATGCGCATCATTTCCTCTCATCATTCCCCGCGGTGTGCTTCTTCCATCTCCTCTGGCCCGTTCACTCACCATCAACCACTCTCTATGAAATCTTTCTGTCTGCGAGAGTGTGTTTGTGCCTCAGTGTTGCACATAGAAATGGGAAATGTGTAATATTGCACGCCAAATGCTTCTACGTTGTGTGTCAGTGAGACAATGTCAATAAGATTATCTCACAAAATTGATTTGTCAGTATGCGCTGTGAAGGTAGAGAAGATTTGTGATATCAATTTAAAGAACAAGAGCTGAGTAATAAAATATACACGTTCATTACAAAGCAGTATATTACGGCTTGTTTTATTGTGACATGCATCATGTGTTGGAAGCAACAAGTATCTTACCATAGATTTCATTCCATGCCAACCTCACATCTGCTGCAACTCCCTGTGGCTAATTTAAGTGCTGCTCAATATGTTCTCCATAAAAGGGACAAACACCACATACTGTACTTTTTCCCATTTCATTGGCTGGAAGTGTCTGTAGAATACATTAGTTGAGCAAGAGGATGAAGAGCCTTCATACTGAAAGTGACATTAATTCTATCTTCTTCCCTGCAAACATGGCATCTGAGGGAATATCCCGATTTCACATGCTGTCGTTTTATGGATGGCTTGAATGCAAAACATAATATTGGACGCAGCACCAAGTCATCTGCCTGAATGTTCTCTGAAACACATGAATAAATGAATGAAAAGCAGATAGTAAGCGATACAAAGGTGCTGCTTCAGAGGGGTGCAGAGAGAGAAAGAAAGGTGATGAACAGAAGACCTGGTTATATTGGTTCAGCTCAGGTGCTTGTCAATCAGTTGATCCGGCTGCTGCAAGAAATTGAGAACACCAAAACAAAACAGACTGTTAACGTTTGTGTTTCTCCATGATGGGATACATCTCACGTCTGTCGCTTGTGTCAAACCCGGATTGCACATCAGATTCAGCGGCGCCTTGGCCTACTTTCCAAACCGTCGAGGAGCAAATGATCAGCCCGAGCTGAGGATTTGCCTGGCAGTCTCTCAAACGTGGATCTTTGCAAAACTGTCTTTCTTACAAGTGCAGGGTTTCACTGAGAGACTTTGGAGAGTGTCTAATGTGGCTGACATGGAGAGTACTGAGACTTGTACTGCCCTCTAGAGTCAAATCACAGGTGGTTCATGGGAGATTTCTAATAGTGTTCATCGCACAAAATGGTTGGCATGTAACACATCAAATGACATGGCTCAGCAATGTATATACACATGGCTGGTCACAACCATGACGTATTGTCTCTCCACAGGCTTACTTATTAATGTGGAACACACACCAAAATCTGTTTTGTCTTCTGTGGACTTTTTGCTGTTCTTTTGCTTCTCCGCCTCCTTCCTGGCTGAATCTACTCCACACAGACACAGAGTTAACGTCAGAGTAGTTCCTGCTGCCAGACCAGTAGTTTATAAATGAACGACTTGTTCTCAGAGTGTGGGAAAATTTTTCTCCTCTTCTTTTTTTTATTTTTTTTTTGTACAAGTAAATAATAATACAAAAAAATAATAACATCCATTAAGATACAGAAACAGCCGTAGATCATCAGAGAGCTTAAAACCATTTTAATGTATTATCCTCTTCATTTTTCCGTCAGATTCCTTCCTTTTCTTATACATTTTTCTAGATTTGTACTCTGCTCCATGTTTCTACCACAGAGTTCAAAATACCCTAGACACTATTTGCAGATTGTGTTCCACAGTGATTCTTCTAATCACCATTTTCATCTTGCTTTAATTAAACCCTTTATTGGACAGAGACATGGGCCATTATGCGGTCTATATTTCTGAGAGAATGGATTGTAAAATGACTAATACCTTATGCTGACCTTTCTGAATCGCTGCCTTCTGGCAAGGCTGTGCAGAGCAATTTTAACCAACATATTTATCTCATCCAAAGCACACCTTAGACTTAATCCTAACAGCCTTTTCATTCGCTTTTTAATTGAGCGGCATAGAGAGATGCCTCTGAGCAGCTTTTGAAAAGTAGCCCAGTGTCAGATCCAGCCTATGCACATTCATTTGGGGTAGTTAAATCCACGTTAAGGTCTGAGTGTGGTCATCAATCGCTTGCTCTCCCATTTTATTCTTATTCTCACAGTGCAAAATAGTAAATAATCTGCTAGAAAAAGAAATAGAAAAAGGATCTGGCTAACCATTTACATATCATCCATTTATGTGTTATATGGTTTTGGGAAGAATTTCTATAACGATATTAACTACAGGATATTAAATATCCCATTATAAAAGGCCAGCTGTCATTCAGTACAACTACTGTAAAACACACTGCATCCAATAAACCAGCTGAGTGCTTGTTTGAATATCTGGTAGACTGTTGGCTTTTTCAGATTTATTGCCATGCTATAATTATGACATTGCACTAACAAAAAAAGCGTAATCAGATAAATCTTGTTCCAAAGAAAATAAAATGATCCTGTCCTATAATAAAAGAGGACACGACATTAAAATTAAAGTGACACTTTTTGCGACTCAGCAACTCGATGAATTAAGATGTGTGTGTTTTGTAGATTGATCAAATAAATCTACCTCAGGATGTGACTGAGAGATCGCATCATGTTGTTTTTTTCCCAATCTTGTCAGCAGTCATCCAGACATGGAAGATAATTGCTGAAGATCAGTTACTCTGAATGAATCAGGATCTAATCAGCTTCACATCATAATCAACTGACAGACGTTCTCATGTGCGTGTCGGTGTGAAGTTTGGGAGGCATCCAGTAGATGGCAGTGCTACCTCAGCTTCCCTGAGCCGGTGGGGAGGCGATCCCAGTGACAAAGGTCACACAACACTGCAGTGTTGACCAGGAGAGGGTCAACACATAAATATCTCTGTGGACTTTCTCAAGTGCATAGTGCTGCTGCTTAGTGTGAGATTTACCAGAGTAAAAGGCAGAAGTCCCATTTTCACCTCAGAAAAATGAACTTAGAAGCCACAGGGATTTGACTCTGACCTTCCTTTTCCCACTGCTGCTGAGTGATTACTGAAAATGTAAGAAGCTGGAGGATGTGGGGCTGTATTAACTACACAATGCTTACCAGCACAAAGCATGAAAATACATCAATAACTATTATGTTCTAATTAAAATCGTACTATCTACATCATTAACTCTCATGGAACAGACAGCCGCCAATGCACAAAGGGATTATTGTAGCAGGGAAGTACAATAATTCTGCATCCACACCGTACAGTGTAATATCGAGCTAAATGACATTGTTGTTTGTTTAATGTTTAGTGGACAGGAATTCCTTTGGTTCGCTTCAGACCTGCATGCCTTTTTATTGGCTTGTGTGGGATTTGGGCAGGAAACCAGAGCTAATGCCCCCTCTCCCACTTCAAACGGATGCCAGGCACCCTTAAATGTCATGGGGTGGTTAGAGAGTCGAAGGAGGTGGGAGGGATGAGGGGAGGGGGGGTTTGAGGAGGGAAAAGCTGGGGCTCACCGGGCAAAAAGAGAGAAATCCAGCCGGAGAGCTTATCAGTGTGTGCTGGATGTAGCTTTACAGAGGCTGCTAAGGCAAACCAGATGGAGCGTAGCTCGCTCGGTGCCACTATGTGTCAGGTACCGCTCAGGTCAACCTGAGGCGCCTTGGAAGTCCAGGAAGAGGCCACTGTGAAGTTCAGACTCACTGCAGATGTTCCTCACTACCATACAGTAGAGTGTTGGATGATGTGGTTAATCTCTTGATTTGACGGCATATTTGAAAAGTTTTGACGCTTTCATGGCGTCACGTCAATTACTCACCCTGATGGATTTCTTCTGCTTCTTAGATTGACAGCTTGCAGTGGTTTATAGTTGAAGAATCAAAGCCTGCTGGTGTGTGTTCTGGGTTGTGTTCGTCACTGGGAATCCCATGGTGTCTTTCTAGTCTTGCCAGCGGCAGTGTTTATAGGATTTTGTCTCATTTTCTCCAGTGTTAATTTATTTCCATAAAGGCAGCCATGACACATTCTCTCCTCTGCCTTCTGTCTCTGTGTGGCTTGACTTTGCTGAGCTATGAATTTCTCCCCCCGTCTCTCAGCTCTGAATGGAAGAATAGACTGGATTGACCTCAGTCCCTGTTGCAGGGTTATTTTGACATGATCGTGATTGTAAATTTTTCTTTGTCTCTTCCTCTCCCTGTCTGTTCTCTCCATTTCTCTCTCTGAAGTGTATACTCTACCATTGCAGTGTTTTTGCGGTTTTGGATAACTTTTCACTATATAGTTACACTCCCTGAGGTATGCCATTATGGTTCATCTGTGTCAGTGAGTAAATGAATATGTTGTGGCATGGTTGACTTCAATTTCCCATGTCTGCGACTAAGCCTCTCAAATCTCCGGTTTGCCAGCATCGTACTCCTCCCTCCCTCTGGGTCTATTTGGCAATACCATCTCTCTCATCTCATCTGGATTACATAGAGCTCATTTGCCTTTGATTTCAAAACCATTAATTCACAAATGTATTGGTGTTTGACCTGAGACCTTTCTCATTAAAGTCAAAGTCAAATCGGTCTCATCACTTCTCCTCTCAGGCTCTTTGGACCTCAGAGGTCTGGGTCAGGCTTTGGTAGAGCTTGTGCTGTTTTTTCTGTCAGACTTACATGATCCACTGCCACTTAACGAGGGAGAACGAGGCTGAGAAATGAGGCATTTCCGGGCCCAAGGGTTTATTCCTACAGCACAGTGGATTACATTACAACGTACAAAAGGGACATGTTATTCTTTTTCTGAAGAAGTTCTCTTCCCTGAACACTGATCCGGGCCATCTCAGTGTCTAATCTGCACACAGTAAACGTGCCAATGTGCCTTTTATTCTACGTCACATAGTTTCTGACTCTATCCAGTTCTGTCTGAGCCTAAAAAAAGGTGAACTGTGCAGAGTCCTCATCAGGCTCACATTGTTTCTGAATGCTTAAAAAGAAATGCTTATCACATATCCGGTGGAGCAAAGCCTCTATCTGTTGAAGTGTTTCTTCTTTTTCATTTTCCCTCATGCCAAAAACATGATGTAAAACAGGGAGATATCCAAGTAGAGAGAAAAAAGAAATGAATGTAGCCTTTGTTTGTGTTCTTAGCTTTGTTTTCCCATAACATTTTGCTCCTTGAACAATGCCTACATTGAAACAGTATGGATTACACATTTTTACTATCTGCTGAGAACAAAGCGATATCCATATGGTGCAGCTTTATAAGTAAAAACAGTCATATGGCTATTTGAAATTCCAAACTAAGAGCCATGTGCCAACAATGTATGCAGAACTTTTGCCAAAATATGTGCCAAAAACATGTTCACATATGGAGGTATGAAATGAAATAAGAAAAGTCTCCGTCAGTCTCCAGTGGTTGTTTCTCCGAGTCATATCGTCAGATGGCCATCACTCTCCGTTGTGGAGGGGTTTCCATGGTGACTACATCCCTATCTGGGCAGATTGTTTGCATGGGATCAGGGTTGACCATGTGCTGCAGGAGCGGAGGGTCCTGCTGGGAGGCGAGTGTAGGCGGGGGCTGGCGAAGAACAACAATTTGAGCGCTGGGTCCCTGTAGCAGGAGGTTATTCAGCTCTTCCTGTGTAGAGTTGACCACGAGTACGCCATTCACCTCCACCAGTCTACAAGGTCAATCACACCCACACCCACATTCACATATCAGACCGTAGAAGCAGAAATCCAGCATCGTCTCATTCGGTTTTCTAAACTAAAAATATATTCATGACTTTTGCTTTGATAAAAGAAAGAGCGTATTGTGCTTGTAGCTGACGGGGAAATTTATCTCAGATCCTTTAAAGTATCTAATGTTTATATGCCAGCACTCCTACTGCAGGTAAAGTCGGGATCTCTGTAATGCTTATTTAACAAGCGCCAAACAATATCAAAGAATTCACAAATCGCAGGGCATGAAATATTAAAGCCATCAACTTTAGGCAATGCTCATTAAAAAATTCCCATCATTAGTTTTTATTTATAGCCACCCAGATTAACCCGACAGGGAAACAACAAACCTTTTATATTTTTTTTGGTAGCTACGTAAAGAGCATTGGCACAGGTGCAATATGTGAACGCAGACTGAGGCTTGAAGTTTTAACTATATTCGTGGGCTCTGATAACCAGGTGCCTGTCGTTGTTGTGGGGACCCAATAACTTGAGATGGTTGTCAGAAGGTTAAGACTCGGTTTTGGGGTTAGAGGTTAGGCATTCAGTCATGAGTGTTAAGGTTAGCAAGATTAGAGTTAGAAGCAAAGGAATGCATTCTGGTAATGGTGGGTCCCCACAGACATGGTAAGTAGAGTGAGTGTGTGTGTGTGTGTGTGTCAGCGTTGGGTATCTAAGTATGTATTTGTAGAAATGTTGTAACTGCTTAATTATATGAGACTCTTTTATCTGCTCAATTTCACTCTATTCTGCATCCAAGTATTACATTACAGTGCTTGCTTGTTTTGGGGCTGATATCTGACGGGTCTCCATGGCGACCAAACAATGAAAAATAGTGATGAAAAAAATGGGTGTAATGAGTGACACACTGAGTGTTGCTCTCATTAAGTGGCCTCTGTGCAAACAAACAAAGCTTTTTTTGAAGTGAAGCATTTTTGAAATCGTCTTTTAAAATGGTTTTCGTGCGTTACCTGTCATCCACACAGAGGGGAGTGTTGTCCACCTCCACCACCACCAGTCCACTGCCCTCTGTGTAGCGGCACGCAAAGCCATAGTAGCCGCCGGGTCCGTGGTTCACCTGAACAATAAGCAGCATGGCGGGACACTGCGGTGACACCAGCTGGCTCAGGCTACCGATGGCCAGACTCTTCTGCGCTTTCTCCTGAATTCAGAAACAGATTCACTAATGCAAAGCGTGCAGACTGCTTAACTGCAAAAACTTCAGCTCATCACACTTTAATATCCACCTTATGTCAAAATGTCAGTTAACCAATTAAAACTTACATACATACGTACGCTAGATCTCTTTATCTGTCACCTAACTTTTGGAAAGAAGAAAAATAAGTGTATTTTTCACTATTAAAAACAATTCTTTCAGAAATGTTGCCTTGAAAGTAAAGTACCTCATGTTGTTGTTAGATAAATCAAAACAGTGTTGAGATTCAGAGGATCTTTGAAATGTTCAAAGTTGTGTTACACTAACTTAGTTATCGTATATCTCGGACTGAGGCCACAAAGATGACAGATGCCACTAGTCCGCAGGAGATAAGACCGAGGCAGCGTCAAAGCCAAGAGACCACCAAGATGTAATGATTAGCTGGAAGAGATCACACCAGAAGTAGCTCGCAGGGATCAGATCTAACTTGTGAGTCTGACCACTGAATTCCAATGGTCCCTTATCCAGCCTCTTGGCATAAGACCCCCCCCAAAGACACGCACACACACTCTAGCCCCACACCCCACCACCCCTCCCTCCCCCCTCTGAATGGCGTGTGAATGCCTTGCAGCAATAGATGCCGCCCTGCAGGGGTCAGGGGTCAGAGCGAAGGCTGCTTTCTGCTCAGACAAGTGGGCCAGACAGGATATATCTACGGAAACGGGTCTGAAGACCCTTGAGACTTCTCACTATAATACTCATCGTTTTCCATTTTAAGTTTGCCTTAAAATTTTGGACACACGCCAAGAGGCAAGAGGAATTTTCTCTTCATATTCTCCTTGTTTATCCGCAGGATCCGACCAAAGCCGAACCTACCTGGGCCAGACAAAGGGCACGGATCCTTGTGGACTGATTGCAGGCGGTTAAAACCACCACCACTGCTGGACATCACAAAGGTGAGATGGGAAGCGTCCTCACCCAGGAGGGTTAATGTGAATGTGAAGTTGACTAAAGAGTTTGTGCCCCCCCCCCCTTCCCCCAGCTACGACGTGCTCTGTAAAAGGACTGTGTGAGAAAAGATTCTGTGACAGCGCAGCCATAAATGCTAAGTGGATGGGATTGTGTTTCATTTACATTGATGGGTATTAGTTGCTCTGAAGTCAGTGCTGTCACTCTGAATGTGGACGTCTTGGCTGCCCTAACAGCAGAACTCTCTAACATAATCAACTTCGGGCTAGAAAATGGTGGACAGAGTAATGGGAGTCAATTTTAACCACACAGATCAACTGCAACTTGTATCAGGGCTCTTTCCATATAGAAACTGGAGACTCTCTATGCTTTTCTTAAACTCTGGGGCATGTTGTGGCAAAGAGGTGGCAGATTTTTCTCAGACCTCAATCCGTCCTTAAAGACCCTATGAGACTAAGGAGTGGGTGAAAAAATAATTCTCCCAATTTCCCCTCTTTAATAGTCTTTCTGAAGTTTTCAGTTGTCCAAGTTTAACCGCTTATTTAAAATCATTTCCGTTATTTGTTGTCCTTCCCCTCCCCCCCTCCACTCTCTGCCTCTGTTTCTCTTTGTCCTTCTCTCTCAGCTCCTTTATTGATGCTATCCAGTTGCAATAGATCCTAGAGATTAGACTGCCGATGATGAAATATTTCCTTATTGTCTGTAATGCGGGGCAGCCTACAAGACCAAACACAGGGCGGTCTGCTCCTTATTAGAGCAACAGCTCCATCAGTTCCCAGACTGCTCCTCAGTTCTGACCTGTGTGTTAACTCTGATTAGGTCATATGATAAACATTAGCGCTGCTGCTTTTCCCACAAACTCAGCACCTAAAAAAGTGTGGCCCCGGGGCGGCAATGTGACACGGGGCACCTTTCAAAGCTGGAGCCGCGTGTGTCCTTTCATGGCAACTCGTTAGGGCTTCTCCAACAGGATAAAAGAGCCACATTAAAAAAGAAGTGGGCTCCTCCGGGGATAGATGCAGATAGTCTTACACATGCTGGCCCATTTCTCCATTGCACTCTCCCAGTGGCTTTTGTCACACACATTCCATTGTCGGTATGGTCACAGGCTCTCGGATGTCAGAGCTAAACATCATTTTCTCAGGAAAAGTGCGTGTTCATCCAAAGGACTTCACTCAGCCCTGTGTGCCCATTCTCACAACGGCACCAACTGCACAGCTTAACGAAACAGACGGCACTGAAAGGAGCATTGTGTTGTCAGTCAGACGAACAGTAAAGAGAAGATCAAAGGTGATTGACACAATGCTGTTGAATAATGGCCGACCACATCAGGAAGCTGTTTTCATCTTCCTTAAGTGGGTGTTAACGCCACTGTCGAACAATTAAAAGATCAAATATGAACTTCCCATTTTCCATCCGGTGCTCTGGTTGGTACAGTATTTACTTGCTGAGGAAGAATCTAGTCAAATTTCAGCCTCAGTTTAGTTGTTCTGATGTTCTGATTGTTAGAGACAGAGACAGGACGGCCGGCAGAACACCAAATTTGACCGTTCCTTTTTCAGAAGTACTAACTAATTTTAGTGGCCCATACTGTACATACTTCTCTCAGTAACCAGCGTTGTTTTGGTGCAAGTCTTAGTTTCTCATTGTATATTTTTAGCAGTCAAAACATTCCCTGACTCAGACCAGGAAGCTTTCCCACATTTTGGTATAACTGCTGTTTTTAAATGAAATCCAGAATGAATGAGTTTAATCCTGCGTTGGTGCAAAGAGTCCATGGAAGATGTTGGCTACTTTAAAAGGTGCGATGTCCAAAATCAAATCAGAAATTCAATTTTGAATGTTAAAAAATGAACAAACACGATCAACAGCGGGTGAAGGAGCCGCAGGGATCATGTCATGACCAAGAGCTGCCTCCACTGTATCTCTGAGACATCTGCTGAATTTTACCACGCTAACCAGCCAGCTCTGTCCCACCCCGTCTTGTTATTACACTTAATAACACCAGATGCTGTGTGAGTCAGTGTGTATGTCCAATCTAAAAGGATGGGGGGAGCAGACGCTTGAAGTCAAGCGACAGTTTGTAACTGTCCACTGAGAGCTCTTGGCAAGTAAAGGGATTTGATTTGATGCCATGCTCACAACCAGAATTTTCAGGTAAACACAGGTTGTTTGATGGTACCTTGTTTTCCTGCAGAGCATTTTGTAGGTGCGCCAGCTGTCGGTTTAGATGTACCATGGAAATTTCCTCCTTGAACACTTGGCAGTTCAGCTTCATCTTTTCCAAGAGGCGAACTTCCAACTGCCTGAGTGGCAGGAGGCCCCCGTTTAGAAAAGGTCAAAGACACGCAATGTGGTTTACATCGTTTGAAGTTACATGTGCAAGTTCAACTTTAGTTTACATACATTTACGTTTGCAGCACCTTCATATACGACACCTAACCACATTTACATTCAGAATTTTATGTATTGTTGAATAAACTGCTCATTAACAGTCCACCTACCTCTTCTTGAGAGTGGCTGAGTTGTTAATGCTGCCTCTGAGGGTCTGCAGGCTCTGCCTCTTGTCGTTCAGTTGGCTTTTGACCAGCTCCAGTCTCTGCTTCAGCTCAGCAGAGCCAAGCTTGTTTACGTTCACATCTACATCCATGCTCTTTAACTCTGAACAAAACGCTACCAGGCCGTGGTGGATCTCCTGGACCTTTGGGGTTGAAGGGGATATCATTATACATAACAAAAAATGAATTAGAAATGTCACTGTCAATCATGCATGTAGCTGTAGGTGCAGTCTAACAGGGATAGCAACCTGCAAGATGACATTCTGCAGTGAGTCCACCTGTTGGTTCAGCTCCCGGATCCTCTCTTCCTTTGCTGGCTTGTTCCCCTGGACGTTTTTGTTGATATTACCATTTTCACTGGAGCTGCTGACATCTGGACTATTTTGGGAGGCAGCGGCTGTTGATTTTGCCTATTATGCACAAGTACAGTGGAAATATTATGTGGCTTTTTCTGTAGCATGCAGCCCGATTGTGGATAATTTCTATGTTTAAATAAGCTACCATTTTACACATATACAGCTCCAACTGTCTGTTCTCTGATGGTGATGACAGCAGGCTGCCAATCTGCTGATCGAGTGGGAGCTCGTCTGAACAACCTTGAAATGAAAGGATAAATTATTCACTGCGTGTAATTAGGAGTACTTTGTGTGGTTGAAATCATGAATTACACGCCTTGCTTTTCTGTCAGTCTGAACAGACTCTTGTCTTCTGTCACTCCCAGCATTTTAATACACGAATCCATGATTTTTCCCACCGTTGTTTCCTTTGGGGTTCTGAGATGAACGATCCGCTCTGATGCTGGAAACACCAGGATGATAATTAGAGGAAATGCAGCGTTATTTTGTGAAAGTTGTCGTTGAATAAGTGCCCATTGTGATAGTAAAAGCTATACCGCTCCCACGGGCTTAGTGATGCATGGTGTAACCGTATATATAGAGGGAATGTTTGTGGAATTTCCTCTATTTTCTCAATTCATAAACTTTCACTCCATCTTCACTCACCATTAATTGTGATCTCTATCAACCGAGGGCTCTTTAGTGCCATGTTGTCGCTGTTGTTTCTATAATGGAAAAAGTCAAGTGATTAAAAAATGTTGCAGATTTTTGGTAGGTTTTGGAGATATTGAGTGCAAGTGGAGGCCTTACTTGAGTTTGAGGGAGCGCCGGCTCATTCTCAGGCAGCTCACATGAGGAGAGGACTCGGATTTGCTCATAGACACCGATGTTGCAGTGAATGATTCAACATTATTGGGCCGCAAGGATTCTATTACAGAAGAAGTGGCAGTAAATGTCTTCATTTGCACAATATTAGGCGAGTTGTGAAAATGAAAATGTACCAAGCAGAGAGTCCAGTCTCTGGGTGATGGTGCTGGGGGGGTGCAGCTCGTTGTAAATGGCTGACAGCAGCTGCTCTCTGTCTTCCATTGTGGTGATATGAAGGACCTCCAAAGTGTTCACATCTACTGAGACCATGTCTGCACCACACAGTTTAGCTTCTGAAAGGGAAACATTGAGTCACACACCTACAGTGCATGTTTTGGGGAAAAAAAAAAAAAAAAAACAATCCGTAAACTGTAATCCCTAAGAAACAGGAACAGACAAACATAAAATCAAGCCTGTTTTTGCAACTGTCTGCATAATTGAATGCAGTTTTATATTTCAACTGGACATGTTTAAGTGACATTTATGTCACTGATCTAAACATTCAAGTGTTGCCGTTGCTTTACAGCATTATATTAGCTTTAAGCAACTTCACAAAATGGTCTCATTTAAATTGCTCATTGAAATCACCAATTTATTTCCATTGTAGAAGTGAATGCGTTTCAGGAAAGTAATTTAATCAAGTTCAAAGGCTAAACAATTTGTTAATGAAAGGATACTGGAAAACTGCTTTCAGTGATATTAATGATAGTAAGTGATTTATACTTATTAGGTGACAGGTTTATTTTAACATCATCATCATCTCCTCATTATGACGTCAACTTTGTGTTGTTAATAAAAAAGAAAGTAATAAGTCATTTGATGTGCGCTACAGATAAACAGTATTGGCAATTTCTTCCTCTCCCTAGCGCCACAAGGCAGGGAGAGGAGACAGAAGAGTGTGTTTTACCTCTGATGAAAGGGAGGCATTTCTTCAGTCCAATATTGGTAAACCACTGGCAAACTTCATCTGTGTTCAGCTGCCCGAGGGGTTTGGCTACTTGCCTGTCCACCACCTGGAGAGAAGGTGCGGTTACATATCTGCTGCTTATACCAGACTTTGCATGGGCACGAAGCAAGTGTGCTCTGGTTTTGAGATGTGGAACAGTTATATGCAGTTTATATATTTATTTAGTTTGTTTTCTGGTAATTGCCAGCATAGTGAGACATAGTGCTCAAAGATGATTCAAATTGCTGCATGCAAAAACCTCAGTGGGCGGCGAGGGATCAAGACAAAACACCATTAAGCTCTGAGGCAGCTTCTTCATTGTCTCTGCTGCTGATTCAGTGAAAGAAAGTCTGACTGCGTTGGATATCCGTGCTTCGACATATTTGAGCAAATAAATGCATTTGTGTGCTTAACTGTAAACAAATTTTTGAAAAAGACAAAGAAATGTTTACTTAAGCAGGAAGCCTAAACACAGGTTTCTGTGTAATTGTTGCCTGAGTCACAGAATGTCTGTTTATGGTGTTCCTGGGAAGAAAACTAGAGTTCCCTGCTGCCAGTGGAGGCTTTATAAGGTGACTGTGGAGTGATTAGATAAATTGGAGTGTGAGGTTTTCCTTGTCTTAGAGGTTTTGCTATTACGTTAAAACACAGAAAGACACAGAGACTCTTGGGAGGGGGGGGCCCTATTAGATCATAATTCACCACAGTCACCACATAAATAATCCATAGTTTATGTCATTTGGTCCAATTTGGGGTACCAGTGTATAGCTTTAGACTGAGGGGTGGCTGCTTCAGAGAAATAACTCAGGAGTACCAGATTTAAATTAGACTGCTGATAATGTGTGGAGATGATAAGTACAAGACTTGAGGAAAAAAGTTTTCTTTTTCTTTCCGTTTTGTGTTTCGGCTAACAGACAGATCGCTAAGGATACGAGCAATCTTGCTTAGCAAATCCTGGACACAAAGACAAAAATCCAGAGACTATTTGCAGAGTCATTGCTTTGACAGATCAAGGGAGCTGGGAAATATAAACAGAGCATATTCTGTAATTGCAGCAGCGCTGGGCTGTGTGCTGATGCCACCCTGAAGGCCCCGCTTTGATGGTTTATAGTACCTTCTCTGGGAAGTTTCCATTCTGATCCGTAGACTGAGGCATATATGATGCTGCACGAAAGGGGCACAAGGAAAACAGACAGAAAAATATCAAATATAGCAGCTATTTATTATTAGAACCATCTTGTTTCTCCATAAGCTACGATGCGACCGGACTCACCGACGGTTATGCGTCGTTGCAGTGCTGACCCTTTCTCTTCCTGGTGTCGGTCTGTGCTGTGGGTGAAAGCATGGAATGTGGCGCTCCTGGTCAGCGTGTCCCCAGGACTGCAGGAGCGAGTTATCAGCTTCTGTCACGTAAAACGTGTCTCAGTTAACATTAGGCTAAAGTCTAATCTAATCGATTTATAGGCTGCCAGTATTTTTACGTCATGAGTCGTAATACTGTCAGTCTAAATCAGATAAAGTACATACATTCCAGGAATGTGTAGTGTCTCTGTGTAGATAACTTTAAATACATTAAAGGTGCCTCTGTGGGCCTTGTTGGACATTGATGGAACATGTGATGGACAGTATAAAGATATCATGCGAAAACCTTTTGGGCAAAGAGGTTGAATAGCATGGCCTTTGTACCTGTTGATGAGTGAATGTGTCCATGTTGGCGTCGTGAGGAAGCACGTCGGAGCAGCTCGCATCTCTGTTGCTCAGATCATCTGCGTGTGAAACAGAGAAAATAACTCAAGTGCATAAGAATGCATCTCATATAGACATATTTAGTGAGTATGCTAAAACAAACAGCTCAATAAAGTCCAATAAAATAGTTTTCATACTTCTAAGTCACTTTGCCCTAATGGCTCAAGGCCTCTTACTTTTTCTGGCACTCAGGTCACCATGCCTATTTGCAGCACATTAGACGGTGCTGATACTGGACACAGCTAGATGGAGTTGCTTGGCAACCTGTCAGACAGACTAACGTTTGTCTGGTTGATGACATACTTCTCTGACAATCTGAGTTCTTTCCCACAGAAAGCACATATTCTTACATTTTCCAAATGTCACTTGGTCAGCAAGCAGATCTAGCTTTTTTTTTTTTTTTTCCGCTATCATAACAAGCAAGACGAATGGGGCTGAGA
The DNA here is from genome assembly GCF_900963305.1 of Echeneis naucrates. Lineage (NCBI taxonomy): Eukaryota > Metazoa > Chordata > Actinopteri > Carangiformes > Echeneidae > Echeneis > Echeneis naucrates. The sequence goes on from NC_042525.1 coordinate 3,935,288, forward strand.
ATATGGCACCGGAGCTTGGCCCCATTTTTTTTTTCTCAGGCCGTTATGTGATCGAGATGCAATTGGAATGTTTGCATTTCACTACGACATCGGTGTCACTGAGCAATGTCTCAGTTCTAACTACTTTAACTTCTATACTGTCACAAATTGAAGTATCAGGACCCCCCCAACACACCCCTTTACCCTTCAGAACAAACAGTAGTCTTTTCAAATAGTTTACAAGCAAAAGAAAAAAAATCTGCCTAATTTCTTAAACACATGTTTTTCATTTCAGGGGCCTGCTTCTGAAAGGCTGGTTTGACATGGATGGGAGTTCAGATGGAGTCAGAATCAGATAAGACAGTGTAATTGGTTTATGTGTGTCAGCAGTGGAATCTTGTCTGGGTCCTGGAGAGACAGTGGAGTACAAGGAGGGGGGGGGGGCAACGAGCTGGCACTCTCTTCATCACCTCTTTGAAACTCTGAGAAAATAACTTCCAGTCAGTCCGTAACTTTTTCACTGTGCCTGGGAGAAGGTACGCAAGACGGAGAGATGTCTGAGAACGGTAATGGAGGGCAGCAGTGCAGCCTCGTCCAGGAAAAGCCCAATCAAAACATATGAGGACAGGAAATTTAGGGCAGGCTTTTGGATACAAGCTGATGTTGCCTTAAAGGGTGAAATCAGCAGTAATGGAGAGATGGACATTGTTCCCAGTCTGACGTGGCTCAGCATGAGTGAGCTCTCTCACCCTCGACTGGTCAGCACATTCACATTGTATCCCCACGCACACACACACACATACAGACTGAGCACTCCTGGTTTGGTAGGTGACAAACATGGACACCTATACACACGGACAAAGCCGAGCTTTCGAGTCCGAACTTTTCAGCACATTTATGTAACGGATAGGCAAATGTGATGCTTATCGTATCCAGTGTTATTGTCCTTCGCTGGTTTGAAAAGAAAGTAAGCTCTTTGAAAGACGACTGAGGGAGGAGAGCATGCTGAGTCACAGGAACCCAAAACCTGGGAACCGCCTGCCCAGCCATGCACTGGGAATACACACAATGGCTGAAAAGGGATTCCAACAAAGGGGAACTTCTGCAGCTCCCAAAGGAGACGTTCGAGGTACTGTAGCCATGTCACATAATGACTGCAATTTCATCTGAAAGGGGACTGAGATCAAAACGAAGAGGCAACACATGAGCTCAACAGCTGGACCAAGTAAACCATCATCTGGTGCCATTTACCTCTCACCTAGAGTTTCCCTAAATGGAAACAGAGAGGTTTACGATTCAAACACCTTGCTAATTTACCTCAGGAAACTCACCCAAGTCGTGCTCAGTAAACGGCAAAAGATTTATTCCTGTGTTGAAGCTCCCTGTGAGAGAAAGAAACCAAGATAGCCATTGTTTTTGTCACTTAGTGTGTTGTTAATAACAGTGATGGCGCTGTCATGTGTTAGTGTCATTCTTATGTGGCAGTCAAAGCTTCATAACTGGGCTAAACATTGTCGCACTACCGCAGATGTTAATCTTCTTGGAGGGAAACAGATGGTTGCATTTCCTACAATACGTTCAGAGAAATGGCTCTGAGGATGTTATCACTCACTTGTCCGAGGATACTCAGTGAGAGGCGCCACCTGGAAGATGCTTGGTAAGAACACAGGCACTGCTTTCTGTTTATGTCGCTCTTTTCTCGGCACAGCCTCGCTCAGGCCTTCTTCAGGCTCAGCTGCACCATCACTGTCGAGCCTTTTCTCAGCTGGTGTGAATCCCTCCTTCAGCTCCTCTGCCTCCACATTTTCTGTCTTTTCTTCATAACTGTCCTGGTCACTAGCAGCAGAGCTTCCATCACTGCCAGACGTGTGCGTCACACTTTCCTCTGAATTAATGTCAAAGAACTGATCGTTGTCTGCGACGTCAGAGGGGGTGGGTGGGATCAGATTAATGACGGGTGTTGTCAAGAAAACCGGTGTGCTGTGAGTGTCACTTTCACACAGCAGTAGGTCTTCCTCATCTTGGTCATCCTCCTCCCTGCTGGAAAGAATGATGTCTGCTTTGGCCTGAGTCTGTATAGGGAGTGAAGACAGAGGCCTCAGTCGCGTCTGGGCCCTTGGGCAGGCAGACACAGAGCTGACTGAGCGGGCCGAGCTGGTCCTCTGGGTCTGGGGGCCCTCGTCAAGCAGGCTGAAGTTGGCGTTAACTATTCCCAGATCCTCTTCTGTAATCTGGATAGCCTCCCTCTTACCTGATCCCCGTTGATCCGAGTGTAGATGTTGAGGGCCCCCATTAATCTTCATTTCCTGCTCCTGCAGAGGAGGATCCTCCTCCACAGCTTGCACACACCAGCAGCAGAGCAGCCTGCATGAAAGGCGCAGAGATGTCTTTTTCCACGGGCGACTTCGAGGCCTCCGCTTCTCTGCATTATCACTTTCCATAGTGGCGGCTGCAGTGGTGACCACAAACAGCCTACACTGTTCAATGCACCATTCTTCAGCTCGATCAGATAAATCTCGAGGACGTAAACAAGCATCCCCTCCTCTGGGACATAAATAACTGCAACTGGAAGCCACAGCTACTGCACACGATGCAAACAGCCATCTGCTGTAGGTGTTGCTTTGGAGAGCGGTGGAAAGAATGGACCGATTCGTGTTTGCAGGGTCAGGTGAGCACTTGAAATGAATGCTGTATTTAATCAGCATGCTTTGATATGTTAAGCAGCATCAGTAAAGATCCATCTTTGGTTTCAAAGGTGCTGTTATAAAACAGCAAAACCCTGCCAGAATTAAATCTTTGCACAAACAATATGTGATCTAGATAATAGGAAGATAATTAAATTACCAGGAATAAAATCTTTCATGCATTAGTATGGCTAAACATGCGTGTACATGGGTGCATGTGTCCAGGCACGTGATTATACTATTAGTCATGCTCGATCCCTTTCCGGTTCATCTGTGAGGACTCGCAGCATGTTTGGAAACAGGTGAGAATATGGGCAGGCGGATGTTTGATTCATACAACCCACATAAGAATCAGATGACATTGCCTTCGTTCTACAGGCCCCATCCTGTTCTCTGCCGCACGATAAGTCATCCAGCATCAGCTTAAAACCCTTTGGCCACACCACCCACATCGACGGCTTGTATGAAAAGATGATATCCATGTTTTTTTTCTCACGCCCAAATGTGACAGTAGGCTGGGGTACATAATTGCCCCTCCAGCAGTATCATTGTCTTGTCAGGCGTTCTCTCTTTGGAGTGAAAAGGAAGCTACCGCTGTTTGTTTCTTTAGCTTTGCTCCATGCCCCCCCCATCCTTTTTTAAAGTTAGCCCCTAGTTTTAAAAAGGCCAAGATGTTTACCTGCCAATACTGTAAGAAAGCCAGATTAACTTCCCAGAGTGCTAAAGTTATTCAACATATCTTTCTTCAGTTATAAAAGTAAGTGCCTATGTATTATATTACCCACATTCATATGGAAACCTCAGCTCTATGTTTGAATTAAAATCTACCACAAAGGTTGCCTTAATTGGGCTTTTAACAACACTGACTATTTTTTCCCAAATAAAAGCTGACCTCAGACATAATAAATATTTCAAATTAAGCTAAACAATTTGTTGGTGGGCAGTATCACGCTTTCTGCACACTGGCAGCAGATAGAGGCCGAAGCAGAGCTTTCTGTTTTCCTAGCTTCCCTGAACTTTCCAGGTGGTAAAGTTCCAGAGAGACTCTGTTGCTAGGCACAAACTACAGCGTGACAAGGTGATTTCAGTTGGAGGCTGGCCGACTATTGACAGACTTAGTGCGAGGATGAGGATTTTGTAGCAGAGTGAAAAGTGCTTTTATACCCATGTCACTCAGAAACTCGCAGGATGGTTCCCACTGGGGAAAATAGAACAAGGGCTCAAAATTAACAGCAGCTGAAAAAATTATTGTGGATTCGAGAGTTGACACAGGAAAGCAAAAAAAAAAAGAGAGATGCAGTACATTTAGAGAGGTGAGGACGTGCATCAGAGAAAGGAAACCTGGACTTCACTTAAAAACAGCTGCAAACCATTTTTGACATTAAGCATTCAAGTAAAAAAAAAAAAAGTATAATGTATGTAAATTGAATGATTGCGCATTGTTAAACCACAAAGCATAATGGGGCATTTTAACTAGGCGCCTGTGACATAATCCTGGTCAATTCTGCATGTGCAACAAAGGGGGGCAGTAGAGAGCAGATCCACAACACCAACACGACATAAAACAGAACCCACCACTTCTTAGAACAACCTCCTCTGGTATTCACAAGTCTGGATAAAGTTAAACCTCACAAGTGCTTTTCATTCGCAGCCAATGAGGCCAGCTTTCATGATATCTTGATCTGGTATTTGCAACAATATCAAGTTTTGTCATAATCCCCCTTACATGTTGTTTGAATATACACAAGTGGTAGGGGAACAAAAAGATATATGTAGGACTAATGCTCCATCTGCATTTTACGGGTTGTGTTTGAAATTAGCTGAAAATCTGTGACCTTACTGGCAGATTTATGAAAAAATGAGTTCCTCATGATAAATGTTGAGGGGCAGTGTAAGTGACAGAGCAGACAAAGATGAATGCTTCACAGCTGCCATAGCCAGGGGCCATTTGTGGGAGAGGTGAGTGAGGCAGACGTTGAAACCCACTGGTCTTCACTCTCTGAGTGACGATGCACATGGTAAACCTTTTTCTAATTATTTATCTTTAACTTCGCCTCCTGGGGTATGTGTGACTTTCTACATGCATTCGTATACTTGCATCACCGGCCTTCATTGCACTCTGTGTTTTAGTCTGCATGTCCAGACGCAGGTCAACGAGGCTCTGAGCATGCTCCGAATGTGTTTTTACTGGTCTCACATCCAGAGAGTGGTAGATGCTGGACGGCCCCCAGACGGCCGTGCAGCCAACATCAACAGCAGCCCTCGGCTCTGGGAGGGCTCCTTTCTGAAACACCCTCCACTCTTCTCAGTTGCAGCACCGTGAAACATGTTGAACATTTCCTGTGACAGTCATGTTTCCATAGGCATCGAGAATCTGGGCCTCGTCCATAATCAGACTATGGGCTGGACCAGTTGGTGAACATGACCCTGTTTGGAGAACTCCCACACAGACTCACAAAACAGAAGGAAAATTAGGCTTTTTTCTCATCTCTGATTCACAGAAGAGGAGAATACTGTGACCAGGCTGCAACTGCACTTACTAAACAAGACAGCAGCATGACTCACTTTCCAGAGGCAAGGAATGTCACCTCTTCCTGTGGAACCAGGAGAATTGGAGGCAGTTATTACTTCGGAATAACATCCACAACCCTCTTTATATTGCCGAGGATGTTGAGCAACCACAGAGGGCCAAACAACACGGCGGCCTTCTCAGAGCAGCCAGGGGGGTCTGCGAAAATAAGCATATTCAACTGAGGATGTTGAGTCCCCGATTCAACAGATAAATCAACACGTCACGAATCGAGCCTTTTCACCCCCGAGTTTCTCTTAAACAGATGCGTCCATCTTGCTTACACAGATCTTCCTGTTTGCACTCGCCGCCACCAAACCTCTTGGAAGTTGGACCAAGTGTGCCAAATATTTGCAGTTTCCCCCAGTGGCTGATACCTTAGAGCATGAGAAAAGTAGTTTGGCAGGGGGGGAGGGTGGGAGAGGGCAGTGACCTTGAGAACTTCAGCGGTGAACTTTCCCCTCCACCCCCTCCCCTCACCCGCCAGTCCTCCGCTCCCTAATCAATTACTGTTGGCAGTCAGGAGACCACCAATGATTAGCAGCAGCAAGGCAGACGTGGTTCTGGGGGTTGTAGGTGGTTGGGCGGGTGGCGCGTGGGGGTGAGGAGAGGAAAGCGGCCCTACAAATGGCTTTGATCAAAACACTGCCTTGAAAACAGAAAGAAAAAGAAAACGCATCAGGACCCCCTTCACAGTTGGAATGACCCTTGAACATTTTTATTTACTTATGAGAATGCACCTTTTTTCTATTTTGCTTCTGACCATCACACATAAGCAGATCCCAAATGCTGTTTAGACTCTCATGCACAGTAGAAGCCAGCCAAGACCGACGGACTCTAAGACAACTACACAGAAACGCTGCACATAAACACAAACCTTTTTTGTTGTTCAAGTCTTTGAAGCAGGAGGGAAATAATTTACAGGCTCTCTTTTTTATGAGAATCTGTGCTGTTCCCACGCCCAGTGTGGCAGGAAAGCTCAACAAAATCATTTGTCTTAGATTGGCTGATTGGCTTGCTGGAATCTGAGTGTGTCTTTGACGGTGATGGAAGTTTAATTTGATGAGAGGAACTCTCCCACCACATCCACCCACAGCCATCCTCCTCTCTCTTTTATTCATTTTCTGTCCTTTTCTCTCCACCTTTCAGTTTCCCTACTTTCTCTTAAGTTTATCGGTTTATCCTGTTTTTATGCAGTGAGAGTGAGACTGACGGGGAAAAGGAGTCCACACTCCGGCAGACACCAGAAATGTTTGTGTCATTAATTCTCCCCTCATGTTAAATAGTCAGGGGCTTGGCAGCCAGAGGCAGTTTACGTGTCAGGGGAAGAGAGAGATACACACTGAGAGAAAGATTAAAGTGAAAGAGGGAAGAGAAGACAGAAGACGTGAGCCACAGAGTCTGCTCACACAAACCTGCTTTACAAGAGATAGATTCCACTGACTCTCTCCATGGTTAGTCCTTTTCCCAACTCTCTCTGCACAGTTATTAGTATCGTGTGCTCCACTATAAAGCTGCTTCAGCTAAACTGTTGTGTCTACAATTTTCCCATGGGAACACAAGCTTGTGTAAATGTTGAGCACTCTGAAGTGATACGGTTATCTTTTTTCACTGATGTTCTCCTTTGGGACGTGCACTGTTGTGATAGCTTTGATGAAATAACGTCAAATTAAGTTATGTTTTATCACTAATTTCAGAGCCAGCAAAGATGATCATGATACATCACTGAGCAACGAAGGCTGGCCTCTGACTCGGGCAGTTTTGGAATCCGGTCTGTGGTGTTGTTCGCAGTTGCTGGATTTGTCTTTGTCAATGAGATGTTTTTCACAGTATGGTCACTGTGATGTCCCCGGCCAGAGCATCTGAGCTTCATCAGACAGGCATTTCAAAGAAAGGGGCAGACCAGTAACAAAGGCACACTACTGGCAACCTGTCCACTTGGTATCCCCTTTGAGGGTCCCTAACGATTCCTGTGCCCTCATAGAAATCACTACAAATTAATTTTAACACTCAGTGAAAAGACAGATTAGTGCCGAGAGGATGGCACAAAGGGTGTTAAATATGGCGAGCAGCATGCTGGACCACAGGCCAGGCCTGGGACACATTATCCACAGCTGCCAACACTGACCTATTTTCACCAAACCAGCTTAAAGATTTTTAGCTTCCTCTATTGTGCAGAGGCCCTGCAAAGCACACCATTGAAGTCTTATCTGCATGACCCCTTTAGGCACAGTGCCCTTTGATGCCTCTCATAAAGGCAGTGATGGGCTTTTAATTAAGTGTGGCAGGTTATTAGATGGCCCGTATTGATCTGGAGAGTAAGGGGCAGATGTTGCAAGAGACAACCGAGGGGGGGAAATAACTCTATAAGGAATACAAACAAGGGCCCAAACTATTGTGGTGGAGACTTCAGTGACAAACATGACCCTCACTCTTAAACCAGAGAAAGAAAAGTGATTTCAGATTCAATTATCTTCTTTGAGGCAGGAAATAGTGAGCAGATGGCAACAATAGTCACGGGCCTCAACACAATCAGCACTGCTCAGAGACGTCTTTTCTTTGAGATAAATTTACCGTGGCCTCACGAGGTTTTCACTGAAGAATTAGCACCAGGAGGTGGAATTTTTCCAGCAGGTCAATGCCATTAGAGACATGACAGAGGTCCAAAGCATCAGAATATTGACAACACATGTCATCACCTCCTGACACCATGAAAGACTTAGTATGCCTTCTTACATTTCTGTTTTCTATTTCCATGTATTGACATTATTAACCAGCTTTTTTTCACTATATCAACATGTAGGTCCGTCGGGAAAAACTTTCTCCTGTCTCACTCAGAATCATAATGTTAAAGCTGGCTAACCAGTTACAAGTTCCACATTACAAAGGTTTGCGATTGTTTTCGATCATGTTCGAGTGATGAGCTCGCCAATTTGTACTTTACACACTTAGTTTGAGAAATTTATGAAGACAAAGTGTTGGACGCGAGTCTGTGTTTCTTGTCTGCTGGCTACCACTATGGGAGCAGAGTGAGAACCATATTTGAGTAACAACCAAGTTTTTTTAACACAAATAAATCACTTCCATGTAAGGGCACATAAATCTGATCTTTTGGATGCTTGGTAACCCTTTTTTGGGCGCATGGGCTAAACTTCTAATTAGATTCATGTCATGGCTGAGTGAGAAGGGAATGTGTTTACTTCTTGGAAATAGCCATGAATTAAACAAAAGAGGGCCAGCGAGAAATCCTCAAGTCGTTATGTGGACGAAGAATTACAAAAAGTAAAAGACGCTCTAACAGAAAAGTTACCTAAAAAACTCTCAAAGCAAGTTAGGGTCGTTTGTAAAGCAGCTATTAGCCGTGTTTAACTCTGTAACAGTAGAACTCCCCTTTGCCGTTGGCGTGTGTTGAACTTTGAGTAATAAACAGCGGCTGAAATGTAAACAGCAGCCTTCATCCTAATGCTTATCGTGGATAATAACTCATTATTGTCAGCAGCTGGTGATATATCTGCTTTGCTACATGTGTATAGATTAGAAGCAGGTTGCAGATGACGGGGAGGTCAAAGCTAAATGTTTTAAGTATTTGTTTGGCATCTCAGTGACAGTGCAGTTATGAATGTAAATGTAAATAATGCCATTCAAAGACATGCATGTTATCCACATTAGTCTGAGAGAAGAGCGGTTTCTGTTGAAATGACAAATGGGCCGTTTTGAGGACATGTAAGGAAGCTCAAACAGGATCTAAAAATAAATGCAACAGGTCGTGGGAGCCGTCGGGGCCTGTTCATCCACTTCACTACACCAACCTGTCTGTTTGGTGCTTTGGGATCACACACATCATTAAAAAACAACATGGCATCCCATGTGTTATTGTGCTTTTCTAGACACACACACATGCATACATCTCAGGACAAGGGGAGAGTACATTCAAGAAAACACAAAAACTTAACAAAATCTGTATTTGACAAGTTACTGATGAGGAGAGGAACACACACACACACACACACGTCATTACCCTTTCCCTGCTCCATCTCCCACTGAAAACTATTTAATGAAGGTCTGGCTGTGCTGATGGCACGAGGCCACCTTTGAGAGAGTAGTATCAGCAGGCAATCACACCTCAACAAAAACCTGAAAACACAAATGGATCACATGTTCTGTGTACTTGTTAACCACCTGCGACGCTGGACTGTCAGCGTTCTCGCACGTCGCCAACCTTTGAGAAACCGGGCCGGTGATCCTTTAATTTCACAGAATGAGTCGCTGGATGGAATGACGGCATGATGGATATTTTCTCAGCCGCCAAACTGGGGAAGAGGCAGCACAATGGTTGCTAATTTCCTGCTCTGAACAGACTCCACCACCGGCTTACTCAGCTTCTCCCCACTATCAGAAGGCACAAAGAGCCTGTCGGGAATTTCTCTTGTCCTATTTGCAGAAATGACATTCCTGTTAATACATTGCCTGTTGGTTTATTAACACCGTTATCTTTAGTGTAAAACTATTAACATGACACGCTGTGCACATAATAGGTTCTGTTAACGGAGTCACTGCGGAGAATGGAGGGCAGCAATCTACTTTGGAGAAGCGGGTCACTTTGCACTTTGTGCTCTAATTTCTTAAAGAATGAATCGAAAGTGAATCTCAAAACTGTAGTAATCCTTTACACCACATTCTTGTAGTGTGCTGTCACACACACACAGATAATCTCTTCCATCCTCTGTGCTGCTGCGGTGTGAAAGGGGAGTGTTTGTGTTCTTTTCCGCCCATGCTGATGGTCCTCTCCGGAGGCCATTAATGCCGAATGGCTCGTCCCGCTAGACAGCAGCAGGCTGCTTTGTTACTCAGGTTGCTGGAGGTTGCTCTCTCACCTTGACCCCACTGAAACAGGAGAGCTTGAACACTGTCTTCCCCCATTTCTTCAAATAGCAACATCGGGGCTTTTTTTCCCCCCACAGGTCTTTTCGACCGGAAAGCAACTGTCTTTGTGGATTCAACGGAACTTCTGTCTCCATGTGGGTCATTTTTCATTATTTGGTGTTCTTTCATTCTTTATCCTCTGCCCCTTCTCTCTATTCTCCCTGGTTGTTATTGAGAGCAGGGCTAAGCCTCTGAGTATTAGCAGGCTTCTTATATTCTATCAGGAATATACATTTGGGTCATTAAGAACAACTGGGACTATGTGCTCATTTCCACCCACTCATTCTTTGTTTCATACTTGGAGAAAAAAATCACACCATATAGTTTCATCGTGTCCGGACAACAAAAATCTTTTTGATGAAGAAGAAATAAAATCTCTATATTACACTTTAATTGGAGCCAAATAATAATATAATTTTTCACCATCAGGACATTTTGACTTGTTTATGTACAGTCAAAAAAACATAAGATGTTAAATGTGCTGTGTTATTCTGATTTTGTATTACACCTTGCACCAACACTTGGAGCAGAAAGAGCTGGTATCAGCCCAGCAGAATGGGGTGTGAACAGTCAGATCCAGGATCTCCCTGATGCCATATCACTGCATCCAAAAACATCCTCACCACAGCTTCAGCACAGCCAATCAGTTAGATCAGAGCTCATACGCTTTCACAAAACCACGTCCCCAGCAGCCCCCCTCACCTCATCCCGGGACCGGTTGGAATGCAGGGGAATCTGATGGCAGACAGGAAGTCCTTATTGTACTAGTGCAGAGATCCAGGAGCCAGACAGCATACGGGAGCGATGTCATCCCTGGCCTGGCCAGGCATATCTTTGTGCTTGCTCACTGCGTAACAAAGACGTAAATAAACACTGTTACCCCCACCAGTCTTCAACTGTCATTTCAATTAGGCAGGGTAGTGATCGAAAGCCGGGGCCTGTGTTTTTCCCAGCCATGCTGTTGCCTCTGACCCCTGCGGCTCGTGCCTGAGGTGATTTTCTTTATTAGTCCGTGGGGTCAGTATTTAGCCCCATAGTCATCAGTAGTGCGCTAAAATCTGCAGAGTCAACACTTTGCCTTCCTGGCTGTTAGCGGTATTAGCACGCTGAAGCCCCACTGCCTTCCACTCCCACTCTCCAAACATCCTCCCTAAGGCCAGATAACATCTCTGTCCCATCCATTCATGAGCCGGCCAAAAGCCTGCGTTGTGCAGCTGGGGTGCTGCACATGTTGGTGTAGAGAAGCTTTCTAGGAAGTCCTTTCAGTTAAAATATGTGACACCCGGCACGGAGTTTAGCACCAGTAACGTGTTTACAGTTCGGAAAGATGAGAAATCTTTCTGAGCTGTCTGTTTAAACTGGTTTGTTTTTCTGTGACCGTTGACAGATTTTTTTCCAAACACAGCAAGAATAAAAGTTATTAATAAAGAAATGCCAGAATGTCCCCAGTAGCTATAATCTATCTTATAGTTTTTGTTTGAGTAAATATACACTGGTCCCCTGATGTAAGCCATATTGTGCAGGTGGTCTTGACTTTCTGAACCCTGAGTTACAGAAGTTGATAAAGCTGTGACCAAATGATACATTTTCCAGGAAGACAAGCCTTTGGGCTTGAAACAGTAAACGTTTTGTTTCTGACAATAAATCATGACATTGTTTAATTATCATCCTTCAAATTCTCATTCGCTGCGGTGTGCCTCTGAGATGTTTCCCTCTTTGGCTTTTACTCACATTTTTCTCAAGATTTTCCACCCGAGCCAGAGACAGAGCGAAATGGTAATGAGAACGAGGGGGATTCTTGTGAGAAATAAGGGAGTAACAGTTCCCATCAGATAAAGAAACAGTCATTTGCTTATCTGGATTTCTTTTTTCTAATTACACACATTTTTAACCATCTAAAGTGATGTGTGTAATTACAGCTTCTGTTGCTGATAAAACTTTGAATCTATAATTTGAACGGGTGCGATCTCACCAAACTGCTGCCTGTTCTCACAGAAACGGCTCAACACAATGTCCCAATGCTGTTCCTCCCACTCTCTAAAGCAGGGCTTCACCTGAACCTAATCTCCCAGGGCATCTTAGCCATACAAAACCCTGTCAACCTGAGTAAGTCGATGCCTTGTTGGTGGTGGTCTCTGAAGACCGGGGTAGACAATGGATCAAATACAAACCGAGAGGCTTTGAACTATTGTTGTTGGTCTCTTTCTCTGTATTGCTCATTCCCACCGCGACCTCCAGCTCCTCCTTCATTCCTGATATCTCATTGATTATCCAACCAAGTGAAAGTGTCTCAATCTGCACTCCTGATGTGCCTATCTCCTATCTACCTGTGGCCTAGATAACAGCGTCCATGAAGATTTAACCGCCTTCATACTGGCTGCGTACAGTTTTTAATCTGATAGCATTCGTCCATCTGCCTGCAGAGTCATAGACAAGTGCCGTTTGAAAGCCATGGGCGTGTAAGTAGAACTGGGGGAGAGGTAGGAATTAGGATTTAAGTATTTCAACAGTAGGATTGTATATAATCCAAATGATTAGTGATTACTATGTAAAGAAAAGCTGATGATTTCAGTTGCTTTCTGCGTTCATGCCTTTTGTAGTTTTGCACAGTTTTTTCTCTCTGCCTTTGCTCACTCATTAAACATGGGCCACAAGACATGAGAGAATTAGTCATGCACAACGAGCTTCGATACAAGTGCAACCGTTCCAAAATCTTGGCAAATATGATTAAAATATCTAACAATAACATCCTCATAACTACAAGGCTGCGAAAAATGTCATAAAATGTTTCAAAATAAACTATGCACTGACAACTGTTGAAAGGCAGCTTGGAAAATCAGGATCTTATTTGTGTGTAGATGCTGTAGAGGGCTGCCAGCCTTCATGAATACCACAATAAAACAGCCAACAGCGCTGCAGAAATCTTTCAAGTTTCCAAATGTTTAAGAAATGGGACTTTCTTTTGCGAGAAGAGCAATCCTGGATTCTTAAATATCAATCTCTGTCTGCGTGATACAGGCACCGATGACAGAGGAGTTGATCACGAGTCTAGGGTGGAGTCCGTGCATATTTGTCTGCAGTTCTACAGTAAATGCTGCTGTCTCCACCCAAACTCAAACCACTCCACAGACTTGTCTCTCTTCCCGAGCTGTCTGCAGACATCAAGTCTCCCAGATTGTACACACTACGTTTACCTTCGTTCCATCAACCGTTTCCACAAGACAGGACCACGAGGAGCCTCGACTAATGAGAAAACAACATGTATGTAATCAGCTCGAGAGAGCTGGGGGAATTCTGTAAACCTCAGTAAAGCTATCGCTGGCGGAGGCTGCTCATGATACGGGCTCGTTGGTTTCTGCCAGCTGGCACAGGCACCCTGGCAAAACCATGCCTGGCGGTTAATGGATCATAAAGGTTTGCTGGGAGCCGCTTCACAGCTCGAGTTGATTTAGAAATGTAACACAAACCCATTAGTGCTGTGTTTCTGTGTAAGCGAGCATGGCATTCAGTCTCCATGCAGCAAAACAAAGTCTCAGAGCCCTCATAAATCATCAGGTCTGGGCAAATCGTACCAACAGGCAGTTACAGATTTCATCAAAACGAATGATACAGCTTATCACATAATCACTGTAAAATTATTGGCATGCCTGAGGCAATTATTCTCAAGGGGTTCACGTTAAACTGCACGAGCAATTTCCTAACCATTCTGTCCACAAAAAAGATCCATTAAATTCAAAATGATGCCAGTGTTTGTAAACTGTAAATATTATGAGGAGAGGTACACAGCCTCCACTCTTCTTCGGAAAAGCGGCCGGGTTCTATACATAGCCATCTAAATATAGCTTTTGTTAACAACACAGCACCGGATCAAAAGGTGAATGTATCACCAATGTGAAAGAGAGGATTCATTCTTACCTTAATATGATCGCTAGTGCATCATTCTTCCAGCTGTGTACAGTTAAACCGAAGACATTAGTGGATGCTCACTTTCTCTGTTTGAAGATAAGTGACGCACTGTGGTTGTATTGTAGTATGTTGGCATGAGAACGGGCCTGGCTGGCTGACAGGAAGGGATTAAACAGCATTAAGAGTGTCCAGATGCAGGGGACCACATGCACAGGCCTTCAAACTAATGCTATGACATACTGACACACTGCGCTGGGGGATAAACGGTGATCACAACTGTCACCATCACCATTTCATCACACGGCATCGGCACACATCGTCACTGCTGGCACGCTGTGCTTACAAACCGAAGCATGTAAATGAAGATGTTATACTGGCTACTGTGTGAAACAGTGAAATCTCTGTTTCTACAGATGCGCCTTTGTATTGTTTCCTCTCCTGCCACGCTGTTGTTTAAAGCTGATTGTAATCGGCCAGATGGACCCCAGCGACCAAAGTCTGTCTGAGCTGCAGCCCCTCCTCCCGGCCAATGACACACATCTGTACGAGCCGCAATTGGGTCAAGTCTGTACTCTGAGATAATAGGTGACATTTTCTGAGTAGAAAGTGTTTTCATTTTTTTCAGGTTTTGCCATTGTGATCGTTGCTGTGGAACTATTAGTGTGACCACAAGTTACACAGTGACACCCACAAGATGATTTAGTTTTCCTCTAGGGCTCATTTAAATATCATTTTTCTATAGATTGTACATTTCCTCTGAGGTCATTATAGGAAGGCAGGGAGTTTATGAACCTGCACTGTGGTTACAAAGGCCAGAAATTCCCCAGTTTCAGCTCTGGGGCCAGCCCCGCTCCCTGGACAGCCTCCGCTGGAAGTCTCCTGTGACCCTTCAGACTTTCCATAAATCTGTTGAGTGATTGCGGTAGTCAATTAACACTCTGCGAATTGCTCCTGGTGGAGAGAACGGTCACATCCGCAACAGCACGAAACCGAAGCCCTGGGTTCACTCTGAGTTCTGTAATAATAACATAGTGGACTGGTACAATAAAAAATGGGTTGAGGGCCCAAAACTATAATAGCAGCTATTGTGCTAGTGGTCACACAGTCACTCAAGTGCAGTATTCAGGAAGGCCATTTCATTACATCCAATAGAGCCTCAATCATGTGTAAAATTTGCCGTTTGAATGGGCTTGCTATCATATCAATCATCAGCGGCTACAGTGAAGGCTAATGGCAGCCCTTTCTTCCTGCTGACTCTTTGTATTTTTTTGTTCCCATTTACTGTATCAGAGTTTGGCTTAATTTAGCGTTTTTAATCAAAACAGGACTTTCATTCATTAGTTTTGTGCTGAAACAGTTTGCTCTCACCAATATGTTTCCTCAAGATTAGACCTACGAGTTTGTTCTCCTGAAAGAAAGAAATCGCAGTGCGTATTGCATTTGATGTTGAATTACGACTGTTGACCTGCAAATAATTTGTTTAGTTTTGAGTTGTAAAGCATGGAAAGTAACAATGGCCCTGTTTAAAAACAACAAGTAGATTTTTCAAAACTGCTACTAGAGCCATTGAGCAGAAGTGTGCAATGACCGTCACCTGATTCAGACGTGTACAAAGTGACAGACTCTGGGGCTGAAGAGAGTTCATGGCATGGCATTCATGACAGTCTGGATCTCTCACTGCTACTCAGCTCCACCTTCCCATGGAAATATCTTTTCAAAAAAACCAAGATGCTGACAGCCAAATTACTAACTGAAGGCTTCAGAACGGCAGCTTACAAACCAATGGGTGATTCACAGTGGGCTGCCATGGCTGCCATAACATTTAGTTCATTCATGTCCCTGTTTGAATAAATTCTAATAGATCCAGAAATCCAAAAGTATTTATCATCATGTTGTTGTTTTTTTTTATATATATATATATAACTATATGATAAAATATAAATATTTTGGGGCTGTTTTTGTATTTAATATGGTTGACTCTGTGACACCATGAGTGCCACGCAGTGAGTTTTAATCTCTCCTGCATGTATGCACAAAAAGAGAAGGATGTAGTTGTGCAAAGAATTTTTTAAAAAGCTCTGAGGAAGGAAGTTCAGTCCAGTGTTGGACGGGTGCACGTGCATGCGTTTCATTTGAAGCTGGTTGCAGCGCCGACGTGTCCAACGCTCCTCCTTCTATATCGTGGCTTATGTCAGGCATGAACGGTGCGCTGAATGAATACTTGGGGAAGTGTGCAGTCGTCGAATATGCTAACGGTCGAGATTCACTCAGCAGCTGCAGGAAGCAGAAGAAGCTCCAAAGGGGAAGGGATGCAGTCGGCATAAATACATACAGGATTCGTAACAAATGTTGAAAAAAAAAAAAAAAAAAATACTCCCAGACTATTTAATCTTCAGTCAGCTTTGTAAATGAGGGTTTTCTTTACTAGTCTCTCCTCCTCCTTGTGATTCTACACACTGAAGGTGCATCCTAGTCAGTTGGTACAGTCAGAAACTGTATTTTTGCTTCCTGAGACTTGGCTAATCTTGTGACAATTATCATTTACACAAAGAAACAGGTTAAATGAAACCCATAAGAAGGCTTATTTTTAATTGGATATACAGCCTCTTTGAATGAGCTCCAAATGTTCATTAGTCTGGAGTGACATCATTGTGGTCACAGTTATTGTGTGTTGATTGTTGAACACATTTACTTTGTCTGCAGAGTTTGTGACTTAGTGTGGAAAATAGGTGGTGCATACCTCCACAGGCCCTTTAATTTGCACTTTGTCAGCTTTGTTTTTTATGATACTGCAAACTATTATATGTACAAGGAGCATCCAATAAAAGACTCCAGTATAAACCTTTTTACGACAGCAGACAATCTTTTCACCAGCAGAAAGACATTATAGGAAGTGAAGACATGACTTCATCATTTATCTCATAGTATCTCTATAATTAAAAGATACACCCTACAAGGTGTTTAGCTGAAAACAAACAGCTCACACTTGCTTTTTCCCAACACAGCAGCACTTCCTGACTGGTTCAAGTCTAGCCCAGCATTTGAGAACCCAACTGTGGCTTTCAGTGTCTAGTAAAATGGATTTTTTTTGTCTAGACGTCGCACGAAAATAGAAACACTGGATGGATTTAGCTGAATGTCAACTCAGGATGAGTGTACTTTCTCATGAGTCGGGGAAAAAAGCGCTCTCCCATTTTTTTTTGTGACTTCACAGTTCAACTGACCTGTCAGCTGGAATAAAAATGTTGATACAGGCACAAGGACGAGTGAGATAACGATATCTGATCTAAATTTGAAGGCATGCATAGGAGACTGAGCTGAGACATGTATTAAGGATAATGTGGGAGGATTTATATTCAGATGTTGAAGCAAAGTTCTCATAAAGGCCTGGAATGAATGTGCATAGCAATTAAAAGTAACACAGTGACATTTTGGAACGCTCATGCATACATCATCAGAACTGGAACAATAATAATGTTGCCGCAATATTTTTTTTCTGTTGATGTGGGTGCATTTTTCGTCAAATGTAAAGTTTGGAACAATAGTTGAAGAAAACTTATGTCAGAAAGAAGAGAAATGGGGAGACTTGTGTGAGTATTCTCTTTAGTTTCTCGCGGTGATGAAAAGCAGGGAGTGTGCACATTCGATGGAGGGCCCCAGAATCTTATTATTTTATTGGTCCTTCAGCAGTCTAGTTCTTTTCAGTGCTGACACACTGTTTGGCCAAAAAATGCCTCTGGCTTTTGTTTTTTAATATTTGGAAAAAATATCAAAGATCCTAAAAAGCTTTACAATTCACATTTCCAGTTTTCCTTTCTATTTTTTTTTTTAGCTGAATTATTTTTGAAAGGTGCTTGCCCGGGGAGCTTATGAGTCAGTGTTCAGGAATCCCCTTATTCACTGCTAATGCGCAGTGACAAACGGCGAGGATGGATCGGGATCTCCAAACATTCTCCACAGGCTTCATAGAGCAATCAATTTATCACAGGCCTGGCAGAGCAGTGCCAAAGCTTTTAACTGCAACACAAGACGCAGTCGGTGCTGCTCACAGGGGGAGAGCATGGAGATTGATGGCCAGATGAAGCTCTATTATGACTAACCCCACTTGGCGGCTTTTCAGACGGTGCCGCCAGGATGCTTTAACAGTGCGAGTGGTGCTGGTGGAGCGCAGTGAGAGACAGGGAAGACGTGTGAGTGGCACAGCTAAATAGTGAGGATGTTTTGTGGAGACTGAATGCTCTGATCCCATATTGTGTTGTGAAGTCAACAGACAGTGGCCCGGCTCTGGCAGCGGCCCACCCTAACAAATACCAGCTTTAACTGTAGAGAACAGATAGTCTCCACTCTTATTCTGAGTAATGTCTGCCTCTCATTCATTGGGGCGGCGCATGAAAAGTTTTCAGACACCACGGCCATGCCAGAGGTGACATCACACTATATTTTCCTCCTCCTATGAGGCAAACTTGCAGCAGGATGTTAAAGATGGTGACAGGACAAAACCACCTCTTCTGAACGTATGTGTGCGTGCGTGTCAACGCCCTTTTTATGTGTGCAGAATGAGAGTTGGTGTGCCAGATTTTGTGTGTTTATGATCATGTGTGTTCAGCGTTTGATGATGGTGCAGGTCCAGAGTCATTTTCCTCCTTAATGGAGTCAAATGGGGCAGAGGTGAATTGCTTGAATAAGAAGTAGATTTATTAGGCCACTGAGGCCCAATTCTATTTTCTCTGAACTAGAATAACTCGTTTGTCGGGAGAACATCCAAGAAAGAGCCGTTGATGACCAGGGCTATGCCACATGTTCTTGGGGATTACATACACTTTGGATTAGGGGATAAAATCTCCCACATTTATGGCACAGAGTTGCCCTCTCTCTCTCTCTCTCTCTCTCTCTCTCTCTCTTTTTCCAGTTGAAATTAGCCTGCTTTTTGATCAGCTCACATTTAGCCCCAAAGCTGTGATACAACAGCAAAACATATACCTTCTTCCACCGATCATATCTTGTGGTACCTTAAACAGCTTTGTTAGCAATGAGGAATGTCCTGTATAGGCCATGAAAGAATACTATTATTTCCTTATCATCATAAGGCCTGTATGGGCCGCATGTCTTCTTAACTCCCAATTCACAGTGATTGTGATTACAAACTCTCGTGTTCCATCCGTTGCAAGCTTACTTTTGCCTGAGCCGCTCCGTGGAGTAATTTATATTTCAGCGCTGACTGCAGATAAAGACAAGGGCCTTTGTGTCTGTGACAGATGGAATGTAACCAGGAATTAACCAAGCTTCAAATGGCCTAATACTGCTAAATAATTACCCACGATGATTGCAGTTTGTTTAAGCAGTAGATAGAGAGTGCTTCAGCGGTCTCATGTTACAAAACACCGTTTTGCATCACGTGATTTCGCCCAGATCATCACCGAGGCTGGACTCATGGTCGTCCATGGGACTGATAAATGGAAACATAAAACAGGCAACACACCTACACCCCCCACCCCCCGCGTGCAATCAGGGCTCGGCTCTGTGGTTGTCACAGTGGTTGACTTTCAAGTTCATTGTTTTAAATTCCCCTCCTCACTGCACATCATTTAGTTATTAGAAAAGGAAGGATGGGGGGTGGGGGGTGATGTAGCAAGAGGGAAGATGGAGAAGGAGGGGTAAGTTTGCGAGCTTTTTCTTTTTTTTCTCCCCCCTTAACTCAGCCTCTCTTCTGCTACATTCCCTTGTCCTCACTCTGCAGTCTTTAACAGAAGAGGGCTTCAAGGAGAGGCTGGTCGAAGTCAGACAGGGATGGGCCTGAAAGAGCCGTATTGTGAGGTCACATTCTTCCCAAATGCAGGCAGGAGCCAAGTCAGTAGCTGGTGGAATTACCCCCATGAATCATACCCATTGTGATGCCTACTCAGGATGAGAACATGGAAAGGAATTAGGTATGGCAGAGCCTTATCAGCTTCCCATTCAGACCCAGCCGGCTGCTCGGTGCGAGCGGACTGGACAGCCTTTCTCATCCTTGCTCTCGCAGAGTGTCCGCGAATGAGGAATTCCTCCACTGCCATGTGTTGTTACTTAAGGGTGTGCTGCAGCCAAGTTACTGCGCACTTTTCCATCCACGCCCATCCTCCTGTCTGTGCACTTCCTTCCCTCCCATTTACCCAGAGATCTTTGTGGTAGGTCCCGGAGTTCAGGCAATATTAGGTTGCACCTCTTAAAACATGTCAGGCTCTGCGGTGAAAATTAAAGAATGGAAAAATGATGAAATGCAACATTTTGCTTAAGTTTTTTTTTTTTTTTTGCTTGAAATATGTTAGAAAAGGGAGACAGGATGAGACCGATGGAAACATATTTGTTAACTTTTATCACACTGGGCTTATTTTTAATGTCTAAAGATTTTTTTCTGCAGTCGTGTTGAGCGGCGTGTCCTCAGTGGCAGCTTTGGCTTTGAGATCAACCAGTTGTCTCACCAGCAAATTGAAGAAGATGTGGAAAACAAAATATTTTTACAGCACGATTTATTCTATCTTTATTTCACCCAAACTTTCCATTGGAATCAATTCATGAGCTGCTGTTTGCAAAGACCAGAAATCCCCCTTGTCCCTCCTCTTTGTGTGTCGGGGTGAGAGATTCGTACATGATATGACAAATGAAGTAAATTTTATGGCGAACAAAGAAATGTGTTTGTCATTTTTGTCAAAGGGGATGAAAGAAATAGACATTGAGAGCGGAGCGCTATAATAGAAAACACTCGCGGTGGAGGCATATTCATTCTCACTCAAAAATAACCCTCTGGTGACTTGAATGAAAAGAGTCTGGTTATCAGGCCTTACATTCAGCTCGAGGGTTTATTCCTCTGAGACTCGATGATGGATGGTAAACAATCCTGAATCATACTGAAGCTTGTATGAATGAGGTAACAACGGCGACAGAGGACAGTGAACTGTGCCAGGAAGTCTCATGTCAGCATTTTCAACTGTATGACAACAAAAGAGGGAAGAAAAAAGAAAAAGATTTTGCTGCATGAATCGAGACATTTTCTATCCCTGCGTGTGTGTGTGTGTGTGTGTGAAGTTTCCATCAACACCAGGCAGGACAGGACAGGGTGTGGACAGCAGTCACCCCCCTCCACCCTTGCCCAGCCCCTCTTCTCCACCCTCTCTGCCTGGGAAGGGCAGGCCGGGTGGGGCTGGCAGAGCATGTGAGGGCCCCCATACCTCATAAGGGCATGACACAAGCACTGACTGCATACATCCGGGGAGTGAAGTCTATGTCATAACAAAGCTCTCCGTAAAATAAAATAAACACAGCAGAAGGAGAAAGGGAGAGGGTGGGGAGAGATAAGGACAGGGAGGGAGCAGGTAGGAGGGGGCAAGATATAGAGACAAAGAAAGGGAGTGCAGGAGAAAGGTGGCCTGCGAATAAAGCGACAAGCCCCCCCAAGTTGATTACTATTGAGTAAGCCCCGAGTCCATTAGCCCAAATAACATCCAGGTGCTGCTGTGGCTATGGTGGCTTTTTTCACTGGGGTGTAAACGACCTGCTCCTTTTCATGCTCCAACACGGGAGGCCGGGAAACGGGCCAGACAAGCGCCGCGTCTCCTTGGGCTATTCCTCTCTCCTTCGCCCCTCCATCACCAGAGTCCCCGTCAGGCGTCCCGCTGCTCCTCAAGACACGTTCTGTTCATCTGCCGCCGCCAACTTCGCCACTCTCTGATCTGTGTGTGTGTGTGTGTGTGTGTTGAGCGTGTGTGTCTTCTCTCCCTGGGTGAGACCTCCCGCCATTAACCATTACAGTTCCCCTTCCCACAACTAAGCTGGGGGGCCCCTGGGCTCGCACTAAACATGCTTTCTTCTTCATGAGTTTAATGAGGAATAGGAGAAAGAGGGGCGGGTTGTAGGGGGAAGAATGTTTGGCAGAGAAAAAAAAGGTGGAGGGATTTTTCAAAACAGCCACAGAGGATTTATTTGACAGGGAGAGAAAGGAGAGAGGAGGAAAGTCAAGAGACATTGTGGATGTGGAGACAAATGCGTGTGCATGGAACCGCATAACACCCGTGTTACCTCTCATTACCTCCAGAGAAGCAGCAGTACGCCACAGTTGGCTGCCGTCTCCCCATAATGACCACTATACTACAAATTAGTGGCCTTTCTCTTAAGCCATTAGGCCTGGACTCCGCATCCCCAGGATCTGTGTTTCACAAGAAACAAGCTTGAGTGTTTGTCATTACCTCCCACATCTGGCTCGGCCTCTAATGTCCCCTTTTACTCTTCCTCTCAGAGTTGTGAATTCAATGTAACTGGATGACAGTAATCAGGTTACAAAACATAATAACTGTAATTAGTCGGACACAGAATCAGAGTCACCTTTTATTTATGTTTCACAAGTACATGATTACATGTAATGTGACTCTGACATTGGTGCCAAGGTGCACAATAACACACAAATTCCCTCATATTGTATAATTGCACATTAGCCAGGCTATGTCACAGTGAGTGCCAATTAGACATTGCTGCCAACTACATTTATTTTTCAATTAATGGTCACATTAGCTATTAAAGGCAACAAATGGTGAAAGGCTGGTGCCTGAAAAGGTCTTATCCCCCTGAAACAGCAGCTGACAAAACAATCACTTCAAAAACCTAATTGAGTGGCTGCTCTGGAGCGCTCACAGGTATCACATGATCACAAAATGGTCAGAAGAAAAGAACAGTCAGAAGGAAAACTCATATCTGGGCCCAGTTTATGTTTTTTAACACTAAAACCTTCATTAATGTGTACAAAGTTACAATAAAGCCAAATTCAGGGAGTGAATGTGAAAACTCAGCGGGGGGTGGGGGGGGTCCGGTGTACTCTCAGGTGACTGAACGTGGAGGTCCTTGCTGACTCCATCCTTCACCACAGCCCTCATGCCTCCAGTATTCCTTTCTGGGGTATGTATTGTGCATGTCAAAACAAGAAGTTCAGTCCTCACAGGTAATGGGCCTGTGATTCCCCCCCCCCACCTCCCTGCCCTCCACCACCGCTCCTCTTCACAATATTTGCACTGATAGCTGCTGCTTTGCGTCCTCTGTTTACCTCTCTTGCTTTCAGCAGCACTTCACCTCTGGTTCGCTCTTCCTTGTTAAACAGTTTGCGTTGCAGCACGAGCTCCGCACCGTGCTGTCGCAGCTCCCTACGAGGACGTCTGTGAAACATTCACTCAGCGGGGATACAAACAGTTACAGGAGGCTGCATTGGGGGCAAACCAGGCAGAAAATCCACTCATCCCTGAGGTGGCCATTAGATGTGGTATGTTGACATGATATAGGACTGGGCGGTATGTGAGGTGAGGCGGCCTAATCAGAAGTCGCAAGTCACAGTCCTAACGGTTTGAGCCTGAGAACACCGTGACAAGGGAACAAAGCCAGAGCTCAGATCCTTAAGCTCCATAATGAGTGGGTGCATGTCATCCATAGGGACGGCTCTCATTTATGTTTGCAGTGTTTAGGTCTGTGATGTTCTTGCCTTTGGCTGCCTGCGCTCTATAATAGTGCTGAGTACAATATCAAGCATTGTATCAAGGAGTGTCTGGAATCCGTCCAGCTTCGTTATCGCTGCTATACAGATATAAGGAGAAGGGTGGATCTAGATTTGTGAGCACACTGAGTGAAATGTGCCAGGGCTGCGTTCGGTGGAGATCAAGGGGAAAGTAGAAGTGTGTGTATGTGCATTTCATATGTGTTTGTCTGTACATGCTGCCGTTTCAAAGTTGTAAGTTTGCGTACAGCATGTGCATGTATCTTCTCCTGGAAGCTGTGTCAGTACTGAATAAATGTTTTATAGCCACTTTGACAGATGCTCATACAGGAACTGTGCACCCAGAAGCCAAGTACTTGGCATAAACATACCAAGTGGATAAATCCTAGTTCAAAAGGCTGCTTAACATCTCACTGAGAGGCGTTTTTTCTTTTGTAGAGAATGAAAAACATGGTTTGTTGTACATAAATAGAGAGTTTGTGAATGAGCAGTTGGTTGAAAACGTAGTGGGAAAAACCGTGAAAACAAGTAGCATGTGTAGCACAGAAATTTCAAAGGCGGCTGTCAGAACCTTTGTAGCTTTGTAGAGCTTAGAGTTTCAGATCCCTGCTCAGCAGTATCATACCTGCCGACCATCGTTGCCGATGGTACTAAACGTTCTGCCACCCCCCTGACTATGATGGAAATCCAGTGAAAAAACAAGTATTGACAGGTCACAGGGTTGTGCATACCAGCTTTTGCCAAACCTTGGTCACTGATGTCATGCCATGGCACAGGCCCAACAGATGTTCCTTCAGTTACGCAATTCGTCTCAGGCGTTTCAACTTCAGGGTACTTTTGATAAGTAAGTTGCAACATCGCATTTTTACCTGCAAAACCTCACATGCCACATTAGTTCGAAGGTTTCACAACTGATGCAACTGCACAACAAACAGGATATTATGCAATTTTATGCAAAAGTGGCACTTATGGAAGTGGATTGTTTTATTTTTGTTTGGTCTTTTCAGCTCGGTTGAAGTTGCTATGTGTTTGCACTAAAACCCAAATCCTCTTGGCTCCTCTTGCCCCCTTGCTGCCCCGCTCTGATTCACTCTGGTCTACTTCAGTACTGTGCACTTGTAATAACCCACTTTATTATATTTTATTATGTTTGATTTGTTCAGTAAAAAACACAGTTCCCATGGCAATACAGAGACTCTAGAGTGAAAGCCTTATTTGTTTGCCGAGTGGCTTCGCTGCCTTGGGTTGGACTCACATGTTCAATGGATTTGATGAGCGAACAAAAAATGTTCACTGCGTTTTGGAAACGGTCCATTTCTGACCCAATTCTCCGGTCTACACTGTAAGTCTAACAGCCATATTAAAAGCAGCATAATGCAGCTAGTGTGGCAGAGTCACTGGAGACATAATGTGATATTTTTGCATTCATAAAGCGCATTCCTTTCACTTTCCAAAATGCAATAGGCAGTCTCATGCAGACAGATATAACACATAGAGAGCCTATAATTGAGGTCATGTGTGCCACGATGCACTGTGTTGTTGTTTGTTTGTTTTTTTGGATAAAAATGGTCTCAGATCTGAGGCCTCAAATTACGGTGCCTTCCATACCAGACCACTAAAGATGAGAAACCCAACAGAGGTTACTAACAGATTCCTCTTTTTTCTTCACAGTGAATCAGAATTCATTGATTCACAACATTATTAGGTGGAGGTCACTGATCAGACTACAGGACATTATAACAGCGGGTCCGGCTGAATTAATCTGCTCTCTTTGACTTCTCAAACTCAGGAGGTTTCACTTGGCCGCTTTGATCTCGGTGGAGCACCTGCATCCGATGTCTCAGGGAAAATCCTTTATAAATCAAAGACAGTTTATGTGGCTGCCACGGAGACCTGCTTTCTCATCACTTTATTATCAAGTCTTTTAACTCTGCCTGTAAGAAACCAGACTGAAGCTCCTGAGCATGAGGAAATACCTAAAGACACAATAATCATTAAATGATTAAAACAGGGAAGCAGGCACTGAGTCATCGTGTGTATTCAGTGTAAGTGCCGCAACTCTCAGGAGGCACCTGTGTTCCATCAGGATGCCATTAGAGTCTAAAAAGATCACAACCAGGATCCCACTAACATCCTGTTTCTCCTGACTGTGTGTGTGTTTGTGTGGGGGGTGTCACAGTCCATGTGCACTGTATATGTGTGGTGCAGAGGTGGGGGGGGTTCAAGGCTAAGTTGTTTTGTTTTAATCAGTTTCGTCTGTAATCACACTACTAAGAACTGGCAAGCGATGAGACTGGAGATGGGCCCGATGCGGGTAAAATGACTTCCTGTCTCTCGCTCTCGCTCTCCACAGGCTGACTCATAGCTGGGGAGCGGCCGTGCATGTGAGTGTGAAGACAAGGGGAAGTGAGCTCACTGGTGGGCCGATCTGCCCCTCTTGGGACCAAATCACTGCCCACTAATTAACCACAGAGTGGCCCCTTCCCAACAGCACCCGGCAGGGAGTCTGATTACCACAGCCACCGAGCTAAAAGCCTCTGCGGCCACTAGTTTGTGCAACTGTGCACTACTCTCGTGCATTTATTGTGTGGCCATGCAGAAGACAGGATGGTGCACAAGTGCTGATTTTCTCACTCGTCCAAAATGTACCTGATGTCTCCGCTCAGCGCTTTGAGTGACATCAGTTGTTTTGCTTGAACGTCGACCCCGATGATCTGGCTGTGGTCCTGGGACTGTGTTGCCCATGTTGCCATGACACAGAGTACCTTGTGATGTTTAATGTGTTCCAGGTGGATAGGTAAAGCCAAACATACTACATTACAGCAGCGTCTGGTAGAATAATCTCCTACCACCTCCGAAATGCTTTCCTTGGATGCAAAAAGGAAGTGATGATCAGGATTTACAACAATCTGCTTTGATTTCTGGAAATCTAGACCACCACCTTGTCTTGGCTTGCTGTGACTTCTAAACTGGCAAGATGAGAGTCTGTGGCTTGAAGCTAATAGGCTGAAGAACAGCCAAGCCCACCCACACCTGACAATCCAGAGTAATATCCAATAAAAAAAAAAAGGTCAGCAGTAAGTGAACAGGGATTTGCTTTTCTTTATTTTATTTTTACACAATCTTTAAAAGTCAGGATACCTATTTAACAACTCACCACAGAGTTTGAGGGATATTTTTGCTCTAACAATAGTAAACAATATATGGCGGTCTGGCATGCGAGGGAAGCAAAAATGCTGATCGACAGATAGTTTCCAGGAGAATAAATCCAACAAGGGCTCAGAGATGATTCATGTGGTTAAGTAAATAGAATAATCTTCTTCATGCATAGTTCTTTTGGTGGAACAAGACCTTGAATAAACTTTTCTTCTACAATGATTGTGTTTGCCCGTGTTAAAGCAGTGAAGTTACTGTACGCTAAAGTATGGGATTTCTCTGCTTAGTGTTTATCTGGCAGAGGCTTTGTAGTAGATACAGCCAATTTAAAATACATATCGTTACATTATCTTTAACTAGAGTTCCTTGTTTGTGTTTCACTTGCATTCAAAATCAAGATCGACTCAAATGAAATTTAGAGGAAAGCCAGATGAGGGGATTAGGTTGACAATAAACCCCACAGGCGATATTTTAATATGAAAATACCTTACCCCATACTAAACCATTAAATGGAGTTATGACAGAGAGAAGCAGGCATAGTCACGCTTCCAAAATCCAAACATCCACCGCTGTATCCAATGCGATATCTTTCTTCTTGGCATGGCTATTTCTCCTTCTGTCTGCAGTGATGAATCGAAACTTAGAGGTGAAACTCAAATTCTCTCATTCTGGATTCCGGGTGAGTGAGATAAATGGTTTGGTTTCTTACTGTTGATGTTTCCCTTTCATTTTCGTCCACACATGAGATAATAGGATATGCTCAGAGAGTCATAGGAAATTTGCAGGACTTGCGTATTATTATTGATACAGGATTTAATAGAGAGAAATAATACAAATTCAAATTGAAATGTTTATCATTGTCTCTACGCTCCCTTTGGAGCAGTGCTCTTTAAAATAAAATCATTCTGTAACTATCTGTAGCAACACAGCCTGAAGAATAACCAGCACTGAGAGCCGTATGACAACCATTGACGGGAAGCGCATTAAAGCTTTGCATCATGGGATGTGTCATCAGTTGAGTAGTTGGCATGGCACTATGTTGATGTAATATGGCTGCCATTATCTTCCACAGTCCTTGCCAAAGGAGGAATACCCCTCAAATGTCAAGTTAGATCAGCGCTGTGGAAAACTGCTCCGGCTACATGAGCCAATTTGTCACTTTTGCAGTGTGTGGCACGGCACCGGCTCAAGCAACAATCATTATTGCTCTGATTGGCCCTCATTAGGAGAGTAATAGCATGAACTGATTCCCTACAATCCCACCAATCATTCTGATAGTGCATTTTCATTTCAAATGTCAAATTCACTTCTTGGTTAGAGCGTTAATAACATTTTTGGCAAACCCTGCATTGACTTCCACTTTCTGAATAAAGGAGAAAAAGGGGGCTTTAATTGCCAAGACAAATAAATGTACAGGAATTTGTCTTGGCACAGTAAGTGCAGAGGCAGATGGACAATATTCTGAGTTTAACAGAACATACTAACAGACAAAGACAACAGGACTTCACGTACTGTGTGCTGGGTCATGGAACATCACAGTCCACACACAGAACATACGCAGTGAGAAATAATTAACGGCCTCCACCACAGTTAGTTTTTCACATGCAGCTTCCTCTGAATGCAAATGGCGTGACCTCATTCCACATGTGCAGCTTTCAAGACCCCCTGTGTTGCAAAACATAATTGTGTACATTGTTTTCTTTAACCTTAAGAAATCATCCGTGTGCCATATGGACACACACACACAAACTGTAGCTGAGAGCGCGTGCTGCTGATGATTACGCTGTGCCACACTGAGCAATGCTATTTATTGCATAGCCATGTGAGAATATAGCTGGTCCTCGGTATCCAGAGGGCAGGGATGGGATCACTCTGAGCAGCATCCGGTGCATACCTTTCTGTTGTGATTGGGCTAAGATTAAACTACTGAGGCTACAAACACAAATGTGGACCACATATGAATTAATGCAAACTGCAACCATATGAAACTGATGGCAGACAAATGAAAGAAAGAGAACACAGACAATGACTGCAAGGTCCATTGTAATTAGAAGCAGTAGACTTGCTGGAAATACCCCACTGAATTGATGAGATTGAATTAGTCTGCACACACATCTACAAGCACACACTTAGGCATGTACAAATGTGCATGCACACATTTGTATGTGCACGCACAGAGCACAGAGGATTTACTTTTCCTGGCATGACTACCGTAGTAATACTTTCATACACTGAAGTGAAAAAAGAGCTCGTAGTCAGACTCCTTTGCCAATAGCTGTTGCAATACTTCTCTCATGCAGAGTGAAAATTTTGGTTTGGGAATATGAATCCACAGTGTTACAGATATACACTAAGGAGCCGAGCCAGAAACTTTTCTGCAAAACCACCTCTGCATTTCTGCTCCCATTTTAACTCACTGAACAGCTTTAAGTGTCGATACGTGTTCTGTGGAAAAGTAGAACACAGTTTGGAGCATTTCTCAAACAAGGGACTAAATTCCTCGGATTAATTGAGATTTCAACTCATTTATGTCCCTTCTGTGAATACTTAGAGAGCAGGCTGTGTTAGGTTTCATGCAGTCAGACCAAACATAGTGCACTTAATGTTTTAAAGACACACACATACTGTGGACATTTCCCTCTCCCAGATAAGAAAGGTGGGAGCATGGGAGTAAAGCACAGGGGTTTTAAGGAAGGTATGTTTCTTAGGGAGAGCCCAGCCTTGGTTTGCCTTCAAAATAATAAACCAAGCCAGTTTTGTGAAGGACACACTCTTCTTGCTTAGGTTTGTACACACAGCTAATCTTTTTCCTTGCAGCAGCTGGCCTGCTACAACACACACCTGGGTAAACACACTACGCTCTAACGCTTGTCCTGCTCGCTCTCTGTCTCCCGATGAAGATCACTGGCCTTTGCCATGGGGGCCTTTATTTGTCTTCTTCCTTCATTCTGCTCACTGTGAGGCTCTCTGGGCTTGGCTCCAACCGCAGATCTAGCTGATTTCCCCAGCACTGTCCATCTAGACAGCAGAGGGACGCCACAACCAAAGGCCCACCCAAAATCCCTCCAAATCCTCCCTGTGCAGAGCAAGCAGGACTCAGAGCACTGTGCATTACCTCAGGAGGCTGACATAGCCCAGCCCCTCCGGTCTGGCCCGTTTGCAACCAGAACTTTGATTGTATCAGCTCTGGTGATGTCAGCCTGCTCTGGTGCTAACAGCTTTCTGCCACTTTCTCCCAGTTCTCCCTCTCGCTCTGTTCCAGAGTCCTGCCAGCAGATTAATCCGTGACTCCCAACCACACGCTCTTTGCTCTCCCAACAACAGGCACAAAGTCACACCGCCAAGAGCAGGATATAGCCTATTAATATCACACCTGACTGAAATTTACATTGTGTAAGCTGCCCTCACCCGCTCAGCGTTACTCTTTGGTTTCAGCAAATTTATTTTGTATTGAAAAAGCCTGCTCCGGCACTGACCTTCCCTCAATTGCAGCATGGGCCTCCAGATGCTGGTGACTTAACCCCTCGCCTGTAAAACAAGAGTAAGAAAAACACCCTGGTTATGATGACTATATTGGTGGCCTCGTTCTCCCAGGGAGCAGAGGCTTGGCTGAGGCTCTGTGCGACTACAGAGGGCCAGTGGGTATTAGTGGTTAGTGTAAAGTTTTTCTGAGAGTCATTTAGTTTGGTATTAGACCAGCATGGCTTCACTGACCCTTCTCTTTCTTTCTTTTTTATTTCCTTTGCAGTTCCCCCTCAGAGTGGGGAACTCCATGTTAAGGGTTTGTAGATCTCACCGTTATTTATTTATGAGTGTTTAAATGCCACAGCGCCCTGGCAAGGACTTTAATGGAGGTGAGACACTCCCATGTCGCACTACTCCCCTCAGTAAAGTTTTACAGCGTCCCACCACACTCTCCAGAGAGGCCAGGGGAAAGTGACGCCATAGCCTAGGAAAATACTCTGTACTCATGCCTGGGCTGACACTCTGCTGCGGTAGAGTCAGGGGCTGTGAGGTATCTTAAAGCTGTGAAAGTGTGCTGTTCGGTGTTGCTGGTCTTTCAAACATCTCCAAGAGTTACTATTGTTAAATGTAACACCTTAAAAGCAGACGTAAGCAGCCAAAGTCCGGTCACAACAACAGAACTGTGCCACATTTGATAGCAATTATCACAACATAATGCGCCCTCATGTAACTCAGCCCCCTCGACTTGTGCTAATCAAGCCGCAAGCCGGTTAAATCTGTCAGGCTTCACCATCACTGCAGCTAATGGATCCGTACTTTATCACATTGATTCTCCTTGTAAAGCCGGCCCTCCTGTCAACCCACCCACCTTTCCCCTTTCCCTCATATGGCCTTGATGAGATCCAGACTCTGTGTGGAAGCATATTAAAGTGGCCCAACAGTGTCAGCAGGAGAGCTAAATGGAAGGTAGTGAAATCTTTTGAACCTCTGTTACATTATAACAGTTCTAAACACATCCAGCTGGGTCCAAAGTTCATGGAAGACATAAAAGCACCATTGCATGTTACCTTGGAGGATGATAATAGCCGAGCGCCACTAAAACTACTAAGACAGTTCACAATCAAAGGGCCCAGAGGAAGGACTCCCTGCACTTCTTACTGGCTGCTAATGGTCTGTGTGTGTCAGAGACAACCGATCTGACAGTTGTTACATCTCCCATAACACACACAACGCGGGCTGTAAAGACAGAGAACCTTCTCTGTGTTAGTGATTAAACTCCATTAACTTTGGGTTAATTAAAAAACAAAAAACTTGGAAGAGCAGTAATTACCCGGCACCAGCCTGGTAGGTCACTCTTAAAGAGAGAGCCTGCACACTGATCTTGATGGGAGGCTGCTCATATCGTGACTTCATGTCCGCCAGACGTGTTTTACAGGGGCCGGACTGCTGACTCTGACAATATTACTGATTCTGTCTACAGTACGGTATGGAGGAGAGGAGCTGGACAGACATTGCAGAGCGAGGCCAGACAGTATACAGTGTGTGTGTGTGTGTGTGTGTGTGTGTTCCTTCAGCTATGTGTTGGCTGTGGGCTCCTCTGTGGTGTTTCAACCACACACGATAAATATGAGCTTGTGGTGAGGCCGTGGTGCCCCAGGAATGCTCTCATGTGGTGGAGCGGCTCTCACCACCATTGACAAGAGAGTTAGATTGGTTTTGGTCATCAAGATTCCTGGTGGGGAGAGCAACATAGGAGGCCATTCGACTTCAAGAAATGAGGCCGTGGTTGCTGATGCCAGTTTCCTTTATGGCTCAAGTCTCTTACTAAAGCGTGTTATTTGTTTACTCCAAACTCTGACGAAGCAACCAATTACACTATTGTTTACCGGCTGACTGATCTTGGTTGGTGCCAAAAATGCACTTAATCACCAGTTACCAGCATCTGAGACAAACATGGAATGACATGGCTGACAGCAACATTTCCCAGATCAAGTGTAATTCCACAAACGTCTCTCCATATTTATTTATACAACTCAGAAATTCTCTCACAACCTCTGTGAGGCCAAAGTTAACTCAGATGTAACTGTCTTTGCCCGAGGTGCAGGATTTGGCCAAAATATGAACGAGTGAGGAAGTTTAGAGATCAAACTCTGGATTCAAATGAAACATGAGTCATGATAATATCAGTCTTGCTGTAAGAACTCAAATCAATAAGACGTTAGAAACCAGAACAAGATAGACGTATCACACTGGCTGTCTGCACACACTCCTCAGCGCGACGTGACCTGTCCTTCTGAAGTGTCCAAATGCATCCAATCCATCAAACGGGCCAAGTCAGACAATATCTAAATATCTACAATGTGTTAATTCAGCCGCAGCAGAAACTTTTGCGTAGCAGTGTCAAATAAGAAAAACATTCATCCTGACTGATGTTGCTGTGATTGGGCTGCTGTTATTTTAATACAGATAATCTAGAACGATTGAGCCAAAGTAATTTGTCTAGTGTTTAGACAGATCTATTATTCATACTGTAAGCAAACGTTTTCAGATTCCTTAAATAGCCTTTTGAAACAGAACTCGTTAGACGCCAGCGTAAATAATGCACAAGCTGGAATGTGAAAATTGTTTCACAAGCAGCAACAAGAGAAGAATTACCGATGTAATTTCATTAGGTCAGCTATGCTGCGGTCGAGCTATTCAATCGCTTTTCAAACATCAATAATTTTAGGCAAAAGCTTATGTAAATCACAGGACTGTGAAACGCCTTCTCCTTCCACACATCCGTCATCAGAGACCAATCTGTTGTCTCCCATAACTTCATGGCTGACAAGGGTCATTCGCCTGAGGCCCCAACAGAGACCATATCCCCTCTCTGGACAGATGCAGTGGCATAAGGGGGGCCCGGATGCCCTCCTCTCCTCCTCCTGACCTCTCCCTCTCTTCCAGACTCTGAGAAAGGCTCCCGAGGTTGAGAAGGTCCTGGGGACTGGACACATTGCGGCATTAATTACACACTCAGTTACCATTGAGCCTAATGTTTGCCCCCCCCTCCCCCCGCCCATGGGGTTAACTCCTTCCTGACAAGCGGGGAAAGTAATGGGGCCTCTGTGGCTCGTTTGCCAGCAGTCAGCCAAGACAGCTCCTCCATGTCCTCTTCCACAAGCCCAGCTCTCGCTGACTGACAGCAGCTAAATGGTTCGGCCCCGCGCCGCCATGCACGGGGATCAAACGCCGGGAGGAGGAGACGGAGATAATGGGAGGTGTGAGGCGGTGGGCGACGGGCGGGGCACTTCATCCCATCAAAGGCTTCTTTTGCTGGTCGTCTCTTGCAAACAAAGAGGCTTTTTCGGAGCGCTATCTATCAGAGGCTTCTCCTGCTGACATCCTCAGTACACCCGCGACTACGATTGGCTGAGGAGGCAGAGAAAGAAGAAAGAGAGTGTGCACCGACAGGATATCCCCTGTGGTTAACAGCAAAGTAAACACAGCGAAGAGAGAGAAAGGAAGTCTACCTCTGTCACACAGACTGAGGTGAGGCGCTCGCAGATGTCCTTCGATGCATAAAAGATCAGTTGCTGAACTTTGGCGGGGCTGGTGTTCTTCTCCAGGGCGCTGCTGGCTAACACTGTAATCACAAGTGTCTCTGCCTATTGCAGAAGTAATCCGATTTCTGTTGACAGGGGCTGCAGTAGGTAATCTGATAGGAGAGTACTTACAATATCAAGGCTAGTGTTTCATTTGATTAATTCATAGCCTACAGGGTCTGTGAGATAGAGGGAGAGCGCAGCATGAGATCATGACCCTGGAATTCTAAACAATAACCATCTGTGGTGAACCGTGTTGAGCTTCATCTGACTCTGGCTTTTCCTCTCTCACTTCCTTTTTCTCATCCTCCCTTCTCCTTCACTGCAAGACAACAAATTCAAACACACACACACACACACACACCTGAATCAGCCAGTTTTGTGTGTACAACCCACCCGCCTTGGACAACAAATATGTCGCATCATGCACGCTGCTCTAAATAACACACTTCTGGGTCTGAAGGCAGATAGGACAATAACACCTGAGCAGAATCAGAGCTCTGTCAAACTCTCAAGAACATGAAGCAGCTTGGAAGCCAAGTTAAGGACAAAAATGGTCCTGATTCACTCTCCCCCTTTAGAATATCATGTAATTTTACAGTTACTTAAATATAATCATCTTGGCAGCGGCGCTTTACCATAAAAGCTGTTAGCATTAACAGCAAAGACGAATTGCCCCGGCTCCATGTTAGATTGGTCCACTGCTCTGTGCTGGAGAAAACACTGTGGTGTTCTACATGCTCGAATTTGACATTTTAAAAGAGGAATGGTCTGAATTAAATGTTGAATTTCTTTTCTTTTTTCTTTGCTCCACACAAACGAAAACAACATCTCTGTAAATGCCATAGCTTCTCCAGCGTCTCCCTCATTGTTGAGGAAAAGTGACAGTTTGTTCTCTTTCAGCCGGTTGCCACAGCGCTGTGAATGATAGATGAAGTGTTACTTTGAGGGCTATTTTTAACTTTTCCAAACGAATGTTCAGACAGCCCATCTGGACAAGGTTAGGGGCAGAAGCAGAGCCGGTTCTTTGCCATTAGTTACAGTAACAGACACCGTGAGCTCCTCTCAGAGGTCAGAAAACAAACATCGTACTTGTTTATGTGCCATGGCACGATGTACTGAGTGGTTAACAATTTTCAAGAGGTGATATAGGACTGTTACATAAGCTTGGGTAAAGTTGGATTAGATGTAGTGAATGGTTTAAAAAGCTACAAGCTTCCCTTTCCACTCATAAAAACCTGTATTTCTCCATTAGAGGGCTTACTACATATTATTTATGTTAAAGAAAACAGTACATTATGGTGCACAGTTGCAGCAGCGACCTCTGAGGAACTGTATCATCGGTCATTTAGTTCGCAACGAAACTGACCCAAAAGTCTGTTTTTTGGTGTGTGTGTGTGTGTTACTAAAATATTTATCAAAGGTGTAAACTACAGGGTAATATCCTCCTTTTAGCTATGAATTTCAACAAGATACTGAAAGGACATCGTAGTAAATGAGTAGAGATGAGGGTTAGTCACTGTTTACACTGTATGGAACGAGGATCCGTCCATGACACATCCAGCAGGTTTCTCTGTTAAACTGTAGCACATGTGAGGGTTTTCCCACAAGTTGGCAAAAGCATGGACTGGTCAGTGATGTGTCGTCTTCAGGGCACATTTCAGGTGACCTTAGTCATTTCAGCCACATGAGCATGAAAGCATGCATAAAAAATATTTTTTAGGGGCACAAGAGCAACAACTGTCATGTATTGAGATCATTGGGTAGGTCAGAATTCAAAATGTGAATCCACGTATCACGAAAGTATTTAGTGAAGTCAAACCGCTGTTGTTCAGACACAAATAGAAAAGATTGTAAGTGATTAAAAGTAACTGCCCCAGCGTTTTGAATTCTATTGTACAGGTAGAGATAAAATTCAACATAAAAGGGCTTAAATCTGCTGTGAAGCACCTTTTTGTTTCCCAGCCAGCTCAAATAGAGATTTCTAAAATTACACAACCTACAACGGGCCTCCAAAGGCTTTGTTTGGCCCTCTGACTGAACAGGATGAATGAACTGTGAAGGATGGCCTTTCCAGAGAGGGACTGTCAAGCTATCAGCCTGGAATCTCGTAATGTTTATGCTTAAAGGGGTGTGTCAGGATGAGAGCGTTCGGCTGAGCTTCTTTGAGAGAAAGGGAGGTACGCCTTGCCTCACGGCGAGAGCTGAATGTCAAGTGTAGATACGTTGCAGAACAATGCAGCCACAACACCGTCTCTAATGAAAAATGTCCTCCTGTCTGCAGCTGGAGCACAAGTGGCCCCACAGAGCCGCTGCAGTACACCAGCTTTCCATTCTGTTTTTTTTTTTTTTTTTTTTTTCCTTTGTTTTGTTTAAACCAAGTAACCACAAAGTCCACAAATAACGCTATATTCCATGTAATGCATTTTTTACCAGCAGAAAACTCTCACTTCATACCAC
Organism: Echeneis naucrates; assembly: GCF_900963305.1. NCBI lineage: Eukaryota > Metazoa > Chordata > Actinopteri > Carangiformes > Echeneidae > Echeneis > Echeneis naucrates. The sequence goes on from NC_042525.1 coordinate 3,971,522, forward strand.
TATTTTTGACTTTATAGTGAGAAAGGGTGTTCCCGTGATTATGGTCATAGAGCGAACAATAACTGGAGTTAAGTTTCCCTCTGTGCCCTGTGAGTCTCACATAGCGTGTCCACCGCAGAGAGAGCCTTAGGTTTTCAATTACACTCTGAAAGTGGTCCCCGATCACCCACCCCACCCCCCACCACCCCCATTCCCCTCGTCACAGGTGGTGGGATGTATGTGGAGGGGCAAGAGCTGGTGTTCCATTTAAGAAATATGTGGGAAAAACTTAAACGCAGCCCTATTTGTTTGGAATGTTTTATGGTTACAGATGTGACTCCTGCTGCACCGACGTTACTCCAAACTGGCGATGTCTCTGCTCCCCAAACCACTAATTACAGCAGCAGTGGCACTAATTAACACATAACATAACCGAAGTAGTACAGTTGGCTGTCATTATGCTGCACTTCACACGTTACAGTATATTGTGAATATAGAAATGAAAGCAAAGACTGCTGCTAGTTTTTCAGGGCATTTATGAACTTTAAAATCTTCTTGTCTTGAATCTTGATCCAGCTTCGATGATTCCACCTAAACTACAACTTCAGCACTTTGGGTTTCTGACACCTTGTGCTTGGTACTTGCCCGGGTGGCCCCAATATGGCTTTAGGGGAGATAGATTAATAATGCAAAGCCCCACCCACCCTTCTCTGTCTCCACACTCATCTGTATTACATGTGTTATTTGTTGGGGGGGAGTAACAAGCCACCAGAGTAGAACACAAACTTCCCCCTCAAGGAGCTTTGTGAGAGAGGAGTGAGAGACAGAGAAGCATGGGGCTGCAGCAGGGGGGAGCCCACACAGCAGGAAAAACAGCACAGTACAATGTGAAGGTTTAAAAAACATCCACTGATTGATTCATCAGTTATCAGAGAAATCCAGAAAAAAAAAGGAATGCAGGTCATGCTTAAATCTGACCGGCTTCCTTTGCGATATGTCATGTGCGAAGTTATATCCTGTAGTTCTGGCTGGCGGTCAGGCAGCTTGTCGGCACCCCCCCACACACCTCTTACTCCCACAACGCCCTCACCGAGACTTGGAAGCAAACTGCAAGCTTTGCCTTGGACAAGCAAAGGTCAACGGACAGAGAGGAGATCCTTCATTCCGCTGGCTGAGATATCATTTCCACTTTGTAGGCCAAAGCCTTGATCTACTTATAACCACATGAGGGAGTGTGTGAAGAGATATGAATGTGGCACGGAGGACCTGACACACAGCAACAACTCATCTACAGTGTGCATGCACAAAAGAGTTAGAACGGAAATGAGGACGTGAGTGTTCTTGACTCTGATGTCTTTGGGATTGGTAAGAAGTCACAGGCACTAAGTAACAAGCCTCTGCTGCGATTTCTTATGACCCGTAATATGACAGGAGCAAAGGAGGAACCCTGGTGACGTAGATTACAGAGGCAATGAATGGGCAGGTCTGCACATCAAGAATTAGGCCGCCGTCAGATTCCTGTGTGAAAGCCAAAGAGGAAGACACTGTGCTGCTCTAAACCGCAGTCTTTTCCGAAACATAACCAAGTAGTTTCGAGTCATTATTACTTTTTGGGTACAAACAACCAAATGGTTGTTCAGGTTGTTGCTGTAACACAAAGCACATAAGTTCAGTTCCTTCTTTAAGTATTTCAGTGTGCAGCGAGCTACAATTCACTTTAAATGTTCTGGTCAAGTTCTTTTTTCTTTTTCTTCTTTTTATCATTTTAAAAATCCTCCTACACTTGCAGTCATGAGTTGTACATGATCAGGGCTAACCCCACAAATCAAATCTCCTCTGAATCTCTGCAGATGGACAACAGAGAGCATCAGTCACAACAGTCTCAGAAAAGTGACCCCTTTGCGAGGCAGCAGTGCCCTTTGACCCCTTCCATCCTTCCTCACGGGAACTTGCTGCCAGACATGCACAGAAACGCACACTTCTTGCACTCCTTAGCAATTAGGGCTCATTAGAAATTGGAAATGTGATTAGTGGTTTCATTTTGTCGTCTGCCTGGAGGACAGCCACACAGGCAGCCCGGCCTCTAACGCCTGTTAGCAGAGAGGAGTTTGAAATGGAAATGCTGTTGTGTCTGACCTCCACACCCTTCTGCCATTTGTCTTAACCAAACCCACGCAGAAATAAGATTATCCAAATGCGAGGGGATTTTCAATTACTTATGTTCCTCCTCTCTGTCTTACGCTCGCACTTCTTTTTTGCAAGTGGAAAAGCAGCACGCTTTGCGGAATTCGGTCGCCCACGCACTCTGTCAGGACACTTGATTCCAATTAGATATTTTTCTTTGCTTTCTTGTTCTAGCCTGTCTGGGCCTCCTGCTTTTATCCCTCCCTCTGCCCTCCCCACTAACTCCCTCACCGCTGAACTCTCCCCTCCTCTCTCCCATTTCCTCGATCGTGTCCTCATTCTCTCAGCCTCTATCACAATATGTAGTTTTCGTCAACCACAGTACCCTCCTCTGCAGATTTCTCACAGCCTGACATCCTGTGACCGATTTTAAACTCTTAACACTGTCAGACACATCACCGCTGTAAGATCACTGTGGCAAAGCTGTTAGTGCAGACAAAGCCAAACAGTTTCCATAATAATAAAGCAGGGATTTGGAAGAAGCATCAGAGGTTTGTGAACCGCCTTTGTTTTGCTCCCAGGGAGTGAATACGTATTAACCTATGGATTCATCTGATTACAGTGTGAGTTCAGCTTCATGCTGTGAAGGTTCTCCCACACATTCACTGATGATAGCCTAACCATAGAGTGCATACAGTACATTTCACCAAGAGCACAGTAGCCGCATGTAATTCCTCATCCAAATTACTGTAATTAAAACATTCTTCAGTCCTTTATATGTCATGTTTGCCTTCATGTGCTGTTGTTTCTTGTCCTGGCCTCTTTATAATTTAACAAAGCAAACAGAGAGTTTTCGTTTTTATTGGAGATAAGATTTGCTAAATCCCTCTGCCGTCTGGCGGTGTAAATAATTCTGCCGCCTCCCAGCCTCATGACACAGTCTGAATTCAGCGAGGATAAAAAAAAAAACTCTGTGTTATTAATAGCTTATAAAGGAAAGCCTAGAACATTTCTGCAGAGATGAGAGGGCTAGTGCACTGAAAGGCTATCGTTCCTAAGCCCTTTCCTCCTTTGTTGCAGGGCACAGACAGATTATTCAGAGTGCATCTCCTCAACCTAAATTGCTTCCAAGCAGGGGGTTCCTCTGCTGCATTCAGCCCATCACTTCAGAACAGAGGCATTAACTTTCTTCTCCATGTTGGAAGTTTCCAAGATCCCAGCTATTGTATGTGGCAGGAACATCTATCATGCAGTTATACAACCCTGGAAAACTCCATGTAACAGTTTGCAATTTCATGGCTCACCATAATAATAGAATATAATAATAGAATAATAGAATAATATCTAGTATACTTGATACTTCCAGAGTTGTTTCATTAGTGTTGGGAGATGGAGAGCTTGCAGTTGTTGAGCTGGCTGGTTGTTTCTCATGCAATTACTTGATGGTGAGGTAAATTGATTTGCATTGGAGACGCTCAGCTTCCGAGTCACCTCTGGCCACGCAACTTCAATTAGTCCTGATTCTGGATGGGATTATGTTGCTGATTTGCCACCTGAGGCAGCGACCTCTAATTAGGACTGATACTCAGGGGAGACATCAGTCCTGAGAATGCACTATGGAGGAGGCATATATTCATGTTTTTGTTGCTTTTGTGTCCTTAACCTTCAGTTAAACATGCAGACTTTAGAACAGCTGTACTGGCCTGCACTGTGTCCGTGCATCGCCTTCAGCAATGATAAGAACTTACGGCTCACTTGAGGCCGCACCACTCATCACACAGAGGAGTGGGACGGATGAAAACATACCCCCTGGTCAAGGAGAGAATACATTCAATAAGTCAAAAAATCATCAGATCGCCTTCAAACCAAAAACATATCCACCTCATCCGGAAGATTTTATCTAGAGCCGCGCACGAGCTGGATGAAGATAGCAGATGGATCTCTGTTATGTGCTTTCCAGATGACATGACCTACCCACAGATTTAAACCTTTCAATTCCAGGGTGAAGCAACCCATGTTTAGCAATATTACATTTGGAAGATGACAAACTAAATGATGTGAAAAAAAGTAATTTCTGCCAAAATGTGTGGACAGATTTAAGATGAAAACCCAACCTGCATGACAAATATGCACAACGGAGACTGAAATCAAATTACATTGTGTACAATGTTTAACTTTCCTTTCAACTCGCTAAAAGAAAACCAAATACATACATTAAAACCAGGAATGACTAAATAACTGTTTACAATTAAATGTAGATGTCCTCCTGCAGCCCTTTATGTAAATAACTGAAACTAAAAAGGAAATAAAACAGTTTCCAAGGCGCTCTGAGAAATCTTTGAGGATTTCGGAAGTGCCAGAAGGAGGGAGTGTGACTATCACTGAATATCATCTCATCTAAATGAGGAACATGTTCTTTTAGCCAACCATTAGTTTGAAATATTTTTAACAACGTTGCCCCGAGAATCACGTTGAGATGCACATGAAGGAACTTGCAGATTACAGTTGCATTGACAGACGTGCCATCCGGGAAAAGTTTAGACCACACAGAATAAACCTCCACGGCTCTCCAAGGCCAGAGCTGGGCAGGCAGAAAAGATCTACAACTGGAAGAGGAGCGTAGCCTTGCTCCCTGCCTTTTAAAAAGCACTCGCTCTCCTTGAGTGTCTCCAGAGTGGGACAGATGCAACAAGGCAACGCGACCTCTTGAAGGGGTCAAGGAAAAACGCAGGGATGTTTCTGATGGAGCGGGTGGGGGGGGCGTCACTCTACTGGAGGTATCTATCATTCACTGAAGATGTTGGCACATTACCAGACACATACACACACGGAAAGATGTCCAAACACACACAAACACACACACTCCTCTTTTCATGACAGGAGGTCTCTAATGAAAGTGACTCTTAGAAGACCCTTGAGAGGAAGCAAGGCTGCTCTCACTCCTGCCACTGACTGCAGGGCACAGAGAGGCACGTCTGCATTTCACCAGATAACCAGATTGAAAAGCCGTCCCCAGACAAGTGCACTCTCTCAAGGGCTGAGGGCTGTCTTTTTGTCTCCCTGCCGCTGCCTCGTGTGGACGTGCAAGGTCGGCTCTGAAAGAGTGCTTGTTCCAGAATATGACAGTCGCTGGTACAGTGATGGGGCCCTTCGACTCGACAATACCCACATTATCCGTCACTCTCTTCCTCTGCCTGTGCTGACGTGCACCAGGCACTCTGTCTTGATATCCTACAAACACTGTCAGCATGTTATGGCCCCAGTCAAGTAACTGTATAAATTCAGATTATGGGAGAATTATTCTGGTCTGTCTGGCAATTAAATAAACTCATGTGTGGCTTTCCAGGGCTGCCAGCCAAGCTCTCATCGGCACCAGTCCCAGTCCAATCTAATTCAACCAAGCACCTCCCTTTGTCTGTGGTAATACATTTTTATCAGAAGGGAATGTTTCTCACAGGACTGAAATATCCCTGTCTACTCACGCTTCCTAAAACCTCCGGCACTCCAGCAAAGGCATCAAGGATTTCTTTTGGTCTGCAGCCGCATTAGTAAATTCAAACAAGATGAGATTGAAGTTTGTGTGATGAAACGGGCTGTCTGACTCATTTAATTGCTATCTAATACACATAGCAGTTTATTCCCCTGAGTGATAAAACATTAAGGTCTCCATCTCGACTCCTCTGTTGCAGGACGCTGTCTGGAGAGTGTAACGAGCGGCTGGCAGTGGATAAAGCACAGTAAAAAAAAAAATCTGTTAAAGGGCCAAGTGCTTATTCTGAGACATGGTGCAGGTTACCCGTGGATGTGTAGAAGATACTGTACATGTTTATTTTGGAGCTGAGTGACAGCAAACACAGCACAAGGGCCCAGACTTCTGGGACTGGAGACATCACGTCACAGCGCTGCTCACTACGATGGGAGCCGCTAACGAACAGTCAGCCCCCACCAACATGCTCGTAACGTGCCCGCGCTCTCACACCGTCACCTTCAGAGGGGACCCACCACCCTGCAGCAGAGCCTGGCACCCAGCCAGCAGAGAATGAAGAGGGGGGGGGGGCTTAAACTCGCCTCATCCAAAACGCAGAGACCACTTAAAACACATTCCTGCAGTTATTCAACACAGCGGCTCAACACAGCTCAACAGCTGAGATCTCCATGAGAGCAGTTGAACCAGTTGGGGTCTGGGTGCAGGATCCCGGTGCAGCGTGGGGGGCTGTGGGATTAAGCTTTTGCTTTTTTACCACAGGAAGAAGAAGAAAATGGAAACCTAATAATTTCTCCTGACCTTCTGTGGAGCTGCGTGTTCGTGTGTAGGTATACCGGTTAAACTACTTACACTGTAATTCTTCAGACGCCAGGAGTTGTCACTGTCAGCTCACTAGAAAGAAACATCACGTGATAAAAGACCTGGGGTGGGAGGTGAGGACAGAATGACTTATTATCAGAAGAAAGTATGATTACAAACCCAGGAGCCGTCCCTCTGGCACATGCTGTCTTCTTTCAAATTGTAGAGCTAAGCAATATGAATAGAACACAACTTTTATGTGTACAACAAGTAGAAGCCTGCCACATTTTGAGCCGTGTGCACTCAGCCTGTAGCTATGTACAGTACATTGACACACCTATAGAAAAACATGATTCACTCATTTGTTTTCATTCATTTTTGATAAGTTAATGCCTCGTGACACCGCTGACAAACAGGTGCACACTGGAGATATATAATGGCACGTTTCAGTTTAAAGCATTTGCACAGTAATATTTACTAATTGGCTCAAACCACAGAGCACCACTGATGATGAAGACGTCATTGGATTTACATGGATTAACTTCAAATCTAAAATATTTAGCAAATTAATATTGATCTGATGATGGGCCTCGATTTGGATTAAAGTTAAAGCCATTACAGTTCATCCCAGAGGGGGCGCTTTAATGTCTGTACTGGGGGTGTTGTGTTTTAGGAGCACTCGGGTCATTGGGATCCGTCCTCTGGGGAACAGGATAGTCTGTACAGGATTTCATGGCACTCTGTCAAATAGACAAACAGAGCAATAAGGAGCCATACCACTAACATGGGTTGTCAAACGCAAAACTGAAAATATCTGCAGTGATGTGGTACTTTCGTTTCAGATTCATTGCCTTTGCCCTGATGATGATGATGCATGTCTGGAAACAGGACAGTTTTAGGTTCAGCACTTAAAGAGCTATTACTTTTGGCCATTTTCCTCAAAAACTAAATCATTCCTCTGAACAGTTTTTACGCAGAAAAGACACAAATACTTAATTTCTCTGGGGGGCACTTTGGATAAGACTCTGCATTATTCACGGCTTGACAGACTCAAGAAATGTTTTTCTTCCTCTACAGATGCATGTAGACTTCGGAGTAAAAGTATTCCAACATGCACACAGTTACAACTGCAAATGATTTTAAACGAAAGCGTACACAACACACATGGAAACTCACGTGATGAACATCGTTGTGAAACACCTCAACAGGCGCCGTAATTCAACTCCCTTATAAAACATCTGCTCTCACTTTGCATTGGATTTTTATAGAGCCTTACATGTAGTGTCATGTCACACGATTAAGTCACATGCAGGCGCACAGAGGGGACAGTATATAATCTTCATCTCGCTCCAGTGATCCGGGGGTGTCTTCAGTGTGTTTGTAGTCATATGAGCTTAAAGTACTTTCGATGTGAAGAAAAGAAAGAATCGTTAGGCAAAGCAAAAACCACACAAAGTATTCAACCTTGATGTTTGGGGGGAAAAAAAGGAGTAACTCAGGTCAATGGAAGAAAAAAAGGGGAGAATGTCCTTCTGGTTAATCTGATGGAGGTGGTAGTTATTACGAAAAGGACAGATAACACATGAGAGCATGTGGAAAGAATCACAATCAGACTCAAACACACGCAGATGCAAGAACACAAACTTCCTGTCACAAACACTTTTTCTACACACTTAAACACACACAATATGAAATTCAAGCCGTCCAAACATAACCATATAAACTCGCATTTAGATCATGTGTTTTACCACACAACTCGCCTCCTACACAAGTCAGGCCACGTCAATTTTATTTATATAGCACCAAATTGAAAGTGACATTACAAACCTTTCATAGAGCCACGTTGAGCTCTTTGCAGTATTATTTACAGAGACCCAACATTCCACCATGAGGAAGCTTTGGGTGACAGTAGCAATAAAAAACTTCCTTTCAATGGGAAGAAACCGCAATCAGAACTGGGCTCAGGGTGGTTTGGTCGAGAGAGACAGAAAGCTGGATGACAGGGAACGTAGCCTAAAAGTTCTGTGTAGAAATGTAGAATAAATAGTCAGAATGATCAGCATGAGATTGGTTGAATAGTTTTCTTGGGGACTGGAAGGTCACATACTGCAGAAATACCTGCAGAAAGTGACAGAGACTCACACGAACATGTATTCATGAAAAAAGAACGCATGCAGATGGAAGAGAGAGGAGCTCCATGCATTATGAGAAGACAACATAAGTAATGGTCAAAGACAGCCTCTTAATAATAGGCTTTATAAAAAATGAAAACCTAATCAGAAACTTGGAAAGATTGTTTGCCTCCAAGATCTAAACTAAATGATGATGATGATTTGGAGGAATCTGAAATAAGAATGCAGAGCTACGGATTAAAGATAGGGAGTTGTCTGGCCATTTAAATTTCCAGTCTTGATTTTACAGGGAGTCAGTACAGATAAACCAAACTGGGAGCGTGCAGATCAACTGGAGTCCTGGGAGACTTGTAGACTTACAATAAGGAATTTCAACAATCCACTTTTCCCTTGTATTTTTTGACAGCATATGCAGTTTTGTTTTGTTTATTTATTTTTTTTTAATAAATGTATGAAAAAAGGTCCTTGAAGTTTGTGCAATGTGGAATTTAAAGGACATTCCCTGATCACAGATAACCAGCCAGCCAGTGTAGAGCAACTACATGTTTCTGAGGCATTTCAGAATAGGCTGTGCCTGTGTTCAGCTTATTGATAAAGATAATTGGTTATCGTCTCCAAAACAACAGTAGTCTGTCGAGCATTTTCAAAAACTATTGTTTGTGCAAAGTTGACCCGGTCCAAAGAACAGAACACTGCAGATCTCTGTGACTAACTCTTGCGTGCATGGAGGATTCACAGTTAATGTGTACAAATTGAAATTGATCTGATAAATAGGACTCAAACCAGCTTAGTGCAGTTCCTTTAAGGCCAATTAAATGTTCCAGTCTCCGTAATAGGATGTGATGGTCAGTGGTATCAAATTCAGCACGAAAGATCCAACAAGACAAGTGAAGAGACGAGTCCTTGGAGGTCGTTTTTAGCTTCCACCAGTGCTGTCTCTGTGCTCTGATGGCTGAGTCTCCTATGGAGTGGCTGCTTCCTAAATGATCATGGCGAGAAAGGGAAGGTTAGCTCCAAACCAAGAGCTGCCTAAACAACTTGGATCGAGTGTAAGCCTATTAAGATGTTTAATTACAGCCTCATTAACGGGCTCCGGTGCACAGCCCGTTGATAAAGACCAACTGATTGTGAAGGTTGATGGAGGAAAACCTTACAGCTTTTTCTAACCGTCTGTGTTTGAAGATACTTTGATTAAAAGAGCTTTGGCTCTTTTGTCAGTTTGGCCAAAGCGCTGAAAATAAACTCATTACAAGCCTCTCTCGCCAGATGAAGTGAGATTCTTCCAGTTTGGGCAGACATGCCATTTCCTTTCATGCTTCTCTGATATCTGCAAAAACAAACTCAAACTCAAACTTTGGTCATTTGCATTATTTGCTCTCACACATGGATGTAATGGCCGGTATTTTCCCCACCGCACTGGAGCATGGACGGGCCCTAGCTCACTTTTCAAGAGGGGATGCTTTGAGTTCCAGAGGGGTGCACATGAAAGAGCAGCAGAATATAAAGGAGTGCCCAAGGATACACTGCAGCACTCAATGTGAGGACAATTTAGCCCTGATGGAAAACCTGGATCAAAGGCCTGGCCTCCATAATTGCACATTCCCCAACAAACACTGTGCCATTTGAAGAGCGGGCCAGACCTCCGGACTCCTGAGACCTGTTCCTGTGCACAGACACAGGCAGCCCCATTCCTTTCACTTTGCTATGCTCTCTATCTCAATGTCTCGCTAAAAGATTAGAGAAATGCTTTCATTCCAAAAGTATTTATGATTTCTCTTTGAATGTGAAGATACGGGCTGATGCTGAGACAAACAGCCCTCAAAGTTTCTTCCCCCTTTTGTTCAAGGTCACCGAGTCACAGTTATCACAATGGGTGAGTCCAAATTCAAAGACTTATGTCTTTTGTAAGACGAAGCTTTGAATGGGGAGCTTTTCTTCAGTTTGTGTTGCGTAAGAAACTCCCAAATGAATTACTGCAGCTCAAGCTGAGAGCTCCAAAATAAGGTCCTGCTTTCCGGACTAATTCTAATGATATTAGGATGACTTGTTTATTTGTTTGGAGAAAATCTGTTGTGTGGAGGATTCAGCTCTCAGTGTCTTTACCTGTAGGAGATGGCAGAACAGGAAATGGTTTTAAAATAAAAGCTTTATCTCTCCCCTGACACCTCTCTGCATGTCTGTATGCGGGTTCAACTGTGAAACTTTCAGAGCTTGTAAATCTAGTTTGGATATCTCCTCTCTGCTGCAGGTGGGAGACCTCTGGATACTGTGTGTAATGTCTTGGCTCTGCTGCGAGGAGAACTATCAGTGAAAAGCTGCGTGTTATGAGTTGTAAAGCACAACCCAACCCGGGTAATCTTCAGAAAAAGTTCTTTTATGCTTTCTAAAGCAGCAGAAACCAGCGTGGTTGAACAGACACTGACAGCTCTGTCCACGAGAGCCTGCGAGTGCTTACTCTAGGACTTTTGATGGTTTTATGTTTCGTCTAGACTTTAATAAGTGGTTGTGTTTTCCTGAACGCACACCCCAAATCTCCCCTGAAAGTCCTATGGCGATTATCTAGTAATAAAATCCTATATGCATGTGTTGTTGAGCTGGACTCAAATAAACATGCTCCTAATAGAGCTGAATGCGGGAAACCTACAGAAAGTGCCTTGTCATCAGAAATATCACTCAGAGTACATGTGCGTGTTTTTTTGTGGTCTTGCATCTCCGCGCACACTTTGACAAGCTTTTTATGAAGCAGACATGCCATATGGAAATACTGTAACACAGACAACACACACACACAAAAAAAAAAAAAAAACATGACTTCTTTTTTCACAAATGTTGATGTTTTTATCTTTAAGTCAATGTGGCTGCACAAACCTTTACTTAATGTTGAGCAACTGAAAGTCGGCCATTGTAGCTTCACAGGGAAACCACATATATTCTGAAAGAAGACATGCTTCTCTCTCTTTTTTCGATGAACTCAACCTTAGTTGGTCTGCTGTGACTGTGAGCTTAACTGCGGCTACGGTTAGCAAACATTAGACAGATATTGTTGTGTAAACTCGTATGCACTTGCGCTCCAAGTTAAGAGCCACTACTGTAAGTTTTAGCATGTAACATTATCCCATAATTGCCACTTGTCCCTGTTGTGGCTGCTGTTCAGCAAAAGTCACATTCTCGCCTAAGGACCATTTGGATGTGGCTTTGGAAGACGAATTACACACAGTTTTGTTGACTAGGGAAAAGGTATTAGTACATTTTCAAACGCACCTCAGCCTGGAAACCTTTCACATCTGAGATAAAACAGCACTGAATCAAATCAGCTCTTGGGTGTCATTAATGCTGTCGTAGCATTTAAAGAATTAAAATCTTTTGCTCGCCGCTTCTGCGGGAAACATTGAAAGAGACGTAGCTGGAATTAGAAATAATATATGGTCCGTGTTAAAATCATTAAAGCAAGTTCAGCGCTGCAAGTGGCCTCTTTTGGTGAAATATTAGCTGATGGACCTAGAACAGTAGTTTATGAATCATTGGGACCATTAAGATCTACAGAGACATACACCATCTGTGGCTCACCTGTGACCCGGTCCTATAATACCTGCTAACCAGATGAACCACCAGATAGTGCCTCTCTCGGGACTCGCTGGATGTATAGGCCTAAGTCCTCCATTCAGCGCTGACCTGTCATTAACCCGGGAGGATTTTCTTCAGTTGTCAGTGAAAAGCATTCAAGTGGTTCAGATTGAATTTCTCTTTTTCTGACACTCAAGTTCAAAGCAGTCGTGGTGAACAGGTAGAAGAGTCCAAGAAAATAATCAAATTTAAGAGCTGGTTCCAATGTTTTTCAAAAGAACCACAATGGGGTTATGAAGCATGAGGCTCATTCCCTTGCCATTGTGAGCTTTGAGGTGAAATAGGGGGAAGAAAGCACAGAATAATGAACACAACTAAGTTTTATTCCTTCTTGGCTTCAGTAAAACCTGTTGAGGTGCTAATAACAAGATGCAGACTGTCCACAGTCTCCATTTCACTCGGAGGGTCAATCGCTGTGGAGATGAAAGCAGGGAGGGGAAATGGAGAGGCCTTTGGTGTTAATCAGGTGCTGATTGGCAGCTTGGGAGCCTTTAAGAGGTTTGAAAACCTGTAGAGAAAAGGATCATTATCCCCAAACACCACTGTGTTTCCCCCTCGCTGCAATTAATGGCACTGAGATCAGGTCAAAGATGTCGGAGCAGAAGGTGCATCTATCATTTGCATTTAGGCTCCATATTCTAATGTACATTTATTATAAAACCAGGAAAACAGATCTCCTCTTAAAAACCTGGATATCCAGATGTAAGGCAAGAATCTTACGAAATGGATTCAAAATATTGTCCAAAAACCATTTTATACTGGAGAAATACTGCTGTGGTATCATTATTGTGCAACTAGAAATTCAGCAACAATTCATATGTCAGTTAAACTTAACATTTAAGTGAAGATCTTCTTTACTAAGCCAAACCAGAAGAATGAAACCTGAAACTAAATTAGGCCATAAAGCCAAACACGGTCAAGATCCCATGCCCAAATCAAGCCCCTCTGCCATAAATATGTTCTCAAGGTCCTTTCGGAAATGGGACACAGGTTGGTTAATTTGAAGGGTGGCAGGGGTTAAACACTTTCCTCAGCGTTTCAATCTGTCACTCCACGCTGCTGCATGCTGGGACTGAAGCCTGGACCTGAATGTGGAAGTCCAGCTGAGCCTTTCCAAAGACACTTAGAAACACACAAACCAGCTGTGTGCCACACACGCCCAATCCATCACATCGCTCTGTACTACACCGAAATCTCAAATAACAACGTGATTTCTTAATGCAAACACCTCTCAGACCGAAAACCCCCACCGACTGTAATGAACACATTTTCTCAATAATTGCTGCTCCGTGTCCGTCTAAACTCGTGTCATTCACGATACGACTGCCAGCAGTGCTTTTTCCTCTCTATCTCCACGGGGCCTCACCGGCACTGCAGTCTCAGTCTCCTTCATGTAGCTTAAGTCTGCCTGTTTAACTTGAGGCCCTCACAGGATATGGCATGAATTACATGCACACACTGCACAGCTTAGATGGTAATCTCTTCATAATATACAGCCAATTTCCACCCAGTTACATGCAGCTGATTGGTGCCGAGTTAGCGGAGAAGTTCGCGCCTCCTTCAGTGTCTTTGTGAAAAACACAATGCGTGGCAAGCCCCAGCGGTGCCGTATAAACAATCATAAAAGCTTTTCTCAAGATGCTCTGCATGGCTTTCTCCTCGCCACTGCTTTGTCTCGCAGCTTTTCGCACACACAATTGTATTATTGTGCATTGCAGCTTGATTAGTCTTCTCATTGAGATGTTGCAAGATAGCATGGGAGGGAGCTGCCGCATATTTGCTGCTGAGTTTCCTGAACTCTAAATGAGGGGTGTTATCTGTCTTCGGTGGTTTGTTTAACCACGTATATGATTGGATTGCTCATTAATTCTCATGCTGTCACGTCCCGGCATTAGTCATTTTTTTGTAACTGTGCTTTTAAACCGCCACCCTCGACATCTGTCCAATGATTTACCATTGACACATTACACAGCGACTTGTTTTTCTGCCACTGATATATTCTGATGCATTGACGCAGCAGAGTGTTGTAATTCATTTGAATGAAATTATTGCTCTGTGCTGATTAGATGTGATACGGTGAAGCTTGGACACATTCTCTCAGCGGAGCGTGTCTGGAAAGTCAGCACACTAAAACGAGTGAGGCCCTTTACTGCAGCCGCACTAATATAACTAATATAAAGCAATAAAAATCCAGCCAGATTAGAATATCCAGTTATTTGCTGACTATCAGCAAGATCCTTATCATTATTATCAGTAGCTCTCCTTCTGCATATTGAAAAGCTGTCAAGCTTGAATTAGCATCGAGCTTACACTTATTTCTGCATGTGTTGCTCTTGTGTGGCTTCCCAACATTGCAGCTGCTAGCCTCAGCAGCCACAACCCATCTCGTCCACTGGTCACCACACCTATAGCAAATGCAGCCGCAGGATATGGTTGATGCCTCAAACCCTTAAAAACATTCATATTCACATGTCCGGTAAACAAATATTTCACTGGCCAAAAAAATGAAGCAACGTATTTTAAACATTCGGAGTCTCTTGCCAATGAAGGAAAAAAAGAGAAACGAGCAAACGTGTATATTTATTTTCTATCTGGCAGATTTCCTGTCCTCACAACCTGACTGGCATTTTAAGGCAACTTTTCCTACGGAAAATTTAAGGTGCCCATAAAACAGGTGGAAACTTGCTCATTTTAGAGCCATGTTGTGGCCGACGGGGGAATTACAAATGTTCGCACAGTCACAGAGGCGCAAGGCATGAATGTCAAGTCTCCTAAAAATTTGGTTCATTAGTCTCTAATTTGCATTTGGTACTGCGATTAAATGTCTTATTGTCGTGATGAATTCTCAGTGTCCCTCCTGCATCACAAAACAAAACGTAGACGGCAAATAATGAAATCGTTTGGCGAATTCTGCATATTAGTCCATTTATAACTACTTTAAAAAAAGACATGCCCTCGTTCCAGCTTTAACACCGGTGTATGAATGGTTTGACCCGGTGGAAGGATGCGGGCCAGCTGTGGTTCTTGTCCAGCCGCTCACTTGTGCGGGTCCAGACAGACCAGTGTGAGGGAGGGTTTGCTGCTGTGAGGCAGCTCCACCTAATCCCAGGCCGCATTACTCAACCAGTCCAGTCCAACAGCACACAGACGTGGGGACTTCCCCTTCCCTCCAAAGACGTAGAGGAATACTGTATTGCCTCATGCATACACTGAGGTAATACCATTACTTCAACCACGCTCCAAAATCTAACCTGAATATGGTCTAGAGTGCACAAACTGCCGCCATATGAAGGGCAATTTGTCTGATTACATTTTTTTTTTTTTTAAGCAATAGCAGTCCAGTAATTCTTGGATTGTCGTTGCATCTAAATACGTCTCAAGATGCTCTGTAACAAAATGTTCTCTGGTTGTAACATTAGTCTGCTGAGAGTTCTCCGACACAGAGCATTACCTTGACTCCTGCCAAGAGAATTGGACAATGCTTTTAGTCATTTTCGTATTTTCCCAGCTAATAGATACCAATCAAATCTTCTTGAGGGGAAATCCATCACATGGGTGTGCGACGGCTACACGAGGTATTGTGTCTTGCACGCAACTCTAAAATTACTGCTCTCCACTGTTACTGGCACTCTTTCAATATCTCCAGGGTGTTCAGGGGTGTCATTTTTATACAGCTCAGAACACAGAGGGTAACAATGTCCATATCTTTGAAACATGGCTCATAAAATCCACCACCTCTAATCACATGCAGTTCACAGAGGGAAAAGTATGTAATTGAGGGGTCTTAGCTCTCTTTTTACATGAAATAATGCAAGCAAAACGGTGAGAAAAGACTTGCAGAGGCAGCGATTTCTTTTCTTAAAAATCTTTTTATAGACTTTGATGTCATGTGATTATTATTTTAATGGTTTAGATTTTTAAGTCATCTCTGTATTGCCCTGTTTTTTGTGGCTTTGTGTCTCTTTGTGCATAGTGTCCACTTCCTGTATTTATGTTCTGCTCTGATTTATGCGTCACACCACTTTGTGTTATCTATTTTTAAAGGTGCTCTATAAATAAAGTTATTAGTATTATTAGAAGCTGTGTAAACACGCACAGACACACGCACATATGTCCTTTCCATTCAGAAATATGCACTTAGTAAAACCTTCAAATAATAAAGATGCATACAGTAAACTGTTAAAAAGGTACAAACTGGATCTGTGCTGACATATTTCCCCCAATAGATAAATATAAACTCGAAGCAAAGCATTGGGTCTATCTATGAAAACAAACAGGGCCATATATTTCACTTGGAATAACAGAGATCAGCTGTATCAACACTGATCCTCCTACTGCAGCCAGCCACCTCAAGTGAGACACCATTGAGTGTGCGAACCGGCCTGAGTGCATTCGAGCAGACAGAGAAGCCATCGTCATTCAGCTGAGCGGGACATGGAACTAATCAGAGTTCGGTCCTTGTTTGTAATCAGGGAGCAGCTCAAGCCAACACAACTGTCAGCTGTTGAAAAATGTCGAGGAAATCTGTATATATATTTTCAAAAAATCCACATGCCGGCTGGAGATCACTTCATTTGCTATCATTTGATGGCAGTATTATGTTTGCGGGGCCGGCCTAACTTTTAATCTGACTGTTGTTTGCACTGGCACAGCTGTTTGCGTTGCCTTTGTTCAGCTGTCTGTGCGCTCCCTCCCTTTTCCCAGTTTGATAATATAATACTCTTGAGTACGTTTCTAAAGGGCAATAAAATGAGAAGGAGCCGCTATCTGCTCTTTGGCCGAGCAGCAGATTTACACACATCTCACAAGCCTGTTGCTTTTTGCCAGCCAGTGTTTTCTGTCTCTCTCCAACATCCTCCAGATATGGACTGAGCAGCAGAGGTGAAAGTGTCGGTCTGTACTTCACATTCATTTATTTGATTGTTCAGCATTTGTCTTTTTAACAAACCAGTCGAAGTGCTACAGTTCAGATTGAGAGAAACCTTTAAAATTATGCTAATAACTTCTCTTTGCATAACTGTTATGCTCTTTTTATTATTATTGTTATTAATATTTCATTTGGAGAAAGAATTTCTATTAAATACAACGGCAAACAGCTCATAAAAAAAGTACATTATAAACCAACCGACCATAAGATCGGCGATTATCACAGTCTATTTCGAAGTTTAATCAACCGTTTTAAGCTCCAAGCTCAGCAAACCTTGAAGGTAATGGTGGCAGATCATAAAAGGGTCCTATAAAGCACTTTTGTAATGATAAAATTCGTTCTGGAGGATGCACACCCTCTGTAAAGAGCGTTTCAAACGTCAGTCCACATAAAAATGCACGGCTTTTTACGCAGCTACATTAACAGGGTAGTTGTGATAATGGATCTTTTCCTACAACATCAACATCTGAAGTAAATGCGCTTTATTTGTTGGGAGAGCAAAAATTTCAAATGAACAAACAATATTAAACTTTTCATAGTGAGTCAGCAAGATCCTTATCACCATAAGCCATCATGACCGTCCCACTGCATGGAGCGTGAGGCCGAAGTGACACTCCACTTTTCCTGCCACTGCATTTCTGGTACTTACTTTTATTATTTTGTGTTACGATTTCCCAACATTGCAGCCTCAACCGCCACAACGAGCTGACTGCTGGTTGCCACACCTATAGGAGACGCACCCAACAGACATGGTTTATGCCTCAAAACATTGGAAGCATTATTCACGTCCATGTGTCGAGTAAACAAATATTTCACTGGCCAAAAAAATGCATCAGCTATACTGTGAAATATTCAGAGGGAGGTGCAGCTAAATTACAATGGCACATTTTTTCCAGCTCTTGTACATCCTAACAATGTGCTGGTGCTTCCCCACTTGTCAGTGTGCTGCTTTTATGAAGTCAATGAAGCTGACAAATCGTTTCAGGGAGGGACCTGCTCTGTCAAATATGTCACAATAGATAGTTTTATATGTCTTTATTCAAAACAGTGAAGACAACATTTGCAACGATGAAGCTGAAAATACCAAAAAGAAGATTGAAAAAAAAAAACAACAACAAACAAATAAAAGATATGAAAACAAGCACTTACAACACATGCAAAACAGAAGTTTGAGATTAATTTATGAGAGCTTTGTAGTTGGGCCAGGTGCAGAGAAGCCAAAAGGGAGCTTTTCCAAACTCAGTATGAGCAAAGTGTGAGCCAGCCAGCGGTCCAATGTGGTCCAAACTGACATGGAATTAAGATATGAGGGCAATTTTCCAACAACAGCCTTTCAATGCAACAAGTATGTGTGTAAATCAGGTCACTGTGATGAGCCTGAGTGCAGAGTGGTAGATGGTATCAAGACGTTTTAACCAAAGCATGCCAAGATCATGGATTTTAAAAGAAAGAGTCGAACACTGATTTGACATGTGACCTTAGACCTTTTTAGTTTAAAATAAACTTAACAGCTCGTGAAAACACGACACGCTGACTGTGTCTCACTCTGGACTCTGTGGGCTTCAGACCATCGCTCTCCCTGGATTGGACAGGAGACGAATGAATGGAGATGTTGGGGCCGATTCACAGAAACAAGCGTTTTACTTCATAGGAGGTCAAAGAAATGTGACCCCACAGATTCACCTTTGGCCTCACAAAATCACTGTCATTCTCAAGGCTCGCGGCTCTTCGTCTGCGCAATCAGTGAAGCGACTGCAGCACATGTTGATTGATGATAGCGGACCGTATTGTTTCCAGCTCTGTAGCTTCTATGTACACACATCTAGACTAAACAAAAGAAAAAAAGATACACGTACAGTATGTTCAAACTCCCCGAGCTGCAGCCCTCATCTGAGCATGACAGCGTGCTTAGTCACAGACCTACAGGCTATGGTCTGCGGGGTGGGGGGTGGGGGGGGCTCTGTGTTTTGTTTCAATCATCAAAGCTATTGGGTTTAGGGTCTCCTCTCTCTGCCTATCACTCAGCAACACTCATGGCCACTTGGACCCTGAAATTTTACTCCGGGCTGCTGAGAGGAGCGGGCGGAGGGGCTGAAGAAACTTCTTCCTGGCCTTGCTCTGCTCCGCCGGGGGTCACTTTGCCATTCTTCTGTTACACAAAAGACTTCGTCAAGTGCCTGCCTAACAATGGCCTTTAGATCGCTGGAGCGTAATGATTGCTGGTTAACGTGAATGCACTCTGTATTAATTGAGCCAGAATTAATATGAAGTCTTTAGCGTTTTTTCTTTTGTTGGCAAGGAAACTTCCTAGTAGCATCCAGTAACCATGACTAAATGTTCATGTTGTTGTTAATTCTTTTTTTTGCATAGCAGACCTTATTGTGAAAGCTCAGCGTCAGGACTGGACAGCCTGGTCCCTGAACGGGCCTCAGTCTGAGCCTGCTAATGAGCACCACCTCTCACTTTCAACCCTTAGAGCTAACGTCATGTCACTCGTAAGCTGCTCGTAATGAACGTGCACAAACCGCAAGTCGGTGAAGCATGATTTCACAAGACAAGCCTTTATCTTAGCACAAAGGAGTGTCAGATGTGCTGACACAAAAGATCTCCCTTTTTTCCTCCTTGATTTACATAAAGCATGAAGCACCCAGGGAGATGAGACGCTCGAGCCTTCGCACACCACATTAAGATGTTGTCAGGGATTCTGGTCGGGTCACAATGAAAAACACTATCAAATAAAATAATTAAAACAAGATTCGGCGTCTCTGGTTTCCAGACTGTTTTTGTTTAGCCTTCATCATAAACAGAGTTAGCTGTGTCTGTCAGTGAATCAAGAAAACACAGGGCCTCTTCTGCTGCGCTGACCTTGATTCACGGATCCAGCGAGACTTGCCAGGGGCCTGCTCTCTTTCAGCACAAGTCGACTCAGCCAGTGACAGACAGGCAACCCTCATGTCAAAACACTGTCTGCCTCTGCCAGCACAGAGCCGGCCCCAGACAGCACGACAGCAAAGCCACAGCTCCACTGTCACAGTCCACATCGCTCATGTATGCGAGTGCACGGCGTAATCTCCCGTATGAAAACATGTGCAGCGTATTAAAAAAGCAGCCAAAGCCTTTTCAGCAGTAAAATATGTACACTGTTAAACGGTTTATGAAGCTCCTCCATGCACTGTCCTCTATTTTGTAGCTGCTCCTCCCAAAACTACTTTCACTTAAAAGTTTAATCTTTGCAAACTAACCTTTCACTCATCCGATTAGCACATGCAGACTTCTCACATTGTGAATTTCTTTTTTTTTTTCTTGGCTTTTTAATAGTTTAATATGGTTTTCCTTTGGGGGGGGGGGGGGGGGGGGGGGGGCTGCTAATGGAAACACCTTCCTTTGTTGTTTTGGACCATTTAATGCAGAGTCACTATAAGAGGACAGAACCAGGCAGAGATGCCAGCTTGCTGCAAACTGACACTTCTTCAAAGGGCCGTGAGTCTGCCAACCATGCAGAGGTATCCTCTTTCTGACCTGAGTTCAAAAGGCAAGTCTTGTTCTCACAGTTAAAGCTTATTGGATGTTCAGTTTTGACAGTGCTCTGAATAAAGAAATGGCAGCACGTTTTAAACACATTGAAGCTTCTGTATTTGGCTTAATTCAAGACAGCAGGCTTTTTCTTGTACCTGTGAGCACACTCTGAGAGCAGCCAAACCTTTTGCAGCAGCTTTTTTTTTTTTTTTTGTGGGCGGGGGGGGGGGGGGGGGGGGGGGGGGTCTATTTTGTTCCCACCCACAACCACTGGAATGCTGTGAGGTATAGGACGAAGGAAATTGTGAGCCTGATCATTCCCATTTCTCACTTTTCATGATGTGCACAGAATTTCCCTGCCTACTTGTGATGAGGGAAACAAACTCATGTTGCCAACATGTTCAGCTGCAGACAACATGGTGGATTCAAAAACTCTTTAACAGTGAAGAAATAGTAATGTGTGGGGTTTTTTTTCTCATTGTTTAGATTGTTGTTTTGTGTGTGTGTGTGTGTTTGCCAATTCATATTTATAACCTTTAGAACTGAACCTCTGCATAATTCAATAACTAAAAGCCCCCATTTAGCTGAGCCAATAAGATGAACAAAAACAAGAAGTCTAATCAGATGGTTTGTTTCTTTCTACATATCCACACCAACAACACAAGCAAGCCCCAAATGTTTCATCCAATGAGCCAAGCAGATGCTTCGAAAAAGTAACACACATTACAGTATGTTGTGTGTAAGACACCCACGCATACATGCATGGTATTTGTCATTATGCTGTGTGGAAAATATTTCTCCCACTGACAGTTTTATAGCTACTTCACACAGCATATTGAGAGTCATGGCCAAGAAAAAAAAGGTGGCAATAAAACACACTTGCTGCCTATTAAAGCACAGTGAAATTTAACCGTACTGAGTGTAGCCATTGATCATGTGTTGCTGCCCCTTTTGTGCAGACTGAACAGAAGCATGACATTTTTTCTTTCATCCTCCCTAACTGTCTGAAAAATATGTATTTTATCTGCAGCGCAGGACAAAGTTTAAGTCTCTCAGTCAGACCTTAGCTTCGCAGCGCACAAAGAAGCACATGATGATGCACATCATGTGTCAGATCTTCACAATGGGAATGAAAGTAGACTCATTAGTTTAACATTAACAGGTAGTTGACGTGCTCCAGTGAAGTGGACCCGTCCAATATTAAGCGTTGCCATGTATCTTGTAACTGAGCTGTTCCCACATGTTTCCACGCTCTTTGTGCCTGCTCCACTTCTCCTGCAGCGCAGTCACACTCACGTCTATAAACAAACTCAATATTGTCCTTCCCTTGTTAGTTGACACTGTGTAATCTAATTGTTGGTAATATTGACTCACTAAATGTTGGCATTGGGTCCAAGCCCAGCACTAAATATGTCAAGAAATCAGTTTATGGTTGTATAAAATTAACGGAGCGCACATATTTTAATTTATTACTGTGTGGAAAAGTGCAAAGTAAACAATCCGTCAGGCGTCCTCTATTGAATTTAAATCTCATTGTTTTTTTGTTTGTTTTTTTTACTTACCACCACTAAAGACTAGTTTTTACTGTTAAAATAGGAATTTATTCCTGGTTTCCTGAAAAAAAAAACACTGTGGCCGAGAAGACAAACTGACATCTATTCAAACTTCTCATTCTTCTCATGAGAAGATTGAACATGAAAACATATATCAGCGCACAAATGCCTGTTCTATCTCAACACCCATTCCTGGTATGTGATCACACATTCTCTATTTGTGTGTGTGGGAGAGCTGGTGGATTTTGTTTACTTTAGAGGAAAGTGAAATGCGGGGTCGCCTATATTAAAGCCGACAGGCCCATTTGGAAGCAATCATCAAATCTGTCATGGAAAAAAACGCTACGTCATGGTGCAAAGGACGTGAAGACTTTGCCAGCATCAATATTTTCCTTCAAGGCTGGCAGTGGATGTCGCTTTGACTGGACTTATGTAGTTGTTCTAGTTCCTCTCAACAAGTCTGCAGGTCATTTTTCTGAGAGTAAGCAATCATCCGTCTTTCTTTCCACTGACACACGCCTGCATGTATCTATGATACAGTGTAATGTGATCAACAAACAGGGACAAAAGAGAGGAAGCGTTTTATCAGTGTCACCTCCTCCACATAGGAAGTTCAGGTAATTAGCTGCACTCACCTCAAGTGAGGGCCAATATCCTCTTTGAAGAGAGCACTGTTCTGACTCAGTGATCCTGAGGCCCTCCTAACTTTGGAAGACCACCTCGGACGCTGTGACGGGCCGAGGATCTAATCTTCCTGCCTGAATAGTTTGCGTCCTCCCACCTGAGAGATTGCCTCATTGATCAATGATTTAAGTTGCAAACATTCTTCATCTTTCCAGCTTCTACCCAGAGTGCCTTTTTCCACCGCGGGGGACAAATCTAATCAAACCCATATTTGACTCTCCGCCGTAAAAAACAACTGCGCTATGATAAATTGTGCACTAAACACAAATCAGCTTAATGAAATGATCACAAGGGTCAGCTCAGCCGTGTGAGACCTGGTTTTGCTAGCCAGGTGGAAATGCTACGATGATGAGTAGTAGGCTACTAGCCTAAGCAGGGATAATCTGATTTGTTTCACTGACTGCAGCTCTCAGGCCTCCCCTCCCCTCTGCGGATCAAACACCTCTCTGGCTATTACGGATGTTCGAGGACACACAGACACACACACACTGATGATCCATTCACAGCTTCTTAACCTGACTCATGTGCGCGTCCCTCAGAGTGCTGATCTAGTCGTTTCTTGTGATGTTGTTGACGTGAAAAGTAACTGTGTTCAAATCCCCATAGCTCCTCAGCGTTACTGGTATACTCAGCACAGCTTTGGGAATAATAATAATAATAATAATAAATTCAAAAAAAGCAGGACAACTAGAATAAACAGGACATAAATGAGTCACCCACAGCATCACCACAGCTATTAAGCACAGTTTGAACCAATGAAAATCAAAACCCATGCTCTCAACCTAACCCTCTATAATCCAATTTTTACTTAACCTCCACATAGCAGCTGGACTCCCTGTGCACTAACCGCATTGAGGTACTTTCCACAGACACACTCAGACATCAAAATACCATCACCTCACAGCACAGGCCTTCAAATAAATGTTGAAAATAACAAAGCAGCCACCTTTAACAGCGGAAAATAATGTTTATCTGAGTGACGATTGCTGATACCATCTGTAACACTTTCTGTAAAAGCAGCTCCCATAAACACACCATGTAAACACTGTGATACTCTTAAATGGGCTCTACGCTGAAGTACACACAAATCCTCCCTTTTTTTTGCATTTCAACACCCATCTGCTCCTCACAACCGCATTTTCACCCCGCAGCTCTTTCACTCACGCAGACCGACGAACGTCGCTGTGTAAATTCATTAACTCTTTATTTCTTAAGCTCAAACATGTCACTGCTTCTTCTTCTACTTCTCTGCTTAGTGGTCCGTCTACAAGTGTGTCTTTAATTCATTTTGCGATGGAGAAAAGTAAATGTGGCGAGTCACTGGAAATGGCTTTTCTAAATGCAACACACGTATGTGGTAAATGTTACGACCTAGAATAGCTATTTCCAGCTATTCATATAATAATTTCAGTAAAACTGAAGTAAAACTTCAGTAAAAGTTCTGTCGCGTTAACAGGCATCACTTAGAGCACAAGAGGGTAAAATACGACCTCTAAGCTGTGCTACTTCAGAGTGCACCGCTGTGATGAGACAGACAGAGCAGGCCTCTTTAGCATCCTAACTTCAAGGAAAGGAAAACAGTGGAAGAGATCAAAGTTAAAAAAAAAAAAAAGGAAAAAAGGACAGTTGCTTTCCAGCGTCGGAGAAAACTGCAAAAAGGATTGAAGCCTGAAACTAAGCGTGCAACATTTTGTCTAGACTGGAAAGTTACGATTGTTGGCATGTCTGTAAATTCTGGACAAGGGAGGTCAGACATCCAAACTAACTAAAACACTACGCCAAACTTGGTCCACATTTATTTCACAATCAACAATTTCTTCCAGAAGCAGGGACATGTAGGAGAATACTCAAATCGGCCCAGCTGATGGATCGCTGGTTTGGGTTTGGGCCTGATGTTCAGAAATGCTGCTGCTGCTGATGATGATGATGATGATGATGACACCCAGGTATAAATCCATCCTCACCCTGCCAGGTGGTGCTTTCTTGTCCCTCACTGCTCACAAAAAAGACGTCCTTTAATTCACGCAGGGGGGATTTCAGTCTGTTCGTCGTCGTTGGGAACCAGACAGTAATGACATTAAAATGGGATGAAATTCAAAACAGAGGGTTAGGGTAGCTCAAAATCTTTTTAGAAGAGAGTGTGCCGCAGACTTTAGTAAATGTAGTTGGGGGGGGGGGAGAGCGCTCACTAAGCACCTAATCCACCACATTCTTGTTAGGGATCTGAGTGTGAATTCAGGCCCGCTTCAATGCCGTGCACTGCAATAGCAGGGGTTGCAAAAGGCTGAGGTAATTGGATTGGAATACGGCATTGGGTGTCAGACAACAAAAGATATCCATCTCTCTCATGGCCGTTCAGCTCTTTTGTTGCTGGCTGGAATTTATTTGGTCATTCAGTCCCCTCTTCCAGAAGAACAGGAGCAGGGCCACCAGGACTGGCTCAGTCTGGTGGTCTCGCATGCGGGCCAGCGGAGTCACGGTGCCTGTGCAGCCTGTGTGTGTGAGAATGTGTGAACCACGGATCCCCCAAAGCCCAGGGGTCATTTGTGTGATCATTACCATAATCACATTAAGGCTGCAGGAGATTAGCACCATGGCCTCAGAGGAGATACCCTGTCTGTGCTCCATGACGACTATAGGTCATGCTTATAGGGAACAGTGCTTAGATACCTATTAGCCCGACAGGGAGGGCGGAATCAAGTGGAAGAGCTGCATAAAGCAAAGAGGCATCCTCCCTTAGCTCATTCTAGATAGCATGTCATCTATAATGCTTTTCCAAACTTTAACAAAGGGTATGTGTGTTAAAACGTATTTAAATGTGTAAGCACATTTTAGACATTGTGAACAAATATATTGTTTTGTTTTGTTTTGTTTTTTTTAACTTGAAACCAGTTCCAGTCTGTGAAATACATATGAGCTCAGATGTATTTGTTGTGTCAGTTAGTAATGGATCATATATCTGATGGTTTCCGCTCCACCTTGGTCGTCATCAGACACAAGCATCACCTCTGGGCAGGTCATGGGGTCACACCAGACAGGATCCCGTCACACCATACCCCCATTAGCACCACCGCCATTTACAATCGCTAGACTCAATTTTGGCTTTTAGGATCAGTGAAAAAAAAAAAAAAAATTCCCTTGGGTTTAAAAATTCTCCAATTAACCCTAATTACCCCGAGAGAGCATTTCAGTGAGGCCTGTAACCTGAGATGTGTATCAGCTCTCAGGGAGGCAGGGAGGAAGTGCTACCTTTTATCTTGAAGTTCAACCGCAGGAAACGTGATGTCTGAATTTAGATGGCAGTGATTTAAAACGAAGGAGGGGGGCGGGGCACAAATATGGAACATTTAGTCATGACCTCAGGACATCCCTGCCGCAGCTATTGTCCACATCTTTGTCACAGAGGCATCAACAGATAAGATAAGCTCTGCTGCTTCAGTGAGAAAAAGAGAAATAAGTCTGAGTTACTTTTTTTGTTTGTTTTTTATTGTAAAGAAAAAAAAAAACAACTTACTGCTGAACGGCTGCAAATGCAGACAAGAGAGATGTGTGACACCCTCGTAAAGGGCTGTAAAGTGTGATGGTGAAACACTACGTAGTTACTGATTGATACACTCCTCTTTCTACAGTCCCACAGTTCCCAACTGTGTTTCCTTGATTGTGACCCATTGAATGACCTGTGTAATTGGTCCACACAAATCACTAACCACAGGGGCTGAGGGGTGTGTGTGTGTGTGTGCATGGTCACTGATCCACCTCACAGATTATCTTCTTGCAGAGATACACCTGGTGGCAATTGCCCTTCGACACCACCAGTGTAGTTGGGGGGAAATAGCAATCTTTCAGCAAGTCTGTCACTGTATTTCTGTGGCCACATCAATTAAAAAGTCCGGTCTGCGGGGGTTTCCCTCACACTGATATCCGTCCTGGTGCTGGTCTTATGTTAAACCATAAACTACAGGGCTGATTGTTGGAAACAGCAGTTGATTGCCTGTCATTTAAAAATGGGCGTCGTTCATTGGGGCGGGCATTAAAAACCTGCAGGTCTGCCACTCTGGGGCACTGTTGTGAGCACTTTGATACCAAAGCATTATCAGCTTTGACATTAAGAGTTCTTTCTTCAAGGCTTGCTCTGCAGGACGATAGATGTTTGACATACCATGCATTTAACAAAATGCCCTTGGCTCAGCCGCCGGCCTCGCTGCAAGCTTTGGCAGTTTTGGTGATTTAGTGCATTACCCAAAGGCCCAAATGTAGGGGAGAGTAAAACCAGTCACACTTGGTCTATCAACCTTTTAAGTTGCCATAAATCTTTATGAGGTAAAATAATAGTATAAATTGTGGTGAGTATAGTATGCTGCTAATGCAGGATGCAGGACTATGGGACCTCTTAAGAGGAGGGAGGGAGGGAATGGGGGGGGGGGGGGGGGTGTAAATTGATGCTTGTCTGAAAATATAATTCATTTACTTTTGGGTTTGTGGTCGTGATGACTGAAGTTTATTTCCACTGTCATTTTCCTAACCCATCACTGCCAGAGAGTCTTCAGAGTCAGTCTGGAGACTCCTGATGATTGTCCTCATATAGTTGTGTTTAGTTTTATTTATTTTTTATTTTTTTTGGGTTGAGGGGGGGGCGGGCCCTGCGCTCTTGCTCATGAATATGGATCACCGTGGCTCTGCAGACACTCCCACCCCTCCAGTCTGTTGAACTTGTGTTCAGGCTCCTGCCCGGACCAGCAGTCAGTCAGAAGTAGTCGGTCGGTGTGTTGCGCTCTGCTGCCGCATGGCTACTGTGTAAACTTTCTCCAGCAACAAGTGGACGCGGTCGGACGGGGAAGACCAACCGAGGACGGAGCCTCCTATGAGTCGGGAACCTGAGCTCCGCTGATCCGAGGTCCTGTCCTCACCCCTCTCCTTTATCTGTTTTTTTTATTTTTATTAGTTTTTTTTGGTCGTGCATGTTCAGACCCGGAGAGGAAAGCTCTGGTGCCGTGTGTCGGCCGGACGACGAGTAACTAACGAGTGGCCACAGCAGCCCGGACATGGTTGTGAGACGCGGCTCGGTCGTTGCTGCCTTTCTGCTCTGCTTCCTGGCGAAGGTACGTGGGGCGACTGCACCGGGTGGAGGTGTGTGTGTGTGTGTGTGGGGGGGGGCAGCTCGGCTGTGGTGGATGTACTTTGATTTCATATGTGCACGGATGTGCTAACCTCACAATACAACCAAGGCTCCTCCACCTGCAAGTGCACCTCTTGCTTGTTGTGTTGTTTCGTTACCGTTGTCTGTGTTAACGCTGCATTCACGGTCCTCTGGTTCTCCTCACCACCAACAGGTGTCGGAGGGATCCGGACAGTTCGAGCTGCAGATCGTATCGATGCACAATGTGAACGGAGAGCTGCTGAGCGGCGCGTGCTGCGACGGCCCGCGGAACGCGGCGGATAGAAAGTGCACGCGGGACGAGTGCGACACGTTTTTTAAAGTTTGCCTGAAGGAATACCAGTCCAGGGTGTCCGCCGCCGGGCCCTGCAGCTTCGGAATGGGATCTACGCCGGTCCTCGGAGGGAATACCTTTTCTTTCAAGAGCTCGGTCAGGAATGACAAATCCAGGATAGTTTTACCCTTCAGCTTTGCCTGGCCGGTGAGTTGGGAGAGTCAAACAAAACCAAACACACAACTTTCTGTGCTTTTCGACGCGCTTCTTCTTCCAAAAAAAAAAAAAAAGGGGGGGGGGGGGGGGGGGGACGAGTAAATGTGTGTTTGCGGGGCAATTGTGTTCAATTACTGTCCGCCAGTCTCTCTCTGCCTCTCTCTCTCTCTCTCTCTCCTCCCTCCCCTTCCCCTCCAAAGCTCGGATAGAAAGCTCCACAAAGAAAGAATGAGTTTCTCTTTTTTGCTTCTTAACCCGCTCTGAACCCCCCCACCTCCACCTCCACCTCCATTATCTGCACCAATTACCCAGCTGCAGGTATTTTTCTCCATCAGGCCCAGAGCTGTCTTTCTGTCTGTCCTGTCTAAATAACCTTAAAGAGTTCGAACCACCCACGTTTTCAGAAATAAGTAAAAACTTTGAAGGAAAAGATGCATTTCACTCCAACCCCTTGCTTTAAAAACTCCCTATCCTTCTTAAAAAAAAAAAATGTACCTCCATAAATATTTCCCCCTTCCTGGGCACAGTTCAACAGATTAAAAAAATAAAAATAAAAAGTTGGCTGAGCTTTATTCTCACTCATTCTTCCTCCTGTGTCTCCCTGGCAGCTGCTCATGTTGCACAGAACAGTAACTCTGGCTTTCTGGTTTCCTCAAGTGTCAGCTCTTCTTCTGCACTGGGTAAATAAATTGGCCGGACAGGCCTGTGGGAGCTGTTGTAGCTCTGTGAGAGATATGATTTGTCATGCCGGAGCACATTTGGATTCAGTAGAAAAAAGAAAAGAGAGGAGGGGAAAAAAAAAAAAGTAGGACTGCTCACAGACTGACTGGCCCCACAGCTTGGCCCGCAAACTCCTCCACTGTGCCTGATGGGTGAAAGGCACAGTTCGCTGGTATGTGTGTGTCCAATTACATCAAGGCTATTTTTACCCCAATCTTGATGGAAGTTCTTGTGCAGCAATGGCCCCAAACAGCCACAATAAGTGAACAAGCTGGAAGATCATGTGTGCGGTTTCCTTTTGTTTGTGTGTGTGTGTGTGTGTTACCTGCAGGGCAGAACAGATCCTTTGGATTTGTTTTCCTCTCTGAACTGACAGCCAGTTAAACAAAGTTCTCAGCAGGATAACATGCAAATTGATATGGTCTGTATTTTATTTTATTTTTTTTATTTTCTGTTCACTTAGATGCTATCTTACTTTTTTCAGTTTATATTCACACCATGGCAACACTAAGTTGGCATGGACGCTCACAGTCAGATTAGTTTCATGTTACTGTGTTGAAAATCAAACAGCACTTGTTGACACTGAAATGAAAACTGGTGGCATTTCAAGTTTGAGGTCTCTTCTAGCTTTACTTATTTCTTTTCTGGCTCGCTGAGAACTTGGGTACTTTGCTCCGAAATTGATCTTGAAGCCAGCTAGAGGTGCAAATTGTCAACAGCGGAGACATTGAAATACCACAAGGAGCCAGTGCAGCGTGTCAAAAATGAAGGAAATGTTTCAGTGGCTCAGCTGAGATGAACTCATTTTGTGTTGGAAGCAGACTTCTGAGATCTGTTGAGGGACAGTTTTTGTTGAAGGCTCTCATCCTTCACTACTCGTGTTTTACTTCAGTGCACATTAACAATGGGCAGGTTAGGTATGATATCACTCTTTGTCCTTTTTCATAAGTTGATTGGCTGTTGTGGACAGATGGTAGTGTGGTGCAACTGGGTTGTTGGGTACTCCGAGTTCATGAAGTCCCCCCCCCCCCCTTTCTATCCTCTCCTGTGAGCTGCATGAAGTTGGCCTCTTGTCCAGGCCAAGGGCTTTGTTTAAGTCACGCTCGGTTGGACCCCAGGCATTTCATCGCTTTAACCTTGCCACCCACGGTAACTGCTGCACTTAATGAGGCTGCACACATGTGCTCAGATCAGGAAGGGTAAGAGCCGGGCCATCCAGCTGAACGCCGTCGGCTGGGCATCTTTAACGGCGGCACATCTGTGTTTGAGAGCGCCCCGGGTTGGTTTTGACCGATGTGTGCTTCGTGCTTTTATTCCACAGAGGCGTGCGGGCCCTCAGTGTATCAAGCGGGGACAATAGTGTGCCCTCAGTGACTACAGCGAGGATTACAGAGCATAATAGAGGCAGTGCAGCTGTAATACCATTGCAGGGCAAGCAACAGGAAGCAGTTGTAGTAGACTCAGCAGTGATGAAGTCGGCTCTCGGGCAAGCTGTGCCCTAGCCTCTGTGGCCACCTCAGCACATTTGCCCATGTTACCTAGCAAAGAGGATCCTCCATAAACACAAATCTACTCAGTTTTACCTCAAACATCTCAAGCCATGATTTGATCTGGCACCCTGTTTATATTGCATGTATATTTTCCAGCATAATTTTTTTTCACACAAAGCTGGTACGTCCTTTCTGATGATTGACTTGTTGACAAGTGGGAGTCGTCTGAGAACTTGGATCAGGTGAGTCGTGGAACAATGGCTGGCTCAACCTTGACGGCGAGCGCTGTTGGCAGCTGCAGGGAGTAATGACATGTTTGTTTTCTATAGTCAGCTCTGATTTGGCAGTTAAGCGCAAATTACTTAAGTGAAAGAGGGAAAAGAAAAGTTGGTTGTCTCTTTCAAGCCTCACCTCACCCTCTGCCTCAAGAAGGAATTTCTCAGTGCAGTTGTCACCGCGACGTTGCATAATGTCCTAATGCTCTGCTGCTTATCGCTGTTGTTTCAAGCTGTATGGGAACGTGACATGCATTGAAAATGCCTATAATTGGGATCACCTGTGCGTTGTTTTTGTTTCCCTTTAATGGCTGGCGACCCTTGAGAAGTGCAGATGACCAGCTGCTTGTTTAGTTAAATGCTTGATACGGCTTTCATTCCTGGTCCCGGGTTCATGTTTTGATCTTGTTTGCCTTGTGAGAAATCCAAAATGTGTTTGCTTGGTCTTTTTTGTTTTAGTTGGCTAAAAGTGAGATTCTTTCCTCGGGGTGAGGTTCTGTCTGCAGGCTGATGCACCTTTTTCAGGATATTTTATAAGATGGGGATTATACATGTGCATTGTGATGAAAAGCTCTTGGCAAACACCACATTGCTTCCTGCCAGCTCATCAGTGCATTAAGTGGTTTTTAAGGAGATGGTGTGAATTCTCGGTTTTTAGGGCAGGGCGTGTTACTGAGCTGCCCCAATCATTGGTTTGATATGGCTGAAGTGATTGACTCAGGAAAACTGATACAGAAGGTCAACATCCCTTTGAGCAGACTGTTTACCTTTCCTCTGTGCAGAGTGGAGGCCGAGACCAGCCTAATCTGTTGTGCCTTGCCTTTGTTTAGACCTTTGGCTTTTGCCTGTTATTGTCAGACATACTTCTTTTATTTTGATAGATTTCCATGTAATGATACATCACATGGCTTCATTTTCAGTCGAGGGCAGGCTGGGGAGAGGCGTGTGTGTGTGTGTATTGAGAAAATTCCCCTACTGAGAGGATTCAGTAGTATTCTTTGGCAAGTCCCAGTGATTCAAACTGGAATGATCTTTATCGCTTATGTTGCTTGTCTGTTGGACAGTGTCTACTCGGCCAAGAAAGATAAGAAGACATATGGCCACACTTATTGCACTTGGACGTGTGTGTGTGTGTGTGTGTGTGTGTGTGTGTGTGTGTGTGTGTGTGTGTGTGTGAGAGAGAATGTGCTCTGCAGTTCAAAGAAAAGTTGTGAGTCAGCTGGGAGCCTGGGAAAAGTGAACCTGGCAGTGGCAGACAGCTCCAAGCTGATAACTGCCGAGGAGTTATAGAGTGCTAGTGAATGAGTCAGGCAGTATCTCACTTTCTGGGAGCAGTTATTGGGTCTGGAACTAAACATCCCAATAATGGCGAGGCTACTTGTTAGATCCAGCCATTATGACATTTTACTCGATGAGTTTTGCTTGGAGAAACATGAGTGTGCCAAAAAAACTTTTTTTTTTTTTTTTTTTCCTTTTTCTTTTCTCCCTCACTGTGAGGTTCTTTGGTGTGGTCATTAAAAAGAGGAATGTAGGAGAAATGCATGATTAGTCAACAGTTCTGCAATAGCTTCCATGTTTAGGCAAGTCTAAATCGGGCAAGGCATGGGTGTGTTGTCATCTTTTTGTTGATCTACTTTCAAAGGAATTGGCCAAAGTCATTTGAATTTATTCATCCTTGATGATTTTATTTTTTTTAACACCCCACACTCCACCCTCCACCCTAGCATTGGACACAATGTGAAGTCTCTGTGTGGCACAGGTGGACCTGTTGTTGCGATTGTTGCTATCGATTATGTGTATTTCCAAAATACAGAGTGATAAAATTCTGACGTGGATTGTAATTTTTTTTTTATTTTTTTTTTAAACCATTTCCAGCTCCTTGTGTTAGTCACACTTGCGTCAATTAAATGGCACATGGATGATTTCTATGCTGATTTTTAATGTGGTAATAGTGATGAGTTCCTCTTTATTTTTTATAATTTTGGATGAGCTCACTGTGTGTGTGTGTCTGTGGGTGTGGTCAGGATTTGGTCTGGGTGGCCCTCACATATAGATTTGCCTCAAGCTAAATGTTTACACAGTTGTATGTGGACATGCACAAGGCTGGGAAAAAAAACAGCAAAGCATTAATATGACACTGTTTAGTCTATGAAGTAAGCCAGAAGACTCTTGGTCTCAGTCTAAATTGAACTAGTTGGGTCACCAATGACTCACTTGATGTCTGTATCAAGCAATTGCAGCCATTTGTGACCAAATGTACTGTCCCACCTGTGTTGTTGTTGTTGTTGTTGTTGGTGAGCAAAGCTTTTCGAATAATAGCAGCCCTGATGAAATGCCCAGTGAAATGTTGGCACAGGATGAGACAAATAGCTACTGGAGAGATGGAAAGTTGAATAGCTGACAAAACAAGGTAAAGGCATGAAGAAGGGAGGGAAAAAGAAGCTCCAGGAATGAGTCATAGCTTCTTCATTCTTCCTGTTGAAAGTGAACAGGGGTTTTTCCTTTTCAGCAGATTTGTTTACCATGAAGTCATTGATGGGAAAAGGGACGTGGTTGCAATGCACAAATTGTACAACTCCTCCAGGCAGCATTGCAAGGTGTCTCTAGTGGATGCTATAACACTGTAAGTGGATTACGCTTTCTCACACTCGCATACTTTCTGCGCCGATTCCGTCGTTGGCGCTCACAGACGCATTGTTCCCTCCCTCAGCACCGCGGCACAAGGCACTGTGAATGTGTAAGCTGATATCGGTGTGAGCGCTACCGACCCTGAATCAGACAAAGCATTTTTGGGAGTGCTGAAATCAAGACGATCCCTCCAGAGTGTAGCACTCATTCAGTCCACCGCTGTCTCTCCTTTCCTGCAAGTTTTATTCTGTCTCACCATCCGTCACACACACTTTTTTTTTTTTTCTTTACATCTTTGCCCAAAAATCATTCACCTTCAGCACGTCAGCTGCCTGGACTCCCCAGAATTCATAACACTCAGCTAGAAGTTTATAAATGAGCATGAAATTGAAAATCCCATATATATTGCAAAACAAAACCAACTATGTGTTTCTCTGAACGCTGGAAATCATCCACTGGCTTCACTCGCCACTTTTTCTAAACATGTGGAAAAACTGTACCGATGGGGGGGCTGTTAGAGCGCGCAAGGTTACCACGGCTGAGCTGAAGACACATTTTTGGCATTGTGGGGATGAAGTATCCCTTTCTATGTGCAGTTCTTTATTTTGGCTTATTTTAGTCATTACTCCGGAGTCTCTCCTGTGCAGACCAGCGCTGTACGATCCAGATTTGAGTTAGGTTTTTTTTTTTTTTTTTTTTTTGGGTGCATCAGACTCCCTCCTGCTGTGCCCATGTGTCTAATCACTATGATGCAGAGACCACTGCCCCCGCCCCCCCCCCATAGGCTTATCCTCCTCTTAATCAGATCAACAGGGTTAGGCCACTGTTACAGGTTAACAGTTAGCAGCTCCTGCATTAGGCCTCAGTGTAAACTAACTCGATGAGAGGGAGATGAAACCTCACTGGCGAGGCCTTCGAGGTATTGAAAACCAAGAGAATCTACTCTTCCCTTTTGCTTATTTAACATCCAATCTGACTGTTGATGGGGTTGGTGAAGTGATTTATGTTTGACATTG
The DNA here is from genome assembly GCF_900963305.1 of Echeneis naucrates. Lineage (NCBI taxonomy): Eukaryota > Metazoa > Chordata > Actinopteri > Carangiformes > Echeneidae > Echeneis > Echeneis naucrates. The sequence goes on from NC_042525.1 coordinate 4,006,120, forward strand.
GTTAAAGGGGAAACGTGTGGGAACTTCTACAAGTTGATTCGACGCTTTCAGACGGTGGCTGTCTGAGTCAGTGTGTTTTCAAGGATATTCATCGCCCAATTATTGAATGTTAATGTCAATAGTTTTGTGTTATGATTCAATGACTGTGCTGACACGTCTTGTCTTGTCTTCCTCAGCGGTCCTACACTTTGATAGTGGAAGCCTTGGACTTCAACAATGAAACCAGCGGTGAGTACCAACTGCTGCATTGCCATCATGCCTTTACACTTTTTTTTTTTTTTTTTTTTCTGCCCCCCCTCCCTTGACCGATGCAACAATGTGTAGGAGTAGTAATGTTGAGGGTCCGAAAAGGAAGTTTATTCTTCCTGCACCACCCCTCCTGCCCTCCTCCACACGGTCCACTGAGATTGTGTGTCTGTGGTAGGAAAGTGTATTGAGAGGTGCCTGCGTGGCGGCAGAGCAAGACAGGGAAGCCAAGGGGAGGAAGACGAAACGCTACAAGAGGCATGGGGGGGCGGGTGGTGGCACACAAGAAGGAAGTGTGGCAAGCTAGAGGGTTATGAAAGTGCTTTCATTGGGCCAATGACTGATGGCAGGTGCTGCCAGTCACTGAGTCGCGAAATGAAGAATTCATCCGGCCGCCCAGGCCTGTCGCTGGCGTCTCTAACCTCACCTATGGTACCTGACAGCTCTGACACAGGTGGGCTGCAGGCTGAGCTCAGGGTATGTGCAGAGGGAGACACTTTGGACACCATGAATGTTGGGAGAACGTGGTGGTAACTGTCTGTATTCTGGTCGCCAGGTTTGGTTTCTACAATTTCAGGGTTCTCTTCTGAATGACAGCATGATGAATCCAGCTGAAGGAGGGACTTATCCTATGCTTGTTTATGCAGGTCTGTCCGAGGTCAGCAAGGTTTCGGCCTTTTCTGCTGTATTTGCCGCTCCCCAGAGAGCTATTAGGGCATTGGTGTGAAAAGCCCCCTGAATGCACACAGTGGATGGTAGTCTTAGCTTCACCAGGCTAACTCACAGTTCAGCCACTTTTACATGTTGCAGCCATCCCTGATGTGGAAGATGAGTCATATCAAAGTGAAAAGTTTATTTTTACTTCAAAATTATCAGTGCTTACAAATTAGCAAAATTTTAGAACACCAAGTCTTTTTTTTTATTTATTTTTTTTAATCCATGTTTGAGATGAGCACTTTTTTTTTTTTTTTTTTTTGGTTTGGATTTTCTTTTCATATAAAACACATCTGATATTTGACGTTGACCTTTTCGAAGCCCGATAAAGCTCGTCTGATTTATGTTTAACTCGCTGGGCAGCAGGTAGTAAGGACGTGCTACTCCTGACACCACAGGCCAGCAGTTGGTAGAGAAATGCCACACAGTTCAGCTCTGGATTCCAGACCGCTGCGAAATGTTACCAGGCACTGTGATTTCAGGGCAACCCCCCCCCCGCCCCTGTCCTCACAGCCCCTCCATACACACTACAGCCCAGTAAATAAATGACAGCAGGTCCAGCCCCCACAGCATTGCGTTGCATCATACTACACAGAGGAGCGATTCACCCAGCGGTCAGCCACCTCTGCTCGTGTGAGCACAGTGAATAATGGCCGTGACACATTTTTCATTCTCTCCCAGGTGGAAGATTTAGATATCGGGTAGTGAGTGCTACGATTGCAGGTGAATGAGCGGTGTTTGTGTGTGTGCGTGATCTCCAGACACACAGTTTGTAGTGTCTGGAGATCGGGCGAAGCACATTTGCTCAGTTTGACTATTTGCTGTGTGTGAAGCTCACGACAACCCTTGGCTCCCAGGTCAGTCCTTGCCCGTTTGACAGACCTGTGACCCCCTCTGTGTTTGACATGAAAATAAGTCTGTTTCTGGGTCTAAGTCTCTGTTTGGAAAGTGTTGCACAATCACAACATCGGCTGGGCCTTTGCTCCCTTATCTGAAGTGCGTTTGTAAGTGTGTGACAAAGAGTTGACTCTAGCTTCTTTTTTTTTTATTATTATTTATTTTTAAAAAACTGTTTTTCAAGAATGGATGTGAGAAAGGCAGCCTGGAAAGAAAGAAGTGCTGATGGCACACTGGCAGAATTCCCAGCAGTCACTGTGGCATTGGTGACCTCGGGTTGTAATTTATGGTGGCTGCTGTTCTGCCTTCGTCTGTGAAAATGTAAAAGACAGCATCTGAGACCAGTAATGTCCTGAAGCTGTAAACCTGAGAATCAGAAACCATCCAGGAAGAGCCAGAGAAGGAGCGTGAGAAAAAGGGCAGTTAAGAGTGCTCATTACAGCCAGCTTTTTCCTTTTTTCTGCATTTCCTCCTTGTATTTTTCCTCCCGTCCGCTGCACACAAAATTGATTTTAATTATATACAACATGCTATCTCGGAGATCTTCTGCAATTTGTGTCAGCGTTTTTGGCTCCCCACCGTATCATCACAGAACATGGCATCTCCCAACTATGCAGTGGGAGATGCTGCATTCCTCCACTTTGTCAAACGTTTGAAGATTAATTGGTACATGAACTTCTGCAGCCAAAAGTTGACTGAGTTGAAATGTGGCCCTTTAGGTGCAGACGGGAGGTTGATAGAGAAGGCCTCTCATTCGGGCATGATCAACCCCAGCCCGCACTGGCAGAAGCTGCCTCACAACGGCCCCGTGGCCCAGTTTGAATACCAGATCCGCGTCAGCTGCGATGAGCACTACTACGGCTTCGGCTGCAACAAGTTTTGCCGGCCCAGGGATGAGTTCTTTGGGCATTACACATGCGACTACAACGGAAACAAGACCTGTCTGGAAGGCTGGTCTGGACCTGACTGCAACACAGGTAAGCCCTGCTGACATCACTGACTGGCCTTGATGGTTTCCATTTGGTATTTATGAGTGGGAGTGGCTCAGACTGTAATCTGTGATTCATGCTGATGCACTGTCTGATGTGTGCTTTGCATTGAATGCAAGACTTTGTTTCTGAAGCCTTGCTGCTTTTTCCTTTCCCTTTACCATTCAAATAAATCTCACTGCCTATGTGACCAGGAAGAACCCTATAACCGCAGAGACTCAGCCCAGGCAATTCCTTCTTTAATATTTTACTGTTATATGGTAGCGCCGCATTCTTTGTTTGTTGCCTGCCATATTTATTCTCGCAGGCTGTAATGATAGAGGGGTGTAATTGTATCATTTACTGCTATAATTAAAATGTGCCAAAAAACACAGCTAAGTTTAAACCCAGTTACCAGGCGGTAAATTTCTTCTGTCTTGTTCTAGCTATTTGTCGACAAGGCTGCAGCACTGAACATGGATCATGTAAGGAGCCAGGTGGATGCAAGTAAGTGAGGCTGCTCTTTATGATTTATTAAACAGTTATCATGGACTTTTATTGGATTTAACCTGTGATTTGTCAAACATGGTTTGTTCGTTATTTACTATAGAGGCTGCTTCCAGAAGCCTGCGGTGTGGATATGTGTGGTTTTGTCCAAACACCATTTCTGCCATGGCACTGATCTTTCCCTGTATGTTTTGGGGTTTTCAGGCCAGCAGGCAGTCAGTGTGCAGACTCGAGCAGAGGAGCAGGCCGAGCTGCTCGTAAATCTCTCATAGGGCTTTTGACTTGAGCTGCCAGTCCGGAGAAAGGAGAGGCTCAACTGCCAAGACTCCATGGTGGAAATGTGTAGCCTTTTACGTTTCCCCTCAAAACGAGGCAAACGTTATCAGTCAAATCGAGTGTGACATTCGGATGAGCCTTAAAGTGCATTGTTTGCGTAGCTAATGGCCTGCTAATGCTGTTTATGCACACAGCTGGAGGAAAAGCCATGCGCAGATGGATATCAGAGTTTGGGCATTGTGTGCAGGCACAGTTGTGTCTCATCCTCATCCTGGAAGAGGCCCTGCACTGTTAAACTCTTCCCACAGCTCACGCATTGGTGGCTCTGTTAGTTGTCTGATTTGGCCATATATCAAGCACAAGGACGATCAGGTTTGTTCATTTTGTGCAGCAGCTCTGTTGTTTTTCCCAAGCTTCTGACGTCATAGGGTTTCTTGTAAGTGCTTGTGTGGCCACTGGCAGAACAAGGGTTTGAGTTTCTTTAGTCTCTGTACAGGTGTGGCTATATTTAAAGCTCCGGGTTTAACTGTTTACAAGTAGTCTGCCAACAAACTCTCCAAGCAAGCTCTACTACTGTTGTAGTCTGAGAGTAGTTTCCCATCGTTGGGCTGCTGTAGTCTTTTAAACAAAAGGGCAGTCTGGCTTTTGACTTTATGGCAGCAGAACCACAACTAATGATGCTCTATGGGATTTCCTCATAGACAGCGTTTTTAAGTACTAGCCACAGTTTTCATTGTTTCTAATAGAGTAATAACAGTGCACCTGATTACCGCAGTGGAGGACTGATTTAGAAAAACATTAGCTGCAGAGCCACAACATACAGATTTCTTAAGAGACCTATTTTTATATTGAGGCTTAAAATCTTTATGTGCATCAGCTGCATTGCTCAATGTAACTTCACGTTCTGTGGTAATTTGCCTGTGTAATGATTGTAAATTATTTGGGAGCCTGCTGGGGAATCCTGTTCTGCTTCTCATGGAGAGGATTAGCACGCTTTTAAGAATAGCCTCTTTAATCACAGACTGACGTTTACTTAACCACCGCGTTTATTTTTACAGTCCATCCGTTTCTTGAGGCTAATCAGCCCACCGCTCGCCCCAGAGGGACACTGTTTCCTGTCGCTCGGCTCTATGGCAGCGACTGTATCGCCACTTCACCACCTTTTTTAAAGAGCAGACTTATCAGTCAGGCTGGATTGCTGTCGTAATTATGGAGCCCGGGAAGAAAAGGGCGACTTTATCAGTGTAATTACGGACCTGGACATTTCAGTGGTCAGCTGGCTGTCCTCCCCTCCTCAGCCTCAGGGCACAACGCTGCCTCATGGGAACCAGGGTGAGCAGCGTCAGAGCAGAGGAGGGCCGAACGCTCCTCTGTGAGCATGTCACCACTGCCAAGCCACAGGCAGTGTTGTTAAAGGAAGCATCTGGCCGCATGCTAATGTTAGCCGTGCTAAAGGTCCCATTGGAAGTGTAATTTAGTGTTTTGTTTTTTGCTGTTTGGTAAAATGCTAAATACTCCTGTCTCCCCGTCCCCAAGTACTGTTAAAAAGCTATTGCATAAACACCCTGCTGCTTAAGATTCATTTGTGGTCTTTTAAGATGCAGCCCGGTTGTGAGAGCAAGAATAGTACCTCTTTGTTTATTTCGTTTGGGCAGCAGCATGCCGTACACAGCGATGTGCACTTCATTAAGTTCAGATTATTGCCGGGCTGCTTGTAATGGAATTTGGAATAAACAGAAGATTAAGATATTAGCATTCCCACAGATCCGACTGGCATTACCAGACCTCTTATTGTTGTGAATTAACCTGGATGTTGTGCATGTATCAATGTGGAGGTTGTCGTTGTATATTTGGGCTCAGACCTGTCTCTGCAGCTGATGGCATGGCTCTCTGTGTCTTGCAGGTGTCTGTATGGCTGGCAGGGCCAGTACTGCGACAAGTGCATTCCCCATCCAGGCTGCGTTCATGGCACCTGCGTGGAGCCCTGGCAGTGTCTGTGTGACACCAACTGGGGCGGCCACCTTTGCGATAAAGGTTAATTCCTTTCTCCTATTTCATTCAGTCTGTGTAGGAGTGGCCCATGTTGTGTCAAAACAAACTAAAGCTGTGTGAAACACTCCTTTCCCAGATCTGAACTACTGTGGAACTCACCAGCCCTGCCTGAATGGGGGAACATGTATCAACACAGGACCTGACAAATACCAGTGTACCTGCACTGAAGGTTACTCTGGTGCAAACTGTGAGAGAGGTGAGTGCCACTAATGCTCTGTAAGATTTCTTGTTGGTCTTCTTGTCTTTCAAGGTTAGATAAATTTTAAAGTTGATTAAAGGAATTCATGCTGAATAAGCTTGAACATTTTCTGTCCAAAAAAAATTTAAATAGTGTTCAGAGATTCCCAATTTATGCTGTGCGTATAATATTTGGGCTAAAGGGGTTACCAAGACTGAGCTGGCGGACAAAAGGTCAGAGGTGCCCTCAGTTTGTAAACAGGCGGTGGTAACTTGGCAATAATCGGTTTCCACTCCAGCACCAATGGCTCCGCGAGTCAGGTGAGCCACCAGTTTAATCTCGAGGGGCCGCGGGCATCCCTTAACTCTGCAGGCTCTGCAGACGTATGGGTGCGACGCTGAGGTTCAGCTGCTTCAACCACTTACCATGGAGATGTTTTTTTTTTTTTTTTTTTTTCCCCCCTCCCTCATTAAATCTGAGCCTCTCAGGGTGCTGACAGCTTAACTGCAGGGATGTCAGGAAACCGTGCCCTTCATAACAAGAGGTCTGCAGACCAGGGGGACACCAGGCTTTGTAGCGCAGAGCCACAGGGTGCCACAGGGTGCAGCGCAGCATCCTCTGCACTCACGGCATACCAAAATCTGTACCCCTCCCACCCCCACTCCCCAACATCGCCTCCATACGCCTACTTATTCCCAGTCAATCATTCATTTTTGAATCATTTGGGGCTCACTCATCCTTAACTCATCCATAAAGCTCCAATGCTGACTTACCCCCACCCCTCCCACCTCCATCCTTTCTGTCTCTCTTTCTCGCCGTCTGCTCTCTCATCTTGTGCCGCCTCTCAGAAGAAGAATGGCGGGGAGTCAGAGGGAAGTCACGGTGCGTTGGTCAGGTCAACTTAGCATGAAAGATGATTTCCTGGTGGAGTGGTCTGTCAGGCGGGTAATGCGAGTGGGGGGGGGTGCAGGCGGGATTTTGAGCGGGCTTTTGAGATATGAGAAGAGGTGGGGTGGGTGAGGGGTGACAGGAGTTGACCCCTTGGTGGGTTCTGCTGACAGAGTGCTCTCAGGTTTTCCAGAGATGAGAGTCAGAAGCTGAAATGGATTTTTACATCTGTTTTGTTTTCGCCCAACACAGGATGGTTCAGTTTTAATTTAATCCCCAAAGAAGTGTCCTGAATTGACAATGGAAGTATCCAAGAGTGGAGTTTTCCCTCTTCAAATGACTCACTAGGGTTTGTCTCTGTGTGTGTTGGACCTATTTTGTAAAAATGTCTTTCACTTGCTAGCGGAACATGCCTGTCTTTCCAATCCGTGCTCCAATGGAGGAAGCTGCTCAGAAACCAGCCAAGGCTACGAGTGTCAGTGTGCGCTCGGGTGGAGCGGCCCGTCCTGCACCATCAGTAAGAACTCGTTCAACCTGCCCCCATCAAATGTCACCGTTCTCACAGAAAGTACCATGTGGAATAACCAGAAATTAATTCTCCTGCACAGATGTTGACGACTGCTCTCCAAACCCCTGCAACCACGGCGGCACTTGCCAGGATATGGTCAACGGTTACAAGTGCCACTGCCCCTCACAGTGGACAGGGAAGACATGTTTGATAGGTGACTTACTGGATTTCTTTATCAGAATAATAAATAAAGCCTCATATCGTTAAACTACTAGTCTTGCAACTTAAAATTCTTAGATGTTGTATACTTAAAAACATTGGACATGATATTTTGAGTAAAGAATAAGTCTTCCCACCTGTATTCAAATTAAGAGAAAAAAATTATGATTTAAAAGGAATGGGTGTCTTTGAAATAGGTAATGTGAGAACTAATGTTAAATATAGAAGTTTCATTTTTGGGAGTTAAATTATGGAATGGACTTAATGATGACTTGAAATTGTGTAGATCTGAGTTTCCAAAAAACTTTGACAGGTAAAATCATTGAGGATTACAATGTAAAATGGCTGAAATGTGTCATGATTAAGAAGAGTAATTTAGAGCAAATTGTATTTATGTATTTTATTTTTTACTAATATTGTGGGTTATTTATGGATAGTACAGGATAGGCAAAAAATAAGCCTCAGCTTCAGCCTATTCCTATTAAATGTTTAGTGCAAGCATGTATAAACATTTTTTGTAAGCTGATTGCACATAATTAAAGTTCTGTACTGTAGATTGTAACCAAAATAAAATATTCATACCTCATTCATCATCTTTCCGCTGCGTAATGCCTCTCAAATACACATGCAAATGCCTCTAACCCCCTCGCTTTCCCTGCTTAGATGCCAATGAATGCGACAGCAAGCCCTGTGTCAACGCCAACTCCTGCCGCAACCTGATTGGGGGATACTTCTGCGAGTGCATCCCTGGTTGGACGGGGCAGAACTGCGACATCAGTGAGTTGAAGGCTTCGAGACGAGACGCTCTTCCTGCCAGATTTTATTCCCTTTTCTGTCCTCTGAGTGAAGCTTGATTTAAGGCTGTAACATGAAGACGCAGAGCAAACAGCAGACAAATATGCTGTATCATTATTAGCCCCGTGTGTGGCCAAGGCTGCGGTGATTAGAGGCGGCTCAAAACAATCCCAGCACTAGTTTCACTTGGCAGCCGAGATGATTGCTCAATACTTTGTGCTGCACTGATTCTGCAGGCCGTGCTATCCAACTCTTGCAGGGCGCTCTCTAGCTCCGGCAATGTTTTTGAAGGCCCCTAGCATGGGAAACATAAAGCACAGACTTGTTTTCAAAGACAAGACTATTTAGTCAAGCTGTTCAGAATTAATCCTCAGACTTGTTTTCCTGTGCAGATATAAACGACTGTAAGGACCAGTGCCAGAATGGGGGAACTTGCAAGGTAAGTGTTTGGTCAAAAACATACTGCTTTATCTGGTATCACTTGTTTGTTTGCTTTATCGTGTTCCCTCTCTCTCTTATTTTGATGTTGAAGCATCAGACATTCAGAGCGGTTATATAAATAGCTGCAGTAAACCGTTCTCTCCAAACTGACAGTGGAATTGTTATGGAATTCCTCTCTGAAATCAAATCTGAGTGGAGTGGGTTCACAAGGGTTTCTAAGGGAGGGACACACAAGTTCCTTGACCACACCGGATTAAATTACCATAAACATTATTGTGTTGAGCCCATGCCAGGAAAATGTGTTGAAATAAATGCAGAGCTGTGATAACTTTTCGGCCCCTTCTTCCCTTCTCTCGGCCTCAGCCTTCGTTCTGTTCCCTGGTTTGACAGTTATTGTTTGAACCCCGCCCTGTCAAAACCGTTAATTAAATTTGTGGCTGCGTGAGGTTAACCCCGGTTCCACTCTCTTTCTGTCTCTTTCTCTTCCGCTCTCTCTCCCCCCACCCCCCCCAGGATTTGGTAAAGGGCTACCGTTGTCTGTGCCCCCCGGGCTTCTCTGGCGAACATTGTGAAAGAGATATCGACGAGTGCGCGAGCTCGCCGTGTCTGAACGGCGGCCGCTGTCAGGATGAGGTGAACGGCTTCCAGTGCCTGTGTCTGGCTGGCTTCTCAGGAAATCTCTGCCAGGTGAGACACAATTCCCACCACCATCCCTCACATAATTAAGGACACATTCATGCGTCTTCGCGTTTATCTTTCGGCATCTTGAGCTCTAGCCCGCCCGCCGCCAGCTCCCTGCTTGCCTGCATTGCTGTATCATCGGGTTTGTTGTAAAGTTTTCCTGCCCCACCCTCCTGAATCGCTGTTGTTCCATAGTCGTCCTTCTTAAAAGGGAGTGCTTTGTTGAAGCTGCTCCTGGCTGCAGTGGGATACATTCCTCAGTGCTGAAGACCAGACTCAGAGGACGGCTCCTATGTCTCTGCCCTGTTTCCCCCCCCTTCCTCCAAGCACTGTGCGTGTGTTATTTCCTGGCACGGCCTGTAGGGAGGATGCTGTGGGTTCTGCTCTGTTTAGTGTAGTTGAAACCATGTCGGCTATCAGGTTCACGGCTCCTTCTTCATTACCTTTCTGCCCTAGCTGGATATCGATTACTGCTCGCCCAACCCCTGTCAGAATGGTGCGACATGTTTCAACCTGGCCACTGACTACTACTGCACCTGCCCAGAGGACTACGAGGGCAAGAACTGCTCCCACCTCAAAGACCACTGTCGCACCACCACGTGTAAAGGTACGTCTTCTGCAGACAACAACCGCAAGCTTTTTACTTTGACTTTTTCCAGAACATTTCTGAAAGGTGATCTGCATAGCGTGCAGTTCAAAAATGCTGAATAAGCCCAGGTCTTCGCCATTAGGCTGAGCAATTTGCCCACACTCTTCCCAAAGAGGCAATACCTATACTTTAGTTTTGTACTTTGAAGCGTCTTGGCTAAGGTGTACACGTTTTTTTTTTTTTTTTTTTTTTTTTGGGGGGGGGGGGGGGGGGGGGGAGTGTAGCATTCTTGATGAATACCCCCCAAATCTCCTCAGCAAAGCTTTTCCAGTGATTCTCCCCTCCTCTGAGTTCTCTGAAAATCTGGCAAAAGGCTGATAGCACTGTGTGTGTTCTTAGTAATGACTTGGTGGGCTACCTCTTCTTCTTTCCCCTCCAATGAGTGCACGCATTTTTGTGTGTGTAATTGAGTGAGTGGACCAACCACGGCGTCAGATACCAGACGGTGAGATCCTCTCTGCTCTTGGCAAGAATTAAGTGATTACAGTGGAGAAAACTCACCCCGTGCTGTTAACCTGATCAGACAGGGGGAAAGGAAGGGATTTCAGTGCAGAGAGAAACAGATCAGTCTGAATTGCTTATGAAAGCATAAGAGTTTCACAGTTTATCCTCTCATCCAGTGTTTTTACTTCTTACACTGATACACTTTTTTTTTTTTTAATCTGGGAATTTTCACCAACTTGTCATTATCATTCGTAAAAGCCTGCTGCCTTGTCGATCTTGCTCACTGTGTTCTGTCTTGTTGGTCATCAAGCTCCTGTTGCGTGCAGACAAGTCGATGGCTGAGTTACTCTTGGTTGTGTGCCAGCGATTAGCTGTTACCTGGAACGCAGACAAAAGCAAACACTTGTTCCAAACCATGAGCCGCAAACATGCTGCACCAGTGCGTTCTGACTTTCTCTCATCTCCACAGTGATTGACAGCTGCACGGTGGCGGTGGCATCCAATAGCACTCCGGGAGGAGAGCGCTACATTTCATCGAACGTGTGTGGACCTCATGGCCGCTGCCGGAGCCAGGCCGGAGGCCAGTTCAGCTGCGAATGCCAGGAGGGCTTCAGAGGCACCTACTGTCACGAGAGTAAGACAGAACACAACTGTTCACCACCAATCGGGGGGAAAAAAGCACTCTTAATCTTACTTTTTTTTTTTTTTTTTTGCCCCCTTCTGCTTTCAGACATCAACGACTGCGAGAGCAACCCATGCCGAAATGGCGGCACGTGCATTGACAAAGTCAGCGTGTACCAGTGTATCTGTGGTGACGGCTGGGAGGGCGACCACTGTGAGATCAGTGAGTAGGAACCCCACCCACTTTTTTATGACTCTCTCTGATGTTTAACATGAAAAGTCATAAAATGGTTTGATACATGTTTGTAAATCATTCTTCTATTCAACGTCTCCATCAGACATCGATGACTGCAGCACCGGCCCCTGTCATAATGGAGGGACGTGTCGGGACCTGGTAACGGATTTCTTCTGCGAGTGCAAGAATGGCTGGAAGGGAAAGACGTGCCACTCCCGTAAGAGAGCACTACTCTATTCTACTCTTTTTTTCTTTTTTTTTTTTTCTCCCACCTGTGTTGTCTGTCTGATGGTATGTGCTCTATATAATTACCAAACGCTCCTTTCGGTGTGTTTATTTAGACATTTTAAGTCTAAGTCTTAAATCCCCTTCCAGGTGAAAGTCAATGCGATAACACTACTTGCAATAACGGAGGCACCTGCCACGACGAGGGCGACACGTTCCAGTGCACATGTTCGCCAGGGTGGGAGGGCACAACGTGTAACATAGGTGAGTGACAGTGGTACTGTTATATTATCACACAAAAAAAGATAGGTTTGGGGGAGGGCCTCATCCGACGTGACATATTAATCAAATCTGTCAGGTAAGGTCCACAAACAGTTTTTATCCCTTCCCTCTGTCATCGCTCCCTCTTCACCCATTTCTCCCTCTCCTGCCAGCGCTGACAGATATCCGCTTTAAATTACTGATTGCGCTGACAATGCGTTTGAAGGTTGTGGAATGCGGATTCCCTCAGAGAAAAACGGAAACGAGGGCTGAAAAAGGCCAAACCAAGAGCCGCCTCCTGTGGCTGTTTAAGGTTTATTATTTTACTGATAAACTTCTGCAAAGCTCGTTGACCAAAGCTACATTCTTTTTCTGTCCTCCTCCTCTCAGCCAAAAACTCCAGCTGTTTGCCAAACCCGTGTGAGAATGGCGGTACCTGTGTGGTGGCCGGGGAGTCGTTCACCTGTGTCTGCAAGGAGGGCTGGGAGGGGCCCACCTGCACCCAGAGTAAGTGCTCCTTACGGTGGACGGTTATTGCTTTTAAATGATAGCAAACGTCTTGCTACCCTGTGCAAAGGTGAAGTCCTGCGGCTGACTAAATCCAACTCTCTTCCTTTCTTGAATTGCTACCTTTTTATCCCCCCCCCCCGCCATGAGATGAGGAGGAGGCGGGGGTGAAAGAGGGTCTACAGAAAGTGGAGACAGATGTTTCCCTCCCCTCCGCCTCTTCTTCATCCAACAGCCCCCCCCCCGCTCCCTTCGTCACATTCCTGTCCAAACAGTGACATGTCGGCTTGTTCCACAGCTCTCCTCCATTTCCCTGGCTTTCCTGGGATCGCTGCCCTGGACACATGTTCTCCAAAACATAAATTCCCCCGACTTTTTTGTGACGGAGAAACAGCCGAGTCGGGAATGTGGGTGTGGAGGTGTTGTCAGTCAGGGAGGCTAGGAGGAGGAGGAGGATGATGATGATGATGGGTTGGGGGGGGGGGCTTTTTTTTTTTTTTTCCTCCTCCTCCTCTGTAAGACTGTAAGTTGACTCAGTTGTTTGCTCAGCATTTGCTAATAAAGAAGAGTAATTGGTCCATACCTGACCAGCCCAACACGCCTCTGCACTCGCAAGCTCAGACGTGCTCTTCACTGTCATCTGCATGAAACACTTTGATGTGAGAGGGAGGAAAAAAGACAACACACTCACTGCTCTCTCTTTCTCCCCCCCCCTTTTTTTTTTCTTTATCCTTTAGATACCAATGACTGCAGTCCCCACCCATGGTAAGTGAAAGCTTAACATTTCCTGTAAATGTGGTTGACTGGATGGTCGTCGTTTCGAGCCTTCAGGCTTTCCATCTCCGTCTGTGTGCCTCTGCTGAGAACCAGGCACGCACCTTTCCATGTCATTTCTGGGAAGAAATCAGCTACATCTTCCTTTGTGAACTCTGACTTCACTTTTGTTTAACCACACACTCTTGTTCCAATAGAAGGAACAAGTATGATTGCATTAATTACCTTTGAGAATGATTATTATAAGTTGACTGGTGAGAAAATTCCAGAGTGGAATTGTTTTGATATGGTAGAATAAGAGCATGTAGAGATGTTGTTCTATCAGCCTGCGGGTATGCTGAGGTACAAACTCACCCATGCGTCTCTGTTTTGCTTCTTTCTTTTTTCTTCTTCAGCTACAACAGCGGAACATGCGTGGATGGGGATAACTGGTACCGTTGCGAGTGCGCCCCAGGCTTCGCAGGTCCAGACTGTCGGATCAGTGAGTATTAACTCTGCCTCCCGCTCCTCCTTGATCCCTGTTTGAGCCGGCCCGGACCGCTGGACTGTCCCAGTGGCACTCAATGGAAGGTCTAGTCGGCCAATTATCTTGTGCATTGGGCTGCGGTCCAGGCCGAGCCATTTCGGTGTCACCTCGCTGGGCCCTGCTGCTGTCCCCGGGGGAAACCGGCTTAGCAGGCCAACAGCTAATCAGCCATGCTCTCTGACACTGATTACACAGATTGTTTTCCTTCTTAAAGGCTTTCAGATGGCCACATTCTTTCCCATTGCAAACTCTTTGTTCTGCTAAGTCCAGCCTTTAGCTCCTGCATACCTGCTAATGATGCTGCTTTTAATAAAGCTGCATGGGGCAAAAAATGTCCAGGCCTGATTTAAAGCATGTTTGCTCCTTTTTTATGAACCGACATGTAGTGTATGTTCTGTTCAAATGACACGGGACCTCGGTGGATTTAGCCCAGGAATTAGATTTGTGTGCTGGCTGCTTAACCCAATATTTGTGCGCTGTCTGGCCGTGCTCTTTATTTCATAAGGGAGCCATTTCTTAACTCTCACTCTCCCCCTGACAGATATTAATGAGTGCCAGTCCTCCCCGTGTGCCTTTGGCTCCACTTGCGTGGATGAGATCAACGGATATCGCTGCTTGTGTCCAGCAGACCGGATGGGGCCCCACTGTCAAGAAGGTAAAAGTCCACATGGGCTGATAAAAGACATTCACATAACACACACACACTCTGGTTCCTAACACTGTGGTTGTTTTCAACACAGTGACAAGAAAACACTGCACCGTTAACGGACAAGTCACACCTGACGGTGTCAAATGGGACGAAGACTGCAACACATGCCACTGTTCCAATGGGAAAGTTGTGTGCACAAAGGTACGTCCAAAGTCGGTAACTAAATTAAGAAGTATTGCCAAAGTGAAGTACTTAAGATGGCTCCGAGCATCCGTGAAGCACATGATGTCATTGTTTACGAATGGGAGAATAACTATAATGCTGCGTCCCAGACACGATCTTCACAGATCTCAGGTAGGGCCGTGCTGGGCTACAACAACACTGTCGCAGGGTGGGGTCGGTTCAGGAGTGTCAGTTTCTCTACAGAGATGATGCCATTTGTTTTGAGAAGAAACACAAAAGCCCTGTCTGAGATAGGTTTCAGATGCCAGTTCAGGGTCTCGAGAGACGACATGCAGTCGAGGCCTGAAGTAGTGTTATCATTATCATGCTCATTTAATCCAGCAGGTGAACAATAGTGATAGCCCCCCCACCCCAGGAAGAAAAGGCTCCATGGGGTGAACATGATCTAACCCTGTAAGGTGCAGGCTCCCATGCTAAACATAGTCTGACTCATGCAGGTTCTACAACCTTTATTCTCACAGGAGTTTGGCTTTCTCATGAAGATTAGAGAATATCAGATGTGCAGCGGAGAAATATGAATCTTTAGAGTTGCCAATAGTCCAGTCCAGTCCTGGACTGGGCCTGGCATTGAATCTGTGGAGCTCAGTGCTGCAGAGATGTTATTGTAGGATTGAGAACTGTCAAATACTAAAATGTGGCTTCAAACATTTGGACAAATGAGACAGAGCGTTGACAATTGTGACACAGTTGGCTGCAAAATCTTTAGTTATAGATGTTTTATTCCATAGATGAGAATTTATTTACATTAATCACTCACTACTAAATTAACCTTTTGAAGACTTTGTTGGAGGATTTATATATTTTTAAGTTTTTGTTTTGTTTTTTTTCTTACATAATCCAATTCTAAGATCTATTGAATGTAGGCTCAAAACTGTTAAGTTTGTCTGTTCTTTTATAGCACAATAACCCAAATATATTATCAGAGCGAGCCAGCAGCCATGCTAACATGCCAATGTGAGCAGGTTTACAGCAGTAGTGTACAAACTGAATCCCAACAACCACCTTTTCACTTCACTAAAATTCATTAAAGTTGGTGTGACCTTTCTGCTGAGGACCATAAGCGCCTGAATATAAGTTTATGGAAATCATTCCTTAGAAAGGGGAGATATTTTAGTCTGGACCAGTGAGACCTTGTCAGCCTCAGTCCTGGTTTTATTTGTTCTAATCTGAAGTAAATCTGTCTCTCCAGATGTGGTGTGGCCCCACGTCGTGCAAACTGGGTGCCAAAGGTCGAGGTGGGTGTCCCTCCGGTCAGACCTGCATCCCCATCAGGGAGAGCCACTGCTTTGTGAAGCCCTGCCCTGACTTTGGAGAGTGCTGGCGCTCCAACCCGCCCTCGCCTCCCATCAAATGCCACCCCAGCTCCAGTTACCAGGACAACAGCTGCGCCAACATCACCTTCACCTTCAACAAGGAGATCATGCCTCGAGTGAGTTACCTAGGCACCCGGGAGGGCGAGATTGAATTAAACGGGTCTCATTTTTCTTGCCTCTACTCCACCAATGCGCAATTTGTCTTAAAAAAAAAAAAAGAAAGGCGCTATGTGCTGCTAAAATCAGGCACCCACCACTTGGCAGCCCCCTCTTAACCCCTCCACACTGTAAGATCAATTTCAAGATCATGTGGATTTGAGGTGAACAGGACCGCTGCAGACTGTCACCACACAGGATCACCACTCTGCCAGTTCCTTAACAGGCATGACAGCAGATAGCGACAAGCATATGAGCCTGTGGTCTTTTATCTAAATGAGGTGGATCCCAACCAGATGGCAAAACACAGGCCCAGCACTTCCTCCCTGATTGCCATCTATTTTTTTTTCCTCGGGCTCTGACATTTGCTTGAACATTTGCATTTCTTTCTCCTGCCCAGGGCTTGACTGTGGAGGAAGTGTGCAAGCAGCTGAGGCACTTGTACGTGGTGAAGAATTTCTCCTTGGAGCATTCTGTGTCCATAGCCTGTGACCCCTCGTTCTCAGCCAGCAATGAAATCCACGTCTGCATCGTAAGTCCCTCCCCCTCGCTCACACTAGCACACACACTGAAAACGAGTCCTTGATTTATGGCCTTCAGCCTGCGTTCTTAGCAAAGACTTGCTCTGTTGTAAAGCATGGTGATAGAAATGTGCTTGTTTTTGTGTCAATCAGTGTTGGAGAAGATCAAAGCTGAGCAGATTTTAAATCTTTATTTTATTTTTTTTTTTTTTCTTTGCCATGTCACGTCTAGTCCACGGATGACCGCCGCCTGGACCGGAGCCCCATCAAAGAGATCACAGACAGGATAATCGACCTGGTTAGCAAACGGAACGGGAACAACACCATCATATCCGCCATTGCAGAAGTGCGCGTGCCAAGCCCAAACAAAACTGGTATGAACTACCTCCACCTTGTCTCTTTTGAAATTTCTGAGACTTGTGGGAGGATTTGCCTCCCCCTCCCCCCCCATCAGATAAGATTAGCCAAGATCTGAATATGACACAAGAAACCAGAGAGAATTAATTCCCCTCCCTCCTACAGAAGTTGGCCCGCCCAGATCTGCCATCTTACACGGCAGTTGTAATGCAACTTAAAAACAATCTAGGCAGGAGAAGTGGAAACCTTTACAGCAGAAAAGGTTAAAGCCGTTTGGCTCTGTGACTTCAGATTGGCTCACATTGTGACTGACTTGTAGCATGAGTCCCACATGTGTCCACCATTCATCAGCACTGACAGCAGACTGCTGCCACAGCCAAATAGAAGCAGCGTCCTCCCTTGTTCAGAGCTCAGAGGTCAGGTTACACTGGCAAAAGCATGCTAATGACTTAGCAAGCCTGACAGTGATTAAAATAAAGCCTATTGTGGAGGCTCCTCTTTAACCTGTGATCGTCTCCTTTTCTGTCCATCAGACTACCTTGTCCCGCTCCTCAGCTCCATCTTCATCGTCATCTGGGTCCTCGTGCTGGTTTCCATTTTGCTGTGGTGCATGCGCCGCCGGCGGAAACAGAGCAACCATAACGGGACGTCGGCGGCCGGCTCCGAGGACAACACCACCAACAACGTGCGGGAGCAGCTCAACCAGATCAAGAACCCCATAGAGAAGCACGTGGGTCTCACTGTGGCCATCAAAGATTACGAAAACAAGAACTCCCTCATTGCCAAAATAAGGACAAATCATCCCGAGGGGGACGAGGACGACAAGGAGAGGCACTTGCAGAAGGGCCGCTTTGCCAAACAGCCAGCATACACACTGGTGGAGAGGGATGAGAAGACGCCCATCTCCAACCCAAATTCCACATCCAAACATCCTAATTGGACTAATAAACAGGACAACAGAGACTTGGAGACAGCAAACAGCATAAACAGGATGGACTACATTGTATAGCAGACAGCTGTGTTGCTGCGCAACCAAGCCTAATGCCTTCACACCCCGGTGGTGGGTGAAACAGGGGAGCTTTTGGCATGTGTGGTTAGTAAACTGTCGTGTCAGTCAAGATCCCACAGTATTTTCAGATATTCCCCGTGTTAATTTAAGTTTTGACAAGCTGGCTTACACTGGCAGTGACAGTTGCTTTGGTTGGCTGGAAACACAAGGCACTGGTATACATTTCACTGTAGAACTAGCTGCAAAAGTGTCTTCCTATGCATTTCATTTTCCCTTTTTTTTTTTTTTTTTTTTTTTTTTTTTTCAAAAAAACTAAAAACAAACAAAAAAAACAAAAAAAAAATGTTGTGGACACATGGAGGGGGGCTCCTGGTGTAATTGTTGTACAATGACTAAAACAACCCGACGTGTTCAACACTAGAGCTAATTATTTTTAGTACGTGTTTGGAATTCTTTCTAGTTCTGTTTGGAGAAAGTGCCTTTTCAGCTTTAGACTTCAGCAACTGTCAAATAAGGAAAAAAAAAACTAAGATCAACTTTATTATTTATTTTTATTTTTTTTTGGGTGGGGGGAGGGAAGGGCTCGATGTCAGCAGTTGCTGCCAATATGAAGAATTTATGTGTCAATTTAGAACATGTAGATATGTACATTTTTTTATTAATCATTGTGTATATTTGATTTATTAACTTAATAATCAAGAGCCTTAAGATATCATTCCTTTTTATTTATGTCTAGTTTGAAGGTTTTGATAGCTGTGGAAGCCTACCATTTCTTTCAGTGACTTAATTTCATTTTTTTTTTTCAACTTATTTTATAAAAGCCAAATTTCAAAGTCTCAAGATCGGCTCTTCAGGCCTGAAAAATCTTTTCTCTTTCTTTTTTTTTTTTTTTTTTATTATTATTATTATTTTTTTTTTTTTGTTCTTTCCACACATTTGACATTTCATTACTTGTTGCCAGGACCTTGATTGAAGGCAAGTGAGGTTAGGACAACAGAAACTCATGGCTGCTGGGAGGGATGGAGTCATGGTGGCAGACATATTGCTTGCCACTGATGGATACGTAAGGGAACAAAAAAACAAATCCTTCAGCAGCTCCAGTTTAACCCATTGACACATTTCAAAGGCTGTCCCAATCCATCAATTTACAATGCAAATCACATCAGTAGAGACAAGCCAGAATTCCCATCTGCTTTAGTCAGCGTACGATCATAAGCTAGACCACGAGTACTTGAACAGTAGGGGGGCGATGGGAACGCTGTAGGATCAGACTGTACACTGCCTTGCTCTGTGCACATTTGTTTCTTTAAAAGGAAAAAAAAAATGAGGCTCTTAAAGACGAACATGTTTTATCTCATTTGTTAACCCTTTGAGATCATGGCAACATTTTGTCCTATTTTTGACTTTGTGTTATGAACTTGAGAATTATGTGTTGATCTGGCAATATATTTTTGAAAGTCATATTTATTAAATATTTTGTATGAAAAGAGAATTAAAGTTGTCTTTGTTCTGGAGAGCGAGTAAAGAGTCTGTCTGTGACACATCAAGCCAAACATGTCTGAGCATTTGAAAGGTTTCTCATGCAGCTGGCGTGGGAACTGCTGCTGGAGCAGCATCATAGACTTGAGCAAGGTCTCGCTCCAAATGTGTTTGCATCTAATTGCGTTGCAGCAAGCCGTCCTCGTATTAAGTCAATCCAAGAGACAGAAATAACATTTCTGCTCGTGATCCCCGGCCAATAGATTTAAGTAGCAGGCTTAACTAAGATTTTGAGTTGTTGAGGTGAACTGACTTAAAGGTGTCCTTTCAGAATTTGTTTAAACAGGACTAAAGCCGAGTCAGGAGATTATCAACACCTCCTGAGAGTCACCCAAAGGTCAGTTTCACAAATCCCCCCTGTTGTCTCGCCCTCGGCTTCTGCTGGTGGCTCATCGCAGGTTCCACCTACAAACACAGACATCAGCGCTGATTCACCGCTAACATCACAGTCTGGACGCTCAGACGTTAGACGGCTAACAAAAAAAAAACTAAAAATAAATAAATCCTCAGCTTGTTTTCATATTTCCACAAACATTCAGACAGATTTTTTTCCCTGAAGAAAAACACATTTATTTGTATGATTAAAAATGTATTTCCAACAAAAAAAGCACATTTATGTTACCATGCATCATCCTGTAAGTGATTGCATCACGCTCTCTCCAGCTCTGGGCCAACTGAGAGAGATGTGAAAAGCCCGAGTCGAAGGCAGCAGCTCCGCCTTGGTACTGCTCATGCATCTGCACGTATCTGGTAGAAGTTCAATATAAAAGCTGCATAATGGCCTCAATTTTAAATATACATTTCAGCTACTTAGCAACTAAGCATTGAGCAAATTGCCTATGAATGAAATCTAACTATGAGAAGACATATTTGGGAGCAGAGTGATGAAATAAATCTGGAAACAGCAATCAATCAAAGCAGAGCTTCGGCGGGGAAACTGGACAGTTTTCAGACACATAGGAGCCAGTATTTCAGACTGAAAGCCATGACGTACTACACGGCTCCTGCCTGTCTGAAATCCCCAATCTTTAACACAAAACCAAATCTAAACTCCAATTAAAGGTTTTTTACTTTCATTTGCGAGCCTCTCTTGACCACCACTACTTATGGGTGGAGGCAGAGTCTGTTTCAAGTATTTGACAAAGCGTAACTCAAACGCTCGTGTATCAATTGCCATAATGTGTTCAGCGTTTGATGTGTGTGCGAGCTGTCTGTACGGCACATGTAAAAAAGAACAGATACTGTCGTAAAATGTGACATGTACAAATGTAAGTCATCTGAGGAGACTGCATGGGGTAAACACGTAGCCTGACACAATATCATCTCTATCTCTGTGGCGTCAGGCATCTTTACTGCAGCTTCCCTCTCCCCCTCAGGACCTCTTCAGCCGCCGTAATCTAGAGGTTCTGGGCACAATTTCTCTCCCCTCCTCTCCGAGTGCGGATCTGGAACTAATAGAGGAGCCTGAGGATGCAGGGTTGACAGATAGGCCCCTCAGACTTGCGGCCAGCCTGTTTTGGTTTGTCTGTGCCGTGTTATTGCTTGTGAGGGGGAGCCTCTGGGCCCGTTTCCCTGGAGTAAGCAGCTCTACTTCCAGTGTGGTTTTCTTACACTTGGAGACTGGGAAAGCCTTGGACTCAGCCTTGGCTTCGAGTGGAGGAAGGGGCGGCGGAGGAAGAAGGTCATGCTTGGATGTTTGCGTGGAGCACTCGGTGGAGTGAGTTTGCACTGCGGCTGGAGGGCTTCCAAGGCACGTCCCGTTGGCCCGCAGTGGGTGAGGGTCTTCCCCTGCGTTGCTCAGCTTGCACCTCTTGCTCTTGCTGGTCTCCTGGCTGGTTTCTTGTTGCCAGAAACTTACTGAGGCCCCATTTGGGTTAATGATGTCTGGAGGACTCTCCTCAGTCTGCTGCTCCTGGGTCAGGCCACGCTTTGTGGTACTGCCGATCTGGATCACGACTTCAGTTAGAGCACTTGGGATCTCATGGTCCGCCTCTGGGGGGGCATTCTGCTTAGATCTGGGGGCTGTGGGGCTTGATTCAGCTGTCACTTCCCATCTTTGGTCAGTTTGTTGCTCTCCCATACTGGAGCCACACAGCTCTTGCCGGACACTCGCTTGTTTGGCTCTGAAAACGTTAAAGGGAGAAGAGGATATGAACAGATACTTGAGTGTCCTCTCTGACTGGTGGAGCTGGAAAGTTCTGCATTAGATCATACTTACATCTTTTGAAGCACAGTCTTTGTTTTTGTGGAGTTGTTTAAAGCCTCTTGGGTTTCTCCCACTCTGGAAAAATATTCAGATCTGCTTGGTTCACTCGGCTCAGTCTAGAGAGGACAAACAGAATTGGTGTAAACAAAAAATATTATCCCTGGCATCCAGCATAAAGGTTTGAATCCACATCATAAGAAGTTGGATATTGAAAAAAAAAAAAAACATACTGCTGTAAAAATCCTGCTATAATCTATACATTTACAAGTGAAAGTTACATTGATATACATTTAGTCTGTCCTGATTGTCGTGAACTCGAAACAAATGGTGGCCTTACAAAAGTATGATATACTACAAGAAGAATGTTTTTTATAATGCTAAGACGCTTAGTAACTCCCCAGCTGGCACAAAGAATATGCTCCCCACTTACTGTCCAGACCAACCACCTCAAAGGCTTCACAACATAATCACTGACTTTTCATGATGTGATGTCTCTTTCATAGTCACTGCTGTCTCACTCTGCGACGCTTTCAGCCTGAGGCAGAATTACTAAACGGTGAACAAGTTAAAACAGCGACTGAAGGAGACTCAAGATTGAGATGATGCAAATCAGCTAATCAGACAAAGAAAAGAAAAAGAGGTTTAGGGGTGGGAATGAAAAGATGAAAAATAAAGGAAAAAGAGCATCTCAAAGGACCGAGGATAAGACATAAACATGCCGGTGGAAGTAGCCTCGTGGTTCATATACTGCAGCAGCACTTTGAGTTGCAGGTTCACTCGTTCAAATACAAACAGATGGGAAAGATCTGGACAGGAAGAATCCCTCGCGTCACTTGCAACAACCGCCGTTCAGACAACGGTCATTAGGCAAGTTAAGTTTCTCGATACTACGGTGAAATCTTTGCTCCAGATGCACACGATACACTCAAGCTTTTGGAAGAAAAAAAAAAAAAAAACTTAAGAGAAATTTCAACATGCCCACATATTAAAAGGGACCCTCTGAGGCAGAACAAGGAGCGGGCAAAAGATTGGATCTCACCAACGTGTTTCCCTCAACGGACCACTAACGAAGGTTAATCGCACGTCCTGTCCTTGGCTGACTGGGAACAGACTCCGAGTTTATGAGTGAACAAGAGAGGCTGGTGGTAAATTGACCAGAACCTGAATGTAGATGGCCTGCCAATTTATCGTCAATTAATCCTATCAGAAGAATTGCAGAGGCAGTTTCAGAGCAGTTCTGCTTGAGAGGTCGAGCTGCATGCATGGTTTGAAGAATTTGCAGTGCTGCTTGAAAGGAGGAAAAGTGGTGGATTGGAGGATTTAATGCTGATATTTTCATGATGACAACACTTGTACTCTGCCGTTTAGCAGGCATGATGTTTACTAATGCTAGTATTACATGTGTTTGCATGCTAATTGGCCTCAACGCTGACGTCAGGAGCGCAGAAACTCACTCACTCTTGGAGCCGATCCCAGCTCGGACTGGGTGAGGGCGAGGTCACCCTGAACGGGTCACCAGTTCATCACAGGGCCAAGTTCCAGGGAAACCTGTTGTCACGTCATAGTCGTTGAGAAATTAAACGCAAATCTCAAGAGAACACAAAGTTCACTTTACTTCATATTGCAAATGCGATTGCGATATTGAACTTTGCCTTGTTGTGATTAAGATCTTATTTCTACGACACTACTTCACTAAAGTCATTAGGATTCCTGCTGTGACCACTATGCATATGTGTACTAAATTCAATAGCAATCCATCTAATAATATTTGAGATTTTTCAAATTGAATCAAATTGAACTGGATGACACTGACGTCCATAGAGCCATGCTGCTAGCAAGGCCAAAACTCTATGGACTGGTGCAGTGGGAAAATACAACTAGACAGGGAAAATTCGAGGCTGTGGCCACTATGTTTATTTAATATCAGCCATTTTTCAGATCATTACTATTCTATAAACTGGTTGGTAAAATGATCAATGTGTACTCTAAGATGGGGAAAGCCAATGTGGTGAGCCCTGGCATCCACCAGTTGCAGTGAAAAAGAGAGGAAAAAAAAAAATCATTAATATCCTCTTCCACATGTCATGATACCAGTGACAATGTATGACCCAACTCATAAGGAGGAGGAAGTAATCGTCCCAAGCAGCAAGGTCAAGCTGGGGTATTGCGGCTTTCTGCTGGGTGTTGAGACGCAGAAACAGCACTTTGGTCTGTGGTGTGGTGGACGGATAAAGAGGCCAGACTAAGGGAGGGGAGTGAACGGAGAGGCTGGGCAGCAGGGAAGGGGGTGGAGATGACAAGAAACAAGGGACAAGATACTGCAGAATGAATAAGAGAAAGCGTTTAGAGCGGCGCACAACAAAAGAGGAGGTACCCCCCAGAGTCATACTGCCTGACCTCAATGGTCCCTCCAGCATTCCTACAAACGCAAGAATCCTCACACAGGAAGTTCTCCACAGGCTGCCCTTTGTGCAGAGATGGAGTCATGCTCGGGTGTGGGCAGAGGTTCAGTCTTTACTCTCTGTTGTACCCAGAGCTTCAGCTAGCCTTGGATTTGGAAATGGGACAGTGACCCACATAGCAAACTTGCAGTTGCCTACGCACTCTCACACCCACCCCTACAACAACAATTCTGTGAACGGTGTGGGTGCCATCATTTGCATTGTAATGTCTTGAGATGTATTTTTCATCTGTTTAATATGAATAAATGCTGTTTGAAAATGAACTTGAAAGAAAAATCAACAAGAAGCCAATGGGAGGTTCTGTGGGAAAGTTTGGTTCCCTTCTGTTCCTGTCGGCAAAACTTCAAAAGAGTGGGGGAAAAAAAAAAAAGAAAAAAAAAAAAAAGCAGTGAATGGACAGAGGGATGGAAAATTGTAAGCATGGAGAAGGGAAGAGGCTGGATGTGCATTGCTAGTACCAAAAGACACAGAGAAAGAAAGAAACCGAGGGTGCAAAAATTATTATGAGCAGGGCGCAGAGGCCAGGCGTTCTGCGTATAGCGACAGAGAGGATAAAGGAGGGATTGAAGATTGAAGTGGGAAAATCAGAGGTGAACGACATTATGATAATCACAAGCTTTGTGGATAAAACAGAAAGCATTGTGTGAGAATGAGGTAGCCTAATCTTGTACGAAATGATGCAAACTCCAAATAGCTGGAGAAAGTCCCACGAAAAAAGGAGGGAGGGATGGTGGTACATGAGAAAGTCTACCCACCGCCACCACCTCTCCCTCAGCTACGAGGGTTTAACCCCCCCACCGCCAGCCAGTCTGCTCGCCTTCACACAAGGCTGCAAAACACTTCTCATGATGCAACATGTAGAGTAGACCAACAATGCCTTCCCCGGCTGCGGAGCCTCCAAAACAACAAGGCTCCACCACAGGAGCTGCAACAAGACAGCACATCTGGAAGTCAGATTACAGAGATAAGACAAGCTAAACGGCAAGAGGAACAGAGAGAATGAATCATCTGGTTTAAGAGGATACCAGGCCAGAATTTCATAGCTTGCCCCAATTCAGAATGACTCCTGGAAACAACTTCAAAAAGATATCCAACTCCAGGCTCCATAAAACGCCGGGAATGAATGGTTTCTCCTCCGCTACTTAAGATAAGGAAGGAACACAGATATGAAGATTGTGTAGGTTATCTTTTAATGCAGCTGTAGTTGAAAGTAATGCACTCACAGAGCCAAACAGTCCCTGAGCGGTCTAAAGGCAGGATGGCATTGTTTGCTGCCTTCACTATCCTCAGATATACTGCTTAGCAGTGGAGTTTTACCATATCAAGTCTTCAAAACAATAAATGGTAAGGGAAATCGTTCTTCAAATCAAGTTTAATGCTAACGCATTTTTCAGTTTATCCAAAGACCTTTTGGGTGTTTGAAAATGCAATACAACTTTCTGAAGAGACTTTTCTCAACCCATCATGGCTGCTTCGCAAATCTTTAGTTGACCTAAAACATGAAAATTTCCAGAAAGAAAATAAATATGTGCTTGGATTACTCCTGTTACTTATGATTTTATATCTTCAACTAACACGCACAAAATCAGCGAGATGCCATCCCATAATACCCAGTGATTCCCTCATCTGTCACAAAAATATCGATTTATACCACTTGAAAGGCTCGAATCCCTAAGGCTGATCAAGTAGAAAAAAAATGTTGGAATCGTTCTTTCGACTGCAAAGCCTTTTGAACTGCTTTATTATGGCATTGCTTAGTATACAAAACCAAGAAACACCAATCTATTTTACTGTCAGGGCAAAAATACCTCCTGCAGAGATGTTCGTGAAACGAGTCCGCAAATTCCACCCCTCATCCTCCACCCACCCTGCTCCCACTGAGGAAACATGCCCTGTTTGTCTAAGCTCACCACATCTTCCCTGTAACAAAGTCAACAAACATGCATGGGCACATACTCGTCTAAAATAGACGACAGTTCTTGAATGAGGACAAAAGTTTTTTTGGATCCACCCATGTGTAAGGATTAAGACAAGCTGTTTTCACTCAGTTCTTGCAAATGAGTAGAAGCAGCTTGAAACAGGTTGTAGTGAAAGGACGTGGCAGTGTCCTCTAACAGATTATAGCCGTGTATTTGGCCTCGGTGCAGAGGAGATCTGCAGACACACTGGATGCTTGGGAAAGCGCGGCTGCTAGCCGTTGCGAGCTGTGAAGAACAGAGGCGTGCTGAGGTCATGAGTAAACACACAGGCTTGTCCAGAGGGGAGGGGGGGCGACTGGAAACACATCTGCTCTGCCTTTGATCCAAACTTCTGCGGCCCAGCACGCCACTCACCTCAGCTGCCCACTCTGTGCCTGACCAGAAAACAACGGCCACAATACTAAACACAAGCTCTTCCTTCCCATGCTGCCCTCCTCACTGTTGGTGTTGACTCGCAGTAGGAGCAGCTTTTCATAAAGGACATGAATCTTCAAATGTCAAGAGAAAAAGATAACATTTCCTAAGAAATGTCTTTTGTTTGCTTCCCACTGTCTCATGCAAACGTAGCGGCTTAGGCTTTTAACGGATCAAATATCACATTACTTTACTTTACTTTACACTACTTGATATTTTTGATGTGATGATGGTAGACAAGTATCAGCTCTACTACCAGCAACCAGGATTTTGTTTTCCTTTCCTGGCCCTGAAAGGGGCTTCAGTCAGGCAAGACGAGAGGTTATAATACACCTGAGCAGCGCTGTTTGCAGGGTAGATTGAAAGCTACAGCAAGTTTCGGTTGGGAAAGTGGCAAGATCTGCCATGGCTAGCTGAAGAAAGACGTTACAGAGACACCACTGCTGATTTCCACCACTGGAGACAGCTTCTGGCAAATGACGATAAACTCAACCGCATTTCTTTCAGATTGCTTAGCAAAAAGCTGTTAATGCTAGCTCTGGCTTTGTAGCAGCATCCGAACCTTTATAAGAGGGAATAAATCACAAAACATCTACTGTCCACACTGTGGTCTCGACACAAAAATTCAAGTTCCAGAACTAACTTGCTGAAAATCAGTAATAACTGTCATCCTGCACTCTATCATGGAAATGACTAAATCTCACCATCTCCTCTTCTAACTGAACCACAGCTGAAAATATGACTAATAAGGAAACACAGTATACAAGAAACATACAACACACTCCTGTGGGAGTGAGACTCTGGCTTTCACAGGACATAAGGCCAACCATGATGTCACCTTCATTCCCTCACAACATAACCCTATGACCTTATGAGAAGTGCTAATTTGATGAGTCTACATTTCCACTGCGGTTAAGAAGCTTAATTCTAACAACAAAACCGAAACCTCCCTAAAATGCAAGGGAACGTGGCATTTTGTTGGGACCAGCAGACTCGTATTGTCAAGAGTTGTGGGATAAAAGACCCCTTCTTTGACATGAGAGCAACTTTGACAAAGAACTCCCAAAAACTCATTATTTTTAGACAGCAACATTATTATGACTTACATCAGCTGTGACTCACTGTGCACTTTTTTCAATTTGATTTTTGACTTTCTTGGCAACGTTAAAATAGAAAAAGCTCCCTATCTGACAAATTAGAACAGAGCCCGGGATGTAAACAAATAATTGTTTTTGTCATGTGAAAAACTTCAGCCTTGCTGTCTGGTATCTTTCCCTTACAAACCACGCTCGAGGCAGGGTTAGTGAGAGCTCTACCACAAGACTCCCACCCTCCAATTCCCAGTGCTTGTACTGTATGAGCCCAAAGAACCACATCCTGAGGAGAGGAACGCAATCGACAGCAATGCCTCCTTGAACTGGAAAATTGGTTACACAATCTGAACTTTTCACTGACGACTGTGTTGCTCCACTAAAAATATTACAATCGGTGCTTTCATTGGAAGCCAAACTGTGGAGAGTGCAGAGACATTTCAAAGGGAAACAATAGCTAAAACCCCATAGAAAAACAGCGGGTCGCTGATCATGGGATGTGATGGGAGAGATGTCTGTCCTTGATGTGACTGCCAAGGTGAGAGGCTCCACCACTGTTTCCCAGAATGCTCTGGAGAGTTTCGGATCAAATGAGCACTGACCAAAGGGTAGCTGTGTGTAATATGAAAGCACAAAAAAGAACTACAGTAGTAGGTCTTATGACATGAGCAAGAGCAGAACATGATACACAGTAGGGACTCTTACAGGGAAATACCCACTGACCTCAGCTTTATCAGAATCAAGTCACATGATATCTGACTGCAAACAACCACATAAAAACTCCTAATATTTATAACTCGAAGGGTAAAAAGACCTGTTGTATTTCTACTTGAACAGCAAAATATATGCTATGTAATGATGGAGTTCCCATTGAGTATAAGCTCAATGGGAACTCCATCATTACATAGCAAAAACATATTTTTCAAAACAGGTCGAATGTGCTTGAATGTGTGAAACCTCCTCAGCTTAAGTGCTTTGGATATATTTTCTTTCTAATCAAACATTTCTGTCTCACAACATAACAGCTGGAGCAAATTGAGATATTTGGGATCAGAGGGTGACTCTGCAGCTTTGGACCCCACCTCAGTCATCCTCTCTCTTCCCCCTTCACTCACTTGGCGCCCACCCCCTCACATAGAGGATCAGCACAGTGGGAGCACAATTTGGCAACACATCCCTATAATAACACACAGACCCATCCGAGACTTTTTGCCAGGCGACTGGAAGAGGAAATAGAGGAGTATAAACAGCCCTCACCGCGGCCAGGCTCGGGTTTCCATGGTGTGCTGTGGCATCCTCTGAGCAGCTCACACACACAACATATCGCTCAGGAAACACGTGCAGATCTGAAAGGCAAGCAGACAAACAGCACAGACCATGCTAATTAATAACCTGGGCTCACATCTACATATGAATCAAAATCAAACAGATGGAATTGTGGTGGAGGGTTGAATGTACTTTTACAAACACCAAGTATTTACTGTCCTTCAGACCAAGAAAGAAAATGGCAGTTTACAGATAGCTGCTAGTCTTTATGAGTCATGTAAACACCATGAAATATTACAAAATTTTATATTAACTATGGCTCTTGGGAGGAAAGACTTTCATTGGGTTCAAGAGCAAAGACCACTTAGAACAATAAAACAGCAAAATTATTACAATAAAACTAATTGTCCATAAATTTTCCAGATGAAATTCGCTCAACAAAGGATCTCAACTGAACAATCACACTGGCCAGTATCTGACCTGTGGTCTGTGACACGTAAGGCAAACGAATACTTCATCCAGAACCAGATCCAGAAAGTGTTTTATCCTTATTCTCTGTCTTGCATCATTGAACCACTTCAAGAGTCGTGCAGCAGTGATGGCTTTTGTCTATAAAAGCTCATATTCCTCCTTGGTGGCCATTTTTAAATGCAGCGGTTGTGGATCAGCTCTGTGGATTAAGGGTTTATGACCACAGCCAATGGATGCATGTAACCTTCCACACATTGCACTGCCGTATGTACACCTTTTTCAGAGTACGTAATAAAGACTAAGACTTAGGTTGCCTATGGCAGTGGGTGGGTTTGGGTGGTGACTTTTTAAAGAAGAATTCTTGGGCCAAATTTTTCATTCTAACAATTAAAAATACATAAAAAAAAACCTGGAAGAAATAAAATGGTGAAGAAATATACTTTCTAAATCCAAACTTTGAGAGGACAGGCTTTTTGATGTCACACATTCGAACAGCCTCCTTTCATCCACAACACTGAGAATGTGAGGTTTACACTAATTAGATCTCATAATTTAATGGACAGATTTAAGCGCTGAAAGAGATCAACTATTTTAATCTTGTTGAAAAAGCAGCCTTAAGTTAGTCTTTATGGCCCGAGAAGAATTAAAACAGCAGCATTTTTGGTTTGTGGGTGAAATGAAAATAAGACAAATCAGAAATTAGGTTTTTAAAATATGTTTTTGTAAATTGCAGGTTTCTGTATTCTGAATTTGTCATTTTGAAACACCATAAATTTTTCTCTGGCCAACTAGAATTAAAAATCCATTGTATTGCTATTGAACTTCTTACAATGTACAGATAACTGTGGAAAAAATGCACAATGCTTGACCCCAGGACACTGAGTCTAATTTGATGTGTAATGAACCTGCTGAGAGAAACCATCATCTGAGTCTGCAGCAGGTCAGTGCTGCTTAAACATCCAGGCCCCTAGGGAGCAGATATTAACTTTACTGACAGGAAGGGAGCCATGTTGGTCCCATGAAAAGGTGGCCAAGGGTCACAGGCACTAGATGGGCCATGGAGATAGATTCTCACTGCCCTCCAATCTTTCTCTCTCCCGCTCTCAGTAGCCTCTCCAGGGAACCACTTAATGGCTGCCTGTTCTCAACAAGAGCGTGAGCAGGTAGGGACAGGACATAAAAACAAGTGAGGGGGAGAAAAATCAACACACACACCACAGATGACTTGCTCTTTCTGTGGGAAATTTGTTTGGGAATGAGCCATTGAGACGTCTATTTATGATTCATTTGACTGAGAATTGATTCATTGCAAACATGTATATCATGCATATACGTACCCCCATAGTGCTGCTTGACAATACATCGGAGGTTGTAGTGCTGCTTCAGGAAATTGGCAACCAAGTTGAACTTTTCCCCTACACATAAAAAAACAGACAAAGAGAAGAGAAAGACAGGTTTGTAAAAGTACTATGAACCCAACCTGATTTCAAAGGCTACATCAGTGAAACCACAGAAGCCAGTGGTTAAATTTTGGATGGTGCCCAGTGAACTGTTATCTTTCCTTGATAAACAGATAGGAATCTATCAAATTTACCACTGTGATACAAACCGGGCACTGTTGGCATTCAAATCATTTCTTTTGGTCATGCAAATGTTCACACAATGAGATAAAGTGGTTAGTCAAAGGGCACACTCTGCACATATTTGGATCCAGGATAAATCCCTTCATGTGGCTTCCACCAGCAGCACACCACCATGAAACTGCCAAAGCAGATTGACATACTGACAGCTGAATGTTCATTATAAAGCTTTGTCAAGTAAAACACTGTCCGTTCTGTATTAACTGAACTGAACAGTTTGACACAAGCGGAGGAGCTGCGGCCCCAAGCCTTTCCCTTTTTGCCATGGTATGTCAGAGGTGCTGCGCAGAAGTGGCCTGTGGCCTAATCGGGCAGGAATTTGTTGACTAAAACCAAGCGGTCTGGCTAACACACTATCCCGTTGTTCTTTGTAAACAAGACAACAGTGCTGGGAAGCTGACAGAGCCTGTTCAACCTTTTGTCATTTGTTTTTTTAACCTTTTGCTTTTCTTAATGCTGCGATTGTAAAATTACTTTTCACTTAACCACCTCCATATTATTTCTTTTTCCAATTTGCTGCTGTAAGATTACTTTTGGCATGTGAAAACCTCATTAACTGCTAACTGTGGGGATTTTAGCAATTTAGCTTGAATTAAGGGCTTACGTCTTCACTGAGTTGAGAACAACCTGACCTTTTGCACATTCATAAATTCCTAGATAGTGTAAAATCTGCATTGTCATCTATTCTAAATTAAGGCTGTCCTGATTTCTGGGAAGGTGATACTTTAAAAAAAGAGGGGAGGTTTTCAGCCATCAGCAACAGCACTGACACCTGTCAAAGAAAAAACTGGGCTAACCAAACGGTGATTGACTGGGACAAGTATGGTGTGCGTTAAGGTGAAGTGGGGGCTTGTGTGAACATTGCCCCTTTTCTCTTAGCTGATGTCATCTCAGCACCGACTCAAAGTATCTAATTATTGTCTTCAAAAAGGAGCTTTTTTGTGATTCTTGGGATAATGACACACAATTACAGAGACGGTTTGCCATAAAACTGTCACAAGCATACAGTTAAGTTCACTGGTCAGTGATTAATGGCACCATCCCTGTTTTTTTTTTCCCCATCTATGCTTGTGCCTCAAACCTTACGTCAGTGAACCCTTTATCAACGCAGTGCAAAAACCAATGCATGGAGAAACAGATAATTTCATCAACAAATGAATGACTCAAATTAGCCTGTTGACTAAGGATACATCTTCTGTGGCCTTAAAAGCTTTATCCAGTGCAGCTACCTGCTTATTAAAGACAGAATCAAAATATTTGTGGAGCTAATAGTGCCAAACCTTTTCCCAGGCGAAATACCTCTAACACTTTCTAACAGGTTAACTCCTACAGGAATTTGTGTGATCCTCAAAAGCTCTTAAGTACAATTTCAGCCAACCGCAAATTTCACAAGTTGGACAGTTTTGTCAAAAATTGTTCACATATGTCAAAATCTATCACAGCAAAAAGGAAATCACTTGGTTGAACTCTTAAAAGGAGAAAGGTTCTAGCACACGCATCATGAAGAGAAAACGTAATATTATCCGACTTGGCATCAATCCAAAACAAAGCTTGTTTGTCCACGTGTTCATTTTTTAGCAGCTTTTCTAATGTCAGCGACTGTTAGTCCTCCTACTATACAAGCAGGTAATTATTGTGATTGAGATACTCAATCAAAGCATTTGACTAGTTGTACAGGCATAAAAACAGTCTGGCTCCAAGAACCTCAGTCTGGGATTAAGATCCTTGTCTTGCAACAGACAGGCCTGATGAAAGCGTTTAGTGGATGATTAATGAATGACAAAAATCTTTTTACTAATTATTATGTCAAACAACGCCCCAAGTAATGGTATCTACATACGCAACACCTCTTTTTCTGTTGCACCTCATCAAAATCAAAAACAACACTAGTAAAAATCCTAAATCTTTACTTTAACATTTTTGGTGTTTACATGGTCTTGAGTTTATTTTAGTAATCTTAGATGGTGGTGTTTTTCAGATCTCTAATGCACCCACTTTTAATTTTTGGACTTTTGCTCAGCTTTGGAGACTTAAGTTTGAGCTTGTGCATGTGAGACACATGTTGGAAGAAGGTCAGCTGATTGACATGGCCACTCAAACATTCCAGTGTGAAGCGCTAGAAAAGCTCTCCTGAGGTTGTTTGCCTGGAAGTTTAAGATCACTTGCCTGCGGTAGGATGATCAAGAACATAAGAGCAATAACTTTTGTTTGCTCTGCAAAAGACTGATTAAAAATAACTTCTCAAGCAGAATTTCACCAGTCATTTCGAAAATTGGCTTGACCTCGTAAAACTGGTAGCCACTAAATGTTAAACAGCTTAAATTTTAAGATGCTGGTTTGTATTTTATGCACATTGCCTGTGATTAATTGCAAATTAGGTTTATAATAATACAAACATTTAATAATGCTGGATACTGTACTTCATACAAAAGAAGGGAACAATTATATTTTAATAACTAGAAAGGCAGATTACTTCATTAATCCCAGTAGGATTGCATAAACACACCTTTTTGGTAAGTAGAGAAGGTTTGGAGTTAACAAAAGAAGCAGTGGTCATCTATTGTTCATTCTGTATGCCTATATATGATTTTCTCTTTTGGATTCTTTGTCCATTCTGGTTGCAAGAGTGAACCATTTTTAATTGCACATTCAGGGCCTTTCTGTGTTTTTAGAAGCTTTGATTTAGCCTGTTGGACTCTTTAGCCTCATATCTAGCTCTACAACTATTCTCATTGCTTTCCCTGGTGGGTTGAGCTTGCCAATTCCCAGGACAACTTTGATGGGGATGTCTGGATACAGAGTTGGGAACCAGTGCAA
The DNA here is from genome assembly GCF_900963305.1 of Echeneis naucrates. Lineage (NCBI taxonomy): Eukaryota > Metazoa > Chordata > Actinopteri > Carangiformes > Echeneidae > Echeneis > Echeneis naucrates. The sequence goes on from NC_042525.1 coordinate 4,039,865, forward strand.
CACCATGGACTGAGACATCAGCTGTTGCTCCAACTTTATAACGTCCTGCACAGCGCAGAGTTGCTCTTGGCCCTCGGCCCGGGCTCTCTTGTGCTAAGCTTACATCCATGTTTCTTTCTAACAAACAGTTTGCTGGTGCCTCCTCTGGGAATGAGTGGCCCCTTTCTGTGGCAACTGTGGCCCACAATGGTGCAATTCTCAATTCTACAAAGAGACTTTCGGGGGTTTCAATTGTGCTTCCTTCAAGAAAAGATGGTCTAACTTTATTGTTTTGAAAATCAATTCTCAACAATATTATGACAGGTCAAATCAAACAGTATACAGGATAGCATGTCATGTTTTAAGAAATGCGGTAGATAATAATGTAACTGTTTGTATGGATAGACTTCTACAATACCACAGGACAACTGAGGTCTGGTGCCACAGCTAACATACTGTACTTTTGAGACAGACACACGCGCACACACACACACACACACACATATCCATGCCGCTTTCACCACTTCCTGGGAAAACAATGAGAGGAAAGAAAGTCAACAAACCAGAAGGCGTTCAGAGTGATGAGGATTGTAAAATGGAAAAGACAGGGGTAAGAGGTATTCAGACCAGGGTCAAAGGTAAGTCCACATGGAAGGGACTTCATTAACTTCAGTCATATCCTGAGGAGATCATTAAAACAGCCTCTCACAATATGCATTCCTGACAGTTCATACTGTGGTGACTCATACAGGAATACATAAGCATTTCTGCTCTCATACGTGCTCAGACTTGTGCAGGTCATGGTCATGAACAAGCTGGACCACAGACCACATTGCCTTTACTGAGAACCTTGTTACCCTAAGCTTTCTGCAGCAACCTAATTTCACATAAGTAATCTAAATGAGAGATTGGATTTCTTTAACAGGTGTGAAAAGATACAAGTTTAACACAGCTAGATTTTTCCAGGGGAAAATGGATTTCTTGGCACCAACCCTACAGGGATAAATTCTATTATTATATTGGAGAAATCTATCCTTGTATACAAAACAGTTTAATCCAAAGCCTGACTAAACTCTAAACTTCAGTATAAAGGTCTAAATAAGAATGTTTCCACAAAGAACTAAGGAATCTTTTTCAAATTTAGTCTTGTCCACAATAAGGAAAAAATTAGATGCCTTTCAGTCAGTTAGTCCAAATGTTTCCATAAAAAAAAAAAAAAAAAAAACAACTCAGGCTGCAGTATTATATATCCTTATTACACTTAAATTATGCCAGCACTGGTTCAAAAAACATGACAAGAAAATAAGAAGAGAAACCTGATAACCCACCAGCTGCATGTAAACTCAGACTTTAGACTAACCTGGTTACAGCAGTGCATGTAAAGGGGTTCTCCTATTTCCTGTAGTAACCTGACTTCTGTCATTAACCGTGCTTCTGGTGAGCATGTAAGTGTGGTGCACTGTAATGTTGTACTCTATGTCAGGACAACTTCAATTCCCACACAGACCCCTTTATGAACAGGAGTCAAATCAGCAGGACAGTCAGACATCAGCGCCTGAGACTTCTGCTCCTTTGACATCTCTGCTTTGATGTGGACCCCCTCCCTGTCCTGAAGTGCGGGAGGAGAGCTGGGGCTTAAAGCGAGAAAGAGAGAGAGAAAGAGAGAGAGGTGGAGTGGTGAGGAATGAGAGCGCATGAGGAAGTTACCCATATGTGAGTGGGGGCTTTCCTGGAAGGACATCACTCTGTGTGTAACTGTAACTACGGCCGTAAGCAGAGCGCTGTGCCTTATCATCCTGCACAACGTCCACCTGAAACAATATTTGCACATGAGTGTTCAATTTAACATTTGGGTGACCCCTTCATCGCAGTTACAAAATACGCCACAGCATGGTAGCTCAGGCCAACCCATAATGCAGCATGTGACTAAAGTGGTGGGGAGCATTTTGGAGCACAGAACAATTATCAAGGGGGAAAAAACTCTATTTCTCAGAAACTTAGCCTGATGAGAGAAATGCAGTCACAATACAAAATGTCACATTCAATCATCATTATATCTTAATTAGCCCAAGAGGCCACAAATCTCTCAAAATGCTGCCTCTGTTTATATTTAAGAGCATTCACAATGCGGACGATGCAAACTGCTTATTCTGCAGTGAAGTCTTTTGGATAAATATTGTACAGAGCAGTTTGTGGACTGGAGTTATGCACTCTGCTGGCCCTTTAAAACTTAGATCTAGTCTCTTTGTGGGCCGGCTGTCTATGCTTCCTTGATCTTCTGTAAATCTGCTAGCCTGCGTTTATAAATCCAAACAGATGAACAATGGCATACATGCCAATTCTATCCAGGTTTAGTAACCTATGTCTAATAATAACAGGCAGATAAGGTGATGAGGAAAGGGTGGGGGGGGTGACTTAAGTTTGTTATTCTCAAAAGATGCTACACACTGACCTTGTACAAACAAAAGACCTGGAAAACATTAATGTCACACAATTAAACGGCTGCTTTTGTTGCCATCCTAGCCCTTTCCTGACATCACACGGCAAATTTGGCAGTCTGCACTGCCACGACACCTGCCCACAGGAAAAACCATGCCCCTCGTAAGAGCATGTGACAAAAGCCCACTTCTTTTGAAGTGAAGGAAAGAGCTGAGAAAAACAACAATATCCTCAGAAATGTTTCAGTAATTCTTTAAACAAGGCACTCTGGTCAGGCTGAACACTTAGCATGAGTTCAAGAGAGTGTGTGCCGTCTCCCAGACCAGATTGTGGTAAAGGGGAACAGTCACATGAATGTGATCCGTGCTCAGGCTCAGGCTGAGGCCCTAATTATATGGGAACAGAGTGTGGTGTGACAGCTATGGCGGGGATTGCGGTTGTGTCCTAAGAGACTGCAGCTGACCCTGCGGAGAGAGGAGAAGAAGAGAAAGTGAGAAAACATGAAGAGAACAGAGAAGAGCTGACATGGAGGGCACTAGAAAGAGGAGGGGGGAGAGGAAGAGAGGAGATGTGAGGGAGAATGAGCACAAATGTAAAGAGCAAAAAAAGTAAGGGGGTTAAGACTGGAGTCAGACTGTCCTATCTGTTGTTGCTGAGTAAGGCCAGGGCTTACAGCGAGGATTTAAAGAGCCAAAGCAGCACCACAAAGCACCAGGGGGAAGGGGTTTGCCCAGCAGGGGCAAGGGGAGGGAGAGCAAGTGGGGAGAGGGGCAGGCTGGCTGGAACGGCTACTCTGATCAGGATCCATTTCCAGCCTGGGCCTTGGAATTCCTTTGTTCCTGTCACAGGTCTCCATTTCCCACTCGCCTTAATCCCAGCCTGCCTCACGCCCAGTAACACAGAGCAGGGCAGGTAACTCTGCCGCAGGCATGCCTCTCTATTTACAGACCAGTCCCCACATAACAGCCGCTCACATAAATAGTAATAGCTACTGTAGCTCTAAGAAGAAACAAGGTGGGTAATGCAGGTTGTCACCACAAAAATAATTTGTTGTTAACTTTCACAGCAAGACGCTGAAAAGTTGGTGTGCACTGATACGTCCCAAAATTGGCCATCCAACACGCATGTAATGGCTTTTAATGCTTGTGCGCTTGCTAAGTAAAAAGTTCAATTCACATTTTGATTGAATTGTTTCCTCAAATGTTGATAAACAGTTTTAACCTTCAGTGTGCCAGAGAAGCCAAACAGAGCTAAATCTGTGACAGGACAGAGAGAGAATTAACCATCTCCCTTTGGTCTCGACACATCCTCCGCATTCTTCTCTGGGAGGGAGATGGTCATTCGTAAACACATTCTCCAAGAGTAAAGCAATCCAGCAACACTTGTGCTTTTCCCGCAACGGCCGTGGCCAGGCTGCCTTAAGCCCCCTTCATAGGGCTGCCAAGAGGAGTCAGTGGTACACTGTGCAGCACTCGCAAAGCCCTCTCCCACGGCTATTAGTGACCATTCATCTGGGGAGCCTGGGAAAATGCTTCTCCAGCCTGCCGTGGCCATGGGGAAACAGGCTGGCAGGTGTTCCCTCCCTCTAAGCCCTGGCACCTGTGCAGGGAGAGGAAGAAGGAACCAGCTCTGCCATGGGCTAAAATGGAGTCGAGGTACCACTTTGCCAGGGCTCCTCTAGCTTGTTCCACTGGTACGAGGACTCTCACAAACCACGCTAAGCTTCACCCAAGCTCTGTTTCTCATGGAGAGATCAATGTTTCTGTATGAATACCGACAGTAGACATAAGACATCTGGTAATGTGCTTTGCCAGTTTGAAATGGCATGTTAACTAAATCCATGTAAAATGGACCTTCTCAGTTTACACTCTACACATCCACAAAAATATAAAACCCATTATGAATGACCAGATCAGATCAACATCTCCTCCAGTTAAAGCAACACGAGTGCACATTAAAATCAAGACTGCGTATAAATTAGCACTGAAAGTGCACAAGAGCTTAGTAAATGCAAAAAGTATAGTCGTAATATTGAACAAAATACAAAAAACATCAATGTTTCGGGCAGTCTGTACAGTGCGTTCTGCTGTCCACATCTGATATGAGCAGGTCATCTGCAGAGCAATGAGCAACAGGCCTCTCCCAAGCAACTAAGTCTAGCATGTCCACTCTGCTTGACCTGAGCCAAAATATTTGGTGGGAAAAGTTCCCTCTGTTCATCTCTCTCTCTAAAAACATAAATAAATCACATCACTATGAGCTAATCACAAAGTCTCAAGTAGCATGGGCAGAAAAAATTAGAGGAAGCTGTTGGAAGCTGGCCTGGCCAGTTGAGATTTGATGAGACGGGTCGGAGTTATGTTAGCAGAAGATTTGGGATAAGCCGCTCTCTGACATGTTCACTGGGTGCTGTACACACATATATACCCATCACACCATTAGTACATCAATACAAAAACCCATAGAGATAACTCAGATGCAAACACTTGCACTGAAGTACCCTGGAATGTTAAAAGTTGTTGATGGCTCATTTGAAGTGCCAACAGCTGAAGCTATTACGCCGTTCTTACTGCTGTCTGTTGGCGGAAGCCCCTGCGATTTCACACTGGCACCAGCTCAAACACCGCCTCATACAAGACACCCCGTACCCCACCCCCTACCGTCCCACACATAGCACCACCCTCCTTCCACCTATTCTTGGCCTAGACACCAGAAACTTTTCTCTATATGCAGCAAAATGCTCATACACTTGTTCCACCACATACGCACCTCGCCTCAGGATACTCAAGTTTAATTCTGATTTCATATAACAAAGCTGCACACAGAAAAATAGCAGCAAATAGGTGATTTGCTATTGCTGATACGTGCAGAAAGCCGGGTTCCAACCACTTCTTTGGACTGTTTAAAAGTCCTGTGAGGATTAGCAGGTTCGCATTTGACCTCCTTGCAGAACAGATGAACCTAATACTTAAAAGCCACCCTGAGGTTTCCCTACCTTAGCCTATAGTCTGCCCTCCCCTTTTAATGGCTCCTGCCTGCCAGCTCGCTTCTCACAGTCGCAGTCTCCACCTTTACTGCTCTGCTGCCTCCCTCACATGGGACAATGAAAAGACCAAGAATGTCATTACACTCACTTAAGACCTTTAATGGGACTTCAGCACATGAACTGTCTGAGTCTGTTTGAGGCACTATACCTTTTCATGTTTGGGGCGGGGGGGGTTCATCAATATGGTGTGGAGTCATGTTCCACCGGTTACATTCTTTTTGGCAGAGCTGCAAGGAGCTTAATCATTTTTACATGCATATTTCACTGCTGAAACACTGATGTCCCCTTGTTCAGGCAGGGGAGTGAGAGAGTGTGTGTGTGTGTGTGTGTGCCCTCAGTCTGTGATCGCCATCATTAGAGATGTCTGTCTCTCCTCAGTCTGTCATGGGGCATATGCGTCAGGCTTTTCAGTAACCTTACACTGTCAGCCTGTTCACACCTAGCCCAAGGGGAGGATATATCTCACCAACACGCTATCACCCCTTTTGATTCACACTAGCTCTGATGTCTGTGTGCCTCTTTACATGCATGCACGCTTATATTGACTGGATGTTTATTAAGTGTAGGTACCCATGCATCTGCTTTTGAAGAAGAAAAAAAAAAACAAAACATTAATACACCATTTAAGTCGATGAGAGCGTTTAAGTGGAGGGGATTAGCGTGAGAGACAGAGCTGCAGCCATAGGAGAAACTTTATGAGGCCGACTGCCCTGTAATCCCACTCTCACAGTCAGGCCTGCCCTGCTGAGTGGGCCCAGTTTAACTGCCCTTAAGTGCTACCTGTGACAAAGCTTTCTGCTATACAACACGCAGCTGGAGGTACCTTCAAGGCTTACAGTGCTTCAAAGGCATGTGTATGGGTGGTAGGGGGAATATCCTCTTTATTAGAGGAATTCAAAAAAATTTAATAATTGAATGAACTTATTCCCATTGTCATTGGTGCATACTGTATACCTAGTAATGTTGTATATGTAAATGTGTCAGTGTTTTTAGTGTCACACAGTGCAAGTCTATATAAACACAGGTGTGCTTGTACAACATGTGTACTATTTGAATTAATAAATGAATTCAAGACATGTCAAGTTAAACTGTGCAACATAATATACAAAACCTGTATCAGTGCTTTTCATCATCGGTCACACCCTGGGCGTAGATAGTCACCATGTCCCAACTAGTTGTGTTGTCTTTCCTCTCCCACACACTCCCAAAAAAATAGCCTTTTTCGACCAATGCATAACTACATTCGCCTCCTTTTTGCAGAGCTCAGTGGCTCACTTCCACAAACACAGGCATATCTCTGCCCTGACTACTGTGTAAATAAATAATGGTTTTGGATTCATAACCCAAATAAATCATTTGGCATTTTCAGGAGTTGATGACAGACACACCTAAGGAAGACAAAGATGACTTCATTCCTCAGTAATGGGTCAGAGTGAGCTCAAAAATAACAAACTTTAACTTTAACACATCTCACACACAGTTCATAGTGATGTAACACACAACAATTGATTATAAAGCAATTAATTATAAAATGCCTGACTTTGCTGCAGTCTGATAAGGGTCACAAGATGATGTGTTACCTTTCACAAAAAAAGCTGAAGCCGGCGCGAGTTCCTTCTTCTGTTTGAACTGTCTTCTTTTGTGGAAGGACTCTGTGTATTGTTTAACCCTCTGGTCCACGGCATCTTTAACCAGGGCTGCAACCTCCTGCAAAGAGTGAGGACATATTTCATGACAGCAACAAGTTGTTGGACTGCTGAGAAAACTGAAATATTGATTTGACTTTACAAGAAAATATTAATGATGAGCACAGGAAAACCACTGTACATTTCGAAAATGAAAGGCCTGTAAGGCAACCAACTTGACCAGTGTGGAGAGTTGGGAACAGTTTAGCAACAATGAAAGCCCAGAAGAAGAAAAGACAGAAAGCTCAAAGTCATTTCAGATTCCACGCTACTGCTGGCTTCTGAAAAGGCCCAAAGCTATACAGATGCCATATATTCACGCACACACTTATTCACACACACGCCCTTTTGCCTGTGTCTGTACCTCGATGTGGTCCATAGTAAACCAGCTGGCGTCCTCTTGGCCGCCCAGGGGCTGAACGTGGAGATCCACCAGCACAGCAAAGTTCCCACACTGTAACACAAAGAGGAAGGACAGCCACAGGTTGCTGAGGGGCATTGAGCTCAAAGACAACAAAGGAAATCAGAGTGTGGGTGACTGACAGCGAGACAAACCGCAACGACCCCCTATGTCCCCAAACATCACCCCAGGCCTCTCACAGCAAGTCCCCTCCCCTGATTCTCTGTCTAGCCATCTCACTACCAATCTCTTTACAAAACAGTATGGTCCTGTCTGTCTCCTTGCATTTCCCTTCTCTCAGCACAAAAAGTATTTTCCTGTTCTGAAATCTTTGCAATGCAACAACTGCCTCCGGTCACAACAGACTGCACATAAGAGTCTTGATATGTACCATATAAATGAGGATTATGCTGCTTTATACAACCACAGTGATAAAACTTAGATTTACCCTAAATCACTCCTTGTTTCTGCACTCCTGCAACAACAACTTTGGAGTGGTGTAGAAAGCTGAGTAGCTGCAGAGTGGATTCCTGAAGCGCTACATCACGATGTCAATGACAATAAGCTACAAGGGATGGGGAGGCCAAAAATGCTGGGGCTGGTTAAGTTGCTTGTTACATCTTTCTCAGGCTAGCCTGATTATGGTTTACACATGAGTGCAAAAAGCTGCCCGCTGCAGAGAGCAAATAGATATGGGTCTCGTGTTAACTTCGCCCCTCACTGGACAAGGAAGCAATGGATGGACTGAGACCACCCACAATACAACACAGAGAAGCAACCAGTATTGTTCTGAAATGCAGTCGTAATGATACAAAAAGCATTGAACTGAGTGGCACAAAAAAAAAAAAAAAACACAGCCATGTAAAGACAAAAGCAGACTCTGAGATCTGGCTAGCAGTTTAGAAATGAAAAGGCGTACAAACAGAAAGGGTTATTCATTTAGTAATTGGGAATACTTATGCACATTAAAAGCTTCGTTTTGAGCGAGGCCTGTCCCCTGGGCTGAAACATTGCAGACCGAAGGGCTAAATTCTGCAAGGCAGACTTGAGGGATGGTCCAAGGCCTTGCTCTGAGGATGACGCGAGAGAATGAATGAACAGGGTGTCTAGGGGAAGGCCTAATTTTGGACACGGGTCTATACTGAACCACTCAAAAATCTATCCAGTTGCCTCCTCCTCTTCCTTGTAATGAGGAAAGTTAGCTCCCTCCTTAAAGCAGGATACGGCAATGCTTTTATTAACTGTTCACTGGCATTGTAAGGCTACGGGCTGACCGGAGGACTTTTCTATGATAAGACCCTTTCTTATTATTTTACTGTTGATAATTTCTAATTATAAAATATGGCAATGTCAAGTTGCTTCCTTATTTTTATTTTCAGGTCAACTAAAGGAGAGGGTGCCACCATTTGACTCATACCCTCCACTTAAACTTTAAGTGGAGGCTTTAGGCTTCAAGTCTTAAAGCCTAAAGCCTTAACACGTGTGATCTTGTCATCAAGTCTAATGGGAAATTAATGTTATAAGGCTCAACAGTCCATAACATGTGGGAACAGGACAGGAGTACAAAAGTCCAAATATCAAGTTTTGATAACAAAAAAAATGTGAATTTGATAAAGGTGATTATTTTCTGTGCTAAACTCAGTAGCATTCTGCTCAGTAGCATTATTTTAAAGACTTTCGAACATAAAAAACAAAAACAAACATTTGAAAATTCAAAAGTGAACCAGAACAAAGTCCTCTTTTATGCAGCAGCTCCATGTTTATAAAGCATGTGCATGTTGCCTGTCAGTACCAGCTCATCCTTATGGATCAGTATTCTCTCCATCCTCTTGCCCTTTGTCTCGTTTCAGTCCACGGATGACTGGTGGTCTCAGCTGACTGCCTCCAACAATTACCAGTGTGTGGGAAAGCCTAGCAACAGAGGGTCAAGACCTTGTCAATCCAAGCAGGGACAGACTAAGAGACAAGCCCCATGGTGGTTTCTTGGGGTTGGACTTGACACATGCTGTATGTGTTTTGCTATGCTGATTTGAGTTTTTGATTCATGACATCTGAGAGTGGCTTCACAGATCCATATAGGAGTTCTACTACTACATATGAGCTACACAGATATTATGACATTTTCAGGTTTTGTCAATTGTGTCACTTCCTTAGTGAATGTGACATCATTGGTGGTATGAAACGAGACTGCAAGATCACAAGAAGACGCAAGGGCCAACAAAATAAATTTGCTAATGCAGCAACACATAGCTTATTTGATCAATATCTTGGAACAAATGAGGCAGTATGAGGTTCAGAGTGCAGTCCTTAAGGAGAGGCTCAGCAGGGTGGCTCTCCTAAAGCGGTTTCTGAGGTTCTGGTTGAGGTGGTTTTGGGCTGAAAGCCAGACATGTAGCGAAACTAAGACTAACTTTCTTTTATCACATTAGAGCTGCCGACATGGCCGGGAACTGAACATAAACGACAAACACAGGTATGCCCCAAAAACAACATGTGATGTCTTAAGCTTCCCAAGAACTGGAATTTTGTAAGGAATGCAAAGTAATGGAATCACACTCATGAGAAAGCAATTCATTTCCCCAGACCGTCCCCAAACGGTGCAAATTTCCCTCTCAAGGGTCAATCCTTAAGTCCAGGCTTTGTTTTTTAGATACAGCAACCAGAGCTTCAACAAAAGACATATGTGCTGAGTGCGACAGACGAAACAAAAAAGAAGCACAGTCTAAATTTACACAAAGGCTCTGATCACAATCACATCATGTGGTCTAAATTCGTCAACTCAAAGCACAAAGAGTGACCAGTGGATCTCTAAGCTGAACTCTGCCATGAACTATGACCTCCATGGACCTGCCCCCCCTTTATAGCCCAGCTATGGTTCCTCTTTAGAGAGCTCTTTGCAAGCCGCCTATTACCTTGTAACTGGCCACAAGACCCTGTCTTCCTCAAGAAGAGTAATCCTAAAGGTTACCTAAAAATCCAGTGTGCTTACTGAAACTGTCCTATTTTGTGTACCTTGCTTTGTCACATTTAAGGCTCTCAGAAACTGTCGCTGTTATTTGAAAGAAAAGTTTGATAATAGGCCAAGTTCTAGAGGAAGTTATTCTTTTCATGCATACTATAAGCAGGCCAGCTCTCTTTTGTTCTCAGCCTTGCACGGGGCTTTTAGTGTTATGAACAGAAGCTGAAGGCTGAATGAGAGGGAGCAAGGAGTGCTACTTAATACCAAATCCTTTATTGTGCCACACTAAATGAATGGGACTGAGTCTTCCTGCAGGCTAAGCTCAACTTCGCTATCCTAATTCTCTCAATTGCCATTCTGATCACTACGGCCTGCAGTTGAAAAAAAAAAAGGGGGGGGGGGGTTAACATCAACAATAAAATTGGAAACATTTGAGACGAAGATTGTCTAGATTCCAGAGCACAACATAGTAAAAATCCTCTACATATACTTTATATTCCCTGTCTGTAAATAAACAAGTCCTGACTCAAACTCGCTGTTAGTTCTTTTCCCCTCTCTGGTCTTCAGAGCTCTGGTCTATGTCATTCTCAGTTCCCAAAACACTCTCTACCTTCCCTTATCGCTCTCCCAGACTGGCTCTCTATCCTCCCGCCTGTGCTGCACCAAGTTGGGCACAGGGCCCAAACTCTATGAGGAGCTTCACTCGCCTCCCCACTTCGCTGCCCTTTGCCATTGCTATCGCGCCGTATAAGAACCAGACCTTCTTGGACTGCACTTAGCTCAGAGGCTAACACTAACCAGCCACAGATGTTTACATTGGGAGAGAAGGGGCAGCAGATGCGGTCTCACTCAATAAAACTTGCATCTCTCCCACTCTCCTTTTGTCTCTCTCTTTTGCCTTTTCTTTTTTTTGACTTTCCCTTTTTTTCTGCAAGTCTTCAAAGAACCCAGGGGAGCTCTTCGAACTCTGGGTGTGACAGCCTTGTTCTCAAGCTTTATTTGCCTCATTCCCTGCTCTCTCTGGGCTGTGAATCACCTGGGTTTCCCCTTTTCTTAAAAAAAAAAAAAGGAAAAACAAGAAACACATTTCTCTTTTCCAATATTTCAAATGGTCAGATACTGAGAAGGGAAGCTTGACACTTGATTATTACTGAGTTGAATGTTATTGACTGTTATGTTATTTACTGTGCATGAGTGCTTTGTGTGCAAAGCTCCCTTCATTCAGGTGAATGTTAGCACACCTGAGTCTTCTTTATTTGATGATAAAAAAAAAGAGACACAACCCAGGAGAGGAATTCCAGCAGCAAGAACAGACAGGAATATCTCCAGGTAACACATGGCAAACAAAAGTCAGGCAGACAGATCCTTGAGAAACTGGTAGACAGATAGAAGAGGAGTGCTTGCATTGATTAGGAAATCTTAATTCTGTATGGCAATAAATATGAAAGGTCGCATATCTTCTTTCTTTCTTTTTTTTTTACTGCTGTCATACTCTGAAAGATTCTGCAAGTTGGAAAAGTGTCAAAGTGTTTCTAATCAAGCAGCAGTGATTTTGTACAGAAGCATGATGTGTGGTCTGATATGAGCTCATCTACAGAGTGACAACAACACTAAACAGCACATAAACTCATGACATTAAACTGCTCTGTGATACCTCAAAAACATTATATTCTTAAAAAACACTTTAGTGCCTCCCTCAACATACTGCATTATTTGGTTAGAAAGTCAGCAGTGCATGTTGCTAATAGAATGCAGATTCTGAGGGTCTGCAGCGGTAATGTCTTGGCAAAAAGCAAGAGCTTCAGTGGATGAGTGTTTTAGCCTGTAGGGCATTTTCAGGAGGTCTGAGTAGCGGCAGGTCACTATACAGTCTAAGCCTATTTAAGAGGGAGCATACCAGCACCTCCTGCAGTTTCTCCTCCCAGGGAGGGAGCTGCTTTGAAAACATTTTAGAAGAAAGGATCATAAAGCACACTGCTGAACAGCCTACTAAACATGGCATAGTGAATCCCAGAACATAACTCATAATTGCTTTAATAAGCCTCGCTCTCTGTTCAAGCCGGCGAGCACAGTTTGCAACATGTTTTGGTGACAGTGTCTCTTTCTGTGCTTGAATACTCTGAGAAGTAAATTAATTCATTCCAAAACATGGGGCATAGTGGTGTTTGTTTTGCAAAAAAGAGCCCAGGGTAGCGCCTTAAATGCTATTGTTTGGAATGATCCCTTCTAACATAATTGTTTGTGGTTAGCTGGTTAAACTTGGTAGAGGCTGTGTGCATTTTCTCAGGCAGCATGACACAACAGTATCATTACGTGCCCAGTGGGAAGGAACCGTTCGTGAACCTCCAAGGTTCTACTCTCCCACAACCAACTGACGGGGTTAGTGGGGTAGCCTGTAAGAAGGCATGCATATGAAACAAATAAAAAGAGTGAATGCAATATCTGGTCAACTAGGCACACATGGCATTATGGAGGATGTGAGAGATCAGCGCAAATGTCTGCAGCCCTCGTCCAAAACTCTCAATAAATGAAACGTCAACAAAAGAGAGACCAGAGCTTTTCCTTGCACTTAACAAAAACATCTGATGTGCATTATTCCTGACAGAGGATTCGGCTCAGGATGAACTGCTTGGCTTTTTAATAGAATGCGTTTCCTCTGCTCTGTGTCATCGTCCATTGAAGAAAAGCTCTGAGGGAGGCAGTCAGTTGAGATTTGCAAAAGATGACCAGAAACATCCTCAGAGGGATGAAAAACAACATCAGAATGTGGCGATACAAAAGTGGATACATGAGTCTCGACCTCCCCCTAGTGGCCAGACAATTTGCTATTGAGCAAAACAAAGAATAAGTTGTATGGGAATATTTACACAGTAAATACTGGAGAAGTATATATTCCTTTGCTCCATGACCCCCCAAAAAGCTATTCAGCGGTTGTAGACAGACCACAATAAATTGCTAGAAGTAATGTCTCAAGTAGTTCTACTGTTTGGCATTTGCACAAACATGAATGCTGGAAATAGAATCTTAAAATTCATAATCAAATGCAGATTCATATTACTCTTTATTTTTCAGCATTCTTTAGTTTGTATTCATTCTAAGCGGGAAAATATTTTTGTTAAAGTAATTATGAGGTTTTGTGGCCAGCTGAAAGAAACCAAGCTCTTTGGCAAGACACAAGATATTTTTTAGCATATGACGTACGAACATGTTCACAACCTCCTAAAGTATGTTGCTTTTTTTTTTTTTTTTTTTTTTTTTGTGATTCACGCCTCATTCTTTGTTAATTGTTAATAAAAATTGGTGATAAATAGACTATATCTGCTTTTCCGCAGAAAACAGAATTTTAAAAACCCAAACATAAAAAACCATATCATGAAAATTACAAATATGTTAAGTATAATAACATAGTCTATATTTTCCTGAACACATTTCGAGTTTTAACAAATGTTCTACGCATTTAGCTAACATTAATATAACTATGAAATGCATTGTATTAATTTAACAGAAAACACACCACTGTACAGTGCTTGGTATTCACGCAATGACTCACCTTAATGACAAATTTGAGAGGAGCCATTGCAGTGAACAACTCAGCAGTCAGTTTCACCTGAAAGAAGTCGACGGTCATAGATTACACATGGTAGCCTACAGATAATGTTCTCAAATTAGTAACGTTGTAGACAACATATATTCATTTTAAGCAATAGTCGCTGGTTTGTAATAGGGTGTCAGTTACTGAGGTCAAATCTATTTAGTAAAACACATTTAAACAGTTTGAGTAGACAAAAGTGCTACACGAAGGACATTTGAAATAAAATTAACATAGTTTACAGCGAGTGTCCCTTAATATTAATCTGATAACTTCTGATGGACATTTATTGCACATTAGCCCTTTTAATGGTAAAGCACTTCAATTGACAACTGTTAGTACCTGACCTCACTCCTCCATAGTCAGGTTGCACAAACCAACCTAAACTAGATTAACGTGACCTCTTCACACGTAGTTAGATTGAATCTTAAGTATTTTAGACGCACAATAATCAGAGTTTACCTCCTTGTTGATACGCGAGTAATTCAACGGCTCAATTCGTTATAACAGCTGATCTCGTAGGAGGAAAGAGTGTTGTCAAGAGATACCACAACGTTAAGATAAAAATTGGAAATGACACACTAACTGCACCAAAAACAGCCACGCGATCTTTGTTATGTACAATTTTCCGTCAGGATATTGAAAATAACAAGAGATTTCAAACCGCCAACAGGTTTGAATGTTTGTCTAGCCGGCGGGCGCCCGAAGATGACGTCACAGTCCACTTGTAGTTCAACAACTGCGAAGCCAGATTGCGTCGGAGCTTTCAGCGGGAAGGCTCCCGCCAGGGAAAAAAATAAAGAGGTTTCAAAATTTATCGTTCATGTCTGTTATAAATCCGGGCTGGGGTGGGTGTTTTGTCTGGTTTCATGTGTCCATAGTAGCAGTTTTTGAAGACTTGCAAGAGAATGCGACTCTTACCTGAAGAAGCCCCCGTTAGGACCCAACGCTCGGATCGCTGCCATGGAAACGAGCTGCGCTTTGAAAAAGCCTTTGCTTCACCCCAAATTATACTTTACGGTATTACCCCTAAATATTACTTTCAACAAAACATTACTACAAAAATATTTCAATAAATTATGTGGTTTTCCTGAGTATAGTACTTGTAAGGTTTGCTTAAATAATAATCTGTCATTTTAGTCAGGCATTACGGTAAGTTGCCTCTGACTGTGGAAACATGGAAACAACGACCGTAGCTTTTCTGATCAAAACTGTTATAGATGACACTATTTTCTTTTATATTTACGCCAATCTTGGTGTGTAACGTTATGTTAGGGAACTTCAAGTGTAAGTCTGCCTCCCTATAACTTCGCGTAATTTCTTCTTGAGCTACTTAAGATGGCTCGCCTTGTGAGGAAATCTCCATCTCTGTGTACGGACCTTCCGCTGGACAATGATGATATCTCCACCAAACTCAATTTGCTGAGGAAGCTTCTGACATCTTGTTTTGGCCCAACGGGCAAACTGAAACAAGTTCACAACAACGTTGGAGGACACGTTGTTACGACCTCGACCTCCTCGGTTCTCCTTCCAGCCGTTTCCTCCTCGCAGCCTTTCGTCAATCTGATAAAAACCTCGATCCTCAACCACGTTTCTCGTTTTAGTGACTGCGGGTTGTTTGCTGCTGCCCTGTGTTTGGCTCTCACAGAGCGGGCAAAGCAATCTGGTCTCGGTGGCAATGTGGCCATCGGACTGAACCAGCACCTGCTGAGTCTGTGCGTCGGCTACCTGCAGCGAGATGACTGTGGTTGCAAAGTGAAGCTGGATTTCTGCAGCAGCCAGAATCTGATGACTTTAGCTCGCAGCGTCATCTCCAGCAAGCCAGCGTGTGTGTTAACAGAGCAGGAGACACTTCACCTCAGCAGGTTGGCTGTGCAAGCGTTCTTGCTGACTGTTCCTTGCGACAGCCCAGGCACAGTCACACTGGGCAGGACGGTGACTGTCCCTGTGGAGGGGCACTCTGTGCTAAACTCTGCAGTGTTTCCAGGTTTACTGGTGGACATTACTGATGCCATTTACCCCATCAAGGCAGGGACCTTGAATTCAAACCTGCTCTGTACAGTGTTGTTCAGTGCGTCCCTTGCAGGAGACCTTTCTGAACTAGGAGATGGGATAATTGAAGTGCATGATGGTGCTGACCCTGATTCCCAGATCCTGGATCAACTCTTGGAGATCGGTAAGCAGGTTGTTAAGGATGAGGTGAAGCTGTTTCTGTGCCAGAAGGTCATCCACCCAGTCCTACAGCAATACCTCAGGAGTCAAGGTATCATTGTGATAGAGAGACTTGGAATGTCTCTCATGGAGCCATTAATTCAGATGACAGGTAGGATTCTGCATGGAAAGGAATCTGTTTGCAGATTATAGCTGTAGCAGATAAGATCATAAAATTAATCAGTAAAGGTGATTTCACTCCATATATATGGCACCCATTACCTTCAGGCATGAAAACACAGCAATTATTGTAATATATAATTTATCATTGAAGCTGTATATGGGGATATTACAGGGGTAAGAAGACTGCACCACAATTACTCTGCTGTTTCATATCTACTTCAACAAACAGGGGCTCAACCTGTGGCAGCACTACATACCACACTCCCAGTCAAGGCTTATGGGAAGGTGAGGGAGCTCACTCTGAGGCAGTTTGGATCCAAAACTATGCTACAATTACATCCTCCTGGGGAGTCAGCAATTTGCACAATGGTCCTCTGCCACAGGAATGAGACAATGCTAAGTGAGCTGAAGGTAAGCTCACGTGAGAAGTGGTTGATTTATAATGTCACATGTATACAATTTTATATCTGCATTTAAGATTATTTTATGGATTTAAACACCTAGAAATGTTTTTACATAGAGAAACCAGCTTGCAATGGCCGTTAATGTCGGTAAATTTAACATATAAACCGATGTATTAAAGGTGGTGTGCCTGAAGACAGAACATGTTTTGAGGCTCACCCTAAGGGAACCCTCTGCATTACTTGGAGGTGGCTGTACTGAGACCCACTTAGCTGCTTACATCAGACACAAGGTAAGATTGAGGATTATACCATTATTATGGCGATGTAGTGATAACATGCCATTGACTTTGTGATCATTTCATTTTAGAGCATGAGCAAAGCGGCAGAGACAGCATTGGAATTGGGGTGCTCACAGACAGAATACCATCTCGGCACGGAGGTATTCTGTCGCTCACTGGAGTCTGTAGCTGCAGCGCTGGAGCACAATGGTGGAAATTCTTTGATCGATCTGACTCATGCACACCACTGGATCCTCCCTGCAGATGTCATGAGAGAATACGGGGAGGAAAGTTTTGGTTTTTGTGGCTGTGGACTGGTGGAAAGTAGCCCAAGTAAGAGGTGGACCTATCTAAACACTAACTACACAGAGTTCTCACCTGAATCTCTGTGTGGAAACGCCACTCAGCAGCCACGTGTGCTAGACTCTTTTGTGGCTAAACTTAATGCGTTACAAGTTGCTGTAGAAACAGCTAATCTTGCATTAGATGTAAGATATATAATACAAGACGTGAACTAGTAGAATATATGTTTTGTCCAGCGTTGGGCTCTGGCTTAAAGTGGAAAATGGAAACAGTTTTTACAAGAGAGATATTTGTCATTGACAATATCTTTCCTTTATCCTCAGGTGGGTTTTTATGATGAACATTTCTGTTAAGTCATTGACTTATTTGCCACTAATGTTACAAAAAGATACAGATTATTCTTAATTATTTGTTGTGCTGTTTGTTGTCTTGTCTCATTCATTATCTGCACTGCTTAAATGTAAAAAGTGAAAGTGATGGTGGAGCCCATCCCAGCTGACATCCGGGTGAGGGCAGAGTAGATCTAACGTTAACATCACCAGTAGATTACACAGACAAACCACCACTCAATTTTAGCATCACTAATTAGTTTAACTTGCACGTCTTTGTCTTTGACTGGGAGGGAGCCGACATCACATCTTTCCAAAATAATACATTTAAAATTTGCTGGCTGTCTCACCCACACTTCCAGCTGATTACACTTTAATGGGACCTGTAAATAACAACACAGTACAAATGTTGCGGATCAAAGGAGATGAGCTTCAACAGAAAAATGTTTAAAATTTTCACTATTATAATTCAGCATGTTTCTGTTGCAGGTGCCTTAGTTTAGTGCCAGGGGATGCTGTAACGGGTGAAGCCGCATTTTGTGTTGCAATGACAGGCCCAAAAAATCACCAGCATTTTTCTAAAGGAATTTTCAACTCTTTATTGTGCTGCAGTTAAAATGTTACCAGTCTAAACTTATTTGATCCTCTGCCTGACAGCCATGTGAAGATAACATTTATCCTCAAGCAGTTAAATGTTACAAGCCTATTGCCACAACATGACATGCTGTAGGCAATTCGACAGTTCACATCTATATATGCATTAAGCCCCCCAGTCAGTGTCTTTTTAAAAGGTTCTTCTGTAGCACTTTGTAAGAGTTGAGCAATTCTTCTATCGTACTGGTATTGTTCAACACTACATACTAATGCTTAACTGAAAGCAAAACATATAATTGGGAAGTAAAATCAGTGTGATTTCTGCTGTTGGTTCAAAAATTGTCTGCCTTTGAAAGAAACCCGCCAGGCGCTTTTTCCCCTCAGATGATGAATGGAATTAAAGCCTTTCGTATCTTGGGATAGTCTTTAAATTTCTCTTGGTAAAACCTGTAACAGAGGGAAGAGCAATGAATAAGGTCCATCAGAACAAAACATGGTAATATAGGCTCATTTGACAGTGATGCTCCAGGTACCTGTGATGGTAATAGGCTCTTGGTCCAATGAAACTCAGGGTAAACAGAGCGAATGCGAGGGCTGGAAGGGACCAGGTGGCCAGAGCAAAGCCAAACCACTCTATGATCTCTCCTAAGTAGTTGGCACCAGAGACATATTCAAACAGACCTCCTGCGGGATATTAAGAAGAGCAGAGGTCGGTAGAAGCACAGAAACAGTAGGTTAATCAATGCAGAAATCAAAGTTTCTGTTTCTTACCTGTAGGAATTTTGTAAGCCTCTTCTCCAGGTTTCCTCAAGTTGCGTAGAATATAGTCGCTGTGTATGTTGATGGCCATTCCAACATAAAATACCACTAAACCTGGAGAAAATAGTCACCTGTATGTGACTGAGTTTTTAAAACTGTGAGTCTAAACTAACAAAGAATAAAACTCTGTTCCTACCAGTTCTGCAGCGATAGTCTGCTGACCATTCATCATCCAATGGACTGCAATGCAGCAGGTAGTGTCCCTGCAGAGAGCCATTCAGAATGCAGAAGATGGCTCCTGCCACCATTGTACTCAGTGGGAAAGGCTTTCCTTTGATCAGCAGGGAATAGATAACTGTCCTGTGAATGGCAAGAACACGGGAAATGAAAATGCTGCTCTTCCACCAAGTTCCAGTATATAAAAAGAAAGTGTTTTATATCTGTGAAAAAACATTTTGAATTTAAATGCAGGAACATTTGAGACTTTAAGCCTCAGTCTGGGTTGTAGCAGTACATTCTTCACAGACTTCAGATTAAAACAGAAGCTCTCATTTTTCAGTGTGTGCACTTGAAAGTCTTTGGCTCTTGTTCTGACTTAGTAAGTAACTGAATATCTACTGGCAGAAATTATGATAGATAGACAGAAAACATGTCATCATTCCTAATATCCACCCTGCAGTACATATTCATATTACATATATAGGACAAATTTTCCTTTCAGCAGCTCTCAAGAGCACCTTTGAAGAATGTTAAATGGACAAAAAACAAGTCCATACACGCCTGATGGTATGGAGAAGAAGCTTTCAGTAGACCTGGTTGTCTTACTGCAGACAATAATAGTAATGCATTTTACTGTTAGAAATGTAAAATGATGAGTTTTAACCTAAATATATGTGCAGTTTGTTTCATGGCTGGGTCAGCGTGGTTAAAAAAAATGGGGAGGTGGGGAGAAAATCAAAGTTCATCCACGATAAGTAGATTGATTCCACTGTACTCCAGCAGATGAAGTAAATCAGGATGAAATATAACAAAGAATAAAACAAGAAATGGAGAGCATAATGGCACAGATATAAGACACTATAATACAAAATGCATCAGTAAATGTGAGAAAAACTCAGAATCTCACCAAGCTAATATGAGTTCAGCTGAAGCTGTTTGCCATTGTAAAAATTGCTTACATTTTAATCAAAATGCTGTTTGCAACTCCACGGCCTTCAAACACACATCAAATAATCCCAAGACACAGTCTTTACCTTTGAAAGTAGTGCAATGAAAAGGTCCCAAGAACCATGTAGATGCCAATAATGGAGGGTTTCTGCGAGGTGACCATTAAAAGCAGGGGGATTACAAGCGCTGGTACCTCCTGGATGAACCAGGCTAGTCTGGCTGGGACTGTCCTCACTGGAGGGGAGAGTGCCATGTGGCGCCCATAGCTGGATTGAATCTTCCTGTGAGTGAGCAAGTGAATGACTCCCATCAGGATCAACCAACAGGTTAGACAGTTGACCAAGTTCTCGTAGCAGTGCATCTTGCAGGTCCTCTTGCAGGTCCTCTTCTCAGGGTCAGTAAGTGATGCAGCAATCTTCCCTGGTTACAGACTCCCGTGCAAAGTTTAGAGGATGTGACTCCTCCCTATAAAAAAAGAGAGGGGTGTTGGCCGGCTGAAACCTGAGAACTTTGTCTGAAACAGTCACAAGGACTGATAGAAATTAGGTTAAGGTCTTTCCTATCTCTGAATGCAAGTGCTGATGGGGATTATTCTACCTGCTCTCCCAGTCAGTCTTGTTTCCACAGAGCCCTTTCTGCACGCATTCCGGACTATCTTCAGAACTGATGAAACATCTATTCATCTCAACGCCAATGAGCCTCCACACTGAAATCATCAATATATTGGCCAACCCTCAAAGGTACATTGCAGTGTGTGCAATAGCGGGACTCCTAAGTAAATGTCCAAATATTGGCTAAGTAGCATAATGATAATGCTCAACTGGTCAAACAAGTTTTTTAATTTCATCATTTGTGCTTTAAAACATTGTAGCCAGGAGTAAATAGAGGATACTGGAAAAGGAATGTGACCCTGATTATTCAGTTGAGTGATCACTCACTAATTAGGCCTACAAACTGTACTCTGTAAAGGCAAACATATTAGCTCTACTGAAGATCATCAAAACATTAGTGAATATTGGCCGGTGTGTTGGTCTTTATTAAGTGAAATTAGCTTTATGGAGCAGGGAAGGCAGTGCTACATCTCAGTCAGTGTTTAATGAGTGAATAGTGAATGACTTGCGGTGGAATGAAGGTTGTTGTGCTTTTCCTGCCACCCCCCCCACCTCCCTCAGAGAATTTGTGTGTTGATCCTTGAAGAAGTGAGAGTCCTGATAGGAGAAAGGGTCCAAAAAGAGAAGCCAAGTCAAGGGGGTGTGGACAGCGGACATAGTGATAGGTTGAGAGAACAGCTCAAGTCTTTGTGCTGTGACCTGGGACATGTTGGTAACCGAAGCCAAACATTAGCGGTGGGTGGATTGATCCAGAGTCTTGGTGTGGGTTGATGAAATGGGTATCGAAGATTCAGTTTCTCTTCTCCACATTCAGAACAGAAGTCCCTCTACGCCGTAGTGGTTGTGCAGACACCGCTCCTCTCCTGCCATGGTGGACTGACGGAATGCAGTTACATGACTCAACAGCACTTTGTAGCAACGCTGGAGGTTCCAGAAAATTCTGATTCTCATTTTTCATTCAAATTTGCTTACTGCGTTCACTTCACAAATGAAGACACGCTGCTCTGCCCTACACAAAAGTAAATAAGCTGCTTTTCTAAGTAAAAAAAAAACATTAATATCGGCAATACTGGCCCTGCATTTACTGCGTTTACTTGGTATTTGTTTATTTACTTGGTATGATTAATAACTAATCTCGCACGACACCCAGGCATGCAACTGGGTATTCACTGGGCCCCAGATTTGGGTCATGAGGCTGCAGGCACGGGGACAGACCACCCACACAAAGGCCAACTTCTTTGTTCAAGACTTTGGATTACGTCAGTTTCCATTCATCGCTAATCTGTATTGCTTGTCCTGCTGAATTGGAGAACATGCCAACTCCACACAGATAATTCTTGCAGTGCGGCACCACTGCACCACTATCAGACACATCAATGTTAGTATCTTTGATTTAAATTTTTATGAATGCATAAGTGTGCTGCAAAGGTGAAAATTAAATAGTCAAACGAGTAAGAGAAGTGTTGTTTCAACTTGCTTCTTATATTTACCCTCACTGAAATAGATGGGGGGGCTCAGATTATTCATTCATGTTCTACCACTTAACCATCAGGTGGTGCTGGAGCCAATCCCAGCTCACATTGGGCGAGGGTGGGGTACACTCTGGACAGGCCGCAAGACTGTTTCGTTAGACTGCATTCATTTTAGTGTGTACCTAATAAACTGGTACCTAAACTCACATTCTCTTAAATGTTTTAGTTGCTGAAGTAAAAGCAGTTGTGTATTTATTTTTACAGTATTCCTCCAACCAAGCAGCTCCCTCTGCTGAAGACATTTTGAAAAGTAACTGTAAATGTAAAATTAGTAGGCATTGTTTCCGAACAGGTTAATACACTAAACATATGCAGTGCTGTACTGTAAATGTGTTTCACTCCTGAAAACTTTCCACCTTCCAACTATTGCACTGCTAACAATAAAAGTGGCAACTGTTAATATATTGCGTGATTGTAAACATTTGAAGAACGAGACATCCGCACAGACATGCTTTTCAGTACATTTTACTTCTTTTACATGAATCCTCAGCCTTATCTGAAGAGCCTTTTGGGATGCTTTGTCAGTGGAACCTGAGATCAAAAACAACTCCATTTAGGGAGTAGTTAAGTAGTATATTTTAGGTTTGTGACGTGAAAGTTCCCATTCTCTAACCAAGAGAAAAAAAAAAGTTACAAAAACAATTTCTAAAAGACAAACAAAGATCCATAAAAACAAAATGAACAGTGTTGAGGTTCAGCCTTTCTCTCTCTCTCTCTCTCTACAGGAGCGATGTGAGGTGGAGAAAACAGAACACCACTCCCTGCTGGAGAAAGAGATAACAGTTGGTGCCATTTTAGACCAACAGATGAGGGACTGGTCACACACTCCTGGAGCGCTGAGTGAGTCAGAGATATTGTCGGGCATTCGGCAATTGGGAGGTTACATGTGGGGAAAAAAAACAAACAAACAAACAAACAAAAAACCCAAAAACCTAACAAAACAAACAAAAACTGAAAGCACACACTCTAAAATAAGACGAAAGGTGAGGATACACTTTATATGTATATGTGCAACAGTGATAAAAAGGCACAATAGCACAGTGTGTCATGCTTGACTAGTTTCATTTAGATTAACATCAGAGGGCAAGTGAGTCCGGGGATTCATCTCTGAGTCTGTGCTCACTTGGTTCAGGTATTAACAGTTGCTTACAGTGCCAAAGGGGGTGGGGGTGGGGGTGGGGTTGCCATGTCAGGGGACTGCATCATTTCAATGGGAATACTTGACTTCAGCAGCACATCAACCAGTGATAAGTGATGTTCAAATCACATATGACAAGACAGCAGACTCCATGTTCTGCCTGTATTAAACTCAGCGATAGAATATGATGCCTCGATGAAGCAACCAGGTTTTTGTACACAGGTTGTTCATTTGTGAAAATATTACAGGACAGCAGAACTACACAGCTAAATTATTTTCTTTTGTTAATAATTGCAATTATTATTATGATTCTTTTTCTTGACATTTCATGAAGGCAATGTTCATGTTTATTAATTAATAGATTCACATCCAATAAAACAAATTTAGAGCAGGAAGCAACTGTTCTGGGTAGATTTGGGCCAAACTATAATAGTAGTATAGTCTGATTGATCATCCTTCTGCCTCAAGAATGACTGAGAAATGAATGCTCAGTCACTATTAAGTCATAATTGAGATTTTCCCCAATAACAAATTGGCATTTTGAAATCAAAATCATATTAAAAGAAAGGAGCTGGAAAATTACTCCCTAGTGAGCAGATGTAGTAACAGAAATCAAAGAGAACTGAATGTGTAACAATTCCCCCTATGATGACCATTCAACAACTACAGAAATTTAAGGTGGCAGTGTAAATAAAGAATATTGGAGTCATTTACACAGCACCCGAAAACTGCAGTCTAGTCTGAGCAAAACACATCCCTAATGCTATAAGCATATAACTAGAATCTGGGAGCAGCGCTGGACACTAATTCAACAGGCAAACCATATTATTCACTTTAGGGCTCAACTGACAACACTGCTTCTGTTAAAATGTACACATTACGTGAGTAAATACTATCAAGTCTAATACTACTACTTAAAAGGGTGGAAATAAAATGAATATAATATCTATAAAAGATAATAATTAACTAATATGAGTTTTTTTATTTTTTGGTTTTGTACAGGGGAGTAGTGAACTCTGTTGGGTGCAGCCCTTTGTTAGCAACTACAAGATATTACGCAACGGTAGTAATTACTTGACACTGTTCTCAAAGTTTAAGTTGCATGTAGCTTAAAGCAGTCAGTCAAAACAATTCGTTTTCATCTGGGACCATTTCAGTATTCTCCATTAAGATCTGCAGTTTTATTTTAATTCCTTTTCTGAGGCAAATTACATCAGCAACGATTTCCAAACGTCTAAACGTAAAGATGCATTACAACTCAAATCCATCATTTTTCAGGAAAACCAAAAAAAAAAAAGTCCTTGTGGAAAAAAAAAAAAAAAAAAAAAAAAAAAACAGACTTGCTTTTTGCAATGCTTACGCTGAGCCAAATTAATGCACACTCATCCCATCTTCTCAAACCATTAGCTCCAACATACTCTCAAAACTGCAATTCAAGCAAAATGCATCAACCAAAAGCTCTGAGACACATTTCAATTTCAAACTGAGAGGAGGGTGGAGAAAGGCAGAGGAGAGCTGAGGGAGAGATAGAGAAAGAAGACTGCATTGGCTTTGAGTGTCTAGGTCCTTCCTGTGAATAGTGGGTGTAACTTGGGGTGGGGTGAGAAGGAGGGCATCTGGGTCAGGTTATGGCGATAGATAGTTTGGACAGGACGGCGGCTCTGCAGTGGCCCCTGCCTTATTGTTGACCTCAATGAACGATGAGCGCCCCGGCAGCATAACTCACGGAGCTGTCCTGCCAGTTCCTGCACTCACTTGACTGGGCGTAGTTCAGGAAAGTGAAGTTCATTTCTAAACCAGACTTCCTCAGCTCAGCCACAGCCTGCAGAGCAGAAACATCCATTTAATCAAATCACACAGTATGTTTACACACACACAGGCACGGAGGACAAGAGCATTCTGATCTCATGACAGGAGATACCCAAGTGGAGAGTTTTGTGGGTTATTCTGAACAAAATTACACTTTCCTTTTCACACTTCCAACTGAACCTCCTCCACCATGTTAAATACTGATACACCAGATTAGTCTCTTCCTCTGCGGTACTTACATTTAGCAGCACTCCAATTGGATGACGCCCACAGATGGTGTTGCGGTATTTCTTCAAGTAGTTGGTGAAAGACATGGGATCCAGCTGCTCTATAATACCCATCCCCTTCACAGGCAGAGGAAAAAGGTGGAGCAAATGTCATTACATTTTATCATCCCTTTCTGTCCTCAAGGAATAAAGTGTTTATATATACAAATTTTTATTTAAACAGAAATTTACATTCAAATTGACGAAGGTCAGTAATGTTTATATAAGAAAATTACTTTTCATGTCTTTAGAAAGTCGGGTTTAATAATAACACCTCCTGGAAGACGTGTGCTTAAGAAAACAAGCCTATTTATCATAAGAAAAGAAAAATGGCTATAACCATTAAGAGAAGACGAGACATTCAAAATACCAATGCTGCTGTGTACAAAAGTATAATAGGTTTTGGGTTGTTATGTGTACTGTATTACTTTAATAGCAGTGATAGTTAAATATATCACTATGGTTACCATTTTATCAAGATGCTCAATAGACCTGTAGATCTCCCCTTGAGATTCATCATAGTATGTGTAACGGAACCGTTGACCTTGAAAGAAGAAACAAACGTCAGGCTGAGAAAGCTGGACGTAGACGCACGACATCCATTACATTTAGAGAATCAATCTTACTGTAAGTCATTTTTATTTTTCAGTACCTACCCCAGTGGCAGAAGTCCGATGAAATGATGAAGAGGTTGGAGGGGTCTGCTAGATACTTGCTGAGCAGCTTCCCATATTCCTGTTCCTTAGATTCACTCAGGGCACCCACGAGCACAGGGACGATGCTAAACTCGTCTTTGTGGCTGCAACAACAGATTCTTGAATTAAAAGCTTGAAAACAATAACTGGAGTTCTTTGGCAAAATTCTGTCCAAAGGGCATGGATTGGTGGGGGCTGGGGGGAATAAATGACACTTGTGAGTTCTACCTTCATACACCTACGTTACTTATGATTCACCACAGATTTAAGATAAAGTCACATGGCGGATTCTTTGGCCGACTGTGGTTCATCTCATACTACCTCATCTCTGCTTTCCTGAACCAGGAAAAGGCCGCTGACTCCTGCCAACCTGACAGAAGGCTGCATCAATAATGCATATCACATTTGTGTGTCCTAGGATCAGTGTGATTCTGATTTAGAGTGCAAAGAGAAAGCTTTTGTACCTTTTTTTTTTTTTTGCTTGGTAGATAATAGTTGAGAAAAAAAGCCTCATTGTGTGAGACTGGTCTTTCTGAAAGTGGCATTACCTCTCCATGGCTTTAGCAGTGTAAGGCAAATGCATTTCAATACTGTGCTCATCTTCATCTGTCTGCAGAGTCATCCGCTCAAACAACCCAGTTTTCCAGAGGTCAGCATAAACTGTAAAACACAGGTGAGTTTCACATTAATTGGCCATCATGGACATCTTTACTTATTAAGTCCCTTTTGGAGATCATGTAAAATTGGATATCCTGATGAGTGAAGCCTTTTCCTTAAAAAAGCTTTAATCTCAAGAGTCAGGGACATGTCTGGTCCACAGAGGATGATTAAAAGTGTATCACCTACAGAGAATGTTTGAGGTCAACATGTTGGGGCTCAATTCAGGCTAGACTAGAACAATCAAGACAAAGAAAGGAATTAAAACCGCTTACACCTCAACTATGTTCCGAATCGTGTTATGTTCCCTCACATTACCTTTGAAATGTGATTCCCAAATAACTGAAGTTAGCATGTGTTTGCATGTGAGTCCGAGCAACAAATACTCAGGGAAAAAAAAAAAAAAAACAGAAATCACAATCCAGTGAGTGAAAACTGTAAATACCCTTCTGGTCGATTCTCAGGTCATAGAGAGGCGTTCTATAGACGTCTGCAGGTGACAGGGCACAGCGGGAGAGGGGCACATGGTGTGAAGGTCCCAGGATGAACACCCTACGACTGAAGGGCAACAGGACTTTAACGCACCCACTCCAAAACACACAGCAAGGGTACTGTATTCTACTATCTAATCTACGATCCGTCCGGTCTGTGGGGTTAACAAAAGATCAGAAACTGTCACACTAGGCATTTTCTTAAATAAGGACATGCGGTAGAAAACAGGATGACTTACGTAATAGAAGGATCAACCTGCTTGTAGGCATGTGCTGCGCAAGCACCACAATAGGTATACCCGGCATGCCTGCAAATAATAACATGTCAACGTGGAATGAGGGTTGACATCTTCATTTCATCTTTCATTCCAGTTGTCAACATGTGCTTACGGTGCTATGATGGCTCTAGCAGGTCTGATGGTGGACTGTGCTTGGGACAGCCAGCCTTCTAGTTGTGCATTCAGCTGGGATCCTGAATGGGTAGAATTAAAACAAAAGCACAAAAAAAAAAACAAAAACATCTTCTTTTATTATAGATCGAGTGGTTATTGGAGATGATCCATCATTTCAAACTTCTCCCTTTCCTCCTCTCTGCACAAACCAATTACACTAACTACAAAATTGTCTGAGCTATGGAAACTTGATTTATTAGACATAGGAAATCAACAGAAATTAACAAGATGAGCATAAAGTAATTTTAGGTTCCCATATGGTACTGTGATCATTCCCAATGGCCGTCCTGTGCAGAGTTACTAACGTTATGTCATCAACATCAGTCACCTGATGTGATTTGTTTTATTTAAAAAAAATGTCAGTGATTACAGGAGGATTAACATTAGCTCATCCTTGAGATGAGTCACTGGACGTTTTATTGTTTTGGTGAACATTTTGAGGTGTTTTAACTGCTGTCACATCATCTGTCGAAATCAGTTGTGCCAGCAATCCTTTGAAATGACAACCAAGCGGGTCTGCGGGGTTTAACAGAGAGAAACTAGAGGCTAGGTATTCAGATGGGGGAAGGGGTGCAACATGAACCAATTTTCAGCCCAGCCCAGTTTCAGTCCTTTGTCTCATGGCAGGGGATATTTTTTTTACAGTGAAGAGAGTCACAGTCAGAGACGAACAAGCCCCCCAGAAATAACAACAACTTCAATTAAAAGAGCTGCTTCGGGAAATCAATAATCTGAGCAGACAGACAGAAGACCAGGCCAGGAAGTTCTGCATTTTCAACCAAGTTAGCTAGTGTTGATTTGATAATTGTGATTGCTACTCAGCGAAACGAGATAAGGGACAGGAGACGCTTGTTTGTTTGTCTGTTTGAACACATTTCGATCGAGCAGCCGGTGAAAGGCGTGCTGAATAAGCTCAAACCAACCCTGCACCAAATGGGATAACAGGCGAGGCTAACTGTTAGCTAGCCCGACTTTTCATCAGCTGGATTAACGCGACAACTCAAACGTTAGTTATCGCCATCTGTCGTGGCAAGTCATGAATCTTCTATCTCACATGTTTATGTATATTTAAAAAAAACAACAATTTGACACAATGCCATTAAAAAAGAGAAGGGGGGGGGATCATTAGCCAGCTAGCATACATCGTCCGAACACCGACGGTGCTCTGTTGACAGTTACCCGAAGCAGAGTACCAGCTCCCGGCGTGACTTGCTTCTCTGCACACCACACGGTTCGACATCTTGGTTCCCAAGCCGCCTATCTTGGTCTGCTTTACCCTTGTCAGGCGAAAGGGAAAATCGCAGAAGCCGGTGTTGGTTAAATGAGGGGAAGAAGCGACGCCTGCCAGCTCAGTCGCTCGTTAAAGACAAAGAGCAGCCCGACTGGAAGGAGAGACAGCTGAGCTAACAGGCTAACTGGCCCGCCGTGTTGCCACCGGGTACGGAGCTAGCTTGCCGGAAAGAGTGGCTAACTTTTACAGTTTGACTCGGTCTGGGAACAATTTTGCAAACGCAACACACTACACAGCGTCTTTAATGTGCTAATACTGAAGGGGCGGAGGGGCAGAGCCGGAGATCGGGAGCTGTCACCGTCCGGATCTGGGGATTATTGTGTTGTCTGGCGAGCCAGGTGAGGGGGGCGTCTCCCGATAGAGGAAAGCGCAGGCACGTCACGGCGTTCTGATTGGCTGCTGGATTAGCAAGAAGGGAGCGATTGGTTGGTCGTTCTAAAAGGGGGCGTGGTGGTGCGCGTTCCTTTAAAAAAAAACAAAAAACAAGAAGAAGGTTGGTTTGGTTATGAAGTTGCGGCGCCCGGCAGGTGGGCGGGTACAGTCTGACAACGGCAGGCCAACCTAAAGAGAACAGCGAAATTTAATGTTACATTAAAACGCTACAATAAAAAAAGGAGTCGGATTTCAATCAAAGCAATCAAAAACTCTTTAAAAAGTCTATCAACTTTGTCAGAGCTTTAAATACTTCCTCAGAGCTTATTCTCTCTTTTCTAAGAAGAGATTTATCTGCCTTTTCTCCTTTGCATGCTGTCTAAACTTGGTTAATGATAACTTAATATGTCTTCATAAAAATCATACAACTAAATAATATGATAGGAGTGCGATACTTGACCTTAACAGTTGGCTGTGCTATTGTAAATAAAAAGAAATATAAAGAAAACGGCGACGGGGAGAAAAACATTGCATCTGGGTCAAACCTGAGAAAGAAAAATGAACATTTTGAACGTTAAAAAAAAAAAAAAGTATGATAACATTTTTATTTCAGACATCAAGTCACCCGCCACACCGGATAGAGGCGCTGACGCACCAAGTCAGTTTTCTGCAGCCGCCATTAAGCGTAGAAGAAGAAGGCTGCCATCAAACGCCCGAATACCGGAAGTTAGCATTGGAAATGTTTGTGTTGTGACGAGGAGCCATCATTATTGTTACATGTGTGACAAAAAGAAAACGGACACTGATTAGATAACTTTGACCGCATCACTCCCTTTTATAGGCGTCTTATCTGCGAGAGCAAGGAGACGATATCGTGATGTCGACCAAAATAAGCGCAAATAAAGGCAAAGACAGCGGCGAAGTTATCAGAAACTACCACAAACAGGCGTTTGAATATGTATCGAAAGCGCTGAGGATCGACGAGGACGACACAGGTTTGTTAGTCATGTCTGTTGTGTTGTGTTGTGTTGTGTTGTGTTGTGTTGTGTTGTGTGACAGCTCTCGGTAAACTCCCCGTCCTCTCTGTGATGTCAGGGGAAAAGGAGGAGGCTGTGCAGTGGTACAAAAAAGGCATTGCTGAGCTTGAAAAGGGGATTGCGGTGGAGATAACGGGACAAGGTATTGGCCAAATGTCCAGATGTGTACAGGAGTTCGGTGTTGAGATGCCGTCGGGTTAATTCTGCATGTTCTTGTCAACAGGAGATCGAGACCGAGCAAAGAGACTTCAGGACAAAATGGTCAAAAATCTCACCATGGCAAAAGATAGACTGGCCCTTTTGGGTAACTTGTCTAGCATCTGACTCTGCTAACATAGTTATATTACAGAGTAAGATCGATCAAGTTATATAAGCCGAGGATCAATGCTGTTCTTGTTTCACAGAGGCAACGCTTGAATCTAAAAGGAGACGTCATCCGCAGCCAAAGCCTGTACCTAAAAGCCAGCCTGCAGTATCTGCAAACATCAGGCCCTCCACTGCTGTCAGACCACCGGCTCGATCCATGGATCCAAAGGTGTGTTTGTGCTTTTCTTTGAATAGTTTTTAAAATGTCAGTAAATTGCATTGTCATATTTTTTTCTTCTCACTAAGACGACTCCACGAATGCCAAAAGCTCTAAATGGAAAACCTGCAGCGATGAAACAGCCAGCAAAGAGGGACATGAAAAACTTCAAGAACGTGGACAGCAAACTGGCCAACTTAATTCTCAATGAAATTGTTGACAGGTATTTGGCTGTGATGTTATTAACTCCATGCAAATGGAAGCAGCACGCTGCAGTTGTCTCTGTTCTTTGCAGTGGTGCTTCTGTATCCTTTGGAGACATTGCAGGACAGGATCTGGCGAAGCAGGCATTACAAGAGATTGTGATCCTACCAGCCTTGAGACCAGAGGTGATCACTGCTAAACATTTAATCCCTGCTTACCATTATTATGCTATTTCAGATTTTCCTCTAATATTTTTTTATATACTATTTTGTCTGGTAGCTCTTCACTGGTCTAAGAGCTCCGGCACGTGGTTTGCTTTTATTTGGTCCACCTGGAAATGGGAAAACCATGTTGGTAAGTTAAATCGTTCCCAACACAAACCAGTTATTTAACTCTTGTTGGTCTTGCATCAGCAATATCAATTCACAGCCTTTGTTTTCTTGTTCAAGGCTAAAGCAGTCGCAGCTGAGTCAAATGCAACATTCTTCAACATCAGCGCTGCCAGTTTGACCTCTAAATATGTAAGAAAACAAATTTCTTTGGAGTTGGCTTTGACGTCACACTTAGTTTTGTTTTATTTTAATCTTTCTGGTCATCTCCTTTACAGGTAGGTGAAGGTGAGAAGCTTGTACGAGCACTTTTTGCAGTTGCCAGAGAATTACAACCGTCTGTCATCTTTATTGGTTTGTATGGCTGAAGACGTTTCCCAAATAGTCATTTGTTTCCCCCAGATTTTAACTCATAAATATCTTTTTTTTTTTTTTTACACTCAGATGAAGTGGACAGTTTGCTTTGTGAAAGGAGGGAAGGAGAGCATGATGCCTCTCGAAGGCTAAAAACAGAGTTCCTTATTGAGTTTGATGGGGTAAGAGCAGCCCATGAACGTCTGACCATGAACAATCCATAAAGTGTGTTATAAACACTGAGTGCTGGTGCTATTTTCATAACTGTGTCTCTGGGTTTCAGGTGCAGTCGGGTGGGGATGATAGGGTGCTTGTAATGGGAGCAACCAACAGGCCTCAGGAGCTCGATGAAGCTGTACTAAGGTATATTATACAATCATACATCTCTACTTACAGCATTTATTTCTTTTTAATACAGTGTCACCCCCATTTTTCTCTGTTTTTCTACATAGGCGCTTTGCAAAGAGAGTTTATGTGGCATTGCCAGATGAGCAGGTATTTACTGTAGAGAATCACATTTCATAAACACGGCCTTTTGTTAGTTTCAATGTTTGACTTTTTTTATAATGTAACTGTTGTTCTTAGACAAGAGCCACACTGCTGAATAATCTTTTGGAAAAGCATGGGAAACCACTGAGTAAAAATGAGCTGTCCACTCTTGCAAGGTGAGCCTATATTTATGTACCACACAGCATTCATAAAGTGTTTTGGACTTTGTCTTATGTGCTGCATATTCAACTTGGCAGAATGACTGCAGGATACTCGGGAAGTGATTTAACCTCATTAGCCAAAGATGCTGCACTCGGGCCAATTAGAGGTATGATCTCTTTGTCACGTTGAACTGATTGTGTACTCGTACTTTGGCTTCATCCTGAGGGGCTTGAAATGATAAATTTCAATGTGAAAATCTTTCACAGAGTTGAGACCAGAACAAGTGCAGAAAATGGCTGCACATGAGGTGAGATAAAGCAGTTAAAGTGCTCCTAATATTACAGATACCACCTTTATACTCAATAATGTAGATGTGTAATTCTATAGTTTGCTGTTTGGTGCATTCACAGATGCGTAACATAAAGATGAAAGACTTTGAGGATTCCCTGAAGCGGATCAAGACCAGTGTTAGCCCAGCCACTCTGAATATGTATACTAAGTGGAACAAAGATTTTGGTGACACAACAGCTTTTTGAGCTTTCTTGTACACTGTCATTTCTATTTTAAAAAAGAACAAAACATAAAGAAATAAATAAATTAAAAAAAGAGGTTATTACCTCTTATTTACATGAATGACGTTGAGGCTCACATGTGAATATAAATGTTCACATGTCCCTATTTGGGATCAGTAAAAGCACTCTAACCCACTGTAGGTTGGTAAAGCCTTATGGGTATAATGTGTAAATATGATGACACTTGGAAGCATTATTTGTAAATTTCCTGTTTTCTGGAAAAGCTTTGCTTATACCTTTCTTCACTTTATTGTTCAACTCCTAAATACTGTCTCATTACTTGAAAACTGAATAATTTATTCTTAAGAATTAAAAAAAACAAAACAAAACTGAGTCCCTTCTTGTGCCTCAAGAGGGCAGCAAGCTTCTGTAAATCATCTCACCAGTTTAGATTGTTTCCACACATTGATTCATTACCTGACATTATGACTTGTCACAGGTATTGATCACCAAGTGCTCTCTGTACTTGTACGCATGAAAGAGTGACTCTATTTGGGAGGATAACTGGCATGTGGTGCTTTTGTATAATAGAGGTTTTCCATTTGGACTCCTGGTTTGTAGATATGAATGTATTTGATAGTAGAACTTGATGATGCTTGCCCAATATTTTTCCTTTAGATATAATTAGTATTTCCTTCAACAGAGTGTAATGAAATCCAACTCTGCTCATGCATCAATAAAGACAGTTATTAAATTATCTCCCTATCTTTAAAGACATTTTCTGTTCAATAGTTGATAATGTGCAAGATGTGTAGAAAAAAATATAGGGACCTTTCATTGTGCCATATGTTTAATTTCTGCCTTTAAACATTTATTTTATATTAATTTTTTTGAGATTCCCCACTTAAAGGCATAGGAAAGTATATTCTTGTGACCAACATTGACAAGAAAAGCAGTCTGGCACTGCCTATTGATTTTTGCATTTGACGAGAACTTCCTCCTTCCTTCCTCCGTCTCAAGTGAAATATATTTTGCCTGCCACCACAGATGTGAGGAATGCAATTTAAATTGCTATTAATGGAAAATAAAGGCCGTGTTCTGCTTTGTTAGCTGTCAAGTTGAATGATAGATGGGATTAAATTTCCCGCTGTGTGTGTGTCAGGGTATTTAGGGTCAGGGTGAGGAAGAACCTTGTGTGCATACATGAAGGTGCTGCAGGGAAAATTTTTAAGTGTTGATGGGTGAAGTAACATGCAGCACTGGTCAAGGCCAGAAGACTCAGCTCACTCAGGTCACACAGCTGTTCAACCCCAGTGAATACCTGTGGCCAGTCATAGATCTTTATTTCAGTGCACTAAAATATTTCCTATACTTTCCCAAAGGCCCTTCCTGTTGGTCCGCTGGTGGTGTTGCCTGCGGTTTATGTGGCCCAGCAGCTGCATCATTTCTACTGACAGATGTTTACAGACTCTGCCGACGCAAGCATTTTCTGCAGTTAAAGTTTTTTCAATCCTCTCCTCTCCTAGAACCTATCATGAGAATAAATAATTAAAGCAAAAGTCTCTATCCCAGAGCTGCAAACCACACCTAGGACTACTCTCACCCTCAGGGGAGAGATGTTGGCTGGAGTGTGTTTTTTAACTTGTCACGACTGAAGAGTTTCTTTCGTGATGCCAGACAGGAATGGAGAGTGTTAGGGATGAATATTTTGTCATCACCTTTTTTTCTTGCTGTTTACTCTTCACCAAGTGCACCCTGCTCAGTTAGCAGTCAACAAATGGTCTTTATGACAGACAGACATTTAGTTATGTTATTTTCCAACCAACCATTTTCAACTAACATGTCTGAATATGAAATATATTTTACCACAGGTAGTAAAATGAGCCACAAACCTCATTTCAACATTCCTACGAGCTGTTTCTTCTAACGCAACCTGTAGCTGTAGAATAAATTGAATCATATGCTCAGAATGTGCATTCAATTTTATAACTGACAGAAGACAAGAGTATTATTGAGGTGGTTTAAATCGTGCAGTTGATTGACAGCTTCCCTTTCTGGTTGCGTGTCAAAGTCCTGCACCTCCACAGTGGCTCAATTGATGCTTTTGACCACGACATTCACTCAAGGGAAAACAGAATAGGTGATCATTTGATACCTCCAGTGAAATTGCCCACCCTGTAGAGAGTGGAATAATAGTCAACACAGTGAGGACCTCTCACTGGCTGAGCAAACAGTCTGAGTGTTTCTTCAAGTGGCCCATTATGAAAACAGTACGTGGAAGAGAGGGTTTTGTTATGCTGAGTGCACATGTCTCACTTTGAGACTGCAAGAACTGGGGGGATTATTCTTTGAGTTTGTGGTGGTACTGAATATAAACCAGACATAATTTGTCAGCTGGTTGCATTAGATGTTAAAAGACTGTGCACTGACTGTGTGTAGCGCCAGCTTGGAGATTGGCTCAGAGTTTGAGGATTTTTAAGAAAAGCCTGATTGTAAATTGTTGAGCTGGTGGAGACGGATTTCCTTTAAAATTTTGGATTTGGCCCTTTTATCACCTTTGGTTTAAATATGTTATTCAGGGCTTCACACAGTGGAAAGCCTTCAGGGCTGAGTCGTGTCCACTTTCCAGTACTGGCTGCTACTGTTACACTGGTCTGCACGCCCGATACATAAGCTCATTTACCATGGGAGTGTTATCTTTCTCCCTCATGGGAGGCAAGAAGCCAAGTCTAATCATGTATCCAATGGCAACATCTGTCTTTTATGAGCAAATTTATTTTTCTTGCTCACCGTTTATTTATGGTGTGTGTATTGGTGGGTGTGTGAGTGGAAATACTGGGAGCATTGGTATTTATACACACGTGAACATGGATTTATTGCTAAGCCAGCATCAGCTTTTATCAATGAGGGAAGCTTGAATATCTAAATTATGTGATTTTTATGTATTAAGAGGGTTTAAAGGAATCGTTAGATGATTTGGAAAGTATTTTCATTCCGACAAAAGTGTCATAAGCGTACAGTAAATGTGATGATCCAGCCTGCATCTGCTTAGCCTAGCTTAGCATAGAGCATCCTGAGGGAAATAGCGAGCCTAAATCTGTCCAAGGGTAACAAAATTAAGGAAAACCAAAGTGTTAAAATGACATAATGTGGTCTTGGCAGACATATTTTTGGTCGAGACCAATTGCCAACCAGTGCACATAGCTCACTGTGAAACAGCAACATATGTTTACATTTTTTCAGAATTCCCATCTCTATGCTTAGGTAAACTCATTACCAGCCATACATCCGTGTGTGTGCTATCAAACCTCTCATTTAACCCTTCCCCAAAATATAAAGATGGATATAGTTTCAAATATAGTTCCTTTAATTGCTGTATGTCTTTAACTAAAATCATAGCAATCACCATATTTGTGAGGACTTTAGCAGACCATTACTTTTTCAAGATTGTAGCTGTTGGAGCTTAGCTTTATCTCTAAATTAGTGGTTTTTACCAGGTGCTTCCAGCTAATGCTACATTATCTTAAATCTAAATGATGGTAAGATATGACATATGTAAGCAATGATAAGTAACAAACGTAGCAATTGGCAACGTAGTCTATCAACACTGCTAAAATCAGAGTACTGTATGTGCTCATGGCTCATCAGGAGATGTTTGTTTTTTCTGCTCATTTGTATTCGAGGAAAGCGTTTACAGTATCCGCCTGACTGTCAAATTTTCACTCTGGCAGAGAGATAGGTCTGTGGTAAGTGTAGTAATAGCCAGTCTTCCAACCTCACCATCTAATTAGGGAGGCCACCACCTTTTTCATAAGGGGTAGGAAGGAAACAGCTTGTGCAAAAGCAGCAGATGCTAGTAGCATGTGTGGTGATGATGATTAATCAGGGAGATGTTTATCTGAGTGCATAGGGAATTTTGAATGGCTGTTTAATTTTCTGAGAGCAGATTCAGTCTGCATGCCTTAAAATGCATCAAGTTAAGCTTTTGTATTTTTCTCCCATTGGGGCCTGTGGCCACAAAGCTGTGGGAGACTGAGGTGGACTGAGGGGAGTGAACTTGCCGTCAAAAAGCCATTTATCTCAGTCACCTCTGTGAGGTTACAGGAGCCAAGACCTTGTCTTTGACTTCACTGAGGCTGGGCAGATGTATTGGACGTGACATTCAATACAGCTCACCTCTAAAAAGGTCTCTTTTCAGTCTCATGTATGAATGGCCCTGTAGACCAACCATCAGAGAGGATTTTTATAAAACGAAATAATACTCCTCTATTTGGTGGAGAACAAGAATGATGTGCTCCTTTTGAGTGGGCAAATATTTTCCCCAGATGATGCGGAGGATACATATTGAATTTGGACTGAGGTGGACATGTTGGGACGTGGGCCCGATGCTGTGAGGGGAGGGGAGGCGATGCTGAGGGGAAGAGTGCGCTGTCAGGGTGAGCTGCAGGCTGCCCCGCGGTGCATTCCTTCAACTCGTGTGCAGCCAAAACACTTGATGAAAAGTGAAAGTGCAGTGAGGACTGAACGTTTTCACAAGAATAATGCTCTGTCTGTCATCCTGCTTCCCCACTCCCCTCGCCCTCCCCCTTTTATCTCTTTGTTGCCCTTCCCTTGGGTCATTCATGTGAGGACAGGAGTGGCGGTTAAACGCCGCCTCTGACCCCAGTCAGGTTCACAGCGCAGACAGCCATCTCATGTCCATCTCAATCCACCACCACGAATAAATTAAAACTAAGAAGACGCTAATCTCATGAAAAATGTGTGTGTGTATATATATATTATTGTTATTATAGGTAGAGGTTTTGTCATATGTTGTAGGCAAATATGTGCAGATGACCTTCAGCTTCACTTTTGATGAACTCAAAGAAGACAGTACAAACAGCACTAAATCATCACTTCTTTATGGGAACCTTTATTTACAGTCCTAAAAGACCAGATGGTGGGAACAATGACAGGCTCTTAAAGCCAAGCAGGTAACGGCTGATGCTGACATTCACTCTCTGCACTCATAAGACTGAAGTAAAGTTGCAGGTATTTGTTCATAAAATAAAATATTTGACAAAATGAAAGTTTGATCCAGTGATGAGATCCTAAAATCATATGATATGAAGTCAATAAAAACTATCCCGGAGGAGCCTTGAATTTGAATTTTATGGCAGTCTGTCCTTTTATTGTCTAAATATTTCATTGAACTTTATGATGGCACAAAGGGAAAAATCAATGCCTCTTTAGAAAATGATCATTAGACGACTGTCAGGAAGCACATCAGTTGTTGTTGATTGAACTTCTTGCTAATGTTGTTCCAAGCCTGAACACTCAGGGTCACAGAGCACACACATCTGTTCTTACCAAAACACGTCTTCGTATGTGGTGGGATACAACGGCATGTAGGCTGAAAGGATGAAAGCAATTAAATGTAGGCCTTTGAATATGATTTGCTGTGGCAGGTATTGAGAGCGTTAAGCACAGACTTAGAACGCACATTCCTGCCTTGGTATTAGCTGTAGACCTGAAAAGATTGAAGCAGATTGCAGAGTCACAGATTTGCAGATCTCAACACGTTGGCAAACACTCTGTAAGCCTTTTCTGAATACAACACAGTCAATATCAGGGACTTATTTATGCGATAGGCAAATCAGCAAATCCTTAAAATCTAAAAAAAACAAAACAAAACAGAGAAACTAAGACTTTTAATTGTGCGTTATGACTGTGAGAAGCCAATTTTCATACAAACACTGGTAGATGTCTGTTCTTGTTTACCTTGTTCTCAAGCTTTTGATCACATATTTAGAGTCCATTTTTGCAGAATATCAAAATCTATCAAAGAGGTCCTGGTGAAATGAGCCGACTGGGAGGTTTAGTTTCTTCAGGGTGTTTCAAAACAGCCTGTCTTGGCCACACGCCCAGGAACAGGCCTGGAGCTCTTTCATCTCTCCATGTCCTCCAGCATCTTATGGGGCCTCACAGCACCGCTCACAATATAACACATGCACACATCACACCACTGTGGTGTTTTGTAAATTTTCGCTTCGTGGTGCTTTGTTGTTCTAACTTGAAGTTATTAAGATGATTCTCTTGGGGTCAAAATTCATCACTTCAACATGCACACATATTTATTTTGGCAACTCAGCTGCCATAATATAGGGAAAGTCTTACCACTGGATCCGACTCTGATGTAGTCTGGGCCTTGAAGCTGTACTTGCTGCCACGGAGCATTGGTCAAGAAGCAGACCTTGACCTTCACGACATGACCTGTAAAACACAGGTCTCCTTATCCACGAAGGAAGAAAGAGGTGTGACCAAAGAGGACGATGTTTTGGAAATCTATCATATCAACTTATGCAGTGATTACCGAGCAACACTGAACTTCGGTGCGTTACATATGCCTGGAAGAAAACTGATCTCAGGCATCTTGTAGATGTCACGGAGGAGAAATGAATGAGTGCTGGGCCACAGGAAAAGCCATATCTGGTAATTACTGACAAATTGATGCCATTTGAGGAACTACCTCATACAGAAGAGCCGCTCAAACGACAGCAGTGATTATTAGATGTTTTGGATGGAGATTTTGAGCTATCATCAGGGACCGAGGCAGCACCGAGGGATATAAAGTTTAATGTGCACCATTGCAGCATCCCGTGTAAATCACTGTATAATTAGGGCAGACTGTTGCACCTCTGCAAAGTGATATCTGACGTTATATTACATAGACATCCAGGCTTGCGATCACACAGGTTATTATTACACCAATAAAACACATGAAAGAGAGGATGTCTGTTTTTTTAACATGCCTGATTTCTGTGATTATGACGATGTTCAGAAATATGTGAATATGGTGTCACTTGCAGCGATGGAGCTAGAGCGAGTTATCCCCTGAATCTGCAGCTGGCTTCAAAGAGCAGTCGTTAGAGAATGTCTCAGCTCATTGCTATTCTGTCTGAACTCCAAATTCTCCACTTTAATATTCTCTTGAACAGAGGTGGACAGAGTACACCACTTCACTACTTCAGTAAAAGGACAGATACTCTGTGTCAAATATTACTCCAATACAAGTAAAAGTGGCTTCATCAAAATATTATTAAAGTAAAAGTACAAAAGTATTTGCTTAAAAAATTACTTAAGTAAAAGTAAAAAAAAATAAAAATAAAAAAAAATACAGGAAATACAGGAAAGGGAAGTAGCTTTTTTGTCATTATACAATACACTGATGTGATTCTGCTCCAGTGTAGCTCAGAAATACCTTCAGTTAAAGAGATCCTAAAGAACCGGTCTGGGAGGGGTCCGGTCCAGTTCAGAGGTCTCCAGCTCCGGTCCTGGGGGGGTCCGGTCCGGTCCAGAGGTCTCCAGCTCCGGTCCAGTTCAGAGGTCTCCAGCTCCGGTCCGGTTTCAGAGGTCTCCAGCTCCGGTCCTGGAGGGGTTCGGTCCGGTTTCAGAGGTCTCCAGCTCCGGTCCTGGAGGGGTTCGGTCGAGGTCTCCAGCTCCGGTCCTGTATGTTTTAGATGTTTCCTGCTCCAACACACCTGATTCAAATGATCAGCTCCTCTTCATGCTGTGGGGCGGTTTTAGTCTGTACAAAACATATTTTAAATGGACAGAGTAAACACAGTCTCAAACTCCGGGGGTTTCTGGGGGTCCAGTCTGTGGAGGTCTGTGGGGGTCCGGTCTCTTCTATTCACCTTGATCAATAGACTGTCCTGTGTGCTCCACGTCTAGTTCCTCCTCTGCCTCCTTTTATGATCGTACCTCTTGTCATATATTCAGGGTGACGGAGAAAATTGAGGCAAGAATCAGTGAGTTAGACTCGCAGCTCCGCACTTTAGCTAGCTCAGCTTATGCTAGTATAGCTAGCTACGAAGCTAAGTCTGTTTCACCTTAGCCTGGCTCGTTAATGCTGGTAACCATGGTAACTAGAGGTCACCCCCCCCCCCCAACAAATGGTTTGGCCACCGATCCTTCCCTAAGCTCCGCCCCCCCTTGGTTACTGTTGCTATGCCACGCTGTTTTCGGTTGTGTGAAGTTCGGTAGGAAAATGTCTGGCCAGCTCTAATGCTAACGTCCTTTAGCCTAGCTTGTATTAAAGCCCGACACAAAATGTTATCTTTGACAGAAACAGCTGAGTTTGGGAGCTCCATCAGAAAGGAAGAGACGGAGAGGAGAGACATACAAACTCTGGCTACAAGCTAATGCGTGTTCCAGGTAATAATACGGCCACGATGTATAATGAAGAATGAGAAGATTGTTATGGAGAAATAATCCAGGTAGGATGAACATCATACATCATACATCATATTCTTACCTGGAACACACAACAAAAATTACAATTAACAACAATGAACCGTAATGTTAGACTAGCGAGAGGAGCGAGTAACGAGAGCATCAACAGAAATGTAGTAGAGTAAAAAGTACAGTATTTGTCCTTCAAATGTAGTGAAGTGAAAGTAAAAGTATCCCCCCCAAAATAATACTCAAGTAAAGTATTTAAGTACAGTACTCAAGTCAATTTACTTCGTTTTTGCACTCTAAAAAGCAAAAATCAGCTCAATGTAACCTGCTCAGAGTGAAACTGCAGCCGCTTCCCTTTAGCAGCTATAGTGCAACATTTCATTCTTAAGAGTCGCTAAGAAGACCAAAAAGATCTTGGAAGAGACTGAATATTCACTGGATATCCAGCAATATGACCAAATGGATGATAGTGTTAAAACGGTTAGTGGCTACAATTCAGCTGCTACTACTACTGCATCTAAGCATAAGCTGACAGCATGACAATAGCAGCCTTTTACAACTGCAATGCTGAGAGAAACAAAGGAAATACGTTGCTGACTTCATCAGATTGATAGCAGCGTGTGTGACGTAATGTCATGAGGTATTATTTATGGGCCATGTTGCTGGAATCCTCAAAGGATGAGTACATTTATTTTATCATTCCTCACACTCCTTTCCTCTCTCAGATTTACGACAGCTCAGATATTGATGTGGTTCCAGATTCCTGATTAATAAGACAGGGCAGTTTTTAAAAAACAGACTAGAATGAGGGGAAGTTAGATTAATTGAGATAGCAGAGATGAGCAGTGTCTGCTCTCATCGTTTGGCTCACAGCTGTTCTATGAAATACACACTGTTAACATGCAATACCACGTAGCGGGTCTTTTAAGTGGAAGCCCAGATCTTTCCAGGTGTTCTGCAGCTGGATTTTCTACGGTTCAGTGAGTCACTACACGGACCGTCTGGTATGTTGCCCAGGTGGTCAGGAAAGCCTGTCTTTTTGAGTGGCACCAGGCCTCAGAGACTTGAACCTTCCCGCATACAGCGAGTTGGACAGAGTGTCTGAAAAGGCTTTGAGGAATGTGTTTCCCAGCATGCAGGATCTGTCCATCTCTGCAAATCCTATGCACTTTTAACGTGCGCACCTGACCTGTGCATATTTGTGGACTTGCTGTCATAATGAGTAGGTTAGGGATGACAATTTTTTTTTCACACCTAATGCTACATGAGATTTGATAAATACTGTGTATTCTATATGAAGCTGAGAGGTGAGGAAGAGTAATCAGAATTTCTTTGTCATTCAGATTTCTTTCTTGATTTCTCCCTCTCTATCGCCCCTTCTTGTAAGTTGGTGTTCACATATGAGGACATCTTCTGCATTGCTGTGTATCTCTTCATTATCTCTGTCAGACAGAAGGAAAAATAGATGATTTTCATGTTCTGTAAAAATAAAATAAAGAGTTCAAAAGGAATAAAATCTGCCTTGCAGCACTTCTTAAATTCCCAAATAAATGCAATTTAACTTTGACATTAAACAATGTGGAAAAACAACACAGTGAAATTTATTGTGCTACATTATTTCTTGGCTGGGGCAGTGACATTGTAGAGCACCTCCTAAGTTTTGTTCAGAGTTACATCTGAAATTCAGTAATGGATAATCAAAGTCTCTGAAGGCGCCTCGGTCAGCCGGTGGGCAGAAGGTCAGTCTGAAGGTTGTCTTCTTCTTTTTTTAATGAGACCCAAACAGGCATGTGTCACGGGTCACTGGGAGTAAAGACACTGTTGTCTTCAAGGATAACAAGTTTTTGCTGAGGGAGAGGATAATGGCGTGGCCCGCTAACCTCCTGTCATGCTTGGGTCACCTCACCAACCCTGATAGGGTGTCAGGTTGGCTGAAAACATCTTTGCTGTTAAAGGGTCACACCTTTTAAAAGAGATTTTAGATGCTCGTTTGGCGTGACTTTGATCCTTACTGACAGCTTCGAGCTCATTTTCTCCTTTCCATCACTGACAGATTCGTCTCCTGGACAACGTATCGAAGGGAGGGGGGGGCCACAGGTGGACTTCCTTCAAGATGTCCGAAGGGATCTGTGGCGTGACGGGTTGTCAGTTTGTTGGGCTCCTGCAGCTGTAACACCCCAGAGGAGCAAGGCCACTAATCTCCTCAGAGCCCCAGAAGGCCTGAGGAGGGTATCCAGGCTCCAGTGTCAGGGCACAAACTGTTCAGTCAAAGCTTTACTCTCCACGCTGTGCCAAAGACTGCTTTATGGCTGCCAGGTACTCCAGGTAAGCTTCACTGGAACCAAAAACCACAGACTCTCAGGCATCAAACAGTTGGCCAGGCACAAAGAGTGTTGATTTTAGCATCCTCAGAAATTTTAGTGTGCACTTTTGGTTTCCCCTCTGGTTAACATCCATGTTTTGTACATCCGATCTCCTCCTGCATGCTAACAGGATGCAGTCTTTTGTTTGTGGATTTTACATTTACGGATCTACATTTTGGCAGCATATATCCTCACGTCTGGACTGATGTACAGACTGCTGTGGGAAAGGTGTGTATTCAACCCTAAATGAGACCCACTTACATAAGTTACCTGCTTAAGCAAACAGGCCAAAGGAGAAATTGCAAAGTGGACTCAGTGCCCA
Organism: Echeneis naucrates; assembly: GCF_900963305.1. Classification (NCBI taxonomy): domain Eukaryota; kingdom Metazoa; phylum Chordata; class Actinopteri; order Carangiformes; family Echeneidae; genus Echeneis; species Echeneis naucrates. The sequence goes on from NC_042525.1 coordinate 4,083,962, forward strand.
AATAAATGTTTGCATGTGGTTCAGAGCCAAAGATCTTAAGCCGCAAAACCGATCTGCGTTGCCTGACACAGAGCCTGTGTTCACTTGCTTTCAAATGCATACTGAACCATTCTTCTTGTGTTCCTAAGTGGTTTTTCATAAAGTATAATCCAAAAATGTTTTTTTAAACAAAAGTGCAGCCACTTTCACCTCAATACAATAGTTGCAGATAAGACATAAGATAAGACATAAGTAACATAAAGTGCTTTTTTCCTGTGTGAGCAAATTTATACTGGACAGAAAAAACAGTCAGCCCTGTAACACCACCCGCTGGCTTTAAATAATTGTATTTAAGCGACCGTCTCTGTGGCTGCAGGCTCGGCTTGTCGAGGCATGGAGCTGTTTTGGTGCAAGAGGTGAGAGGAAAAACAGTCCTGTCTTTGTACCTGTGCTAAAGTCACTGCCTGCATTTCAGAAAACTTACCCTTACCAGGGGCATTTCACACAGAGCTGCACCGAAAATCTGTGGAGTTTCACCTGACACGTAATTTTTCCTCTCAACAGCATAACATGTTTGCCAAACATTTCATTTGCAATGCCAATTTAAGGTTTTAAGGACCCGTTGACCCCAGAAAAGTATAGACACAAAAAATACAACACTAAAATTAAAGTGTAAGGAAATATATAAAGAATGCATAAATAAATAAATAAGTACAGACATTTAAATGATATAATATATGGTAAGATTATGTGATATTTTATCCATATTTTATATCAGAAGACTCATTGGCTTGCATGTGCATTTGTCGCACTTTTCCGGTTTACAGTTTTCCGGTGGGCAATAATGATCACTTCCTCACACTTGCGTCCAAACCCTTTGAGAAGGAGGTGTGAACATGTTGTTGGCCGGCAGAGGCGGTTTATAGATGTTTTCTTACTGGACCTAAGCCATGTTCGCCTGTCGCCCAGCTGGAGCGTCCTTCAAATCAGCTGAGCAAATAGTTTAACAACAGGTGTATTGTTAAAGCCCACCAGCCATTTTGGAGTCAGACACAACACGCAGAAGACCAGAATCTGACTCATCTAACATTTCTCGCAGAATAAATTGAGATTTTGTGTCTGTAAATAGGTGAGCAAAGGGAAACACGTCGCTGTGAGGGATGTTCTTAGCTAAAATCATACATAGACACTCACTGGCACCCCCCCCCCCAAAAATGACAGACAAGCCATTTACCTCCATACTGTGTGGAGCCTTCATACAAGCAGTGCCTATGCCTCTCATTCAGTGACAGGGAGAGAGAAAGTGTGTAGACCTTTTTTAAGCAGATCCTGTATTGGTGGCTTGACCTGGTGTATGTCCTCTGTGAAGAGAAGCTTTGTTGCCCTCAGACAGCTCGCAGCCTTCAGCACACACACCTCCATAATAGCATCTGTGTCTGTGATTTTCCATTTGGAAATTCACGAGCTTTTAGCTTCACATCCCAGCCTTGACTAGAAACGGAGAGAGCAAGAGAGAGTATAATCATGGTAAGCCTAATGATACAGTGGCCTACTGTGGCTGCGCTGTGATCGCCAAGCTTCACGCATGCACGCGCCAAAGCACACGGGCCAGACTTAAGATAATCTTGTCTTCCTGGAAGGCGGTGACACTTCAGAGTTTTTGCAGTCTGTGTCGTTGCTTTGCAGTTTTCATGATAAAATATGTAAGGGCACAATTTCCCATAACAGCTGAATACGGGGTCTTGTTTGGCCTTTTATCATCTCATCTCAGCTTCAGTGTAATCCCAGCAGCGGCTGTCCTGAAAGCTGACTACGTGACAAATGCTGCTCACTTGTGGCCAAACAGTCTAATCTTGAAACCTTGCCTCAGCCCAGCTGCAGTAGGTATGAAGACCATTCATGAAAATGTCGTCAACAAATGCGACTTTACAAACATTTAATGTCAACGTGCAGCAAAAACTAAGATGTGGTCGGAGCGGCTTCCTCCGCACGATGCCACCCGCAACCAGATCAGATTATTCACTTTAACCCCGCAGACATCGCTTTGGGCTGCACGCACAGGACTCATTGCTGAGCTGAACCTGTGTTGTATGGCGTCTCTGAGTGTAGATGGGGGGCGTGTGATGACTGGCTTCAGTGTTTGCTGCTGGACGGGTGACAGTTGAGGTCAGGGGTTCACTTTTCCCTCAGCTCTCCGGACCGGCTTTCAGAGCCTGAAAGAAAGGGCTTGATGAGGAGGATTCGGAAGCACTGAGGCATCTGGCAGCCCTTCCCTCCACATCCTGAGGGCCAGCAGAGCTACTCTGTGGCAGCCAGAGCAGAGAAACAAGGTTCACACTGTGATCTACACACAGACTGAGGGGGGCGGTTCAGGTTACCCCTTCGGTAGGTGTGTCGCCACAGAAAAGCTCACTGTGAAGGGGAGCGGGATGGAGGAATGTGGCTGTTGTGCAAGTGTAAATTTACATAGAACAAAAGGAACTGAATCAATGAAATTGCATCAATATGTGCTGCCACATTTCCCATGAATGTCCTTTGACTTGATTTGTCTTCTTGAGTTTCTGGCGGTCCAACTGTAAACCAAATAAGAATGCCAGACATTCTCACACCGGCATCAGAGCACAGTGAAGCCGTCAGTGCAAACATTAGGTCACACTAACTTGATTATACTTAATATGATACTTCTGGCCTCAGTGTACATTTCAGTGAATGAGCTTGACTTTTACATTAAGAGGAAGTCAAGACTGAAGTCATCACCTGCGTGACCTTTTCTAAATGGAAGTGATTAGCGAAAAGTAGAACATGTCTCTGGAGAGGAGGCACAGGCTCATAGTCATCGGTGCCGGAGTTATGTTCAAAGTACAACTGTATTTTTTTTTTTTTTTTTTTGTATGGTTTGGATGATGTAAATTGTTGCCAGACCATATACAGCGCAGCAAACGCTGTTTCACATTGATTACATATTTTTTTGGTTTAAATCCATTGTGGAAACTGGTAGTCTTATTGAGATGAGGGATTTCTCTTCCAACAGAGAAAACCAGCACATTAAGTTTTAGCACAGACACCCAGATAGTTCAGAGACATATGTTATAAGTTTACATTTAATTGATGCTAATAAATAAGTACAACCTTTTAGAAATCAAGAGGCCTTAATCAGATTTGATCTACATTTTGATTGATGGATGTTCCACGAGTGCCCTAAGGGAGAGTTTAGTATCCATCCAAAACATTTACAGCAGTTTCAAATTGATAATCATGGAGAAACATATGTCACATGGTGACATATAAAAGAGCATCATCTGTGTAAAAGTGTATGCGACATTACAGATTGGGGTAACAAACAGTCTGGTATCCATCCAAAAATAAGTGGAATAGAACTGTATGCACATAAAATATCTGTGGAAATAAACTATGAAATATTAAATACATTTAATATTAACAGCAATAGAGGATGCTTTTATTATTTAGATAATTGTTTGAGCATCTGTGTTGTGTTAGATTTTGCCTTAAGATGTTGTTCTCTCTTTATCTTTATTAATCTGAGCTAAATGAAAAGCCTCCAAAACTGATTTCCATTAGTTGACTGTTCATTTATCTGTTAGTTTGGATTTCTACCCAAAAATCTCCATCTGCTTAGCTGCTAAGAAATAGATAGGATTACAGATGCGATCATTTGGACAGTAACTGGTGGGGTATTATTGACTGTGTGTAAGCTGGATTTAAAATGCAGCGATGGTCATCCCTGCTGGTGTAAGAGGAGCGTCTAACTGAGCAGGAGACAGCGAGGATTCATGCATCGGAACTCTGATCATGGAAATAACGCTGAAGAGTTTTCCTCTGAAGGTGGTGAATATTCCATGGAGGAATAATAACCTCAGTACTCTGCATACAGACCCTCCTCTGTCCGAACAAGGAGAGACCATCATTGGAGTTTACCTGTTAGTGTTGGGTAAGTCAACCATCCCATACTGGAATATAATACATTTACAAAAGTAGGGTTGTGGTGATGCATTTTTGTGTACTTTGTGTATGCTTTGAAATACACGGCAAGGGAATTTAGGGAATACTCATTAATACACTTCTGAAAAATGTGCCCTTGGTAAATAAATTATTGAAAAAGTTTTATTTTATATCCATAACTAACTAAATGTTTGACAGAATTTCATCAAAATTGTTCAGATTTTTCTTCATATCTCATGATAAAATAAATACAACTTCAAAATAGTTTTGTCCTCTCAATCAATAAATCTCTTAGAAAGACTCACATATTATAATTGTATTTTTTGTTGTATACAAAAACAGCGTCTAAAGGCCAGTCAGTGATTTATGAGAGGAGAAGGGATTCCCTTGGCTTTTCTCTGCTGTTCTCCCCCCGATGGACAGACAGATAAATATTTTATTTATCCTGACTGAAATTAAGGCACACAGTCATCAGTCTGAAAGTGAACAACAAAAAAAACTGCACAAAGATTAAAAGTAAGGAAAAAATTCCAGAGAAAAACAATTTACATTCCTCCTTTATGGCAGCTGTTTTGTTATTATCATTACATCTTTCCCAGAACTTTAGCACTGATAAAGCAACACTACAGCCCAACCCCTTGTAGCTCTGTACTTTAATTCATTATACTATGAAATATACATTTTCAAATTAAAAACTGACACTTGATGATTCTTAAATATTCTCTATTAATCCTTTTGCATGGACTGTATTCCTAATAATTGCTTTAATAGATGTTATTGTGACATGAAGTGATTTTTCTTTCTGTTTTCTTTCTGTTGTTATATAAAATTACATTTGTTTGTCTCTCTAGGATGGCTGTCCTGGTTTGGAAACAGCTTAGTAATATTTGTCCTGTACAGACAGCGGGCCACACTTCAGCCAACCGATTTCCTCACTTTAAATCTTGCCATCTCTGATGCCAGTATCTCGGTATTTGGCTACTCCAGAGGAATCCTAGAAATATTCAATATCTTAAAGGATGACGGCTATTTGATCACCTGGATATGGACCTGCCAGGTAAGAGTGATAACCAGGACAACATTTGGAATTACATTAGAAAGAGCCAATTGTTTGTTTGTTTGTTTTTTACTAAACAATAATCTGTATGTCCAACAAAATTTTCTACCAAACCCTAAATTACGGTACGATTTGAAGCGTTGATAATCAGCTAATGAAGTGAAATGATGCCTTGAGTGTGCAGAGTTTTAAAAACATATATACATCTGCTTTCTGTGGCCAATCCTTACTACTGAAGAACATTGAAAGAATCTGTGGAAGCCTTACAGTACAGTGAGTATGCGTGTGAATGTGTTTCTGGGATTATACTGGTAGCCATTTGGGCTGGAGGTTAAATCTATAATAAGATTAACACTGTGGAGGCCTTTAAATGGGAGAAACTCGCAGTGTGCTACCTGTCAACGACCAAACAGGAAACAAATAAGAGCTGTCATGTGGAAATTTGTTACCTAATTTGAATCAAGGAGCTAATGTTTCTGTATTATGACGTTATTTTGCATTTATTTCAAATATCAGCTGTTGTGTGTTGTTTCTAAGATGTACAGTTTAGTTCTGTTTCCCTCCTCCAGCAGCTTCAGTTTCAGATGAAATACTTCTCATACTTTATCTTGGAATTCATCCAGGGTATATTTCTTGCTTAAGGCTAGCTGTGGTGGAAACCGTGATATCCGCGCTGCAGTGAATGAACTCTCAGAGGAATCACGAAAACAAGCTCGAGTAACCAAAAACTTTCAGTTTCAGAACGAAAACCCCAAAATCTCAGCAGCAGAGAGAGAGAGAGAGGGACAGCCGCCCAGATGATCTCATCCCATCTCAGGTTTTAGGTATCAGAGAAATATTAGGACAGCAGTAAGTAGCTCTCACTTCTGATGGGCTGAGAGGGAAAAGTGAGAAGCGACTGGAATAGAGAAGGGAAGGAGCAGGAAGGTGAGCGAGACAGGCATGTGAGAGGCATTAACAGATTACTGAATGAAGCATGATCAGACATGAGCAGTTGCAAGCTGGGCCAGATCCTGGTGTTTTTCACCTTATGGGACGGGATATTATTGAAAACGATGGAGCCTCACGGGACCCTTTGATGTTTCACATGGGAATGCAGCAAAAGAAACTTGGGCAAAAGTTGTAAAAGCACAGTGCGACTACTTTTATGACATTTGTTTAAAATCCACAGTGTCTTTTACTGTAAGCCAAGCCAGAGGCAGAGGTGAAACGTTATTCTGCATGAGGGGTATCATCAAACCTAAATTAACAGAAAATATCTAGAGGTTGGCGGTGCAGTAATCTGGCAAGTGTGCAGGCAAAAAAAACAAAAAACAAAAAACGTGATGAGTGACAGTAATAGGATTAGCACAAAGGAAGATCAAGGAAATAATCAGTGAGAGACCTCCAGTGATCCATGTCACCTGGAAGCAGCTCAGCAGGGAGCTGGGTGTCGCACAGTTGGAGCCAGAATGAAACATAGCAGCGTAATGCCTTTAAAGAAGAGCTGGTATTAAAAGCTCATCTTCACAAATAATGGACTGAATGCTAAAAAGGCTCCTGGCTAAATGTACCAGGGAGTCATTCAGAGTTTCTGGCTCTGGATCTTGAACATTTTCGGCCAAAAGGCAGGAAGAGCTCTCCTGTCTCTATCTGATAAAGTCCAAAGCAAAGGTTTGGGACAATTAGACAGACAATCAATACACACCCCAGAGGCTCAGTGACAACTCAGAGACATTTTAAAGATGTCATGTTGTGATTCACCAACGCCCTCCCCCCTCTCTCTGTCTGGCTCCAGATAGATGGCTTCTTCACGCTGCTCTTCGGGCTCTCCAGCATCAACACCTTGACAGTTATCAGCATCACCAGATACATAAAGGGATGCCACCCAAACAAAGGTCAGACCGAAGCACCATAAATTCACCATAAAGCGTTAGGGCACGAAGCAAACTGTAGACCGGCGTCTCAGTCTGACATTCCTGTAGTTCTTATCTGACAGAAAAGTGTGTTTTCCAGTGCTAATGAAACCTTATTACTGACTTCAGCTGTGGGAATAACTACCACTTGTCTCCAGCAATTTCATTTACATTTCACCAACATGTCATTAAGTTAATTTGAGGTGACATTTTCTATTTTGGGTGCAAGAAGAATGTCTTAATTATATGGAAATTAGGTTGAGCAAGTGCCTCTCCTGTAAGAGTGCAAGAAAAATGTTTACCATGTTTGTGGTTTTTCATAAAACAGGAGCTAAATAAACTTTCGTATAGATTTTTTTTTTCTTTTCTTTATTTTTACATTGGCAGTCGACCGTTTGCACTACGGACATTTGGATATCATGTGTCACTATTTCTGCAAACGGTAGAAGATATTGATTAAATAAAAAAAAAAAAAAAAAAAAAAAGTTAGTAAAACTTTGAGGTAATCCAGGGCAGTAATATAAAGAAACCAGTAACCCATAGCAACAAGGGTATTGTATACTGTACAACGTGTTGACTTAAGATATACAAACGCTCCTTGGAAATAGGGCAGACTGATTTGATTGAATTGCTCTGAATACAAAGCTATGTGCCCTTTGTCAATAAAGCCTCTTTTCAGTCACAGATGTTTGCAAATGCTGCTGTTACAAGAAAAGACCTCATTGTTAAATGAATGTCACAATCTTGACATTCGTAACAAGTCAAGAATGCTGGATCTTTAAGTGCCTCTCACTTTTTCTGTCCCATGTTTGCCAAAATGGGAGCGTTTAACCTTTTTAAACGGCAAACAATCATACGGCTGTTTCACAAGCATGGAAATATTATATTGTGTTCATGTTCCGTGTTTCGTGTTTTTGCAGCTTTCTGCATCAGCGTGAATACCATCGCTGTGTCACTCATCTGCATCTGGACTGGAGCGATGTTTTGGTCTGTCGCTCCACTGCTGGGCTGGGGCAGCTACACAGGTCTGTGCTCAAACAATAAGCAAACAGAAGAGCGAGGACCCAAAGCCCTGATCTGGTCTCTGTGTGTTCTGCTCCTCAGATCGAGGTTACGGCACCTGTGAGGTGGACTGGTCCAAAGCCAATTACTCCACCATCTACAAGTCCTACATCATCTCCATCCTCATCTTTTGCTTTTTCATCCCCGTGATGATCATGCTCTTCTCTTATGTCTCCATTATCAAGACGGTTAAAAGCACAAACGCCATGTCAGCCAAAGGCTTGCTCACATCCCGCCAGAGGAAAGTGGAGAGAGATGTCACAAGGGTAAGCGACAAGGAGGGAGAGAGTTTTAAAAGTAAAAAAGGATGTAACGCTGCTGCTGACGATTGTTCCCTCATGTTCCTCTCTAGATTTCCATTGTGATCTGCACTGCTTTCATCATGGCCTGGTCGCCATATGCCGTGGTGTCCATGTGGTCGGCCTGGGGGTTCCATGTGCCGAGCACAACCAGCATCATCACTCGGCTCTTCGCCAAGTCTGCCAGCTTCTACAACCCGCTCATCTACTTTGGCATGAGCTCCAAGTTCCGCCAGGACGTCTCCGTGCTGCTGCCGTGCACGCGAGAGAGCAGGGAGGTGGTGCGCCTGCAACACTTTAAAAACATCAAGCACAAGGCCGAGACGCCACGACCTCCTGCTCCGCTTCCTGTCCACGAGCCAGAGGCCAAATACACAGTGGGAGATGTGAATCCTGACAGCGACTCGGGGGTCAACAGCCCCCCCCTGACTCCTCCAGCCGACACACAGGAGGTCTTCCACATTAATGTGCCCTCACACATGGAAACATCAGAGTACTGGTGTGACAGGCTCTGAGGACTGGTCCCACACTGGAGGTACAACGGGAGATTGAGAGTATTTTTGTATTTTTTGGTCTTACCCGTGTTCAGGAACTTTATGTGTGACCTGTGTTTAATAAATTATTTTCTCTTTCATGTGTGTTGAGAAAAGTTTTCATTTCCAGCTCATTAACAACAGCCCTAACGCTGAAGAGTGTCCATCCATCTGGCAGGGACACGGGGGGAGGGGGAGGGGGGGTGGACCCTGGACAGACAGGGACATGAAGACACAACCAACTATTCATTTTTATTTATTCACACCCACTTGGCGTCACTAACTGTCCATGTATTCAGACTGTGGGAGCACCAGAGAACCTACAGAGGCAAAACATGCCACAGAAAGGCCCAGGAATCAAACCCAGAACCTTTTTGCTGTGACACTAACTTCTGGAAACACTGAAAGGTGGCACAAAGTGTCATTCTGCGTCTTCATAAACTCAGGCCGTGGAGCGCAGCCTCGTAGCACGGCTGCTCCGTTTTTGCTGAAAACTGTGAAAACTCTGTGTGGTAAATTCGAACAAGAGTTCTCTCTCAACAAGCTTTCAGCCTCACGGCAGCCTGAAATAGCACCTGATCTTTTCTTTCCCACCAACACCAATAGGCAATTATCTCCTTCAGCCATGAAGGTTTAATCTTTAAAACGTTCCTGCATTTTTGAGTTTCTACAAAGGCCATGATCGCACACACAATGAGCCTCTTTAACAGCCGCCCTGAAGACCTTTAAATCAAAATGGCAGGCGGCTTCAGCATAACCATCCACCAGAACAGCGGCTTGGGTGCCAACCTGCACAAAACCAACAGGCTCTCCTTGTTGGAGTAGCAGAGCGTAAAGCAGGAGTGCGTTTGTTGGTGCATTAGTAGAAGCAGTGGGGGTGCACAACGTCCTGTAAGTCCTACAGCAGCGCTACACAAAAGCCACAAGCCCTAAAGTGACGGTGGATGTTGCTTCCCAAACAGGTGTTTGTTGGTTTGTTTGGCGGAGGAGGAGTGATTGCTGCGGTGAGAGTTCACAAGCTCCCGGTTGTTTAATTTCTCAGTCTGAGGATAAGATGAGTCAGATCAGAGCTTGGTTTTCCTCTTTTACATAACAGAAAGAGAAGTAAATATTCCTCTTTGGGCGAATTCAAACCACAAGAGAGGGTGTTGTGTTGTTGTGGTTGTTTTTTTGTTCTGTCTTTTTTTTTTTTTGGTTGTTTGCTTTTTTTTTTTTTTTTTTTTAAAAAGGAGGGTGCCATCTCTTCATCCTCCCCTGATCTTCTTCTGTCTGGGTGAAGAGCTGAGAGGCTGAAGTGGGACGGGCAAAGAGGGGAAACTCTGGCCCCGTCCTGTTCTCCACTTTTAATGAGCAGCTCCGATCATGCAGGAATAAAAGTCCAGGTGGATCAGCTCCGCGTCGGTTTACAGCAAAGAGCGAGCGATAAACTGCGCAGGGTTTTACTTTTTCTTTCGCCCGGAGGATTATTTCCCACCTCTCAGGTAAGTTCACCTTCACTGCCTGTCGGAGATGATGGTTTTTCAGCAGAACAACCACGCTGCTCTGCAAGCACAACGGGGATTTTATTTTTGCTGCCGTGTGACGTGGATATTAAATTGGTGCGTAATTGCGCTTAATTGGTGTCCAAACGGTAGTCAGGCAGGTTTCGTGTTTACTCGTCAGCTTTGTGGAGGATTTTTTATCAACTCCAGTGAGCAAGTGAGGAGTTTATTTTATTGAATTCCATTTAATTTTTAATGAGCTGGATCCCTCCTTTGCAACCAACCGAGCTGGTGAGATGTGACAGTCTCCCCAAACGAATCTTTCTGTTTGCTTCCTCTTTGCTGATCTGGGTTTTTGTTTTGTTGTTGTTGTTGTTGTTGCTCTTTCGTTCTTCATTCTGTAGACAACTTCTGATTAAAAAGAAAAGCTTTTCCATCAGCTTGCATAAGCTTTTATTTTCAAATGACTCATTTGTAAAGCCCCCAGGGACTGAATTCTTCAACATTAGCTTTTTGCTAATTTATACGTTATGTTTGACATTTCTCTGTGGATTCTCCCTGACGTTACTGTACAGTTTCAAAGAGCCTGATTAAGCACAGGTGGCCTCTATACAATATGTCCAGCAGCAGACTGCAGGCTCTGTCTTGCACTAAAGCCAGTGCCAAGAATTAAAGCAATCCAGCCTGTTCTCTTCTGTGCTTCATAAACAAATAGTGTCCCGGCAAGCTGCAAAAGGCTATAGAGATGACCTTGTACAGACATGTTGGCTTTCCCGTGTCTGCTCACTCCAGTGGTTCTTCAGCAGGCTTGTTCCAACACTTGGCACGTCCACCGTGCTTACAGTACGACTCTGACACCTGTGAATGCTGGGATTTAACACTCGCTGGCACAGTGTGCGTGTTAACACAGCCTCACTTCAGGCGTGCCATCTCTCAGGACCACGGCGAAACAAAGCTCACAGCTGGTTCAGATACTCAGTCTCCTTTAGTTCTCTGCCTCATTTCTCTCACAGTGGCCTCCCTGGAAGAGGAATGTGTGTGCTGCAGAGAGTTGGAGCTTCAGTGATGGAAGCAGAGTATGTGAAATGAAGCCAGTTTAGGTGTATTATCAGTTCTAATGTGAGGTGCTCCGAAGCCACAGCTCTGAGTCAGTGTGTGTGCACAATGCTTTTGAAATTAGCACAGGCAGCGACTGTACATCCTGTTTGCATTACAGCCATAGTATACCTGCAACAATGCACTTCCAGGTGTGAGCTCCATCCCGCATAATCAGATTTCTGCTGTGTTCAGAACGAACTTGCCCACAGGAGCTAAAAATGTTAACTTCCCTGCCGCCCTCATTGTGTACAACCGCTCACTGGTTGTGTAATTTTGGTTTTGGGCACATTGCTGTGTGCGTGTAGTCCACATTGTAGTGGGAGTGTTGCATTTTAATTCCCAAAACTATGTGACCTGTCTGAGCTGCTGGGTTCTCAACAAAGTGACCGAGGACCCTGAAAGAGAATGAGACTTTCATTTCCTGCAGTGACTGTGATTCCGCTTTACTCATTTTTATGCAGTTTGTTTGATTTGTGTCCCCACCCTGTTGGAATGAGAGAGTTTGAGTGTGGTTGGAAATGAAGCTAGCTGATATCACCACAGAGGCGAGCTGAAGTTGCAGTTTGACACAGGTGTATGCAAAATATTCAACCCTGTGTGTGTTTTATGGGGGTGGTCTGCGGTGAGTTTGAGAGCCCTCATGCACACTGGCATTCTCCAAAACTATCTGCCTTATGTGATAAGTTATCCCAAATCTGTGTTTATGTTTTTGTTACTTCAGTTTGCTGTTTGGTCTGTGTGTGTGTGTGTGTGTGTGTGTGTGTGTCTGTGTTTGCAAGTCCCTTCAACATCCATTATCTCCTGTACAGGAAACTCCCCACAGTGTTTATCAAAGGATATCATTTGCACTGCGTTTCGTTTCTAGGAGGAGGCTCAAGCTGAGAACACAGATTTAGAGGCCTTAAATTATTGTCTTTTTTTTTTTGCACACTTCATTTTGCTTCAGTGATGTAATTCTTCTTTTTAAAGGTGTCTTCAGAGGGACAGCGCCGCTGCAGACAAACACTCCTCCCAGCTGAAATAAGCGCTGTACGGCTTCCACAGTTAAGTTTTTCTGTCAAGTCAAAGGCAGTTAAGTTTTGTAGTTTGTGGTGACTCACCTCTCTTCTGCTCCAGATCTGTCTCCTCTACTGTAGATGTTCATATCTGTCCCGGCTTGTTCCCAACCCCGGCATCCTTCCCCCAGCGAGGACAAATTGTAGTCCTGACTGCACAGCAGTGATCTACCTGCCTGTGGAAAAATCACGTCATGGCTCATGAATGTCAAATAAAAATGTAGAGAGCCACTTTGGGGAAAGTCCTATCGCCGCCAACCGCAGCGATATTAATTTTTACCTTGGCACGAGGAATCAGCAGCTCGTCATTTAATCCCCGAGGTCTGAAGTTACATCAGGGAACTGTGCACAGAAATAAGAGATGGAGTTAACACCCAGGTCTGTCACATTTAGCAGCCATGAAGAGGATGCTGCACAGGATGATGTCATTTAGGAGGCCGTTGGCGATTTTTACAAAATAGATTTCTTTCTCAGAAGACAGACTGAAATCTCTCTCTCTCATTTTTGAAACTGAGTGAAGATGAGAAACTGGTAGAAACAGCCAACTTGGCTTCATCTAAAACTCTGGTTTCGACAAAGTACGACAAAACAACATAAAGGTTCCCATCACAGCCTTATTAATGCTATTAATGTTTAAAACATTCACATTTTTAAACATCATGACTTGGTTGTTCCTCCTACAGTCCAAAGACATTCATCTTTAGGTTCTATAATTTGCTGCCACAACCCTGAAAGATTATAGATAATGGACAGATTAAAAATCATGGATCCATTAAAAATCATGATTTTTAATTACATCTCCAACAAAAGTTATTTTGAAAATGATTTGTTGGCCCTCAAGGTGAAATCCGTCCGCTCTCCCCTGTGAAGCTGGTAGGAAGGGAGACTGTGGAGACACTTTACATGAAATAACCAGGTTAAATATTGAGCCTTAGAGGAGCTGGCTGGTTTTGCTGCTATTTTCTGTTTGTTTGACTACTTTGTTGGGTGAACTTCCATTTCCCGTTTCCTTAACTGAATCTTTTCTGAGGCAATTCAGCTGCATCATAACGTCTCACGACTGCTTTAGAAAAATCATCTAAGCAAAACCATCTGGTGAGAGTTTCCTCCTCCGTCTGACTTCTGTGTATGATCACATGATGGCAGTTGATCGGATTGGTGTGTGGCGGCGGTGACGGTGACCTGACGCTGCCAACTTGAAGAGCGTGGTGTTGCTCTGTTAAGACGGAGGTTCGGTCATCACCTCCCCAGCAGGGACACCGACCCCGCGGTTCATCCTCCAGCCTGTCTAATAAGGGTGTTACTATTAAAACCGCAATGGGCCTGCAGCGCCTGACGTCTCAGTGACTTACTGGTGTTCTTGTTAACACACTGATTTACGTCTTTACATTGGGAGACCCTTTGATTATGAATGACAGACAAAGAAATGTTCTGTGGACTGTAAACAGCCCATATTTCAATCCAGGCCCAGACTGATGTGGCTGCTGGTGTCAAACAAAGGAACCATGTGACCCCGTTTTCCATTCCCTACACGTTAAATTATGTCTGTGTGAGCTCTCTAATTGAGTCTGACTCCACAGAAACTAGCGACTGAGTTTGACGTACAGTTTTGTCTCAGAGCGCAGATGTTCCTCGTCAAGCTTCTCAACTTCTCAACCTTTTGTAGCCCAACTTGAACAAGAGACGGTGACCCGACAACTGTGAAAACACGAGTTCCTGAAAATAGAACTCACTGTTTGACTGATGCAGCTTTTTGTGTAGCTCCTGCTGTTTATCCAAAAGCTCTCTGGAAAGTGTCTCTCGTGGCACATGTTTGTTTGTACTCGCAGACACACTCAGAGTTGTTGGGATAAAATGCCCGGCGTAACTTTCAGCGAGTAAACAGCAAGCAGGAAGTTGTTTTTCATGAGCTCACAATAAAATTCTGCTCTCTCTCTCTCTCTCTCTCGTAGGTTGCGCAAGGACATCTGGCTGACCCGCTGAACCGGCGCACCACCCATCATGATCAGAGCATCGCTCGCTGTCGTCTGCCTCGGTGAGCAGCCTGTCATTCTCTGCAGGATTGCGCTGCCTTTAAGTACATCACCCTCGACTACAATGTGTTTTTATTTCCAAAACATTCCGGCGGCTGCCTCCTTCAGAATCAATTTTCTCCACTTTCACACCATCAAACAGCAGCATAGCAGTCTTGTGTGTACCGTAAACTAGCTGATGATTATGTTACTGTGTCTGCTATTATGTGAAACTCCCTCTGCCTCACCCACAGCACTCCTCCTGTCCTGTGCTTGCTGGGCCAAGCCTAACGGATCAAAGAACAAGAAACCAAAGCAAGGTAGACATCGTCAACAAGCAACCTGTAATCTCTGTCGGTCCCAGGATTATTATCTTCACCTCTCCCCTTCTCTTCAAAACAACATTTAAAGCACAAACAACATTTGATATTTTGACTATTGAGGAAAATTCACTTTCTGCATGAACACGTGTTAGCACTGATTTCCAGGCTGAAGACTGCACTTGAAACTATTGTTTGAAAAGATTTTAGTCTGGTTTACTGTGAGGACATTGACTACAGGAATCGACCCCATGCCAGTAAATAGTAAAAACAATACATCGCCATCACAACGACTCAGTGAATTGCTTGTTTTATCCAAGTAGGTCTTCATATATTCAGACAGCTGTCATGAAAAGTTCCTGAAAAAGAGAATATTCACATTCAGAGTCTGTGACCTTGAAACGCACGTTTAGGATTTCTGCATGTAAAAAAAACTTGACTTATCATGAACATTGTTCTACCCCCGCGACCCCTGGTCTGTTCATAGCTGTTCCAGACATAGAGTGCGATGTCCGAGCGGGAAAGATCAACCTCCCAGAGTTCATAGTCAGATGTCCTGCGCACTGTAAGGAAACCAAACAGCAGGTCTATGGGACAGGAGTGTTCGCCTCCATCTCCAGCATCTGCAACGCAGCCATCCACAGGTAAACGCCGGAGTGAAACCTCTGACGCATCGAAGCAAAAAGGAAGTCTTTTAAGGGACGTACCTGACGGCTCTGTGTCCGCAGCGGCGTCATCACCAACACGGGAGGAAAGGTGATCGTGAGGAAGATGGCCGGGCAGAACATCTACAAAGGCAGCAACTCACACGGCATCCGCTCTCTGTCTCTGCCGAAGTGGAGGGAGTCGTTTGTCGTCTCAGGTACTAAACGACCAAGTCAACAACACTGAAGCATGGTTCTTCTGGAGTCGCCCTCTGACCAACAGAAGCTGTGTTACTGTTATTTCAGTGGGGAAGCCCAAGAAGGGCGTGATCTACCCATCCACCCTGGACTACGTCCCTTCAAGACCAACCTATGTGAAAACCAGTGAGTGGAGGATTTTCATTTTAACTCTGGACAGGTGTGATAGGACAACTCTGTTTAGGCTCCAGTTGCACCGATTTTCTGGATATCTTGGTTCAATTGGTGAAATTGGATGTCATGGTTTTATAAAAATTATCATCATTCACTTTATTTTAGGATCTAATTGGGACTGAAAGGACAACTAGACACCATCAGATCTCTCTTTTCTGTGTGTGCTGTGCTCAGGTTGAATGAGGAGTCTCACTGTAGTTTATTGAAGAATGCCAAGAATGCATTACGACACAGTTTATTACTGAAAACGCCGTTCCACTCTGACCATTCATCTTCTACATGACTGGCTTCACCTGTCGTCTCCTCGCAGGTCAAAAGGAGGCTAAATCCCCCGTGGCTACCACGGTTCTGCCGACGACAGCCGCACCTGAACCCACCACAACTACAACACCTGAACCCACCACCACCACCACCACCACCACCACGCCTGCTCCCACCACGACAATCCCCACCACCACACCTCCGCCGCCGCCCACCACCGCCAAAGCCCGAGCTGCTCTGCACAAAGTCCGGGAAGCAGGTGATTAAAAAAAAAAAAAAAAAACGCCATTTTTCCTGACGCACAGTCACAAACAGCCAAGTCTTTCTTCTCTTCAGGCAGTGGATCTGTGTGCGTTATGTGGAGGATTGTGTATTTAGCTGGATACAGGACGCTGTTCCATTAAAACCAATCCACACAGAGGATCCACTGCAGCCGATGTCAAACTAACAACATTCGCTGCTTGTAACTGAAATCACTGTTTTCGCCCGAACAAGCACTCGTGTGTTTGAAAACGTGATGAAGAGTGATGAAGACGAATGATTGTGGCGGGTAATTACAAGTCACGGCCGTAATTAAAACAAATTACAGTAGCCCTGTGATAAAGCTGGCGCATTGCCATCGAGTCGCTTGACTGCCTGATTTAACTGTAACAGTGATCATCAGAGCTTTCAGCACTCTCATTAAACGAGAACAGTATCAGACTCTCATCGTCGGTGGGTTTTGGGGTGAAAACGCAGCTAAAGGAAGCAGACAATGCTGCAGTATCTGAAGGTATGTGTGTATCTGAGATGGGCCGTGTGCCGGACAACCTACCAAACATTTCTGTCTCCTTCATTATCTGTAACATTATCTCTCTCTCTCCTCCACGCTGGTACCACATTTGTCTTTCTTCTATCTAGGCAGCAGTCACCCGTACCTTTCCTCTGTGGCAGCTGCAAGTAAGTGAAGCAAAGCAAACAGGTTTTTTTTTTTTTTTGGTTTGGGGGTTCTTTGTTGTTGTTTTTTGGTGAGAGGGGGCATGAAGGTGTGCTGTGGTGCTGATTAACATGGGGACTGAATGCAGGGATGTGTGTAGCTTTTACCATCTGCCTCCTTGGGAATGGTGTGCATCAAGATTCAACCTGTATTCTATATGGGAAGTAGCGCTGGTCCTGTTTTCAAGTTTGTCATTATCAGCTGCACAACTTGTGTATTTCACTTATTTGAAGCAAAAAATAAATAAAGACAGAATTAAATGTAAGCTCCTGGGCTGCTGGTTTAAGTTTAAACCAAAACTACGTTGAAGTTGCTTTTTTTTGGTAGCTAATTTACTTGGAAACAAATTATTTTGTCTAAATTTGCCCAAATTGTGTTATTGGTATAGGACAGTCTCAAAATGGTCAAGGAAAGAGTCCCAGCCAAGGTACGTGGATGCTCTACCTGATTTCTGTAGCTCGACACCAAATACAGTAATTCAAGTTGAACTAAACCGTGGCGTTTCTTCAAAGTATTCAGAGGAAGTCCCTACCCGAATAGATTCCCACATCGAACCAGTGCAGGTAAACCAAGATTTCATGTTTCATTCTAACTTTTGACATTTGCCTCAGCTTCCTTTGCTTTTTGTTTTGTTTTGATTTTCTCTGCTGACATACACAAACTCTGCATGGCATCTCTTCTCTCTACGTGCACATGCACCAGTCTGCTAACACAAGAGCTGATGTCTGAAACAGGATTTGACTGTTTCGATCTATTTATTACCTCTCTGGAACAAACAGGTGGCCTCTCCGTTGGTACAGCCACAAAGGAGTGAAATATGTGTACAATAACTGTGATCCTGATTTCGTTGTATTGTGTTAAGGCCGTCATACAACAGATAATATGTTGGCATTATAATAGTATTGTTTTATGTTTTCTCACTGTTTCCCAAATTGTGATCCAGGTCTGCGCAGGCCAGAGGCAGGTTCAGCAATGAGGAGACAGCTATCCTCTCCAGTGGGCCCAGGTCAGCTTCACCAATAACACAGATGGATGAGGTGGGGAATGCAGGTCAAGGGCAGAATGGGGGATGGGGGTGGGGGGGGGCAGATGTCTTTGTGGGGACAAGAGTCCAGGAGACGCAGCCGCTGTAAGTCTGACCGTTGTGTCCACACCCATAAGCCCCTGATCTTCACCTCGGGGTCACCACTAATCCATCTCACATTCCTCTCACCTCGCTGTTCTCTGCTCTCGGCCATCGGGCCCAACCTCTCATTCATGTTTTCATTTTCGAAAACGAAATGAAGCCAAGTTCAGGCCTGGAATAATAAATAAGGGTAACACTTCCAGAATAGATCGTTTTGTTTTTGATATCATGCTATGGAAAAAATGTCTTCAGCTCCTCTCGAGCAAAACAGCTGGGCTTCATTTATGGATGGAGGCCCCAAACCTGAAGCTCTCCTTTGCCCCCCTTTCTTCTTCCTTTTCCTCTCTCTTCCTATGTGCGTGTTTCTCTGCTACATGCAGCTTTTAACAGGGTTCAGCCAGCTGCACCCGAGCGGACTCCGACCATGAGCCAGTCCAACCCTGGTGAGTACCTCCAGTCCTCCAAGTGCATTGATGGTTTAAAGAAGTAGATGGTTCTGGTCAGAAGGGGGAACAACTCGGGCAATAAAACTGCGGTTGAAATGTTTTAAAAAGCCGCACTAATGTTTACCTTGTGTGGGATGCTTTGGTTCAGCGCGTAGTCAGTCCTCTGTGAAGGAGAGACGGAAATACAAGACACTTTCATTTTCAACTTTGACAGCGTGAGTAACGAGCTGTAGGCCTGTAGATATGCCTGAAAGATGGAGGATGAGTGATGTCATTATCCAGAGTTCATCTTGTGCCATCACTCTACAATGTCTACAGTGGGAAAGCGTTTTCAACTTTTCCCTTTAGATAAGGTCACGATGAGAACGGCACTCTGTCAGTACTGTAATAACATCTTATGACAGATCCCATCTGGTCCGGCCTCTTACCCTCGCTTGTAAATGCTTTTAAAGAGGGAGAGTGAGATGAAAGCAGCAGCACCAAGCGGCCCCCGTGTTGCTCCCAGAGAGACTCATGAGTCCGGTCCGCGGCACTGCAGGATCTGGATCCTGTCAGGAATAGAAAGCTGCAGCCATTCAAACCAGCCGAGGTTTGGCTCACTGAGGAATGCGCTTCTGTTTTTGCTTCTGTGGAATGCAAACCAATGGATCCCTAAAATAAGACAGAAACATATCCATTTTAATCACGGTTGACGGTTGTATGATATGATTTCTGAAACGCAGCGTGAGCTGTTCCAGACCAGTGCATCATTTATCTCCACTGACAGGTTACTGTAGAGATGTGTCAAAGAAACGTTACAGGGCAGCCAGCTTTGGGATCATAACGTGATGCTTTATTGATGCCCCTCGGGGGAATTCTTTCTGCTTAAGGTCAGAGGTCACAGGTCAGGATCAGCTACAGAGCAACGCCCCTGGAGCTGACAGCAATTCAGTGTCTTTCTCGAGGTCCCTCCAGCGTTGCGGATGCTTGGAGACGTTGGTGTTCTTAACTCTGATTTATGAGTCGAGGGGTTTATATATTTATATATATGTCCCCAGTTTCTTTGCCACCCGGCTGCCCCAAACAGATGTTCAAAGATTTCACAGCTTTCTGGAAATGTTACAAGACGAGCACAAACGTTCATGAGAAAAACTTGTTAAATGTGTCGAGTTTCTGACGTTTGGTGGACACACTGAGAGACAACCCAAGGTGAGGATCGGTGTCCCATCTCCCAGTCTGACCTCGTGGCCGCAGTGATCACTGAAGTGGCTATGATGGGGAGAGTTAAACTCAATCCTTTTAAAGCACCTGTTTCATCAGGAAAAAAAAACAACTACTGTGCCGTCAGCTCTATGGAACTGGGCCTTTGACCAGCAGCAGATTAAACTAATCTCTGTGTCCTATCTACACTGTCCCTGGTTTGACACCAACTTTAGAATAATACTCCCACGCTTCAGTGGGCGGCTGGCTGGACTCTTCCAGCCCGTCCCAGTCAACAAACACCGTGCTCGCTCGATGGGAACCTCAGAGTACAGGCTGTGTGTTTGTGGAAGCTACCCGTCCACTGTTGGGAGGGGTTAGCTGAAGTGTGTTGTCGCGGCTCAGTCAGTTCGGACCCTTGTGATGCACTGTTGTGGTTTTGCTCAGTTTGGGCCCCAAAAGTTCAAGCATATTTCGATTAACCTCTAATCGTGGAAGAGTCTGGTCAGCTAAACTGCCTGATGGGATCCGACTGCTGCAGAGATCTGAAAATTCCTCTGTTTCTCTACCACACAGGTAGAAAGACAAAACATTTAATCGCTTGTATGTGAAGTGTCTGACTCAAGGCTGAACATCCTGTGAAAATCCCCCGCCCACCGTGGCAGGTTAACTGGAGGTCACAAGTATGATTCTCCCTGATCACTATCCTGAGCGCAGCTTTCTAATCTTTCTCTGCACAGTTTATCCCAGAAGGGATTGGCCGCCCCCCTCCTTTCCTCGTCCTGATTGGTTCCCTGGAGCTCGGCGGCCAGCAGGTATCAGAAGAATGGCTCATCTTTCTTTTAGCAAATAACAAACTCGGAGGGTTTTGATTCATGTTCAAATGTACTAAGGAAAATCTGATATGGTTCTGTAAAAGCTTTCCAAGCTTCACTCAATCCAGACTTTAGCATTTTTAATCCGATGCCAAAAATGAGGCTTTATGAAGACACTTTGAAATCTCATTTACAGCCAGAAACTCTTTGGAAGAGTTGGTTTTGCCTGCAGTGTCTCAGTAAACGTGAACCTCTAACGACAGCATTGTTTGCCAGAAGCCCCAAATTCAACCCGTGTAGTCGCTGATGCCTCCACCTTCTCTGCTGTACATCCAGATTTAAGTTATGCCGTTCCTGACTCAGGATACACGTGGAGCGAGACAGACACCCCTGAGATCGCAGGTAAGTCAACCCTCCAGGACAGCATGGCGGGAGGACACTGCGCCTTGTGTCCATTCAAGCTGCATGTGCATGATTGATACAGTTTGGTTTTGGTATCTGCAGATCATGTACTGTAAGTGTTGAATTGGCACCATGTGTAAGTACATGCACAGTCTACTAGGACGCTCTTTACATGCCATCTGCCTGACGTGAGACGGTGTGGAACAAGGATGGCATGAGAGTGTTTTCTCTGGTGTGTGATTGGTTGAGAAACGTGTGTGACCAATCACAACCATGGAAATGTGTGCTTTTCTCGCTGAAGGTCATTGTGGGAATACTAACAGGTTTTAAAACATCCTCCTCTAGCTCCCGATCACAGGCCTGATATCTCAGACTTTGAGCGCTGGTTTTATAACTTTGGACCGTACCGTAAGTGTTTTCTTCTTTTCTTTACTGGGAACTAACAGGTTGTTGGGTCCAGGGTTTATGTTGTCATATATATATATATGTACGTATATTTACATTTAAAAGTGTTTTTTAAAAACACTTTTTAGACATTTCCACAGTCTTGTATTCACATTTTAATTCCTAGTGCGTAACTGTTTTTATGCCTTTCCCTGTTGTATTCAGCGTTCTTTGTCCTGACACATAATAAGAAGAAATAAAGACATTTATTCGAACAAGCTATTTCGAAACACCACCATTGAACTTAAAGGCATAGCAACATGGAAGATTACTTGAAGAGTCGACAGAGTGGAATGACAAGAACACAAATTTACAGCCAGCAGCTGTTAAACTTAGCTCAGCACAAAAACCTCACTATACGCTGTAAATAAGGACGGCTGTAGCCTCTGATGTCACCGTCAGGTGTCTCAACAGCAGCTTTGCAGCTCAGAGTGGGCTGACTTTAACAGATAAGTTATATAAGAATAAAAAGTATAAAGGGAATTAGTTTTTCTGACCTTTTTTTTGCAATAGACTGTCAACATGTTTTCTTCATTGAGAAAATGTTAATTTTGAATTGAAGTCTATGAGGACTGATTCAGTTTTTGGGCCAATCTCAAGTGGATATTTGAAGAACTGGAGTTTTATCCCTGGAAGTTGATGCTTTTTGGGAAACCTGGTTCCGTCCAAAGGACACAGAGTCTGCACACACACTTGGCACCGTGGGAAAACAGCTATAGCTCATACTTCTGTTTGTGTCTACACAGGATGTTTTCGGACACAGTGCTGATGTGGAGGACGTTTTTATCACGGCATTGAGTCCAAAAATGTGTTTTAGGTCAGAGAGATATTTGTCAAAATCAAGTGAAACAAGCAATTACGCTTGGCCTGGTTTAAATTGAGTAGCTGTGCTGGCCAAAGCCACATGAGCTGTTCTTCCTGCTTCAGGTCTTTATGCTAAGATAGGCTAATCACTTCCTGGCTTTGGCTCCTTAGTTATTACAGGAGTCGCATCAATCTTCTTGGCAAATTTCCAAAGCTAAGTGCTTTGGGGGAAACGATTTTTGATTTCTGTATAGTCGCAGTTTCCACACTGGAAAAAAAAAAAAAAAAACACAACCACAACAATATGGCCTGCTGACAAGACAGAAGACGGCATGCAAACGGCAGATTATAGGTCACGGTGCCATGTGTCTGAAGGCACTGCAGAGAATCCCAATCTAAGGAAAAAACAGAGTGGTTGATATCAACACTGCATCACAAACGTCAAAATGACCACCCACATCCAGGCAAATGGAACTTGGAGTCAATGGGAACTTTTGTCTCACATGTGTTGCGTGTCACAGTCTGTAACTGCAGTGAGTGTCTTTGCTTTTTAGTGCCACGGCCCAGTGACTCAGATGTCAACCGTAAGACACCCCTGGATGCAACCCATACTAGAGGTGAGCAGCGGTTACCGTGACTACAAACATCTCTTTGTATCCAAGACGGTCGAGCCGCATCTACATGCCAATTATTTCTTTTTATTCTTTGAAATTCTTTTGAGATCTTGAATGCATGCTGCCTTAGCTTTCTAATCATGTGTAGAGCTTGCAAAAAAGTTTGAATCTTTTCAATTTCTAACAAAGAAATCATAATTTATTTTTATATATTTTTTTATAAAGTCACCGTGGTGAGTGTTGCTGCTTTGTGGTAGAAAAGTACTAAAGATGAGCTCTGATATTATCTGTGCAGTGGAGCCTGTGGATGTTTGGAAGCCAGAAGCAAACATTTATGAATCAGGTAAGAAAGCCTGCACCGCAATGTGCTTCTTTTTCTGGTCCCCAAAAGAGGCAGTTTTCCAGTAACTCTTCATTTCTGGCTCTAAGTACAAAGCTAACCGAGGCTATCCAAAGAAAAGCATCTGGGTTTCTGCTCAGCCTGTAATTGAACAGATTTGGAGTTAAAGTCAAGTGGCGTGGTTCCTTGAGGGTGAAATCAGTTCCTGTTTGCCACAGTTTTTTTGCCACAACAAATGCCGGCTGACGTTTGGTGTCCTTGCAAAGTGGGCAGCCGCAGATTCCTTTCATGTTGCCTCTGTCAACGTCACCCTTTTTTCCTGGAGTGAAAGGGTTGAAAACTTTCACCGTTGGATTTAAAAAGTGCTGAGTGATTTTTTTTTTTTTTTTTTGCTTTAAAGAATCCTGTGTGTTAACTTTCAGGCTTCAGTGTGAAGGAGCAGGAAGCTTTACCCAGAGCACCTGAGCCGATTTCACAAGGAAACACAAGTATGTCCCGCAGAAATACTAAAGCTACTAGATGTTGAATTTAGATTTCATGATGAGTGTTTTTTTTATTATGAATGAAATGATAAGTTACATAAGAAAAAATTTATTGAATTAAATTGCATTGTTTCATTTGTACACACATCGTAGACAAAATGGAGAGTAACTGGTAAAAAAAAAAAAAAGGGTCAAAACTCTACAGGAGACCTTTTAATCTGTACCTGTAGATTTGCATGTTGTTATTTTACACAGTGATATGAAATATATGAAAACTGCAGTCCCCTTGTGATGTTTCCCGTTTCTGCAGATTGTAAAGTGGACCTAGCCTTCCTGATGGACGGGAGCTGGAGCATCGGGAAGCGGCGTTTTAAGATCCAGAAGGACTTCCTGGCTGAGGTGGCTCAGACCATCAATGTGGGCGTGGCTGGACCGATGATGGGCATCATCCAATACGGGTAACCTCGCTTTTTCTTCTGCCATCTTTTTACATTTGGAAAATGTAATCTGATTGCCTTCTGTTTGGACTGAAGGGATGACCCTGTGACAGAGATCAGCCTGAGGACTCACTCCACCTCCAGGGAGCTGAAGTCAGCCGTAGATAAGATCGTGCAGAAGGGAGGCCTTTCCAATGTGGGTGAGTGACCCACTGTGAGCAGCCAGCTACTGTAAATGCCTACAAACACAAGTGTGAATGGGAAAGAGCTGCAATTATCGCATGGTTTACTGCCCAGGCACATTTTCACATGCTGGGATAGAATTAAATCTAAATTTGCAGAGAGACATTGCTGGCTAAATTACAGTCCTGCTCCTATAAGTCGTGTTTTTCCACAGCTACAACCAAAAAGCTCTTGGTTTCACCAGCCCGAGGGGGCCAGCCTTCAGTGTCCAAGTGCTGTTTTTCTGCTTTGCTTGGTGCGTCAGCATGAACCCACTGCCACATGTGTCTTTATGGCTTGCTAAATTTTGCTTGCTGATACAAATATGTGTTTTGTTTTGTTTTTTTCTTGCGTTTGGCCAGTCCTGCTGTCTAATCATACAAAAGACCACCAACAGAACTACGATGGGCTAAAATAGTATACAAACAAAGCACTTTACACACAGACACCAGTTTTATTTGTGAATAAAATGCACAGGCTGTTGTCGGTGGACAATCCTGGCTTTTGTATATGTTGGTCAGGAAAAACATCCCAATGCACTGAATGTATATAATCAGTACTTTTAGTGTGTGTTTTGTTTTAGAATATATTCTGCTGTCCATTTGGATTTTTATTGATTCAGGCTTCCTCTGGTTCATGCACTTCCCCCACTGGCTTGTTTATAGTGTTTAACTGTGTCCCTGCTGCCCTCTGCTGTCCTGACAGGAAAGGCCATCTCTTACATCAATAAGCAATACTTCAGTGATGCCAATGGAAACCGAGGAGGAGCTCCTAACGTGCTGGTGGTGCTGGTGGACGGCTGGCCCACGGACAAGGTGGAGGAGGCGTCCAGACTGGCTCGGGAGTCCGGCATCAACATATTCTTTGTCACCATCGAGGGCCCTGACGACAACGAGAAGCAGAACCTGGTCGAGTCCAACTTTGTGGACAAGGTGGAGCTTTGTCTCTGAGGTGTGTCAGTGCTGTGCTAAGACGTGTCCAGTTTGAAACACGTGTGTGTGTGTGTGTGTCTCACCCCGCAGGCTGTGTGCCGGACAAACGGCTTCTACTCCCTGCCTGTGACCAGCTGGTTCGCCCTGAGGAAGACCGTGCAGCCGCTGGTGAAAAGGGTGTGTGACACAGAACGCCTGGTGTGCAGCAAAACCTGCCTCAACGCCAACGACATCGCCTTCGTCATCGACGGCTCCAGCAGCGTGGGGACCGGCAACTTCCGCACAGTGCTGCAGTTCGTGGCCAACGTCACGCGAGAGTTCGAGATCTCTGACACGGACACTCGGGTGGGGGCCGTGCAGTATACCTACGAGCAGAGGCTGGAGTTTGCCTTCGGCCAGTACAACAACAAAGCAGAGCTGCTGAACGCCATCAAACGCATCAACTACTGGAGCGGCGGTACCAGCACCGGTGCCGCCATCACCTACGCCGCAGAGCAGCTCTTCAGCAAATCCAAGCCCAACAAACGCAAGATCATGATTGTGATTACAGACGGTCGCTCCTATGATGACGTCAGGGCGCCTGCGCTGGCCGTCCATCGCCAAGGTGAGAGGTCAAACACTCCATCTGGGGAGTCAAGCGTATCTAAAATGAAACTCCAAAAGATTTCACACCTCAAAGGTATTTTGTGTGTCAGTCTGTAATGTCTGTGATGTGTGCCTGCTCCTGTGATCCAGGCGTGATCGCCTACTCCATCGGCATCGCCTGGGCGGCCCAGGACGAGCTGGAATACATCGCCACGGACCCCGACAAGGAGCACTCCTTCTTCGTGGACGAGTTCGACAACCTCTACAAGTTCGTTCCCAAGATCATCCACAACATCTGCCAGGAGTTCAACTCCCAGCCCAGAAACTGAGGACTGACTGGAGGGGAGCTGTACAGAGGGACGTCTCGACAGAACGCTGATTGTAAATTTACTCCCTCTGCTGCCCAGATGGTGGAGCTGGATTAGCTGCAGCGCCACGTTTGAGCAGGGAGGGGCGGTTTGAATTTAGGGGAAGATTTTGGGTTCAGACAAATCAAATCTTAAAGCGAATCAGCATTTGGCCCGCCCAAACATAAAAATGGTGCTAATAGTTAAGGGTTTGCATACACAGTGAAATACTGGCATCTCGTTGGTGCCAGTTGTTTTCTGTTGGTGCCATAAAGAGAACATAAAGAGTATTCCTGGTCATTTAAAAAGATTCGGTACCACTTTCAGCCAAGTCAACTTTTAAAGCGGGCTTTCTTTTCTTAACAAACACATACCAATGATTCGATTTGAACTGTCATTTATATGCTGTTTTAACCTCCATATGGCATTTTTCTCATACAAACCGCCGATGGACTGTTTGACCTCTGACCTTCTACAAAGGCGCTGCAGAACATCTGGACCAAAGCGAATCTTGTGTTTCTAAACAGAAGTTTCGGTTCATTGGATTTGTTACCAGAAGCTGGAAAAACCAAAAGCTCAAAGGGATTTTTTTTTTTTTTTTTTCACAGCTCAGCAATTCAAAATTGAAACATCACCACTCATTTATGATTAACTTCTCATGTGCAACTTATTGAAGCCTTATAAAAGGTGTCTGACCAGGAAGTGGAACCAGACTGATTAACAAACATAAAGCTGCCTTACTGGGATATGGTGCTTACAGAGAAATATAGATTTAAAGCATGTCTAGCACTTCGTCTTCTGGCTTAACATACTTCATAAACTTAATAACGTGGTGCTTTATTTACAGTTCTCTGTGAAGAGGATATACTTTCTTAGAAATGGTGCATTTTTGATCTTCCTAATAGGAGAGATTTGTTAGTAGGGACGTTGTTAAAGTTCCTCTCTTTGACAACGGAGCTGGCGTCGCTGGTTTGTGAAAACGAGGCTCACGAGCAAGTCAGCAACAAGGAAGTGGACTTGTGAGACGTGAGGAAAGAGCTCGTACATCTTTGTGCAGTGATGGCAGATGTTAAAATCGACTCATCTCGTCGCTCGTTTTCTCGTTGAGTGGTTGCTTCTAACATTGCAGCCATTTCTGTTCTCCTCAGAGTATTTATGATTTTCTGTTATGTCCTGTTTGTACATATGCATATTAAAAGCCTTTCGCTAATAATATTCAGATAATTGATCAATTTTTTTTTTTTTTGCAATTTTTAATAAAATAAAGAAAAGGAAGAGAACTTGAAATGTCTATTTTTTTTCCTGCATATTTAGTTCAAGCACTTAAGTGTTAAAATCAGTTCAATCTCAGTAAAAACATTAAATACAGATGTGAATATCAAAGGAATGCAATATAATTCTGGCATGGTTTTGGGCTCACTACAGCTTTGATGCCAATTTATTACCAGTCTGATAAAATGAAAACAAAGATTAATTAAACCAGAGTTACACAAATCTGTCAGCCAGCAGACGAAACAAGGTCAGTGTTCACTTCTTTAGATTCAGTGCCGAGTAAGGCAGCCAGTTGGTTTTTTTTTTTGTTTTTGTTTTTTTAAACAGTGAAAATAACTTCATAACATCGATTGAACATTTGTGAGGTCACATTGACCAATAAATTCTAATCAGTAATAATCATTAATAAAGTAACTCACCAAATCCATGACGATCGGAAGTCAGACAGCTTCCCCGAGCATTCAATGACCAACCTCAGAGCCCAGGTAATATTTTACAGCAGGTTTTTATTTGAACATACTTTCATATACAAACCAGTGACTGAGAAAATGGCTCATTTGAAGCTGTACTGTACATGTACAACAACTTGATTGATTTGTTTTTCCACCCAGGATCGTTTCCTCCTCACACAGTTTACAATAAAGTGGAATCTGCAGGACCCTCCGTTGCATGTTTAACTCGTTTCAAACAATCCTACAGTACTGCACTAATTTCCTGCTGAACACTGGACTACTGTAAATATCTGGACATGATACATCACACTGTAGTCAAGCATGTCCACACAATTGGGGAAAACTACATACAGTACAAGCCATTCAATTCAAACAAGCGCAAACTGGCCAAAATCAATTAGTTATTCCTAAAATGGACATCTAGAACCAAGTCTGATTTTCATTATATAACCAAGATGGTTTACTTTGGACACATATGTTTGTAATTTTACTCTGAAGTGTACAATTACTTGAATCTAACAAACAGGCATTATAGTTAATGGTCTGTATCTACCAGCTTTGCCTTGATATGCACAAAATTGATTCCCCAACCACACTTATGAAAAAGGAGCACTCAAACTCACGCTGCACAGTAATTTTTAAGACTGAATATATATTTTGTTTATTATAAGCATTTGTAATTTTACATCCAATGTTAAAATTGACAACATTGTGACAACCGGCTCCATTTCTCCGCTGTCCCCTCCCTCCCTGTTCCCCAAAACAAGCTTGTTAAAATAACAATTTCAAGACCTTTTAAAGCAAAGGCACATTTCTCAATACGTGTTTTAAAAAGGAAAATAAAGGCAGGCCAGCTAGCAGAATCAGTCTGGGAAGCTGGGAAGCAGAGAAGAAGAGCGTGAGAGGCTTCCATGACAGCTCCAGGAAGCCAACAGTACCCCGTGTTTCTGGAACAACACAACACAAAACCTGACTTGGAGTAAAGGGCCCGCACCTCAGTTTGTCCGAGAGGGAAGGTCGAGGGCCTGGGGGACTTGGGATGAGCATGAAGTCACAGAGGGGCAGAACACCGGCTTGAAACCTCATTTCTCCACGCCACTCTCTAACACTTGTCCTGAGCCTCCTAGCTCTGGAGGTTGAGTTTTAGTCTGTCTGCAGGGGGCGCTGTGGCCAGTCACACCCAGGCCTGCCTGGATGGTAGATGGGGGACTAGAGAGCAGTTCTCCTCCTGGCTGGCCTCCCTGCTGACCCTTTCTATGGAGAGTCATGTCCTGTTTGAGGCTAGCGGCTACATGGTCTGCCAGTCTGACAGGAAACCAGTGGGCTGTGTGAGGTGGGACTGGACCTGTGCCTGAAGGCCCTTCCCCTGCTGTGTCTCTATTGGTCCCTGATCATGGGAGGCTGGGCCAGAGAGCGGGGCTGCAGGGATACACGCAGCTCCGCGTCATACAAACACCTTGGCAAGAGCGTCTGCACCGGCGCTGGCAATGTAGCATTTAGATGGATGAAACGCCACGTCGTGGATTGACTCCTCAAACTTCTTTCTGTGAGCCGTGAACTCCTGGATGCAGGTTTTACTCTCCAGGTTCCACAGACGGATGGAGCAGTCATGGCCTGCGGAGGAGACAATCACGGTGGTACAAGGGAAACTGCAACTGAAACATTTTACTTTGCACTTTTCAATATATGGTGGAAATACGGGGATACTTTTCAATCAGAAGTTTAAAAACCTGCTTTATAAAACCTTATACCTGTATCAGAAGAATTTGGATTTCCAAAAGGCTAAATTCTGTTGCAATTATTTTGGCACATACTGCAAAATGTACAGTACAGACTTAGTTGGGTCTTGTACCAAACAAATAAGAGCATGATTTGTAAACCAGTGCATCTCTGTAGCATCAACAATAATTGTACTTGGCCCTCCAATTATGCCTAATTATTAAGCAGACAATAAGAGAACACAGTTCAGCTGGTTAAAAGAGGTACTTACTGCCTGACATGAGATAAAGACCATTAGGATCTACAGCTAAGCTGGTGACGGCATCCAGGTGAGCCACCATGGAGTGAATCAGCTTTCCGCTGTTGTTGTCAAAGAACTTGATGTGTCTGTCCTCCTGCGCTGTGATGGTGATGGGAAGAGTCGGGTGACTGAGGACCTTATTGATCTGGCAGGGAGTTCCTGGTTAAAAACAGACAGCAGGAAGGGGAAATGAGGCCACATAAAGTCAGCAAATAGATTGAATTGTATTCTACATTTGGATGCCATGCATCTTCACTTTATGGCAACATCTCCGATCAGCTACTGTACGCAACTTAGCAACATCAGACCAATAAAAATAACATTGTTATGATATGCAGCAGTGGGTCTAACCTGGCTCTAGATTGGACTCCAGACTGAGGACCAGCTGGCGGGTCTCCATGTTGAAGAGGCCGATCTGTCCGTTAGTGAAGGATGTGACAAGGTGTGCTGGTTCACTGCACACCAGGTCCACAGAGGAGGGGACTCCCAGTTCTTATCCAGAGAAAAGCAGGAGAAATGTAAGTCCACAAATCATTTAACATTCCAGAGAATGAAAAATCCACATGCATGAACTGAGTCAGTACTTTTGTTTTCGTTGAACACTGCGAGGGCGGGGGAGGTGGTGTTGGCGTCCCACAGCCTCACAGTCCCATCTGCAGAGCAGGAGAGGAGGCGCTGATGTGCGCTGCTGTACACCAAACCCCAAACCGAGTCAGTGTGTCCACTCAGGGCGCCACGCAGCACTGACGGGTCTGTCACAAAAAACACAAAAACAGCCTGAGTCAGATCACGCGGTTTGATTTGAACATCCGAACAACAAAGACGATGTGAAATCGTTACCGTAGGAGTCGTAGGGGTCGATGTTGGGATTGGGGGTGTTCCAGCACTGAATCGTCCCGTCAATCCCGCCACTGAAGCACTGCTCCCCTGTACTGCTCATCACGACGCTCAGCACAGCCCCCCTGACATTTAGATAATGATTCATTATCTAAACTTATTTCTATTAAACTAACTGTAAAAACTGAGAATTTCTTTTTCTACATGTGTGAAAAGTTTTTACCTGTGGGCCCTGAAAGTGTAGATTGGTTCCACATCTAATGATGTACTCCTGGGGGTAAAACCAAAAGGCAGAACTTAATCCTTGTGCAAGAAAGGCAATACGTGAAACTGTAGAAAGCTGTAAATGGATGGACATATTTTTACTGAGCCACTGATCTATTAGTTGCAGTTTTATTATTATATTCACAGCACCATTGGCTTGATGACTTCAGGCCTCTAAAAATAGATCCATCACTACAGACTGTGTGTGGGCTGCAGAGTTGGGATGTGACAATGAGTCTCGTGGAGCAGTGAGCTCAGTTCTTTGTCACATGGGGACAGTTTCCTGAAGCTGAATCATGTGACTGAGCAGCAACAAAAAGAGTTGTAATACTTATGGGGCTAATCAAACAACAGAGCTTTGTTTTACACAGTCACTCTAAACACACACAAGCATGCTGTCTGAGCGCTGGTGGAAAAGAAAAGAATAGCAAGTCGATACAATAGTTAATCTAATATTGTTCTTTTGCTTCTTTTAAAAAAACTAATTAAAACTGACAGCAGAAATAGATGTAAAATGGAGACTGTGAGTGTGGGATATTCTTACTTTTTGGCAGGAGCTGTTTTCTGCAGGTTCCACATCTTAAGTGTGTGGTCTTCTGAAGCTGTGACAAGGACAGGCTCCACAGGGTGGAAGACCAGGGCACGAATCCCATCAAAGTGGCTCCGCAGAGTGAATTTGGGGTTCCATGTTTTTCTCATGGCATCTTTATTGTTGCCAATCTGCAGAGAGGGCATCTCATTACAGTTAAACATCTGCTTTAATGCTTGCAATCAGTCAATGAACTGAGATACATACACATTTCTGCTGAATTCTGACTTAGATGACATGACGTTCATTTTTACTAGTAACAATGGAGTAAAGTATAACTTAAATAAATAAATAAATAAATAAACTTAAATAAATAAAAAAAAAACACCTAAACCTACGTATTGAGGTGTGTTTTCCTCCATTTTTGGAGGTTTCTATTTAACGCCATTCCTTCAGTGTTAATGTTTTTGTTTGCTTTAATCCTTTTTAAAGTAAGCCTGGTTTAAAAAAAAAAAAAAAAAAGCATGTTACAACTTACACAGTTGTATTTTTATAACCATGTGACTTTGATATTACTGTTAGCATGATGCCAAAAATTTTTCTATCTTTCACTGCTCCACTTTGAAGCAACTTCCGTTGACATGCCAGTCAAAATAGCTGTTTGAGACACAAAAAAGCATGTTTCCAGAATCCGATGTGAAAGTTGGGGATTCGAGGAGGACAGTGGGATGGTTGTTGCTCATACAGCTCACATGATGATGTGAACACAAACTGATTTCTCCAGAAAAAGAATTTTAAAAATACACTTTGTCTCTTCCCACTCACATCGTATGCCAGGCTGTCAGCCTCGTTGGCCACGGTAAGACCAGCCAGCTCCCCCAGGCCAAGCTCGCTTTCCATGGCCTCATCTGTGCCCATAATGAAAGACTTCCCTGAGGTGGGTGGGAAGGTCAGCGCCTCAACTGGGGACAGAACAAGTTAAGTAAATAACTAAATACACAACCACAATCGAAAGCCAAACAAGGAGTTGGTATGATTGCTTCAATCTGCTAGTGTTTTGGCTCACATACCTTCATCCGGTCGATTTGCATCGTGCTCGCGGACCACGTTGGGCCGGGATTGGGGGGTGGATGGAGGCTGCATGTGGGACAAGTCCTCAGCATCTCTCAGGTTAGCCAGCATGTCCTGCAGCTTAGACCGGTTTGGCCCTATTTAAGTCAGGTCAAAAGTGTTACCAAACATACAGTGATGGAGAGGGAAGGAAGGGGGCAAAAAAGGCAAGTATGAAAAGAATAAGATCTTTGATTGGTTAATAAATAAAGAGGACGAGCTGCAAAAGAAAAAACAGAATGCATATGGACAAAAAGCAGCACTGAAAAGAAAAGTCAGTAAATTAATAAAGTATAGCGTGAGAAAAAAAAGGAAGGAAGTTCAACAGCAGAGTCCTTGTTAGAAAAGGTATTTATTTCTTTGTGTGGGCTGTGTGGAGTGATTCAACATCTGGAGCTGAATTTTCTGGGTGAATCGTTTGCCTTATAAACAAAGGAAGTTTATGTTTTTATTCCAATCACTTATACGGGGTCATTAGTATAAAACCTTAACACTGATGCAAAGAAAAACTACAGGGGAGGCAGAACTCCCTGAAAAAGAGTTAAATCCCGAACACAGCTCCTGATGAGCTTAGTCACATGCCCACAAAAGGGATAAACAACCAAGACAGTGTGGAAAATAAAAATAGATCAACCCAGAGGAGGAGGAAGAAGATGAGTAGAAAGAAGAAAGTGACATGAACTGACCCAATCACAGGAGGAAAAAAAACAAAAAACAAAAAACAAAAAAACGCAGCAGTTGGACCTTATAAATGTAACATCCAAGAGCTCTCAGCCACTGAATGAGTCTGAAGTAGGCTGATAATCTCAGAACAGTAATAATCAGCTGAGTCTCTATAAAAGCTTTTAATTACTTTGAATTTACAACAGCAGATAAGTGCTCATTACTCTACATCAGCATGGCTGACAGATGAGAATGGAGAACTGATGAGGAAAATATCGATATTAGAAACAGATGATTGTGTTGACCTGAGCCAGCCCAGATGTGACACAGATGGCCCAGTCATCACGTCAAACTTTCTCATTAATCTTCAGATCGCGTGGACAAGATGAGGTGAAAATAAATCAAAACATTTAAATGTGACAGAAAAACATGCATCAGGCGTTACAGTTTGTTCGGGGAAGGAGGATAATGATGACAGATTCTGTCTGTGCAGTACGCTGCAGCAGAAAACAGGAAACACTGAGTGTGAAATGACAGACAAGAGGACAGAGGCGTGATGGAGAGCAGCTGGAGAAGGAGATGAGAAAAACAGTGAAGATGTTTTGTTTTTGATTTGAGGCCTTTTGGCCGAAGTCAGGCTCTACAGAGAGAGGAGGAGGAGTAGGAGAAGGGGAGGCAGCAGCGCCTGGCAGGACTTACTCTTCACCCCCTTTTTCCCCTTGCGCTCCTTTCTGTACTGCTCCTTGAGTTTGGTTATCAGGCCCGGGTCCACGTCCCAGGCCTCAGAAATGGGACCCTGCTCGTCCTTCTCTACACAGGGGGAACAAAACCAGACCGAGAGGCTATTGAGGAACTGCCCTGGTCGAGGCCTGAGTGGCCCGGCGGCGTGGACAGCTCTCTCAGACTGCTGCTCTCTTGGAGGTTTCTCAAGCCTCAAGGAGAGCTGCAGGCTTTAGGACCTGAGATGAGCGTCTTCAAATCACCACGACAGTGATTTTTGACTCATTATTATTGGGAGCAGCAATTCACAGCCATCTCATTAAATCTCTTTTCTACTGGAAGAAGTAAGAGTCGTGGGAGGGTGGTTAATACCATGTTGGGAGTTCTTTCATTTGAACATTTGGATTCTGAGGCGTGAAAAATCCTATCGTGAAATCCTCACCGTGAAATCTTTGCAATTGTCAAATTGTTGTGTACACATGACTCAAACCCTCAAACCCACGTTCGAATAAAAAGACAAACCCCAGCATGATATTAAACCCCTCTGGCTTTTAGTTTAAAGAGACTCAAAGGGAATCAGGTTGATTTGGCGACACACAGGAGTGGAAGAGACATTGTGGCCACAGGCTGGCTATGGGAACACACAGTGGAAGAGATCACAAACTATGGGTTAAACAGACAAAGTCCAAACATCATGATTTATGACCACAGCATGATATATGAATGACAAATACTCCATGAACAGTCAACAAACTATGAGAAGTTCAATTTAAGAGAGGCAGAAACATTATTAGGACTTATTGAAACTCTAGAAAATATTAACACTGAAGGTGCTATGATTGTAGATGCAATGTTTAGATAGAAATTTTCATCACCACCAATTTCATGCTGCTCTTTGCTGGTGCCTGACTCACCCCAGTCTGTGCCATCCCCAGTTCCTCTGGACTCAGGCGAAGTGTCCATATCGTCGGGGCTGGACAAGAAGTCGAAACCCTTCAGTGCCTCCTCTGTGTCAGGGTCCTCTGTGGTGTCCATACTTGCGGGCAACAATGATGATGTTGGCGTTTTCTTTCTCAAGATCTGTGAAAAAACACCAAAAGCCATTTTTAATAATACAGAGACAACTTCTGACTAACTTAGTGAGTGCAGAAGGCAACTGAGGAGACGGTTTCCTTACTGTCCTAGATTCCACATGAGTCCTGTCCTTCCCCTCACTATCCTCTTCCTCGTCTTCATCGCTGAACTCAGCAGCCGCATTCTCGATGAACTTGAAGGCCTCCAGGACGGCACTTGTGTCCGAGAGCTCAGCTTTTCTGTTGAGGAACAGCGCGTCATTTTGTTATACAGAGGGGAAAAAGATGAAGGCTGTACAAATGCCATATAAGCGTCGATAAGATGTCAGACAGTACAATGATTCACCAAGCCTTCTTCACATAATCTTTTATGTCTCAAACCTTGACATTTTGCGCTTTGACAACAGGCATCTCTGGAATAGTGCACTTACCCTCTGGTGCCCATGCCCTTTGTGTCTGTTCCATTGACCAAAGGTTCAGCACTGGTCCTTTCACCTGTCCGCCCACCTCCATCCCCGGCCAGTCCTAGCAGTGCTCGGACCCGCTGCGACTTCACGTCTAAGATGGTGTCTGTGTAGCCCACTTCCTGCAGATACCTGGAAGAAAGTGAATCAAATGAAAGCTTTCCTTAAAGCCAAAAGGATTTAATCACTCCGTTAGAATTATTGTCAAGATCTAAGAAGAAGAAAAGGCAATTACTGGTTACTGTGAAAGATGTAATTTCCTTTGGCTGCGGTCTGGTTAACAGCATCAGCTCCGCTGAAGTAAGACAAGCTTCTTTTCACATATTACATCTACCCGGTAGAGATGCGCTAACAAACTGAGCGGGCAACTGATTGAAAGGGAGGGGTGCCTTAGCATATTATTGATCAGTCGCCTTGACATGGAATTAAGAATAAGCTGGCTGCTTTGTCAGTCAGCATGCTGTGGTAAATGATGTGTGGGGCTGCCTGATGGTGTCCAAGATAAAGGCTGGAGCTCAGTTTATTTATGTAAACTAGCTTGAGAGTAGCCTGTGCAGACTGGATACGGCAGAAAAAACAAACAAACCAAAAAAAAAAAAACAAACAGAGAGCAGGTAATGACTACTATTACCCAAGGGAGGGAGCTCTTTGCCATGGTTTTTGTGTGCAGATCACAAGCCTGTTAACCTGACACAAGAAACAATACTACTGCAGAGCAACATAACCGGGCAGTCAACACCTCGGTAATTCCATATAGTTTTTTTTTTTTTTTTTTTAAGTACTTCTGTTTTGTTTTCTAGGTTGAAGGATGTCACATGAGAATGAAAGCATGTCTACTTACTGTCTGAGGAGCTGACGGCCTTGTTTCCAGGATAGCTGATTGTTGAGTGACCCAGAAGTCTCATTCTCATTTGCCTCATCTGGAGGAGAAAAGAAGGACATAAAACAGGGCTCCACAGACAGCACAGCCTCTGACATTATTTCCACTCTGTAAACACAACCAGAACATTCCTGCATTACAGCATCCTGGCAACTCCACACACCAGCGCTTAGTTGCTACCAGTACGTCAACAGTTGATTAGAGCAAAACAGAGGAGAGTGCTTCTCTTTAAATTACCACACTGACATTTTTGAAACAGCTGGGCACAGTAGTACTGACATATTTACCCCAGTCACCATGTTCTCCCTTTCATGGCTGAATTTGGAGCAGTTTTTGTTTTTTTTTTCCCCCCCAACTTGTGCAACTTTAATAGAGAGCTTCAATGAAAGTACGTACATCTCAGTGGGAAATTATTGCTCCACTAAAGCCATGAAAACAACAGCACTAGCAGTAGAAACAGAGAAGAGATTCAAAACTCATTAGCGACAACTTGTTCCTGACTCAAAACTAGCCATCTGATGTTTAATGATGCCTTTCGAATCCCCTTCAAAATGGCTGGATCCTGTGTCGACCGTGTCCCATGACATATTAGAGAGGACGTGTGTCTGCGCCTGCATCAGGAACAACACACAGCCTTTATCTGTCTATGGTGCTGACAAAACAAACAATGATGGGATTCAAAGCTCACTTTGATATCCAACAGCGTCAGCACCCGGCTCGCAGTTCAGCTGGGAATTTTGCATCAGGCAGAGAGACGTGTTAATAAGTTTTAGATGGGGTGAGAATGACTGTATGTGTGTGTGTGTGTGTCGATGGGCTGATTTAGCGGGGCAGGGAGACGAGGGTGCCTCGAAATGTGGGTCATGCCTATTTCAGAAGGGTGAGGAGTGGGCAGGTGCGCCACCATAGGAGCAACACTTCCCACTCCTTGTCTCCCCTTTTTCCAACACCTCCAGCTCACACCTTTCCCTCTCACCTCCCCTCATTCATCAACACTTCAAGGGCTCGGGTGCTTTGAACAGCCTTCATGAATAGAGATGAGGGGAGAGGAGAGGAAATATCGCAATCTGACTTAATGATGGCCGAGGACTTGAGCATGAGAGACCAATTAAACTAAAATCTAGCCAGAAACGTAGTGTGCTGACTTGGGGAAAACAAGTTACTACCAATGGAGTGGTGAAAACTAAAAAATGAGAGCAGCAATTCATGCTTCTCTTTTGACTAGAAACAGTAGTTCAAATAACATTTAAGCAGCTTTCATTTCTTTACACCTTTAGTGATAGCTGCAGATTAAACATTAATTTATTCTTCTGGAGCTTTGCAGTCACATCACATGAGTTACATCAGCAGGTAATATTGTCACTCAATAACAGATGTTCAGTTTCCATATTTCTAAACTCCTCCGGAACTTTTGTCCATGAAAAATGACATAGATGTTTATGGTAATGTGAATTTTCTCAGATTCTGATTGTTCGTGATGGCATTTTGTTTCCAGAGCTCACAGCATTCAAGCCTGGCCCTGATTTAAATGTTGGGAGTCTGTAAATTGTCTGAAAATCGTGAAATTGCTTTCGTACGGTGCAAGATGATGCCTAAAAAGTCAGTTCATTTCAGCTTACTTTTATAAATGTAAGATCAAGGCAGCCAACTGTCATGACTGAGACAAGGTAATGTTTAGCTTGGCTTTGTTAAACAATTCATTTTCTGTTGAGTGATTATTTCAGCTTTCGCTACATCAAAAAATTAGGCGATAAATACCATTTCTCTCCATGTCCATGTTTCTCTGGATCAACAATGTTAGACTTTTTACAGCTCTGTGGACAGAATTTTTACTGTGGATATCTTCTTAAGAAATGTATGTTCTGTCTTATGGCTACTGTCATGAATGTTTGAATATCTTAAAGCAATGTAATCGCAATTGTCATTCAGACTCTTCAAATAGCTCAATATTTGTAAAGAGCAGTATCAAAGTATTCTTTTAACATTTGGCAAAGACCACCGCAAGGAGCTCTATCACAGCAAACAAGATTCAACATGAATACAGCCTCCACATGTGCAACAGTCCTGTCATTCGAGGTATGTGAACTCAACAATCACAGTGATTTATTGTGAAGAGGTGGAGTTGGCTGTGCAATTCTCCATGGACTTACCAGAGTCATAGCTGGGAGGCTTCATGTCGCCTTGATTTAGCTCTGTCCCATATTTTAACTTGTGGTACTTTGCTCTAGAAGAAAAACAGAGAGATGGATATTGACAAATATGCAAATAGGGCTGATACAAAAGATCCAAGAACATATTTAAGACAAATTATTTGTGGCATCATCTCAAGTCCTACTTGCTCTACTTCAAACACAAAAGCTGGCTAAGATTCACATCTATGTAGAGCTGAGGTTGGAATCAATATCACGACACTTGAAGAAATGTAATATTTACTGTCAGATGAGATATAAGGCACTGTCCTTTACAAATTACCAATGATATTTCCTGTTACAAA
This sequence comes from Echeneis naucrates, assembly GCF_900963305.1. Classification (NCBI taxonomy): domain Eukaryota; kingdom Metazoa; phylum Chordata; class Actinopteri; order Carangiformes; family Echeneidae; genus Echeneis; species Echeneis naucrates. The sequence goes on from NC_042525.1 coordinate 4,122,979, forward strand.
TTCAATTAAGTATATAATCACTATATAATTCAGTTTAAAAAAGGTGATTATTTCAAGAAAATTTATTTCTCCTAAATTATTAAAACAAATAATTATTAACACAAAACAAAACAAAACAAAACATAAAATTACACACACACAAAAACAAGAAAACAGGAATGGGTTGCTTTTTTAGGTTTGCTGTTTCTTCCCATGGCAGCACACAGATCCCTGCCAGTGATTAAGTCAAGAAAGCTTACACACCTTCCTCACACTGCAGCCACCCCCCCCCACACACACATTTTCACAATCACACTACTTCCCTCGTGATGCAGAGGAAGCAGCCCCCATCAAAATCAAATTCGTTCTTTTAAATTGAGTACATCCTACATACAGAAAGCCATTTCTGATATAGCTTTCAGATACCCTCAGAGACATGACCTGTTGCTTAGCAACCGGGGAGAGTGGTAGTAATTCTGGGTTAAGTGTTGGTCCTGAGCCAGAGGCTGCGATGACCTCAGTGGAGAAAAGTAGAAAAATATTCACCACAAACAGCCAGAGGACAATTCCATACTTGAGAAGCCTAATGAGGACGCAGAAAGCAGTTGGGAAAAATTTAACCACCCTCTGAGCTGACTGGAGCACTAACTCACTCCGACACCTGTCTATCTCTGTTGTGTTAAAGGTCTCATTAGGCTAGACAATCACCCGTTTTAATTTGTGACTCATCCCAACTCTCGTTCTTGTTTTTAACCTTCGCTCATTCAGAGAAGAGAAGATGAAAGCTTGTGACAATTTCAGCGACGCTTTGTTTTGAATTCACAGAATGCCACACATTCATGGCCTGTACTTGTCAAACACAGCCAGAGTTTGCTCCTCTCAGCCACAGACCAGTTAAGTACATCCTTTGTGGTTGGTGTTGGGTGACTGGATTCCCTGACAACAAAGAGATATTTAAAAAAAAAAAAAAAAAAAGTGAGGGCATAGTCAAAATGTAAGTGACATCTGATGTCTGCAGTTGACTAACATTAAAGTGACTAATTCTAGTACAGCAAAACTACCTGATGATGAGAAAGGTAAACGAACAGAGGGAGGAGTAATTTAGAGGCAAGCCTGACGGAAGACACAACTAAAATGACAATTATAAATTTGTCATACAAGGAAAAACCATGTACATGCAAAATAAGCCTGCACTGTCGTTGCCTGTAATGAAACTTTAATAATTAATCTGGTCATAAATATTGCACGTTTCTTTCAAACAAAGACTTTTCAGCTTTGCAGAGGTTCAGCTGTGTCAGAGTCTGAACGATACGCTCCATGGCTTAGAGTCACATTAACAGGGACATGTTGAAATCAGCTATATCTCTTTGTTCCAGAGTGCGGCCATGCATCACGGAGGGAGGCAAAATGTATCGCCACCACCACCGCTGGGACATTTTGTGTGACGGTGACAGGCCGGTGAGCACGAGAATGAGAGCAATGTGATTCTTCTGGTTTGCTGGAGAACAAAAACTGTGACGGTGACCTTGTCTTGGGTGGAGGGAGGAATCCTTTCTCCTCCTTTCCCTCCATGTGGAGTCATTTGCACCCCAGAGCAGACAAAGCATTCCTGCCAACACACGCTCTTGTCCGCAGACATCATACCAGCTGGACTCGGGGGAATCTCTCTGGCACTCTCACTCCATTACCGTCTCTGCTGACACCAGCTGAGACTACTACGCATACGGCATAAACAAGAGGAGGCTGAAAATTCGTTTACAATGTGAGCAGCCCCTTTACACTATTAAATAAATCTGTTAGTAGGGAACTTCTGGCTCTGTGTTCGTGCAGTGGAGGATTTGTTGACCTGTCAGAATCTCACACTCCTACCCTCTCCTTTTCTTTTTCTCTCAAAGGCAGGAATTTATTTTAGGAGCATGTAGACCATGGGATCACTACAGATGTTGCGGTCTCAGTGAGGTATTTGTGTGCGTTTTGGGTGAACTGAAGCAGCAGAGGGCAGTAATGGCACTCACCGCTCTTGCTTCAGCGCATACTCCAGCATTTTGATCCTCCTCACAAGGTCCTTCTTCAAATTCTCTTGGCCTTTCCTCTCCCCCTGCAGGAAGGCAATTTGGGCCTGAAAGCACAAAAATAGGATTGTCAGGTCACATTTTAAAATGGTAAGAAATTTACAGTAGTTGATTTTATAAATAGAGTCAGCCTTTCCTAGCGAGCAACAAAGGCTCGACTTAAAAGACAACCTCAATGAGGCAACATCTAAGAAAAGATGCCTCTGTTTAGACTGAAAATAGGATGATGTCAAATCAATATGCGTGGAATGATGGGGAATAAAAAGCCAATCTGTACTATTCTATTTAAATCTAACCTACTCACTCTCCCACACACCAACCACCACCCCCCACCCTCCTACAAAATCCCTTCCCTCTCCTCAGTAACAGGCAGCAGCTGTTGACGCATTCAGTCTGAGTCAGCACTACGTTACATTGCTAAGTACCACACATATATACATGCCTGTGTGCACGCATATGCTCGCTTGTAAGGAAAACGATGGCACAATGCAGAGGGGATCACACACAGAGCAAAAATGTATTGCATATTAAAGGTATTCCTTGTGATTGTGATAAATGTATTTACTATGATGCTACAGCGTGAATTCATTAGCTTTAGGAAAGGCTAGCTGTAACTACACTGAAGCAATAAGCTGTGTTTGAATGAAGTTAGTGCATTGTAATTGTTGCCTCTGTTGCCTCTGGCAATTCCCGCAAATTTGACATGCAACTTTTTTTTCTTCTCCTTTTTTTCAAAAATTATACATTTCTATAGAATAAAAATTGTGGAATAGCAAACCAGAATACAGTCAATTATTTTTATTTATTTACGGCCTCTTGGCTTTGTGGTGAAGGGTTTTACGTCAAAAATTTGGTAACATTGGTTTTTGCTTGAGGCTTTACAATTTTTCTTAGATTACATGTGATTGATGACAACTTCATAAGCATGTATTACAGTCTGAAAGAGCCAAAGAGGAAAACTAAAACCAAATACAATAACATCTGTCTCCTGCTCCTCCAGTGTCCAAAGGGTTACAGAGAGGTGAAGACTGCCAAACGGCTGCAGCAGCCGTTCAAGACTCTAAAGGCTGTGTTTACAGAAAGGAGAAAAAGTAAGCTGTTGTTTCCTTTATTGGAATTAGGCTTTCTAAGAGACCATCTCAGTTATTTTTTTAGCAAGACAATAAGTACAAGAGCTGGACTGAAGTGCCACTCTGTATTTGGCTAGAATGCAGAAGATGACAGAGTGACTGGACATTTTGGCTTACAGCGGAAAGCAAATCTGAACCACAATGAACCACAGAAAAACTGTGGGAAGATGTCAGACTCATTTCAAATACGGATAAAGAAAAACACACACAAAAAAACCCCAAACTGCTTCTGTCTTACTTCAAAAAATAAAAATTTTCCTGGAGAATGACTCAAAGTTTAAAAAGCTAAAGTTAAAATCCTAAAAGGGAATGAATATTGACTTTATTTGCTGCCTTTCACTCTAAATGCATAGCATGGTGTGAGTTTGAGTGGGCTGCATCACAGTTTCACACTGATGGCAAGTAGTGCTGCGGCTGTCTGCAACTATGAGTCACAACAGTACTTCAATATGCCTCATACTACTAACAGCATATCTTACAGTTCTCTGCAGAGAAACTCGTAAAAAACTGTCTGCCATAGATCCAGTGTCCTCAGAGTTTAGAGGACTGGTCCAGTTTAGCTGGCACCAGTCATATACTAACAGTCCACAAAGATGCCAGCCATTGACGTTCTTGAACAGTGCGTTAGCAAAGCACAGCACCGTACCGTACCGTACACACATCACTCTACCTATTATATCTACTCTTTCTTCAATTCCTTATTCATCCAGCTTAATGTGCATATACCCATTTCTGGATCTATACTAATGCATTCAGCATTGACAACATTGTTAACAATCTGACTTCCCACATCTTCGAGCCAATGGCACTGAAAACCAAAACAACTTGAATTTCAGGAAAAGGACTCAAGTGCAAGTTACAGAGCAGGAAAGACTATGAATAGAGAAAATACCAACAAAGCCTCGGCTGTGATATGACAGTATGAGCAACAATGCCATTGATTTGTTAATCTGCTGAAAATAATGAGGTGTCCTGGATTTAAAGTGGTGTAAATGACAACTAAGGAAAAACTAACTTAAGTGCTGTCTTTGGTGGATCTGAGAGGAGTCAAACAGAGGGGCACAAATAAGGCATTGGGGAAAATATTGCATATGGAAAATGATCACTGTTTGGCTTGGGTCAGACTGAGTGGCTCCCAAAATAACTTAGTCTGGATAAAGTGGCTCTGATCCAAATGTCAGAGAGGACTACAGCTGTGGTATCACATGCCACTGGACCACAAAAACTACAGATAACTCATTAGGCTAATTGAGGAACTGCTTTCCATTAAATGTCTATCGATTTCCAGTACAGCTGATCTATTTTGGAGTTGTATCACTTAGCAGAAATTCCATGATTTCCTTAACAGGGAAACATTTTACTTTTCTCCACATTGAGAGCTAAAGCATGGTTGCACTTTAAATTGCAGCTTAATGGGTAAAGTGCCTTAGATTTCAAAAACAGAAGATAAACAATGGCTCATCGTTCACTGTAAAAAGGAAAACTGTACATCTGCGTTAATTGAGATGGCGAGTGACCATTCACATCCTCATCCGCATGACACTCTGGCCCCGGGACCCCCGGCGTCCTGCGGTGCCAGAGATAGAGAAGAGTGCTGCTCTGTGAATCTCTGGCTCACCATCTCTCCTCCATCAAACATTAACCTTGGGAGGAATGCAATGAGTCAACTTAGGCCATAAAGAGACACAGGAAGCATTTAATTCCCGGGACTCACACTGACTGCATTATTGGGCTGCTGGATAAGGGCTCCTTAGTCTGCCTGAGTAAGAGACATGTAGAATGGGGCATCCATGTGAGCGTGCTGGACCTTTCAGAGACAGGAAAAGGGGGCCGAATAGACAGGCTATGGAGGAAAACAAACTCCAGCCACTGGCTAAATTCTTGTCAGATAAGGTATGAAAGTTGGTCACAGTACCTCATGCTTTTGCATATAGTTAATCCTAGTTCAAGAGCTGATTTTCTAACCTTTTTTAAAATAGTTTAACCAAAAAAAAGATAGCAGGTTCCAGCGCTATTAAATCAGACTCTGAAACACACAAACCTGCCCAAACGTGAAATAGCTTAACTATTTTCAAGTTTTAAAAAGAGATAATTTTACAACCCTTTTCTGCACCATTTAGTTGTCAGTTTAGTTTTTTGAAAAACTGTATTGCTTCATCTTTACACAACTCAACCACACATTGTTGAGTAAGTGACGTGATTGACATTATCCCTGCTGTATTTAAACATAGAAAAGACCTCACAGTCTGAGATTTGTGAATTCCAGACATGTTTTCTTCCAGACTTGCTCTGCATCATCGCCAAAGACATCTACAACACAATGAGAGCATTTAATCTGGACACAGTGAACACTGTGAAAAATCCAATACATCTCAGCGACAAGACTGAGCTCACTCCATTTAAAAAAGAAACCCAGCAGACACTCGTACAACCTCGGGGCCTGCGACACAACCAAAATGGTCACACAGGCTGGTCGCTGTCTCTGGCGGACCAGTAATGAAGACAGAAGAGGAACTGGTGTAAACCCCACATTTACAATGCAAACAACCTTTCCTCCAACAAACACAGGGGTTTATTCTCACAGTTACCACAAACCAATGAGGACCACAACAGCCATCTTGATAACTACCCAAGTACATTCCGCACATGCCATTACACTAGAAGCAAAAGAAAATGCAGCAAAATAACAGAAAGAAGACTGAGGTGGAGCTGCAACACAGCTACAGCAGAGGATTTTCTGCTAGTTGATAAAAAAAGAACCACGTCACCTCTGCATGACTAAAAGACCTCACTTCAGGTCAAGTTAACATCGATATTTGTGGCTAGTTGTGTCAACGCTTGTAGGTCTGATGGTTATGACTGAAACTGAACAGAACAACCACTGACACAATAATCCCACTCTGAATTTACAGATATGCATACATTTTAAAACTTTCTTATACCTTTGGTGAGGTTCATCTGATACATTTATATAACAGATCCAGCAAATCAGACAGACCACAGTGTATCATCAAACTAATGCAACAATCCAAAAATACAATACTGCTATAAAGTATCTGCAGCATTGCCTACAATGATTAAATACATTAAGATATAGGAGCAACAGAGGTAGAAATATTTCTGGCTCACGGTAACTTGTAACATAGTTCCAGCCTCATTACACATGACTTTGCCTAATTTGTAAAATAAAGGTTTAGTTCAGGTGCATTAACCTTTTCCCCTCTGTGAGGTACTTCGGTAGCTTCTCCAGTTTCACACCCAGCTGTCTCATCACCTCCCTCTCCGCTCAAGATGGTGAGGCTAATTTAAGTGTTTACACTAGAACTGGTTGTATTTCCACAACCACATTGTTGTCCTAGAGAGCATCTGTAAAAAGCCTCCATACAACTCAATCATCTGTCGTGTGCAGGTGTCAAGCAAACACCTAAAATTAATCCATTGTACCTTTGTCCTCCAGCGGTGCAACACAGGCAGTGAGCTGCACTCTGTGATATTGAGGACCTATTGGTTATTGCTGGAGCTCACTCCTTAAATGCAGATGCTGCACGCCACACAGTTCATGCACAGATTCAGGACTACTGAGGGCCAGAGTGACACAGTGGGCTGTTCAAATCGGAATCCCTGCTCACTTATCTAGAATGAGCTCAGCTGCTCTTTCCTCCTTGTGTACAATACCCAATAAACAAATGAAACCACTAATGCTCCCATAAATTCCTCCCCATCAAAAACACATAATCTCTCTTTTCCTGAATTTCAAAAAGACACCGATTTGTTGTTTTCATCTCATCACGAGTTTCCACTTAAGCTTCATTTTACACTCAGCCGTCACACAACTCACATTAAGTTGACACTGCGGTGCTACCTCACAGGGGGCGCCAACAAAAAGGTGCTATGTTTGGCTTCTTAAGGACACGGGTGCTGCATCCCATATTGCTGCATTAATATTACTTAAAGCTCGTGGCGCACAAGCCCACACTCACATGCAGGGAGGGCGGTACATTCTTCAACATCAGCATTTTCTCTGACAATTGTGTGGTGTGACTGGAAGGTGTGGTCCTGGCACAATGAAACAACAGTTAAACACGCTAGAGAGAATAATATGAAATTGTTGTAAAAAAATGATTTGCTCTCTAACCAGAATCCACAACTATGTGCATTGGTGTCGTTTATAAAGAGTAATTTTATATTGATCTGGGCAAACCTCTCAGACATGTCAAACATGAATTTAGGTGCAGAGACACTTTCTTCCAATATAAGAGAGGCAGCAAGCAGGCAGTTGGTCGAACAGGACTGGCTTTGTTCACAATATTTTTACTTTATAAATGTGTCGAGAGAACACAAAATTGGGAAAGCTGATGTTGTGATGTTAATTCTGATAACTCTTGTTATCTTGTTAGTACATTAATTCATATATATTAATTTGACTATCAAATTTATTTCTGCTTTGGTTTTACTGAATACAATAATAATAATGAAAAAGGGGCAAGAAATATGATTTCTTTTGTACTTTTCATTTCTCTATTAATTTAGTAAATAATAGCTGTGTGAAATGTGCATCACTATAAATGAACAGAATTAATATGATGCTGAATGGAAAGAGTCTGGTTAAGCAACATCCCAAAATTTAAAAAAAAAGTGCACATTGTAATCAAACAAAACATGCAGACAAATGTACAAGTAGAAGTAAAATTACTGCTCTCTAACCATCTACTTTAAAGGAGGGAAATCATTGCTGTGCCATGAGTAACTATGAACAACAGCACAAACCAGATTACATCACACTGAGGCAACTGCAGTCTGACCTGGTGAGGACTCCAATTTACAAGCCTGACAGACCAGTAACCTCTGATTTACTGTAAAACTGGTGGCGGCAGGAAGGCAACTGTGTGCAGGACAAGGCAGCTGTCCTGCACACCCATGTACACCGAATGGAGGAAGGAGAAGGGAATTAGCAGGCTGACAAGGCTGCCGGAGAGCGCTGAAAGAGACTCTGGTGCGAGTCCAATGGGGACATTGGAGCAAAACGCAGAGGACAAGATTTTAGTTAATAAACATGGTTCCCTCCAGGCTCTTTAAGAGGAGAAACACAAACCCAATTCAATCCTTACAATAATCTAGACATGGCTAGTATTTGATGGATGGTTTAGATTAATGAGCTGCAGTTATTATTTTTGTGGTTTTACTGTTGACTGTTACCAGTCTGAGGGTTGGCCCTGTCCTGACTGAGGACACCAAGTGAGCAACCAGCACTCATATTTTTGGTGAGGAAGTGTATGTTCTGTGTTTTTTGTACTTTCCCACTCTGAGGCACACACTGAGAGGGCAAAAATAACTGCAGCTCGGGGGTTGATATAGTATCGACCAAGGAATGACAGTGACTGCTGAATGCCACGATACGTGTATGCTTTGTGCATGGTTTGGATCTTCCTTTTGCTGAATCATTGAGCCTAATGTGCCTTCGGCTTCACCATTAGTGAAAGTAAACATGATCTCACTGTAATAAGTCATCTAACTGAGGCAGAATAATTCTAGGCTGCTCCACAGTTGGACGTGGAGAGAAATAATTCAATAACAAGCCACATAATCCTGTTCATGTTAGAATGTTTTTCTTTAGAAATAGTGCCACATTTCTAGCACATGAAGATCCACGGTCCACGTTTCAGTCTGCATCCATGTGAAGCCACCTTACACCTCCAGTCACCTTCAACCTTCTCCCGGTGTCAAATTAGGGCTGCTGACAGATACCTCCGGCAAGGAGATACCCTATGGATCAGGGATTTCCCCATAACTGGAGGGCAGATGAAGCTCACTGGAGCACTGCTTGGCCTCTACATGGCGTAACTCGACTCAGCCTCGGTCGAGCACAGAAAAGATCTGTGTTAGCCAGTGCAGCACAGTGATATCAATAGATCAGTATCACAATATTCATATGCCAGTTTCTGACACACATTACAATTCCCCTTCAATAAACTGAACTGGCTTCCACTGTTTAGGTCAAAAATGTCCACAGACGTGAGAAGCAAAAACTAAAATTTGTATTTGTTGAAATCATATGAATGATACTGTAAAACAACAATAGACACATATGTGCATATATTTACTGTGAATCAGATAAATATTGCGGCCTTACATAATCCGTCAAATACCTTTGGGCTTGTCAGACAAAACTGGAATGTAAGAGGACATTTCAACTATTTTGCGATTGCAAATTCAAGATTTGAGAATGAACTGATGAACTAATCACTAGTTGCTGGTGTTGTTAATTTAATTACCAGGCTAACATGCGACATTCTAACTACAGCTGTAACCTGCTAAGCAAATCAACTTGATGAAGTCAATCAGTTGATTGTAAATGACCACTGAACTGGAGTCTAAATGTGAATGACAGCAGCCTATGCATTACAGAGAAAGGGCACATCAGCAGGACAAGTCGGGAATGTACAGTACATTTCCTGTACTGCTCCAGTAGAGGAGTGGCTGTGAGCATGACCTAACAGGCTGGCTGGACAGCATTCCTCCAAGCCCTGGAGTTCTACTTCCTCCCAGAGAGTAACATAAAACACAGCCTCAACTGTTTTCCATTCAATGTCCACACAACTAACAAGGAAAAAAAAAAAAGTCTTGGAAGGAGACTGGAGCTTGTTTACTAGTAGTGAAATCATTTTGTGTACATTCGTAAAAAGCTTTTATCTGGAACCATATTTCACCTTCATGAATATTAACATTTTGATTCTGTAATTAAAATGTGTATTTGGACTTTCAAGCTTTATAATCACAAAAGCTTTTCATTATTTATGCATGTTTATTTATGTTCTTAACAGGGACTTTCTTTGCCCCTGTGGTGTTTTTACTCAACATTAATCCACAAATACCCTCTTCAGGTACAAGCACTATATATGTTTGCAATATGCATTATATATACCTCCCCCAAGGACACAACAAGGTGAAACCCTGTCTGGATTTTTAAAGCTTTTCATTGCGTGATTCATCATTATTGTGCTGGTACAGTGCAGCACATAAAGATAACCTACTCATAAAGGTGATGTGCTACAGTGATGATACTGCAATTATGAGTTCACTGGGGTTAAAAAGGGTGGTTATCATCAACCTGCCCCATGTCTAGAATTAGGTTTACACACTGAAAAAAAAAAAAAAAAAAAAAAGACCTCAAATTGAGCGCGCACCATTTTGCCGCCACAAACAAACCACCCAATAAGCCATTTGGCAACCTAGCTGTATTTTGCCGCAGTTGCTGCTGCTTCACTGATAAGCTTGCTTCATGACGGCAGACAGGAAGCTTAATACACAGGCTTGGCTTAAAGAGCTGCATGGGGGTGATGAGTCAAAACCCTACTACAGTGATCAGGTTATACATGAACGATTCGAAAACAATGTAGTGTTTCCTTTCCATCTCTTTGTTAGCTGAGATCAGTCTGTCAATGCTGGCTGTGAGCTGACAACAGCAGCCCCACAACTGGGTCAAAATGACGGAAAAAGATAAAAAAAAAAAAAACATTTACTTTCAAAGACTGGACAAAGAGACATAAGTTAAACAAAACTATTCAAATTGTGGATAACAAAGCTGGATGGCACATGGTGCCCAAAGTTATTTCTCCTACCACAGATACTAAAAGCATAAAGAGTCAGTTATGTGGGCTGGTAGTGAATGTTTCTTTCTCTCAGTAAGATTAAGAGCTTTGAATATTGTTAACATTAACCTAATTAAGTAAATAAAAAAAAAAAGCCAAAAAGGGTAAACATATTCTCTTACAAGTACATTACTATCAATCTGGTAAAAACAAATATAAAAAAAAAAAAGATGAACTGGATGAGGCTGCAATTCGAGTAGGACAAGTCACCACAAAAAGAGAGATTACAAACCTCTAGTTTGAACAATCTTATACAATGTGTTTGGCTCCAGTTCTTGACAGATTTCCTTTCAGATAAATATAGTTGGCAGCAGTTGCCCTTTTGAACCGAATAAATACCTGAACATTTGTTAGTCGTTTGGCTACCAGGAACAGAGACAGAATGGGCCATTTGTTGAGACAAATTACAGATCAGACAGAAACATTTTTCTGATTTTCTCTTCAGTATCTTATGATAAAATTAATAAACAAAACATTAAGAGCCCAGTCTCCTCTGTGGTGTATTAAGTTTTTCAGCCCAGACAGCTCTAATGTGGTCAGTGTTTTGTTTTTTTGTTTGTTTGTTTGTTTTAAACTAAAACAAAACAACTTTTCCTCCAATAAATTTTATTTATAAAAAAAATCCAGATTTATAGATGAAGTGCATTAAAAAAAATCAAATCGGTGGCAGTACATTGAACTCTAAGGAGGCATGTTAACGTTAGCCGTTTGTACACAACGCTTAAACTACCCTGCTAGCATTTGTAGCTACCGGTTCGGTCGTTCAATTACACCCGGTGTTGTAATAGAAAAATAAAATAAATCCTCCGGCTGTGTTTCTTCCAATTCCCCCAAATGAAACAGATAAGTTTGGTGGTCTCGATGATAGGGAGGAGGTCTCGACCAGCCGTCGTGCTCTCGGGTCAGGGGGGGCGCTGCAGCTCCTTTAGCTTCCGAGCTAATGCTAACCAGCTAGCCCCAAAGCCCGAAATATCAAACACAGAGTCAGCGCGAGGAACTCAAACGGCTCCGGCTCGAGCCGCGGACACGTCCGCGGTGTTTACACCGAGTGGGAATGTTTTTTTGTTTTTGTTTTTATTTTACCTGTAATTCAGCCCGCTCCACCTCCCATTGTGCTCTCTCGACTTCGAAACGGGCCCATTCGTGCTGCAGGAAGTGCAAGATCCCCGGGATACTGTACTGCGCCCTGGCCGCCTCCCCAGCGTCGCCGTCGGGCAGCGGTCCCTTCCCAGCGCCGGGCAAAACGGAGTTGTTATTGTTGTTGAAGAACACGCCGGGCCCCGCCTGTTCGTCCATGGCCGGGCTCGGTGGAAGAGGTCCGTCCGTTGTCTCGTTGAGTCGGGGCAACAGATATACCAACGGAAGGGGCAAAAAAAAAAAAAAAAAAAAAAAAAAGAAACCCCAGTCGCTCCGTCTGCTCAGCTCGAAGAAACGAACTCACTTTCTGACAGCTAGCTGTCACCGAGTGACGTCAGCAGCGGAGGCCACGCCCACAGCGTGTTGGCTGCAGGCGCTCGGTTGGCTCACCCAGACCGCCCGGAGGCACAACGCAACTCCTTTATTTATTATTATTTATTCTTTTTTAACAGAAAAAAAAAAACTTCGGAAGGGTATTTATTCCCAGTTCAACTGCTGGATAAAAAAAGTAAAACAAATGCAGGGGTGGACAGTAACGAAGTAAATTAGTAAATTTAATTGAGTACTGTACTGAAAGAGACGAGAGACCAGACCAGACCCCCCCACAGACTAGAGACCAGACCGGACCCCTCCTCACCAGACCGGACCCCCCCACAGACTAGAGACCAGATCGGACCCCTCCTCACCAGACCGGACCCCTCCACAGACTAGAGACCAGACCGGACCCCTCCTCACCAGACCGGACCCCCCCACACAGACTAGAGACCAGACCGGACCCCTCCTCACCAGACCGGACACCCCCACAGACTAGAGACCAGATCGGACCCCTCCTCAGACTAGAGACCAGACCAGACCCCTCCTCACCAGACCGGACACCCCCACAGACTAGAGACCAGACCGGACCCCTCCTCACCAGACTGGACACCCCCACAGACTAGAGACCAGACCAGACCCCTCCTCACCAGACCGGACGCCCCCACAGACTAGAGACCAGACCGGACCCCCCCACAGACTAGAGACCAGACCGGACCCCTCCACAGACTAGAGACCAGACCGGACGCCCCCACAGACTAGAGACCAGACCGGACCCCCCCTCAGACTAGAGACCAGACCGGACCCCCCCTCAGACTAGAGACCAGACCGGACCCCTCCACAGACTAGAGACCAGACCGGACCCCCCCTCAGAGTAGAGACCAGACCGGACCCCTCCACAGACTAGAGACCAGACCGGACGCCCCCACAGACTAGAGACCAGACCGGACCCCCCCTCAGACTAGAGACCAGACCGGACCCCTCCACACACTAGAGACCAGACCGGACCCCCCCTCAGACTAGAGACCAGACCGGACCCCTCCACAGACTAGAGACCAGACCGGACCCCCCCTCAGACTAGAGACCAGACCGGACCCCTCCACAGACTAGAGACCAGACCGGACCGGACCCCTCCACAGACTAGAGACCAGACCGGACCCCTCCACAGACTAGAGACCAGACCGGACCCCTCCACAGACTAGAGACCAGACCGGACCCCTCCACAGACTAGAGACCAGACCGGACCCCTCCACAGACTGGTTCTTGTAGGGCTTCTTTCACTGAAGGTATTTTTGAGCTATAAACATGTCTGTAGCAGAATCACATCAGTGTGTTGTATAATGACAATAAAGCTACTTTCCTTTCCTGTATTTCCTGAGGTTTTTTTTTGTACTTTTACTTAAGCAATATTTTGACAAAGCTACTTGTATTGCACTGGAGTAATATTTTACAAGGAGTATCTGTACTTTTACTCAAGTAGTGAAGTTGTGTGCTCTGTCCACCTCTGAACAAATGTGAAACCACTTAAAAGTGTGGTCAAAGTAACTTTATTCACTTTTCAATGAAATGAGATCAGAATATGACATTGGGCTATTTCAAAAACTCATGCCAATTTGTGACACTTGAGCTAATATACATATCAATGGGTCAGATCCAATAAGCAAGACATCTATTTGTATGATATGTAATACACACATTCAGGTTTTTCATAAAATCTCATTTTGGTCAAAACTAATTTCACAGGTTCATTTTAGAACATGTGGTGGGAATGTTTACAATACAATTTCAGGGTAAAAGACACATTGAAAACAATCAAGAAGAAAGAAAGGAGGAAAGCAGGCAGCCAGCAGTAAGACTTAGCAGACACTAAGGTCATGTACTAAACCAGATCCATTGAACAAATGCATGATTGGAATAAAAAAAAATTCTGCATCCATAGTGATCCAAATTTACAGAGGAAAAATGGCACAATTAACACCAGATTTTGGTTAGCAGGGGGATGATGACCAGACAAAAAGAAGATAAGATTAAAGTCAGGAAAGAAAAATAAGAATGTGAATTGTGTCCCTTTGTACATGTGCATCGTCTTAAAATAACATTCCTACAGATTTTAAAGTGAGTATTTTTAAGTGAACATTCAAAGGTTTTTCAATAATTACATAATTGCCTTCATGACTTCAAAACGAGTTTACATTCATATAAAATAAAGATGAGATGTAGAATAAATAAATACATTTAAGAAGATGCAATTTTCACATGGTATGCGTAATTTGCTGACAGAAAACACAACAAACCCTGCAAAAAGAGACCACTTTAAATTGGGCTGTCAGAGTGTACAGTGCCTTTTCAGAGTGTTCAGAAGAAGTTTGTCTTGAGTTTTATGGTTGGTGCAGCTTGCACAGTTGGCTGAGCTTGTCTGGCTGCAGCTTTAGCTTTGCTGCTGGCCTGGTTGGCCCGTATAGCAGATTCCAGACGGGTTTTAAGCTCAGGTGCTGCACCAATTACTATCTTGAAGGCGGCTGGATAGAGGGGACCAATCCGCATTAAGTTCTGCAGGGCAAAATCATGCAGGCCTTTGGAGACTTGGGGCGCAGAGGAGATGGCATTTTCACCCAAAAGGTAGGAGATGAGAGTTGGTACAAGGAGAGCCAGCAACTGCACCCCTGGAAAACACACAAAGACAACTGACATTAGAAAAGAGTGAGGTGAACAGAACTGAGGGCACAAATCTAACCCAATGTTCCTAAACCAGATACATGAGGGACCCATCTAAGAGACACAGTGGTTACTGAATTGTCAAACCATAAACTTGTATAGGACAATTTGAGTAAGTATGCAGTGCTACTGTCTTTATGAGGGTAATAAAAGTAAGTTGAAATGGCAGAAAAAAAGATATCAAACTTTTTGAAATGATAATGCATAATATCTTACATGTAAGGCAACATAGTGTGATCAATATAGACAATGAACCAGTGCAGGGATTGTAAATGTAGTATTTAACGCATTATTGTTCTGATCTTTGACAGCACACAATCAAAGCTAATGAGCTACACTTTAAGAGACCTACTTTAACGGAGGCAAACACATACAGTGCTTTAGAGGTCCACAGGCAGAGGCACACTTACGGTTCTGCTCTTCACCCATGCTAACCAGATTTTCCAGGACCCTGATGCCTTCCTGAACAGCCTGCAACTCTGCAGCAGTTCCTGGCCGCTTGCGCTCCACTGCCTTCAGCTTCTCCACCATGAGGGGAGCCAGAGCGTGGATGTACGGGGTAGACAGGGCACGGCTGGAGTGCTGAAACACCGACAGCAGCAGCTGATAACACCGGGCCTGAACCTGTGGTAAAAAGAACGAAATCACACACTTCAGAACATACATCTGAGTACCCTAACCCAGTTACACCGAGAATGATAGCGTAACTCTGATTCATATACATTGGTGCTTACCCCTGGATCACTAGAGTTCAGGCCGTTTTTGAAGCGCTCCATACAGCCCTTCTGCAGGACTGTTACGCCTACAAGTTCACTGCTGGCAGACAGCAGGAAGAGCGTAATTGCTGTCAGCATACTGACCTCATCCGTGTCTGGCCTGGACTCATCTACAGAAATGCACAAACAAAACAAGCATAGTGTCAGTGTTCAATGAAACAAAACTTTTCTTCTTCTTCTTGTCAGCTCTCCAGTGAAATATCCAGTTGCATTTGCTCACCTGGCTGTGAGTACTCAAGCACAGATGCCAGGCTGCTTCTCACGAGCCCTGTCCACTGTGTCTGATTGCTCTCTGCCCGCGCCAGAGGGGAGGTGATGATGGTCTTGATGCCCTGCAGGGCAGCTGACACAGGCAGAGGCACTGAGTTGTCAGAAGTCTTAAGAGCAGTTTCCCTCAACACCCCAGTGATTAGGAAGAGCACCGTAGGTAAGATAGTCATGCTTCCTGTAAATGAGGAATCAAAAAAAAAAAAAAGAAAGAAAACCTGTGAGACTTGGGCTATCATTTCACACTGAAAACCACATTTCTATGCAAATAATATTCATACTCTCACGCTTAATCTCATACAAATGCATATAGCAGTTCATAATACCATCAGAGACCAGGCTTTTTAGTTAGACACACAAATCTGAACAGTGCAGAGCAGGAAGTCAAATTTCTCAAAAAATGATCAAAGCAGACTTTGTACTAATATTTAGGGTATTGTGATCGTGCAGAAAAAATGACAAGGGAATTAATCTCTTTTATGTGTGTTTGTTGCATATTTCCCATAGTGTGAGCATGTTGTTGCAGTTTGCCCAGGGCCTCACCAGCAGGAGAGCAGAGCGAGGGCAGCTCTGCCAAGATGGAAACTGTGTTTGCCACCAGGCGAGCGCTTTCTTCGGGCAGTCGCTGAGGCCTGAGTGGCACATGGCTGGGTGACTCCTTCACACGTGTATTAAGCTGCGGTAAGTGGCGGACCAGGATAAACACAAGCAGCTCCATTGCTGCAAACACTAGAGATTTTCCAGGGACGAGCTCCCCCGTGTCTCCTCCTTCCCCTTGGATGGACTGAGAGTCTTTTTCACCTTCTTCCTCTTTACCTGAGTGAAATAAGAATATAACGTTTTACTATTTACTCTAATATGAACAAAAAAAAACAAAAAACAAAACCACACAAACCCCAACCTCACTTTATACTAACACCCCTTTGTTTAGTCAAGTCATTGAGTCTTATGAACGAAACAAAACAGCACAGTGAAATTCAGAATGTAACAGTATATCATGTAGAATGTAAAATTGCTGACCCTTGCTGGTCCTCCGTCTTTGTAGATGGTCCTGTGCAGCCCTGATTGTCTCCTGCACAACAGCAGTGACCTGGAGCTGGACAGCCGGAGGGTCCCGGGTCAACAGCAGCCTGTGGAGTACGTTAAGGAGCTCCACTGCCAACAGCTACAAACAAAATAACAATTACAGCAATGACACTGTGAGAATGTAAACACATTATAACCTTCATTTCCAGGATAAGGTTTACAATTTGTAGGACATTGTTTTCAAGTGCAAACTTAAACAGCTTCCAAAATCCAAATCAGTAAGTTTTATTTAAGTATATATGAAGATTTTAGATTTTTAAAAGTAGGAATGCAGTGTGTGATGTCAAACACAGTTAAAAAAAAAAAAAAATCTAATCGAATGTCTTGTGTGATTTTTGTACTCTGACTTGACCGTACCTGGTCCTCTGCGATGTGAGTCTTAGCACAAGGACATTCTAGCAAAGTGCAGAGTGCCCGCAAGCAGGACATCACATGTTCAATGGGCTCCTCGGGCCGAGGGAAGCAAAGAAACTCTATGCTGACACCTGAGAGAGTGAACATAAAAAAGCACTTAGCAGGCTTCTTTCTTTAAATGTTCTCTTCTGCTAACAGCCTCAGTTACTCAAAGTCTGAGCATAGTAGTTGTTCTTTCTGAGCATACAGTAGCAAAATACTGTTATTGCTCTGCACCACAACTGACGGCTGTGTGTCTCTTTACCCAGCATTAGATGCATCCTGTCTTTTACTGACTCCTCAAAGGTTTTTATGGTGGAGGGGGATCCTTGCGGGAGAGAAGGGACTTTGGAGGGAGCTGATGAAGCTTCTTCTTTTTCTTCATCAGCTCCAAACCCGGTGCTGCTCAGCCAAAGGGCCACAGCATGTAGGACAGGAGCCCAAGAGCTTCGGTAGTGGAGCCTTGCTGTGTCTATAGTTTCAGGAGTATAAAAAGCTCCACCTGAATGCACAAAAAGACACAATAGCAAGAAAATACTTTTACAAATCTAATGTTAATGTGTGCTTGAAAATAATCCAGGACATATTTTAAGTAGTTATCAGGAGAGTATACTCTAGAATTTAATAGGACCTCAAATAGAACAGAGGACCAGTGCTCGGTGTGGGATAGGTGTCAAATGGCCCAACAAGATTTGAAAACCCAGACATTAAATACAACAAGGAAAAGAATTGTTAATTAAATATATTTAAGTATGGAGTCTGCAAAAGTGTGTCTTGTACCTTCAGAGGGCAGCTGACTGGAGAACTCTGCAGGCAGAGTTAGCAGAGCGTAATCTCGGAGCATGGCCAGCCACAAGCGGCTCAGCGAGGGCAGCTCTGGCTGAACCAATGTAATGAGACTGTCTGGTGGAAGCACATCAGCACCCAGATCATCTTCATCCTCATCCTCCTCTCCACTTCGGAGCGGCTTAGCAGGCTTGGACTCTGCCTCTTTCTTGATCTTCATCGCTACCACGTACACCTGAGAAAGAAAGCCGGTGGGTGTAGTCACAATTCACTGCATTGTAACAAACACATGACGGTGCCCTGGTCAGCGTCTTCAGTCTCACCTCAGCCCATGCCTTCAGCACAGCCAGTTTCTCCATCGTTGTGGCACTCTCACTGTACAGCTGGCTGGATGAACCCTTCCCAGCCTGAACCTTGTCCAGCGATGACACAAGCAGGTTGTGGACTCGTCGCAGGTCATTGAGGTCACTCACTACACCACTACCAATCCACGTACTACACACCTGTAGTCACATGAACGTGCCAAGCTATTACATTATTATATAACTTATTGACTTGAAGACCTTCAACTGCCTCTCTTCCATTTCTTGAGAAAAATTAAAACCCTACATTACATAACAGATCACTCAAGGTTGATGAGCCATCTTATATGCCATTAAGAGAGGGGGTGGAGGTGTCAAGGAGCAATAATTAATAAAAAAAAAAAAAAGAAAAAAGGAAGAATTGAACCACGCATATATAAGATTACCGGCTTTTGAGAGGTACAGCTACTCAAGTGTCAGATGGGCATGAGCTGGACACAGTCTATAGTGGATGTCTTGTGACTCTATGTGATGAAAATATTCTTTTTATTGGATGTGTTGTCTTTTAACACCTTGAGGATAGAAAGCATTCTAGCATTCTCTTGAGAAAAGAGAAACCCTGAGATCACACTTTTGGCCATTACATGGATCAGGCATAGTATCATAGGGCACAAACTCCCAGTCAGAGGCATGAAGGGAAATGTCAAATGTTTTTAATAATACTGCTGACAGGGATATTTGTTGCTCTCCCCTTATACTCAGTCAGACAAGGCAAAAATTTAATACAGCAGGGATATAAGGGGTAAATGATTCACTGTACGGGGCTAATTAACTGTTACTGCAGTCACATTGCCACAAAGGTGCCTCACACCATCAATGTATTTGGATATATGCAAAGGGAGCTTGTTCCTCTGCATGTTGTAGCACAAACAAAGCTATAAGCATCTCTGTGTTTCTACAGTGCACATTTCAGAAAATCTTCCTCGACATGTTTGTGTCTTACCTGACAGGCTTTAGCTGTTATGTCAGACGGTGTATCAGGTGAAAATGCTGGTCTGAGGGCAGCTCCGACCTAAAAGCATACATGAAAACGTCACTGGCTGTGCCATTATCTGTTTTGTGGCATGATATAATTTGATGTGCTCTTGACTCACATTGGCCTGGTATTGTTCGAGGATAACGTGCCCTGGGAACTCGGGCTCTGGTACAGATGCAAACTTTTTAATGATGTCCTCCAGGGCCTGCAGGCCAGCCATCCTCAGCTGGTTACTATGATCTGTTGCCGCCATGAAGGCCATCCGGATGAGATCAGACAAATGAAGAACCAACAGATCCCCTGGATAGCAAAAGGACACAAATAAGTAAATTGTGTGAGGAATAGCAAATCATAAGTCATTATAAGGATCGCAACATGAGTGAGGAGACACATTAGGACATCAGAAAACAGAATTCATGACAGATACAACAGATGTTCTACCCTCATCATATCTCACAACAGATGTTGTATCTGCACAAACTGTAACTGTCATGAAAAAAATCCTCAAAAAAGGTACAATTATTGCCTCCCCCAAGGTGTCTGTGTTTGGTTCCTCTGGTAAGAATGATGAACTGAAGATTAAATTGGGCGCATCAACTCACTTTTCAGAGAGTGCTTGCACTGAATTGAAAGAAACTGGATATCGACCTTGAGGCTGAGATTTAATTGAGTTTTAGCTGAAGAGCACCTTTCAGAGGATTAGTTGGACACACCAACCTGCAGACCAACCATCCCCTCTATCTCAGTCACTAAATTTGGCTGAGCTGCTTGCAAAACTGCAAAATCAGTACCTGTGCTCTCACTGTCTAGACAGTAAAATGCTTCCTTATTTCCATTGAGCTTATATAAATACTAGCTTTTTTATCTTCACCATGAAAAATCTCTTCCTCTATTGCTGATTCATATCTAGCTCGGGTGTAACTTTACATAAAACCACATGAATGAGCTTCTCCTGTAGCTGATAGTAGACCTGACTTGGGTTTACAAAAAGATATATTGTATGAATGAAACCAAAAAATTTACATTAACTTGACAAAGATCACAGAACTGTGAGATACTCTACTCTTGCAGCATGGTACCTTTAGGGTTTTTGACTTGTGCAGAGCGGGCTGCTGCCAGGTCAAAGTGCGTTTTGTCTGCATTCTCACACAGGAGGATGATGCGGCACAAGCAGTCAGCAGCGAAGACCCGCGTCACCCAGCGGGGAGCCACAGAAGGCTTAGACTTGTCATCCTCGCCCAGGCCTGTGAACATGGTGTCGTCGTCCATCTCGTCTTTTTTCTCTGAGTCCTCCTCATCCTTTTCCACCTCAAATGTAACAGCTCCTCCTACATCTGTAAGAGAAGATGCACTACAGTTGGATGGGCTCTCATGGCCTCGACTTATCTCCTCCGGCGTGTGCGTCTTCCTTTGTTTTCTGTTTTAGCTGTAATTTCCTCATGTGCCATATTTTGCTGTTTTGTAGATTTACCTGTAGTTGCTGCCAGCACATCTTTGCAGAGTTTCAGCCAATGAGAAAGTTTTTCCACAGCTAGAGATGACAGCATGTGGCCCAGAGTATCATGGATATCAGAACATAACTTCCTGTCAGTCTCACGGTCCAGCATGCCAAACAGAACACCCTCTAGACCGGTCTCTGTGATGTTCAGATCTGAGCCAAGGTCAAAGAAAACAGCAACAAAATAAATTACAATGTCTCACAAAAAACAACAGAAAACAACTGTACAGAATCCTTTTGTCTATCTCATGATTTGGACTCACTGATTGTAGTGTTGCTGTCTCCTGCTCTCTTCGCCAGGCTCATGGCATACTCACAGACTTCTGCAGCCTCTCTCTGGGCGAGTTGCCTCAGGCAGGCTACGGCAGCACGGCGCAGCAACAAGTGCGAGCTGCACAGATGCACCTGCAGGGAATCCACAGTATGTCACAAAATTGTGATGAAAGTTAAGACAAACTATAAGTCGCAAATTTGTAGCTTGAAGCTCATTTCTTACACAGAGACAAGGCACCAGGCTGGAAAGGTTGACATGGCGTGGAGCGAACATGTGTAGCTGCTGCAGGCATGAAATGGCAGCTGCCTGCACAAGGGAGTCAGAGTGGTCCTGCATTATGGCACAACCAACCAGACATGATGACCGGATAGTGGAGATAGTGGCTCCATTTCCTAGCAACACAGATAAGGAGGACAGACAAAAAAGAGACAGCAATGTCAGCAGTTAGAGGATGCACAGTATGTCATTTCTGCTTCAGTTGTCTTTAGCGGGTTGCATTGCCATCTGCTGGCCGGGAAAAGATGTTTTCAGGTTAAAATAGTTTTAAAACAAACAGTAATCAAATGAGAAAAATCAAAGCAACAAAGGAAATTTGTGTTACCCTGTAACTCTGGTCCCACTGTGGTGATAAGAGCTCCCAGGCAACGGCCCAAACACTGGTGCACCTCCGTGTGAGATGGAGGCACAGTGAGGAGGAGAGTGAGCACCAAGGACAGTGTAGGCTCCACATAGCCTCTGTACATGGGACCACTGGAATCCACAATCAGAGCCAGAGAGTGTAGCGCCCATGTCTACAAGAAATATCTGAATTAGTAACATGTTAAGCATGAACCTAGTGTGTTTTTATTTTTTTTACAAAGTATAGAAATGAAGTGCAAAATAAAATAAAACATTGTGGTAAATCAAATTACAATTCAGTTCAGACAGACGTGACTAAATGACAAAAAGATTATTCAAGCCCTGCTATTATTACTCAACAGGAGGTGAATTCTAATATACAGCATATTTCTCCTGAGTAATGCACTGTACCTGAACCTCATGAGAGGATCCATCCTGGGCCAGAGCCAATAGGATGCTGACACTAGTCTTTAAGTGCTGGCCTGAGCCAATGCCTCCAACATATCGATGCAGACAGCCAAGAGCCAGTGAATGGCCTGTCCTTGAAACAACATCACGGGCTGATTTCAGTCTGGAAATAAAGAAGGATATAGATCATGTGGATAAAGCCAAAGAACAATGATTGATGACTGAAACTATTATATTTGTAAAAACATTTTGACCCCCAATAACATATTGTAAAAATTGCTTCTTTTGTCTGTATCTGATTATAATAAGGGAGAGCAGGTTGAGTCTGTAACAGAAGAAGTACTGATAAAAATATTAAAGGCTTACTTGTCAAAGCTGGTCTGTGCCATTCTAGCGATGAAAGTAGCCTCTCCCACCACCTGAGCCATCCTGCCCAGGGCCTCCCCAGCAGCACAACGCAGGATTGGATTAGGATTGTCCAACGCTCCCATCACCAGAGCCAATGCTGACTTACGGACCTCCTCTGGACCCAGAGTGCTTTTGTTCTCGGCTAAGCCCTTCAGTCAGACAGGAAGAAATTAAGTCTCCTTGTATATATCATCTGGCTACTGTCATGAGAGGGTATGAAACATGTTTCTCACCTTGAGGGCACTAAGCACTGCAGTAAAAATGTTCAGTTGGACTGCCTGCTGTCGAACCCCTTTAGCCTGCTTAATACACTCTGCAAAGTGGTCGAGCATCTGTAGCCTGCATTATGTACAAATCGGGTAAAATTTATTATAAACAAGCATGCCACAGAGATTGGTAGTGCATCAGGAAGAAAAGAAATTTTGAAAAATAAATAATACAAAATGTTAGCACGTTGCAAATAACAACACACACAAAAACAACTTTGAAAAATCTCAAATAAACTTCTCACCTGTGTTTGAAAGAGACATGGGGGAACACCACACCAAACAGAGCCACAGAGGCATCAATGACAGACACGCCCAAAGGCAGAGGGCCGGGGATTGCCTCGCCTACGGGGACACGCAGGTAGATGGAAGAGGGATCGTGCTCCAGCGCTCCGCTGCCAGACGCACTGTTGGGCTGCAACTTTTTGGGAAGAGTAATGCAGTAATATTAACATCCAAGAAAATCTGCCAACAATGGCGAAGAATCAGAAATCAGAAAATAATCAGGATTTCTGTCATGATTATTACAGCCAAAAGAATCTACATTCATTCAGAGGTTTTTACTAACCTGATCCTCGATGGATTTGTGGTCAGTCTCTTGTAGCCAAGAACCCATGAGCACACTATCGTCATAGTGACAGAGAGAGCGCAGCAAAGAGGTGGTGGTGTTTGCCGAGTTGTCTGTCAAAGTGAACTCTGCCACCAGCTCCCTCAGAAGGGCATTGAAGCTGCCTACACAAGAAGATTGAAGGGTTTCAAACACCTAACAGTTTATATGTGTTCTTTGAAATAAACAATGAAGTTCCTCTGTTACCTTCATAGGTTTTGGGAGGAAGGAGAGCCAAAATGTCATACAGCCTCAGCCTCACCATCGCCGCACTTGCTTTCAGGTGAGCGCCATGGACCTTAGTGATGGCAGGGACACTGAGGAGAAACATGGCAATCTTTAGAAAGCAGACAAAGAACGGCAGAAAACACTTTTTCAAAAGGCAAAATTGAAAATCCCACAACAGCTTCAAGTTTTTTATCTTCCGCACACAATCATGTCTCAAAACCATTACTCACTGAGACATCATGGTCATGGCACATTCAATGGGAGTCATCAGTCTACGGATCACATCTTCTGTGAGCAGCTCAGGACAGTGGGCCACAAAGCTACGCATGGCTAGGGGACAAAAGAGCAGCAGAGTTTGTCTGAATTGCGTCTGCGGACATTACAGAGCATGTGAAGTTAAATGGAAAGATGTTTTTTTACCACACAGCGCTCCAGCTCGGCCCTCCAAGGTGACCTGCCAGGTGAAGGAGTCTCCTCTGGCCTTTTCCGCCTCCAACTCCTTTTGGGAACGAGGAAACACGTTCCTCCACAGCAACAACATTTTGGGTAAGTGATAGCGCACAAGGGAGGGACCTGGTCAAAGAAACAATTCAGTGACCATCAGTGCAAGAAGTTATTGTTGACAGATCAAAACCAAGCAATATTTGGGAGCCGCACCCAGAGTCATGAGAGCCCCCAACAGAAGCCATCCAGCCTGTGTGCGCTGTAGAGACAGTCGACTATTCTGCGCTGCTGTCCGCAGGAGATCTTCAGCTATACTCACTACCAACTACGAGAAAACAACATAAACCAGTCAGTGTGGGAGTTGGTGGCCTAACTGAAAGAAACACACTCCAGAACACCCATAAGAATGAATCAGTTATTTGTCTGCGTGGCATTAAATATTGCTCACCTTGCCCTTGGAATGAGGAATACCCAACGGGCACTGGTGTACACCTCCCAGAAGAGCAGCCATCGCAAAGCTGTAGCCGCTCACAGCTTCAGGTGAACTCTTCAGGTTGTTTATTCTCTCTGCGCAGCGGTCCAGGAGCGGGGTTAGCTGATACGGCAGGGCCACGGCAACACAGCGCAGGCACCACGCTGCGGCCAGGCGAGCAGCCATGCTTGGGTGCAGCAGGACTGAAGTCACAGTCTCGAGAAGACCTGCGTGATTAAGTTTCGGAATTTAACCTGTCCAACTGAGGTTTGATCTCAGTTAATAAAAGTTTCACCCATTGATTTGTTTGTAATTGGGCCACACCATCTTGTTTTGTTTTGTTTTTTTTCTTCCAAACCGGGGGGGGGGGGGACATATTTGGAAGAGAAGATGGAGTTAAGGAGGAGTTAGAGTTGGTTCTGCTCTGTACTAAATCCTGTAAGTCTGTCAATCACACAGTAGCAACACCCCAGTGCATACCCTGCTTTATGGGACCCACCATTAAAAAAAAATACTTGAAAAATAAACATCATAGTTTATTTATGAACACCTGACACTAGAGACCATAAAAATGTTACTGTCAGAATGCAGGTTTAAGCCACCAGAGACTTCAGATGCAGCTATTTCATATTTTAAGTGTCTCACCTATAGAAGGCTCCTGGATGAGCGGTGAAGCTGTGGCACTCAGGCTCTGAACTAAACTGCCCAGCTCTTTCAGTGCACACACCATAACATGTTGACTGGCAGAGACGTCAGCTGCCCCTGCCTTGTTCTCTCCACTGATATCATTCACAACTGCCTCTGGAAGAACAGGAAAGAGAGAAACAAACAAGAGTAAAATTCAGTTGAACAGGAGTAAATAGCATGGTCCAATCCAATTTGGTGACAAACTATTAATGAGATCATATGTCATTGCTAAGTTTCATACGTTTAAAATATTAATGTATTATTTCATTGATTATTTGGAATTTGTGCAGCACTGATGTATAAGGTGGCCAGAAATTAATAGTAACATATATTTGATGAATAATACATCGAAAAGAAAAAAACATGGGAATGAAATTATAATTTCCCAGAACGATAAAATTAGTAAACTTTGAATTTTAATTACATCACTGGACGACCACATTAGATCATACACTGCTGTCACATATGCTCAATCTACAAACAACTACATCTATTTTAAAATACAGAAGAGGACATTGCCAGCCAAAGGTTTTAGACCATCTTCATTTTTCCATCTGTTCTTTAAATTTACATAATATGCTGTACTATTGTTTTTGAAATTAATGTGGGAGCAAATACATAGCTGTGAATTTTAAAAAGAGGGAATCTTCTCACTGAACTAAAAATTATGTACACTTTTTAATTATCTCGCAGTAGAACAGTAGAACTTTCTTCACTACCTACCTGTAGGATGAACCCTAACCCATCAACTAAGCTTTGTCTTCCTTTGTTACTTCCCATTTTATGCCTGAAGGAATTTTTTTCAGTTAAGCTACTTTCTTAACCCATGAAAACGCTTATTTTCTATTAAATTTACTTTTTTTTTTCTTTTTTTGAATGACCCAAACTGAAAAATGTAGGTGGAAAAACTCTCGACTGGTAGTTTATGCATCAAAAACCCAGAACTCTGAGGATTTGTAAACACAAAAATGTGCACAGGTTAATAAAACTGCTGATAAGGCCGCATGGTAGCCTTTACCAAGGGAAATCCTCAGAGCTCAAGCCAAGCCAAGACAGATCACACATAGGGAAAAGGAGGACTAAAATGGCTTTAGGAAGAGAAGCTGCTTCTACAACTGTGGCAGTCGTGTGTTTTGGTATAAAGGCAACTGACTGAGGGGAGCATACTGTACGACATCCCTCTTCCATCATGGCTCCATTAAAACACGTCACAGAGGTTTTCATTTCAAAAAGCCTCACAGATCCTGCTGGATGGAAAAGCTACGAGGTGCAGCGAGTGCACCGTGAACAATGAAGTACCCAGGACCACGGCTTTAGAGACAGCAACATTCAACATCTACTTCAAAGTCTCGCTTAATATCCACGAGAGCAAAAGAATGTGGGTTTAACATGATTTATGATTACTTAAAGGTTGCAAAGCAAATCAGAGTAAGAATCATCCCTTTTGAATGAGAAAAAGGTGATTATAGTATGATTGATGTGTTGTTGTGGAGCAGAAAACTTAAAAATAAAGGTGGGCAAACATAAAGAGTAAGTGTCATTCCTTGCTGTGGGCGGTGAGATGGGGCGGTGGCTTCTTCCTATTATGTGTCTGTAAATAAAGAGGCACATGCAGTTTTTCTGCTGGCGTCAGCCACATGTCAACAGTCAGAAAGAGCTATGTTGTCAGGCTCCTTAGGGATTGTAATGCAATAACAAAATGTGAATTCACAAGCAAACTGCCATGATGGCTACGCAATAATGGAAGGATGAGTAACTCAAATGCTGAGCTGTCAAAGGTGTAATGTTCCTGACATGATGATGCTGGCTGTGGTTAAAAATGTGATGGAAGAAAAGATTGATCCAAAACAAGCAAGAGCAGGAAGCAAAGAAGAAAGCAGAAACAGGGAAAGCCCTCTCTGAAAAAAGGCAAAAAAACAAAACAAACAAAACCCATATCCATATAAAGCACAAGCGCAAACCATGCAAGAGTTGGAGGGACTAAATAAAGGGTGAGTTAAAGTGATAATAATGGATGAGTACTTACTCTGCAGTGCTCTGAACCGTGATATTTCCCCCCCATCCTCCTTACCCACAGCCCTCATTTGTTTGCTGATGGCTTGGCAGATTTCTTTGCCGGCTGCAATTTGTGCTTTCTCTCCAAGTAAGCCCCCCAGGGTTGCACGAAGCATGAAGGAGACGCAGCGGCGTGAGTACACAGCCTCAACATGAGTCTGCGTAGCCCGCGGGTGAGACACCAGGTCCAAAACGTGGGACAAGAATGTGGCGAAGTTGCGCTCCAGCCACTGACCTCCAAGTGTAGTCACAAACACAACATAAGCCTGAGGAGGATGAAGAAAGATTAAAAGTGAAGTGATTGAATTGCATGATGCAGATCTAGATTTTATTTCTTTTTTCCATTTCTGAGAAGCCAGCTCACCTGTGTGACGCCCACCCGCACCTCCCTGCTGACAGAGCCTCCTCCCTTTAACATCTCCCCTCCGCTCTTCAGGAAGCCAGATCCACCACGCAGGAATCCAGTGGCCATTAGCTCCAGCACCTCTTCCAGAGTGGCCCGCTTCACATTCTGTCGCATCACTGAGGAAAACGGAATTGAGATCATGATGCATGGCATTGATATAGTCTACCTAATGAATGAAAGACACAAATCAACTCTTTAACCTACCAGCTGCTTGTTTGGGCATCAAAGCAGTAGCCATGACTGTTCCCAGCAGTTTGGCCACTGCTACTCGAACGCCGTAGTTGGAGCCTTCCAGAGCCTTAAAACACAACGTCGCTATGTTCTCCAGTTCTGTGGTCCACATGAACACTGCCTCATTCTGCAGCTCTAACAGGCACTGATTGGGGGAAGAGAATCAATTAGGGTACATCTGTGAGTTACGTTATGTATATAGCGAAAACACCTCTTGTGTTTTGTGTTTCAATGTGGTACAAAAAGCTGCCATTTGACCACAAATAATATGCTTAAATTCACAAAAGATACACATTCGGATTGATGGTGAGTTCTTACACTTCATATCATTACAATATACAGGATACACAACTTATTTCATATATGTAAAATTGGTGTCATGTTGGTTTCAACAGGAAATTGTCTTAGCACAACACTTCCGGGTTTGGTCAATTTAAATGAGACAGCACAAACATACAATTCAAGTCAAAGATATTTTTGTGCTCCTTTGGTGTCAACAAACTACTTAAATAAAATTCTTCCGTGCAATGTTTGTGTTTAAAAGAAAACTTCAGAGAAACCCACTGTTGGTTCTGCAAGAACTTTCACAAAACTTCACTCCTACTAAATTGAACTTATTAAATCAACATTTTCTGGGACCGACCTTTGCTACCATACAGCGTACAGCCATGGACCTGTCTGTGAGAAGAGAGCGGGCATTCTTGTAGATGTCTCTGTGACATGAAGCTGCAGCCCCACCAAGTCCACTGAGCACCTTCTGCAAACTGAGGAGAATCTCTCCTCTGCCTTGGGACTAGATTAAAAAAGTAAAGGTGAAAATAAGAGGATCAAAATAAAATTCAACATCATACATCCCAGACAGGACAGTGGAAAACCTAAAAATGTCGCGCATTACTACCTCTGCACTCTTTAATGCCTTCAAAAGGTTATTAATTGTGTCTGGAAAGGAGCTTCCCAGCATCCTCCCCATCTTGTCATAAAAAGCTCCAACACATGCCACTGCAGCTCTGGAAGAAAAGTCACAGCATTCGTTAAAACAATTGCTGATCACTTCAAATTATTATATGAAAAATGTTCAAAGCTGAAACCTCAAAGCTCTAAACACATTATCCTCTTTATTTCAACACTACAGGGGTATCTGGGGCTGACAGTCATGCTGCTTCAACAACTCAAAAACAGCATAACATCTGTTCATGGAACCTTAATCTCCCTTTTAAGCATGAAATGTCCATCTGCAGATTAACATTTGAATTAACCCTGATACCATGTGTACAGTGTATGGTTGGCACTCTGAAAAAATTACCATCCTATGTCTAAACACAAATACACACATACTATCTACAAATTAACACAAAGGCAGTGTATTAAAAAACATAGTCGGGATCACATGGGATCTTACAGTTTCGTTGGCAAGTATGCAGGCGTGTCATCTTTGCTTTTGATGATATCATTGCATTTATCCAAAGTCTGGAAAACTGTGAAGGTATCACCGATGCTGTAGAGGGTGGCGAGGTTTTTAGCCAGTAGTTTTCTTGTCGGTGGTCCAGGAGCACTGCTGATCAGCCCAGTCAGCTGCTCCACCAGCTTCTTCTGCTTCTCCTTCACATCGACCTGCCGGCCAAACACAAGACATTATTCATGAAAAATACTCAAAAATCGAAGGCAAAAAAAAAAAAAAAAAAGAGCTCAGTCACCTTATTTGCAGCCACAAGCACTTTATCCAAGAAGCGTAGCCACTCAAAGATGAAGACAGGCCGCTTTGCTTCAGTGATCTGGGCCAAAGCATCTTCGTTGAGCAGCAGACTGTGAGCCAGCTCCATGGCGAGGACCTTTTGACACAATGCTCCACAGCCTCCCCTCTGCAGTCTTATATTAGGAGTTCACAGTCAGTAGTCATGTCTAATATTTACCCCTTCGGCTAGCATCACAACACCACCAGACTTTATGAAGCTCTATAAACACTAGCCGCCCTCACGATGGTTATTTTGAGTTCAGAGCAAATGAATTGGTCATTACAAAGCTGTCACTGTTTTATATATTATCATCCCCGATCTTATTTGCCGTTTAAGGTCTAACAGACGACAGTGTTAAAGCTCAGTGGCGTTAAGTCTTTGCTGTTGTGTTGTTGACAGCTTCCCCTTTCCAGCTGTTGATAGGCAAGCTAGTTAGCAACCCAAGCTAGCTGCTTCCTACGAGAAACAAGCTGAACTCCGGCTACAAACTCAGACCAAGACTGAGCGTCAGCTTTGTGTGGTCATAGTTTAAAAACATTTACATGTTCAAAACAAAAACACCCTCGCTGATTATGGGATATAAGTCGCCAAACTGCTACCTGTGTCTCGGTATCCCAGGATGAATGACGACGAGTATCGGTGGTGTCGCGTTGAAGTTGTTCCGGTATGTCTGAAAACGATTGAAAAGTCATCAGAATATCCTCTTTCTAAAAATAAAAATGTTGAAATTTTAGGCTGTAAACTTTTTTTCCTGTTCGTATTTTTTTTTATCAAATCACATATTTTCTTTCAATTTGTAATCCGGAACAACAGAGTCATTGCTTTCTTTGTAGCTACACGGAATGCATATGTGAACGAACCAAACACCGTGGGAAGCTAATACAGTCGCCCAACTGTGTAGCTAGGTGCTATCTGTTATTTTGTGTGTTTGTGTTGCCGTTTCTCTCCAGAATGTCAGACGAGGAAGAGGACTACATGTCTGATGCTTTTCTCAGCCAAATGTGAGTTCTCTTGTGTGTCTGTTTGTCTGAATTAAAACGCCGAAATTGTCGTGTAGTTGGTTGTGCAGTGGCGTAAAAGTTAGCGGTTTGCTCCTATCGACTATAATAACTAACTCAGATGTTCCCCTGTCCGTCAGACAAGATGTGAAACCAGGAGTCAACATGGTGAGGCGGGTAAAAGAAGCAATGAAGAAGGAGGTGCAGCAGAAGGAGAAGAACATAAAGAACCGGCAGAAAACCTACAAGGAGCAGGAGAAGGAGAGTCGGGAAGCAGCTCTGCAGAGCTCCATCAGCAATGAGAATAAGGGATTTGCACTTCTGCAGAAAATGGGTTACAAAGCTGGTCAAGGCCTCGGAAAGGAGGGCAAGTCTTTGTTATTGTTTTGTTTCTTGTTCTTTTGTTTCTCTACACATGAGTGTATTAATATGACACTGTGCTCACTCTTTAGGAGCAGGGAGGGTCGATCCGATTCCTCTGAACATCAAAACCGGTGGGCAATTTTTTCTTTTTTTTGTAAGAGAATACGGTGAAAAAGGAGATGCAATCCAGCTAATGGCATACCTTGTATTTTTCTGTGTATGCTGAATCAGACAGAGGTGGCATTGGAATGGAAGAGATGAAGAAAAGAAAAGCTGAAGAGGAACTTGAACATTACCGTCAGAAAGTACGAGCCAAACAACAGAACGAGAGCAAATCTCTGGAAGACTTCAGGTGAAGCCTGCAGCTGTAATTAAAATGCATGGCACCAAATGTTTTATAGTCTGTGTCTAATCCTCTGCATGTTTGTTCCAGATCAAGAGTAAGGACAGAGCGAGATGAGCGAAAGATTGAAGGCGATCTCAGAAGGAGTCAGCGAGCCTGTGAACAGCTCGACAGTCAGAAGGTTGCAAGAATTTTCTAAATGGCACTGGCATATCAGGATGTCAGTGTTCAACAATAAGAAATAACAAAAAATGCCCGTAAAAGTACTAGAGATTAATGCGACGAGATGGATTATAAGATATATATAATTATAATTCCTTTTATTTCAGGGCATCACTGTCCCCAGAGAACAATGGTACTGGCCAACAGCTGATGTCGATGATGAGGAAGCTGTTCAGGAGGAGGAGGAGGAGGAGGAAGAGGACGAGGAGATTGTGGAATTATCTGTGAGTATTAACTTTAGTTTTTTTAATTATTTCTTTTCAAATGATTATGGAGCCAATGACAGTAAACATGTCATTTTGAAATATCTCATTTGATTTATTTTTTCTTATTTATTAATTTGTAATTATTTTTGGGGCATAAATTTGGTGTCAGTTTTTTTTTTTATCTAGTAACAGCAGATTCCACCAGTACAAAATATACGACATACTGGCATGTGGTGTCTGAAATATACAATACATTTGTTGTCTTTCTCTCTGTTACAGTCCAGTGACAAACTGCAAATTTTGACATCCTATGTGAGAGGAGTCCATTTTTACTGCATATGGTGTGGGACGACCTATAATGGTAAAATGGGCAACAGTATGGCTTTTGCTTTAACACTGCTTTATTATCTCTACTGATGGATAATAATTTTTCTTTTTTTTTTTCTTTTTTTTTTTTTTTTACAGATGAAGAGGACTTAAGCTCTAACTGTCCTGGGGATACAGCGGCAGATCATGACTGACCTTGACCTTATTAGTGTAAACAGTAAACAGCTAAAAAAAAATATATACAGACAGAATTTTACAATATGAAAGAGGCTCATTAAACTATAATAAGCAGTAGAAGCAATACACTGACCACAACTGCAGGAAGATATATTCATCCTATCTGAATAATCTGTCTCTGGAAGACCATCACTGTTTATAATATTTGGTGGATGTCTATAGAAATCATTGTTATTATTTTATTTTATATTTTTACACTGAGAGATCCTGTGGGAAATTAATCATACATTTTTCTTATTTGTATGTTGAAAAAGTTTGTTTTCAATAAATGTTTTAAGACTTCCACCTCGTTATCTTATGTAATATTTTAATTCAGCAACTTGTGATCCGGTAAATCAGTTGAATTTCTTACCAAAAACAAGAAAACGTAGCTCTCAACTCCGATGTAGTTATGGATCTTTTGTGATTATTCCAGTTTTTACTTGATGTCAGTCATTATCTCTTCTTGGCAGAAGACAAGAATTACGAATATTCTGTATTTGATAGTTCACTGTTACTGTCAATGGCTATTTTTTTCTGCTCTAACGTTAGATAACACTGAAAATTTTGAAATAATTTCAAAGTATAAAACTACACATCCCATGAGCCTTCACTGCTGATGCTAACTTTGTGGGTTTCTGGGAACTGTAGTTACTCGATGCCAACCAACAAACAGGGTGGGGAACTCAGCCACAGTATTTTGATTAAAATATAAATAGCTATCAAGAACAATAATTTAAGGAATGAGTACCCTTCTTACAACATTCATGAACACCTTTCTATCACTTACAGACATATTTGTGTCAGATTGGATCCGCGGTGAATTTATTGAGCCGGTTTTGATAATGCGGACGTCATTTGAAGGCACCATGTTGTGCGAGACGTTGACGGAGAAAACGAAACTGCAGACATTGACTGGCTGCACCGAGACGAAGAAAATGGACCTTTCAGACATTTTAGTTTTCGTGTCATCTGAGTTTCTTAGCTGCTGTTAGTTCGTTTGTTGTTGTTGTTTTTTTTATAATGGAGGCAGAAAACAGCGTAGTCAAACTAAACGAGTACGCGCAGCGGACGCGCTCGCAGCTCAGATATGAGGATGTTGGCTCAGTTGGCCCCGATCATATTAAAACGTGAGTTTATTAAAATGACAGCTGGGATTCACGGCCTGCAAATCCACAAATGCAAGTATTATGGGAAGAGATGGCCAGCTTGAATGGGGCAGAGCCCTGTTAAGTTAAAGCATAGTATCTTTTCATTTCGATGCGAATTGTCATGCTTGTTTTCATTTGGGATGATCTCTCATAATGCAGCACGTTTATGTGTCACTTTTCCCCGGCATTAAATCTTTTAATATGCAGTCAGTGCATTATAACATCTAAGTGATTTGTTTCCACATGTGAATTACTACATTTTAATAAATAAAAGTTCAGATGTAATTTAAAAAAATCAAATTGCCATCTTTAGTTTGCAAATAAGGGCCTAACTATTGTCCAGTAACTATGTTGAATCTGTAATTTCATCATATTCAGGGCATTTTAAGTCTGGAGCCACCTGACTACTTAATATCCCACATTCAAGCATCATAACACATCTTCTAAATTCTCCTCAGGTTCAGTGTGAGAGTGGTCTTGAATGACAAAGTGTATCCTGATGGCACAGGGAAGAACAAGAAGGAGGCCAAACAGAACGCAGCTAAAAATGCCCTGAGAAGCCTGTTGGACGCAGCAGCCAACTGTGTGAGAATACTATGCTGTTTTATTCACCTATTGCATGACTCAGGTTTTAAGTATTCCTAAGGCAAATCCAAATCGACCTGCTTACATGATGTATGCTGTTTTCTCGACAGACAGAAAATGAACCAGAAGCCTCCACCGCAACTCCTCCTCTGGCAGGTATCCTCAAATATATGTGTTGGCTCAATGAATACTGTCAGAAGCACAGGCTGAGCATAAGGCCAGTTGAGTTAACCCAACTAGGACCAAATAACGCTCCTCAGTAAGTCTCCACAATGCACTCTAAAACATTCCTATTGCCTATGCATTTTTTAAGGCATAAAATAAAATGTATGTGTAATATTAGGTGTTGTAGCTTTGTGATTGGCGATAAGGAGTACCCAGCTGGCTATGGGAAAACAAAGAAGGAAGCCAAAGAGGAAGCAGCAAGGCTTGTATATAATGAAATATGTGGCAGTAAAAGTACAGAGGTGAGTTGTTACATACATTTAAATTCCAATGGCCAAGTTCATTTATCCAGTGTTGGCCACACACAACTCGGTGAATGATAATCAAATTGTTTTGTTGTGTGTTGGAGACTGGAGATGACATTGTAGGTGGCACATTAAGTAATCAAAAGCAAGAACTGAACGACAGTGTGTCAGAAATCTGGTGAGTGGCAATTTATAGTGTCATACTGTTTGGTTCTTCAAGTTTTTTTTTTATTTGGTTTCCTTTTTTTTCTCTGCAGCGATAAAATGAAATTCATAAATGTCAAGACAGAGGGTGGAGAGTATACAGGGCCAAATATTATCAGCATGGTCAACCATTATTGCCAGAGAACAAAGTGCTCTCATGATTACATTTTAGAGAGAAAATGCGGCCCACCACATAACCCACAGTGAGTACGACTGGCCCTCTGTCACCAGAAGAGACATAATGAGAGAGGAGTCTTGACAAAATGATCAAAATATTTCCTCCTCTCTGCTCAGATTTTTCTACAAATTGGTGATTGACAGCAAGGAATACCCTGTGGCTGAGGGTAAGAATGTCAAGGAAGCCAAACAGAAAGCAGCTGAGCTGGCCTGGACTGCCCTTCAAGAACAGTCCGACTGGGATAGCAAGGTATTTCATTCCTGCAATTTGGTATCGTTACTGTGGCCGACTTTCACAGCCTTCACTCTCTACGACCATTTAAGCTTCTTCCCGACACTGTTGATTTTTAATGTGCTTTAGAAAACTGCATGTACCATATTTTCATAATGCTGGTGTGGATTATAATCACCCTGGCATGATAATGTAAGAATGAGCCGTATATTTTCACTCATTCATTAAAGTTTTTATTTTTTTTGTGGGGTGGTAGACAGACAGGTAAGGACAGAGCATTTGCACCAACACGGTATGCGGCTGTATGACTCGGCTATCAGGTTGCCCTTATTGTGTATTTTTAATGAGATGTACCGTTGGTGACATGACAGTCCAGGTGACTGACATAAACAGAACAAGTTTATGGAGGGAAGGAAAAACGTCACATCAGTCCTCAAAAGAGGCTCAGAGCAGCTCCAGGGTTTTTATACTTCTTTGTATGGTAGAATATATTATTAACATAAACAATTCAGTGACACAGCTGCCCATTTACAGGTGTGGTTCTTCTGAATGTATGTGCTTTAATCAAAAAAAAAAAAATAATATATATATATATATCACAGTAATGCTGCACCAAAGGCTGATAACTACGAGACTCTGATGCTGTGTAACAAATGAACGCATCATTTGTGCTTTCAGGTAAATTATCAGTCAGTGTCTGACGTTGATGATGGAAGCCCAGCCCGGCCAACCAAACTACCACACACACTGTAAGGCACAAACTGAGAGCAACAAATGGCAACATTCATCATTCATACATAATATTTTACTAATGAGTCTCACTCTGTTCTCCAATCTGCATCAAGTATGACGCCAAATACAAGTGACTCAGCTATTTTCACCAGTCCGTCAAAACTTTTCAGCAACAAGGTTAGTTTTTTGTTTAAATCTTCAGGTTATTTCCCAAATTGCTTAATTGACTTCTTAAATCAAATAAGTTATCCGGTGTTGATTATCCCAATGCCATTAACGGATTGATAGATTAGCGGAATACTAATCCTCAGATGGAAGCAAACAAGGAAGCAGATGTGAAAAAGTCCGATCACATTTTTGCATTCCACTCGGGAGTTCAACAGTTTATTAAAAAGAGGAATTTGTGCCTAAATATTGGAAAATTCTCAAATCTTAAAGGTTGCAAAATGTATAATATTTTCTTATTTCCTATTACAAAGGCTCAGAGTCCAGATGTGAAGTCCAAGATAAAGTAAGCTTTTCACTTCAAAACGACAAATCTCATTTTACCTGTTGTCGACGCTGATTTTTTGATTTTTTTGTCCTCTTAGACTTGCAGCAAATTTCCAAAATTCTCTTAGTCAGAGCAAAGAGGTAAAGCACAAGTTTATAATTATGACTGTAAATTTTATTTGTAATTTTAATTTCTAACCTACGTTATGACTTAATGTTATCCATACAGGATGTGGTCAACTTTCAGAGCAAGAATGCAGGAAATAATCTGGATGAGAAAAAAACAACACAGTCTGTACAGTCAAGGTGGGGAAAATGAAAACCTTACATTGTAATATTTGCATATTATAACTACATAAAGAAAGTCAGAAAGTCATTTAATATTTTCAGCTTTGGTTTGAGAATGCTTTTGTTTATGGCAGATTTACGTCAGAATATGACTCCATCGAGTGCCTTGGCAAAGGAACTTTTGGTTGCGTTTTCAAGGCGAAACAGAAACTGGTCCATCAGTATTATGCTATAAAGATTGTCCGCAAGACAGAGTAAGTTGTTTTGTTTTTAGTTTTTTTTTTTTTTTTTTTTTTTATATGAGCATTATGTCATGTTTTATGTCAA
Source organism: Echeneis naucrates (assembly GCF_900963305.1). Classification (NCBI taxonomy): domain Eukaryota; kingdom Metazoa; phylum Chordata; class Actinopteri; order Carangiformes; family Echeneidae; genus Echeneis; species Echeneis naucrates. The sequence goes on from NC_042525.1 coordinate 4,160,287, forward strand.
AAAATCTTACAGATGGTTTTCTTTTGCATTGGATCAGAAAAGCTCTAAGAGAAGTGGAAGCATTATCCACACTCCTTCATCCCAATATTGTTCGATATTACACTTGTTGGCAAGAAGACTCGGCGTACCAATGGGATAGTACAGCTGATAGTAGCAGTAATTCACAGTAAGTTTCGTTTACTTATTAAAATCCTTAATGGCACTCTGTTTAGTAACTAAGCATGGAACTATGTGATTGAAAAACAATTAATTGAAAGCAAGTCTTACCTTTCTAGGCCAACCAGTAATTCTTCGACAAAGTTCCTCTATATTAAGATGGAGTTGTGTGACAACAAAACACTGAGACTGTGGCTTGATGAGAAAAATACCCAAAACATGAAAAAATCGTTGCAAAACTCCAAGCGAAGAGAAGAGAGTCTGGGCATTGCTCAGCAAATAATCTGTGGGGTCGAGCACATTCACTCCAAGATGCTCATCCACCGTGACCTGAAAGTGAGAAGATGAAATCATAAGTTATTGCATCACAGCACCACACGCCATGAATCTGCATCGTGGTTTGTTCATTTCTTTCCTCTGCTTAGCCTGCCAACATCATGTTTTACCAACAAGAAGTGGTGAAGATTGGAGACTTTGGTCTGGTCACAGCAGAGAACTACAATGATACTAAAAGCCTGATTGAGAGAACCGTGTACAAAGGAACGCCATCTTACATGGCTCCTGAGCAGGTGAGACGATTCCTCTGTGTTATAACACACTCGTTGTCAAACAGATGCATTGATGGTAACGACTAGTTCTGCTGTACATCCAAAGTCTTTTGTCAACACTGTGTTCTTGTTTTGTAACAGAAAAACAGAAAGACTTACGATCGAAAAGTGGACATATTTGCTTTAGGTTTGATATATTTTGAGCTCTTGTGGAATCTCTCTGGCGACAAGAAAGAGGTGAGCTTTTCAGAAATACATTAAATAATTATGATTTATACTGAACACCATGTCTGTAATAACCTTTTTTAAGAACAACCTGCTTTGACTTGACAGGTCAAATGATGGATCTGTAATTGTCGACGGAATATCTTTGGCCCTTTTTACATCAGATATTTTGCCACATGCTAGAAAAAGCAAGTTCAAGAGAACATTAGCGATGGCTGTGATGTATATAAGTTATCCGTGTGCTTGTGTGGTTCCCTTTGGCTTCCTCCCAGTAAGACCTGGACTTACAGTTAATTTGTGATGTGAAAAATGTAACATTGCTGAGTGTGTGTGAGACCACAATGTGAGCACCCTGCAACTCTGTAAGCACGAGCAGCCTGGCAAGTGCATGGACGAGATGATGTTGATTTGGGTGCCTGATTACCTTTGAAATGGCACATTAGCCGATTGATATAAATACTACAGCTGCCCTTGAGACTTTACAGAGTGTTGCTAAAGTGTCCTGAAAGTCAAAGAAAAAAGAAAGAAAAAAGAAAGCCATAACTTAAGATATTTGTGTGTTTCTTCTCCTTAATCCATGACAATTCCAGATTTGGGACAACGCGAGAAACCAGAGACTTCCTCAAGGATTTTATAAAAATTTCCCACAAGAGGTACAATACTTTTGTTTTGTCTTTCACTCGACAGAATTTTTCAGAAGTCTATACGTAATATTATAAACATTAAAAAAACATGAAGCACAACAGACAGCTGATAGCTGGTAAAGTACGCTAGAAGGGAACAGACCTCAAATACATTAGCAACACGTTTTGATAACTCTGAGATCATTACTTTTCTGTGTTTTTGTTTTGTTGCAGAGTGAAATTATAAAGTCAATGTTGTGTGAGAAGCCAGAGGATCGACCGGAGGCTACTAAGGTTAAGACGGACTTGGAGGAGTACATCCACAAAAATGAGCAACTCAAAACTATGTGTTGCGACAGAAGGACAGTTTAATTAACACGAGGAAATGCTCAAGCTGGAACGTTTTTGAATGCTTATCTTTTCTAAACCACGACGTGATAGGCCACACTGGAAACTGCCAAAATCAGAAAACTTGCATGACTGACATTTGATTGACAATATTAATGTTAATTCATTATATTTAGTGTAGTGGTGAAGTTTGTTCACTACTACCTCCTAAATGTCTCTTGAATGACCCAAGAGCATTCAAAGTATGGAAAGATACCCCATTCATTGAGTTGGATATTTGTAAGTACCTCATGTAAGTCTGAGACTTGGAGAGTGATGTATATTCTATGAACTAATATGAGCTGTGCTGGGTCATTAAATCTATAATGCTCGATTGAAAAAAGCCTGTAAACTCATGCATTTGATAAAATGAAGTAGTACGATTCCATTACCCACTTTTAACAAGTAAGCATTGAATTACTTTTAAAACTGGCATTTTAAAATGTGTTTACACTTTATATTATTTTACACCCTTTGTTTTGTAACTTGTCACTTGCACTGCCATTGGATCTGGCATCCAGTGGATAAAACTACAAATGGCTGCATTTGCAGCTCTTGGCATCGGGTCACAAAAGGGGTTTTAAATAAAATAAAAGAAATATGTTTGGGTGTTTTTTTGTTATGCTCTGTTATGCTGTTATGATTGTAATAGTTCATTCAAGGTTCATTCAAGAATAACACAGTCAAGGTATTTGAATCAGTCGAGACTCAGCATGGAGCGAAAGGAGCTGAAGGTCCCTCACAAATTCACATCTTATGGAAGTAAATCAAAAAGGGATCAGCAGAAAGACAGAGAGGTGAGTGGAACAATTCAAGGAAGGTATTAATCTGCCTGGATGAGAGGCATATTATAGTTAAGTTTCACTTTAAATTTATATTTAAGTTATTTAAGTTTCCAAATATCCTCTGTGTCTCAATTGTCCATTAAGTTGGATGATGAGTAAAAGGATCATAATAAAAATTTATTGACGTATTTGGCTCATTTTTTTTTCCAGTTTCAGTTTCAATAACTCAGATACAGTACACTGAAACGAAGAAATCGAAACTTATGTGTTAAAGCTCAAAGCTGAGCTGTCGGAGACGCATCTTGATGGGGGACTGAGGGAACAGCTGATAACCTGGTGCACTTAGATCGTCTGTTTTAATTTCATTTAAGATTAAATTCTGCTGCGTCATCGACAATGGCGATCGCAGACTACGTGGCTGAACTGAACAGGATTTCACAGAAAGCTAATTGTGTGCCGAAATACGAAGACTGCGGCTCTGAAGGCCCTGATCACGCTAAAATGTAAGTTGAATTCATGTCTGTGTCTCAGATGCGCATTATTATGTAGATGTCTCCGGGAAATAGGTGAGTCTTAGCAGGGAGATCTGAAAGGACAGCTAGTCCTCCATAAACCAGGACGTGGTATCTCAATATATCATCAAACTGAATGTACTGAAAGTTAATAATGTAGGAATGATAGAAAACATCACAAATAGGAGATACCTTACATTGAAGTTTCCTTTTATTGCTCACTACTGTTCTGTATGTGTGTGTGTGTGTGTGTGTATATGTATATGTTTATATAAATGCCATATTCTATATTTGTGTGTGTGTGTGTGTGTGTATATATATATATATATATATATATATATATATATGGAAAAGAATACAGAGTAGGAAAATTGTGTAACAGCTGAACAAGGCTTTATTCTGCGATGAGCAGGGAGGAGTCCAACAGTTCTCTATACACCTAGATGATGTGTTCGAATGTTCAATTCCTGCAAAGTCAGAATTGTGTGTGCTTTAAATCACCGACTGAACTGATCTGATGCAACAGATTCCGGCAGAGGGTGATTTTTGATGGTAAGCCCTATCCAGAAGGCCGAGGCACCTACAAGAAGGAAGCCAAGCAAAATGCTGCTAAAAATGTCCTGAAATGCTTGAAGGAGAATGTATCTCATGACCTGATTGATTCGGTAAGATTATTGTTTCTTTTAGAGCACCTTGTAGTATTACAACGTAGCAGGCCTTTTCTTTGATGTATAACTATTATTTTGACAGAGTAATACAGAAACAGAAGCTTCCACTTCATCCAGCCATCAAACCAGGAGCACTTACATCAACTACATATGTTGGCTTAATGAATATTGCCAGAAGAAAAAGCTGACCCTCAAGCCTCTGGAGTCAACTAAACCTATAGAAAATAATATTGTTCAGTAAGTTTCCAAACTAGGTCCTAATTCTAAGGGGGTTTGCAAAGTGCTTAAAATGCATCAAATAAAACAGTTGTGTTATATTAGTTGTTGCAGTTTTGTGGTTGGTGAGACGGAGTACCAAGAAGGCTATGGAAGAACAAAAAAGGAAGCCAAGGAGGAAGCAGCAAAGCATGTGCATGATGCCATAAATGTAGAGGTGAGTTTGTATTGACAGACACTAGTGTCTTTAGTAGAAAGCGTCAGCAATAGAAGTTAAAGTGTATTGTGTTCTAGTGTGTCTCTTGTTTTTCCCCAGGGTGCAAATGGAAATGACAACAGTACATCATCATTGGGTCAACGTTTTCAAGCTTTGGATATTAGGTGAGTTTGTCACAATTAGCAATAAATGGTTTTATTGGGAATTCTCCATCAAATTGAAATCAATTCCATAAATTTAATTTATTTATGGCAGCTTTGATATGAGAGACACCAGCTTCACAGAGAGAAATTACGTAGCTGAGCTCAACAACTACTGTCAGAAAACAAGCCGCTCCTATACATTCCAAGAAGTGGAGAGGCGCGGGCCACCTCATAATCTTCTGTGAGTTTAGCCGGAATAAACATTCACATTCACTCAAAACACACTGTGCTGACTATTGATTAATTTTTCTTTAACACCAAACAGGTTTTTCTACAGAGTAGTGATTGGCAACAGGGAATATCCTGTTGCAGAGGGTAAGAGCATCACAAAAGCTAAAAAGAATGCAGCTGAGGAGGCCTGGAAATTTCTTCAAGATCTGTCTGAATCAAGCTGGGAGGTATTTAATTTCTTCTACTGCCTCCTTATCCAAATAGGAGTAATTTTTATGGTAACATCTTTTCAGTGGCCACAACTGAGATGGCACGAGATGGTTACGTCATTACATTGCATCAAACTCTTTTTCTGCACATTTCAGGAGTCTATGAAGTCTGAGGAGAGTACAACAGGGACCTCAGCGCTACCAAGTAGACGGCAAGTATTTGCTGACAGGAGAGCATATTTTTGACAAACATTATAACTGTGTAACTGCACTACCAGAATACTAAATAATAAGAAAAGTCCATTATTGTATTCTTTTAGCACGCCAACCAATTTCAGTGAATCAGTAATCTTCAGAGATTCATCCAGCCCGTCCAGGTCTCAGGTCAGTAATGTGAGTACTGATATAAAAAGAGAAATCTGAAGCAGATAAATCACCAGTCTATTCTACATACTATTAATGCATGTGAAAGTTTTTATTTGGCTCTGTTTGCCCAGACTGGATTTCTTTCTGCAACAGTTGGTCGCATTTCTCAGCACGGACACCACAGTATGCATGCTCATATTTTGAAAGCTATCATCATAAACCCTTTGAGCCAGGAAGTGGCTGTGCTCATCCTAATAGATTAATGGATTATAAACCCAGCTACTTCTGCATATTTGAGTAACAAATTCTGTGTGCTGTAGGGGGCGGCTGTGTCTCAAAGTGATCCACCAAGCAGCATGTCAACAACGCCTTCCAGGTAGGTTTCCTCAACACACACAAGTATTAAAGCTCAGAGCAGTAGATAAAGCTAAAGTAAATAAATGAATGATAAGTAATGGATAAATCGTTGCATAATCTATCATTGTTTTGCTCAAGGGAGTCACCAAGCGAGGCAACTGGCTCTGACTCAAACTCATCCAATGATCAGGTCTGTTTTTTGTTTTTTTTTCTATAAGCTGTGTGACAGAAAAAAGTACAGCGTATTATGCATAGGAAAAGTCATGGCATAAGGGTCTTTGTTTGTTCAGTCAAAAAAACAAAACTGTCCAAAATTAAGTAAATAGGAGACGTGCAAACCAAGTAACACACTTACTTACACAGATATGTACCTCAAAATATCTCAGGAAAAGAGTCTGCACACTTTTCTTTAAACTTTTCTAATTGCAAAACCATTAACTAGTTGTGATGTCACTTCATCTATAGAGATTTGTTTTTGCTGTAGCAACTTAATGTGACAGATGAAACTCATAATTTAAGCAGAGTATAAAACTTCAGGCCATTTATTCCTTCTAATTCAGGTGTTGTTGTTGTTGTTGTTTTTTTGTTTTTACATTATGAGTCTATATAATATATTTATCTCTTTTTTTTTTTATTCTTCTGCTGTTGGAAATATCAAGTCGACCCCATCAAGGTATGAAAAAACTAAAAGACTACTTTAGTTTTTGTTTTTTATGTTATTGAATTGCAGTCATGTAAAAAAAAAAAAAAAAAAAAACATTACCAGGATATTTTCATCAAATGTTTTGCTAACTTCTACAGATTTACAGCTGACTTTGACTCCATAACACCTCTTGGCAAAGGAGGCTTTGGTGCTGTTTACAAAGCCAGAGAAAAACTGCTGAATAAGTATTATGCTGTCAAGATTGTTCAAGCCAAACAGTAAGTTAAAATTTCAATGTACACTTTAGCTATTATCGGTACAAACAGAAGAACATTTCATTATTATTTCATTGTATTCATTATTAAATGGCAATTGTTCAATCAGAAAAGCTCTACGAGAGGTGAAAGTATTATCAGAACTTCAACACCAGAACATTGTTCGTTATTTCACTTGTTGGATGGAGACAACAAGCTACCAACACAACATTCAGGCAGACAATTCCCAGTAAGTCTCATCAACGCACAATATGTTTCTGTACTATTTACTAAATCAAAGCTGCAATAGTGCATGTTTTATTTTTAATTTTTTTAGGTGTGCCCTTAATTCATCAACACAGTACCTCTACATTAAGATGGAATTATGTGAGAACAGAACACTTACAAGGTGGATAAGAGAAAAGAATCAGGAGAAACTTCCAAACCCAAAGAGAAATGAAGAAAGTCTAAAGATTGCCCAGCAGATACTCACAGGAGTCGAGTACATCCATTCCAAAAATCTCATCCACAGGGACCTGAAGGTGAAACAAAAAAATCGCAAAAATTCTGCTTCTCTACTGACCATAAACGTTCTGCCATTTAACAATGACTTTTGGTTGCTCATCATTAACATTTATAATGGATAAATATCAATTTATCAATAAGAAATGTATAAATTCTCTGCTTTAACAAGATGGATATAGCTATAAAACCCACCTGAAGTCGCTTTAATTACCTCTCAAAGCGACCCATGTTAAAGTTTAAGTCCTGTTACACTTAGAATAAGTTGTTTTAATTGTTGCTCTTTCTTTCCATTGGTTAGCCTGACAACATAATGTTTACATCGGATGAAACTGTGAAGATTGGGGACTTCGGTCTTGTCACTGCAGACACTAATGATGATGGCGAAGACTTAAAGAGAACAAACACAGGAACCTTATCTTATATGGCTCCTGAACAAGTGAGATGATCTATGTTGACAATAGAGTTTTATTAATATACCCTTATTTTTCTTAGATGTATGTTGGTTCTATAATCCATGACTTGTAGTCACGTGAGTGTCTATGCCTGCCATATTTACCAGCTCTCCCAGTTTTACAGTCAGAGCAGCCAGTGTTGTCTCTTGCTGTCCTTTCATGCATCAAATCTCCTGTTTAGAGATTCATCCACATTTGAAAAATACAGTACATAACTTTGCCCCTAGTCGGACTGATGCCTCTCATTTCAGTTTCAAATGAGTAAATGCAATTAGGATGTAAAGGTAACACGAGAATGCTTTCAAAACAGATGTCATGACTAGTTTTTATCTGAGTGGGTTGCTCATCTCCATGATATGGAGCTTTGAGTTTTGGTTACAGTATAAACATGATGTTTCACTGCATTTTTATTATGTTACAGGTGAAGGAGAAAAAGTACGACCGAAAAGTGGACATTTTTGCTTTGGGGCTGATTTACTTGGAACTCGTTTGGAAAGTCTCCACTTGCACAGAACGAGCATTGGTGAGACCAGCACAACATACATTAAAATAGTGTCACCAAAAATTGTCCTTGACAAAGTTTCAACATTAGAAAGGCTGTCACATGTAAAATCTTCACACCAGTGCTGTATGATGTAAAAATCTGTGTAAAACAAGAGATATGATACAACAAAATGCATCTGGTCTTTCTTCTATTTAGTTTCAATGTTCTGCAGATTAAACTAATATTGTGACTAACTAACACATGTCCTCTGACTGTTTGAACATCAGACTTTCACAGATGCCAGACAACAGAAGTTCCCCAAAGAGTTTGCATCAGCTTTTCCTCACGAGGTAGAACCATTTCCTTGTTTAATCTGGAAAGCTTCCAAGAATTATAGTTTAAACAAGACTGTGGGAATGAGGGTGGGATTTTGAATAATGTTGCAGTCCACCTGATTAGACTGTTGTTGGTAAAAGTGTTGAGCTCTTATGATATTTGTTTTCATTCTTTTTTTTTTTTTGACAGAAACGACTCATTCAACGGATGCTTAGTACACACCCCGAAGACCGACCTGAAGCCAGTGATGTGAAAATTAAGCTTCAAAAGTTGGCGGAAATTCACGTGCATGACAGAAATGTAACAGTTTAATGATCACAAGAGATAAATCCTGAAAATGAATTGGTGAACTTATTTCATTTGCTGTTACTGTGTGACTTGGTGGCTAGAGGCTAATAATAACTGCACTTATTTAGCCATTTAACTTCAGATATTTTTCGAAGAGTCTCACAAGGCCTCTTGTTAAAATCCTAACACATGCTCTCATACATACAACAGTGGTCTAGAGTTTGGGCACTCTACTTTGCTTCAACATGTACACAACAGATTGAAAGAAACTTAACATCAAATGTATTGTGATTTAAAAAAAAAAACTCTTTCAGCTATCATGAATTCTTATTCTGAATAATCATGTTAAAGATAAACTCAGATCCAACAGTTTTTATTCAATGGGCTGTTTGTTTTTGTTGTTTTTTTTTTTTTGTGGGGGGGGGCTTTCACTTTTGATAATAAAAAAAGGGTTACCCTGAACAAAATTGTATTTCATTCATTCATTTTGTCCTTCTAAAAATTTGAACTACAGTTTATATATCTGTAGATATAATTCTATATAAACCAGCAGAGAACATAGTCTATTTATAGTCTATATTTATTATCATTAATATGTAGCATAGCATCAATAAGTAAGAATAAAAGTTATTGACTCAAAGTTACATGTAACAAAAGGATAAATAAAGGAGAACATTATGGAGAAATTGTTTTTTGTTGCATTTTGAAATCAAAGAAAATTAAATATCAGATAAGTCAAAGAAGAAGCGGATTGCAGGGAAAGGTCAGGTGAGGTAAAGAACTTGGCGAGGAAAACGCAGAGAAGTCACGTGGCCCCAAAGAGTGGCGCCAAAACAAAGCGGAAGTGACGACAGTTGGTGGCACGAACTTTAAATTCAAAAAGGTTTCCTGCAACACGAGAGTCCGCAGCAGTGTGCACACTTCAGGGCTCTTAAAGGTCGACATGGGGGAAAAATACGATGTGGTTGAGCTGCGGGACTGTGAACCGAGACCCGGGTCGGATCTGAAAGGTCCGATGGACGAACAAAGACGGACTGAAAAGTTAGTAAAGGACTTATTTTCACTTAGTAAGCTAGCGAATGACGCAGCTGTAATCAGACGTGTACCACTTAATTATATCTTTGTTTTGTTTATTTACCCCAAACATACTGCTAAAAAAAAAGCATAAAAACTAGTGTGTTTATCGGTTTAAACGTATTTAAGTTAGGTTTTCCTGCAGCTTGTTTGTTTGTTTGTTTGAGACTTTCGGTTACGTCATCGATCGGGAGACTGCAGATATTTACGCTGGATTTTTAGTCCTTATCTTTTCCAAAACGATCAGAAAAGTCAAATCTTTGAGTAAACTGTGAGTATCATTTAAGCAGGCTATCTTGTGGCTGGGCCGAGTGTCTTCTTTTTTTGGAAATCGAAATATGGTCACCCTAATATAGAGTTTGGCCATTTTGTTTAGAAAATGGAAAAATATAATATAATAGTATTATAATTTATCTTTTTTTTTTCTTGTATTTTATTTTCTGACTTGCAGAGCACTTGATATTTGCTTCAACAAACTCATTGTTATTAGACTTATGTTACTGTGGCTAAGCCCAAACTTAAATTCCCCTTGGAGATAGTGGGGAATGAAGAAATGTTTGTTTATTCATGTATAATATTTTATTTTGAAATTTTAGAGTGTGGATTAGATTGTTTCCTATGCTAAGAAGAGGGGAAGCATTTGATCAGCTCTCCTTGTCTATTTCCAGAATTTCATCAGCTCTTAAAGTGGCTGCTGCTTTGAAATGTATCCATCATTTTATTAAACTAAAACCCTTCCTTGGTTGGGAAATTCATTTCAAACTAACAAAGCAGCATTTTAGTAAGTTGTTTTTTTTTTTTTTTTTTGCCTGCAATAATCATAAATTTTACCAATTCTTCACCAGGTTCGTCAGTGGCCACGGCCCAAATGACGACGTCTTTCCCGTTGGTGTAGGGAGGACTGAAAAGAAAGCCAAGCAGAATGCAGCGAAAAGCGCACCAAGAGAATGGGATGAGAAAGAAAATTTGGGGACAATGGTATGGATATTAATCATGCTTGTTCGATTGTGTGTTCACTTATGAAAAGCCACAAACTGAAGCGCATTTCATTGACTAGTTTGTCTATCCTGTGAGTGTTTTTGCTACACTGACTTTATTTTATTATTTTTAGCTTCAGAGAGAAAGTGTGGCAAAAAATAATTCTGCACCACTTAATCAGAAAACGAAACCAAAGTGTGGAAGACCTCTCGCTGATGTGGGACAAGCTGTTGCTAAGTAAGTCTCCTTTCTGCATTACTAGTCCTTTGTGGTTCTGTAGTCTACTTTAAAAATGTATTGATGGAAGTTTTTTCTTGTCATGCACAATGCTGTAACTTTGTGGTTAGTGAGAAGCACCCCCCCACTGCCACTGGGAAAGCCCGGGAAAAGAAGCCAGCAGAGGTGAGTTAAAGTACATAAACCTCCTCTGTAATGTCTGAAGCAGCTTTTGTAAAACATGCAAATCAAGGTAATATCCTGAAAATTCATTTATGTGATCATTTATGTCTTCAAGGTCTCCCTCTGTACAGCTGTGTCCGATGGGTGTGCACCTGACAAACAGCTCACACCCAAAACCAAACCGTAAGACAGCGTTTGACATGTCGTGAGTGTGTTCAACAAACATATCACAGCTTTTACTAATGACTCTCTTTGCTTTGCCGTAGGGAGTCCTGTGATGCCGGATCAAAATGTGTGGCAAAAAGTGGTTCCTCAAACCATCCCATGGTTCAGGTCTGTTATTAAATTTTCAAGAAAACACAAAAAGGCCTGGATGAAATATGAAGGTGATGGTTAAGTGTGTTTGTGTGTGTGTGTTAAGTGTGTCTCATTGATGCAGAGGAGAAAAGTCCTTGACCTGCAGCTGATGGTGTAATATTTTTGGATTATCCTCCCTTTTTATAAAAGGATGCCAATATGGCAATAAATTCTTGATAATATTTTGATAGATTCTTTTTCATTTTATTTTTTACACCAATTGTAAAGGCACAAAATCCTGATGTGAAGCCCAGAAGAGGGTAAGTCATCATTACACTCACTCTTAGGTAAAAAACATAATATTATAGCACAAATCTCAACATTATTGCTGATATTTATTTTTTCTTTTGTCTTAGAACTCCAGAAAATGTTGAAAACACCAGTCAAAGCAGCAAAGAGGTAAACTGACTACAGAGATTCTGCAATCATTGCATTCATCATAGATTTTTCAAGTGTCTGCTAATCTGCTAAATCTAAATTGAACTGTTTACTTGATTTAAGGAAGTGCCCACTCCTGAAGAAAGTAACTCAGGAAGTGATCTGGGTGTGGAGCCAATATTACCTAAAATGTATGGGTTTGGAAGTTTTGATTTTTAAACGACATGCCACTCCATTTCATATGGCGTTTAGTTGGTTGTGTATTTCAAAAATAATCATGGGGCAAGCAGCTTTATCATATATTTTGCTTCAACAGGATAGAATTGACATGTAAATGTCGCTTAATTGAGCTCATCAGTGAAGGAGGATTTGGCCGTGTCTACAAGGCAAAATTTGAGCCTTTGGATACGATTTATGCTCTAAAGATTATCTTCTGTAAAGAGTAAGTTAAAATATACTTTTTTTGTTTGTTTTTCTTTTGTTCATTGTGTAAGATAACAATTTCACATACAAAGTAAACCGATCTTGAAAGGATTTAACTTCTGTTCTTCGTGTTTTAAGCATCAGCAAAGCTTCACGGGAGGCCGAGGCTTTGTCTACCTTGAATCACAACAACATTGTTCGATTCCACAATTGCTGGGTGGCGGATAAAGGGGGCCACCTAGATAATTCAGATGACAGTTGCAGCACATCACAGTAAGATTAATTTGATTATTCAAGACTAATTTAAGGCAGGCGTAGCAGGAAAATTACAGCTGCCTTTTTTAAGCCATGAGTGTTTGTCTGGTGATTTTTAGCAACATCCGACATTGCGGTCATTGCCTGCCTTCTTGATAAATCTAAGACCCTTTTTAAGATCTTTCTGAAATGCTTCCCTGATATTGGCACAAAGGGATGTGTATTTGTAGTACGGCCAATCAGAAGAGTTTCTCTTTGAAAAGACTAATCCCCAATTGCTGTCATTTGAATTACAATATGCTGACGTGCTCTGAGCATGTACCCCATGATGGGTGAGTACACCAGTCGTCCTGCATGCACAGCTGTTTCTCTGTTTACAATGTTTGTATAGACAAAGATCAAACATTTTTTTTTGCTTTATTTCTTTATTCATAAAATAAACTCCATTCTTACAGCTCTGGGTCTTCCAGTAATTCTCCTGGAAAGTACCTCTATATTCAGATGGAGTTGTGTGAAGCCAAGACACTCGAAAACTTGATATATGATTGGAACGAAGTTTCTCCACAAAACTCCAAGAGAAGAAAAGAGGCTCTGGACATTGCTCTGCAAATAATCAGTGCAGTCAAGTACATTCACTCCAAGATGCTAATCCACAGAGACCTGAAGGTGAGAGGATGTCCATAAAATCACAAACAATAGAGCAAGTACATGACTTAATTTTTTTCCCCCTGGTTAGCCTGCCAACATCATGTTTGGGCCGGATGGAGTTGTGAAGATTGGAGACTTTGGTCTGGTGACAGAAGACAATGATGATGATGCTGAGGACCAGATTCAGAGAAGTAAAGGAAGGGGAACTCTATCTTACATGGCTCCTGAGCAGGTGAGATGGTCTGTATGGACATTAACTTTAGATTCTGCAGTTTTATGAAAAGCTGGCAAGTAATAAAAAAGATAATGAAATGTCATTTCTGCTCCGGAATACTAAACACACAATCATGTTCATTGAAACTTTAATGAAGAAAGAACTGCGAGCAAGGACATAATATAAAATACTATGTCTGACACTTTGTCATAAAAATGTTGGATTAAGGATCAGCTGTAAATGAGGAGAAACATTTTACTGCCATGTTAAGAGGATGTTTTCATATTTCAGAGTGAGATGACTTACGACCGGAAGGTTGATGTCTTTTCTTCGGGGCTGATTTTCTTTGAGCTTTTTTGGGAAATCAAGACTGTTCATGAAAAAGACAAAGTGAGTTGTGACTCATTAATTCCTCCTAATGTTGTTAATTCTTCAGCAGTACACGTTCATCCGCAATGTATTTTTTTCTGACTTCCAGATCTGGGATGACATCAGGAAATCGGAATTTCAGAAAACTGACTTTATAAGCACCTTTCCTGAAGAGGTATATCAACATTTCTTTTCTATGCTTTTGTGATGTGAATCAGTTAATGGGGTTAAGGGTTAAAGCTCATTTGTAATGGTTAGGGCCTCGGGAATACATTATTCTAATAAAGGTCCACACAAATTTTTTAAAACAGATGTGTGGTCAAGGTGTTATTCAAGCCCTGACGATCAAATGTTATTACACATCATCATTTCCCTTTATGTTGACAAAAAGCTGCTCCCCATAGCATAAATAATAACATTTTATAGATGAATACATATTTTGAGGTTATGTGGTTAAGGTTAGCATGAAGGGCCCTCTAAAGGACAATGACTGTAGATACATTATTTTAGGAATCACTCCGACTCACCACACCACAACTGTAAAGATGATAACAATGGCTGACGCAAACACTGATCTGTCTCCGGCTTGATCTGAATTTACTGATTCACATTCATGCTCAGAAAATTAAATGATTAATGTATGATCTGTGGTACTCAGGAAATGAACACATTTGTTCCTTAGAGGAAGGAAGGAAGGAAGGAAAGTTCTTCCTCATAGCTCAAATCTTGATGAATATAACCGATATTGAACTGCGGTAAAGTAATTGCTTAGACCAGCAGAGCTTATTATGGTTGCTCTTTAATCTTCCAGCCAATCCAGTGATACCTTCACTGTCTGTAAAAGCCAATCTCACACACACACCTGGTAGAGAAATCAGTTTCCTTGAGGGGAAATCTTCCTCTTTCTCTAGTCCTGCACACCAGGCTTTTCTTTACAGGCTGTTAAAGCAACAATATCTCTATTAAATGATAACGTGGAGGAAATAAAGCAATGATTTTTATTTATTTATTTTTTTTATATGTACCTTCCAAGGTTGCACATGTGTAGTTAAACTTGCACAGTTTTTTTTTTAGCATATCTCAGCGGCTGTGTCATTATGTTGCAGTACGTCATCATTAAGGCAATGCTGAGTATGAAGCCAGAACACCGACCTGAAGCGAGTAAAATCAAGTCCGACCTGGAACAGTGCATTCAGAGGATCAACTCTCAAGCCCCACAGTAGTGCGCCGTAGCAGCAGGACAGTCTGATCAGAAAAACCAAAGAGCAATATCATGTCTGTTGTTTCCACACAAGCACTTGGATGATGGTCTTTTTGAATGTCTGAAGCATTGGCACAGTAATGTGACATTAACACTGATAGTGTTAGATTAGTTTCATGGTGTAATATTTAGTAACTTAACTTTTAAAACAGATGTAGTCTCTGCTTCTTTTACATTAAATTAACTCATTTCTACCCAACTTAACTACCTAAAACAATTGAGTTGGGTAGAAATTAATACATTTCCAATTTTTTAAAATGTGGATGATGACAGATTAGATTTGATGGGGGATTCCGCATTACACCTGATGAAGGGCTCTGAGTTGAATAGGGTTGTGCTGTGTGGACTGGTATTATGGTTGATCATGCATATCAATTACAAAGGGAAGTTGAGAAAATATTTTAAATTCAGTATCTGTTTTTATAAAGATCACTTGAATATTCAATGGTGTGATTTAAGTGGAAGATTATGCAATCCAATTTATTTGCACTATTTGTCTGCTTTTATATCTGTTTATATCACGTATATCTGTTAACACTGTACATGTGCACTGCCCTGTTTTTTCTGTATTAAGTTTTTGTTTGTTTGTTTGTTTGATTTAATTGGGAGAATGTTTGTGCTGTCAATAACTTTCTTATTCTTTTGTGTCAAAATCCATTTTATTGTAAATCTGAGCCTTATTTCAGTACAGCATTAGGCATGCGGTAGATCTTTTTAACATTATCTCTCTATCATTGTCAGAGCATGACCTTTACCTGTAAAGTGCCTTGAGATAATATTTTGATTTGATGCATTACAAATTATATTCAACTGATCAAGTTTCCTACGTATTTTACAGTTGAGTACACCACAAGGGCACTTTTGATTTTATTTTCCTTTACAGGCATGACACAACTTCCTGTTTTCCAAAATTACTTGTGTTTTGGTGAATGCGGCATTATGAGAGAACGGAACACACAATATTTACGAAAAACACACAGTATTGTGTTTTAGGATAATAATCTTTTTGTATAGACCAATTTTCTAATTCTAACTCAAAGTGCTTAAAATAATGAATTAGTACATTTCAAAGTGAAGATTAAACTTAACCCAAGAACTATGGCTAAACACTGAAATCAAATGAAACAAAATGCACAAAAATATAGTGATCACACATAATGGTTTAAAAACAGCAGTCTGCTCACCGGCCTGGCTGTCGTGGTCCTTCCCACCGTGGCCTGGAGGGGGAGCTGTGGCTCTGCTGTGGCTGCAGACTTGAGGCCTCCTCAGCCAGTGGGTGAGGAGGGTTTATTCTCAGTGAGAGGGCCAAAACCGAGGGAGCCATGTGACATTTAATCACGCCTCGGGCGCATGCTGAACGATTAGCATCTCTGTGGAAAACAGCAGTAACAAGTGCCAAATGCTGGATCCCACACAATCACCTGGCAGCGGCGCACACGCAGTCACATACGCACCGCGCTAATCAGCACAAATCAGTTTCTGTGGCTCAAGGTGGTAACTTAACTATAACTGCAAAAAGCCCTGACCTGCTGCTTACTTAAGATGAACTCAGGCCGTGACTCGACTTCATGTAGATTGAATAAACTGGTTGATCTTTATCTCATTACAAGTAGCGAGACGACTAACTTCGATGGCATTCATGGGATTCATCTTTGTGCTATTTCAGACAAAGTGTGCCAAGTTTTGTCATATTTGTGTCATTCAGTCTTTGTGATTAAGTGTTTTTCACTTCCTCAATAATTACAAACCTTTTTTCTTCTTTTTTTTTTTTTTCTTATTTGCGGATGGCACCCAGATAGGAACTGCATGAGGAAACTCTGAATCATTCTTCCCTTGACATTTACACCACCAAAACAATGTACTCTCTCATTTTAGCAGCAACTAAGATAAGAAACCTGGGAGTGTTTCCAATCTTCCACAGCTGTCGTGCTTGTGCGAGCAGGGTTATTGGATGTATTGAGGTCACTTCCTCTGAGAGCAGTTTGGGCACTGAGGCAGTGCTTTAGTCGGTGGCCTGCACCGTGTAGCCGAGGGTAAAATGGACTCGCCAGTCAGGGGCACAGCGGTGGAGTGTCTCCCAAATGTCCCACGGGTGGGAGCGAACGATTGCACTGTGTGTGCGCAGAAGCGGCGAGTTTGTTCTGCTGTGTGTGCTTTTAGGAATCAGCCACACTGCAGAGACAAAACTGCACTCTGTGCCCTTCAGGACATCTACACCAGGCGGTGTCTGGACCGGGGACTCCAGTCACCTCAGGAACAAACTGTTCAAGCTGCTGCTAAAAGTCAGCCACAAGTACGGCGCACGTTCATCTCAATGTCTGCATCAATGTGTGTTGCTTTCACACATTTCCCACTTTTCTATCACTTATTGATTGTACTTATTTTTCCTATTACATGTTTCCATTTCACTTTTATTTGGGTTTTGATTTTCCCATGTAGTTTGCACGGTCCTGCAGGGTGAATAACATGTCACTGCAGCTGTGCGGTGTAAAGTAAAGTTCTTGGCTCTTGACTCCCATCTCCCACCCGCAGGCATCAAAATCACCTTAACAGTGATACACATGAATTGTCAGAGAGCGTTTTCCCCGGCTCTGCATAGATTCCAGAAGTTTCTGTTGTAAAGCTGTGGTCCATTTAACCTCCTGTGAACTTCAGTTAACTGGGGCATGACTGCATGCTTTGCCTCGCTTCAGGCCCCGCTCGGCTTTTAGTCTGGACTTTCCACTGTCTCCAGAACCACATCCTGCCACTGTCCTCTCTGCCTGAGCAACACAGACAGCGCTGTTTTTACTGACCATTACCAGACATTTCTCATTTCCAGGCCGCCTAATCGTGTAACACAAATTCAAATACGGAAATTTTTTTTTATCTGGTATCTTGTCAAAATTTCCTGAGAAGTTATCCCACTGTGACCTCACACAATGGTCGTTAAGTGCTGCTTTGAAGCTTCCAGCGTTTAATTTGACTGCTTCCATGTTGATTTTTTGAATCTATATTTTGAGGAGAAGGCTGAGTGACGGTATTTGACATGTACGACATCCTTCAGATCAGGCCAGGCTATCATGCGGATAAACGGATGAGCAAAAATTATTAGCATTAAATAACCGAGTTAATAAATCAAACAAAAAGTATTTTCTTATAAATATCAATCACAGGCATTTACAGGTTTCAGTGTATTCTGATAACACTGCAGTGAAAGGTCATGAAGCAACAAACATGGGGCTTTGGAAATAGCTAAATAAAGGGGAGTGACCATTTTAATGTTACGTCTTGTAAATAAATGAGCAGTGACAAAATCATTACGGGAGGAACGTCACTTTAACTGTGCAGCTGTCTGAGATGTGTCCAACGTGATCTACCTGATTCAGCTGCAGTCTGCAGAGAAGATCAGGTCCTCCCCCGGGGCGCTTGTTCCCTCGATGCAGAGACTCATTTCACCTCGGATTCCTCCAGATTGTGTCCGCTGCACATCAGAGACAACAGCACACACTGTAAACTTTGCTCTACATCAGCTGAATGTTTGTTTAAATATTACATTATTCTTTTTTACTTACATTTAGTCAGCCTCCGGAGAGTAGACTTGTCAGGCTGAAGAGATAATATTTTCACATCACTAGATCTTTTATTTAGCTGCTGTTGTTTATCTCTGCTGCGTAGACTTTTCTCCCGACACTCCTGGTTTGTCTCGTCAAGTCGAACTGATGTAAACAAATTTCCCTCTATGGTAAAGCCGCATGTTTACTCGAATACATTTTCAATTTATCTTGTATTTTGCATTGAAGCCGGTCAGACCAAGAGAATCTTTGATCAAAAATATAAAATGAAACTTTTGCATCACAAAAATAAAAATACACAAATCTTCACCATGCTCAGGCCAAAATATGATAACATCACATCAATAACTTAAATGATGTTTATTCTGTAAAGAAATCCACAGTGTCTCAAGACATTTGTTCATTTTCTCCAACGTAACCTTGTTATTTTCTTACATCAAGAGATTCCTGCTGGTGTTGATATAGAATTGATCGTTCTGTTTTGGTTTGTGTTTTGGTTTCTATTTACTCGTACATGTGAGCACATTTGTGTGTGTGTACTGTTCCTGGCAGATGTGTGGTCTTTGTGGCGGCTGAAGTAGCTGTCAGAACAACTTGACTTACGCTGCCTTGTGTCACTTTGTGTGGGCTGGTAATTTACTACAAATGATATTGGATTCTCTCTCAGCTGACAGCCAGCAAAGTTGTTTGTCAGCTCCCTGTCCCTTCGAATCCCCAAATGTTCACCGTCCTCGTGTGGTCGCAGCCACACCTCGCAGCTTTGAAGGTCAAGGACATGGCAGCAGACCCACCTGCTAAATCTTTAATAAGTCAAAGAGTCAGCCCCATCTGGAGTTCAGCAGTTCATTGTGGCACAAGAGGAGGGGGGGGGGGGCGGTCTTTCAGGAGGATCCTCTGAAAGCTTCTGCAGCCAGTTGTTCCCCTGATTTCCTTTGCAAAAATGACACCTTCTGACAGCCCAGCTGCTGTGCTGATTTCATGCCCACAGGAAAGACGTGGTGTGATGCAATCATGGTGCCGGCATGGATCTCTCTGGAGGCAACACAAAGAAGAAAGAGAGAAAAAAGGATTTCCCTAAACAGATCTAAAAACCTGCACACTTCAGAGTTCTGCGATGATGGTTACTTTGTGTACTTACTGCAACCACCGAGTCATCAAATCTCCTCACAAGCCACAAATACATCATAAGTGCAGTATCTACTCGGCAACAAGTGATTCTCTGAAAGAAAAACTCCTCTTTTTCACTTTTCCTATTTTGGATTCAGCAGGAGGCATCTGCCTGCAGACTGCAGCCATGAGAGAGGTGAAAAGTTCATAATCCTGAAATTAGAATATTCAGCAGGATCAAGCAAGGTGACTTCATTGCATAATTTAAGTGATAAATTCATGCAGTACGATGGCAGTGATTAACTGAGCCAAAAGCAGCCTCTCTTTTTTTTTTTTTTTTTTTTTCCAGCATGGCTGCAGAGAAATGAGAGAAAAAGGGAAGCACATCAAACCACCAAATGAAAGAAAGAGTGTATTGACAGGAATTAATTACTTTTGCAATGTTTGCCACTTCCTCTCTGTGTCTGTAGCAATTACACAGGCACCTACGGGAGAGGATAGGGTGGGAGATGAAAGCGCCGTGAAACCAGGACACGAACAAAGCCAAAAACAGAGAGAGGAGGCCAGTGCTTGAACACCATGGCGTGACAGACAGCCTTTGGGGCTGTTTTATTCAGCTGCCAGGAGCTTTTTAGGATTCGTTTTATCTGCTCTGCCTTCCCACCCACCCTCACGCCCACCCCTCTGGATGGTGCTCCAGATGATTTGTGTCCAGTTTGGCTTCACTCGAGCCAACACAGCCTCTAAAAGCAGACACACTCTGCCTCCTTCTCTGCAATCAGCCCACCTGTCTTGCGTTTGAGAGCCGTTAAACCTCTTTTCTGCCCAAGCGAGCTTGGTTGCATCTAAGTGAAAGGTCACCTCAGGCTGTATGTTCCAAAGATGAATTCAGACTGTCTAATTCTCATTTTTCTGTCTTTTGAAATCTTGTGAAAACACAAAATTACTAAGAACACCTTTCTAAAATGGACGTTCTAAGCATTTCATCGTTGACTTCAATCAGTCAGCTATTCACTACTTTTTTTTTTTTTTGCCATGAAAATTGCCCTTTTACGTGTTCAGCTGAACCTTTGAACCTTGTGGACATTTCTCAGATATTATGGCCGATTGTTTTTGGCAGGTGCTAGCCACCCTGATTGACTACACTAAAGCCAAATGTTACCATGAGTATGCCGAAATGCTTACAAGAACAATGTTAGCATGATTACACCAAAGAGCAATGTCTGCAATGCAGTCATCTTTAATTCCGTACATTAGCATGCTAACCTTAGCCATTTTTGGGATAGTTGCTGCTGGCATGTATTCCTGTATTTACCTAAAACATTCAATTTAATATCTTCATGTGCAATTAGCATCATGTGCAAAGTATACTAATTTATGTTTATACTTTCATTTAGGCATTTTTGGGAACACTTGTAAAATTTTTATGTCGTACTGTTACTATAAACTGGAGCACAAGAGTTTCTTTCTTGATCTTTCACGAAGATTTATCTTAATTGAGCATATTAGCATGCTAACTTTAGTAATTTATCTAATAGGAGTTGCAAACAGGATTAAAAGCACAATCTAATGAATTCAGGACAGGGAGAGAGGTTGGAAAAACACAGAACCATCAACAGGAGTCCAGCATTGATTCTTATTGGAAAGAAGCCTATTCTGTCTGGTTACAAAATCAATATCAGTCAAAGTCAGTGAATCCTTTGTGAGCCAGAGTTCATTGTGTCAACAATTACCAGGCAGGCAGTTGTGCACGACACATTTTGTTTTCCAGTTAAATATAACGGGTTACTTACTAAAACTGCGATTACTGACGAATTACTGGGTGCATTACTCAAAGGTGGAAGCTAGTAAAGAGAGGTTTGCAGGGTAGCTTGTGACCTCCTAATTTATGTTGGATAAATCTTATGTATCATCATTTATTCCTTTTTTTTTTTAATCCATACCTGCAAGTAAATTGAAAGTGAAATACAGTGGAGGAGAAAGTATAAGTAAAGGTACTGCTACTGAAGTAAAATTTTATGGTTGATTGGAGTATTTCCATTTTAAAGCATCATGCAAAATGACTGACATTGTGCAATCACGCCAAAAGTTTCTGTTTTATAAAAAAAAAACAAAAAAACCAAACCCTGTATACTGTAAATAACCTGATGAGATGTCCTTTTAAAAGGCCGGCAGGAATAACCACAGCTGAATAAAATTCAACAAACAGCACATCTGGGCTCTCAAAAATCCTTTTAGGGATGGTTTAAAGTCCCAGTTGCTGGCACTCAGCTCTTGTGTTCTTCTTCAGACCCAAATTAGCAGCATTAGGCTCACAGAGCCATCTCATAAATGGATTTCATGTTGTGTGTGAAGCATCATAGGGGAATCGGCGCATCATGTGGCCATCTGTCTTCATACTTCCAGCCTCCTGAGTCGCTTTCCCAGAAATCAACACCCTGAGGTCTGAGTCACAGTCGGTCTGTAAGCAATATCAAATCTTTTTCCCAGTGAGTGCAGTCTCCACTCTGTCATTACAGACGTGTCACTCTCCAGAAAACATTACAGATGATGCCGTTACTAAGAGGCTTTCCTGAGCCGCACATTACCTCCAGGCTGGGAGATGTTGGCGTATTGATCACTGACATCACATCCATTTATTTATAGCATTCCAAGGAGCAGTGTGTCTGTACTGCTTTTAAACTCACCATGACATCACTGTACATAACACAATCTCTAATTGATTTATTCAATTCAAACAAATGCATCTTTTGTACTGATGCAACAAATGCACCAAAGAGTCCGAGCAATGTTTTGGGGGGATTTTTTTTAATGGACATTTTTTGGAAGATGTTTACTGCTCTCAAAAATGAACAACAAATATGTATCTAGAGCCAGCATCTAGTTAGCCTAAAGACCCGAGACAGGGAAAAAAGCCTGGCTTATCATTTAGCTCCATCCGAAAATCAATCTAAATGAACCTACTTCAGCTAACTCAGCGTGGAGACGAATACAATTTCTTTCCAAATTATGAAATTATTAAATTCAAGTCAATAGACTAAGAGAGCGATACTTGTTTGTTGGTCTTAATAAGGCTAAAAAGGTTCATCCTTTTGATTTTGTAATAAAATGTTACATTATCATATAATATGAATTGAGCAATATAAAATGTATACGGATGTATCATGTGTACAGGTCAAAGGAAAAACGCAGCTGACAGGGAGCACCACATGCTACCAGTAATGGAGCTGCATGTCATCAGATGTTATCATCTTCAGTCATGAATGAATATTAACACTGATATTATGTTGTTATTACTCCATCAGCGACTGTCCTTCATAGCATCTGGCCATGTTTCTCTCCCATCTGCTGGCTGCCTGTGAGGACAATGACTGGGCTCACACTCGGGTGAAGTTACCGGCCAAATTGGCCACCCCCGTTTGGAGCCACAGACCAAGTTGGCGTCCCTGTGGAGTGGCACTTGGATATTTGGTGGGCCCGGTGTTCTGCTGCTAATTGTGTGGCAGCAAAGGCCGCTCTGGCAAATGAGTCCCTCCATCACTCCATTGTGCTTTTCTGTTTTGCCAGTGACAGCTCCTGCCTGGTGGGACAAGACCAGGGCACGCAGAAGCATATTTGGATTGAATGGCTTCTTTTTTCTTTTTTTGGGGGGGCTTTTTTTCATTGGCTCGGCTATATTTCACTTCTATCATTTAACACAGCTTCTGGTAATTAGACGAATTTTCAATTAAATGCATCCTGTTAATATTAATTACACAAACATTGTACTCTGAATAATATTCAGTCTGTGAAAAACACCTGGACTTGCCCACGTTTGCTTCAAGTGTAGACATGATGGATGTGTAAAATGTCTCCTCTAGGGGGCACTGTTGTATCAGGCTAAATCCCATGTCTACCACACCAATCTGTGTTTATGTCCTCACTTTGTAAAACAATGGCACTATATTCTTATCCAATCTAACCTCTACCTAGAGAGGGAGACGGATTGCATGGCACTTTCCCTGCTGCAGTGAATTAAGTCAGAATCCCATTATAGAAAAACAGATAATACTCGCACAATTCAATACCTCCATTGTATGACCAAAACAGGAAATATGGTACATGTTGACTGCAGGATATATGTCATTTCAAAGAGAAATAACTGAATGGCTTTCAGCGAGCAGAGTCCATTAATCGATACAACGCGTGATTCTGAATGATAGTCGCTCTAAGTAATAGAAATGACGAGCTCATTTGAATTATGGCTGAATTACTGGAGAAATGTTGATCCCTGCGAGAACAATAGGTCTGATCCAGGTCCAGGGTACATAGCAGTTTTATTAGCATGTGTAATTAGTTAGAGGTTACATATGTTGTCTATGTTCTGGAAGTCGAGTGAGAAGCATTGAGATAGTGCTTAATGTGCTGTATAATTTCCTTGACCTTGCCCTGACTATTTTACTGCATCGCTCTCCTCAAAATCCTTGATTGGCCTGCCCCTCACATCTCACCTTCGCTCTTTTTACCACCAGTTAAACCCGCTCGCTCCTCAGGTATTTGAATGTGGATACCATCTTTCACTATGTTATTGGCCTCCTTCTCCCCTCCCGTCCTTCATTACAAATGATCTCTCAGCACTAATGAGTACATGTCTAAAAATACCCTCCTTGTCCAGAGAGCTGGATGTGTCGTGGTGCGTATTGAGCTTTAACAGATGTTAATGGTTATGGAACATCAGAGTGGTGTAATGAATAAAAGGCACAGCAACTCCGACTTCATTTAGGAAGAATATTTTAATATTCAACACGCGTCCGCACCCACCCACTGAAATTCCGCAGCCATTGATTCGGTTTAGACGCACCCCCCTCCCTGACATCCCCTCCTGACAAGCTTTTTAACATACCGGTGGTGTTCCCTGTTGCCATGGAAACTCCTCATGACCTTTTCCTGGGAGGTCGATCTCATGTCAGTGTGTTGCTCAAAAGATTTCATTCCAGGTCTCCACTCAACGGTGGGCTTTGCAGTTGGACCTGTTCTCCTGGTTTGACAGATGAGGGAAACGCTCCAACTGGACTTGGTCTGAGGGTGAAAGAAAATGTAAGGTGATGGATGGAGCCGTCACCACCCTCGTCTAATTAACTGACAGGGTCCCCTCGTTGGCCGCGTGAAGTTCCTCTGACTCAGTTTGTGGAGACATTCGTTGGCATGTGCATATTTGCTTTTTCCAACCTTCCCCACAGAGGAAAAATGAAAGATACTTGAGTCAAGTTTATCTGCTCTTGTGGTAAATTAGTTAAACAGGAGAGGTGACAGCACAGGAAGAGTTTGACAGCAAACCACTGCTGTCGATTAGCTTCTATTCAAGGTTGTTATTGTGAATTCATTTATCCATTCATCTTCTACTGCTTGTCTGTTTCTAGGTCGCGAGGGGTGCTGGAGCCAATCCCAGCTCACTCTGGGTGAGGGCGGGGTCACTCTGGACAGGCCGCCAGTCCATCACAGGGCCAACACACAGAGACAGACAGAGACCAACAACCACTCACACTCACACTCAGACCTACGGGCAATTTAAACATGATGTCTTTGGAAGGTGGGAGGAAACCCATTGTTGTATCCCGACCCGTCAGAGCTACGGAGAACTCTTGCTACCATCTTCTTGCTGATCCTGTAAGCTACCTCGCTATGTCCATGCTACATACAAAATGGCAACAGGAAATAGTCACACAAAAAAAAAAAACTCAACCACAACTCTGTTTAAGTGGACATATAAATATAAACGCTTGTTACATAAGTAGATCAGGCGGAAACGGTTAGTATAAGAAGAAAATTAAGTTCAACGGCATGATGAAAGTGAAACAAAAATGGCAGTTCGCTGTGGCTATCATGTTAGCAATCTTTGTTTCACATGTTCACCACAGACACGAGCACTGTAGCAATACTTTCATCTATTTCATCCAAAACAGTGGAGTGAACAAGCATATTATGAAAAAATACTTCACCCAAGATATATGAGTATTCATGCAGACATGCTCTCTGTACTCTGGGAATCTGTGCTGGGGGCCCAGACGATAGTCAGTCTCTTTGCATGATCCAAGTCGTAAAATATTGTTTGTACTTTCCTTCTTTTTCGGCCAAAGGAATAAGGCGAACAATAACACCAAACACCTGCTGTGGACAAATTAGTCATGTCTTTGTCTTACACCAGGCTCAACTCATGAGTCTGCAGACTTCCCAAAACAACATTAAGGCTTAACAAACCTGGACATTACACAGTGATGCACAGTGACTGTTTGGCCACATTCAGAGAAAAACTCAGGGTGATTTCATCAGACATGTGTTCATTATGACCAAATCAGAAGTGCCAAACAAGCAAAATGTTTGAGAGTCAGCTACAAACGGGACCCCACACCCTTTTCCTCCCTCCGTGAGAAACTGAGGGGAGCTGTGGAGTGTGAACCTCCCCCCATCCCAGCCCAAAGGGTTCGAATCTAATTCAGACAAGATGTTGGATGTTCAACAACCTCCTTTTTTCATTTGTGCTGCAGATCTACATGAAAAGGTGGCGAGAGGCAGGAGCAGACCTCTCTGGAGGGGTTTCATTAGATATTACAATCTAAGCTTCCTCCAAGGCCAGGGTCAAAGATGGCTCCTATTTGCACCTTATTTCATGGCCAGGAAGATAATCGACCCACGCAGAGTCCATCTGGTTCACATGGAGGTCTTGTTTGGGAATGGCTCTTGTAGCACGCAATGCAGCCCAGCCTGCACGGCCCCTAAATCAGAGATAAACAAGGATTGCTTAAACAAGGAGTAACTCAAAAAAAAAAAAAAGAAGAAGAAGAAGAAAAAAACCAAAACAAACTAAAGTAACTCCAGCTTGAAACGGAATTACTCTCAGTTTAGCAGGTTCACATTTGCAGACGACAACATGTGACAATCTTGTGAGTTTCCGGGCCCTGACTATCAGTGACTCTGTTGTCTTTGTACAGTCTTGCTGAGCGTGATAATGCCAGTGTAACCTCCCCGTCTGTCCTCATGGTCTGCCTTGTGTCCTTCACAGGCGGTAATCAGATACAGTGGTATGATTGTGGAGCAAACAACCCGGGGCAGTCCAGCTGCACAGGAGTAAGGGCCTCAACCCTTAAACGATGATGTCACAGCTCCCATGTGACAGGGCTCAGTTTCACTGTCAGATCAATTATTCACAGTGTTTAATTGGATCAGCTGAATCCAGTTCGCTCCAGGGATCCATTTCCAGTAACAGCAGCTGCAAATAAACCCTGAGCCAGCACACAAGATATAAGGCCCCAGATCGATATCCACTGACTAAAGCAGCTCACGCTGATTTAAAAACTACACAGATAACATGCAAGTGTGCTTCACTGAAAGGGAATAATCCACATGTTAAAGCATACATTTCCTTATTCAGCTTAATCTGGTCTGCTCCACGCTGGAGCACAGAGTGGGGAGTGGAGGTGGTGATCTCAGAGAGTTGGGTGAAGGCCATTCTGTGATGATGCTGCATTCATTAATCACGCAGTCATGTACAGTGGCGTTCACAGCCTCTTAGTCATCAGATATTCCCCTGGCCTCCGCTCCACTCCCTCCTCCAACACATTACAAGCCGCCCAGTCAAAGCTGGCCTTTGTGTGCGGGGTCAGAGTTGAGCAGGACAGTTCTAACCCTCCCCCATTAGTGCTGGGTTTCAGGATAGGGAATATTGTGCAGAGATGCATCCATTCACAAGGCGGTGGGGATCAAAACACAAGTCCTATCTCTGTGGAAAAGAGGAAAGAGCAGCTCATTCATTTTCAGTCTGAGGGCAGTAGTCACAGATGCAAAGGTCTCTGGAAATTTACTTTTCCAATTAACAGTCATCAAACAGTCATCTCTGTTTTCACACGGAACCCACATTGTTTAGCTTGTCTTTTTTCAAACATTAACCACATCGCTAACAGTTTATTTAGCATTTATTTCTTCTACCCAACTCAGTCTTATCATAAGTACACTTGAATATAAACAAATAAGCTGTTAAGCGATCCAACGCACACACCAGTAAGTGACCACGTTAGTCACAGAAAGCCCGTTTGCTGATTGAAAAGATTTGTAAGGCTCCTGGTTCCCATCATCATGAAATTACCCCGAAGGCATGAATACATCTCTTTCACTCCCTCCATGTATGCAGTCTTCTACCACCTATAGAGGCAGAACTCACAAAGTCCCGCGTGTCTCTTGGGCAGTCAGATTCTCAGACATGTTCTTTCGTACAAAGGTAACAAAAATGAGCCGAGCTGTGACTCCACTCATGTCTTCTCTTTTGACTGAGGAACATTACTTTCTTCATGGACACGCCATCCAATAGCACCTCACTGCTTCGCCTCAGGTCTCTCCAGAAATAGTCACGAATGAAGGCTGATTGCACTCATTGAGCTCTAAAACAAAAACAAGAGACTTAGGAAACAAAGCAAGATCACAACTTATTTTTCACCTACTTTTAATATAACTGCAAATCTTTGGGTACAAGTGGTTTCATCAAACATCAGCAGCTGCACGAGCGCTGTACCAAAAGGGAGCTAAAACTGATTAAAAATCAATGGCGTCTTGAATGGATCAGGGCAAATACAGAGAGAACTGATCAATATTTCCCATCCTCTTATTCTATAAATCATATGTGTTGAGAGAGAAACGGACTCCTCAGTATGGAGGACCAATGCCAATAGGGCGTGATGACCTTGTGACTGCTGACCTTTTCGGTGTTCCTCTTCAACCTGAGGGGACGCGGTGTGGAGCCTCAGCTAATCGGCTTTGTTCACCACTCAACTGCAGCTCTAATAAGCCTATTGATCTGTATATACATCGATCCAGTGTTCAGGCAGCAGCCGTGCTGGGTTAGCAGGTTGTGTTGGTAAATTGTGAGGGGAGACAGTGGTGGATTTACAAGCGCAGCGCCCCCCACGTAGATTATTATCTCAGCTTAAATGGGCTGAACGAGGTATACAGCAAATGCACAGCGTCACAGACGCTGCTTTTATAATGTTCATATGCTCGTTTTACCTGTCGGCCCGAGGGCATCCCAGTGATCAAGTGCTCGCAGTTTATGGCTTTCACATTATGGAAGATGTTGAGTGTTGCAGGCGAAGTACAGTTTACATATTCAAAACATGTATATATTGAAAAGGGCATTATGTCAGATCCACAGAGACACCCCCCCCCCCCCCTTCGCTTACTGGTTGGCTCTGCAATAATAAGGCAGAGAGGTTAGTTAGAAGCTGCTGTTCATTCATGTTGTGAAAAATTGTATTCAGGTTTGCACTTGGCTCACCCCAGTACACTGTGGCCTGATTTGTTTTGAGTCTTTGCTTGGATTTCTAACAGATGTGGCATTATAAAGCTGGTATTCGTAGTTTTGTGTGAAATATCTCTGCATCTTTTCGATAATTAGCTATCAAGAGGATGTTTCTTGATGTGTTTTATATTTCCTTTCACTTGTATGTATATTTCATGATTGTGATCACGCCGGCCTCAGCGATGCCTCGTGTGTAGTGCTGATTATCAAATATAAGCATGCTAAACCATTTAGCCTCAGAGAGATGCTAGCGTCTTTGTCATTCAGGAAACAAAACTAAAAGTGGCTTGGTGCTGCACTGAGTGAGTTGGTGCACTCATGACTAACGTTAAACACGACAAAACGTGCTGCCTATTTTTGACCACTTACATAAACAGCAACTGTTGTGCCCTGAGCCCTGACAAGTCTCCTTCGAAGCATCCTGCCAGAGAAAGGCTCCGAGAGGAGGCTGCTGTCAGCGTCGCACACGAGCATTCAAAAACACAGTGAGTCACACAGTGATTGGCCAAGGAAATGAATTCCCTGTGAAAACCATCTCACCAGAGCCACACCTTGTTTACTCACGGCTGCGCTCCCCTTTCCTGACTATCACTCAGTGGCAAGAAGATTGCTGCCTCACTTACTGTAACTCCGTCATCATCACAGCTCTGATGGTAACAGCACTTGCCTGGCTAAAAAAAAAAAAAAAAAAAAGAACCCAACGTTCAGTTCTTTCATAACAAACATGACCTGACAGGAGAAAAGGCTGGCATAAAAGAGCGAGGGCAGTCAAAAATGGCATTGGGTTAAATACAGATGCAGAGATGAAGATATGAATTAGGGCAAAAGAAGGGAGCTCAAATGGAACAGACAAGCCACAGTTCCTCTGGGCCGTTCATGAATCCAGCCTTTACTGTGAAGTGGCTCTCCATTCTGATGAAACATTTCTATTTCTGGACCAGCCTCTCCTCGCCCTTGCTCGGTAACCACACACACACACACACACACACACACACACATCAGAACATGCTCAGCGTGCTGGACATCACACTACAGGTTATTGTGGGTGGCAGATGTAGTCATTCAGACATGCATAAGAGAGTGTTCCTCTGATAAGGGTACATGCACTTACTCTCTCACATGAACATGCATGCATGCACAAAGTGAAAGTACAGCGCAGTAGAGGCGCAGTCTACATGAATCAAACAGAGCAAAGGAAATGCTTTGTGCCAATGCCGAGGTCCTTTTATTTTGTGTAATCATTGTACATGTGCACACGCCCTGGAACACAGTAAAGTCCTTTTTCTTGGTGCTCACATGAAATTAGGGTTGAGTAACAGCGTTGCGTAATTCCTCTTTGTTTTTTCTGGAACTGATGCAGGAACTGTACCGAACAAAAAGTCATACAACAGCTATGTCCATGTCCCGCTCCCATCTCCCACGAAGCCCCGACACCCCCCGACAACCCCTCACTTTCTTCCTCTCTTAGCCCCCATGGCAACAAATATTTCATGTTCTCCTTCCCTTACAGAGTGAGATCACCAGTCTGTCTGTGTATGTGTTGCAAATATTCTCATCTCGCCCAGCCAAGTCTGCCCTGCCCCCGTCAGACAGCAAAACGCTTGCATGTGTCATTTTTGGCCCGGAGGGTTGACGAATGAAAAGTAACAGTTGGTGTGCATGTGTGCGTTTGTCTGCTTGTGCCAACATGTTTTCTGTTTCTCTTATTTGTGGATGTTGTGAGTCTGGTATGCTTTGTGTTTCTGGATACTGACTCTGAGTGCTCTCTAGCCACTGGCTCTGAGCAGAGGTCAGAGGTCACAGCGCATATTGTCCCAATATGGAAACGGCTCTTCCAGCTCCGCTGCACAAAGGCTGGCCACACTGAGCTCTTTGTCATAGCTGCCAAAGAGCCCAGTCAGGTCAACAATACTGCCTCCAAACCAATCAACAAAGGTTGGGTTTTTGTGTGTGTGTGTGTGTGTGTGTGTGTCCGTGTCCCAAATACACATAAAAGAATGTACTTCCTACACCAGCTGCAATATAAACAAAATACCAGAACATTTCCCTCTTTTGTCTGTAGTCTTCAAAATGGCATCAGAACCATCTGGCTTAGCTCTAGCTGTTATGAGAGGTTGGAGAGGAAGAGATGGAGTTGCTAGGAAGTGGGAGGGTGTGGGGAGGCAAAATGGATGGAGGAGGAGGAGGGGTATCTACTGTAAAATCCTGTTATGCAACCCCCTTTCTGTGGCTGGCGTATTGCATCTGTTAAAAAATAAAAAAAAAAGGAGGAGAAAAACAGCTTTGCAATTAGCGCTCCGTGTCCTGAGGGTCCTGGTCTCTCCCAATCATATTGCTCTGTCCTGCTCTCCCCAGTGTGCGTGTTGCTAAGCAGATGATGTGACTCAGGAGCACACACTGCTCTTCTTATAGTGTCAGCGTGGAGCAGACGTGCTGATAGCAAAGCTTCCACTCTGCCTGCATGCGAGATGATGTTTACTGGAACAGTCCAGGTTTGCAAATTAAACCAAGCTGGGTTGTTGTTTTCTCTGCCTCGGCTGCTCCCAGCAGCGCCGTGAGGGTCGGAGATTTGGACGAAGCTCTAAGCTCCTCCTCCTCCCCACTTATATTTTGGGCAAAGCTAAGGTTTACAGCAACTTAGGGTGTGGTCTCCGTACACGGGGGCTTCCTCTGAGCTGAGTGGGTTGTTTATGAGTCTGGTCCTGCTTCCTGACTCTTAGATAAGGACCACCCACCAAGGCCTCATCACTCCAAATCCGTCAGCAGTTAATGATCCCTGGGGAGGCTCCGGCATTCTTATAGTGCAGCACTGATGTAATTACTCAGCATTTATCAAAGTCTGAGGGAACATGATCGCTACGAAAATCATAAACAGTAACATATAATGTGAGAGAAGCATTTGCTTTCGCTCAGCAGCTTGTTAACATACCATTTTATGGCTGTTTTCATAAATGCAACATGGAAGCATGTGTCCCCTTGGGCCATGCTGTTAAAAGGGGCAAAATATGTCAGGTTCAAACAAACCTAGCTCAGGCAAGGCC
The DNA here is from genome assembly GCF_900963305.1 of Echeneis naucrates. Classification (NCBI taxonomy): domain Eukaryota; kingdom Metazoa; phylum Chordata; class Actinopteri; order Carangiformes; family Echeneidae; genus Echeneis; species Echeneis naucrates. The sequence goes on from NC_042525.1 coordinate 4,192,295, forward strand.
TTTTATCTTCATTGTTCTACTAATTGTTATAGAGTTCCTTTCAGAGGTTAATCCGAGTTGAAACTAGGCGGGTGTGTAATCTGAGACTGAAAAGATTTGATGTTGAGGCTGCTCAATTAGGTCAGGCAGCACTGAAATGATGCCTCGCAGAAGCACTCAATGCTCTATCGGCTGATGGTATAAAGAGAAAGAGGACGCAGAGGCTGTATTTCATTGTTCCACATGGCTACGGCTAATGGCCTCCATCCCTAGTGTGAATGGAAGGTATTTGTGTGAGAGTGTGATGCATTATTTAAGAGTAAACACGGTGGAGACAGAGAGGCCCAGCGGTGGTGGGGTAGTATTGATTGTGACAGGCCAGAGGAGACATGCACACCTCTCTTAAGTGTCTGGGGCTTCTCACAATGCCCCCACAAATCAACTTTTATTGCTCTGGCTTTGGAGTCTCCACAGTCAGCAGCCTATCAGGCAAAGCAGCTTAGTGGAGATAGCCTGCGGCTGTCCCACAGTGGGCCTTAACGCTATCAATCGATCATTCATCACTAGTCCCTAAGAAACAAAAACAAGCAGCAAAAAGACAAACAGGGGAGGGAGGCAGCTGAACTGGACTCTGTCACGCAGCTCTTGGCTGGGTGGAAAAACCCTGTCAAGTTTTATTTGGGAACAGTCCACAGCCTGTTCTGCGCAGCAGAAATTGAAACATTTGAGGAGGAGAGGGAGAAGAAAAGTAATGAGAAAAACTTTCTGAGAGAGGTCGAATGAAATGTGGCCCCCCCAGTACCACCACCTCCCCCCCTCGCCACCCCGCTCTCCGCATCTCTCCCTCCTTCACTCGTCCAGCCCTCCTGCACATTCCTCTCCCCTCAGCAGATCTGGCATGCCCCACAGGAGGCGGCGGCAGCAGCAACACAGTAATCTTTTCAAAAGGGCGGATTTGAGCGGCCGCCAGGGCAGCTGGCCAACTATTTCTCATTTGGAGCTGGCCTGGAGATGACCCTCCTGTTGGAGCCCCACTCTTAGGAAAAACAAAAACGCCAGCACCGAGTAAGGGAGCGCCTTGGCAACAGTGGAGAGCCAGGAACAGACTAGCAAAAGGAAAACAGGGAAACCGCAGGCCTGCTCTCAGGAACATCTGCACTGCCTTCCTGTGTTAAAAGGAAAAAAATTAAACTTAATACTGTCTGCATGAGCCCACGGGACTGAACAAAAACATGGGAGGGCTGCAATTCATTCTTTTTTTTCTTGGAACTCTGTCTGCATGTCTTTTTTTCCCCCCTTTGTCCATTTCCCTCTCTGTCTAACAATTTCCCGAGCTCAACAAGCCCCCCCCCCCCCGCATCCTCTCTTCCCTCTCTGCAGCCCTCCACCGAGCCCTGGCCTCTTGCACTTTCAGTGGAAGCCCACCCTTGGTTTGGGAGGAGCTGGTCTGGGTCCCTGTTGTGCTTGCTCAATGATGGATGGAAGGGAAAATCTAAGAATCCAGGTCCAGCATTCCTGCTTTTACAGTGGGGAGAGCGGGCAGGGGGGTGAATTCCTGAGCGTCTTTGTAATCACTATATGTTTGACAGCGACTGCAGTGACCTTCATCCAAACTTGTGGTCAACCCCGCAGACAAGAGTGCCCGAAAATTATCTGGGTGTTTCTTGCAAAACCAACAGAAAAAAAAAAGGGGGGGGGCAGCTTCCAAAAAAGAGTGAAACAGAGAAAAAGGACAGGACATGTGGAAATGTTTGGAGGCTTAAGGGCTTTGTGAGTCAGACCTAAGACATCAAATTCCACATGCTGGCTTCAGATATCGTGTCTGTATGCAATGTTTACTGCCACACTCAGCCTTCACTTGGCCATCGGGCCAATAAGACGGCCTGGTGGCCAACATTACAGGGGGAGCAGGGAACAACAACAAAGAAAGCCCTTATGTTTTCTCTCTAAAACCCGTCTTTCAACCCCTCCACCCCCCACACACTCACAAGCACACACATACACATACACACACAAAAAAAAAAACAACGCTCCAGTAAAAACTCATCACACATCTGCCAGATCCGCTGAGGCCTGCCTCCAATTATCCGCCCACCACGCTGGAATCCCAGGAAGGCTCTGTCCGGCAGAGCGTTTGATGTTGCCACGCAACATTTGACAGAGAACAGGGCGGCTTTGAAAATCAGAGTGTAAACTTGCCTGCCAAGTTTGACGTGAAGAAAGAGGGGGATAGCGGTGGCAGAGGGGAGGGGGGTGGATGGCGTTGAGGGGTAGACAAGGAAAATGCCACGAGATGGAAAGCAGCTGCTAAGGACTGGGAAACATTGCTTTAAATGGGCCCAGATGTGGCAGGGCAACTACCAAGCCTCAGCCAAGTGGTCAGCATCTTTCCTTCTGGGGCTTTTTGCTGATGTGTACACAACAGAGCTGAAGAGCAAGTTCCACAAGCGTTTGTGCAAACAGGTAACGCGTTTGAATTTTCAGGTCAAGTTCCTCAAACTGGGGTTAGTTTATTGTGTGTGTCATGTTTAGAAAAGCAGCTGGAAAATAGATGGATGTGACAGTTTCAATGTCAGCAGTTTCATGCAACAAGTCTGTTTTGTGTAGGCTGCACTGTATTGACATCATTAAAGTAATTTCTTGTAATGAGGTTTGAGCAAAAGGATGCTAGTATATTGCGTTGCTGACAGTCGTGCTAGACCAGCTCCATCTCAATCGTCTCTCCCGTTAATTATCACTTAAGAGCGCACTGATGAATGTAACGCGAAACCACAGCTGTACGCTGTTAACCCCCTCCCTCCCTCCCTCCCGAGGCAAAGTGAGGTCACTCCAGCTTCAAGTTGTTTTGGCGTCTTTTCCCCTGTTACGGAATCAACATGACGATCTGGAGAGGCAACACCTGGGAGGCCCTGACTGTCAAGAAGATCCAGTGCCAGCACTCCAGATAATGACCCGGCCACACCTGACACAAAGGAAAACAAGTACAGTAGAGGAGCTGCATTCTTTCCCACGACTACTGGTGGAGCGAGGTAAGGTGAGCCGGATCAGTTGCAGCGTGCAAATGCAATCGCGGGCACACAAACGCGGACAAACAAACGCTTCAACCTTTCACTGCCGGCCTGGGTCGAATGTCGTGCCTTTTCTTGACCATATGATGAGGACATCTATGGGATTGGTTGATGAGGTGAAGTCATTTGTTGCATGCAAACCACGCTGACTTTCATTTCAAACCAAAACAACATACAAAGGGTGAAATTGCACACAAAAACACGCCTGTCACAGTGTTTCAAGAGTAAACAGTCATACTGGCAGACAACGCATGTCTCACCTGTGATGAGCTTCACCGGCTATAAACAAATGAGGATTACCTCAGTAAACTCCCCAACGTTCAAACACGCTCAGCAAGGTCTCCCTGCTTTGTTTAAAATAATCACCTGCAGCTATGACGTGAATGCTGGGAAATATTCTGGCTGAGGTCGACTGCTCCTGAAATAACATGCCCAATAGTTGTGAGGCTGCATAACATAGCTCCTATCTCGGTTGTAGCCCGAGCTTCACTGATAATAGGGGGAGGTCAGATGACATGGTGTAAGAATATCATTCATGACTTGCACAAAAAAAAAAAAAAAAAAAAAAAAAAAAAAGCAAATGGAAACCGAGCCATGTCACACACCCACTGTTGTCTCCTGCAGTATAGGGAGTTAGTGTTGATACATGACGATCCCCTGACTCTTTGTCTCGCTCCATTTAAGCTGCAGATAGTGTTACACACTCTCTTCCGGACCAGAAAAGATCACGTTGTCCTCTTTGACGTACTGGGCTGCTTTATCTCTTCAAACGAGGGTCCAATTTATCAGACACACACACACACACTGAGATTAGCCTGTTTGACAGGGACAGCACGTACAACACATGCAACATGTGACTCACATGGTGACATGCTGAATACATTAGCGAGGCTTGTAACGCGAGGAAGTGGGCTCGGAAACAGAAGGCCTCTTTTTTCCAGAGGCGAGGGGAGTAACAGTGATGTCGGGCTGCAACTAATTATTTTCAGAATTGAGTCATTGTTTTGTCTGTGAAGAGCCAGAAGTGACAATTTCAGATTTGTTGTTTTGACTGACCAACAGTTCGTACATTGAATGTACAATGATTTAAAACAGAGAAAAGCACTAAAGACTCAACAAGCTGGAACCAGCAACAAGAATTTTCGCCTGAGAAGTGGCTCAAACTATTAATTTCTTACTAAAGTAACTGCTGTTTCACTCCATTGAGTCACTTACTGGTTAATCTGATGATTTTTTATTTTTTTTTTAATTTTCATCCATTTGTAGGTACTTGATAGTTCAAGTCAGATAATGTCACAATGCCGATCTCCACCTACTTCCTCTAACTGGATACAAAATGGTGGAGGCAATCTGTGTATTGTGAAGGAACTTTCTCTGAGCTGAAAGGTAAATAAATAAATAAAGGAAGTAGTAAGCAAATCGTGTTTTAAAGGATTTACCCAAAGGGCATCAGCTGACTGTCTACAGCTGCTTTTGGCCCTTCGAGTGGTCTCCATGGCAACAGCCCTTCCAAATCTGGCCACTGCCAGCCTCGCTCCATCATAACAACAAATCCCACCAATGTGTCTCTGGAATGCGTTGGCCTGTTTCTCGGGGAAACCTGAGGCCATTTATGCAGCTGCTCGGCACTGAGTGAATGTACAGCATCGACTCACTCTGCTGAAAGGAAACCACGCAGAAAAAAAAAAATTCAAAAGGTGAGTCTTGGTTGTTCTGGAGCGACATGTCTGCGTCTTTGAAGAGTTTACTCTTTCTGCTGCCCTTCAGTCTGCAGCTTTCCAATGTTACTCTCAATCATTAAAAAAAACAAAACAAAACAAAACAAAAAAAAAAAAAAAACGCAGAAATCACTGAGCGTAGACTTTAGTGCCCCCAAATAAATCATACCCTACAAGATACTGTTTGAAGATGAAATGTGTATTTAAGCGTGCGCATGTTGTCACTATTGGCTTTTCTGAGGGCTTAAAAGCTATTTAGCACCAATCCAGCTGCATCTCGATCATTTGACACTAAGCTTTTCACTCATTAAGATGTAATTGCTGTTGTCAAGCAACTGGCACATCATTAGTCAAAAATTAATTACTTCTCTGTGTAAAGCAGCCTCTCAATAATAAGTCAGTGGGTAAATAAAGACCAAAGGGGGCCTTGAAGTCAGACTAGTCAGGGCGAGCACATACCGCAGCTCTGCAAAAACAGATGAGTGAAAAATTTGAAGGTCTGATGAGAGAAACAGAACCAATTCAAAGACACCTAGTCATATTTATGCGGAGAATTAATGCTGCTGTGTTATTCCTCTTCCATGTGAGCTATGACTGAGGCGAAAGTAAATGTGTGTCACTGGGTTTCCCGTTGGGAGTGCTGAAGTCAATCCTGCGTTTAGCAGTTTATTCACGGTGCGTGGAGCTTAGCGATGACTGTCTGCTCACAGGAGGGCTAGACGGGGAGCTGATCTGGCTGCTCTCAGCTCTAAAAGCACCTCTGGAAACTTAAGGCGTAATATTGAGTTACTTTAATCAACTGCTTCGTGCTATTGATCTTGTTTCTCTCACTGGCTGCACGAGTGGTGAATGGATGTGCAGAGAACAGTATGGTCTTTATGTGCAGTCCCCACCCCCCAAGCTTGACCGCCCTCCATCCGCCGCAGCTGGTAACCCAATCTTCGAAGTCACAAGCTCCCCTTCTGCCCCCACTAAGCAGGTAACGAGACCAGCTATCGCCATGGTTACCAGCCACAACCAGTCTCAAGATAGGGGAGAGGAAGAGGGGGAGAGGCTGGGCTCCAATCTCAAGGACAGCTCAATCACGCCCAGGATCAGCTCGTCTGTGAACGGGCCAATCTTTTACCCTGTGCAACATTTCTGGAGCACAAGATTTAATCATCTCACTGCCATCCGGCTAAACGGCGAATATCAGGGGAAAGGGGAGAACCACCTGACCACGGCTCTGAATAGCACAATTAACAGCCTGGAGCGAAGAGCAAAGCCTCCTTTACCAGTTACTGTGAGTCAGCTCTACTGGTGCACAGGCCATCTGGCTGCAAACTCACGAGCAATGCTTTCAGCCGAAGAGAGAAAATATGTAAAGGGCATCACGACACGACGAGTGTGCAGCAGTTTCTCAGGATATTGGCTCAGCAGCACTTTTTACCCAGCTTTTGTTGTGTTTGGTCTACAATGTGCAGACATGCTATGTCTATATAATCAAACTAAACCATGAGAACAATACAATAAACCTCTATAGTAACAAAATATTAACAGTTAATAAAACAAGCAAAGCTGCGACGCATTTGTTGTTCAGCGCTTTCAAAATAACAATAAAATATATAATTATTATTAACCAGATGTGGATTCCTTGTGAGAAAACCCAAAAATATAGAGCACTTATGTTCATGTAATTTATTGTCAAGACAACAGTATCATATGTCCTTATATTGGTTTACAGCTGCATTACAGAGGGTCGTTAAACTTCTATAAAGTGTAAACAAATTGGAAAATAAAGCAGTTTCCTGGATTACTTTTTCCAAGCATCTAACCCTAACACTGTTAGACTGTTGCCACGGCAACTGGGAGAGCGAGCTGGTTTGGAAATGTGATTCCTCCATAAAAATACAGTGATTCCTACTATTCCTATGGACTCCTCATGACTTGCAATGAGAATACACCTCTGCCTGTATAAGTCGTCATACACTGAGGATGAGGCAGGGAGGTATCACGTCCTATCAGCTAATTCCCAAGGTGTTTATATTTCACTCCGCATCTGCCATCTATGTACGACCAACACCCCCCCCCACCCCCCTCCGAATGTTACGGCCTCCTTAGCATTCAAAGAAATAATATCATAGAAAGGAAATAGATGAGGTATCATGAAAAATTTATCATCCCTAAGATGTCACCCTTTTGATTATAATTTATTCATCCACACAATTAGCATCAGTTAATTAACCATGGGTAACATACCTCTATCAATCCTAATAACAACAATACAGTGGATCCTCTTTGATATGTAAAACCACTGGAAACGCTTTGTCCCGAACATGAAAGACATTTAGACAGCAAAATAATAAATTCCCAACAATGCTTGTCTCATCAGTATTATCATTATTCTTCTGAATCAGGAGCTCGAGCAGTCTCTTGCCGATATGCATGAGGGATGAATCACTTCCAATCCCAACCCACGCTTCCTCATGCATAAATTCTCATTTGTTCTTGCATTTGGGTCACTCTGCAGTAATTGTTTGTTTTACTTATGATGATTGAATAACAACCTTGCGGCGGTGCCATGCTGTGTTTACCACATGTTGCTATGGTTCATGGACTCCTTTAATTGGATTTCGTTGTTTCCTGGGAAACGAGGTAACCCACTGTATTGCTCAGCAACCTTACCAATTTATCCCTGTGTGTGCTAAGGTGCAGTCTGATGGGTGTGCATTTCAGATCCGTCGAGCTGATCTTGAATTCGACTAAATGAGGCACTGGAGTGCAGAAAATCCAAAGTTAGGAGGGAAACGGAGCAAGTATTTGTGCCACTGAGCTGCACGTACGAGGATGCATCCGTGGATTTGTGCAGCGGGTGAACTCGTGCGAGAGCATGGGGTGAGCGTTTGGTGTGCGGGGAGACAGGGGAGCGCAGTGTCTGTTTGAACTGATGGGTGAATCATTACGAAGATAACAGGCAAGCTGTTAGCTTTTTGCTGGCGATGGTCAAGGCAGAGGGAGGAAGCGCCGTGACGAGTGGCATGTAATTACCGTGGCTGGCCGCCTCGAGGCGACCCCCAGGAGCTGGACGCTTTCACACAGCCCTCCACATAAACAACTGCAACACACAGAAACAACAATGCCATAATGTCCTTGAGATTGTCGCTCGGGCTGCGAGCGGTCCTCTATCAGAAGCTTCCAGACTCTTCGTCCACTTGATGCCTGAGTGACTAATCGCTTTAGAGGAGTGGGGACCAGAAAAGCCCAGGGGCACGGGGCAAAACCACTGCTTTACTGCAGTTACTTGAATTTGAGGGGAGGGGGCTGAAGGAAAGTGCGGAGAGCATGAGTGACAGAGACGCTCTGAGAAATGAGGGCTTGGCTGGCAGATGTGAGGGGGGTTGGTGAGTGGGAAATGAAAGGGGGGACTGTTGGGGTTGCCAGCAGCGTATCAACACCCATCTGAGTTGAGGAGTTGATATCTGCCCTCACTTCCTCCTAATTTTAGGTTGTTTTTTTTTTTTTGTTTTTATCACCCATCCCCTCTCCAATCATGCGCAGGTGCCTCGAGTTGAAATTTGTGAATTCATCCAAGGAAAGAAACAAGAGCCTGTGCACGTTGTAAATCATGCAGGATGAATGCCATGCAAAATTGATGCCGCTGCCTGCAAACTCCTCAATTATATAAGTTTGCCTGCATGTATGAATCTATTAATGTGTCTGCAGCGCTCTGTTTACGGCTCTGTGTGCATGCGTGGGCGTCTCACGGCTTTCGCACAGCTGGTGTTTTGAGAGATGAAGAGGAGTCTGTCTCTCCCCTTTATCTGATATAGAAGATGATTGGAATATTAATGGACTACGCAGAGCAGAGCACAAGCAATGCCCAGACAGATTTATTCAGCAATCAAGAGGATGTGATGAAGCAAAGAGTGAGAGTGAATAAAGTTAAAGAGTGTTATTGGCGATGCCCACACTGGTAATGCTGGGTTTGGTGTTTATACCATGAGCAGCTTTTTGCATTTTCTCTTGTTAGAATTAAAGGACACAACGAGAAAAACCGCTCTATACCGTTAGAAAATCCTCCACAGGAACACAAAAAAATAAAAGGAAGAGAAACTGTTTCCCTTCAAAGGCTTCATTTCATCACCTTTTCGTTTATCATATGCCACCTCTATCATCTTCTGGTGCCGCACCCTCACCCGTCCACGTTGTATAAGAGCTGCCAGCCCGGCGGTATCAATCATCGCCTCTCCGCCACCGCTTTCGTCCCTGTGAACCCACATGACAGGTGAGATTAAATGAGGGGGGATGAAAGAGCAAAAGCTTAAAAGGAACAGACAGGGACAAACCGGACAAATGACACCGCCGCCTTTGTGGAGGGTGGCAAAATTTCAATATGGTGCGATGCCGGTGATGACCAGACACACAGCATACTGTTAAAATGTGATCCGTGGCTGCTTGCTTTGTTTTGTGTCCTGCCTCGCCAACTGTTCGTGTGCACACCCAGTCTATTCACGCACAGGAGGCGGATACATGACCTCCCTACAGGCAGTCGATGCTCATATACTGTACACACAATGTGAATGTAACTGTGCCTGCATCCTTTTACTTCTTTTGTCCACATTTGCACATCCTGCCAACCCTTAATTGCGTCACAAACTGATCCGTCGGTGCTTTTACGATTTTGGCCCCTCATCCTGCTGCATCATTGCCAGCGTTTGACCACTAACAACTCAAGCGGAGGAAACAAACCAGAGGGCATATTTTACATATTTTTCTACCTGTTTTATATTCAAGTTTAAGATTGATAGTGTGCTTGTTCACCAATCAATGAAGCCATCAGCTCATATCCCTCAACAAGTTCAGTTCTGTGGTAAGTGAGCCCTTGTCAGGGCTATTTTTGGCTGTGACAGACAGTGACCGCTTCGGAACATTAACAGCTGTGAAATGATACTGAATGGCGGCATTTAACTATAACACAGTATCAAGCATGCAGACAGACAAGCAAGTGGCACTGTAGGTGCACGTGCGTGTGTGCGTGTGTGTGTGTGTGTGTAGCCTCAGCATTGGTCTTTGCTGGAGCCGCGCCAATGTCATTTCACAGCGCTAAGCCTTGTAAGATAAGATGGGGGACATAAGACTGACCAGCTCAAATGAATGGGATGTCACTTCTGCTTAGAACCACAAGCCTTGTCCCCCTACATCGGTGAGCATGTGCATGTGTGTGTGTGTGTGTGTGTGCGCGCGTGTGTAGACCCTAAACAGAGAGGACATATCCAATCCTAAGGAAGGAGTTCCACTGTCCATACTCTGGCTGGTGAGATGTAATAAGATGCCCCCTCTCCCGCCCTCCGCCCACCCAGGACTGGAAGAGCGAGCCAAGACATCTGCTCAATGATAGCTGATTTTTAATCTGGTCTGGGTAATTGCCTTGAAACAAAAGGTGCTGCCTGAGTCCTGAAGGATTTCAGTGTTGCCTCGGGCAGGCACGGCGCGGGAACAGGTGGGTTCCCTTGTTTGCCTTCAGACACTAAGCACTTGTCATTTTAATTTTCCCCACACAGATATTTACACATAAACTAGGTACAATGTGGACACGGCAGAGGCGTAATTAGTCATGTTGGCGATGCCAATGTAACCTCAACCTGCCCATAGATCATCTAAAGGTTACCCTCCTCAGATGAGGTTGAAAGGTTGTTTATTTCAGACTGTGGGCTGGGGGTGTTGCTATGGCAACTTTTCATGGATCTGGCAGCGGTGGGCGTTTGGGCGGAGCTTGGCGTCAGCCCGGGAGGCAGCAGGCACACAGGTGCCCCGGCCCGAGCAGCTGCCTCCCCTGTCAGATAAAGAGTGGCTTGTTGTTTTCTCCCTTTTCCCCCCTCAACATGAACGTCAATCTCCCTCGCCCTTTTCACTTCTGTCTCCTCTCTCTTCTCTTCCCCTTTTTTCTCCTTGGCCTTTGATCAGGGATTGGATTTGCTGGTAGAATGACAGAGGCAGGAAGTGCTTCAAGGGACAGGAGGGGCTCATGGGAGGGGGGGGGGGGGGCCCAGGGTCGGAGCCAAGGCTGTCCACAGTGCTCTCTGTTTCCCGAAGCCTGCATCATCCCTGGCCTGGCCTGGCCCCGTAGTCACAGAGCCAGGCTTTCAGCCTTGACTCTCATCATGATCTATCTGTCAGACTGGCCCAGTCACAACAGCCCAGGTCCACTGATCCCAGAGGCTGGATAAGGGAGGGCGGGCTGAGGGGAGTGAAGGTTGAGCAGCTACAGATTGAAGTCCTGCCTGGATACAGCCCAGGGCACAATGGCATCATGCATTTATCCACAAATCACAAAGATGACCTTCTCTGTGCCCTCAGGCAGGATCGTGACCTCTGACCCCGTCCATTCAGTCCAATAAGATCAAGGAGTTTTACTTCACTTGCCCAACATCTCTCACGTAACTTCAAAATAAGACATTGGCCGTTGAAAACAACAATAAAAGGCTATTAAATTAGACCTCTCGAGGGACTACACTTGACCGTAACAAGCAGTGGTTGTGTTCAAAATACTCACTATTCATTTCACAGACCTGACGACCTTTTAGCAAAATATACTGTAATTAGCACAACTGCAGAGGAACACCCTCAGTAGTTTTGCCTCCAAACTGTACACATGAATCTGGGAACGAGCAGCTAACATGGCGTCAGTGCCGAACTAGCTGTAGAGTAAAGTTTAAACGACTAAAGGTTGTTTTATCACAGGAATTGTTTTGCATTAAAGATTGACATGAGCATGTTGTGTGTGCTTCGTAACACCTCATACACTGTTCAAAAGCAACCTCATCATCACAGCTGTGATGACACTGCGGAATCTAAAATGAAATACAACCATATTTTTTGTATTTGCCTTTCATGAAAGTGTAACACCAGGCTGCTTGTTCAGCTTGTGTACACTGCAGTACACGTGTGCCGGGGGGGCAGGGTGCGGGGCCCACGGACAGCAGCATGGCTGACCTGCGCAAACTTTCTGCTTCGACAGCAACAGGCACCCGAGACGCGTGAGATCTCCTGCAACGCCCTGCCCTCCTTCCACAATTCACTGACTGAACTTATCCTGCTCATTTGATTCAATTACAACACACACTCTGTGACTGATCTGTTTATGGTGGCTGGCAGCCAGGGAAAATAGCCGTGTTCCCAGTGATTCCAAGAAACCTGGTACAGTGGTCACGGAGGCCATGATGATGACATGTCAGCGCAAGGCTAACACAGCAGGGCCCTTATAGTCACAGCTCAGCACAAACTACAGCCATGACAGTTTGCACAAGCCGTGCTCATGTATACTTTCACTGACTCAAGCCCATAAGAGATGATCAGCAGAACATGGTGGATTAAGTTGAAATACGTGAATAAACAAGGGACCCACAAAGACGTTTACTTTTGACCACACAGCCTCACTTCATCTAATTTTAAATTCATCTGAGCCTCACAGATTCTGGCACCAACACGGTCTGTGTTTCTCTTCCCATCCTCTGAGAGAGGGTAAAGTTCAGTTGATCTAGCCTCAAATCGCTCCAAATATCTTTGGACCCACTTCAAAATAAGCATGAAGCATTCCTGCCCCAGCATTGTAAAAATCCAAGGCAGCTGTTTTATGCTTCTAAAGGCTTATCTTCCCCATGTAAAGACATCTCCGGGCTCCGAGCGAACACAATAGCCAGCTGTGGCCAAGTTAAGATAAAAAGCAGAAATTTAAGCTCACGCAATTACTTTTCTGTCCACAAAAAAAAAAAAAAAAAAAAAAGAAGAAGAAAAAACTCTCCAGCAGAGTGAGAAGAGAACATTTTAGTTTATAGGAAGGTAACACTATAACTGTGCAGTAATTTCTTTGGCAGCAGTGTGAGCAGGCTTGTTTCTGAGAGCCATCTAGCTGCTGAGGGATTACAAGCTGTTCAAAGCCTCTGAAGGTATGTGGGTTTGGACGGCTGATGTTTTTCCACAGCAGTAAATGGTATTGCAGTTAATTCTGTATTTTGGCACCGATCAGCAGCTGGAAAACAACTTCCCAGTGCCAGAAGCTGTTAGTTATTGCAGAGAGCTTTTACCCAAAATGGCCATTCAGCTACTGTGGTGTCCATGTTGTTCTGACCTGGTTGCATAGTAACCAAGCAGGAACGTGGCAGCCTGGAGGATAAACATGAGGCTCGCTATATGCATCCCTGGCACACGTGTTATTACATTGTGCAAACAGGGCAGGTCATATTTGAGGAAGTGGGAGCCTTAACCGAACCAGAACAAAGGAGGGATATGACTGTCTGCAGCTAGACACTGATGCAGCATTTTTCCAGTGAAGTCATACATGCACGAATATCTCAAGCTGCATATTAAGATGAACGTAGTTATCATCTTCAAATGTAGTGCAGCTTTTTTTCCCCTTACCCTGTGCCGTGCTATTTGGAGCAGCTGAGATTTGCTTGTATTTTTAGCTGCAACTGCTGTGCAGGTCCCCCCCCCACCACCACCAGCACCACCACAGTTCCCATACCATATTAAAGACAAATAAATGCGAGTACTGTCTCTTGACATAAACATAAAATTATCATCACGGCGAAGAGACACAATAAGGTGGGGGGGGGGGCAAAAGGAATGCACACAACAGTGGAGCAGAGAGTCCCAGGAAAGGGTTAACAGTGGACTCAGAGCTTTCATTTCCTCTTCTGTTCCATCTGAACAAACAAGGCGGGTGACCTGACAGAGCACACAAGGGGCGGGGCGGCTGGAGGGAGAGAGGGATGATGGTGGGGGTGGGGGTGGGGGTGTTGCCGTGACTGGAATATAACCAAAGAGAGGAGGGAGAACAAGCACACCACGTGATGGTGAAAAGCCTGCAGGCTCTGCTGTGCTGGGAAAGGCAGACAGAGACATCCCCCCATATTGACGCTGCCGTTTCACCACAACAACAGCTCTGGGAAATGGCCGCCGTCTGCACTGTATAGCTACTATTTACATGGGTCTGATGTAACCCACTTATCGCTTTCATCATCAGCTACCAAGGCTGGTCTGACCCTCATGCTACGCTCCTTACATTGACCCCCCCCCCCCCCCGGTTGTCTGTGCAGGCTTTATCTCACATGAATGGAAGTGAAGGCAGCAAAATACGGAGCAAAGAATAAAAAAAAAAAGAAGAAGCAATGAAGCAAGTGAAGGGGTTAAAAAAAAAAAGGAAAAGGAGTGCAGTGCTGCTCAGGGATGATGATGATGATGATGATGATGATGGTGGTGGTGGTGGGGGGGGGACACAGTCTGGCCCAGAAGCACTGGAGACATGAGTCATGGCGAGCAATCTCCCAGGGGGCTTGTTGGTGCAGTCTATAAATGGAAATAGCAGAAAAACAGCGGCTTCCCTCGCCCACCCAGGACTAGGTTATGCCTTATTAGAATTTGATGGCTTATGACAGCGGCTGCTTTGTTTAGCCCCAGCCTGAACCTCGCTATCTTTTTCTTTTTTTCTTCTTGACCTGGCAAACGCCATGGAAAAATGAATGTATGCAAAGTAAGCTGCTTAATGTCAGAAAAATCGTTCTGCCATCTGAGAGTCTCTCGTTGGAAACAGGTCATGTGGTGTTTTTTTTGTTTGTTTTTTTTTTGAACTTGAAAGTCTTCATGGAAGTAGCTACCTATTTTTTCCCCCTCCACATAGTAAATGCAACCTATATCTGTTAAAATTAGTTGATGACTGACATGAACTAGTTAACTTGGCTCCCCGGTTTCCCCTCGGCTACCCTGCTGTGGAGCTGGCCTAGATCAAACATTGCCAGATATCTGGGACAACCTCTGAAAACCCCCAAATATCTCATAAAGTGACCAAAGGGGAAGCATCACCTTAAAAGATACACAGAATGTGTCCTTAAATCTGAAAGACTTGTAGTGAAAAGCCCCCAAATACTTTCACTATGAAATACAATCATAAAGTCCTTGGAAGTCTGCATAAGTATTTTCATTTTCTGCTTCTTGTGTCAGAGGGAAAAAGATAATGCTTTAACCAATAACCAGATCAGCAAAACTTCACTAAAACAAAGAACTGTGGTTTTTCTCAGTTCCTTTCTCACGAATTAGCTCTCGATCCAGCAGATTTTATCTTTTCATTAGAAAGGGCCTGAGGTTTAGGATGGGAACTGCTGGACTGTCTATGAAGTAAAAGCAGCTACAGTTCAACAATTTCACAGCGTAGCATTGGATCTCAATACTTCTCCCACCGTTGATGGGACTGAATTTTCAAGCTAAGGTGCATCCACCTGTACTCTCAGTCCAGATTTATGCTTACCGAAAGGTCATATTTGGTCATGTGTCATGTCTTTGACCCCCAAGCTGAAAAGGTGGGAAGCTAAGCTAACACCTTGGCCCGGCGCTCTGCGGCTGCTTTGAGAAAACCAGCAGCACCTGCTCTACCTCCCTCCCTCCCTCCTTCACCTCTGAGTGCAGTCTGCCCACCTTCCTCCGTGGTAAACAGACACACCCTGTCCACCATCGCTTCCCTCCTCGCCTGCAGCTAAAGCCGAGCTCTGCCTGCACAGGAGCACAGACGCAGACAGAGCTGCAGCATGCCTCATCACTATACCAGAGGAGGGAGGGGATCTACGTCGCTCTGGGCCTTTTGTTTAGCTGCCACCACTTAAAAACTCCCAGCCGACAAGTTCTGTTCAATCTCCTTTTTGTGTGTGTGTGTGTGTGTTTTTTTTTTCCCTCCCTTTTCTCACCTGTTGTCACCTGCTCTGTTTCATCTGTAGGGTTCATCCTGGAGATCATCCCTGGAGGCAAAGAAAAACATTATCTCAGTGGAGTAAACGGGAGAGGTAAAGTGACAGAGGTAGATTTAAGTGTCTTACTGAAAACAACACAGGAGCCCCTTGGCTGTTTTTTTTTTGTGTGTGTGAGACTGAAGTTTTCAAGATGAACCGACGGAGGGTACAGGCGAGGGGCCGCAGCTCCTTACTGAAGGCTACCACTGTGCTTATTGTCACTGTTGTTGTTTTAGTCACAATTGTTGGTGTTTATCTGGAAATCATGTTTGCATTTACTGTTTCCTCTGCTGAAGCTTTTTTTTTTTTTTTTTTTTTTGCAGAAAATTAATAAATGTCTGGAGATCTTTGCACATTTCTTTTATGTTTCTGTGTATTTATTGACCATAACATTTCTCATAAAAACATTTAAATATATATATTTTCTCATGGACCTTTAATATTAATAATAAGAAGGTGGTTAGAAAAATATAATAGTTGGTATTTTAGTAATAATAGCAGTAGTATATAAGAAAAAAGTTTTTAAGGCTGAATATGAGATCATGAGCTGTTGAGGTAGATTTTTTTTTTTTGTTTCAATAGATTTATCTATATATACACACAAGCCAAGACATTTCCACAATTTCAACAAAGGCTTTAAATCCCAATAAATGTGCACACACAATAAAATATCTCTATTTTGCAGCATATTCGTTCAGTCAGATTGTAAACACACTTACAAAATAGAAAATGACACGCAGTTTGTCTGGATTATGATGCAACTGACAGCAACTAGTAATAATATGGAGAGACGGCCATAATAATGTGTTTTTTGTTTCAGTTTATAAGCTTTATTTGTTTTTCCTGCAGCTAGATGAGAGTAATGCTGGTTCAGCACGGCGTAAACAGCCCACAGGGGCTCATTCTTAAACATAGTCCTCCTACATAAACTGATCTCACCGCAGGGCTTTGGCGCTCCATCCCAGCAGCCCTCTGGCCCACATGACAACGGGAGGCCTGTTTTTCCCCGCAACATAGCAACACCGCCCTGAGCTAACTCTGACCCTTGACAGTCAAAACATATTATTGGCCCAGGTGACGGGAGCTCTACCATGAGCAATCCAAATACTCCAAGGGTAGGACGCTGTGAGTGTTCACACCAGTTGCTGAACTAACATGATGTCACCGGAGATTTGAATATACAAGGTGAGTAAGATACCGCATATTTGGTTTGTTAAACAATTTTCTGAAGAGGGCACATAAACAAAAGTGCTGGGAGTGTGAGCTCGGGGCCACGGATGGAGCTCCAGAACCAGAATCTCATATTTCAGAGCCACAGAATCCCATCAGGCCTCAGTTGGGCCACATCCACTGTAAGTCTGATTCCTTTTGACAGCTTTGCAAGGTTAAAGACTCAGGAAAACAAATCTACAGCCCCTCACACCCGAGCATTATCCAGCCAATCTATAGGTGCGAGAAGATGGAGTTGTTCTCTTTCATTACCCCTGCAGGGGTTTGAGTCACTGTAGAGGGCTTCTGGCCCGCTCTGGCGCCACTACACTGACATTAAGTCATATGGAGTCTGAAATAAAAGAAAGCAGGAAAGGTAATTCACCACCATGTCCTCACACCTCCTTCAGCAGTCAGTTGTTTGTCCTCAAAGACAATGTGCTTGTGTTTATATGCCCTCATACATATCAATTACTTTACCACTTGGGCAGTGTCATCCTCAAGGTGCTTGAAAATTAGGTTTCAATGTCAGCTGAGAGGCACATTCCAGACAAAAATAACAGAGCTTTCACCTCGGGGCTGTTCAGCCTCCCCGTCAGCATGCAATGACTGAAACCGAAACCCTCGCATCTAAATAGCCCTGAAATCCAGGCTTACACAAGCAACGTGTTCCTCTTGCATCAGCAAATGAACTTCTTTCCACATAACTGTTCAGCTGTCAGCAACTACAGTGAGTGTTTGTGAGAGGAGAAAAAAAAAAAAAAAAAACACGAGAGGAAGTGAAACCTCTCTGTGCCTTTTTGATGCTAGAGCACATGGAGGATTGGATTCCTGAAAACTCGGACAGCAAAAATGGCGTCACCCTCGCTGTGAGTCAGAGACACTGTGTGTGCCCTGGATGAACTTCCTGTTTCAGTCTGCCACAGATATAGGGTTTCTCCAGCACAGCCCCACACAGGAAGTGAGTCACACTTATTCACCAGTTGTCTGCAGGCTGCAGACTTTTCGAGCCCCTGAGTGACAGGCAGCGGAGGGGGCCAAATTAGCTTCTGAAACTTTAATCTCCTACAACTCAATTATTTAATATCTGAGCCACCCACTTCAAAGGAATACCTCAGCTCCCTCTTCTCTGGCTGCCTTGATGGAGGCTTTCAATCCTGTTTCCTACAGGACTCACCATTTTATATTCCTGCCCTGCGGTCTGAATGACGCTCTCCTGAAATCTTACAGTGCTCCCTGAAATCCGAGATATACTGTGCTAATAAACTGCAGCGCATTAAGTGCTGTGGTAGCTGGAGGTGAAATTGTAGTATGAAACTTCAGCTTTGTCACTATGCATTCATCCATCCTAATTTTGGATTCCCCTTCCAATTGTAGAACAAAATCATTTGCAGCTGCAGAGCATAATCTCTTCAGACTCAAAAAGCCAAATGGAGGAAGCAATTACTGTGATTTGGATTGGATCTTGAAAAACAAAAACCTAATGGAAATATGCAAAACATGCTTATGTAATAAATATGAGATGAATTTTAATGCCAGAGACAGTGAGAAACTCGGAAATATGTCCGACAAGTGTGTTTGCGAAGCAAAGTCACGTAATCTGTATAATAATAACAAACCTCCTCTGAATTTAAACTATGTCCTTGTTTACAACAAGACTCCATAATGGAGATGAGGTCATCAAAGAGAGTAGGCAGCAAAGGTAAAAGAACAGATATAACCTTGAGACAGAGGTCATAAATAATTTTGGAATTGGCCTTGATTTTTGTCTCACCCAGCCACATAACACATTTCCAGACCTGCACAGCTATTGGCTCTGTGGAAAAGTGGATCAGAGAAGTGGAAACTTAATCCCCAAGACCCTCCAAGCCAGAGATGAGAAGGGGGGCGGGGGGCTGCTGGCAACTGCAAAACGGCAAGGGTGGGGGTGGGGGGGGGGGTTCTGTCTCTGCGGATTCGCATGCACACACACGTATTCTGCTGCAGTCACACACACAAATACAGCTGCAAAAATACAGACAAAACTCAGACTTGCAGAGATATGAAACACCTCCTGATGCACTGACCAAACTCACATCATTTGTGTCTGGACTGTGCGGGCATGTTTAGCCAGGCCTTTGTTTACACAGTATTTATAGTCCACAAGTCATTATTTAAAGCAATTTGACCAAATACATCTCACTTGAATTACTTTTTATGATATTAAAAATCTAACATTAGTAAAACATTTGGAAGCCCGCCTTGGGTGACTGGCTAGTATGGCTTTATTTAGCTACCATTGGTGTTTGCCAGCCAGCATTACTGAGACAAAAAATCACCTTTATGGAGTCAGTTCAACTGTACAAAAATGACCACATGCTGGTTGGTGAATTATCCAGTTAACTTTCAGCATCGGTTATTTAGAGGCTTTAGCTAATTTCACTGGCAATGATACAACTGTTATAGCCAAGGGCCTTTAAACTTCACCTTTTTGTGAAAAAAAAAAAAAAAAAAAAAAAAAAAAGTTATGACATCATATTCTCTAAGCAATACAAGCTGAGCTTTGGGACGCAGTAGTAACGACAGGAATAGCTGTTGACGCAACGCAAAAGTCCTCCATAAGAGGTTGTTTCAGAGGCCTTCATAAGGCAGACCACATACGTCTTTCCACAGGATGCAACTAGAGAAGCAATAGGAAAGAATCTGTCTTCCAACTATTTTACCAATGAAAACACTTGAAAGTTAAAGCAAGGCTCGCAAAGTTTCTACGTGGTCTTTATCTTCTGCACTAATCTGACGTTGAACCTTCATGTGGGAGAGCATTCCTTCATTCAGGGGATAGGATCCGCGAGTGAACCTTTTGAGGAGTTTTCACCATCTTTTAAAATGGTAAACAGGAACAATTATGGCTGCCAGCATCACATCATATCTGGCACCATCCTCCTGGAACAGATGGCTTTCCAGGCAGACTATATTAAATGTACCTAATGAGCCAGAGCATGCATGATCTCATGCTAGCCTACTTCCATTCTTAATCTCCCTATATCATGCATGTGTGCGCGGGTGGAAGCGAGTGGTCCCGCCAGTCTGTGTGCACTAATTCGCTCTGTGCATGAATACAAATGCAGATGTGTCTGTGCGGGCACAGGATGCGAGATATTCTTTGCTCTCTTAAAAGCCTTTTGGAAGTGGAATGACTCTATCAAGGGAACAATGGGTATTCTGAGCCCGGCAATGTGACAAAGGTTCACACTGACACGCTTTCCTAAATTAGGCTGTTCATGCACAGGAGGGAAGTGAGCCTTGCTCCTATTCTTCTCCTCTACTCCAGGGTCATTGTTCAGACAGGAAAGGCCACAGAGACCTATGACTTGACATGCTCTCTAAAGTAGGTTAAGGGCGCTCTACTTGAATTATTATTTTTCTTTTTTAAATGCATAGGAACGCTATTTAAACTGTGTATAAAAGGGAAAATGATTTGGTGGCCTGCTTAAGGGAAATTATTCTTTTATTGTTATGGATGGCACAGGTCCCTTGGGGGTTTGGATGAATTAGTGTTTATTGTCAGTGGGATATATTGTTATGGTCAAATGCTAGCAATTACATTGACAATTTAGACATTTAGCTGATGGTTTTATTGAACAGTAAGCTATTAATTCCCAGATCACCAACAATATGAGCAACCTTGTGCGCATAAGTCGTCTATTGCTGACAGCTGGAGACCAAAACTCTCCCACTTCCATTTCACCTTTTTACCTCCAAACACGCGGGGACGTGAAAACCAAGACCATAACTGAAGTTGTGATGAGTTAAACCTGCATTACGTCAAACCATGTTTTTGGACAATGCAACGCAAT
Source organism: Echeneis naucrates (assembly GCF_900963305.1). Classification (NCBI taxonomy): domain Eukaryota; kingdom Metazoa; phylum Chordata; class Actinopteri; order Carangiformes; family Echeneidae; genus Echeneis; species Echeneis naucrates. Next base: position 4,212,862 of record NC_042525.1, read on the forward strand.
GCAATTTTCCGCCCTTCGTGTAAACATGTGTGGATGTTGCAACGCTTGGGCAGGGAGCTGCAGATGTGAGAAAGAGAAGCCTTTGATGGAGCTCAATCTGGGCCTCCTCGATCCCTCCATCTTCCCTCCCTGACCCGAACTCCCACCACACGAGTCTGCTTCCAGGAAACCAGCTGTTGGACTGAGGAGAAGGGAGGAGGTGATATTCTATATCAGGGCTGTGAATCACAGTTCCATGCACTGTATTTTTCCTTTGGTGGTTTGGCTGCCTGGTTGGCCGGCTGGCTGGCTGGCTGAGTGGCTGGCAGGGTGCACGAGGAGGAATGTATTGTAAAACAGGCTTCAGTGCTGAGGGACTGACTGGGAGATCGGGACAAGGGGTTGTTGGGTTATTACTTTGCCCCAGGGGTGCTTATTTAAACTAAAGTCCTGTCTGGACTGTTGCACTCAAACACTGTTATTGTACTGCAGCTGCATGAGACACAAAGGGAGAAAGCTGGAAATAGGGAGGAGGATGAGGAGAGGAGAGTTGTGGTGGAAGGCAGAGAAGCAGGAAGAGAGGAATGAGAGAGAGAGGAGGTCTGGAAAATGTCATCCCTCCTTCCCAGGAAACAGTACAAACAATAAGTAGAAATGAGATAACCCAGTGGAGCATAGGAGGGAACAGCACAGGGACAAACCATAATTAGACATTTAATGACGATGGATCTATGTAATTGTTGCACAGAGTAGAATCTGGAACTAGAACACACCCACGTTGTGAAAGTATCTGCAGACTGTAGGTGCAGGATGTTGGAGGCAAAAACAAACGCCTCGAGTTTGACTGAGTGTGCATATTCAGCCGTGACTCACATTCTGAAGAGCATCCGGCCTGGAAAGATTTATCATGCAGATGCAGAACAAAGAGCAACAGCCAGGCAATCTCTTTAATGGAAGGAGATGGATCACTTTTAGGGATGGAAAGTCACACGTCATGCAAGACTGGGAGCTGCGAGCGTCAACGGGGGATCAGAGCCGGAGGTTCGTGCGAAGTGAGAGGAAAACTCAGAGTCTGGAGCACACTGTGGAATGGCGGAAATCCTGGTCTGATTGTGCAGCAGTGTTTTGCTTGTGCTCAGACAGCTCCTAGGAAAGGAATGTGTAGCCTACATTCCCTTGCTAGACCCCGCCTCTGCTTCCTCAACACCGACACTCACTGTCAGCACGGTGAGGCTTAAGAGGCTACATACCAAGAACAACAAAGTATGGAAGCACTCACAGCACACAGTCTGCGTTTACTGGCATTTTCTTTCGAGGTGACGGGGGATGCAGTTTCTAAAGAACAAAAACAAAAAACAAACAACAAAACAAAACATAACAAAACACACATGGCCATGAGGCAGTGTTTGCTCTGCGGGGTGCTATATAAATGAGGTCCGACACGGGAGGCAGGAATGGGTTAAGTCTACTGCAGAGAGAGAGAGAGAGAGAGAGAGAGAGAGAGGGGAGAGGAGTGCATGGGGGTTTTGGTGGGTGGAAGGGGAGGGGGGGTCACCACTGCATTCAGATGAAATTAAATGGAGGCTAAAGTGCTGACTCATTGCGTTCAAGCCCTTTATTACCTGCTCCGTCACCCCAGCTTTATAGGGAGGGCTGCCAGAAGGAGGGTTGGGTGAGGGTGAGGGTGGGGGGGGGGTGGGGGGGGGGCGGCTGTACAGCGGCAGGCAGCCCTCATTTACAGGAACCCTTCTGGAGACAATAACACTGCAGCCAGCCAGCCAACCCCACAGCTCAGTTGCACTCTGCAAAAGTACCCTTTAGGAACAGCCTATCCAACACACACACACACACACAAAACCAGCTCCTCTCATTTTTGGCTACATCGAAGGAAGCTTGCTTTTCCTTCTAATGAGACTTCAAGGGGAGCTGGGGAATTCAGGCTCTCAGTCTGGTAGACTAGTCTGACGTGTGTGTGATCGAGTGAGTGTAAGAGGGTTCTGTTTGCTTTTCTGACAGAGTAGTACTATCGTTTACGCCGCAAGCTATGAAATAATATACTGAAAATACATTTATCTTTTCAAAAAAAAAAAAAAAAAGAAAAGTGGTAGAACAGAAATGTTGGATGCAGTCGGGCTTCCGTGCGTCATCGGCCTCGGCACCCGATCACGCTCTCACACTGTGAGATGTGTAAGGATCACGGCTACATCATTTGCATTGCAGCTAACGCTCGCCTGGCACGGGACGAGAACTGTTAGACAAAAAACTATGAAGAGCCAACCAACAAACAAGCAAACAAACAAACAAAGAAAAAAAAAACAACTACCAAACAGAGTGGGGTGGAGAGGCGGCATACTCTGGGCAACCGGGGGGAAAAAAAAAATGTTTTTTTCCAATTTCTTTGGTTGGGAAAGCACGTTTCCAAAAAGATTGTGTTACATTTCCTGGTAGAAATTGATATTTGTGGGTCAAGACTGTCATGTCTGAAACTCAACATGTGTATGCTTGCAGTCACAATGGATCAGTGATGTTGATACCACATAAACAGACATAATTTGAGTGGTTAGACAATGTGGATGATGTATGGCTGTGGCGGGCCTGGAGCACTCACTGGCTGAGGAAAGCGCTTATTGCTGCTGATCAGACGAAATGGACTCCAGCACTGTGTCAGGCTCCAGTTTGTCTCAAATGGTCTGGGCAATCAGAGCATACAGCCAATAAATGGATGCATTCTCTCTGTCCTGGCTCTGCTTCTCCATCTCCCTCATTACTCTCATTACTCTGCAGCTTGTGGGTTATCTAATGCTCTCCCCATGGCTTACGGTTTGGCTGGGGATTAGACTCATTTTTCCAAGGGCATTTTATAAACAACCCTGTGTGCCTCCCATTCCCGTGGGCTGAGCTGATGTAGCAGCAGAATTTACGACCTCAGAGGCCTTGTGGCCTCAGCCCCATTGCAACACATTATTCAAATTCGTTCCCTCTCTCTCACACCGAGCTGAGGGCAATTATTTGAATATCCGCGGGAGTGCAGCTGAGTGCCGCCGCTCATCTTCAACAGCAAAGATGGTGAAATTGCCTCACTCTGCCCGATCAAGGTTGTAGGCAATAAAACACAATAATTTATGACACAGTTTGATATTTCAGGGAAGTCATTGATGCCCTCCTGTCAGAACTTGGCAAGGACGACTCAGAATTCACCGAATGCAATTGCAAGTCTGCTTCGATGAAATAGGAAAAAAAAAAAAAAAAAGAAATCTTATAGCACTAATTGGACACTTGGCTGGCTGCACATGCTGTAAAATGGATTTTCCCCTGAATCAACAGAAATAACCCTCAGAAATTCATGGAAATTCGAGCCCTCGGCCAGCTGATTATTTTCAAGGCTTCTGTACATTTGAAGAAGTTAACACATGCTCAGAAACAAAATTTAAAAAAAAGAAAAAGAAAAAAATTGTACCGCCCGAGGAGAAAGGCTCAGCCTGATATCACAAAGTTATTGAAGTTGTCCCACTTCTGGCGGGGAGCTGATGCAGTGTCCTCATTTCTTGTGCAGTGAAGCTCTTCTCTGTCACACACCTACATCATGATGTAAGTGTTGTTTGCACCACAACAACACATCCATTTGTACCATTCACAGATTCTATTACAGCACCTCACCGAGAAGACTATAAGTCACACTGAATTACACACCTACTCCTGCATGAAAATTTACAAATACTGTATGCTGTAATTATGACTAACAACCAAGAAGACTGCCGAAGTCTGCTCCTTTTGAGATTTGGCCTTGCCGTCCAATACCTCCCCATTTTCATGAAAAGGGGAAGAATTTGTATTTTAGTTATTTTATTCAACATTTTTCCAACTTCTACTAACAGCCAAATCTAAAGCCTCATTTATTTGAACTTTTGCCATTTTTGTTTTTAATTTAAAAATGGTATATCTCATTGTTATGGCAACAATTGCAGCACTTTATCATTCAGCAGACAGCAACATGAGGAAGACCACTTGTTGATCTTGGCTTCTAACTAATAGTTAGTTTGTTGTTTATCTTAAAAGTTGCAGGCTTTAGGAAAAGAAAAGCAACACAATGAGCATAAACAAAACCCCAAAACACGTTAAACACACAACAATTCATCCCTCCAAACAACACTTTCTGCATCAAGCACTTGGAATTCATGGGTTTTCATAAAAATGTCCATTAGTGCTGCTTTTAAAAACTGTTGTGCTTGAAGTAAAATGTGCGATAAACACAATCATGAAATAGAACAGAAAGACTTGTGACGTCAAACATTTAGTAACGCTTTAACAGAGTGCGACAACGAGGTCATGTGGCAGAAATGTTGTTAAAACCTGTCGCAGTGTGAAATGGTGTCACAAGTGTTTTCATGCTGCCTTTTGCTACCGCACCAGTCGGACATATCGCTACGTGTTGTGGTTAAAATGTCAAGCAGAGCACAGTAAGTGACATACCATCTGACTGTTGAGTCTCTTTTCATTCAGCTCCCTTTTATGTGTGTGTGTGTGTGAGAGAGAGAGAGAGAGAGAGAGAGAGAGAGAGAGAGAGAGAGAGAGAGAGAGAGAGAGAGAGAGAGAGAGAGAGAGAGAGAGAGAGAGAGAGAGAGAGAGAGAGAGAGAGAGAGAGAGACAGGGAGAGTGTCTCCAGTAGCCCATCTGCCTCAGACAGTCTTTGGCTGGATCCACTTCCTGTCACTGATACCATTAAAGCAAAAAGCTGATTCCAACACTAAAAACAGGACAAGGGCAGGTAGGAGCCCGTTCGCCGGCTTTCCCCACAGTTTTTATGCCCCTTTGGGCGTGCCTTTTAACTGATGAAAACCACTGTGATGCAACCACGTCTCTATTCATGACAGCACACGGTGGGAGGGTTTAGCTGCGAACGCCTGCGGCCTCGTAAATAAATCATCTAAACTCGCTGAAGAGAAAAGCTCCAACAATCAAAGATTTTTCTTCCCCGACGGGCGACTCACCGTTCAAAGGGGGGGAGGAGAGAGAGAGAGAGAGAGAAAAGAGAGAGAGGCCCAGATTCGCCGCTGCTCAGGCATCAATTTCAGCAGCATGGAAAGCTGGTTGACAATAGAGCTAATTGATGAGGATTATCTAGCAGAAAAGGAGGAAGCCTCGTGACATGACTCATCACGGCCATCTGTGTAAAGTGTACTGTATTTTTCACAACCATGCCTTCGAGAGCAGAATAACTTCCTCTTTGGCACAAAGCCCCAACAAACATCATCCTACCCTGACTGGCTCTGCTGCTGTGTGGATGATACTTTCACTTGCACCTGTGCTTCAAACCGCCCTCAATGTCTGACTTAGTTATTGTTGAGGGAAAGCAACTACACCCACTGAATGCGATATATTGAGGGAAATGTGAGTCATAGCAAGCATCAAAACACTTCCTTCAACCCTGAGACCTGAAGTCATACAAACTCACTCACTCTCACTCTATCTGTCACACACACACTGTGAAATTCCCAACGAAGACGACTGGGCTGGTGACATTTCTTCATTATCAGCTAAATCCAGGCACAAAAGGCACAATGGAAGATTGCCAGAAGTCCCCTTTATTTTTATTTACTTTTTTTAAGAAAGTGTCTCAGTTTTACTATTAAAACTTCAGAAGTGCACAATCGTCTCAGAGCAGAAGAAGAGAGAAGCTAGACATCAACCCACAGGGCAGCATTGAGTGCTGCCTTCTTTTAGACGGATTAATGAGAGCGGATCGAACGTAGTGTGCGGTGAGGTTTAAATCTAAATCACATTTTTGTCTAAGTGAGACATACATGCTCAGATATGTTTTCATGCTGGGCTGTACATTTGAACTCCATCATGATGCATTACCACAAACTAGTAACGTCTGTGTCACTGCGGTTAGATCATACGTCTTGTGAGAGTGATACATCTCGGTTTCAGAATCATACAATAATCACCCCTTTAGACTTGCGTTTGATGAATATGCCCTGGCCTCAGAGCAAGACATGTAGTGACACAGCTGGCTCTCCCCAGAAAAGGGGAAATTACAGTGTTCGGTGGGTGATTTTTTGACCCAGTCAAAGTGAAATTTACCCTTTAACTTCAAAGCTACCTTACAGGAAATACTGGAGGAGGACTCAATCAGTCTCAGCACTTACAAACAAAAATACACACAGGCATTTATCTGTCTATCTGAATAAGGAAGAGTGATGAAATAAGAAACAACGCTGCACTGGCACACACACACACACACACACACACACACACACACACACACACACACACACACACACACACATATATATATATATACACACCCCCTCCCCCAAGCTGGTTCCCATCTGACTCATGGGGGATTACTTGTCTGATTACTTTGATCTGCTCGTTGGTGCCAAAGCTATTTTCTCCACCCAGCGAGCAGCGTGCAGGCTGCATTAGCTCACAGGCAAGGAGACACACATTCAGGTTAGAATTGCATCTGCCCACTGACACCCAGACTGTACCGACTAAACTCACACTGCAAGGTTTACAGCAAACAACAGGAGGAGGAGGAGTTGATTCAGGGCCAATTTCAGTTAGGATTGCTACGAACGGCATCTGGTTTTTCAAGGATGTTGCAAAACAGCAATGAATAACAGTCACTTCTAACCACAAACTGTTTGCGCCTGATGCAACAGGATCCCTCACATGATCTGTACACGCATGTACGAGAGGAGGGTCAAGGAGCTGATACAGAGAGTCGGTGTGGATAATGCAACTGTGCCTGCAGAGCATGTGCCAAGAAAAAAGAGGAAAGTCTGCTGACACTTAGACACTTATCTGTTTGAAGAAGTAGATAAAAAAAAAAAAAAAAGACGGCAGCGCATGAACTGCTTTTGAATTATTTCCTTTTCCCTCGCAGCCAAAGCAAAGAAATTTGATGACACCTTTCTTTTTAATGGCACATGAATCAACATGGGGCATGCAGAGCTTCATGTCAAGCCCTGATGTGGCTGAGGGCCATCTCAGCCATGCCTCAACTGGTCCGCTGTCTGCTCTGCTGCCAGGTGAATTGCTCCAGCTGGGCGCTGTGGAACTCTGGTTATGTGACTCAGTTTTTCCTCCCCCAGAAATAATCGTCTTTCACTTTCTTTTTGGCTATAATGTCTCTCTGCAACCCCAACATCACCGCCATCCATCCAACCATCCATCCGTCTCAGTCTCCCTCTCAGAGACTCGGAGGAGCCGGCGCTATCAGCCAGTGTCATTTCAAGAGAGCCATCATCAAAGGCAGCTGCCTGGTTTCTATGGAAACAGCCCACTACAGGGGAGGTTGATCGGAGGAGGCATGTGCAAGAATGCTGCGGGTTACTATGGAGACTGGAGCGACAGCTTACATAAGTATTCACGGTGTGCATCCGTTGCACCACCGCGCATTCCACCATATAATTAATGCTCAGAGTGTTTGCTCGCTGCTGTCGAAAATTACAACAATGTCATTTCAAGTGGCAGGCGGACTCGTTGGCCGCACCGCCGCAGTCAAGGTCAGGCTAATTTCCCCACCAATTAAGCCCTGCTCGTGTGTGGAACAGCTGTCAACTGCCATCTTCAAGGTGACATCAAATTATTCTTTTTGTTTTTTTTTTTTTTCCTTTTGGTGGCATCAAAAAGTCACTCATGAACACTTAACCAGCAATCTCAGATGTGTTTGCTTTTAAACCAAAATAAATAAATACTGTACAGAAGAACCCCCGCTACTCCTTTACGGCTTCATGCTAAATGAAATGAAATGTTATCGGAGAGCACGAACCATCAAAAAGGTTTGGACAGGAAAGGAAATAGGATGCAAAGGCGGAAGTCGATGTGTTTTATTAGCCCTGAGCTATTCTGCCAATAACTAATGGATTCTCTCTGAAGAGAAACACTACAGTCAAATTGCCTTGAGTGTCTGGACTCCAAATGAAAGGAGACAAATGATGTCCATCCTATCTGGACTGGGCATAATGCATTTTCTCCATCTCTGATTTATGCACCCATCACATCATATATTCTGCCATCTCTACAGAGCAGCAGCCTTTTAAGTCCTCTCTGCAATTAGGCTCTGTATATGCTTGGCTTTCATGTCTGGTGTGTGTAGCTAACTGATGTTCTGCTGCGACTGATGTGACGGAGCCACAAACCGGTTGCTTCATTTCGACGCCGAGGGATGGCAACTCAAAAAGAAAATAGCTTGTTTCCTTGCAAGAAGAATAAAATTAAGCCTTATGCTAATTGGTCCCGTGTGCACCGTTGTTTATAGCGTATATTTGAAATGTAATTATGTCGACTTAAAGTAGCTTGTGTGTGATGAATTTAATATTCAGTTTCAGCTTGCAGGTATCACCCAGATATCTTGCACTCAAAAAACAATTCTGTCACTATTCTCATGTTAAATCTCACCTTTTACCGACTTCCTCTGACTCCCATAGTCGTGGTCGCCACAACACGTCAAAGGTTGTTGTGTGAGGCAGCACTCAGTCACTGTGGGCTGACACATTAACTACCACACCAGGATGTCCTCTTTGTTCCTGGCAATGCTTCAATCGGACTGTATGATGAGTAACCTGTTAATAAAACACAACAGTATTTTTTAAAGACTGGCAGATATGGACTGGTCTCATGGAAATTATTATGAAGTGCTGGAGCTTGTCTCTGTTTCTTTGTTATGACTTCCAGCTGACATTTTTCCATCATAACCACATCCAGGATCTTCAGTGGCTCGAGTTAAAACCAAAGATATTTTGTACACGTGTCCACGACCTCCGCCCCACATAATAATCTGGTCATACCCATTTAATATCTGAGAGAAGATTACTGTTGTTTTTGAGGCATCAGCATAACCTAGCAAAGCACGTAGCCACCTCTGGGAAAAGCTTTAACCTAGGTGACTCGAATAACTATTGCTTGCGACTACAATACCAGCGACAGATGGCAGGAGGGGAATGCCGTCTGAGTACGGCAACCCGGAGTGTGACGGGACATGCTCTGCTAAGTGAGAAGAATGCGTTGTGACACTCCTCCTGGGCACCTTGTGAACAGCGTGACAGTGGCATGAAAGCGTCAACATGCCAGTTTTCACAGCGCGCCCCCTTCTCTGTGCAGGCCTGCCAAGACTACCGACACCTCCACACTGCAAGGAAAGTCTTGAACTGATTATGCTGGAAGTGCTCCTGCAACATTTTGCACTTTCTTAAAAAAAAAAAAAAAATTAAAAATTAAATAAAAAAATGAAACTCTCTTTGCATGAGTGGTGGTATGGCAGATAAGCTCATTGTTTGCCTTAGGTTGTTGCTGCTGTTGAAGACTGGAAGTGGGTTAGGCTTTTATAATTCAACCAAGTCCACCTTGGCGGATGTGGGCATCAGCCCTCTACAAACTCTGTCAAGGTGCACCAGATTGCATTTGTATGTTTTGCAAACACCACAGCAGTAGCAATAATATGACTAGCATACAATGGTTCCTTTGTGTTGTGCACCAACACAACAATGATGACTGTATCGGGCTGGCTCAGAAACACCCAACAAACCACACAAAGTGTGATCAGTCGCTGGTAGCTTTCCAAGCTCAGCCCCCGGTATTTCAAAGCTGCTTGTTTTGGCAGAGAGGCAAACGCTAACACACCTGCTCACCTGTAATCAAAACAGGAGGCCAACACCCTTCTCTCAAGCATCGGAGTATCAGTCTCTGTATCCCCGTCTGTCAGTTAAATAAGTGACAGGAAAGTGCAAACCATCTCTAGCTTTACCCAGTAATCAGTCCTGCACTGTCTAATTCAAGCAGAGAAACAAAATGACCATCAATGTCATTCATAAAATAATGAGACTGGTAATTTCCTTGTCTTTTCTTCCAGGGGAGTGGCTCATGAAACAGGCGGCATTCTCTTCACAAGAATTATTACCATTCATTTTGATGCCCTGCAGGCGGTTTACACATCATACAGGCCCATATTTCTTGGCAGGAAAGATATTATAGCAACAGCTATATAAAAATACTATTCTGCAACCTTACTGATACCCTGTAACCACCTCCAGTCATAATCAGAATGCCAGACTGGTAGGGAGGGTGAATAATTAATGCAATGCCTTTTGAGTTTGCTTATTTCGCCAAGCAAAAAAAAAAAAAAAAAAAGAAAAAAGTTTCTTGCCTACAGCCAAATACTTAGCTTGCCTGGCACTGCATTCAGTTTCTAAAAGGGATGATGCATAGCTTCAAGTTTGTTTGTTTTTTTTTTCTTTTTTCAGAACCATCATATAGGATTTGACACAGGAAAGACAAACTTGTGCACACAAAAAACAGATAAAAAAACAACTTGGGAAGAACTGCTGTCATGCTGCAAGTGGAGGAGGGCTGGGGGGGACAAAGTCACTTTATCACAAGCCTTAAAATTTGAAAGGCTAAATCGTGTCATCAGCATGTGAGATGACATATTGCTGTCAGGAGAACACATAATTTAGTAGGTGGAGGTGGCCTGTGAGGTTGCAGGGTGTTGGCAGAGTCTTCAGTGCCACGACATGTTTATCCAGGCCGCCAGAGAGACGAACAGCAGATAGCGACTCGGAGATGAGAAGCGCGGGGGTTGCCGTGCTTTTTCCACGCTACCAGGAAACTTCGGAGGGTTCTGCGGTCCGTCCCTGTCACAATGTCCCACAGTCTATCCGCTTCCTCTTTGGGAAAAAAAATAACACTTATTCACCCACACCATCTCAGAGTGGCAAGATAAGAACGTTATTCATGACCTCAGCTTCCCGGATGATTGAGATCTCACATTTGACCATTTAGCTAAACCCTCTCACCCCTGGTTGACAAGCCTTTTGTGCAGCTATGGAGTCATTCAAAAACATGAAATCAATCAACCGTGTTTCAACAGGGCCTCAATTTAAAAACCAACTACTAATTTCTACTCAACAACTGATGCCATTGATAAATTGTCAATATTAACATTACCTCAACTAATTGGTTTAGAAATTATGCTTGCAGATGACTTTTTAACCATTTCCAGCTAAAAAAAAAAAAATGTCAAAAAAAAAAAGAAGAAGAGAGAAAACATAAAATGTCACTTTAAAGGACAAAGATACAGCTCCTGTGTCGCCACGTAGAGCTAATTAGACTGAGTGTTATGTGGGAGTCATTTTAATATACCACCACTTAGCTCAGACATCACTAGAAACAACACAAGATTTTAATCTTCAATATTTACTTAAGTTATTTGGTATCCATTTATTCAGTATAATGTTGGGTTGGTTTGTTTTTTTTGTTTCATGTATCACCATTTAGAAGGTGGAAAAACAACATTCAGGGGACATGGAAGGCTCATTGGCTGAATATGCTAAACTCTCCAGCCCATGATTGTATTTTGGAAAAGCATTGTAGCCTTCACGTTTTCCTAAAGGGAGGACTTTATCAAATAGTCTGATTTAATTTTATTACTTTTTGACCATCTCTATTAAAGTTGATGTATATGTTCATAGCAGGTAGGTTTTGGAAATGGCCTAAATCTCTGCCGTTAATGTTCCAGACCAACAGAGATCACAGCTTTTATTTACTTATGTCAGATGCTAATGTTAGTCTCTGTGGCCTTATCTACAAACAGCACCACACCTGAATGTCTTCAGCGGACGCTATCTCCCCGACTACATGATATACAGCACCTGCTGCCTGTCACAGATAGACTTAGGTCATCCTAAATCCAGCCGGCCTGTCCACATTAAACACTTCCACGCCACAAGGTTCAGCAGCAGTATTTATTACAGAGGCAGGAAAATTGATGCTAAACCTGTTTTCATGATGAAAAATGTTCAGGGAAGTACTTAATGCCGAGCAATGATGGTGAGGATGGGTTATTGTATTTTTTTCTATTGATCCTGCAGATTTATGCATCTGCACTGGGATTTGTTGTCTGTTGCTGAAAACAAATAAAATATGTCTTGCATAGTTAGTGAGATATTTGCACAAAGCCTCTTTAGTCCCTTAGTTTGATATTAGCTTTTGAAATGACACATCAGCTTTCTGTCACTGTCCATTACAGCGACATCGTCATGTGTTTGTTCTTGTTTGCTTTGGAGTCGTTCATCCACGTGAACGTGCAGTTGCAGCATTAATTTGTCAGCTTGTCTGGATGGGTCTTAAAATGGTGTCATTATCACAGCAGGCACAAATCCCCCCCCCCCCCCCCAGATTGCCTTACCTAAGGCCACCCAGAGACTTCCAAAGCCAGAAACTTATAACAAACATTCAACAGGTTCAGACTGCTGCATCCGCACATCAGTGAGAGGGCTTAGGGATGAACTGTTCCTTGTGCTGACCGGGAATCTGAAGGGTTGTTTTTTTTTTTTTTTTTTTTTTTTTTAAGAGCGAAGGTCAACAAGTTATTTCCCCCAATTGGTCACGGCCCACTCACAGCACTTATGTGCTGCTGCAGTTGTAGAATCTGCCACAGTTGATGCTTTTAACCTCCATGCTGAAAAAAAAAATCTGAATTAGGTCTCTGATGTTTCCTCTAACTTTTGAGAACTCAGCAAATATAACTGGAGGGAATCTGCTCTAAAGCCTGGTGGGATTTTTAAAGTTGCAGCTTAGCACAGAAGACAAAATTTATAATAGTGAAATGATTTATTGCCTCTTTGATTTGCTGTTACAGAGATAAGAAAATAGAGCTCAGCTGTATCCTCCAGAGCGTCACTACTCCAGCAGCAACAGACAATTTATGGCAGCACAAGCTTTCATACTCGGCAGTCTGAGGGGGGAAAAAAAAACAAAAAAAAACAAACAAAACAAAAAACAACTGAGTGATTGGGAACTTTTCTTCATTATGTAATGTGTTATATGACTAGATATGGCGGAGTCAACTCAGTGTCACATTACTGGTTTATCTGTCACAGATGACGTCTGCTGCTGAATGTTCAAAACAGAAAGTGAGTCATCAGTCTGAGCACCCACACCTACAACACTTTCAAAACTCTAACTTTGGTTACACTCATGAGAACAATAATGCTGAATTTGGAATTATGAATATATATAAAAAAAAAAAAAAAAAAAAAAAAAAGGACCGGTCGTGTTGATGCTGGATGACCCCGATACTTTCAAGGTTATAGCCACCATCAACACATTATTTAGTCAACAGAATAGCTCACAATGAACCACAGTAAATAAGGTTGGGTGAATACGGAAAAATTATAAATACTGTTGCAGTTGAGGTTTATGGCGTGCTGCCTTTCAAAATAAAAGCTCCCCTTTATTCACCACCACCTTTGGATTTTGGAAAAGTGGATTTGCACAATTGCACCGCACACAACTCATGTGCGTTTTTGACTCATCCTCGAGGGCACTGTGTGGTTCAAGACAAGGGTAGGGTGGGTAGCTTTTGTCTGTGTGTGGGTGGCTGGTACTGGGACTGAATGAAGCAGCATGGAAGGGGCGGGGGGGGTGAATAACGTGTCAGGCTTTTTAGGTGAGAGACTTCTTGTGTTGATGAATAATTGAGCTGTAGTCAGACGAAGAGCTGTTTCATGAGCCCCTCTGTCTCCAAGTTAAAATTAGACCCTTCTCTCTATGCAGACAGTCTCTTTGAACTGCTGCTGTCTCAGAGCATCTCAGCTCTCTCTACAGCCCACTTGTGCCTTTCACTGCAATATGCCTCGGTAGATATGAGGAGAGGCATAAACATGCTTGGCGGACAAGGGGAAAATCTGAGTTATACAAGCCGGGGAACAGCAGTATCAACACGACGAGGGAAATTTTGGCTTATCGTGCTTTGTGGAGTCCGAGTTTTGGGCTGCTTGTGAGGGGAATTGATGAGAGTTAAAAACTTTGAACGCAGAAACCTTTTTCTCGTGTTGATTAGAGACACTAATTTGGTATTCAACCTCTTCCCTTTGCTGCAGTTATAATGAAGTTCTGTCTCTCCTCTGTCTACCTGTCATACCAAGATCCCCCAGGCTTTCCTGTCTTCGCCTGGCCTCTGAGTACATGCAGCCCATCTCAATCTGTCACTGCTGTCAAGCCCACACCGCCACCAAAGAAACCGGAAAGTAGGACACCAAGAGCTCATTGCGCGCGCACACACACACACCAACAATTCTTTATGAAATGTGGCAAAAAAAAGAAGACATTTTGCAATAGAGGCCTAAGAGTCCGTCAGCATAATATCTGCTGTTATCTATGGGCAGCCGGCACTAAATGGGGCATTCAATGACTCTTCAAAGACCTCGTTTCTTCAGGGCGACTCGGGCTGCATTGTTACTGTTTTAATTAGAACTGCTTCTTGCCATGCTCCCTGAGATCCACCCTGCCTCAACATCAAAGCGCTGCTCTGAATAATGATGTACCCCTCCATGCCTCAGGTACAGCCTGAATCTCAGAGCGCCCCCCCCCCTCACCTTGCTTCAACCCTCCTTCCACACCTCTTTGTACCTCTCTGCCTCCCAATTTACTGCTATTTCTCTGAGCGCTGACATAACACTATTTTGTCATGTTCAGGGCAGCAAGGTGAAGGTAGTTTTTTTTGGTGTTTGTGCTTGATGTGGCTGTACTAGCCTTGTGGACACAATCTCAAAAGGACAAATTCTTTTCATTTCATCTATGCGTCCGTTGTCACTTTCTCGGGCGTTTGCACACACACACCGTATAATACGTGGCTTTTCACTGTTTATAGTTTATCCCATTTCAACAGAACTGTATAACAAAAGAGACTAAATCAATGAGAGAGGAAAGAAAAAATATGTTTGCATGTATATTTAAAGATGATTATGCAACTGCTGAATCCCCATGTTGATCATGAATTTTAATGACAGCAAACATATACTGTTGAAGGTGGGCTGACAAGTGCCTGCAAATTCCTAAGAGTAGGAGTTATGCTGCAAAGTAAAATAAAAGCAAAGATAACTATAACTTACATAATATCAGAAAGCTGGAAAAATACACTGATATGAATGTTTTGGGATGCAAATTCAGGAAAGCAGAGCTGGTTTGTATTCATATGTCAGAATGACACAAGTCTCAATTTCCAGTTGGAGAGACTCAACAGTGCATTAGGTTTGAGGGGAATAATGAAATAAGACGTCCATGTCAACTTTATGTGTTGCTCATGTTACCCCCCCCGCCCCCCGCAATAACACAACCATGACTGGATTGTTATTCTGCTGACCACTGCTGCTCTTATTTGGTCCTCTTTTGATTTTGATTGTCCCCATCCAAGAGAGATCAAATTAATGCTGCATAGCTCAAGATTAGCATTACAAGGCACAAAACCCATTTAAGGGTGCATAATGAAGGCCATCAGACTGCTGGCGGAGATTTTATCAGGCGCTTCCTTTAATATGAGAGCTTTTATTTCTTACCGGTATTCAATTCATTAAAAGCACACATGCTATTTGAGAAAACCAACAGGGCAACATTCACAGGAACCAACAGACTGACTTATGTGCTGGGAATTCATCAGAACATACTGAAAAGATGACATTAACTCTTTCACCTTGTGTAATTCAGCCTCTGTCTCATCCTGACTTTGTCTGCCGTTCCTCTGTGCTGACTCACAGCTGCATTCCTCATACACTCCTGTCAAGTATGAGGCAACACCAAAGACTTCTCATGAAATGCAGAGGTTACGCAATCTCTTGAATCATGGTGTACTCAGCTGATTAGACTGTAGACGTGGCACCCATTACAGCAAATCACATTTTAATGAGTTCAAAGCATAGTATGAATCAAGGAAACAATGCACAATTAAGCCCCGATGTATTGCATTGTGCTACATTCAGCACGGGTCATGGGCCGTCCTCCACTTTGATGGCAGCTCATTGTGGGAGCTAATTTAGAAATCTGATTTACATAAAACTGGAAGGGTTGCTTTAAATGGAATAGCCTACTTCAATAAATGTGACTTTTCAAAGTCATGCAATACTTCAGCTGACGTGACTCAACTTTTCCATGAAGCTGGTAAAATATATATTTTTCAGGAAATGTCAGAGGAAGCTGCTGCCATCATCCACAAACAATGTGCCGAGTATATTTTTACCAAATAATATTATTTCCTTATTTCCTTGAAACCTGGAAGTTTGGTAGCAGCGAAGTTTGATGGCTACGTTTCAAGGAAATAAGTAAAAATGCCGTGGTTTGGGCAGAGAAAAACAAAAGTCTGTGTTGGTAAGAAATAAATAGAAGATTGTTTGCATAGCTTAGCACACTGATGAAAATTAGCTCCCTTTAAAGCTAAAAATACACACACACACCTCAAAATGTTAACTTATTTGGTGTTTTCACTGTGGATGTGAAGGTTCTGGGTTTGGACCCAAAAACTGGATGCCACTGACCTGGAGCAGAGAATAGGTGAGGTCAGGATCAAACGGCTGCACAGACAGATCAGAATCAGTGAGTCAGTCCGGGGAAAAATGTTGGAAAGTCCCACATGAGGGCTAAGAACAAACTGGCAAAAGGTGAACGAGGGAGCAGGAGAGGCTTGGTGATCAGCAGCAGCTGTGTGCAGCAGGTGACCAGTCCAGGTGAGGTGGGCGGGGCTGTGAGTTCAGGTGACGGGGACTGTGGATGTATATGTCTGATGTCAGCAGCGACTTTCTGGTGTGTTTTACAAAGCTTTCAGTCTTTAGGCTAAATTGAGATAATCCTTTCTGGCAACAAAAGTACATTTTTCACTAATATCTACGTGACTGTTAGCAAACTTAGCGCTTGAAATTTCTTTCTAACATAATGAATTGAAGCTGTTGCAGTCTGACTCAAGAGCAATTTGAAAATTGATATGATGAATTTAAAGACTTAACACAATAGTTTGACATTTTGGAAAATTCACCTTTATTATTTGTTTTATTTATTTATTTGTCGGTTTTGTTGCTGGCACATATTTTCTGTCAGAAAAAATAAACAAAGTGAATTGTGTTTCTCTGTTTCAGTGTGAAATTAAACCGATTAGCATGATAATATGGTCTACTCCAAAAAATGATGGGGAAACATCTTTTTCTATATAAATTACATTAATGCTTTGAAGAAGAGGATGAATATAAATATTTTTCTAACATCATATTCCTCCTCCTCTTTTGTTACACCGAGCTTAGCAGAGTAATCCCCACTTTGATCACACTGCATTTGAATTTTTTAATCTCAGGTAAAGGCGGCGTTCAACCTCATTTATTAGGATAACAACTTCAGCTCTTTAGCCAAATTAACATCTGGCCTGTCATCGTCATCAGCCGGTAAAGTGCTTGTTTTGTTTGTTGTTCAGATAAAGGCCTTTCAACTTCTAACAAGGTCAAGATTAATTGCCGCGTTTGTTATGATCCAGAGCATACCGGTTGTGTATTGATGGGGTCTGCTTTGGCCCGTTTAGCCTGCTACGCCTTCGGGGAGTAGAACATTCAGAGCAGCCCAAAGCCGGAGCCTAATGCATCTATCATGAGGATTACATCTCTTACATCATGAAAGGTCGACTGCATCAGAAGTTTCGAGTGTGAAAGAGGTGTTGCAGCCCTCAGGCACGCTGCAATTTAAAGAGTTAACTGCAAAATGTCAAAGTACTTTCTTGCAATATTATCAGTTTTATGTCTCTCCGCTTCTCATCCGCTTCAGTTAATGAGGGTACTCAGACAATACCGCACAGATCATAGAGTTGTGTGCAGCTCCAACAAGCAGAGAGTCGATGTAGCAGAGCTTCCCATTTGGGGTACAAAAACTAAATAAATAAATTAATTAAAGCCCAGATTGAGAGAACTTTCTGATATTAGGTGAACACATCCATGTTTGTGTTTGTGCGTTGTGATAAGGCTGTTTGGGATTCATCGGCCCAGAGGTCACGGAGAGGATGAACCATGATGATGTCATCATAGCCCGGAGCGGAACAACAAACAATGTCTTATTTTGGTGAAGACAAGGGATGTTTGTTTGCAGCCCTCCGCCCCCACCAACTCTTTCAGGACTTGTCCTGTGAGTCAAAAATGTGACGACACACTACACTGACCTTTGTTTCTCTGGTAACAGACTCTCTCTGTGCCGGTCTGCAGAGGAGTTGAGGGGAGGGGGGGTCGACATCGAGAGTGGCCCTTTGGTGTTGGGAGAGCTTATCACATGAGCGACTAAAATAACAAAGTGTTCTGATTCGGGCCTTTGTGTACATACAGCCACGTGATTCGGACATCCAGCAAGCTGAATCAATGTTGACACATAGAATAATAAGCAATATTATAACTAAAGCTTTGTCATCTGATTGAAGGAGAAAATGAACCTTTATGTGCCAGTCCTGAAATCTCAGGGCCTAACAAGCTTAATGCACACTCAAATGGAGGCACATATTGCACCATATATATGAATAAGAGGAGCCCTTCCAGCAAACATATGATATACTCCTGATTTATGTATTTTATTGGAGCAAACATTTAATTTTCTGTACAATTTTCAATCCAAATAAGGACTGCTGTAACATTAACTGACCCTTTGGGATGTAGCTGGAGGTACACATCGGCATCATGACTTTCGTTTTGACTAACTGCCTCTTTAATATCCCAGATGTCAAGGAGAGCAACATCAGTGAGTCAGCACTGTTATCCATCCTTCGAAGGTTATTGCAAAACTCCTTTTTTAGACTAACGTGACAATGAAGCTGTTGCCTTCACAAGTCCACTTCGTTTTCACTATTATGAGGGGAACAAGATGCAAATTGCAATGTTAGACCGAGCATGAAAATGTGAGGGAAAATGATTTATGGAGCAATCTGTGAGTATCCCTCTTAATTAATATAGTGTCATGTGGTACATGGATGAGGCTTTCCTGATTAAGTACAGAATGAAAAGACATCGGGAATCCTGGACAATTTCCAGTAATTGGCAACCAAATAAATCAAGTAGTTTCAAGGTGCGAGCCACAGGGAATGTGTAATTAAGTAAATGACATGGCATCTTTCTCTCACATGCCAAGCCAAACGGGCTGCAAGATTACTCCCACGTGTGAGGTGAATGGAAATGGGGAGTAAAATGTCTGTGCAAAGATCTATGATAACATTTACCGGCAGCAGAGAGTGTTAATGGTGGTATGATGTTTGACATTACCATTTCAGGCATGCAGCAGCTGCTTCCAACAGAAGTAGAGTAAATTAGATTGAGCAGAATGAGTTAAAATTCGTGTATCGCCAACATTACAAGTCAATACATCAGACTGTGACAGTAAAAGTGCTGGCTCCAGTGTAAGAAAGAATTTCTTTGTTCCCAAGATATTTACGTATCATCAGTCACTGACAAATGTAATGAGCACACCAGAGGTGATTTTTTTGAAAAGTGTGACTTTTATTGATGGCAACAGGTTGAGGGGACAGTGGAGCACTGAGGGGCACAGACTTTAGTTTAAAAATGGCTCAGGTCCAGACTATCCACCGAAACTTACCTGAAGAAATACTCTGAAATACTCTGTTCAGTTCAGTAAATAAATGTATAAACTGCTAAACCAACTTTAAATGAGCTATTTATTGCCTCTGCAATTGCTATGTAGCCAACATTAGCATTTCATTTACCAGTCTACTGAGTTCAGTTTTATCAAACTTTGTTCCTTTACTTGACCAGAGTTTGTTTTCGTTTCCATTTCTTCATTATTTCTACTGAAGTTAGTGTGCTAACCACCCAGCCCTTACCTGCTTCACTTTCGGATGGTGAGTCACTGAAGCGTCAGATCAGTTGTGTCTAAAGTAATTCCAGTGAGAGGCGCAAAAAGGCCTCTAAGTTTCTTACTCAACTTCTAATTAGGTTTAATTTATGTTGGTAATATTACAATTAGGTAGATTGTACATCAGATATTTGTATGATGTTTTGCACATTTTGGTCCTGATATGTTGTTATTTTCACATTTCTGAGTAACTCTAAATCTTTTTAAGCTTGAATCTGGTAATCATAATAACAGTCATATTTATTCAAGTGCAGCACTGATATTGCAGTAATATTGAAACTGCTTTTAAACCTTTAGAAGGCTGTAAAATATTCTATTGCTGCTCCGTGTTCTGTTAAAGTTAATGTCCTAAATGGATCACTAAATTCACATTGAGGTACTCCACTTTTGTTTTCAAAGTGAAGAATGCATTCTTAAACTCAAGAGAAGATGTAGCTGGGATCAAATTATGGGTAAAACATATTCTCCAAGCATGGACAGCCGTCAGCAGCCAATCCCATCAAGTACAAAAGATGGCCAGAAATATCATCAGAGAGAGCGAGCACGTCCAATCTTTGTGCTCATGTCTGTCCCATCACTCAGCCTGGTACTGTCAGCAATTCCACCCCCCCCGGATTCTCACAGCGCCATGTGGCAATGAGGGTCACATTGCATTCTGGGAGAAACTCTCAGCTAAGATCCCCTCTGGGCATGGCCCCACCCCCATCTCCAAAAAAAAAAAAAAATATCGTGCCCAGTCCCCTCCGAACATTCCCTGGCCCCCGGGGCACCACGCAGCCCAAAATAACAGGACACATCAGCACTTTCATCTGCATCCCCAAGCAAGCTCAGACACTGCAGCAGCAGCTGTTAGGCCACTCACAGCCACAGATAGAGCTCTGAAAAGCACTAAGGTGCTATAGTTGGCACACCCCCTTTTCCCCTCCAGTGATACGAGCACAGGCGGAGCCAGACTTGGATCAGAGTGCCAGCCTAGGTGTGGCTGACAGTTGTCCTTTAGTTGTCCTTCTGCTACACAGAGGCACTCACTGTGATGATGAAAAAGACAGAGTATTGTGGCGCTGTTGGGATTGTGTAGCTCTGTTTAACAGATAAGCATGTTTACATTTGTACATGCCCACACCGTTATTAAATCGTAATTTTGCATTCATTCATCTGTAAATCATGACCTACCGACAAAGAGCAAAAATACAGATAGAGCTGAGAGCCAGCAGATAGGAGAGATAGAGACGATAAGAGTCTGGAAATGTCTTGCTTGTGCCACTTTGCTCAGCTTGCGTTGCAAAGTATTTGCTTTAGTCGAATACAGGAGCATTTCAGGAATGACAGATTATAGTACAGCACAAACAAAAGCACGTGCTGTATATTTTTAACTTTAACTACAGAAACGTTGCTAAGTCTACAACGGCTGTAATCAAGGTCACATCTAGACAGACTTTGCCGTGTTGCCTGTGGCTCCACAGACTTCACATCACTCATGTTGCAAGTGGTGACTTTGCAACAGAGCCACCGCACTGCCTGATGTATCTGAGGTCATTCTTTCACAATGGCCGATGGAGGAGTGTAGACCTGCCAGTAATAACTCACAGCCAGGCTATTTGCTGCAGGGCACAGCCGCCAACCTGATAACATGCACCTTGAGGACACGCAGGAGGATTTTCACAATTTGCTAAGAGAGAGACTTTTGTTTAAGAGAATTTCTTTCATTTATTCTTTCGGTGCCAACTCAGCTTCCAGTATTTGCTCCTAGACGCCATGTTTGTTTTTCCTAAACTAGGGCACCTATATGACCCACAACAGTGTATTCCCTACCAAATTAATGAATAATGTTACTGTAAAGACGCCAAACTCAATCCATCAGTCCGGTCCAACATGCAGAGATGGCAGGTGGGATTAGTATGAACGCCATTTGTAACGTGCATCCCACTCATTTCTGGACAGGAGAGCGACAACTAATTTTACTGAGCTCTTACATTAAAAAGAAAAAGGGAAATAAGTGCAACGATGAGGTTTCTATGGGCTGTTGCTGTGTGTGCTCTCCCTGTTTCCCTGGCAACGGCCATATTGACATGCTGCAGTGCTGCTGCTGGAGGCTGGCAGGCAGCCAGGAAAGCACCCTGCCTGCACAAAATCTCACATTCGGTCTTTTGCCAGCACCATCGCTCCAGCTTCACGCAATTCCCATTTAATTTTCTCATTCTCCATCTTAGTGGGTTTCTGAGACCGGCTCAGCTGAACGCCGGTCTGAAGACTAATGACTTGGGTGGATTGTATGGCGCCGTTGCCGTGTGTGTGTCAGGCAGAGAGATTGAAAGAAAGACAGCACGACGGGGAAGGAGAGCGAGCGAGAGGCAGAGAAAAACATGGAGGAGGGAGGGGCAAAGCCTGTGCCATGCAGTGCTCGCATGTTAAGATGAATAGAGGCAAAGGCGAGCCTCGTGTTATGTTACGAGAGCATAGTAGTGGCTGGGGGAGGGGGAGGGGGAGGGGGGGGGGGGGGGCGGTTGGGCGCTACATCAACAGATGGATAAACCCGGGAGAAGAATGCGTGCCAAGCGCCAAATGTATCAGCGGCTTGCTGGGGCATGAAAATGTCAGGTGTCAGCGGCGAGCCATGCGGTCGCTGCTATTTATACAGTCCACCATGTGCTGTATGTACACATAAGGCCTTGTAAACTAGGATGATGGGGGTTAAGACTTAGAGTATTGCCAGGCAGAAGAGGAGGAGAGCATGATAGATGAGCGGGTGACTCACCTCTCTATCAGCCATGGATACACACAGGCTGAGAGGAGCCTCAGTTGCCCTAAGTGTTCAGACAGGTTGGGCAGGGAAATGTCAACACCAGGGAGGGCTGCGCACAGCTATTATCTCATCTGCAGAGCAACACTCGCACACATTGCTGGTAGGGCAGTACTTAGGCCCCTGGGGCAAGTGTTGACTGACCATCATTGGAAGCATGGTAACACATACCAGGTAGTATGTGTCTTTTCAAGCGCCGGCTTTGTCTCGCCGCCGCAGATGTCTCGCCGCCGCAGATGTCTCCGCTCAAATGTATAAATGACCCGTGTGGTTTCGGGGAGGAAATTAGCAAAAGCTCCGCACTGACTGAAAGAAATTTAGTGGGTTTCTACTCTCCAATTAGTGACTGGCTGGTGAGCAAGTAACCCCATCAAAACACATCAGTTGGCATTTTGTTACACAGCCCATTCCAAAGCCCTGAGGGTCTGTGTCAACTGCGTCCTTGTCCAGACAAAGCCTTCTAAACCCGGGATTTCATTTCCACATTGTGCCCCGGTGTCCCCTTCATTGTTGACTTTTCCACTATGTGCAAGACCAGGGCATTTGTACCAGTCTGTTGGGCCCACGTCAAAAGAAAAAGTATCCGCTGTTGATGGCTAGGCCATTCTTGTTATTCATGTCATGCCTGGTGGTTTAGTAGGGCAGGGTGCAGAATTTTCCAGAAGCAGCTGTGTGCTAGTGAAGCTGACAGTGTGCCAGCCCAAAAGGGTTTCTATCTCTCTCCTTTCTCTCTCCAAAACCCTCCCCGCCCTTTCCTTTCCCTCCATCGGCATGCTTGGCTTGGTGCCCGGACTTACTCAAACTCACACTCAACCAGAAATATCCGCTCCCCCCCCTCCTGCTCCCTCCCTCTCCTTCTCCCTCTCTCTCGCCCCCCCCCCGCATCCTCCTCCTCTGAACATATTCCTCTGGCTCAACAGAGAAGCTTCCATCACTCCGGATGACACTGGATCATTTTTCTACCCCTGCACATTCCAGCCAAAGAGGACAAGGGAGGGGAGCGGCTGTGCTGCTTCTGCTCTGTGATTATATCATTACAGAGCAGCAGACATGTATACAGTCTATCAAGCACAACCTGTCATTAGCATACTTTATTTGATGATGGCTAAATACAAGTGCCTTTGTGCCAATACCACAGAGTTCAATTGCTTTTGTCCAAGCACTCCCAAATTTGCAATCAACCCTGAGCTATAAAAAAAAGCCAAGCCTTCTCTTATTTACTGTACCATCGCTCTCCCCCCTCCCCCCTCTGACACCTGTTGTGACATGCTCCGCTTTGAGTTATCAGATACTCAGAAAGCTCTGCTCGCGGCCTAAATAAACCTGTCCGGGCGACACGGTTGTGTAATGCACTCGAAGTCACTGGCTCCAATAATAGCACACACCTGTCAAACACAGCCCCTGCTTGTTCTCTCGACTTGACCTCGCTCCATAACTCCCAGCTCAAATGTTCCAGGGCTGGAAGACAACATAAACACATCTCGAGAAAATTATTTCCAAAAAGGACACAGACACAAAGAGAGGTGGATGTAGAAGCCGGAGAATGGAACATTTTGACTGGCAAGGGAGCGGGAACAAAGGCGATAAAAGCTTTATTCTGCCTCTGTAGAGATAGTGAAGTGGCTGCCACTATAAAAGCCTTGATTGACAACAACATTAGCACTCAGAGGAGAAATAGCTCCCACTCACAGTTATGTAACATTCAAAGAAACTACAGTGAGGCTTGCGGATTAGTGTGCATGGGTTTTTTTTTGCTTGTGTGTGTGTGCGTGGAGCATGTGCGCACAACGTATTCTCAGATGAAAACAAAAGTGACAGAATATCTAAGTGTTGTTCTTATCTTCTGACAACTGTATGTCTTCAAGCAGATGAAAGGTGATGTACGACCCAACGAGGATCTCTGTGGAATCCTGGATCTATGCAGCACATAAAAGTTGTCTCAGACATTTTTTTTTTTTTTTTTTTGTGGGGCTTTGTTGTTTGGCAGTGTGATGGTGAAAGTTTAATTGTGCGGTTGTGGTGGAAGCAGCTTATTTCTTTGCATGCAGACGCTGAGCGCTGTGTCCCGGGTTGAACTGATGATAATTGTCTCTGACTGCGGCCCTACGGAGAGAGCGAGTGAAGAACAAGACAGGGACAGGAGGAAATGAGCATCCCGTGATACATTACCGCAGATTTGCTGACACACCCCTGAATCCGAGCCATTCATCAGTCCAACAGCCCGTCCCCGCTGTCCAGACCTTCTAAGGCTCAAACCAGCGAAAAAAGATAGCTTTGCACTCAGATGGTTGCGTGAAACATTTATCACGGTAGCGGTCTTGTTTCCAATTTCATACTAATGTGAGTCTCTTTACTGAGAACAGCCTGACCTCGTGCATCGTGACTCTTGGCCCAAGTATCATCGCGCTGTAATATCACATGATAATTGGTTTGTGAACTGTCGCTGTGTGGCATCAAGTTTGTAATTTTTGTTTTTGCGACAAAAAGAAGCCATATTTGGACAAAGTGGAGCTGAGGAAGGGTAGGGGGTGGATCTTATCTGCTCTGTATTCTATTCTGATTGTCAGAACAGAGTCAGGTCACCATGCGTGGTAAAGTCTGTCTTCCACAAAATAGCCACGCCCCAAAACTTACCCTGGTAAATAGTCTAACTTCCTTTAAACGTGGCTATAATTTTAAAAATGAACACCATGTCATGTTGAAGAAGACCTGAAACTAGAGACCGAAACCATAAAGTCATCAGGACAGAGTTACTGAAGTGAGTGAGAAGTAGGGCCATTTTCCCATAGACTTCAACAAAATCAACCAATGGAGTCCCCCACTTTTACATACAGCCCATGTTTCAGGGAGATTCCACATTTTTCCGACGCGGACTTCACACAAAGGCTGTGCACAGATGGATTTCACGAGCCCATGTCCATTTGAATCCAGGCTCCCGGCTGACTAAACAAGCACCTCGGGGGCAGATAGTCACCTGCTACCCCCACATGCCATTACACACATACGTTACACACAACCCCCAGCCACCACAAATGTGACAGCTCAGCCAAAAAAAGGGCCCATTCACCTGCCACACAGAGAAAGGGCAATATTTCTGAGCGACAAACCAGCGCAGTCAATCACTATGATTACATCTGTGTTTCTGAAAAGGCCCGGCTCGCTTGTCTTTCGGGATACATGCTGCGTGCTGATGAGCTGCAGCTCGTTGGCGGGGTGATTTGCCGGTCTACGGCGGAGCAGCTGGCTCAGGATCCCTTTCAGAGGCAAAGCCGTGCTCGTTGCTCGCATGTTTACTTTTAGCACGGCTCATATTGACTGCTAAATCTAACTTTAGCTCGGCATGTCAGAGGTGGCAACAAGCTTCTTACTACTGTGACTGTCACGGCCCTCCCACAGGCCCAAAATATATGTCAGGAGGGAGTTCAGCTGGAAAAAGGGGAAGCCATAACTATTATTTGGCACAGTTGAATCTCTCCCTATATTTTTAGATGACAAATTTCAGAGGTGTAGCTCCCATCATGGCCTCTATACTACATCCATACTGTTATCTGCAGCACAGGCCGAGGAATATCCTCGATTGCAGGCGATAACACTCTCCTCTCTCAGCTTCCTATTTTTCATTTAGCCTTGTAGCATTACGCCATCTTATCAGCTGATCCTGAGCCAGAAGCAAGGAGTAGTTGCTCAGCAGAAAAAAGAGGGATTGTGCTGGGCTTGGCTATAATATGGAAAAAAAAAAAAAAAAAGTCCAAATGCTCTTGGATCAGTCCCACGCTTTGTCCCCATCTCTCACATTGCCTCTTTCCCTCGTTCATTTTTCATCCCCTCTCCTTTCATCTTTTTGTCCTGCGCCCCCTCTCCTTCCTCTACATTCTGCTCGCTCTCTTCCTCCACCTCCATCTCTCTCTCTCTTTCTCTCTGCTCCACTTATAAGATTTGGCAGCACTCCAAGATCTGAGAAAAACATTGGAGGCATAGCCTCGTTTTGATGTCTGGAAAGAGAGGGAGGCTGAGCATGAGAGAGCGAGAGAGTCCTCATTTCCATTTCACAGACTTGATTCACAGCAACACCGCAGCAGAGAGGAATATTGAGAGGTTGAGCGTAACCGCCAGTCAGAGAGAAAAAGGGAGAGGAAAGGATGGAAAGATGTGGCAGACGCAAAGAAAAATGGAAAATTAGGTTGTGAGAGTGTGATGGCAGTGTATACAAAGAAATGCAGTGGCAAACATGAGGGACATGAATGGAAAATGTGTTAAAAACTGTGACAATGTGGCTGTGTGCCCCTTTAAAGACACTGGTTTTGTGTCTGTCTGAGGCTCGATGTGGAAAACAACTAAAGTGCACTATAAAACAGACTGAAACTTGATGAACTCCAGCAGAGAAACACTTCAGAAGCCGTCTGCAGCACTTGGACCTCGTTCCAGTCTGAGAGAAACCAAATTTGGCACTCTGCATTGTAATCATCTTAACTTTGCAGGCCTTCATGGTAAACAGGCCAGGCCAGTCAGATGCACCACCCCTACCCCCCTCTTCTCCTCGCTCCCGCTCTCTGGACTAAGCCAAGAATCAGAAGGGAAATTTTACACATCCTGCGGATTCAGCTGCGCTCCTCCTAATTGCTGGTTGGAGCTCCAGCTTCTCCCCCAGCTCCGAGAAGAGAAACCGTCATTACTAGTCTCGCAGGAGCCCGAGCCCAACTCCAAAGGGAAACTTTGATTGATGAAAAGAAAAAAAAAAGAAGCAGTTTCGAGCTTGCGTGTCCCCGATACAACATTTGCGGTGACCTTGTTTTCCCTGACAGGTCTAAAATTAACCAAGCGGATCAGTTATACTGGGGAGCAGAGGATTGTGGACCAGATTCTCCTTTTTGGCGCGTCTCTGTCTCTCACTTGCTTTCAGGGGATTACAGCAGCACGAGCACGCCTTTTTGATTTATTGTGCTAAACATAGATTCATTAGTGAAACAGCTGGCTACACTGAGTGCTTCTCTGTCTCCCACACAGGCCTTCCCACCACCCACCCAGCCGCCCACTGGACCGTATTCAACACGTTAATGTAAAATAAAACTGCCGAAGGATCTGAATTTGCAGAGCTCCTCACTGTGGATTTTGTCTGCATTTGTTCCGCTTTCCGTCTGTAAATCCCATCATTTAAATCTGGTGTTTCTTTCTCTAATGTAATCAAGCAGCGTAACTGAACTCCTGCTAACTTGGCAGGCTAGCACCAAAAAAAAGAAAAAAACTAACCTCATGCCCCAAAGACAACAAATATGAACTTTGACCAACCCAATTACGACTTCACTATCACATCTTTGCGTAACGTTGCATAGCAGCCGACAGTTGAGTTAACCATTAAACTTCCTTCTTCGCCTGTCTGTTATTGCCTTTCACTTAGCTTGATGAACAGGACTACGTCCAGTAAAATCGATCAAATCAGTCAATGGGGGATTTTATTACGGTCATTGATTAGTCAGCGTGGTGCAGCGGCCTGATAAAGAACGTCTGGGTTGAAGAGATACTGGATTTAATCCTGCAAAGAAAGAAAAAAAAAATAGCTGTGAGTTAAACTGTAGGTACTTTATAGCCACAGACTAAAAACTACCCCCGGCCCCATAATGCACCGGGAGGAGGAGCGATCTAAATTAATCTTTGGCTCAAGGTGACAATGGTTTCACCTGAGCTTCACCTGCCTCAGCCTCAAATCACATGTCCTACAGGGTTTTCCGTAAAATAGTTCCAGAGTAGTGAACACATCAAAGTCAAACAAGCGCTTGTCCCATAAGAAGCAGCTTAACCATTAAAAGTCCCTGAAGGATCTTATAAGTAAACAAACTGAAAGCCCGTGAGTCATTAACCACAAATGGCTCTGGTATGCTTATACTGAAAACAGAGGAGATAGTAGCAGTTTAAATAAACAAACAAACAAAAAAAAAGTAGACTTTATAATCCGATAAATTAAAGCTGAACTTTGTGCCATCAACTCTGTGTGACCTTGCCTTCCCCAGGCTGCTTGTTTACTGAGATCGCTCCATAACGTTATCTCCTGCATATGAATCGACTGGCTGCACCGGAGCATCTGCTGTGCACCGATTTCACCGGTAACTACGCAACAGCAGAGAGTTGTGTTATGACAGAGCTACTTCCCTGGACACATTATCTCTGTATTAGATACGGCGCAGGCTATTTCAGTCAGCACTGAACAAACAGGTATTGGCAGAGCTGTGATGAATCTTTACGAGCCGGCAGAGAGAGAGAGAGAGAGAGAGAGAGAGAGAGAGAGAGAGAGAGAGAGAGAGAGAGAGAGAGAGAGAGAGCGGGAGAAACGTTCTTTTGTGTCTCAGTGTATTGTAACTTCCGGCACGGTTGCCAAAAATCTGGCTCTGGTTTCTGAAATTCTCAGATGTAGCAATCTCATTTTGGCTCCCAGTACAATGTCATAAGGAACAAGTAGGTCAAAGTGCCGACTAATAATAAAAAAGCATCTCTGAGAAGAGTATTATCGATGCAATAGATGGAGTGGGTGTGTTGTAAATGAGCACAGCACTACCCTTGATCAAAGTGGGCTGTTTCTAGTTTTAAAGTCCAACTGATAAGATAAGTTTCCAGAGAACGGAAAAGCACCACAAACAAACAGCTGTATTCAAAATGTGCACCCATGGAAAACAGGTTTCTGTCAGCCAAAAGCCATCAAGCCTTAGTTCACACAGGTGGAGCTGCTGTTTGCGCTACATGTTTTGTTCCCGATGGCTCGGGCCTCCAAACGGGGAGGCAATAATTATCCATGCCTTCCCGGGTTGCCTAAACAGAAGGAGGAGCAAAGGTTATGTTTTCATTCAACATTACCAATCAATCAGTTAATCAGGACACCACGTGGCTCATTAGAGAGCGGGTAAACCCTGTGCCCTACAAAAATGCATTTAACAACATGTGTCAGCACAGTGAGGTCAATAAATGCCACCAAGTGAACTCCTGCGACCCTTTCGTTCCCAAAAGACACAAAAATGAAACAAAGTTGGAAGCAAGTTCTTGTTAAATTTTGCGGGGCTACACTGACAGCCTCATAAAACACGAGCAGGAAGCACATTGTGCCTCAAATAATTACGCAACCACCTACTCCACCGAGTCTCCCTCTCTGCTACATATTTATCCTCCAAGTTGCTACAGGGGAGTGAGAGTTCTTTGTCTGACAGGAGCAGAAGGAAAAAAAAACTGTCTGGAGATTGCTTCTGTTTCTGCAGACACAGTAACTGCAATTTGTCACTTAACGACCCCATAAGGTGCTCATCGCCTGCAGAAATGAGTCTGGCTCCCTGCTAGCCATTACGGGGGGACAGAATTGCTGCTTTTATGGCTGTGCTGCCATGAATCTGCAACAATTAAATTTGCATCTGAAGAGATATGGAGCGAGGTTGGTATTTAAAGGCAGCAACGGGTTGTTGTTTACTCCAGAGGAGCACACGTTGCACACCGAGGCAGAAACCTGCTTTTAGCCTGTGGAGGAATGTTGTAGTATCAGTGTCACAAACTCAAAGCAAAGGGGGTGTTGCTGCAGTGCTGAGGGACCTAATTCATGCTTGGAGATCGTTTGCATCGCGGATTTTATTCACAATTTGCGATTTGTCAGCTGCTCGGTGGAGCAAAAGTAGGATTCAGCCTAAAACAAAATGAAAACCTACGCACATTTATGAACGTCATGACACAAGTTTGCACAGAAGCTTGAAAATATGTGGCGCCAGTTTAAAAACTGGGAATGGTATTCAGGATGGCAAAAGTTCTAATTTGTGGTTACACAACACAGTTACACTATGGTTTCATGTTGACAATCATGCACTTTCTCACATTACTGACTCAACAAGATTCCAGCTGACTGAACATGACTTGGCACCTATTTCTGTTCGCTGCAATCAGTTACAATGATTCACACACTAAAGCAAATAGGCAACAATGCGTTGTGGATTTTTTTTTTTTTTTTTTTTGATTATTTTTTTTTTTTTTGCTGTTGTTGTTGCTGCTTTTTATTCTCCCTCTTTCTCATCCAGCCATGCTTTCCGTCAAATCATGAGAGACTTGTGTGCAGAGAAGCTGCCGTTCTGGAGTCTGAAACAGTAGCCTAGTTGTGTTGTGCACAGCGTAAATCAAGTCTCCTGAGCCGTCACAACAAGCCTGCGTATCAGAGGACAGAGCCCTATCTCCTCATCTGTCCACAGTCCCGTGTAACTTAATCACTCAAATGAAGCAAGCTCAGACAATAAGTTCATACAAGATCAGAAATTGTATTTGGCAATTTTTAAACAAGTGCATACAAGTACAGCTAAAAGCATTTCAGTTTTGCCAAGTGCTCGTAGAGTAGCATTAGTCACATTCTACGTTAAACAGGAACTGCCACCAGACCTAGAAGTACATCAAGAGTTGTTAAACATCAACAAAGAGGAACGTAGTCCATTATAATGAGTACATACCTTTATCTTCAAAAATATAGAAACACAATGTATTCAAAAATCAAAAATTATACAACCATGTTTACGAAGTATACTCTTCCCTTGGGTCCAATATGTACAAGTCCGTTAGTTTGTTTGAATGGTACGTATGTGATATTTATATATTTATACTCATATTTTTGCTTCCCCTCCCCAAAGAAGTGTTCAAACAAAATCAAGGGTCCCTCTCCTTTTTTACTTTGACATCACCAGCAAGGATGGTGGCAATTTCTCCTTGCATGAAAGCCCAGGGTACGTTCGAGCCAACCAGGGGACATTTCTCTCCACTGGGACAGTACACTTCACCCGTGGCACCTTGCTGCTTTATGCTTTCCCTCGAGCACGGGAAGCAGAACTTGTGAGAGGGCACGGACGGGCACTGAACAAAGTGTGTGTCCTCCAAACGCTCGTGGCACAGCGTGCAGCACAGGGGTATGCTGCCGGGTACCGAGGAGTCCGGAATGCTTTGGGGGTGCACTTGGTCCATGCCTGGCACGTGGGGGGTACCTGCGCCTGACGCATCTCTCTGCGCCAGCCTCCTCTGATTCATGGAGGACGGTGACAGGGGACTGCTGCTGTTCCTCCGGGTGGTGGAGTGGACTTGGTTGGCGTCCTTGGGGGAGCTGTTCCCACCTGCATTGTCTGCCGCCATGATGAGCGCAGCCATGGGGGACTGGCCGTTCTGGGCCGCCTCAGGTGGGGTGGTGCGGGAGTGGGGGGATATTGTGGAAGGGGGAGAGGCGAAGCTTGGAGGGGGAACTGGAGGCATTTTCAGTCCGTCAGTAGGCGGTGGTAACCACTGCTGTCCTTCTCCATTGAGCTTGGCGGCTGTTCCCTCTCCCTCCGGTTCAGGAGAAGCTTTTCTCTTAATGCTCCGGGGGTGTTTTCCTCTGTCTGGAGGAGGGAAGGGGTTAAACACAAATGAGTTGAGTTGCACAGCTCAGCCAAGGATCAACAAATTACACTGGAAGGGAGACGTGCATTTTTGCTGCTCCCTGCTGCACCACGGGCTGCAAACCAATAATAACAAACACAACAACCGAGCAGAAGGAAATAAAATAAAAATAAAAAAAAAGAAAGAAACATTATGCCATATTTACCATTATTGACATTATCAACCCCTCCCTGAGCTCCAGTGGGCCAATAAGGAGCACGTAGAAATGAAAAGTGCACATGAGTTTGCTGCTTGCTTGCCCTGCTGGGAGCTCACCTGACTTGGACGCGGTGGCGCTGGCCTCGTAGCCCATCACCCTTTGTTGCATGGCCGCATGGTCTTTCTTGAACCTGTTGTCGAAGGTGTGCAGAGCCATCAGGTCCCTCACGGTCTTGCCTTTGGCCATCCAGTCCGGGTCTGCCCTGTTTTTGTGGCTCTCGGAGATCTCCGGCGTGAGGCTGTCCGGTCTGTGCTTCTCCTTCACCTCCCTGTCGTGCTCGGTGCTGGAGACCGAGGCGGGTCTCTTGACCAGATCGGCGGGGCTACCGGCCGCCAGGACGGAGGAAAGCCCCATCTGGCCCGGTCTGCCGTTGACGGCGTGCACCGGGGGCATGTTCCCGTTAACCAAAGGCACTAGGTTGGGGGGCACCGTGCTATTCCTGCGCGGGTTGGGGCTCTGGCGGTTCAGCTCCGGCGGCTCGTCGGGCTTAGGAAATCCATTGGGGACGGGGATGCCGTTCGCCTGCCTGCCGGACTGGTACTCTGGACCCAGTCTGGGCGGCCGGTCGGAGGAGAGCGGGTAGCGGTCCAGCGGCTGCGGCGGCCGGGAGCCCGGGTCTCCGGCGGCGGCGTGGTTAATCGCCTCTTTCCCGGAGAGCTGCGACTTCCCCGGCCCGGGAGACCGGCCCTCCTGGAAGCCGTGAGCCCGCTTGAGCTGCCGGGCCGTCTCGATGACAAACTCGATGCGGTCCGCTCCTTCGTAGTTGACACATCCCCTGCAGACGGGCTCGGTAAAATCCCAGATCATGGCCCACGGCATGCGGGGCAGGTCGCATAAATAACACGACTGCCTCCTGGAAGAAGCAGCGACCGCCGCGGACGACATTGCGCTCGTCGTCGATCGACCCCCCAGAAGAAAAAGCAACCCCGAAAAATCTTCTCCTTCCTTCCTTCCCCTCCTTTTTCTTTCTGTTTCTTTACTCTTTCTGTCTTTTCCTCCGGGCTCTCTCCCTTTTTTCTCCTTCTCCTTCTTCTTCCTCCTCTGTCTCTCTCTCCTTCTTCTTTTTGTTTTATTGTAAAAGCAGAATAATAAAGAGCAAGTTCCGCGCTCGGCTTGTTGTTGTTAAAAACACGCACAAGGAGAGAAGAAGAAGAAGAAGAAGAAGAAGAAGAAGAAGAAGAAGAAGAAGGAGGAGAAAAAAAAACACGCATACACAACAAACACACACACACGCACGCACACGCACCTGTTTTTTAAAAAAAAAAAAAAAAAATAGTCGTCCTCTCCCGACTTTTTAAGAGCAACAAGGTTGAAGTTTTAGAGGGAGAAGTTCATGTCAGTGTGTACTTTACTACAGCTCAGCTCTATCTATCTCCACTGACTCTCTACTACTGGCTCAATGTGGACCAGTGACGTCACCACGGAGCTCTAAACGCCTGCTTCCACTTCAGTTTCTATTGACTTGATTTCTTCGACAGACACCCCCCCCCCCCTCACCCTCCTCCTCCTCCCTCCCCCCCCCCAATCCAGTTTACTGCAGCCTCTGCCACTCATGCACATTTTATTATTATTATTATTATTATTATTGTTGTTATAATACAGCTTCAGCCTATAATAACCCATTGTTATTATTTTATTTACTATCCCTTCCACCCAGAAAATAAATAAATAATGAGAGAATGAAACAAATATTATTATTAATAGTAAAATATGACCACATGCGTCGATATCAGCCGCTGATTTTTCTTTTTTTCCAAATAATAAATGTGGCTGTAGGTTAGAAACGGTCCGCCAGGGGAATCATTAAAAAATAAATAAATAAATAAAGAGAAAGAGACGGGGGGGGGCTGTCTCCGGCTCCTCCAGTTGACTGTTGGCTGCTTTGTCCTAAATTCACAGCGGCTCCGGCTGAAAATCGCTCTCTGCAGCTTGTTTTTCTCAATGCACAAGCGCCTCGACGCCGTGAAGCTGCTACTACTACTGCTGTTGCAATGAATGAGGTGGGTCGACCCCTTGGAGAAAATAAATAAATAACCAGCCGTTGGTAGAAATATACCATGCAGTAGTTTTTTTTTTTTTTTTCTCATATAGAGGTATCAAAAAAATAAATAAAAGATATAGGGAATATTTTACTGCCCACATTTTTTCGCCGCTGCTCATCAAGCCTGCCAGCATGAAGTCAGCATGTACTGACCAGAGTTTTTAGCAGCGGTTAGATAATATTTTCCTTGCAGTGTTAATATAAAAAAAGAAAGAGAGAGAGAGAGAGGAGAAAAAAGGGCGCCTCCATTAGCCAGTAACCAGGAAGCTCTGTCATGAGGTGGGGATTTCCAGCCAGTGTGTTGTAAACTTGAATGGATCGGGGTAACAGCATGAATATAGCTCTGCCCACATTTTATTCTAGTGCAGTGAACAGTCAGTCAGTCACCAACTAAATGAAATGACACAGGAATGAATCAGCCATTCAGGCTCTTTTTTTTTTTTTTTTTTTTTTTTTTTTAGTGAGTTAACAGTCATGCAGCACTAAAATGAAAGAAGTGTTAGTAAGAGAAGATTAATGGCTGCACCATCATGTTGTGTGTTTTACATGATGGAAAACAGCTCATATACCAAAACCCCAGCCAAAATCCCCTGAAGTTAAAGTGTAGGTTTGAACTGGAGGAGTGTCCCAGTAGTTTCAGATTCCTCCCTCTCATCTGGTCTCATTCCAACTCATTGCAGCTCAGCCTCGGGCTGTGGGTGAGGCAATGCGTCTGAAACCTGCAGACACAAAGCAGGATATGTTTGTGCAAGTCCATGTGACGTTGGAAAGAGGAAGCAAGATGTTTAGTCACGTACCCTCATCCGCCTCACCCATCCAGGGGACATTGGGCCACTTGGCTCCCTGCCTGCGTGGCGTGAGGCTTTTTATTCTAAATGCTCCTCGATCGACAACACTGAAGCGCTGCTCATCTGTTGCCACACAGGGCTTGCGATTGTTGTGCAGTTGTCATATGATCGTGGCTGTGAAGCAGCCACCACAAGATCGAGCACAATACATTTATTTATTTATTTTTTTTTTTTAACAGACGTCACAAGGTTTTAGCGCCCCCGGTGTTTCTCTGATTGTAAACTACTGTATTCACACGCCGTTTCCCATCACCGCTTTTTCTCAGCTCAGCCCTCTGTAGGTGAACAACACTAGGAAGTGCTGTGAGGCTTTATGGCACAGTTAGGAAGTGACTGTTATAGGGGGCAAAAATAAACAAATGCTTTCCTTAAGATTGGTGGGAAACAGTTGCCTAATGCTTTGATCCCTTAGTTTCCACTCAGCTGATGTTTGTACAAGCAAATAGCTACACAGTGTTACGCAAGACAGAGACATGCAGAGATTCAGTTAAATCCTTAATGACCTGATTCTATAATAGAAGATCCATCGATTTTTCTTTTTTGGTTCCTTTTTTTTTTTTTTTTTTGAGAGAGACAAAGTGCTGCAGTGGTTTCAAAGCGAAGGCTGAGAGGCCGACAAAGGTCTGACAAGAAGCCAGACATGCACAGATGGCTCTGATTGGCAATATGAAACATGTATACAGTGCAATCACCACAGTGTGACCCGGCTGACGGCCATCTCATTTCTAGTCTAGCCACTGAACCAGATGGAGTGATTTTCTTCTTCTTCTTCTTCTTCTTCTTCTTCTTCTTCATTTTTTTTAAGTGGTATGTAAATTGAGATGTGCAGCAGCTAAATAAAGATTGAGAGCTAGGTGACGGCCAGGGGAATACCCAGCATGTGACAGCATCACAGACCTGATGAGATGACGTTATTTTTGTTCTATCGCTTTTCTGTGGCTGTTAAATTTTATATTGGTCATCTTTTATTCATGGGAGTGAACCATTACAAATTCCCTCTGAAGTTTTTATCTGCCTAGGCGGCACACATCACCGGGTGTTTTCTCAGTCTTTTTCTCCCTTTTCTCCCCGACAATATTTATGTTATATAACCTCTTCAGAACAACTGCTGAGGAGCTGAACTGTAACATGTTGCGCCGACACAAAATGAGGTTATAACGGGACAGTGTGAGGACGTGTAAGTGAAGTTAGGCATCTGCTGGAGTGACCTACTTTTGAGATTAATAGCTGAACACAGTGGCAGGGAGTGAATATGGGGACTAATGTGCAGCTTTAGAGAGCCGCTGTGTACGTAACAGGGAGAAGTAACCATGGAGATTATCACCGTACCCCCAACTACCATATATATCCTGTTTGTGCTGCTATTTATAGCCACAGATTTGCACTGCCTGGGTTAGAGAATAGATAAAATTTGGGGGAACTTGGAAAAAAATAAGGTGTTACCAAAGCTTCTATCATGATTTCATTTTTAGCTTTCCCTTTTTGTTTTGTGTTTTGTTTTTTTTTTTCTATGAAATGTCAGCTTCACTGTGATTGATTGATTTTCTGAATGGATCATTTCCACGGCTGCATGTGCAGTCGGCTTTGATGTAGGTATAAAATGGTGGAATTCAAATAAAATGGAGGGTCGACGGCGAAAAAGGGAAAAATGTGCTGGGCGGCTGGAATCTGGGGGCTGGAGGCTGCAGAGGTGATGTCATTGGGCCAGAGCAAGAGGCGAGTGAAAAACAAGTCTTGCTCTTTATTCTGATCCTCTTTGCAGTCCCAGCAGGAGGGGTGGGTGGGGGGTGGGTAGGGTGGTGCAGGGGGGGGGGGGGGGTTGGTGTTGTTGGCGGTCAGCCAAGCAAGGGCTGCTGGGAAATGGCAAAGGATGCCAAGCAGGCCCCACCGCCAACATTAGAAGCTCACATCTTTGTTCTCAGAAACCTGGTGTGCTGCCAAAGGCCTCATTTCGGCTCCATGGCATGATTACACTGGATGTAGGCCAACTACTGAGAGCTCTCCCTCCCTCCCTCTCTCACTCACTCTTTCTCCTGCTCTCCCTTTATGTTTCCTCCCTTGGCTCTCTCTCCCCCTCTCTCCGTCTCTCTCTTTTTCCACTGCCTTCAAAAAGCTTTCTGCCAAACATGCAGCAGTTGCCATGGCTGCAGAGAATGGAACATAAAAAAGTGAGTAATGAGTCAGGCCTGGACCCAGATGTGCCACATGTGTATCCATTTAGAAAAAAAACAAAATGGTAACATATCCCCTTAATCTGCCCGGCTTGTCAGGGGGGAGTGGAGCGGGGTGAGGCGGGTGGGGGGGGGGGGGGGGGGGGGAGTCGTGCAGACGACTTAAGTAAATAGCAGAAGGCTGAGAGAGAAAAAAAAAAAGTAAAAATCCCCACAGAAAAATGTAAATATATTTGATTGTTTTCACATCCATTTTTAAACAGAAGGTAGTTTTGGTGCTGATTTATATTTGACAACCAGGAACAGAAAGACCTGAACTTATGCTTCACTTACATAGGTTTGCATGCAAATGTGAGTTGGTGACATAATTTCCTGTGCAGTTCCCCCCCCCCCACCACCACCTCTCTCTCTTATATGAGCTTAACACAAATACACATAAGTACTGTATATATTTATATATGTGGCCACACAGTGATGTAAACAACCTTTACCTCACCCAGTTTTTTCTCTTCAGCAATAATAGCCCATGTAATTTGATGCATTTGATGTTCCTACGCTGCGTATATAAGTGGTGTCCTATTTATTGCCCGTAAAAGGCCATTTCACGTCTGACTCATAGTTATGTTTAGCATGCTGATTCCAGCTTTGTGAGCAACCCGTTTCAAATTTTCTAAATGTCATTCTGCTGCGTTGCCTCACACCACTGCTCTAGTTTCTGTGCAGCTCTCTTTCTTCACACCTCAACTGATCCTCATGAAACCTGCACGGAGACCAAGAACATCACAAGGAACTTTGTTGTAGCTCCGCAGTATAAATATGTACATACGGTAAGAACTGTGAGAATGTGATTACATTTATGTTTGCGCGCACAGCATTTTTTCCCCCTCACCATTTCTCACTCAACAAAGGTTGTATTTCTTTCCTTTTTCGAGCTTAACCAAAAAAGAATGAGGAGTATTTCATGTGTTATGTAACCTCTTCCTCTGAGCCAAAATAAAACCCTCCCAAAGTAGGCTTATTTATTGCCGGAGCTCCAGTTTATTTTTTGAGCTGCCCCGCTAGAAAATGGACTCTGACATTCCCAACGCAGCAGTTAACGCAGCACTCAGGCTCACTTTGCTGGTGCAGAGGATGCCGTGTTCAAACGTGGGCATTTTTCATTTTTCACATCCCTGCTGTCCTTCTCTGTCAGCCCCCACGTGCTTCATATCCACCCCTTTTTTTGTGTGTATTCATTTATTTGGGCCAAACAGTTGCATAAAATCCCTGTTAAATAATACAAGTATGAGTGAACATGTATATTTATCACTCCCTTACTTTGAGGATATTTTTGGGCTGCTGCTGGAAGAAGATCAAAGCTGCTCCCTCTCCAGTAATGTTTGCCTTGAAAGCAGGAGGATGTAAAGAGTAACGCTGAGCGAGGTATGGAATACCAAATAACGTGACTGAGAGGAAGGAAAAATCAAAAATAGCCAACGGTGACCTAATTAGAAAGTCATGATCATAGACAGTTTATGGCTAATTCGAATCAGGAAAGTATGGAGGAGCGCAGATTAAAGCAGCTATAATGTTGTGGTTTCATTTGGAAAGTGATATTTCTGAAGCTTTCCCGCAATTAAGCCTCGAAAATATTTACTTGGAAACAGGCCTTTTTTGGTGGTGGTCATAAATCAGCCGAGGTTTCCCATCACAGATTCCACAGAT
The DNA here is from genome assembly GCF_900963305.1 of Echeneis naucrates. NCBI lineage: Eukaryota > Metazoa > Chordata > Actinopteri > Carangiformes > Echeneidae > Echeneis > Echeneis naucrates. Next base: position 4,251,698 of record NC_042525.1, read on the forward strand.
GCCTTGCTGCCCTCCCTTTGATTTTCTGGTTTATGGGGGATGTTTCATCGTGCGCCGCGAGCGTCTGTGGCAGAGATGTCCTTCCTCCCCTTTCCATAAAAGTGCAAGTTGTCACGATGGTGTGGCATTCATTATCCGCCTGTGGTTTTGCTGGCCAGTCCCCTCCCCTCCCCGCCCCACCGCCATCATCCTCGAGCAGCTGGGGACCATCGGCTGTCATAGTTAGCCTCCTGCCGTAGTGCAAGACGGGAAAGGCAGGCAATGAAGACTGCGCCCCCCCCCTCCTTTCCTGCAAGTCCCCTTACACGACGCCTCACCTCCCTCACCTTCTTATAAAATCTGTCCAAATCTTGCTCCATGTGAAGACAGAAATCGAAGCTGGAATCGCAAGTACAACTCTGAGTATGTGACTCCAAGGACACCGCTGCTTTCTCAAAAAGTGTCGGACATGGGGACGCAAGTTGAAAGTAAAATAGGCTGTGACGGCACTGATATTGCCGATTTAGTATTAGTAATTCACGACTGAGTCAAGAAACTGCTTGAGTTCACTTTGAGTAATAATGGAAACAACTGGGGGCTGTAAGTGTGTTAAGAAATTCCGATTACTATGTAATTTTTTTTTTAAATGAGCCACTCAAATTCAAACAGAAGTTACGACAGGATTGTCCATCTGATCCATTACAACCCTGCTGCTGAATATAGTCATTACTGAGAATCACGGGGCTGTAGCGTTAAGTAGAGGCATGAAAGAAAGCATGAATTAAAGATGTCGGATGTAGGAAATAAGTAAGTTTGCTGCCTTTCTAAAATGCACACTGGCTTTACAGTAATTCCAGCTTGTCACTCGAATCAGCAGAGACACCGCAAATAAATAGAGCTGCTTTAAAATGAATTCAAATGATTTTACAGGAGTAAAAAATTACCACCTGAACACAAAATTAAGACCTGTGATGATATAAAGGAGAGTTAATATTCAAGATATAAAACCTATTCCTTTGTTTTTATCCCCAAAATGATTTATAAAAATGAAAGTGACCGCAGTATTTATTTGGGAACTTCAAATCAGATTACCTCACACTAGTTTTGCAACAAAGAAAATGATGGATGTTGTCATACGTACACTCATTATGCCCAACAGGCACATTACGGACAGTTTAGTCATAGTCCCAACAACAACAAGCTCTGCTGAAGTGGTGCAGTAAGAGTGTGGGAAGTACACAAGATGAATTGGAGAGCCTTGACGCAACAGCCGAGTCCCAGAGGGAAGTAAAAAGGACGGCGCAGAGGGAGCTTGGTGGGAAAGTTCACTGCCCTTGAAGGATCTCGATAAGGACGAGGTGATATGAAACCACGTGTTTGTATTGTGCAAATATGTAACGGCTACAAGCGCGTTGCTGATAGAGAGGCCGTCTTACGCCATGTGTTTGCAGAAAAGCTGTCCGACCAAAGGGCATGTTGAGCTGGGTGTGGCCAGTGTTATCTGTGTGATTTCAGTTTGTGATGGCAATGCAACACCGCCTTTTGCACAGTCAACAGACAGGTTTGGGCAGAGGCTTTTCTCCCGAGCTGTTTTACAATATGAAAGGTTGTGATTACATCTCCCCCCCTTCCTCCCCCTGATCGGTGCTGGGGGCCACATTGTTCAGCAGGCACACAGATGTGTAACTTGACCTTGCTCTGTGCTCATTTGAATGCTCTGCCTCAACTAAGAGGGATAAAGTTCACCCTCGCCGTATTGCCACACAATGACGGGGAGGGGCCAGACATCCTTGATGCGGAAACGGCTTCCCACTGACAGACAAATCAGGTTACACCCAGGGTTGTCCTGAACACACCACCTTCCCCTAGTTCCACATTCACATGTACATTATCTACTCATCTTAGCCTCAGACTCATTTCTGTCCGACTTCCTGATGCATGTGACGTGCTCTGCGCTCTGTTTCTGTCTTCACATGACAGGAAAAAAAAAAAAAAAACGTTGCCTGACGACAAGACCGGCAAAGTTCACACCTCATGTAACTACAAAAGAAAACTCAAACGCTCACTTGACCCTTGCCAAGTTAACCATTTACATGAGGCAGGAAGGAGAGGCTTATTCTGGGCAAACAGGGTTCTGTGTTTTCTGTTTAAAGTAGTTAACCCAGCTATTCACATGTTCACCTCTCTGCCCATTAACACACAAACGCACAACATGCAGGGACGTGAAACCCGTCAGGCTACATGTCACCCCACACCGACACAAAGCTCCTGCCACCAAACAATGTAGGAGCAGAGCGCCCATTATGAAACTGCTCTGTCACAAGACATGTCCTTCGCAGGAATGCTGTTGTGACACATGCAAGTTGTTGACACAAGGGTTAAACATTGAACCGCTGACACACACACACACACACACACACACACACAGACTTCAGCTGCCAACAGGGTGGGAGCTTTAACCACTACAGCACCGGTTGGTCGGCAGTTTGTATTTATCTTTCCACTTCTGCTGTCTGCATCCTCTGACCCCCCCCCCACACCCAAACAGTCGTCAGTTTTATTAAAGGAGAAGCTTTCTCTCTCTTTTTAACTGCAGCCAGGTGCAGTACAATGTAATGATTCACACAGCAGACACAATGCTCCACAGCAGGTTGCCTTTGCCTGCTTGGAGATTTGCAGAGGTCACTGGGTGCATGTGTGAGTGCGAGTGTGTGTTGGATGTCATGTGGTGCTGATCTCTGAGCTCGGTGCTGCTGCAGAGGGTTCAGCAGGAGTTCAGCACAGATTCATTATTCATGCATTTCTGTGCTGCCAAATGATGGTACAGAGGAGCCTTTCCTCTGAAAAGGTATCAAGTTTTCCTCAAGTTGTATTTCTTTTTGCTTTCTTTCTTTTCTTTTTTGTAGTTAACAGAATATGAGAGGAGTCAGAGTATTCATGTGCTTAGGGGCTCTGCATTTTTAAAAGTCTTTGGCGTTTGGTTTCTAGGATTTAAATGTTGCCACGTCTGTCAGGAACAGGAAACGTTTGCGTAATTCTTTACAGGAGGGTGTCTTCGCTTTAATGTGTTGGCAGCGCTTAAAAAAAAAAAAAAAAAAAAACAATCCCTGCTTAACAATTCTAGGAAAGCCAAGCCACCTGGAAATCTCATGACTTCCTGAAACTAATTTCCAGGCCAAGCTATCAGACTGTCTGACTAGCAGCTTTCATTGAGGGGTATAAACACTGAATGTGAGGCATGTTTGCCCAGTGTTGAATCAGGCATTAGTACTCATGTAATGCCTGCAGTGAACTCGAATGCCCCAGCAAAGCCCTGATTATATTTTCTCCCTGTCTAACAGATTTATGGTACTCTGTGAACTGCAAGAAAGCTGGCACTGGCTGGACCGATGAGCAGGCCTCCGCACGTTCCACAGAGTCTATTCCTGTTGTTTTCCAATGAAGTCCACACCGCACTCCAACCGTGTAATAACAGATGTGAGCTGAAGCTTGCAGTTTTGAGAACCTGCAATTGTAATCTGAAATGTGCATGGAGCAAATAGGGCAACGGAGCAAAGGTATGACACCACCAAGGGAGAATCCAGAAACAAAATCCCCCTCTCATGTCACAGCGTGCTGTGTTGGCGGAGCGTGACCTCATCCAAAGTTTACACACCGCCGCCTCACGCTGCTTTGTTATCTTCCAAAACTTGCAAACCAGCACATTCCAGCCCTCGCGAAAAAGTGTCAGTGTGCAGATCCTGCTGCGTTATGAGAAACCTGATAAGTACAGACTCGAATACTTCACTGAGCAGCAGCGCGGCTCACAAAAACAAAAACACACCAGCAGATACAACACACATTCACAGGCGGAAGGCCGGAGATGTATATGGGTCAGCTGCAGACTCTGATTAGAGCTTTGCGTGTCTGCTTACTCAGCAGCCTGGAACCAAGTTTAGCTCGTTTTCAGTCTTTTTTTAAAGGCAGACCACAGGGTAGTAAATAGCTATGAGGAGGATCACAGCTGATTGGCTTGATATTTGCCTGACACAAACAGGAAGCTGCCTGTGAAAGCTAAGAGAGGGGAGAGCGAAGCAAAGACGGAAGGAGCGGAGACAAGCAGAACGTGGTGGCAAGACAAAGACGGAGTGTGTAAAAGCCCGAGGGATTTAGGTTTGAGGGGGAGAAGAAGGAAAAAATAGGTTTGTTTGTTATGTGCCCTGTGACTCATGGAAGCTTGTAAGTCAGTTCTCTGCATTGTCAGCAAGCACTGTGCAATGATAGTGATGATGTGTAAACTGTGATGTGTTCAGGGTCACTAAATTATGCCACTCATCAACTACACTCATAATAATATCCTCTCGAGGCCTGAAGGAATATCAGATTTTACATGTTGGCTTATAATTCGTGAAAAGCAGATTTCACAAAATAATTTCTTATCTTTGTGTTCAGTTTTAGCGTGACAATGAGATTCTAGTTTAGGAACAAAACTCCTGCATTTATTTACACTTTTCAGCTGAAAATGTCCCACAGGACGTCTGCACCACTAATTATACGTTCCCGTTTAATATGCTAGACTTCATTTCACGCGATTCCTATTTTTATTTTTATCCGGTTGCACAGCTTATGTAAGCGAAGCCCTCAAATGATTCCACTTCCTGGAATTTACCATATGTTTTTGTTTTCTGTGTGCTTACTTTTTGTGAGGGGGGATAAACAGTCTTCTGATGAGGATAGATTGTGTTTATCTGGTCGAAAAGTGAACCACTGTGAGGCCCCTACGAGCTCTGTGGCTTGTTGCATGTTTCTCAGAAGGTCATGACGGGGCAAAAGCACAGAGTGGAAATAATGTGTGACATATCAGCCCTGATGGGGGGGAAAAAAAAAAAAAAAAACAGACAGAAAGAAAGACCAACCTACTGTTCTCATGCCGTGGACTTTGAAGGTCAGATGAGAAACAAGGGAAAGCAAAGCCACCTCCGACAGACTGGTTCAAACAGGCCCTGGGAGGGAGGGAAGGGGTTGGCGGTGTGTGGGGCGTCGCCCACTGAGCATGCCCAGTGAGAAGGAATGCCGTGTGATGGCAACACAGTGGGCTCTCCCATCTGCTGATGCAGTGTACACTTCTCGCCCCGGGCCCTTTTCCATCCAGTCTACTGAGCAGCCAGATCAATTTACTGTGGAATGAACACAAAGTCAGCGGCTGACGCACGCACACACACACACGCATTCACACATTCTTTATGTAGAGCAGTGATGCAGAGCCACACACTGCAGCAGGCAGACAAGCACGCATAGGAATTTACTCATGCGTGCAAAAAAAAAAAAAAAAAGAAATAGTAAGGCAGAGGTTGAATCTGAGGGCTGATATATTATTCAGGGAAACTCCCTCACTAGTCCAGCTGAAGTTCACAACTGCTCATCTTCCAACCCCGAAACACACACACACACACACACAGACACACACCACTTAAAAGCAGAAGAGCTCAAATCCTGGCCACTTTCCTACATCCAAATTCCTGTAAGGTTCTGCTGACTCATCTGAGGGAGGGGGGGGGGGATTTATGGTGATAGCTGCTGATGACATCTTGGCTCTGAGTAGGATTTTCATTGTTGAACTGTGTGCCATTTCATCAACCACCAAAAAAAAAAAAAAAAAAATAGTGATATCATCTGTCTTTACACACACACACACACAAAACTAGTCTCACTTTGCATGTGTTTGTGTGTTTGCCCCTCTTATGAATAATTGAGGAGCTTTGCCTTGTGTAGTTGAGCAGGCGCTGACTCGGCACCCGGGGTGGCATTCTTAACTACTGTGACAAAATGGTGCGGTGTGAGAAGTGACATTTAAGGCGTATTGATGCTGAGGCGTGTTGTCGGGGCTACTTAAACGGACAAAGCTGGTGAGAGCACTTATTCCACCGGCTCGACTGAAACTTGGAAAACACAAGCACCGTCTGCTCGAGGGAGCGCTCCAAATAAATGGTAATTTTCTTCTCTGGGGGCGCAAATCAAGGTGTAATTCAGTCACTATCTTCTCACTTTTACATTATATGAATAATTGAAACACATTGTGGTGTCGGCCTAATGTGTTCCTTTATTTGCAGAGTCACGCCTGTGCTTTCTGATATGATAATGAGTCCACCCTTGAGTAATTGAGCTGTGCTTTAGAAAAAAATAAATAAATTAATGGTGCGTTGTATGGAGGATGATCAAAAAGCAGCTGAGATGAGGATGAGATGTTCTCCAACGATCCACAGATGACACTGATAATGAGGCACTTCAAGGACTTTTCAGCCGTGACGGGCAAGGCGGACACCTCAGTCACAAACCCGCCACGAGACGCAATCGAATTTCATTTCCAGATTTGTCACATGCAGATATCCTCTGATTTTATTTATTTATTTATTTATTTATTGGGTGAGATGTCCTTTGCGGCTTTGTCCTTCATCTCCCGCTGCCTCTTTGCCCCTAAACCCCAAACCATTACAGCCCACTCCACACTGAGCGCTGCCACCCCGCCTCCTTTCTTTCTTGAGGCTTTCTAAATAAGGAACGTCAGACACCTACTCATGTGTCTCTCTGCAACGCCCCGTGACCTCGATCCACCCTCTTACATTTGAATACAGTACACACCAATCTTCCTGTAACATTTTATGGCAACGCAATGTTCAAACACAAACCCGTGACCACATGTACACAGAAATGTCGCCCAACAAAAGACAGACAGCTGCAGTTCAAAGCTCAGCAACAGCTGTGATCCATTGTCTGACCGGGAGCTGACTGACATTTGAAGCCAGCGATGGTCGCCTTTAAACGCCTCTATTCTTTCCCTCACCATCCCTCTTATTCGCTCCCTCCATCCACTCCTTTGTCCTCCACCACACACACACGTCTCATTCCTGTGATGTTTTGGGTATCGCTGAGGTCTGCCCAGATACCGCAGTGTCTCAGATTCTCACAGAGAATATGCTCCTTATTTGCCTCCCACAGAAAGCAGACACTCAATCCAACCTCTCCAGCAGAGATATACTTGGCAAGCTCTGTTTTGTATGGGCCCCCCAACCTGCCCCTCCACACACACACACACACACACACACCTCTCTGTCTCACCCCACCAATTCTCCCTCCCCAATGTGTGTATGTGTCTTTCAAGCCCTTCGTTTCCCAGAAAGGAGCCGAGGATTTATGTGTGCATGAGCAGCCGCAAGCGACATCTCCAGAGAAGGATGAGTGTTTCCTGCAAACAGTTGGGGTGGGTGGGGGTGGGTGGGGGGTTGGACAGCTCTCATAGAAACACTATCCAGTAACACTTGAACAGCGTCATCAAGGGGAGGTTTGTTATGTGTGTTATGTGCACTGAGGGGGCATCTTTCTGAGAAAAAGCCCAAGAGGCCTTCAGGCCTGTGATTGACAGTTACCTCTGCTGATTATGGCCCCTCAGGGACACACTCTCCACGACAGCTGCTGCTTCAAACTCACCCCAAACTGTTGCTAACTTCAGGTTTGACTAAATATGTCCAGACCGCAGTTGTTGGATCGAGCGTTGTGCCCAAATCTAACTCTCTTTTTGTCTGGAAGAAGCTGAAACCCGACACAGGAGGACTATGCAGCACCGCCTCGCAGTCCCAGTTGAACTGACACATATTTGCAAAATAACCAAGCCCTTCATCATCATGATCACTCTCTTGATCCTCCGCCATCGGGTGTGGACGTGAGGAGTAACAGTGACCTAATGGTACGTTGTGTAAGAGTTCAGGGTGAGGCTTTGAGACCAAAAAAAAAAAAAAAAAAAAGAAACAAACCATGTGAGACAAATGAAAGTGCTGATGAGCCAAAAAGAGAGCCAGTGTTTCTGGAAGCACAAAAAAAAATCCTGACAGAAGTCAGATGTCAGAGAGGACAGACAGGGTCTGGACTCATCGAGGCTGTTTGGACAGTGCGTGGTAAAGGGCTAGATATGGAGTTCGGGGGGGGGCAGGAGGGGGGTGGTATCTATTCCAGTGGAGAGAGAAAGGTCACAGTGTAAGCTGATAAAGGCAGGAGGCAGAGCTTGGGGCTGCTTCCAGGCCAGCCAGTCAGCTGACGCCTGCAGCTGTGTTTGGTACATCAATATGAGCCTTGTTCAGTGCCCCCCCCCCTCCCCAACTTCCCCTCCCCTCCCTCGAAAAATCTCTTTCTCCCTCCCTCTCCTGCTCACTCGACACCTCCTCCTCCTTCCCTCCCTCCTCTCCCCATCACGCTGTTTCCTTTTTTTTTTTTTTTCCAGCTCTGATTTATGAAAGTAGGGCATGTGCCCATAACTGCTGCATCAAGGCACATGGCTGAGCCTCCAGAGGCACTAAGGCTCTGTTTACATCAGCCCAGACAACTGCACCGCATTGCACAATCGCCACAGGCGAGCTCTGTTATATAAAACACGCGGCCACGTTGCCTCCATTGTTTTTGTTTTTCTGGTTCGCCCTGTTTCTACCTGCAATTCCTGAACTGCAAAAATCTGAAAGGACACAATGTTTTCTAATCTCTGACGTGATGCAACACACCCTTTGGCCGGGGACTGAATGTGTCAGCCGACCGCACAGTGTCGAATTTCACATCTCCCAGACTGATGCGGGGGGAAAATTTTTATCAGGCATATTTGAAGCAAGCGGCGAGGGAGCAGTTCCAGGGATTTCAATAGCTGGTTTGTTTGGTAGAGTTTTCAGCTATTCCCACTCAGCGTAGTGCAGAATTTCAGGGGCTTTGTGGTTTAGGTTTATTGTGCAGATGTACTGGAGCATGAGACTATTATAACAAAGACAGCGACCGATACTGTGATTTCAGCAGCGAGCGTGCGAGCAGAAAGAGCATGCATGTTTGTTTGGGGATAACAATTAGTCCCAAATGAAGCACCGCAGCACTTCATGATCAGTTTCCATGACAACAAATCAGACTGCTCAGCCGGTGGAAGACAGGAAAATGTGCTTTTAATGAGCTCGGACAGAATCATTTGAGCCAGGAGTCCGAGACAAGATGGCTCTTACGGAGAAAATAAAACAGCATAATCATTTGAGCACGAGGAAGGAGCAGACTCAAGGTTGGACCCAAATGAATCACGAGAATCTCTGTGAATGAGCAGGTCAGGGGAGGAGATAGTAGGAACACACTGTCATCTCTCTTCCTTTTATTCATCTAAAACACAGATGGGGTTTCGTGGGTGTCACCTGTCAATCCTCACTGCAGCTGAAAAACAAGACCAGCTGCTGTTCATCAAAAACCATTCACATACTTTAATGGATTACAGGCCACATTTCTGCAGCACCGCCATGAAAGTGAGCTTGTAACCTTCCCCGTCTCGATGTTTGCTAAACCAGTGCTGACTCAACATGCAGGGCCGGTCGCTGCAGCTCCACGCCTGAGCCTCCCAGACTACAAGGACACACGATCCTTCGCAGCTGAGGACTCGGGAGCTGGACTGCTTTTCAATATTCCTGCCTGCTTATGAGTCATTACAGGCAGCGTGCCCTCTTCGCAGTCATGTCAGAAGCAGGGTCAGGCTCCTGCACACGCAGTGCACTCACTCATTACTCCAATTTTCTGTTCATGAAAGGAATTATCAGATTCTGCTGCTGCTGTTTAGCATGAAGCGCATCACTTATGTTCCTGACTTGGCTTAATTAATAATGTTTGCCTTTTTCCAAAGACTGGAGATGCTTTTTGTTGCACCCAAGTACTAATATTCTTTGGCAGGAAGGGATCTGGAAAACATCTTATTTTTCAATCCAGAGCTCAAACCCGAATAAACAAGTCTTTTTTTTTAACCCTCAGAGATGCCCCCCCACCCCCACCCCTCATGCTTCCAGTCTTTGTTGCTGGCTGCTGTCTTTGTAGAAGTCCTTCTATCCCCCCCCCCCGCCTTCCCAATCAACAGTGCCCACGCTCCTCTCTCCTCCACTCTCGTAACTCAGCTGTTACTTGGCAACACAGTCCCAGCTGGACCCAGCATCAGCCATGTTACCATGGCAACAGAACGCACACAATGCAGGCACGGTAAACATGTTGGGGTTTGTTTTTTTTTTTTTTTTTGTAGAAGATGCAGCACTACATGCACAATAAAACCCACATGTGTATTCAGCTCAGACTCGGTGCTGAGACATCCATCAAAAGGAGAGACACCCCCGGGTTAATCAACCCAGGAGCGATTGCCAATATAATCCTGTGCACCTGCGGCATTTTGACATCTGTGTTTGTGGTAAAAAATAGAGAAAAATAGATTTTGAATTGTGCACCATGATGTGACGGATTGCTGATTGTGCACAGTAATTCCTGCTGGGAGGAAATCCATCTGCCTGCATTAATTCCCCCCTTCAATATGTTTCTTTTTCTCCTGTATTAATCACATCCTGCTTCGCCATACATTTAGAGTCAAGACCCGCTCGCAGCCTCGAGCGTTTCGGTTCTGGGAAACAAACCACTTCGCCGTGCTCCAGGTAAGACTGCATCTGTTGCCATAGCAACCCGATCCATCATCTGCAGGGGGATCAATTGATTCATTATTGAGTGAGGTGCAGCCCCCTTCTCTGCTTCCAGTTCACGTCTACTTACTCTGCTTTCAAGCATCCATTATCGAAGTCTGAGCCTGCCCACTTACTGGGCTGAAGAATAGAGAGCTGTCAGCCCCCCCCCAGAAATAGAAGTCAGATTCTACAGTTTCTCTGCAAAACAGCACATTTGCTGACCAGTGTGAAAGATACATGGCTTGCGATGTGCAGGTAGGTAAGTATCCTTCTGTTGCACACCTTTAGATTGTTAAAATCAGATGGGATCTCAGCTGTTTGAGGGAATAAATATCGCACGTGCGTGCCACATGCGGTGGGAATTGTAAAAGAGGTACTATAAGCTGAAAGTTAATAAAATGGGTAAGGGTAAATGCAACTCGACACACACAGGCTGCTCAAAACACTGTTTTCTAGAGCAGGGCATTTATAGCTGCAGGGGAAGGCACAGTTTGATGATATCACCTCTTACTCCAGTCTGTCCTCCATCGTGTGGCTGCACACCTAAGTAGAGCCTAGAGGCAGCAGGATGGGTGGGGAATGCCAGTTTCCAGGAAGGAAAAAAGGCAAGACAAATAAATGTATATTATTGGAAAATGTGTGCTAAATGGATGATGTCAGCTTCGGCACTTTGACATTTTAATGTCATCCTCTCAGGGAATTACATCATTAGCCCTCTTTCCTGGCCTGGCTCAATGCTGGGAAACCTCCTAATGGATGTCAACAAGCTGTCCCTCCGGAAGAATGGAGCTGGGAAGGGGGTTGTGGCGATGATGTGCTGGGCTCTCACTGAGCTTTTCACTAAGCTATATGAGCGAGAGGCCTCGCACTGAGCGTCATCTGCACTAAAAGCCTGCAGCGCATTTCTCGGTACAAGATTAACTCAATCTGCGTTACCAAACTTATCAGACAAAGTGCAATCGTCCTCCACTCCCTTCCTGCTGACCCCAAATGACTCGACATGTAACAGCCTCACAGCAGCATTGTTTGTTAATTATTTCATGCATTTATAATTACAGAAGCACATCGAGTTGGCGTTGGGCGACACTCTGTCGATTACGCTTCTTTCAATTTAAAAAACTGTCCATGTTTCTGCTGCAGCTGCCCAGAGATCAGACGCTGCATCCAATAATTGATTCATTACTCATCTGCACAACCATCAAATCCAAGGATGCAGTTTTACTCTTGTGACATCAAACAGTAAAGAACTCATCAGACTGATTGACTTGCCGAGCTTAATATGAAATTATTTATGAAGAGAAACACCTCAAACTGGATAAGGAAATCAAAAAAGCCTTTTATATGCAAATTAATCTTGAACTGTGGTTTGAAAACAAACATAATAAGTCGCTCATATTTTAGGCAATGATATCAAATCATCAGAGGAGCTGCAAATAGACTCCAAACAAACATGGAGGGAGATCAAGGCTGCTCTGAAAAATAGGTCATATGGAGCTCAGTTGCAAATCAGGAATCTGTTACTGAGTGCACATGGCACCATGCTGAAATAATAATAACAAAATTAGTGCTGAAGATTGAAATGCAAGAGAGGAAATGAGCAGGAAAAGAGTTATGATGCACAGTGATCAAATGCAGAGAAGAGAACAACAACTGGTTTCCTGCCCTGATCTCTCATTGACAGTGTTTGAGCTGAACAGTGGATCAAGCGGGGCTTGAGGAGGATTTTCTGGCCGGGCCGAAGAATTGGAAAGACGGGCGTGTTTCTGCAGCTTAAGTTCACCAACCAATCACCAGGCCGACCAGTATTTCAGATGGATTGGGGACAGAGGAAAATCATATTTCCAGATGGACAGAGGAAGAGCTTCAGTCACAGCGTGAGAATCAGATGTGGCCTATGATGCGACTCTATTCTCTTCATCATCCTCTTGAGGACTTTCATTTGAGAGTCAAAACCCGACTCGCCGTTATTATCTCACTGACTATGAGTCTGTAATCTCCCTCCCCAGTTCATTGAGAAAAGCAGATTTGATGTGACAAATCCACAGCCCCAGATGACAAATAAGTCAGGAATTTGCTGTGATAAGTACCACTCACTTTATGGTGCGGCTGGAAATGGGGGGGCGGAGGAGGGGGGAATCTGTTACGTTCTATTTTCTGGATGCTGCTCTCCTTCGTGTTGAGGCGAGACTTAACATCAAAGTGCAACCCAAAAACACCCAGAACTAGCCAGAGCTGTGATCCCATTTTTATTTTTATTTTATTTTTTTACTCCGCTATGGCAGCTTTCATGCAGAACATTGCACACTACGGCTTTAACGTATCAATGGGCCCCTCACTCCTTATGCATCCTACAAAAGCAAACAGTGCTTCCTGCCTCTCATGTGAAGTTAAAAAGTTGCTGTACTGCCTCTTAGCACGCGCACACACACACACACACACACACACACACCTATGCATACAAAGACTGAAGTTGGTTACATAAACAACAATAAAATGTAAAATAGTTCTTCGTGCACAGCCTGTCATAAAAATAGTGCGCATGAATGAATAACATTAAATGAGTGGGGCAGATAAGCGACCCCCCCCCCTTATGTGCTCGCCTCAGATTCAAATTTATCTTTGCGTAGGGAATTGATGAGACACAGAGCTCAAAGCCCAAGTCTTCAAAGACCGTGGTTACACAAGATGCAAGGCGTCAAAACTCACTTTGTAGTTCTCGGGTGAACGAGTGGGCTGTAGCTGCCGAGCTGCACAGGGTGATACGGCAGCAGAGTTGAGTGAGCCCTGTAAAAGATGATAAAATACAGAAGTTACACCAAGGTTACATTGTGTGTAAAGGAGAGCAGAAGTGATCCTTTTTTTTCCTTTTTAGATGATTGTAGTTGTGGGAGTTGGGGGTTGCTTTATCATGTTTCAAGGTTGAGGTCCCCTTTATCGTTGCCATAAAACATAGCAGGTGTGGGAGAGACAAAAAAGCTGGAGCATCAGGGGAGAGTGAGAGGAGAACAACACGGGAGATAAGGGGGAGAATAAAGGGCTGATGCTACAGCAGTGCAAGCGAACGGTTTCATCACAGCCTTAGAGGGATATTTCGACATTTCGAGAAATGTGATTATTTGCTTTCTTGCAGAGAACTTGATGAGGAGATTGATGCCACTTTCATGTCCGTATTTCAAATGGGAGGCTACATGCAATGAGGAGACGAAATTTCTCAAACGAAAACTGGAGATATTTCCATTTTGGCAGTTATATCTGCGACATATAGTAAATAAACTGCACTTATAAGGGGCCTTTCTAGTCTTATTAACAATGGAAGCCACATCACATTTCTTCCAACATTCAACACACAGGCCTGGGGAGCCGGGGATGCCACAAAAAAAACCCTTTTGTTTCCTCTTTTGATACTTTGGGCAGAGGCAGGCTGTCTGTTTACCCCTTTTCCAGTCTTTATGCTAAGCTTAACTAATCCAGCCACCACATGCAGGTTCACATTCGAAGCACAGACATGAGACTATGAGTCCAAAGTTGTAAGTTGTGGATGAAAAGGAACATTTGAGCCCAGTTACTGTGAGGAGACCATTAGACGGTGTCCCGCTCTGCAGCCTGAGGACTGATTTCCAGTTTCCCAGTTTGCTTTGCTCACTCAAAGAAACCAGTCAAATCCCTCCCAGCTCCAGGCCTACTGTGAATAGCATCTCACATTAGCACGTGATTATTAATATTGCATTATTACTTGCAAACTGCTTGTCTTGGTAAAACTGAGAGAGTAGAGCGGAAGTGGAGGATTGCTTCATTTTTGCGGAGGCTCCACATTCCTGAGAGCTCTACAGCAGCGTTGTTGTAGCTAGTACAGTTCCTCCTTTGCTCTCCCCCCTCCAGCCCCCGGTTTCCTGTGCAGCAGCATGGCCGTTCAACCCTTCCCTTCCCTTCCTTGCTCTTAGCGCGGTCAAGCTTGAGCTCCCTCTACCCCGTTGCTCCAAATACATTATTTACACTCTGCTCCCCTCCCTGCAGCTCGGCTCAAAAGAATCAGGGCAGAGGGACATAACACCACTGTATAATACCTCCCCCCCTCCACCCTGAACTGACACACACATTGCACACACAAGTTTCACCCTCCCCACCTGCTCATTCTTTTCTCACTCTGCGGGATGGAAATACAGTGCAGGGCTGGGCTGCGTCAATGGGAAACTCTGTGAGGCCCCGGCCCTCCCATTAATCCCCTCTGACATGCCTCCTGAGGGCAGGGATTTGCTACAAGTCAATGCAGGAGACCTACAGTATGCAAAACAAGCCTGTCTGACTCTCTCATGATTTTCAAAGCCACTGCACTGTACTGCCTGTGAGACAGGAAGACAGATCAGAGCGAGAGAGAGAGAGAGAGGGGGAAAAATAACTGTGCACAGTCTGCTTGGTTAACCCCTTCCTTGCCCTCCTACTTGATGTTTGTGTCACTTCCCTCTTCTAGTTTCACTCTTTGCCTACGTCGCACAGATAATGCTGATGACAGATGACAGGATGAGAGCTGATGCTGAGTGATATATTTTTTTTCCCCCATTCAGCTGTGCTGCTATTATACTCCACAACAACCCCGCCCCCCCCTCCCCCAACAGACCAGATCAAAATATGAAAACCACCCAACGTAAACAGGAATTTGCAGGTCATGTGATGTGCTTACTTCTCCCAGGCAGAGTAGGCCTATTGAATTTCAGCCTAATCAGTGATCTAGTGATGAGGAGATAGAGACTGGGGGCAGGGTGAGCGCGGGTAGGATGACATTAGAGTGAGGCAGTCAGGGTAGTTGGGTGCTGGAGGGGGTAAGTGGGTGGGGGAGAGGATGCTGTCCACACCCTGTAGCTCACACACACAGGGAATGTAAACAAGAGAGCTGTGTAGCTTAGCAACAGGCTAGGCTACACATGGGGGGAGGGACGAAACCTGCAGAGAGGAGGAAGCGCTGCGGTGCAAGTTCAATTACCACGGGCGAGAGCAGCAGAGATGGAAAAACAAAAGACAGTAAGGCATTACCCCAAAGAGGAAGAGAAAGCCGCCAGGATGTGTAGCCTGCTTTAGATTCACGTGATTGGCTCTCACTTCAACACCACCAACCCCCCCCACTCTCTTTTTTCCACCCATCCACAGACCCTTTGAGATGGAAAAATGGGTCATCTGTGTGGAAGTTAATACTCTGAGCACGTACAGTGCTGCTTTATTTTTAGGACGTGCTTTGGAAATTTTTCTTCTTCTTTCCCTCACTGGTGAATGACACAGAGGAGGCGCTGGGTAATTAATATACTGAGTTGCTGCTGTGCACACAAGTGGCAGTGCAGAAGAGAGCAGCAGTCTTTATTATAGCTGCTGGCACAGCCTGGACATGTCTCATATTTCTCCCCAGCCTGCTCTCTCCATGACAACGTACAGTAGGCTGCAGACTCTGGCACCACCGCCATGACATCAGCAGCAGGGCACAGACTGTGCAGCTGAGTATCATCAGGCGTCGGAGGGAAAAACAAGTTCCATAACAAGGAGGGCTCTTGCAGGCCTCTGTGGACACCTCCACCTGGTCTTCAGTGACCAGCAGCAAACGCCACCCAGCAAAGTCACAACTCAGAGGGACTGAAATGCAGCAGAGAGTCTGCTGCTTTGCAGAGCTACGTGAAGCTGCCATAGCAACCGCATACAACAGGGTTATTTCTGGCTGCTTTAAACTCTCAAACACAGCTGCTACTACATAACCAGACATGTCGACCAGTCACACATCCAATCTGTACATGTGGCACTCCGGCAATAAAGCTTTGACGTTCCTCAAACTGCAAAAATCAAATAAAAGATAATTATTGTTCTGGATCAGTTGTTGGCAGGATTTCCAGTAATGAGTTGTGAGGCTGAACTGATTATAATATTCCCAATACCACATTGGCAACACGCAAACAAATTACAATTGCGGTCGGGCTCCTTTGGTATTAGCTAGTTAGAGCTCCTCTTCCCCTACACTTTGAGATGTTAATGTTTCCTTCAGTAGCAGGCTATTTCTTGCACCTGTAATAAATTATCAGGGTGCGTCTGTCATCGTGTGTGCATTGGAAAAAAGGATTACAAACTCTTAAGAAAAAAAAATCCTCCCTCCTGAGCACATGGTCTCTATGCTGCAGGCACAGCCATTGTTATTGCTGTCAACTGGAACTGTTAGACTCTCAGCTCGCTCCCCTCAGTTGTCCTTAAGTGTGGAAGGAGCGTAGAAAATCAGCCTGGAGCAACAGTGCCCCCTACTGCACCACAGGAGGGAGTTTCTCTGTTTTCCTTCCCCTGCCTGCTTCATCAGATATGAGGAGCTGACTCATAATCCATTCATACAGACTCGAATAGAGCAGGAGTGCAATTAAAAGAATGAAGCCACGTCAAGAGAAGCAGAACAAACACCTAATGGACCACGTTAAGGTTCTACTGAGCAGCGAGGACAGAGGATGGATTTGTGTTGGACCACAAAAAAAAAAAAAAAGGGGATATGCTGTGTCATGCTGAAATCAAGTCACGGCTGCTTCAGTTAACTTGAGCAGCACTGATCGGATATCCCTCAGTGACCCCTCAGCTCTCTCCACTCCACAGGAGGCTGAGCACACAGGCAGCAGCTGGGAGTTTATTTACAGGAGAAGCTGTTTGCGTGGAGGGGTCTGAACCGGTTCCTCCCTCCAGCGCCAGCAGCAGACCGCTCCGGCCTCAAACATATTTTTCTCCTCTGCCTCCCCAAAGGGCAGACCAACAACAAGTCACTTCTTCTGTGCACTAACTCACACACACACACACACGCTCCAGGCCAGACAATTCTGCAGAAATCCTGTCAGATTTCTCCTTTTCCACTAAATGGCAAAATAACAGGAGTGCTGAAGAAAAGGCTGCAGAGTGAGGGCATGAGTTAATGGAAAATGGAACAGTGTCTACCATTTAGTCTTCACTCGACATTTCTGGGCCCCCGTTCAATTTTCATTTCTCATTCCTAATGTAGAAAAACTATTTTCCCCCTGCTCTCAATTCCTGGCAACCTCAAAGCCTGGGCTATTTGGGCCAGAGCAGTTAGAAAAACAGCTGCAGACAGGGATAAAAATAATTACAGCTCTATTTGTCTTCCAAGAGACACACTTTCAACCAGACCTACTCCCTTCCCCTACGAGCTGCTCCACTTTCACTCTCCTACAAACACAATAAAGCTATTCACAATAAAGACACTGGCTCAATGCACCCACACAAGCTCATGTGTTTCAACACTCTAGTTGGAAACAGAAATACCACATTTTAAGGAGGGCAATTTAACTTGTTTTGGCAGCGTCTGTATTTTATTAACCACTGTCAAGGTTTCATTACAATGTGAAGGTCAAGATTCAAGGCGCCCCCCCCATCTACGACAAATGTCTCGGAGACAGCTACAGTTCCTTGTATGAAAGTCCCATTAGACTGGCTTACAATAACTTCCTGTGCTCTTGCATCTTGGTGTTTTTTTTTTTTTTTTTTTTTTTTTATTGTGAGCTATATTTATCCTTGAATTACTCACAACACTTTCCATTCAGCAAAATGACTCTCTGGCTCTTCAGGCAGATAAGAACTGCCCACACTCCACATTTCAAAACTGTACACACTTCATTTTTTTTTTTCCTGTGCATTGCTACTGCCATCTACTGACAAACGGAGACTCAGAGCATGTAAGTGCGTTTTCATGTTTTATTCTAGGAGTTGAAAAATAAGAACGGGTCCAGATATGAAATGCTGAAATATAAAAATAACATTTAACTGACATTAAAATAACAATGTCAGAAAACTTAAAGGGTGATATTCAACAAACCAGTGTTTTGCTTAGTGTAGATACTGTTATATTCGACGTGAACTGCACA
Source organism: Echeneis naucrates (assembly GCF_900963305.1). NCBI lineage: Eukaryota > Metazoa > Chordata > Actinopteri > Carangiformes > Echeneidae > Echeneis > Echeneis naucrates. Next base: position 4,270,038 of record NC_042525.1, read on the forward strand.
GAAATATGTAACTAATCATCTACATATTGCTTTTTTATTTTGTACACAACATATCAACAAACACTTCCTCCAAAGAGACAATTACTTCTCAGAGAAATAAATAGAATAAACAGAAGTCTAGAAACATGAGATATGGTGCCAACAAGGTAAGAAAGATGGAATGTGTTTAACATTTCCCAGAAACATATTGACAAAGTTATCTCAGAATGCTGTGATACAGGATGATTGATGTCCACAGAAACCAGACTCTCAACTCAAATCGCTCTCTGTCTCTCACACACACACACACACCCCCCCCAGTGGTCACGCATAATAAACAGTGCAGAAATATTAGTGCCCGAAATCTCTTTACAGAATAGTAATACACTTAACGTGCATTCATTCGACGTCATCCTCTGTTAAAGACTGAGAGCTGATGATTCGCTGAAAAAACAGAGAAAAGAATCTTTCAGAGGTTGTGCCAAATATACACTTCAAATCACACAGGAAAATCGGCATCTAATTCTTTGCAAAAATCTGTCTTAGAGGTGAAATAACCAAGAGCTACTGACACATGGCTCTCAGCTTTGGATGATTCTAAAATTGATCTTGCACCCTTTCTTGTCCCAGAGACCACAAATCGCAACTGGGGGGTTTATTAAGGATGCTGTGAGACCAAACCATCACATTAAAATGACGGGTGTTGAAGGATTTATTCTCACCTGGCTGATGGTGGGCAGCTTGGTGAGCAGCATTTGGAAGACTGGAGGCGGCAGCGTCTGCTGGAGGACCTGGAGCAGCTGCTGGGGCTGACCGCATACTGCAATGGCATTGGTCAGGTGGTCCACACCTTTCTCAAATTCACCTGGAAGGGGAAGAGTGTAGAAAAACTTAAAACGACAAATACGGCTGGAAATAATGAGAATGACTGCTGGTGAATTACAAGTTTCTAACCTTGTGACAAGAGCTCCTCTCCCAGCTGGATTTCCTCCAGGAAGAATTTCTGAACAGCTTCTGCGTCCTTCAGATCAGGCAGCTTTAGAGTCAAACAGGATGAGACATCGACATTTAGGCCTCAGAAGGACACAACAATAATCTAAATTAACCGATTGACCAAAATGACCCACCTTTGCCAGCCTGGACTTCTCACAGGACACCTTTTGCTTCCGTCTACCTGTACAAAACAGTGTTTTACACTTTCAGTCAACTCCTGAACAAGTCACATGTCACAAGTGAAGCTAATGGCTAAAGCCTGCCTCGTGTCTACCTTCACTTCTCTGCGACACAGCTGCAGAAAACTAACTTACTTTACACTTTTTATTATACACAAGCAATGAGAATAACGACGAATAAAGTGTTCCGTGTAGCTTTTCTGACCAGCTGTGTGGGGGAACGGAGGAAGCTAACACGCTGCTAAGCTAACCCTTCACCCGCTCCCTCCTCTTACGTTCCCGCAGCTTTTCCTTGAAGCGGGGGTCGCTCCGTCGCTTTCTGTCGAAGTAAACGCAGTATGCCACGAAAAGGGCTCCGCAGACGCCGGCGACGACCGCGCTCGTCCTGCCGCTCATCGTGTCCGGAAGCTGCTCATTGAAGCGGCGGCGAGAAGCGAAAGGCGGGCGAGCTAGCGGGCTAGCAGCTAGCAGGCTGCAGAGGAAGTACGCAGTTCGTGACGTAAGACGCAACGTCGACGTCCACAAAGCCTCAGATTCACGAAATGTCTGAAAAATCTAAAAAGAACACGTCGATTTTTAAGTAAAGCTTTGGGTAAATAAGACAACACGAGAGCGCATAAGTGGCTAAAAAGTCTAATTTCAATGATTTGGCAAGCGCAAGTTAGCCGGCTAGCAGCTAGCACGCTGCTGAGCAAGTACGTATCCGATGACGTAGGACGTAAGGGCGACGTCCACGAGCTTCCGACCGAAATAGTTAAATAAATAATAAAAAAAAAATTACTAATAACATTAATAAATGTGCCAACACACCTACCACTAATCCAATATTAGCTCAACGCTCTATGGAAACGATTTGGTAAATACATTTTTCAAACAAGTGGAATCAAAAGACTTTCCTGCTGTAAAACCGAGTTAAAAAAAAATCCCCTAAAATCAGATAGAAGTATAATTAACTGGGAAGTTAATTCAAGTGCAACTAGTGTTTAAGTTCAGCAGACACACTGAGTACTTCACAAACTATGGCATTTATTTCAAACAGAGGCTTCTGCTTTGCTTACATTTTTACAATAAATTACACAATGACCATCATCAGATGAGCCTAATAAATACTACTGAGCATTTTTTTTCCAATAAGCTCCATTACTTTCTCTTTATCTATGATCGCACCATTTTCCATATACAGGTTCATACAGCTTTAGCTTCAAGGCCATAGTTCGGCCACATCCGAAAAACCAACCTTCTCCTCTTACGAGCACAAGCTATAGAAAAACAAAACAGAATACAAACTAAAGCAAACATGAAATAAAATTAAAAAAAAAAAAAGAGAGAAAAGGAAGACAGAAAAATAAATGAATGTTGAAACCAATGAAAGAGGCCAAACAGAACAACATAAACCAACTCAAATCTGTTCCTACAGGAGAAAAGAATGAGGACAAAGGGGAAGAACAAACATGCTGTAACCCTCATTATTTACACTCACACTACAGTTAAAACCATAAAACTGTCTGTACAGAAAAGTACATGTTATTAACAGTGCAAGATATTAAATAGCTTGACTCAAAACACTTCTCAATATACAAATGTATAACAAAAGCATACAATTACATACAAGTGCCAAACAAAACGCAACTTCAGGTTATCATACAGTAGGGAGTCTATACAAAGGAAACACTGGAGATGTCCTCAGAAATGTATACGCATACATCACTTTATGATATAAATGCACATTTACAATATCTTTACCTTTAATCTGGTCATAATACAGGAAACAGAACCAAACTTTTTTTTTTTTTGGTAAGGATGAGTATGAGAAGAAGCTGGCATATAATTATTGATCACGAGGAAGATGAGAAAGAGACACGTTGCTTTAATAAATGGAGCAAACATATGCTTAAGTAACTTCATGTTGTGTGAAACACTGCAAACTTGGAATTTAATCGTTCATGTAATCTGAGTTTATGCTGATAGATAGATAAGATACCTCCTACGGCAACCTTCAAGTTAACTTGATCCAGTTGCAGATGTGCACCATTAAATCTTCAGTAAAGACGATGGAGCTTGTGGAGGTGGGGGATATATAGGTGATGAAAACATAATAAAAGAAAGCAGATGGACTTTTTAAAAGGCCGATGACCCGAAGAAATGTGACCATTGCATTCACCAGCTCCATCATTGCACATTTTATACTGGCAATCTCAATGGTTGTACTCAGGCTGGGTGAGTATTCAGTAGTCGATTACAGGTGTTCCAGTATAGGAGTTCTTGCTTTTACAGTTCTTAAATATTACCATATGCTGATAAAAACCGTCATCATCTGCCAGACAAAGCCCTTCACCGCCTGCTCACTTACATGGTGCTTTTCAGTCTTTTGTAAGGGACACATTATTCCAGCTGACCCTCTCATTTGAGAAGAGGACCTGGAAAAAAAAAAAGTGCCGTCCTTTCTCAAAGTGCCCCATTGAAAAGAACAAAAAGGCACTACAGTATCACTCCGTATTCGCCCGCTGAGGTTGTCAGTGGACCTGTGATGGTCTGAAACCCTCTCTAACGCCACGTGTATGAATCAATGGAAACACGCACAGGACCAACGTGCCTGTACATGAGGAGAATATCTTCAACCGCTTGAGGTGTAACCACACAAAGACCTGTTCAATGAGTGGTGGACAGAGAAACGTGGCAAAGTTACATTTCACACGCCCTTAATGCCAATGTGGCAGTGTTCCTCTTAATTCCCCATAGTAAGATGGCAAGCCCAGGCTGCACCATGTTGAGCTATGAGGACAGAGCACAGAGGGGTCTTCACTGGAAATCATCCCTTACCAATACAACTTTATCAAATGGAAACAATTATTGCTTGCAAAAACAATTCTTATAAATGTTCAATTAAGGAGAGCACAAAAGACAATTTGAATATTTTTTGACAAATTTCACCCCCTTACACAATCTTCATAAAAGTGCACTTAAGTGCCATTAGCTTGCCAAGGAAACAGTTGTCAATATAAAATAGTGCTTGTTTCTTGTTTTTGTTTTTTTTGTTTGATTTTTTGTTTCGGTTTTTTTTTTTTTTGTCTCTGGTCTGGTTTTTGTGCCCCAGTAGTTACAGTATGCAGGTTGAGTTGTCCATCCTGTTGGAAGGGAATGGGGGTGGTGACCCCAGCGTGCTGGTTAAGTGCTTGGTGCGGTGGTTCCTTGCTGGTCTGTCCTGTCACCTGCACTCCACTGACAGCCCAGAGTTCTGAGAGGAGGAGGATGAGGATGACACCGGAGGGTCAGCCAGTGTCAGCATGACTGCTGCAGTCAGTGAACTGGAGGACGGTGAGGAGGAGGAGGAGGACGAAGAAGAAGCGGCTACTGTGCCTGTGAAACAAACAGGATTTGGTTGGGGTCAAACTGTAGATTGGAGCAATCTTAGCCTCATTATGATAAAAGTGTTTGCTATGTGGACTTTTATGTGATGCTAAATTAAAATGAGCTGACCAAAATTAGTTCTTAACAGATACATGTTTGCTAATTTCTTTTAACCCGGTGTCCATTAGGTTCAGCCGAGCACAGTCTCTGAGTAAAAGGTAACTCAGCCAAACCTGAATGCACAGACTAAATTCAGGGTGACTTGCACTCACTGAAGACAACATTCGATCCAAAGAGCACTGCATGAAAACATCCATAAATCTTAAAACTCCTTTCTAAAAATGTTCTCTAGATGTACATTTCCACTGACAGTTGTCTGCTGATGTCTGATTTGGGACACTTTTGACTGCAAATATTTTGCAAGTGGAACAAATATGAGCAGAACAAAAGCTGTGGGCCAGTTTTTCGAGACTTGATTTAGTAATTTGGGCGTCAGTCTGTTTGTAAACACGATGCAAGACAAGACACGACAATATGGAAATGTTCCAAATCCTAAAGCACGTCTATTCTCTGAACACAAGTAGAAATCAATTTTTAATTAGCAAAAAAAAATATATATATATCTGACAACATACTAGATAGTATAAAAGCACTATAAGCACCACGAGTGCGTGACAATACAGAGACAGTCTCATATTCTCTAAACATGAGAGTCAGAGAATATGTCTGTTTGGTACAACTTCATTTAAATCTTTTTTTCAATGAAAATAAAATATAGAAACATTTAAAATATATTTTTTTTTGCACATCCTCACATTAGACCCAATTTTTGTAATTCAACAAAGAGCTGACTCACTTTCCCGTTCTTTTTTCTTCATGCGTTTTCGTCGTCGGTCAATAGAGGCAACCTCGGACTTGAGGGAGAGGTAGTGGTTCCTGATGTCCTGCAGCTTTTCCTGAAGAAATGAAATCCTCTCCAGGCTGCTCATTTTCTCCAAATCAGCTAAGCCCAATGTAAAGAATATTTATTTAATCATCATCATTTTTATTATAGGGTCAATTCAAATTCAACTATAGCCAAAAGAAGGAAAGACTGTTGCTATAAAATGCAGTTTTTGAAAAAAAAAAAAAAAAAAAAAAAAAAAAGATTAATTTAGATTTAATTAAAATTGTGATGTTACTTCTTTTAAACGAGTCTTTTCAATCATCAATTATTTGGCTGTGTGACACTTACACATCTGGAAGCTCCACTTGTACACACGTGGCGATCTTCCATGGTTGTCTCGGTGCTGGCCGTGGTCAGCATCACCCTGCTTGTGGTACTTATGGCTCGAAGGGGGAGACCGTCCATGACACTTGGGCGAAGTGGCCGTCTTCACGTCTGAGGCGTTGCTCTTCGTGGCAGTAGATTTGGCAGCGCCCTCAACCACAGACTGGTCCTCACTGTCACTGCTGTTGGCTGAGAGATGACAACCAGATTTTGAGAAACGTGGACGACAATCGAGCAAAATCGGATTTCAAATCAAATCAAATCAGATTTATTTGTATAACGCCAAATCATAACAAAGTTACATTAAGGCACTTTACATATAGAGCAGGTCTAGACCAAACTCTTTATACATTTATTTAAAGAGACCCAACAGATGAACCAGGCTCAGGGGGGGCGGCCATCTGCCTCGACCGGTTGGGTTGAGAGTGGGAGAGAGAGAGAGAGAGAGAGAGAGAGAGAGACAGGCATTGTAGGGGGGGGGGGTGTAGGCAGGAACATGTTGGATTGTAGGATTTCTCTAATATGTCAGGAAATGAGTGAAACTTGGAACAGAAATTCTGCAGCTGATAAAAGATGATGCCAGTACTAGAAACAGGAAAGCAGGGAGTCAGCAATTCATTGCACTGCTCCTTACCTGTTTTCCTATTCTTTTTGGGAGGCACACCTAGGCTCTTGCGGTTTGGCTTGTGTTTCTTTGAGGCTCCACCTGTCTGTGATTCTTTCTGCCGCTTCTGACTCACAGATGCTACAAAGGAACATAGAAGATGGTAAGGAAATAGGCAGGTTGTGAAATTTATGAGTTACCCATGTGTACTTCTGTAATATTCCACTCTGAATAAAAAAACAAAAAAAAAATAAGGAAGTCTCTGTTTGAAAAATACATCATGTACGTTTGCTGTGACTATGTACCTTTGGACTTCTGCTCACTCTCCTGTTGGCTGCTGCTGCTAAGCTCGAGGCTGCAGCTGCTGCTGCTGTTACAAGAGAGGCTGACGTCGAACACCTTTGAGGGGGAACCTGCCCCCTCATCCTGAGGGAGGTCTTGCAGCTCAACATCCATACACTCCACTTCCACTGTGCTGCTGTCCGTCTCGCTGCGCCCACCTGTTGCCTCCTCCTGCATAGGCCCTGGGGGAAGAGTGTCAGAAACTGGCTCTGAAGGCAAAGCAGGAGGTGTGGATGGCGGCAGAGAGGAAGGCTGCGCTTGAACCGAGTCTTCTACAACGCTGCCTCCTCCTGAGGGGGATTCTGGCGTAGTTGGCGGTGTGTTGAGTACTGAGTTGCTGCCACTGCTTGGAAACTCCTGCAGTTTGTCGTTCTCCATCTGCTCCTCAGAGGCTTCATTCTCAGGTCCTGCGTCCTGTTCGATGTTTGGCTCCTCTAGGCATGAGGGTACAGGTGGGGGAGGAGAATTGGCGGCCTCTGTGTCTGAGTCAGAGAACAACTCTTTGAGCGTTTTCTTTGGCCACTGGGCCTGGATGCTGGACCACACATCCTTTTGTCCTTTGGAGCGGACAGCAGGCCTTTCTTCTGCATTTCCGGACGTCTTGGCCCTCTTTTCAGGAATCTCCCAGAAGCCGGCTTGTCTAGCAGTTTTGGTCTTCTCCTTCATCCCATTGTACTTTTTAGAAGGTGAGCCTTTGGACTTTGGGCGGCCTCTCTGACTTTCCTCAGCCTGGGTATCAGCCTGAACTGCACCCTCATCATCTGAACTGCTGTTAGATGAGGCCCCCCTCTCCTCCCCAGGTCCGGAGGCTCTTTCTTCCAACTTCCTGGGAGAGCCTCCAGGTAACCAGTCAGCACTCCTGGTGTTCCTTGTCTTGGCTTTGGATTGGCCTTTTGGGGTCCTCTCCGCTGCACTGTCAGATTTCCTCTTCCTGGTGCTCACCTCCCCCTCCAACTCAGATTGACTTCTGCGCTTCGCAATGTCTGCGCTCTCAGTGCTGACTAAGTCCTGGCTCTTTCCTGAGACCGAAGAAGGTTTGGACCCTTCGGGCGGAGAACCGCTCTCCCAACGCTCGGGAGCTTGCGCCATCTCTGTTGGGGCCTTCTTGAGGCTGCCTCTGCACCCTGGGTGATCCTCATCATTGTGCTCTCCCTCTTCATCCTCGTGCTCGCTTTCGTCTGTGGACATCTCCGAAGCTGAGGCAAACAAGAGAGAGCAACTGTTAGTTTCAGGAGGACACTAACAGACACAGATAAGCCACTTCAGTCACAGTCAAACAGTCCTAATCTGCTGTATGTGTGTGTGAGGACTACAGGCTAATGAGTGTTGCTACCTTGGAGGCCATTGAGGATAGATGTAATTTCTATAGACTTGACTGGAGACTGCTGAGTCCCTTTGTCCTCACCCTCGTCCAGCTTGGAAAAGACATCCTGACTCAGGCCACATTTGGAGCGTGGAACGCAGTTGGTGTTGGGCGAAGGGCCGAGGACTTCCCTGTCATTGAGCCTCTCCAACCGGTCTCTCTCCCGCTCCGCTTTGTTCTGTCAGAATTTTAACAAAGTCAGCGATTCACTTCGTGACACCATACGCTGAAACAAAAAGAAAAAGTGCCACTGTTCAAACTCGTACCTTTATTTTTTTGCGGTGCTTTATTTTTGGTACATTCTTATTGGCTGGGCGCACAATCTTGTCTGCTTTGATCCATTCATCGTATCTAAAAACAAAATAAAAATCAAGTACAAAAGACAAGAGACAATTTCATCGTTGAGGTCTTTGAAAGTGGCTCAAAAAAATTAAATAAAATAAAATCTCTCACACCACCCACCACACAGACACCTCTACTGTCTGACTCCAACATGTTGCTGTGACACAATAAGCCTCAACAGCAAAAAGGAAGAAGTCCCATGGTGTTATGTGGAAAAAAGACAAACCTTTTACGATGAAGAAAGAAACAATATTAACACCGACCACCACACAAATCATATTCAACAAAGTTCCAACAGTACCAAGGGTGCTACTTGTGTCGTATGAGGAAAATGAAAAGTTTCACGACATCACACACGACAGACACAATGCAGAGAACATCCCACTGTCTTTTATAGAGTGCTAGAGGACCACACAACAACATTAAGACAATGAAATGCTGATTGCACTAGTTAACCTCTGTGTCATGGTTCCCTAACACTCTACTTAACACTGCATTAACCCTGACCCACTGGGGAGGGGGGAGAGGGTTGAGAGGTAGAGGTGAGTGTAGCAGCACTTTGTTTGGCCTTGTCAGAGAGATTCAGAGAAGGGAAGCTCACATTAAAATAGCACATCTGAAAATTGCTTGACCACAACCAGTTGGTTATAATTGGTTAAAAAAAATAAATAAATAAAAAAAGAAGAAAGTTCAGTCTGTCTGTAGATTTTGCTAAGAGACAGACAGCTGGGGGACAGACAGACAGGGGATTCAGTCAAAACTGAGCGAGGGAGGATGAAGAGTGATCCACACCAACCCAAAACTCAGTTCTGTTTCTGCCACTAGATGGCCCAGTGCTCTCCATAATCAGAGTGCTGAGTATGGGACTGGATTAGATGGAGCACAATTGTGAGGAAGGGATGTGTTACTGCTGCGGGGATACCCATGTAGAGGTGATCCCCTGAGCTGAATTGAAGGTTAAGAGATGTTTTGTTTGTTTGTTTGTTTTTTTTTTGTTTTTTTTTTTTAGGGTGAATATAGACGTTAGGTGATTTCTCCCCAGGTCCTGTCTTACCTGACGTTCCAGCCACAGTAGTGCACCAGGTAGAGCACCTCTCCCCCCTCCACGTCTGCCTCTTTCACAGTGGCCTCGTACGTCTTCAGATTGCGGCCTCGCCCATACCTCACCTGCACCTTCATCCCTGGGGGGTAACACTCAAACTCCTCCCCCTCCTCCCCCTCCTGACTGCTGTCATCCCTGCAAGAAAAACAGTTCAGCACTTCCTGGCCCTAGGCTGCCCCCATTTTCCCCACCCACAGCCACCCCTCCCCACTCTTTGCCTGCTGCTTGAACTCCTGTTGTCTAATTAATTTGCTCCAGTCTTGCCTGCCATGTCCCGTTACAACACTAAGCCCTTATCTGTACAGAAACATGAACTTCCCATTTTTGCCCTGGTCCAGTGTAACCTACAGCAAACAACTGGCTCATTTACAGTAAGCCAGACAAAGAACAGTGCAGCAAATAAAACATCATTCTTTCATGGCAAAAATCAATCATCTTGCATGGGAAATAACTCTGTTATATCTAACTAACCCAGTAATCCACACAACAACATACTTGGGATTCTCATTCTCACACAAGCACACACAAACTGTAAGAAAAAAAGCAGCCACAAGGAGGAGCTAGAGGGAAACAGTCAGGAGATGTCGAAGCTTGAGGGTGTGTGGGCGGTGCAGTGGTGCCAGTAATTGGTTTAGGTGCAAGGGGCCACAGGGGCAGGTTAGCACGGCAAAGCACAACTGGGACAGGCGGGGCCGGCAACAAAAAGCGAGACCACAGCATTTGAGAGGAAGCGCGGCTGCAGGATACCACTTCTCTACCCCTCACAGAGGTCCACAAGAGTCCCCCCTAACAAACCCCCAGTGACCTGACTGCTCCTCTGGCCCGAGTGTGAAAAGGAGAAATTGTGACCGCCAACCTACAACTTGGGATGCACTCAAGTGCAAGAAGCCAACTGATGTTAACAACTCGCTGCACTGTAGTCAGTTTCATTGACCACCTCCACGCCGCAGTGATAATGTGGCCATGAAACACAAACGAGCACAGGTAGGTTATTACAACACGCACACACACGCACACACACGCACGCACGCACGCACGCACAAACACACACACAGATATTGCAATAATTATTCAGAGAATAATCTGCAGGCTTTCATTTTCAAACAAACAGTTGGTTCCAGATTCTCAAGTGTGTCAATATATTTAATATTTTGGGGACAGAACGGACGTTATCTTTTATTGGGCGTTCTTTACTGTTGCTTTTATAGACCAAACGAATGATCAATTAATAAAAGGAAAAATGCCCAGCAGATTAATCAATAATGAAAGTAATCATTAGTTCAAGCTATACAATCCTAAAATCTGTATTCTTCAAAACCAGAGCAATGAAACTTTAATCCAGTTGTATTATTATTCACCGCAAAGAAACTTTGGAGTCTCTTTTTCATCAGAGCTGTAGCTGAGTATGCTTCATCAGAAGAAAAAGGTAAAATGCAAATAGCACTCAGGCAGCAGCTTAACAATTACTGCAAAACAGTAGTTTCTCTCTATATCATTAATTACCATAATTGATTTAAATTAAAAACATATTTCTCTCATTTAAGTGCACTGTAAACTAGCTTTATTGGTTGCACAAAAAGTCTGCTACTGGAATTAGAATGTGGTCCAGGGTAAAGGCTAGGAACATCACACAGGTTTGATATCATGAGGAAAATGGAGCTGAGGGCCCTTGGACCGCCACGGCACCCATGAGGACCAATCACAACCCAACAGGACCATCAGCAAGTCCATAGTTGATGGTGATTGGTATTGTGCCATACTATAGTGTTCCCGCAGCCAAGGGGAATTGAAAGAAAAAGAAAATAAACTACACAGGGAGGGAAACCAAGAGCGTATCAGGAAATCCTACAGTTGTAGAATTCACAGTTCTTCAGTTGGAGACAAAAAAGCAGCAGAGCAGTAAGCAGCAAACTAAGCATGGCGACACTTAACTCTCTCAATGTGTTTTCTAGCTGGTCCCAAGTAGCACAAACAACCTGAACTGGAGGATGAACAAACACAGGTCTAAACTCAACAGAGAACGCTGGCCTACAGGCTCCAGACAGGAAACAGTAGGGGGAAACGAGGCGTCTAACTGAGACCAAACAGTCCGACTCCCCAGAGCAAACATTCATCAACACGCTAAGTTCCCTTTTTCCTCTAAAGGTTACTGCCTCTGAAGCGCTATCTTGCATCTAGTGCACTAATGCATTGGTGACAACACACACACACACACTCACACACATGGAACATTTAATAAAGCTGAACATCAAAAAGCCAAATAAGATGGGAGAGGGAGAGAGAAGACAGGAAGGCGGGTCAGAGGAGACAGAGAGTTTAGGAAAAGGGGTTGATATCAAGAAGAGCACAGTCATGTTGTGTGCATTGAATGAGTTGAAGCTGGACACGGTCAAACAGTCCCAGCCAGGGACAGGGATGAAGAGAGAGAAAGAGAAAGAGAAAGAGAGGGAGAGAGAGAGAGAGAGGGAGAGAGAGAGAGAGAGAGAGAGAGAGAGAGAGAGAGAGAGAGAGAGAGAGAGAGAGAAAGAGAAAGAGAAAGAGAAAGAGAGAGAGAAAGAGAAAGAGAGAGAGAGAGAGAGAGCACAGCATGACATGCCAGGTGAAAGGTAGCAGTCAGGCTTTGGTGCTCTAAGATGTCTCTGCCAGCTGATTCCGACTAAGCCGCAAGAAATAATAATAGCACAGAGGGCGGTGGGTAAGAGCTTAGTTAAGAGGAGAGAGGGAGAGAGAGAGAGGGAGAGGTAGAGAGGGGGGGGAGGGAGAGGGAGAGAGAGAGAGAGAGAGAGAGAGAGAGAGAGAGAGAGAGAGAGAGAGAGAGAGAGAGAGAGAGAGAGAGAGAGAGAGAGAGAGCGAGAGAGAGCGAGAGAGAGAGAGAGCGAGAGAGGAGTGCCGGCCTCTCTCTGGTTAGCAGGTAGAGGTGGTTTGTGGGTATATTGCGTATTAGTATCATTAAAGTCAAAAGGATTGTTACTTCTCATCTGCTAATGGTCTTTTAGGTTTTTGCTGCCACCAAGCAAAGTGAAGTGCTTTTGTCTGAACAAACTTTGAGTGACGGCCAAATGAAATAACACAGCCCGTCCACACAGGAGCCCTGCGTGGAGGAGCTGTGTTTGTGCCATGAGAATATTATTTGTTTGTAGATTTTTTGGTTTTCTTAAAAACCACCCTGGTGGAGGGACCATCGTTTCAGAACACCTACCCAGAGTTGTCCTTGCTCTCCTGCTCCTCGTCAGGCTCGTGTTTCAGGCTCTCAGCTCCGAGATGGGCCGTCGATGAGCCCTCGTCTGCGTCTCCCCTCTGGGCGGCATCATCTTCTTCGTCTTTGTTTGCACTGTCCTTCGCCTCAGCTTTCGTCGGTTCGGCCTCCATTTTGTTTCGCGTCAAATCGGGTTTCTCCTCCTAAGGCAGAGGAATGTTTTTAATATAAACACGTGGGAGGTCTGCAGTTATTCAGTAATCAGGTTTGTTTTTTGCATGAAAACACAATAGAGGAAATTCACCTTGCAAACGACAGATTGTGCACTGCAAGGCTCTCCGTCCACCTGGGCTTTCTGTTCCTCCGAGCTGGAGGATGCGGGAGCTGGGACTCCTGCCTCCCCTTCAGACTTCACCTCCCCCTTGGGACCTTGCTTCAAAGGGAGGTCCATCCGGAAGGTGATGGCGGTGGAAGTGCAGTATTCCTCAAATCCATACAAGTACCTGCACATCATAACATCACATTTCTCATCAAGATGCAGCCAGACGACTTTCACTTTGAACACACCTGCACTGCTTAAAATGAGTCTTACAAAGACAAAAATTCAACTGGCTCATTTGGAAGGAAAGTACATTTAATGTAAATTCAACAGTAGAGCAGGGAACAGATTGCATGTCAAAAAAACTGCAACAAAAGCTGCAGATAAAAGCTTGGAGGAGCTGTGGAGGCAGCACCTGTACGTACTTGCGGTAAGCACATTTGACATTGTAGCCAGCGGCAGAGTTAAGCACAGGGATCCCTAGATCTTGATAGACCTGCTTCCAAATGGCGCCGCTGTCAATCTGCTCAGATGTGGACACAGAAGGACAGTTTTGTAGTAAGTCAATATCAGAAGAGATCATTCCTGACAGAAAAAGACAACCGGTCTTGGTCTGGAGCAGCACAGAGAAGAACTGCAACTCACGTTGTCAAAGCCTCCAAGCTTTTGCACCAGCCTGTAGAGCTTGAACAGGTTCAGGTTCCTGTAGCCCAGAACTGGCCGTTTGTTGATGGGGGTTCCTGAGCAGGAAACACACAGAGTGCGTTGACACGACTGGCACACAAACATACAATTAAACAGTGAGATGGAGCTGCATTCGTTTGGTGCTAAACCTTTCTGTGAAGCTACCAGCCACCACTTTTCAACAGTGATGTAAAACTGTTCAAAGTGTCAAAAGAAAAGAAAACGCTGTATCGATTATTTTTGTATATTAATTTGTATATTCAGACTGCATAATTGACAATCTGATTATTGCAGTGAAGTGAATGAATGAATAAAGTGACACACGAAGGAAACGATTAAATCAAATAAAGGTGCTCCTCAGAAAACAAAGGAAAAAACAGTCACATTTTATGTCTTGTTATAAAATCAATTTTGAACAGCATATTTTTCTTTCAATCATTTTTTGGCCTATATTATTGTGAAAGGACAATGTGTAGAGACAGGAAAGGGGACAGAAAGAAAAGGAATGAGATGCAGAAAATGCAGCTCAGATGATCTGACGCTAACTGCTCAGGTAATGGGACACTTGTCAATCTTAATTTCCAATCAAAATTAGAATTAAGAGTCAACCTTTTTTCTAACATCTGGTGCTAGTTGGGTTCATTTTGGTTCAAGCTGCACCGACACAAAAACCTGTTTAAGAGGAATGAGGTGTGTCTAATGATGTGCACTGTGGCCTCACCCCTGTCCTCCATGAACTTGTAGAGCTGCTGCAGAAAGTTCTCCCGTTCCTCTGGGAATGGCTCCACTTCCTCCTGCAGACAGGAAACAAATTTGAAGATGTTTTTCCTTTTTTTTCCCCCGTAACTCAGAGGTTGAAGCGATAAGAGCATGTGTGCGGCTTCTCTCCACTACCTCCTCTTCCTCGCCGCTGGCATCTTCCTCCTGCTCTTCCTCTTCGTCCTCGTCGTCTTCCTCGCTGCTGGAACTCTCCTCTTTCACTTCTGTCTTCCAGTTGCTGGGAACAACCAGCTGCTGCTGGAATTCGAATGCTGCGTCCAGTGCTGTCAGGCGGAAAATGTATTATAAAGTATGAGCCACACTCTGTAAGCGCTGCCCGCCGTTCCCCACTGCTGTTATCTGGCAAACTGAGCTTGTAAAACTCAAACTGGGTCATTTTTCAGAGGGAACAATTTCCAGGCTAAATAAACAAAGATAAGAAATGAGCAGATGTTTGAATCAGATTGCTCTTCACATCTTGCACACAAAGTATAAACAACCCATATTTCAAGGAAATAAATCCGATGAATCAGCTGAACTAAACGCTGATAATCTAACTTTAAGACTTTGCTACTGTTATTTTGACCTCATAACATTTGCCAGTGTGTTTGTGTACTCGTGTGATACCAGTGGTGACCCAATCAATAAATCAATATTTCACAATGACAAACCAAAAAACAGATTATCATAATTGTTTGCAGAATGATTGAACACAAACTGAAATATGACATTGACATCAGTATTCTGACCCTTTAGTCTGAATCCAAAGGGCCCTGGGTTGGGGCACTTTTGAATTTTCATGGGTATGTGAGGAGCTTTGCAGACCTGGATTTGAGGATTTTGTGCCATTCTTTTTTCCAGATCCTCTCAAACTATTTCAGGCTGGATGGAGTCTGTTCTATTGGGTTCAAATCAGGACTGCCTCCTGTTGCTGTGTTATAAGGGTCAAAAATGATCTTTGACATTAACACAGAGAAAGGCAGCATGAGAAGCGTTCAGCAGTGTTATCACTGAGGCAGAGCAGGAGAGACTTTCAGCCACACTGTCACAGGTGGGTTTAAGCAGCATTTAACTACCTTGGCAGATGCTTGTTTACACTGATGTAATGCGGCAAATATCAGAGTTGTGAGTCAACCACCTGTGAATACCAAGACTTGGATAACACAAAGCCGCTTCCTAGCTGTAATTATGAGAAAGTGAGAGCTGTGCAGCAGAAAAAAAAAACAAAAAACAAAAACACGCAATGTATAAAAAGCCTGGTGATGACTTAAAATAAAAATAGACTTGACAGTGACAGGCGCTCTCCACCGCTGCATTCCCCAGAATAAAAACAAAACTTCTCTTCAGTCTGCCTTTCTGCAAACCACTCTCACCTTCGAGTGGGTTATGAAGATCTTAAAGCTCCATTGCAAACTCACCTGGCTTGAGACCTGCATCGGCTTTTGGAGGACAGTCGGTGTTCATTTCACGGACATCTTTTCGCAGCACCATGTAACTGCACAGACAGACACTCTGATTAAAATGTGGTCACAAACAACAGTGTGGATGATGGTGTTGTGAATATTCTTACTCCAAGTTTGGCTCTTGGGTGTGATTGTAAGTAAAATCAGTTAGCGAGCCAACTATCCACAGAAGAATTTATTTTCCTGCAACAAATGGGCCAATTATAAAAGTAAAATGTACAGCAGAGAAAACTAACCACCCTGAAATCTTATTAATTAAAACACTTGCAGAGACAGAAGTGCCCTCTATACTTCGGTTTCCCACAACAACCTCCAAATGTAAGTAAATATGAAAAGCTGTGATTGCATTGATAGTGCATTTTCTTGCAATGTCTCTACAGCAGCTGGACAAAGCGTCAGTGATTTGGCAGATAGATGGATCAGTGGAGCTTGTAAACTGAAAGCAGCCAGAGGCTTGGAGAGACGATTGTCTGTGGGATTCTCGGGCAGCTGAGCTGATTGAACGACTAGACTTGCCACCTAGTAGGGGTTCATTGCAGCTAATCGAGCTAAGAAAAAAAAAGCAACTTCATTCAATCTTGTTTCCGATTGGTAGCCATTTTTTTTTCATTGTATTTTTAGTGGCTTTCCAAACACACCTGTGTAAAAATTATAATAACAAAAAAGGCGCAAAGTTTGTTTTTCATCACTGTGAGGCACAGTCAAGCTAAATACCAATAAATGCATGTTAGCATTTACTAATTAGCACTAAAACAGCTTACACTGAATGGGAAAGTGGCCTCTGACTATAGAGCCCACTGTATGTATATATAAACGTGTGACTGACTCAAAAACTGATGTAATGTCACCAGCGTTGATAAAATATATGTTTAATTTATTAATCAACTAATTGTTTCAGTTGTAAATGTGACACAGAATTTGTAGCCTATGTTTGTTTAGTCGATTCTGAAAGTTGCACATTTACGCACAACAATCCAGCTGTCTCTCTGTGCATGTCAGTATCGCTGACAAGTTTGAGGACAAGCCCCACCACCCAAAAAAAAAATAGAGGAAAAAATAGTAACAGCTCCTGTTTCCATCGTTACTACAATAACCAGATCTGTCTAAATAAGAATAACAGTTTCCTGACGACTCCTGTCTCCCCTCTGGATGTGACCTTGTTTCGTCTGAAATGTTTTCCAACACCATTGTTTTTGAAAGTCATGCTGAACAGTTATCGCTAACAATCCCAAACTCTCAGGGGGAACGTGAACACACTGACTCCAGCACAGCGCAGGCGAGGTCACATGCTTTATGGATGTGACCCCTATTCAATAAAAAGAAAAATATATCATCATAATCTCACACGGAGCAGGAAGGTTAGAATAACAGACAAGAGGCTGGCATACATGATAACGCCTAATAAAATTTTTTCTTTGAGTGGACAAGCTGGAGCAAAATTAGATATGTGGTTAGAAAGCTTTTTCTCTGTCTTAGTAGTAACTAATCTCTGCAGGGACCACTCGGATCAAACTGTAACATAACACAAAGTCGAGGCTGATGGATCAGGCTGATACATCACATCACACACACGAGTAACAGTAATGATCAGCCTTTTTCATCGTTGTTATTCCCACCACATAAAAATCAAAAGACTGAAGCAAAATAAACCTGAAAATCTCATTAACAATGATATGGATTTTCCGACATCTTACATTACTATTTCTTGCGTCCAAGCCCGGATACACTATGCTGATTTCAGTGAGAAGACTCAAATTGCTACAAAGCTGAAACGAAAGACTAAGGCGGGTGTGCGAATGTAATTTGCTAGACACAGCATCACAGGGTGCTGTGCTCAGGAAGGAAATACTTCAAAGAATAGGGCTCCCGCACCTTCTGATTCATCATTCTTCATCTTATCCGCTTATTCAACTTTACCCTTTACCTGACTATTAACCAAAATACAAGCAATAACACTTCCTGCTCTCCAAAAATGTGTTCAACTGCAGATCATGGGCCATGGTGCGGATTTGTACAAGACACCTATGAAAGAGTGCATAGTGAAGGATGCTCTGACACCAGTGGAATTCAAGTAGACAGTAAATTTCTTTGGCACAGCAAGCAAACATGGGATTAATCCCGAGTGTGGGCTACAGCCCGTTTCTAAATGGCCAGCTAAGCCTACACTCCTCCTGACTGGATTTATTCCTGTCTTTGTGTTACAGACAAAACAATCTGGCTGTGCGTTTTCCACGCCGTGGGCAGACTGCGGGGAAGCAACACTACCTTTCCTAACTGGTTGAGGACAACAGCAAACAGGAACAGCAATGTCAACAGCGAAAAGCTGCACATCTTTACTCTGGATGGGAAATTACAAAATCTAAATTTGTATTCCAGTAAAGGCATAAAAGCTGTCTTAACTAATTTTGAATCATGTTCTATTCATTTGGTGAATTGCAATTATAAAATGTCAAACTGTGATACAACACTGTAAAAGGAAGAAAAGAAAATGCACCAATATGATATTTGCATAGACCATCCTGATGTTGTGCAGCTGCTATACATCTTACAACAGAGCGCACAAGCATTTCCTTGTGCACATGCATCATCTTCTTGCAAAGGTTCATTGCACATGTATCCCATTAAAACACTTATTCAGGCTCCTGATGGGAGATGTTTTACATTGGCACTTAATGAGAGGTTGATTAATAGACTTAAAGAGAATTAATCAAGGGACAACTTAGGTAATTTATCAGTAAAAATGCCAATCATTAATTTCTTGAAGCTAAAGAAAAGCTTGCTTGCCTCCTCTTCCCTCCCCCACAGCAGTGAATTGAATTGAGTTTATTTTTTGTGGATAAAAACTGCAAATCAGACGTTTGATGATTGAATACGATATAGATAAATAAAATTAAATAAATAAATTATGTTCTCAGTTAATTGACGATGAAAATGTCAGATTGCACGACACAAAAAATCTTCTTTTAATCAATAGTGAATTTTTCACTGAAGTAATTACTCACAATTTTCCATCCTTGAAAGAGCGGACGAAGATGTTGTCCTTCTTCATCGTCACATCTTCATGACAGTCTGGGGAGATAACCTTGTTGCATAGAGACAAGAGACAGTTAATAGGTCAGATGGGGTGGTACTCTGAGTGTGTGTGTGTGTGTGTGTGTGTGTGCGTGTGTGTACGTGCTTTTTTTTTTTTTTGGGGGGGGGGGGGGGGGGTCGGAGTCTGACTGTGGCCTTCAGCAAAAGGCCACGGTGATGGATTATAAAATATGCTGTTGATGAAACAAAGAGAATGAGGTGGGAGAGATGAGGAGTGATCTGTGAGTGAGGTGGGGGGTGTAAGCCCCCTCACAGCATGTGCTGCTGCTGTTTACTGGAGCCGAGGAGCACAACAGCCAGAGTTGTTCCAGTGCCAGGGTCTAACCCAAAGGAGGCAGCACTGCCATTATGGAGATCTGATTTCCAGCAGGACTCACACCCTCTTACAAAACACACATACACACAACTCACACACGTGTGCACTAGCAGCATGACAACATTTCCCTTTCTGAAGCAAATAACCTGCTGCAAATGTAAGCATCAGGCTCCAACATACACACACACACACACAGACCTGTTTCCTTTGACTTTTGTTTAACTGGGCCATTTAAGAGCAGAGCACACTGTTTGTTGCAGATGTGAAACATCTACCAGAGCACGACTCCACCCCTCTGCCATATGGCCACAGTGTAAACAATGATGGGCCACTGTATGATGTGCTTCTCTGGACTGTCACAGGGAGGCAGCATGGAGCTCGGCCCACCACAGGCCAAGAACAACAAACCCTGGAGGCGGGGCAGGGCTGATTACACTATTAAAGAGACAGCTTTCCCCACCCTCTCCTATTCTCTGTCATACTTTTAACACTTAGATAAATAAGCAGCGTCAGTCACAATCTCATTGTGTGCAAACCATAGCTGAGGGTTGAGGCTGGGTGGAGGGAAATGGGTTGGAACAGATTGAAAACATCAAACTAGTGTTTGTGCTGCACAGCTGCACACATCATATTTATTTTTAATCCAAGATAAAACACTATGAAATCCTTCAGACTGCAGAAGTTAGCAGGCTGCTGCTGAGTTGTGCCTTATTTATAGAAATCAGCTATGTAACAACATGCACATTTCTGGAATCTCATGGTGGATGTAATGCAACACTGTAATCCTGCAGCGTGCTGTGGTTACATAAGCAGGCGTTTAGATGAAATAGCACAATACTGAGTGTACCAGAAGACCAGCAGCAGTGCTGGCTGTGTCTTCACAGGCGCAAAGTAGAAAACAGTGAGGGAAGGGAGACTTTTAGCTCACCAGAGCAGGATACCACGTGGTCTTCTTTTTGTCCCCGGTAGCAACCCCCTCCACACAGACCACTTTGCCAAACAGGTCCTCATTCTGCCGCTGATCACTCTCCTCTTCTTCACTGGAAGATGAAGACAGCTCTTCTTCTTGACTGTGGGGGAAGAAAAGGACAGTTTACTAAACAGAAAGGTAAAGTGAGTATATGGATTTTATAATGTACTGTATATTGGGCAATCATTTAAACATCACTACTTAAAATGCCGTTGCAGCTTCTCAGGTGTGAGAATATCCTCATTTAATCAGGACAATAGTCATGTGTAGCCAACATTGACAGTTTGTTTTTCCTGGATGCACTAAAACTGTGTCAGCCTCTATCTCTTAAACTACATTATGTCATCTGTTCTTGAACACTGGGGACCGGTAGGTGTCCCGATCTTGTTGAAAGTGTTGACATTTGACTGAGAAAGTGCAGCCATCTCATCTCCATTTTTAGACAGGAGTTTGGTATCAAGAAAGAAAAACACTCTGGTTGCTCACAGAGCTGCAAAGATATTGGCATTTCGTGTTGAGTCCACACTACATATTTATATAAACCAGTGGGGGGAAATAAAGTCTGCATGCAGGGTTTTCCTCAACATGGAGGATTTCTACTGACCAATCATCTTCTTGCTTACTTGCTTCTTTGGCAGAAAAAACATAAAAAAAATCTCCAACTAACAAGCCGCAGTACAAGAAAACTATTTGCAGACCTTCTTGTTTTATCATTGTGTAGCACAACAAAACATTAGGGTCCACTCTGCTGAACAGCTCACTCATTAGGATCGGAGTATTGACGAGGCAGCTCATTCCCTGCTGCCTGACAGCCATCCCAATAATCAGACAGAGCCCTGACTGCAACGAGGAGACAGACAGCGATCATGTGAGGAGTACCAGCAGGCAAACAGATCCTCCATCCTCTTTTTATGCCTTACTAGGCCTGTTCTGACAACAGCTCTATTGCATATACATACACACACAAATACACACACACACACTGTCTGGCACCACTCAAGACCAGTAATTCAGCCATGCAGCTATTACTACTACAACTACAACAACAACAAAGCTGTGAATTTGCACTTAATGAAGATCCACTGTTGTTTCAAGTCAGATGAGAATACTGCCACCAAGCATATCTGTACACATATCTATAAATATGAAGCCACAGGCGGCACAGGCCTGTGTGATGGAACAATGGAGATATCTATCATCAGTTGATACTTCATCAATAGCAATGTTAAAACTGTTCAACAGAAATGCTACTAGATTCAAGATTGCATGAACAAACGCCAAGCTTGCTCTGTGGCTGGCATACTAACATAGTCTATTATATTCTTTGATAATGGAGCCTGCTATGAGCGACCAAGAGATCAATTAATGGCTCTGTTGTTTGGTTGCACCAACAACTGAAAAATGGAGTCAGGAAAAACAGGAGGGTAGCTGATGTGGAAATGTAGAAAATGGAAAGGTCAGCTGACCAGTCTGGAAGTTTGCTGGCTTCTTTACATCACAAATTAATTCAGGAAGTGCTTTTGTACTACGTTTAATGGGGAAACGAGCCTGATTCCTCCAAAATGTAAAAAAAAAAACCCAACAAAAAACCAAAAAACCAAAACCTCCTAACAAACTGGAAAAAAATAACACCTATCAATACCTTTAAGATATATAAAGCCAATTAACTAACATTTATTAGTAATTTAATGAAACTGTACAGTGAAAATTAAAAAACAAAACAAAAGAAAACATAAATATTAGAACTTTTTCTTTGTCTGGAGCACCAACTTTTTGGCTTTTCTGCTTTCTGCTCAACCTCATGAACATGATGTTACCTGCTGTCAGAAGAATGCTACCCATTTCCCCGTTTCCGGTATTTACCATACCAACACAAGAGTATCTGATTCACATCCGACCTTCAAACAAACAAATTAGCTTGGCCCGCTAAATGTTGCATTACACATTGAAAGATAAGACATGTAACTGAAGCTTAATCTCAATCTGTGCCACATCGTCAGCCCCTGTTCAAAAGACAACTGGTCCAAGGTGCTAATGTGCAGCTGGGAAAGCTCCAAGTCAATATTGCATCAATCTTTAGAGTAATATTGACTTTTCTCTGAGTGCCATTAGCAATGGGTGTCAGAGAATAAGATTATGCAGCAGAGTGTCCTCTTTATAATAGAATGGAGCCACAATTATATTTGGTGCCAAAAAAACCCTCAGCAGCTCCTATTCCCTGATGAAAACTCTGCAGTCGACCAAGAGGAGGCACATCAGAGCATAAAACATCCACTGGAACATTTGAGTCAAAAGGAGGTCAAAAAAAGACAACATTGAGCAGGACCATGACATCTTTTCACTCTCCAAGAAGCATGAGTACATGCACACACCCGAAGCCTAGTGTGATTAAGGAACTGAAAGAGGCGAGTAGACTGTCCTCTCCTGTACCTAAGGGGCTGTTTATGAGGAGATGGAGATGGGAGTAAATCTCTCAGTTCAACTGCTGTCAGTGCACTTAGAAATGGGAGAGCATGTTACTGATGACTGTGGATCAGCAGGAGAAAATCCGTCCCTGCTGGCATCCCAACCTTACGATACATTAAGTTTGATTTCAGCCCTGGATGATGTATGGAGATGGGGGGATACTCACATCGGGTTCGATCGCCGGCCCCGGTTGCCCTTCTTGCCCATGACAGGTGTACCAAAGTGTTCGGGGTTGGTTAGAGGGAGCCTGTCGAGTGTCTGCAGAGGAGAAACGACAGCAAAGAGCCTCAGTGCCACCTTGTCAGACACTAAATTGGAAGACAAAAGATTGATATCGCACACCTAGAAGAAATGCCTTTCATGGGATTTCACCGGTTACAAATAAGGGGATTCACCCAGCACTTCGCTGTGATATCAGTTTACAATTCCTGGAAATATTTCACAGGTGACTGACTAAATGCCATTTTGATATCACTGATACCATACCACCAATTTGATTCATAACCAGCATTTTAATTTACTGAGCACTGTGATTGGCGATGTAAGGGTGACTGCTGGTGACTAAATAAAAACTATGAAATGAGCCCTGTTTCCCTAGAAAGCTGCCACAAACTGCAGGACAGTATGATACTCGCCTCGCTCTCTGCAAAGTGACGTGCTCCTTTCAGGCAGAGAGAGGAACGCCTCAGGGTCTTCTCATCGCCATCGTCAAACACTGCAGAGATGAGAGAGAAACTATTAGGCTGCTGTATGTAGGGCAGGAATCCACCAGCGCGCGCACACACACACACACACACACACACACACACACACACACAGTTACAAAATGTCTGCTTGCTTTATGATATGTTTAAAACAAATTATGCTGGTCTTTTAAGGCTTAGATAGATCCTCCAGCAGGCAGCAAGAGAGTGGCTGCAGCTCAAAGCTCTGCTAGAGCTTCAAGGACCCTCAGGGAGGCAGACACTGGAGTAAATGTCAAAATAAAGACACTTGGGAAAGTGTCTGATGCATTTACTCATATTACATCTCCATTGACTTTTACACAAGGCAGCCACATCACAGAACACTTAACATTCTAATAATAATAATAATATACATCATATTAAAGATGTCCCTCAGCAGCCACAGTGCTCCCAAAGACAAACCCAGATGTACACAAACTGAAATTCCATTATTCATTGCTCAACAATAAGCACTTGAAGCACCTTCAGCTCATGCAGGGTTTTTTTTTTGTTTTATTTTGTTTTCTAGCTGATGAATGGAGAGATGAGTGTTTTCAAGACAAGGGAAATCCCATGGGCACTCTCAAGTGACGAGCAGCTGCAGAGGGACTGCAGCAGCCTCTGCACTGTATGCTTTGGATTATCCAACACAGTAACTGTGTGCACTTGACAAGATGTCATGCTTAAATGAAAATAAGCAACAGTTTTCACACTTAAAATATCCCCCTCCCCCATGCAAAAATTCAAGTACTTTGCTGAATGAAGTTTTGAAATACGAAAATGTGCTGCTTTAATCACTTTCATTTAACTGGAAACTCAAGGTTAGAATTTTGTGGTCAGCCATGTGAAGCAATTTTACAATGTCACATTGAGCTGTAAGAAGCTGTGATCAGCATTTCTGAATTTTCTAAGACCAAAGGATTAAAGTATTGGTCATCTGTTATTGATATTGAATTTATATTACTTCCCTTGAACACATAATATAGATCAGGGGTTTCCGATATTTTCCAACTGTGTATGTATGTATGTGGACCGGGGGGGGGGGGGTGTCACAGCTCAGATAGTGTTGGAGCTTTGTGAAATTTAAACAGGAAGTATGATTTCACTTTGGCCAACCAGCACCATTGATTTACTATGAGCATCATCAATGTGCCCATGAATGTCCACACTGTCTCTGGGTCACTTTGATACTGAAGATAAATTGTGAGAAAGATAAATTCTGCAGTTTGAAGGAACAACATTTTTTGAATCTGATTCCTGAGCAGATTTTGGTTCATTTTGGTTTGTTTGTACCCTCTGCAGCACCGGGGCAGATCACAGCATGTTTGGCCTTGTCATAGGTGATCTTGCCTGTTTAGCTGCACTGTAGTGGGATTTTAGGATTTGGTTTTAGTGATCTAATTGGGATATTATGGATCCTTAAGTGAGTCTCAATGCAAAAATGTAATTCTTAAACATAATTGCAGATCATCAAGATTGTTCCATTTAAGTATTTTCCCCCATCATTTGTTCTTTTTGTAAAACACTTATGAATTTATATTACTTCCCTTGAACACATAAGGTATGCGCAGAATGATGCTAATTTGACATTTCAACGAACAAGCAGCTCGACTGCTTTGGTTAGATTTTATGAATCTGAGCAGTCAGGGCACAGCAGTCATTCTGCTGTCAAGTTACAGTTTATTTATAGAACCCAATATTAAGTCACAATTTCATCTCTAGAGCCTTAACAAAACCCTCTGGCTCGTCCCTCCCCATTCCCATTAGAAGAAACTCCCTGCAACAACAAACTGTAACTTGGAGAAGGAAAACACAAACCTTGACACTTTCAAATTTTCATTGTACACAAACATGGTTTCACAGAGTATCTGTCGGCAGAACACCAGTCTACAGGCGACGGGGAAGAACAAGGGGTTTGCTCTTCTCATTGACTTACCGACAGTGTATATACTGGCATCGGTCAGCTTGTTGATTGTGGCTTCCTGGTAAACTCCATCTTGATTCTTCACCTCTACAACAGCACCCACCTTTTTGGACAGATTGCCATCTGTTATTCAACATGCTGGCAGACTAACTTTTATTCTACTCTATTTATGTTTTTTCCAAATAACTGTGACATGAAAACTTGTGACTTAACATGAATTTCTTTCTACAGTCTCTGTTAGAGAAGTGGTTAACTAGATTGATAGATACTAAAGAAAGCAGAACTAAAAAAAAAAAAAAAAAACATGACATAATTGGGAGTTTAGACATGTTTACAAATAATATAATTAGGTGAATTTAATGCCAACATGTGGGTTTATGAAAACTCAATCTGACTGTTGCTCAACATTGATCTCTTCCATCTTTCCTGCCTTACCTTCAGAGGTCCTTTGATGTTTTCATCATGAACCTCAGCTGTGGACAGATCTGGTTTAAAGGTCACCTGTGGGGGGGGGGGGCATGGGAGGAGAATCAGTAATGAGAATAAACAAACAATTCCCTAAAGGCCTGACCAGGACACATCAATCCTCCACTTCAAATAGGACGTCGGTCTCTGTTAGCATTGCTGGACTTCATAACTGTGACACAACGGTCACACTGATCGACTTCCAGCTGGTCAGGTTTGGTTGCCCGTCACAGGTTTGATGTAACACAGAAATAATGAGCCCTTAGTGTCATCAGGCAGCAGCATGTTGGGGAATATCAAAATGGTCAGATTAATTTCTGCCATTGTGACCGCCAACCAACAACTGTAAAGCAACTGCTGGCACCAACTGGTGGGGGATCTCTGCAGTGAACGTTATGGGGCTACTACCAACTGAGCCTCCCCCTCTCCAACCCATACTCCCTCCCTGCATCTGCAGCCTCCCCTGAGTGAGCCATGGCAGATCAAAATCTGATCACACTGTGGTAATCTTGCATCTGCATGGCAACCTGGCAACGCTGAGTGACAGAGGAGACCAAAAGGCTGGCTCACGCAGTCACGCAGTCACACAGTCACACACACTTGCAGCCATTTACTGTCACAGGTTTTCCGAGGAAGCGTGTGTGAAAAGTGTCAAAGCGGCCAGAAGCACGGAAGCTGTTTAGTATTACAAATGCCCCCTCCTGCTTTATATATATCAAAGTCCTCCTGTTTTGTTTTTTTTTTATAGTTTTACCTGGGGGGGAATTAAAGCAATTTTTGAAAGTTGTGCTAGTAAAATAGTAACATAATTATAAAGGAGAAATAGCTTCACTTTTATTGACTGTGATTTACTTTAGACTTCAACTGCTACACAAGGCCAGGAAAACAGGATGTTAAGTACCTCATCTTAGAGAAGAAGCCTGGAGGTAACAAATTCAGACAACGCTCTCTGGAGCCACTTTCAAATATAACAACAGCAGAAACACCAATCAAAGTTGCTGTGACGCCTCGATCTAGATGATGAATAAAAGAGATGCATATTGTACAATGCTGCTGGATTGGCGGGTCATATAATAAGAGGGGAAGAGAAAGAACTAAAAAAAAAAAAAAAAAAAAGCATTCAATGGCAGCGCTTCATCAGTTATGGGGATAATGACATTCCTGCTCAGTAAAATAAAGGAATCCCTTTCCTCTCAGGGATGAGCAGGAGGCTCCGCTCTCCTCAGACAAGAGGGAGGGGGCTCTAACCATCCAAGGACCCAGCATCAACACCAGACCTCTCTGAAAGCCTCCTTACTATGAGCTCGGATGGAGCAGAGCTGTGTGATTGTATGCACAACCACTTAGACTGAACAATGAATATTAGAAAAAGATAATAAACCATATTTCTGATACAAGTCCAGGAAATTCATGTGATGTGAATGTTTTTTAGTTAACAGGGCATTACATTATAAGATTCCTCCGAACAAAAAGCTTTGATAATACCGAGCTATCCCACCAGACTAAAAAAGGGACATTTTTACTATCTACTACATTTCTGTGTTACACAGAAAGTAAATCTGACAACAGAGGTGTACTCTACAAATAAACAGCAAAAGAATGTGGTCCTTAGCTAACAACAAGCACCCACTGCATTTGTGACAGCTTGGAGAAAATAAACAGCAATTCCAGCTTCCCCTTCTACCTCACACAATGAAGCTGTCCTCTGCTCTGATTTCACATGTTGTCTGGTTTGAAAATTAAAAAAAAAAAGAAGAAGAAAAAAGTCACAATGATTGCTTTAAAGGGAACAACGGTTTGAGCATTAAAAAAAGTTAACATTTGATTTGTAATGATCTGACTGAATTCAAAGTTTCACATCATAGCAAAAGGAGGCAAATAAAAAGCGAGCTGATCGGATTATAACAACACTAAACCATGCCTGAACATACCTGAAGAACCTGGAGAAGCAACAGAGACTCCAAAGATAAATTACTGAACTTTGGATCTATTGAGATAGATTTTAAAATGAAATTCTACTTTTAAAACGTCCACACAAGAGACTGCTCTATAAACATAAGGCAGCACAGTGATGAAGTGGTTAGCACTGTCACCTCACAGCAGGGAGCTCGAACCCCAGAGTCTGTGAGCAGTTTGCATGCTGCCTTTGTGCTTACATGACTCCCTCCGTTCACTCGGGCTTCCTCCCACAGTCCAAACACATTTGTGACTCTAAATTGACCGCAGGCGGGAGTTTGAATGGATGTTTGTCTCCATGTGATGTCCCTACGATCGGCTGGTACCCCACCCTCGCCTCAAGTCAGCTGGGACTGGCCCCAGCACCCCCAGAACGCTGCATGTGTAAGTGGTGTAGACACTGGATAAATGGAATAGCATGTCAGGCCTGTCATGCAGCATTCACTTTTTGACAGAACACTTGTTACTGTGTCAGAGGGTAGTCATGGCGGAGCAGATGCGTGCTGAACCTTTCACAGCTACAGTGCTAAGTGACTTCACAGGGCCCCTCTAGTATAGATCATTGCTGTAATTAACAGTACCACACAGATCTTTTCACAGAGTCTTAAAATCACTCAAAAGACACGAGCACCATGCCATGACCATCAACTTTATTAAACAAGCAGAAAGAGATTAATGAAGCAAAGAGCTAAAGAGGAATTCATTACAGTGGGAGATGCACAGCAACAACAGAATAATTGCCATGTTTCAGTGTTTGTGTAATAGAGCTCACATTCATTTTACAACAGCTCAAAAACAAACCGCACACTCAGCCAATTAGTATGGTAATTAATTTATGAACTGGGGCTATCTTATTAGCTTCATTTTAGCCCCTAATATTTAAACTAAGAAGATCACATAGTACACTTTGCCATGTTGTACGTGCATGAGACAAAACGGCACAATCATTTGATGATTTCAGCTGGTGAGCCAGAAAGGCAGAACATCGCTGCTTTTTGGTCTCTATGGGGGGAACTACAGTGCACTGACTCAGTGAAGCATCCAATCTTTGTTCCTCCCACACTCACACACACAGACACACACTCACAGACACAGACACAGACACATTCATAGACACACACACACACAGAATGAGAGACAAGCGATCTGTCTCTATTGTATTATCCAGATGCTCCAGTCCCACTGGGAACTGAGAAACTGTAGTATGTGCACCGTGCATCCGCAAGGCATAAAATCAATCGGGAAATGTAGAAGCTGAGGACCGGAGGATACGACGGCTACCTGGTGGGATAGGCCATACCCTGCAACTGTCACAGCAGGGCCTCCTGATCAGAGTTTCAACTTGATCAGCTGTACTAACAACCTAAAGCCCTCGGAAGTGCTCTGGCACATCAGCAACACAGCTGGATTTCTAAGAACCTTGGCGATAATAAAATAATCTAATGACACAGGTTTGGTGAATAATTCTAATGTGAATAATGCTTTCAGCCCATCAACCTGGTCTCTACAGTAACATTTTGGTCAGTGCCTTTTAAATGTGGTCATTTCCAATCTAACCACTCCAGGTGTGCAATGAGGCTGAGCAGTGTGATCAAACAAAGATAAGGTCCCCCCCAGCCCTGCTAGCAATCTTCCTTGCACATAAAAAAGACAGACAATACATTTTTAATTTTGGACCCTGAGCACTTTAAAATGTGACTTACCTTGGCCTTGACTAGCCTCTTGGCAGTCTTAATCTTAGCCTCGCAGAAAGCCCCTCGGTACTTGGCACTCAC
The DNA here is from genome assembly GCF_900963305.1 of Echeneis naucrates. NCBI lineage: Eukaryota > Metazoa > Chordata > Actinopteri > Carangiformes > Echeneidae > Echeneis > Echeneis naucrates. The sequence continues at coordinate 4,299,671 of NC_042525.1, forward strand.
ATCAGTCCCTACTGTCAAGTAGGGGGGCTCCTCCAGAGTCTGAAGAAATTACAAAAAAACAAAAACATAAAATCAGTGAGTTTTAAGCATTTTTATTACACATATATATATATTTAGCACAGGTGTATTCCTTTGACCAAGGCAGGAGGGTACACATAGAAGCTTCACACAGTCTAGCCCAGATATGCAAAACCCACCCAGCTCAGTGATTCATCCATGGAAAACACATACCATCTGCTCTGGGTATTGGAAAACAAGCCTCTGAGGGAGCAAACAAAAAGGCCACTTCACTACTGCTTTGATGACTACAAAGAAAAAGCTATCCGAAACACGTAGTACCATCTTGTGTCATCATTGGATGTTTATCAAACCTCCACACACACACACACACATATACCCCTCTCTCCTCAAGAACAGATTTGTGGAGGGTATGGTACAGTGAGAAAACAGACTTTTAGTATGTGTAGGTGAGTGCAGGTGATGTTTGAGGTTCATGTAGTGCAGAGATGAATTTGCTGGGAGTTTTTACCACCCAGGCTGAAGAAAAGGCCTAATATAATTTATATTTAGATATCTTTCTAGAATAAGAGCCAAAATGGGCCATGCTTCCTGCTGACAGGATACATCAAGACCAGCTGCAATATGTCATAATGTGCACTTGACTGCAGGCTTCAAGACAAGTGTTTTGTGAGAAGAACATCAGCTTCTCTTCTTCACCTACAAATTTCCCATTTTTTGCAGTATATTAAACTAAATAACATCTTACTATCTGAATGTATGAAACACATTAAAATGTGTTGCAGGGAATAAAATTTAGAACAATTTCACTTCAGATTATTTAGAAAAATTCACCAAAGATGGATCTAGCTTTCATGTTAAGTTTATTTCATAGACTGACTGCAAAATCCTTACATGTCTCAATTATTAAAATCTTCTCACTGTTCCCACAAGGAGGGCAAAAAGTGTATAGCTTAATAACCCAACTAAAAACTACACCAGCAGATCAGTGAGGAGGAACTAATCAGTGACACCAGCTGCTATAGGCCTCCGTGGCACATACTTGTGCCATGACCAAACCACTTCGTGAACCAAAAAGTCCATGTGCTAATGTGAGACATTTGTTTTAACTGTTTGGAGGTTTTTGTTTTGTTTCCCCAAAGCAATGCGCTCCGGTGGCTGGAGCCCATCAGCCCCTTATCCAAGTCCGATCATTTATTTATTGTAACCCAGGGGATACGCCAGCTGTCAGAAATGACCCACTGCCTTTGTGTAAACACTTGAGAACTGTTCCTAATGTTTTATTGCACACGAACTAACCCTTGAATGGCAAAAAAAAAAAAAGAAAAAAGAAAAAGAAACAATAAACAGCAGCCAACAATTTTATAGAGGGAGTTCCACTACAAACAAAGAAGCTTTGGAAGAAATAAAAAAGAAAAAGAGAAGAAAAACAGCTTCTTAACCTCAATTTCAGCAACATTTTGCAGGTGCAATGCGACTCTCACCACTGAGTAGATACTGCATTTGAACTTAAATATAGAGGCTGCTGAGACTGGCACTACTCACTCTGTGGATGCCATGCATACTGTCACATTAAGGCCATTAAAGTTCCAGCACAGGGAGAAACAAAATACTGCTCTTCCTGATGAATTGGGGAAATAGGTAAAACAACAACAATGTGATTAAAAACGAGTTGCACAATTATCTTAATGAACTTAATAGATTTGTATGTCTTGTTAGACAAAGAAACTAAGTGGCAATGGTCGGCCACATTTAATATCATCTGATAATAATCTGACGCTTTGAAACAACAACAGAGCTAAAGATAATCTGGATAGGCAGACAACTACAACATTAACTGTTGTAACAAACAGAGTCTGGCTGGCAGCTAGGATCCTCAAAAACTAGAAGTAGATATTGTACTAAAAATAAATATGGTTTCTTGCCAACTACAATCCAGCCGAGTTCTGTAAAAGAAAGAACTGTTGGGGTGCTCTGTTTGCCTCAAAGTGGTGTTTCATATTGTTCACTTTTTATCTTGTACTGTGAAAAGTCTGAACTGTTGCTGATGGGGAGCTTGCCACACTGTACAAACACCAATCCATCCAAAACCTAATTTAGGCTATACGCTACTAAGACCATTTGAAAGCACCCACAATAACACACCTAAAAACGAACGCACACACACAACCATTCACTGACATCAGGCATGTAAACAGGAAACAGATTGTTTACTCTCAGGCTGATTAGTTACAGAAAATACTACCGGCAAGTTGTGGTGTTAACAGGCAGTATTCAACTGCACAGCTGCTAGCAAAGAAGACAAGCTTGGTAAGTAATTTATTTCTCATGTTGCTTTCATCATTAGTAAGATCTGATGATGGCGCAACTAGCTGCAAATACATCATTATTTAACTCTCAGTCTCTGCAAGTCCAGACTGCAACGCAACACAAACGGGCGGGTTTGGTAAAGTTTTCTAAATATATAAATATCATACATTTTTAACTGGTCCTTGTGTGTTAAGAAGCTCATAAACTGGTCACACTGAAACTAGGACAGGGTGCCTCATCTACATAGTCTTTGAGATTCTGACAGACAGGCTTCAGGAGCAGGAGTCCAGTGCACTTCAGGCTCCCTACCTCTCAGATAAACACCTCATTACTCTTTAGTGCAGTCTGGCCTTGGCTCTCGCTGCCCTCCCTGACGCCAGGTTTACATGACGCAGCAGCCATTTCCACCGGCTAACCAACGCTCTTGGCAGTGGTGGCCTCGACACAAAGCCGGGCTGCCACTGTGTAAAGCACAGATGCAGCTCTTCTTGAATTCCGCCACTTGTTTCCCTTTGCTTCCTCTGCTCTAAGCCTGCTCGCTCCTTCTGCTTAAAAGAGAAGAGTCACACTGGTGAGCTAGATAGGGCAGCTTGGGTTATCTTGTCAGCTGTTGCTGCCAAACTCTGCCAACTTAAGAAGGGAGGGGTGATAACTCACTACTGTGCCCAGATTTACATTTGTCACACTCACATGCCAACACAAATAGAGGATGGATTGTTATTTCCACTGACAATACCCCGCCTCCCTGCATTCGGTTAAAACTATGAAAGAGGATTCCATTCTCTGGACTGGATTTCCATTTCGCCTACAGCTGTCTGCAGCAAAACATTGGCTACTTCTTTTTATCTTTGTTGCTCTTGCTGGTGCTGAAGGACAAACAATGTTCCTCCCCACTCAAAAATCAATCAATCAAGATGACTAAGGTCAGAGAGCTGGAATTTCTGTGCTTGGGAGACAAGCAATGTCCTTTTCCTCCATCCCCAAATAACAGCCTGCACCTAACAAGAACTGTTGTCACCTTAGAGTCTGCCATATATTTGAAAAGAGAGCATAACAGCATTTATTAGAGGCCTCAAGTGCCAACTCAGCTACAGCATGTTCAAGTCAATGAAGTGGTAATAAGAGTATTACAATCAGGACCAGCTTTCTGGCTATTCACCTTGTGCCAGTGATGTGGAACACACTCTACAGGCACATGTGCTTGATTAAATACATACAAATGTGACTTGGCACGCAGTGACAAAACGCACCTGCAGCTGGCGTGGAAAGAAACAAGCCTAACTGTAGCTTGACTTGGATTAAATACATCGCAACTGACTGAGGAGAAAAGGTACATGTAGTAATTAAAAGGATGCTCCGCTTACATTAGTCTAACTTGCCCAGCTATCACATGAGATAACACTTAAATCTATTCACACTATAAATGCCCCCCCCCTCCCTCACATAGAAACCAACTAAAACAAGTGCCAGAGCTGATGGCACAGCAGGATGGTTGGGCATAAAGCACAGTTAAATCACACAGACAATTTAAACAGTACTAGCACCTCACTGATTACAAGTGATCCAGAGCCTGCTCAGTATTTAAGCCTTTATAGCCCAAGGAACAAAACAGGCCAGACTGCCACATTCAGTCAGAGCTCTGAAATCATTCCAGCTCCACCAAAACAAAATATATTGGAGTGACACTGGCAACAGCAGAATGAGATCCGTTTCTGTTCTGACAAAGACTCTCAGGTCATGAAATATTTAACAGCCAACTCCTCAGAGCACTGGTTGATACGCTGTTGCTTATAGGGCATTTCTTGGACAGCATGAGTGACTATAGCATTTTTATTCCAAAACTCAGTGAAATTTAAAAAATAAATAAATAAATAAAAACACCTTTCCTTGCAGCCCTCTAAATGTTAAAGCTGCAGAATTAAAAGCACTGATTGCACAGTTGCAGTGTGGTGCATGTCAACTGTCGATGCAATCCACTGTGGTGTATGGCCTCATTTCATATCTGACATCAAGGAGTCACTTGCTTAACACACTACAGGCAGTTTTACACTTGCAACAGTCTCTTACTCACCTCACCCGAAACTAATCTGACTGTTACATTCAGTGATGCATTTCCAGAGCGACTATCATCAACTATCATTACAAGTTACGAGGGCTTGACAATCTTGCACTTTAAATTTCCATAACAATGTTGTCATGATCAGTTTTGTGCCAGTTTGCAGCCTGACATTATTTAGATTGTTGTTTCCAGATTATCTTCATCAGACACACTGAGGTGTAAATGAGATGTAGCTCTGTAGGGAATTACTTGAAATATGGCTCTTATGATTTCGCATATCATACAACAAGTGTTTGCAATGCTTCTTATATTTCAGTGTGTCAATCATGACCAAAGAAATTCAACCAGTCTAACTCCAGATCACAATCAATGACATTCAGGAAAGTCTGGCCAGTCGACAGTCAATTTGAATGACTATATGAACTTCAAACTCAATAAAATAGTCTAGAGGTTCATAAGAGGATTTACTTGCATGGTTCTGATAGGACTGGCATATTTTCAATCCAAGATTTAAACTCTCATGCTGGATTTTTACTGTGAGATTGCTGATTTAAAGAATCTGACTACTTCTTCAATCACTGCTAATAATGCAATTATCACAATATGCATAACTCCAGAGATGATGTGAAAGCAGATAAAATTAACAGCCAATGCAAAATTTAAATTACGGACAAATCTCGCGTCTTTTTCACATCACCGGAGTTGCAGTTTGCGTCTTATTTTCACAACAACAATTCCCCCCATTCTTTCTTCTTTAAAAAAATAAATAAATAAATAATAATAACCGGCTCCTGTTGTGCTGTTGCTGTTGCACAGAATATAAACTAGTTGTCACACATGCATGTGTTATGATGGATGTGTCACTATTACATATTAGTGTGTTTGAAGTTATACAAAAATAACAACATGTATAACATATACTCAGTATGTTTACCATGTTAGGGTGGTGGGGATAGGTTGACATAGCTGAAAATCACTTGCAATAGATTTCTGTGTATTGTTGATTTCTGCATAAAACTACGCCTTAAAAAAAAAAGAAGAGACTACTGAAACACCAGATAGCATTGCCAAAATATTATAAACAATAGTCTTTGACCAATTATATTGTGTTATAATGAATAGGCTTGTAGGCTGAACAAAGAAACATGCAAGAGGCATGCAGGAAAGAATTAAGCTCCCTCCCAGCCTGGCTCACATGTACAATAATCCTGCTGTGAATCACCTCTTTGTCCAAACCAGAGTCACCGCAATTCCAGTGACTGGTGCTTCAGCAGGAGTTGCCTTGGCAAAGCCATGGCAGCTTTAAACCAGAAGGGGAAAAAAAAACCACAATCTTAATCCCTTTTGTTTACATGTTTATTACCCCCAAATTTAGGAGTGGTTCAACAAATCTACTCCTGCAGGATCTTTTAGGCCTCAGCACAGGCTCAACAATATTGAGTTTCACAAGATGATAAGTTTTGGATGAGAATTTCCCATTCTGACCCTGTTACCTAACACTTTATGAGGCAATCTTCTCTTCTAGTGTGGCCTCAGTGCTTTTTATGATTAAAATTATAAAACCTACTATGCTGTCTTTGGTTGCACTGAAGAAAGAGAGAAGCAGGTAAACAGATTCCCTTATAGCATGTATTTCACAAGTACTGATCTGTGTAGGCAATTGCTTGGAAAGAGCACCCCCGCAATTTAGTGATGCACTTCCATGAAGTTGTAAAACGAATTGATGCAGTGGAGGATGAGATGTCTTGAATATTAATATTTAGACGCGAACTAGCCTGTAAAAATACAGAATTCCTAGATTTGCCATAACAAACAACTTTCAGTAGGTCTCCCATACTTCCTGATTTATTTATTTATTTAGTTAGTTAGTTTTCTTTTTCTTTTTTTTTTATACACACCTCACAGCTGCTACTTGTAACAAAGCCCAGGCTAAGATAACCCTGATGACATTATTAGCATTATTTTTCCTTCAGGGCCAAAAGATATAATAAAACTACTTTTATTAAGCGATTCCTACTCTCTAAAACACGTACAGTAAAATTCATAGGTAACAAAATCGAGGGAAACATGAGTTAATAGGTGGAAGAAACCTAACAAAAGTAAATGCTTCCACACTGGTGTACCACATGGTACAATTAAGCTGTTAACATCCAAACATGCTCTATAGCAGGTGTAAATATGCTGAAAAGGCCAAGTTCAGTTTTGATTCTGTATCAAGAGGAAGGAAAGAGGAAAAGATCTAAGTGACTTTGAAAGAGGGTTCATTGTTGGGGCACAGATGGCAGGAGCTACAGTCACAAAGACTGCTCAGCCAGCTAGTGTTTCAAAGGGAACAATGAGTAAAGTCACATTTAAGTTCTGATCTATTTCATGACCAGGACGTCGCTAAATGGGGTTTACAGCGTATATTGATTAGACATTACACATTAGTGAGATAGGAAAAGAAACAAACAAACAAAAAACAGATGAGCGTTCCTTCCTCTGGTGACTTGACCAAGCTGCATCAGCAAGAACAGTCTGGACAATTACACACAGAGAGATGTTATAGTAGGGTTGTAGTGAATAAACCCATCATTACAAAGATGAAGGTACATTTGAGAGTGGTGCAAAAACCAGAGGCAATACTCTAAAGAGGTGTGTGTGTGTGTGTGGGGGGGGGGGGGTGATATGGTCAGATGAGTCATTTCTCTCCATATTCCGCACAAGATGAGTAAGTGAATATATGACAACACTAAGACTAAATCCGTGGTCCCTACAATGAGGGGATGTGGTGTCTCTTAATGCTGTGGAGGGCATTTTTCAGGCCTGGTTTGGATCTACTTGTCCCCTTCGAGGGAGGGGTCATTACAAATCAATACAAAGTTGTTCTAAGCAGTTGCCTTTATCCAAAGAAACATTCTTGTCCTAATTGGAGGCATCTTTCTAAAGCTGGCGATGACTCCATGCATTTGGGGTCACTGAATGGCTTGATGAGTATGAAAATGATAAGATTCATACATCATGGCCTTTGCAGTCACCAGACCTGGACTCATTTGTCTCGACTAATAGCATCAAAACACCAAACGAGGGAATGTCATGGAGGCACTGTGCTCATCCATCCATTAAAATCAATGACAAGTTGCTCAAGCATTTGAGCTGTTCTGGTGGTGATACAGACAATTAGAAAGAGACTTTAGAATGGGCTCATCCCGATAGTTACTCATCTATATATATAAAGTTGTTATGTACAGCTATTTTTTGGAACCCCCTTGTCTTAGCAGAATTTCATGCATCTGAACATCCCTATTATCTTATGAATATATAAATGAGTGCCATGGATGTCATGAGACTGTGCATGAATCTGAAATGGTAGCGTATTTAGTATGGGCTGCTGGTCTTAAGGCTTGAGACGCTTTAATTAAATCTCATCTAGGTTACCAAGGTCATGGACAAAGCGCAACAGTTGAATGCATCAGTGTGCTTCTCCTCAAATCAAAACTTTCTTTATTCCAGCATAAAAACCCTTCATGATATTTTTAGAATAATTTAGTTGGTGGGCTCTCTCTTCTTCAATGATCAAACACATTATCCCACTTCAATTGTGTTTAATGTCTAAAGTGTTCTATACAGCCCATACAACAAACGATGTTTGCAGCTAATGAAGAAAGTCTGTGGACCTTCAGCCAAAGGCATGAAATTCTAAATGAACATAATGAAAATCAGTCCTCCTTACTGAAAGATTTACAGTTTAGACATTGAGCAGATGCTCCTATATAGCAGGAGTAGTAAAATAAGTGAGCATCCCTCAAGCAACAACAGAGCTGCGCAACTCTGAGCTGCATGAAAACAAATGCTACAACCATAAGTAGAAATGTCATTGGAAATGTTTCAGTCCTGTCAGCAGTTATTTGGATAATTGTCTAATATAGGATAACTGCCGGGGAGAATAATGAATGCAAAAGTGTCATGGGCACTCGCAAAAACAGTTCAATTAATTATCACTTGTCAAGCTTTATTCAAGTGTCCACTTGTAAGAAAATGTAAGCAGCAAAACCAGCCTATGGTGTGAATAAGGAGGTGTCTGCTAACCCTTGTGATCCTGTAGAGTCTGCAGCTTGGAAGCTCTGCTGACTGAAATGGATTGCTAGCCATGACATTTAGAATCCTATTGCCTTCCTATGAAGCAAACAGTACATTATATAACTTCCTATAACATCCTGCAGTTCATGTCATTATTACCAGTAGTACATGTGTGAGTGCATGCAACAGAAATGCTTGTGCAGTAGAGAAAGGTGAAGCATTGAACCACATGTTCTCATCACACTCAGCTAAACAAATAAATAAATAAAATATTCAACTATTTTCAAATGACACGATGAGTTGAGGTGGAATTTTTCACCATTTAATTAGATACTATTGTTGACTACTAGCATGTCTGTTAATGGGCAGTGATATACTTTGATTAACCACAATAAGCCTAACACCATTAGTGGAAAAAGAAACGGACTAGAAATAATTAGTCCAGCAGATTTAGATATGTCTAACACCAATTCGGCCTTCACAAATCTTACAAAATCGTATGACATCTTCTATTTGCTTCATTTTTTTCCCTGCAATCCTGCTAAACTACACATGTTGGCTGTCAAATAAAAATGCAACTAAACCCACACACACTCCCTCTAAACTTCTGTATGTCATACCAATTAATTTAAAAATCAAATGAGATAGCAAATGTGAGGACCCCAAATGAGGCCTACATGGCAACAAATGACAAATTAAGACACAAAAGCCTGTCAGACTAACAAGTCAACAACTGTGATCCACCAAAAGAATAAGAAAATAATAAACAGCTTGCTTCACAGCCAAATTCCCGGGAAATATGACAGCTGTACTTTCACAAATGGATACAAACAACATCAGTGCATTCAGTTATTTAATAAAATTTAAGGCTCATGTATTTTATTATCCATATATTATCAATAAACATACTTTAAACCATGAATTACACACACTCTATGACAGCAGGTTATAAAGTTCAATTCACAAATCATCATCAAAATCCCCGCAGCCTCTATGAGCATGCAATTCAATAACACAGCTTGAACTTAAAAGAACATCAAAATCACAGTTCCAAAATTGTGTTTGCTGGTAAAGGTGAAGCTGCTGGAAACTCCATATCATGCTTATCAGACAAATGTATTACTTTGGCTGATGTCCAATACATTTCCCCGTGTTTGAACAGATCAAAATTGACATTCAGTACAAGTTCACACTAGCCTTATTCGTGAGAACAAAAGGATAAAACTTTGCATGTAAAATACTCATGTTACCTGATGTACTGATGTTTCAACATTCATGTTTAAGTAGGGGGCACGTTTATACAGAGGATAGATGAAAATGAGCCAAGACTGGGGATGTAGAAGCAGTAGTAATGGAGTTTACCCTGGCAATAAAGGCATGCAAGTTAAAAGGGGAAGAAAAATGAATGGCCATACCTTCATCTCTCAATGAGTCCTCTAGGTGACCAGTGTAACGAATCTGAGGCTGGAAACAGAGGATGGAGAAGCTGTTAGGCATCACAGGCAGTGCCAACTTCAGTCTGCCACATCAAGACACGTTTATGTTATGATGACATCACTTCTTCTGCTACACCGCTGGATGCCATGGAAAAAAAGAAAAAGCTGGGCGGCCGATGCACACTTTGCATTGCTTGGGAAAAACATAAACACGCACACACAAACACACACACACACACACATACACACGAGATGTCCTCTCGGGGGATTGCGGGTTTCCTCCAGAAACTTTAACACCATTTACGTCAATAATCCCAACTCATGCAGGAGGGCTAAATAGTATATGTGCCAATGCTCCCAAACACATCGGTGCTGTAAAGTAATGAAAAATAAAACATCCAGGCAGGCTGATCATTCTCCTTCGCAGAGCCCTCAAAAGCTGTTTATGTAATGCCCAATGTACTGTAGTCAGTCAGCCAGCCAGTCTTGTCTTGTGGCTACTGAAGGGGCGAGCAAAACGCAAAGTATCCAACAGACGGCTTCCTGTCGACACAAAATGCACGGACGGTGCGAGCAGCCGGCGACGGAGCGGTGGATCCCGCAGTGAAAAGCCGCACCGTCGGCCGGTTCTCCCGGAGCTCGGCAGCGTGGTGTGTCCGCTGTCTGCACCGCACCGACTATAGCAGCACCACAGCAGAGGATGACGCCATTTCTGTAGCTGACAGTCGGCTGAAGAAGGGGAACACTCGGGCGCACTAACGCTGGGAATTGCGGGACCTGTGATCGCGATTCATTAGAGTCCTTTCTCTTGATTTTTCTTTTTGTTTGTTTGTTTTTAATCTCCCTCCTCCCTCTCTCTCTCCCTCTCTCTCTTTTTGTCAACAGAAAACTGCTCCGAAACGCTTCGTTTTCGCTTCTCTCCCTTGTCTCGGTGCGCTGCTCTCTGCGGAGAGAGTACTCTCGACATTAAATAAAAAAAAAAAAAACAGAGCACTAATAAAACATCCCATGGGCAGACAACACAGCTACCAAACCAGACTCATTTTCTTTTTCTTGTCAGAGGAATGGCACATATAAAAATGCACGGGGTTGTGGTCACAGCGTTAAGTTGAACCGGGAGGAGGAGAAGGAGGAGGGGGGGGGGGGGGTCGGTCGTGCAGAAGCCACTGAAAGTCACTTTCTTCCACACACAAAATGCTCTCTTTATCGACTGGGGCATTTCGCTGACTGTTCACTGAGTAACGCTGAGTGTAGGTTTTGTCTCTGACAAAGAAACAAGTCGACGGAACGGTCCGCAACAAGGTCAAGCCGGAGGAAAGAACCTGTAACGCGGCGACACCGCGTTCATACCTACGAGCATTTTTTTTTATTTATTTTTTTTTTTGTAATAAAATAATCCAAGGTCGCAGCCCTCATTTGAGGCTCTTTAATCGCGGAAGATACAATGTCATCCGCCCCAGGCAAATGTGCTAGACCGGCCGCTGCAAACTGAGTGACTGACCACCAACCAACCAACAATAATGCACACAAACAGCCCGAGCCTCGGCCGCCTTTCCTGCACCCACCACAAGGCACTAAAGCATTGATCCCATTTAAGCCACCGTAATGATTCCTTCCTAATCTGTCTACGACGGAGGATGTTGCCTGTTACGGAATATGTGCAAAAACAACAACAACAACAACAACAAAAACAACAAAAAAAAACTGGTCACGCACAACACTGAGAATAACATCCGAGAAGTGCTCTCCAGCAGAGGGAAAATAGTCCACCTCGCATTGGGCTGTAATGCCACAACTGATCAAAACGGTGAGTTCCTTGACACAAGGCAGCACCCCCCCCCCCTTCCCCATCTGCTCCAGCCTGCCCCCCTGGACAAGTCGATCCAGAGGAGCTAACCATTACAGTTGTCGGTGGTGGCACAAAAGAAAAAGCCTGACGATGCAATTTACCTGCGAAACTACACGGATTAGTGAGCTACACGACAAATCACATCCCCGCAACGATTGTCGAGCCGACACTGGGGGGAAGGGGACGGAGGGAGGGAGGGATGGAGGGGGGGGGGGGGGGGGGTCGCCGAAAGGTTTTGTTGTAATATCACTTTTGACGGCTATTCGGAAACACCATGACAGGCGCCCTGCTCGACGACAACCTCCGAGGATTCCTCCGCTTCAGAAACACAACACCCCGGTGCTCGTCCGGCAGGGCTGCAAACTATTCAACCGGGAGTAGCATAACCTTTCCCCGTGCTCATCGGCTTCATTTGGCTGGCTGGCTACGGCGTAACTTTGTTATCGAGGCGACCAAGTTTCCCTCCGTATACTCGATCCGCTGCTTTTAATATTATTATTACACATTTATGTACATATATGTGTATACGTCGCTAGCCTTAACCGCCGTGTTCATTGGTTTCCATAAATCTCCGTTAAACACAGCACAGCGTTAGTTAACAAGTTAGCTTAACGTCAAGGTTGGCTTGGTAGCAGCGGGGAAGCCAAGCTAGTAACACACACACACACACACACACACACACACACACACACACACACACACAAAAATGTTCAAAAATAGCGATGGCTTTGCTGAACAAAAGCAGGCTTACCTATGCCGTCAACTTGAGGAACACTTGTGTTTTTCGACGAAAGTGTTTCAGTAATCCATAGGAACATTTATGTGGGGACTCTGACAGGTTTTACCGTCGTCCGTTAGCCCCCCGATGGATGTTGGATGCGGATGGGTAAAAGTGTTTGTCTCGGTGAGTAGCCCTTCTGTAGCCTAGCTCTTTCTGTGACCCTCGCCCCGCCCCCTCGAGAGTGATTGACATCTCGTTAACGCCCCCCCCCCCTCCTTTTCCTTCCCCTCCCTTATTTTTTCTGACTCCTGCTTTCCTACTGGCTGAAACCGCCAACCGAAACGCCTCCGCGGCGCCTGATTGGCCGATCATCGCCATGGTGAAGCGAATGTAGCGACTTCATTGGACAGTTGTCACAATAACGACTACAAGCCTTTATCTTCAAGCGTTCCAGGGTGCGCTCGTTTTGTGTCATACGCTGACCTGACAACGCGGAGTTTGGTTCCCCTTTCCCTTGCATAAACAAGGCAGGGAGATTGTACCGGGCGACGTCGATACTTAACTGTAACACACAGTATTCGAGGCACCCATGTTACGTTTTCCCCCGCCTCTTCTGCGCCTGCGCCGCCATGAAGCCGAAGCGCGTATATATGTTGCTGTTCCATACCAGCTTCGGCTGAACGGCGCGGCTGATAACTGTCGATCCTCCTAGCATAACATCCGGTGAGTTGGCCAGTAGCACAGGGGCGGGGGTGACAAACATCGGTACTGAAGTGTGGCTGTGACAATAATATCGCATCCTCATCAGTCTATCCAGGCTGAAACTGGAGATTTTATCCGGGAGAAGAAAGAAATATATGCTCGACTGTAGTATAACGGCGCGGGGTTATTTTTTTTGTTAGCATGCTAACGCTAGCTAGCTAAGTAACCGGCCTGAGTAACAGGAGCAGCTAGCCGACCTGCCACAGCAAAGGTGGGTGTAGTTAAGGAAGGAAACAAGGCAGTCTGCCACAGAGGAGCATTAATTGTAAAGCGTTTATGTGCTTTACTACCAGTTAACCACTTCATTAATAACACAATGGGTATATAATCCTGCTATACTTAAAGTGTTTACTATAAGATTCACATACTTCCCAGGTATACAACAGATTATTAAACTTATAAATTACTTGGCAAACTACCGAGTCCATCGTTAACTAATGAGGGAAATAATGTTCATAAGATGTTAACATTGATCGTTGGACATGCAAGAGTTTCCATCATCTGTGTTCTCCATATATTCAGTGTGGGAACGTCAGGTTAGATAGATATATAGATACTTTATTTATCCCAGACTGGGAAATTGCAAGTTTTTTTCAAAATTGCAATTGAGGTTACCTCACACACCTCAGAATTGTCAGCGCAAAAGTCATGAGACCAGTTTTTCATGTTCTAAAGATAAATTGTTGGGTGCCATGCTTCTGTCTCCAAAGAGACATAGTCTTGGTGATCTGGGAATTTCACAAATCAACCAGTTTCTCCTATGATCTGTAACATTTTCCCATAAGGGGCTAACCATAGAACATTCCCGTAATGCATGGATAAGTGTGCCACTTTTTTATCCACATTTCCAGCATACGTCGTCATTAAGAAGGCCCATTCTTATAATTGTTGTATAATAAATCTTTTAATAATTGTCTTATAATTGTCCATATCTTGGTAATTAGTTTTGCTGCAAGATTTTTTTCTTTTATCAACTCTGTTTACTTTGTTACTCAGATGCTGTCTTTATGGGTGCGGTGGTTATAAAATTAAGATTTCAAACATTTGAAAGTGACAGTTAGCAAATGGGTGTGATGGTGTTCTGGAATAGGATTAGTCACTTTGTTTACTTTGTTTTTAACTGTTTGTGTAAGAACTTCAATAGGTTTAAAGTGAGAGGTAAGCTTTTGCTCAATTTGGACCCAGTCCAGAATAACTCCAGCTCCACTCCAGTGTTCTGTAAGTTTAGACATTTCAAATGAAATACTTATGTTCAGTAAGGATAAGCCCCCCTCTCTAAGAGCCAGTGAGTTGCCAAATCTGAATTAAGAAAACAAATTTTCTTTGGTTTTTTTTTTTGTCACCCTAGCATAGATTTGTGCACCAATGAAGCGGGACTCAGAAGCAGCAGCAGAGCAAATTCTGCTGGAGCCATATAAGTACTTGTTGCAACTGCCAGGTGAGTCCTTTTCTCTGTCACTGACTGCAAGAACACGAGTAGACATACAACTGAGAGGTCCACATTTTCTATAGATAAGTCCCTAGAGCTCACTTCCTGTTAATCACCCAGCATCATCACCCTGGCAGGATTCCCTAAAATGACAAATGTTTATAGTGTAATCAAATCCCAGAAAAAAGGCATCCATTGTAAAACAGCTCGTTCAATTGTTAGCTAAAGTGCATTTTGTTTGTCATACCCCAGTGGAAATGCAATCATGACAACTGACTAAAGTAAATCTGTATTTTGGAAGCAGCATATGGTTAATTGAGATATTATGTCATCAAGACCCAAACAGCACAGTTTTCATTCTGTCATTCAACCATAGAAACTGTAGGCAATGTTTTCAGCATGTCTACTTAAAAATAAAACTATTACAATTATAATTATGTTGAGAAAAAAAATTAATAGTGATTAATTGTGTGTGCTCAACTGTGCATGTGTAATATCCCTGTATAATTGACTGTAATTTCACCTGACTGACCAATCATTGCTGTATCCTGCTGTAAGGAGACAATTTTGTTATTTCATTTGTTTCCTCAGTTCTGTTTGGCTACTTTTTGTCAGCGGAGAAGTAATTGAGGGTGTAATTTTATTTGGGTTAATAGAATATAAAAAATCCAGGGAGTCCCAGGTAGTTGCATCGTTTCCTTTGTTTGCCGTGTCACTGTGTCATTCAGGCTCCTAACACTTGAGCATGACCTCGCAAGCGACATTTTAGCTAGAAGAAATTTCAAACCTGGGTGTATTTGTCATACACATTATAAAATTTTAATTCATAAAAGCTAGACCTGAGTAGTAAGTCACATTGTTTTACATAGAATGAGCAGTGTGCAGTTGTCATTGTAAAGGATGCAGTCCAGGTGGTCTTTTACTCTCTAATAGCATACTATAGCACATATACTGTATATCTGAGTTGTTTTTTTGATTTTATTTATTTATTTATTTTTGTTTGTTTGTTTGTTTGTTTGTTTTTTTTCCATCAAATGATTAAACTTACTTTTTTCAACTCCCTTCCCAGGTAAACAGGTGAGGACAAAACTTGCCCAGTCATTTAACCACTGGCTCAATGTTCCAGAGGACAAACTGCAGGTGAGAAATTGTCCATTTCAAGCTTCTTAACATTCAGACCCATTCAATGTTTATTGTTGCAGATGGGTGCAGGAAGGTGAAATGATGCCATACCCATTCCAAACAGGCAATTCATTTTGTAATGCAGCCACAGTGTTTTGTCACAGCGAGTACCTAGCTGAATGTAAATGTGAAACCTGGGTGTATGGCATCCATGCTTTATCACAGGAGGATGTCACTGTGGCTGAAGTTTGGGCAAATTGAAAAAGGGGGGCAACCCAAGATAGTTTTCTTTTTCACAGTTTGCTGGATATGATCATGATGATTTCATGAATTTTTGAAGTCGGATACGTTTTATCCAGAATTGGGCGAGGCGGTTATTTTTTGTGTGTTTGTCACTACAACCCAACCTGTTTACACAACATGTAGTAACAGTTTTCAGAGATGACTGTGTTTGTGCCTTAAGCCGTACCTTCAGCCCTCTTACAGATATCTGAATGTCTGCCTATATTACGCATTTTCTGATTTCAAAACGGGCTGCTATTGCTCAGGTGAATAGCTGTTGAGGAAAAAACGGGCCCTATTAGGCCTTTTGTGTGTTTTGACATGAGCTGACGTGAGGTCATGATTATGTCAGATTTAGGTTTCTTTTGCATTTTGTTGACATTTTTCAGTATTTATGATGCAGCCCCCAGCTCCAGAATTCCAGAGCTCTTATTAAACTTGGAAAAAAGAACAAGGCTCAATTTCCATGAAACCGGTGCCTCAGAATTAAATATGCCAAGCCAAAATTTCTGTGCTCATTTTAGTCAAAGAAGTTAATAATTGGGCCATTAATGTACTTTGCCTTCTAAATCATAAATCATTATTATTATCATTATTGAAACTCTATCACACTGATGGAGTCCTGCCCACTGCACATATATTCAGAACGCTTGAAGTTTTCTTTTCATTTTTCTTTGAATAGGCTAAAGGTTGTTACAGCTACTGTTTTAACGTCAAGGTGTCTACTTATGACTCACAACTTTCAGTCAGTCAGTGGTGGCATATTAACAATAACTTTACAAAATATCATAAGGAGCACTGTTAAAACAAAAGGAAAGTTAAACAGTCCCAGCTGACTCTATTGTTATTGTCTACATTTCAAACAAGATTATAACAAAGCCATTATGAAGTCACCTTATCAAAGTCTTTCAAACCACCTTTTGAGCCCAACTTTTTCTATAATATTTAGCACCTTTTACGGGATTTATGCATTCCACTTGCAACTGGAGACTCGCCTCATAGTGGAGTCATGATAGTTTTTAAATCGGCTGTAGAAGAGCCGTTGATACATTGTCAAAATTAAAAACAATAGGCCAGCAAGTGGAAAATCAAAATCACACGAGTGTCCCTTTTTTTGGGGGGGGGATAAAGGCAAACCTTGCCACAATAACATACCATAAATCAAGCATTATGGGGCATGAAGCTCCAGTAGTTCCTGAAAGGAATGCTTTTGTATGGTAAAAGACCCAATAAAAATACCATCCACGTGTTGTTTTCAGTGAAAAGTTAATTAAAAAGGTCACATGTGTAGATAAAGGCTTTACTGGGAAAATGTGAAGGGCTTTAATGACAGAAGTCACTCAGCTGTATTTTCATTCTCACCAGTTTCTATGTGCTGCTTTTGTTTTCTTATTCTGGACACGTCTTTGTCTTCATGGGTTATTGTGTGAGTGCTGCTCATGTGACTCCCAAACCCAACCACCCCTATTGGTAAATTCTATAACTGGCTAAACAAAATCAACTTTTTTCCTTTGAATTTTCACAAATGGCAAGTCTGATTTCTTTGCTTTCTCTTCTTAATACTATCAACTGAAAATGACAGAAATCTTCTGAAATAGGCTCTTGAATGAATCCTATCAATGCAAAGAAGTATCCTTGTATGAGACGTAGCCTGTGGCTGAGACAGAGGGGTGTTGTGTTTTTAGAGGGAGTGAAAACAGACTCCCCATCGTGTTGAGGTTTCATTAAATTATATTTGCTAAAGTTTTAACTGTAGTGTAGTGTGAGCAGCTGTTGAGCCAAAAACCCAGAAATCAGTTTGTTTCCAAGACTTAAAAACACAGTGTGTCCTTTCCTGTCTTTACTTTGTATTAGTCTTTAACGTTGGACTTTCTATGGATATTATGAATTGATTCAAAACAGCCATGTCAGTATTGCTGTACAATATATACCAAATAGGGTACATTAATAGAAGTACAGAGGAAATATTTAAAAGTAGCAGGGGCTATTTTATTTTGTTTTTAAGATACACCCACCCTTTGCTTCTTCAGAGTCTCGTCTTCCTTTTTAGCATAACATAACATCAACATACACATCCACTCAACCTTTCCCACATTGTAAGCTATTCTTGGAAGCTGTCTGACTGCAATATAACGCATACATTAAAGCACCCTGACAGATAGAAGAACAACTGACATTTTATCAGATGGGACTCTCACTACTATCACCTTGATGGCAATAGTGTTGTAGTGACTGAATGCTGGTCCACTTAAAAGGGGGTAGGGACCAATCTGTGTTATCTGAATATACTTAACTTTTACAGAGAGGCATGCTAAGTGCCATGTCTGTCAGATCTCATTAGGTTTGCTGGTCAACAGGTCTCCCTTTGTCCTGAATATTTTATTAGCCCTCTGCTGTGGTCATGTCATCTTCCAGAGTGCAATCACCCCCCCTGTGGATTGTATGTCAAATGAGTATATTCAGTGTGCAAAATTAAGAAAGAGCAGCTCTGCATTCGGGGTGGCATTTCCTTTATATTATTTTGACATTAGATGCTGCTGCGTTTCTTGACTGTAGTGCTGACATTTTCAATTCAGAAGAGCATGTGCTCCTTGAGGCTACATGTTACCCTGGAGTATGACTGATCAGTTTTTGATGTAGTTTGTTGCCTACATTCATATGCACATTGTGTCAAAATCAACTTTTGCTTCTCCTGATAATTCCACTTCAGACCGATTTTCCTTGTTATTGTACAGCAGATAGTGAGGTTTAATTTACCTCACATATCACAGTGCCCTCCCCTGTGGACCCCCTGCTCTGTCCTTCTCTGCGTAGCAGCTCTGTAAACTCCTGCTGAACCCATCATGCAGACTGAGAGTACTTCTCTCATCATCATTAGCACACTGCTGCCAAGAAGTCGCCGCCATGGAAACAACCATGCCTTCAGATAGATGGAGGCAGCGACAGTGGCACACTGTCTCATTCACTTGGCAGTGCTTTTTTTTTTTTTTTTTTTTTTTTTTTTATAAATCAAGCCCCATATGTGCTTCTGTGCTCTATAATACAGCACAGAAGGTGGTTTGGGAAATTCCCCCCGTACATGTCAACCTTTAGCTGACTGTCTTCCTCTTGTTCCCTCTGACAATACAAAAAGGTTAGCTTTTATTTACCATCTTTTATCTTTTACTCTCACATGTGTCATTCACAAGAATGTCTGCTGCCTTGAGCTCAGAGCTTCTTGTAGGTTTTAATTTGACTGATGCAGAGTGAGGCAATGACATTGTCTCTATTGGAAAATAACTAGAATGTGGGTGGCAGGTTAGCATATTGAATATGATTTTTAGCAACTCATCACTGTTGGGCAGTGTAATAAGGTCAAATTCCTTCATAAAACCTGAGATGTGGCAGAGGATTATCATCGCATGGAGCAGATACATTTTGACAGCAGCAGATGGCTTTACAATAAAGGCTGGAGTTAGACTCTACATTTGTACTGCAGGGTTTTCCCCAGGAAAACAGTTTAGCTGCAGTAGTCAGCCTGACATAACCATGAAACATGTCATCTCATGATCAGTTTAGTATGAGCGTAGTTAATTAAATAACTGCTTTGCTCTTTACTCTTAAGTTAAACATTCAATTTCATGAAAGTATATTTTTTTATTACTGCAATTAAGGCAGTTGTTTCAAACGAGTTGGCCCACCTCCACTACAAAACTCCAGTCTGTTAGTGAATTAAGTTGGAGCTTCATTATCCACATTGTGGAAAATTGCCTTTAGCTTCTGTGGCCAATGATGTTGTAAAAAATAAATCATACAAATCATATATTCGAGACTGAGATTATGATGTGGCTTCCTGATAAATTTTGCGGCTGCTATATTTAGTTATATATGTTTATAACTATATATTTTGTCATATTTGCACACTAAAAGCACTGTTCTACATGAATGAGAAGGCAGTTTTGAATGACTCAAACCACTACCCGTGTTGTTTGATCTTGTGGGAGGACCGCTGTACGCTTGTGGTTGTTAATATTAGCTGTAGTCCCTCTTGTGCATCCACATAAATGACTTGTCTGTTCAGCAATTTCTCCCCTCAGTATATTAGTCTGGTTTGTTATGAAGTAATCTCTGCATTCTTAATGGATCACTGATTGTAGCTTTGGCAAACAGAGTAAATTTCTGTATCAGTAACCTCTGCTGATAATCAATGAGTCTTGTGAAGCAGTGAAGACACTCTCTACTTAAACAGCAGCATTATACAGCAACAGGCTGACTAATTAGATTCCTTGGAGAATCCAAAACAAAGTCCAGGGCTCGAAAATTGTTGGTTCCTCCTGGGTTTAATGGCTGCCTTTGTAATCTCAGATTGTCGTGAATTTCAAATATTGTCTTGATTATGCAGTCGTTCCCTCGTCATGGCAGGATATGATAATTCACAGAGCTCACTGTTTGTTTGCAATGAACCTGTGAATCCCTGTGTGCTTTTGTCAATGCACTATTACACTTTCTAATTTATGTGAGCTTTCACTGGCACTAACAATCCCCCTCTCTTGTGTATGGCTCACTGAGGTTGCAGGGTGAGCAAGTGTCGGGACCCTGCCGAGGGAAAGGTTGTGTTTGGCGGATAAACTGCTCAACTGGCCCAGCCTTGGCCATCTGCCTGACCCACTGAGCCTCTCTTTGTGCTCCCCAGCCCCATAAAAACAGCTTTCATTACCAAGCCACACCACTTGTCTTTTAAATCAGCAGAGCCAGTCCAGCAGGCTGCACTGCCAGCTCAGAAAAGCAGACACCTGATGGCAACCCTGGCTGTTTTGTGTCATAAAAAGTCATTTTTCATTGTGAGATTGAAGATGGCAAACTACTAAATGATTCCTGCAGTTATCGCTCTCTAGTTCAACAAGGAAAGCATTCATGTATGACATGTTTTTAGTATAATGCCAGTGACTTGGCGAATACAAAGTCATATTTCATCAATATTCTCAGCGATCTCAGGTCTTGTCATTCTCTCATTAGAGGAGGTGAAAATTCAGCCCTTCACTGTGAAACATGTGTCTCTAAACTCCTTGTAGTTTCTTGCTATTAGACACAAAACCTGAATTTTTTGAAGAGGATGCAGCAAAAACAAAACTTATTTGAATTGATTTCTCAACTTTTGTCTGCTGATGAAGACTCACAGTGGAACAATCATGTAGACATGGCACCCTCTACTGTATGCAAGTTGTAATGCATAATTTACACCGCTCCTGAGAAACTGGTACTGTTTGTGTTACCAATTAGAGAGTAAGAAAAGTGTCTTTAGCACTGATAATATGTTTATGTCACATTCAGGTGATTATAGAGGTGACCGAGATGCTGCACAACGCCAGTTTGCTCATAGATGACATTGAGGACAGCTCCAAGCTGCGGCGAGGGTTTCCCGTAGCTCACAGCATCTACGGAGTTCCCTCAGTCATCAACTCGGCTAATTATGTGTACTTCTTGGGGTTAGAGAAGGTGCTGACCCTAGACCACCCTGAGGCTGTCCAAGTATTTACCCGGCAGCTGCTGGAGCTGCACCGCGGTCAGGGCATGGACATCTACTGGAGGGACAACTACATCTGTCCCACCGAGCAAGAGTACCGCAACATGGTGCTGCAGAAAACTGGAGGGCTCTTTGGTTTAGCTGTGGGTCTGATGCAGCTCTTTTCCAGCTGGAAACAAGACCTGAAACCCCTTCTGGACACACTTGGTCTCCTTTTCCAGATACTCGACGACTATTGCAACCTGAGGTCCAAGGAGTACACCGATCGCAAAAGCTACTGTGAGGACCTGACTGAGGGCAAGTTCTCTTTCATCACCATTCATGCCATATGGGCCCATCCAGAGAGTACCCAGGTGCAGAACATCCTGAGGCAGCGCACGGAGAATGTAGACATCAAACGATACTGCGTTGACTACTTACAGAAGATGGGCTCATTTGCCTATGCGCGTCAGACACTGAAGGACCTGGAGGCAGAGGCCTACCGTCACATCGCAGACTTGGGAGGAAACCCTCAACTAGAGAACCTGGTCCAATATCTCATCAAAAAGCATGACGACACTGAAGACGTGGCAGAGTCCAGTACTGAGCCAAGCTCTAGCCCAAACCACTGACCTGCACCTGCACACTCGCTCTGCAAACTGCTGAAATGGACACTTTACTGTTAATAATGTACATAAACGGTTCAGTTCCCATCACAAACCATTTTATGAGACATAATTCACCATCGTCAAAATTGGTATAATTTTAGGTTTGCTTAACAAGATAATCCAAAACAAAAGATTAGAAGCCTTCCTTCTGATGTATTACCGTGCATATACATGTATTTTATTTTTTTTTTTTATGTTTTTGTCAACACATTGAAATATATTTTATGAAAGATGGATGCTATTTAAAATAGGAAGTAACAGTCTATCTTGAGTGTATGAAGTGTGATTTGAGGTTCCTCACTCACTAAGCTGCCAAAGTGCCAATCCAGAGAAAAGACCTCTGCAACTCACTTGTCCACTTGTTATGTAACATGCTGGTATTATATGCAAAGTAGCATTCACACTGTCTGCGCTCAGCTGTAGATTAATACTGTGTTGGGGCTTCTGTTTGTTACAAACATCTGGTTCAGATTTAAATCAGCTTGTCATGTGTTTGAAATTTGAAAGTGTGACTAATGAATACACTTGGCTTTATTGAATAAAAAAAAAACCTTGTGGGGAAACCTGTGGGCTTGTCTAACTTAAAAAAAAAAAAAAAAAAAACAAAGCAATATGCCACATCTGCCTCACCACTCTCCGGGGATAAGCAGCACCATCTACTGAGCATATTGGTGTAACTGAAAATCAAGACGTGACCTAAAAAAAACTTAAACATGAGTATTTTTCTGTCTATTTACTGTAGTTAAGGACATCTTCTTAAACTGGATCTGATGCCTTATGTCATGCTCCCAAACATGTACACACCTCACACATGGCCTATTATTTCAAAACCTTACTGCAGATCTATGCAACTACACCCTGATCAGTTCAGGCAGTGCAGTGCAGTGAAGCGAGGCGAAGCAGCTGATGCAAGGTGTTATAGAATCGCCTGCCACGTGCTTTGTTTTGAGAAACCTTCACTGAATACTCACGCAGAGTGGTTGCCATAGATGTGGTGGGTGTTTCACTTCAAGTGTGGTCTGAAATACAGTCCACCAGTCATCTAAATCCTGTATTATCTCCTGCTTCTCTTAATGCCATTGTACGTTCTTCCTCAGCTGCTGAAAAGCAGCACAGCCCCGTGGACAGAGGCTATCTGTCCCAGACAGCTCTGTTGACTCGCTGAAGCTTTTACTCTTGACAACTGCAATTCAATTAATTGTGTATCTGTTGGATTGAGTTGTGGCTTCTCTGAAAATAAATCTATTCATCAAAATGTCAAACTTGAAAATCTGGGGGAACCGGTTCCTTTGCTAATTTTCCAGTCAAAGCCGCCACAAGTGCAGGAAAATGCGATACAAATGCTTTTCTGATTTGATAAACAGTGGAGACGTATGAAGTGGCTTTTGCAGAGCTGAATTAAGTCCATCACAATAATCAAAGCCTCTCACGGTTCTCATTTCTTCTCTCCCACTCTCTAGGTTGACTAGATTGATTTTCTCCACCCACAGTGTCTGAGTTCTGTTTGGAGCAAAACAGAATTGCTTTTGTGTGAAGAACGACATGGCTCACTCACTGTCTCCCTCGTCTTCTGCAAGCTTTGGATTATTTATCACTGGGCTGCACTACACATTTGTGCTTCTTGGTAGCACTATTTCATAAATATTCTTGAGGCAACAACACAATTACTAAAAATGGAAATAGATGCTGCTGTGTTCCTACACCTTCACTGATTTCTGTCCTTTTAGTGATTCTCCTAAGAGCCTGCATTTCACTGAATCACATTTTTAAAACTACCTATTTGGTTAATGTTTATGATAAAATTGAGGGCGGGGTTTGGTTTGGTTTGTTTGTTTTACTGTTTTACACACTTACACCTCAGAGCTGCAGGAACAAATGCAGTCCTTTAGTGTAGCACTGCTGAGATACTCCACTGAAGCAACTGGCAGGAAATTTTATTGTGCACAGTAGCCTCTAAAAAACATAAAATCTCAACACATTGAACTGTATTCCACGAAAGATGTGTGAAAGGACAGAATCGGTCATTTATTCCCAGCTATGCTTTTGGATCATGGAGCTGGATAATGTATAGAGCAGCCTCTACATTCTGCTATTGTCAAGCGGTCACATGAATCAAATTCAAAGTGTCTCAGTCCTTCACACCTGCTCATTCCTACCAATAATGGTATTTAAATGGTGTTTAAGAACATCTGGACACGTGTTGGGTCTTTTGTCAGCCACAGACAGCTCTTATTAGGATCAGTTCAGTCGAGACTTTCATGACTCAATGGCTAGGCTTCGCTTTAAAATATCGCTGCCAGTATGATTATCAGATTCACCTCAGTGTTCCCAGAACAACACATCTCATGCATAATTCTGCTGGTGCTCAGGTATCTGTGAAAACTTTGCCGTGTCATTACTTCCCGTTGGGGATTAAGAGTGATGACAAAGTACTCACTCGTTTTCACTGAACATGACTGTTGCCTTCATGAAATCACTTTAAAAGTCACTGTAAGCACTAAATCAAAGGGGCACTGGGAATGTTCCACTTGTAGTTCAGTTTACTCGGCACAGGGGGTGCTATTCTACCTGTAGTGAATTATCTGCTGCTCTGAGAAGGAACTCTTAAGGCTGATTGGTGTGCATTATGGGAAATGTAGTCATCGCCTGAGCTTGTCCGGTACTACTACTGTCATCTTCTGCTGCATTTATTATTTTTTCAAATGTGTCTTATTCCAAGTTTGTGCATGTGCAGCTCTACATTTCTGCATTGAGGGCCAACTGGATTCATTTTGCTGACATCATGACATCTCCCCCATTTATAACACTCAGGTTACAATGGATGACTGAGCAATTTCCAAGAATCTCATCATCCTTCTGATGAGCTAATTCATGATCCTCTTAAGACACAATAATTGTCAGTAATGGTTCAGTAATGACTGAGCTAATTATCTTTCCCAAATACTAGCATAGTAAATCTGCCATGTTGCCGCAGCAGGGGTCAAGTGAGCGTATGAAGCAGTGTGATTCAGTCTGTGGTTGCATCACTTTATCAAAGACATGTGCAATTATGTGTGCTGTCTAAAAGCCAAACCATCCGCCCAATATATCTTGTCACCGATCCACAATGTCACACATTTCACAGCTGTGTTCTGCAAATGTTTACCAAAAAAAAAAGTGACAGGCCCTTGGCAGGCAGAGAAAGTGTAGCTGCATGGAAATGAGAAAGAAAAAGAGAGAGAGAGCTATGGGTGCAATTTGAGAATGAAAATGTTGCCCCATTAGGACATAGTTACTTGTGTAATAATAGCTCCTCATCCCTGTGAATCAGAATCAGACAGAAATACCCGCTTTGGATGCTGGGTGTCATGAATAAATGATTTCTTATTTGCTTCAGTGCACAAACACACACACACACATACAGGAGGAGGAGGAGGAGAAAAAGGAAGAAGGGAAGGGATAGGGGTTAGCCGAGGAAGAGGGAGCTGATTGACAGCAACGTGTAACGCTCCAAGAATCTGGAGCAGTTTGAATGAGTATGCAGATGCACAACACTCAACACACTAAACTCCTCTTTCTAAGATCCCACACAGCCGCGCATGATCTGAATCTGCATCTTCACTTTGACACCACAGGTAAGTTTTCATTTCATCCAAAGTGTACTGTGTTTTCCACGCCGCTCTAAAATAACGTGTGGATAATACACATGGCCTCATTAACGGGATATCATCTATGGAGTGGCACACAGCTCTGATGTCTATGCTTTCAGTCTCAAGTATCCCGAGGGGGTGTGTGACAGGGGGGCACTTCTGCATGTTGTGTATCAGATAAATATAGATCTGCAGCCACGGAGGAAAACAACAAACAGCAGGGTGAGGCTGATTTTTATCAATCAATCAATAAATCCTGATTTGTAGATCACTTTTCATACAGCAGTGAAACACAAAGTGACACACTGAGTGTGCAATTTAGTGTTAACAATAAGAAGCCACCCATCCGAAGTCAGCTGTTACTCCGACTGAGAGAGTGCAGAGTGGTTACCAAACAATCACGGAGGTTGGAGGCAGCAAGGTTAAAGTAAACACTTGAAATAGGAACAGATGATCGATAAAATTTTGAATAAGGGGAGGGGATGCATTAAAACTTATAAGAAGCTAATGAAACTTTATTCTTAAATGAATAGCTGAAATGAGCTGTTGCTTTCAAACCTATTAATTTCTAAGCTCATAACCCTGAGAAAAGATATTTTTCTTTAAACATTTAATAGCACAAGTGCTCAGAAAGCCTCGACCAAAATCCCCCTGCATTCTGCTATTATATGGATTGTATTATTAGTAAAAGTTTAAACAGTGAAAACAATTCAGGTTTAATTAAAACTAGTCAAGTAACAGTTGGAATGTTGATATAAATGAATGGCTGAGACACAAAAAGATCTGAATATAATCTGTAAACCAAAACCCCCGTTTGTCATCACTTCATGAAAACACATTTGGAAGATGGCGAGTGTTGCTGATGAAGGGTCACGCACTTCACCCAGGCTGCGAGGAGGCACCAGACTCTAAACACTCCAGTAAAATGAAGTGTTTGAGAGGCAGGCACGACTCAAAATAAGGCTCAAATTTATAATGTCAACTAAGTCTTGAGTTCAGTCGCCAGCACCAGACGATGATGAGTTGTGGGAAGAGGTGAGACTCAAGATGAAAAGAATTTCATAAATACAATTAACTCCAGAGCTCAACTTCCCTCTGGTTTTTCAGGGCGCTGCTCGTCACAGGTTAAACGGATGATTGCACTTTGATGGCAAAATATTAATAGCGTGAAAATAAGTCAGTGGTTCAGGGAATTGTACTTTGTCGTTGGTTAGAAGAGATTACACGCAAGCAGAAACGTGTGCTCAGGGGCAGAGATGATTAAAAACATGGGGGTTTCAATCAAACCTATAGAGGAACTGGGCTGTTTTCATCACACCTTGTTTCATTCTTTAAGCATCTTCATATATATTAGTTTCTCGGAAACAAATGGATGATTTCAAAGACAAGACAATAAAATTACATCAGCAGACGAGTTATCTCTGCATTATATAAAATACAATAAACTACATTAGACAATCTGAATGATTTTGGCAGGAGATGAAATATAACAACAAAAGCAGAGCGTGAATGAAATATATGACTGAAATTAGTGAGCAAACATGATGCAATCGGTCTCAAGTTTCTGATGAAAGAGCTGGATCGAGTGGATTTGGACTGAGGCCTGAATAAAAGATCTAGCAAGTCTAGAGATAACAATTTTAAAAAATGATCTAAGCTTTTTACATTAGAGAGTGACAATATCCCTAAAGTGTTTACTTTACAGATAAGGCCAATAACATAAATAAATCCAATAACTTCATCTTCTTAAGAAGCACTGGAGCAGAGATGAGAAGTAAGCTGTTTGGGTTTTTTTTTTTTTTTTTTTTCAGCCGTGTGTTATTTCCACACTTCTCTCAGCTCACAATGAAGGGCTTTGAGCCAAATCAACAGGAAAGGCTGATGGGGTGAAAAATGTTGTCCTTATCTATGTAGGAGAGTGGAACGGTCACGGGTGTGACTTTGTTATCATGCAGCTCGCTGAGACAGAGTAGCATGACAGTATGAGATGGAGCGAGGGAGAGGATGAAGAAGAGGAAGAATGTGTGCTCCACTGTCAGGTGAATTGCAAGAATATTTTCCTGGCAGGTGGGACGGAGCTTAAATAAGACAAACAACTTGTATTATCACACATTAAAATATTCTGCACCGTCTTTTAGTATTTACACTCTAGTAGACTGCAAAGCAATCCTATGCTCATGAGCTCGCATCACTCAAATGGATGTATTGCAATAGTCAAAGAAATCACTGGAGCAACTAAAAGCTCATCAAAAAACACAAACTAAAATTAAAAAAGTCACACAACACATTCATGTCAAATTTTTAAAAGCGCCCCACTGGATGCGTTCAGCCTGTATTGATTACCACAATGCAACCGATCAATTTGGGGCTAAAGCGCTCCACAGGTTTTCATCTTCATCATTCCAGCAGTGAAAAACAAATAACTTAGAGATCAGAGGGATTTGAAGATTGAAAATGAAATAAAGGAGAAAAAAAAAAGAAGCAGACGGTCTGTGCTGTCTCACAGCGTGGGCGAAGACTATTTGCTGATTGTGTGTCTGGTGAGGACTGAGCAGCACCAAGATCTCAAACTGCTCGGACACAGATCCAGCAGAGGGTCACCTTGTTTACCATCCTCCTCCAAAAACAAACAACAGCAAAGACACTGGGCTCTCTCAGGTGTTTTTTTATTACCTGCGTTGAGGTTTGGATAAAACTAGTGTTAAACTAGTGAGTTTATGACAGTCGCTCTGACTCCAGCTTCGTTAAATTCCAAAAATTTGTGTTGCAAATACACTGGCTGACATCTGTGTCAACATGGGCACAGTATGATGCCTGACAATTACAGTAAGGCCATTTGCACAATGACAGTAACACTACAAACTGTGCGTTTGTGAGAAAGCTCATCATAATCTACAAATCGTGAGGAGGATGAAGAGCCGAAGACAATCATTTACAAAATATAGCAATGTAAAGCAGTCATCTTTAAAATAACATCAAATATGCCTTTTAAAACCAAAAGGTTCCACTCTGTCAAACATCAGTGTCAGTAATTGCAATATTACAAAGCATTCAAATCTTACAGCTCATGTTTCTGTCAGTCACATCGCTGAAACATTTTTACCCACATTTTCTCTCTTCGGATTTTATATTACAAATACTGACTGTGAGCTATAGCTAAATGTGTTCCTAACATGTTCTGAAGCTGCAAATGATTTATTACGTTTGTAGAGTTTTTTTGTTAATACTAAGAACCTACGATGGAATCTAAAAGTTTATTTATTTAAAGTTGAATTGTTTATTTTATTCAACAGAAATTCACATTTTTTAAAACCTAACTCTTTATATCATCATCATCATCATCATCATCTTCTTCATAATAATATTAATGATAAAATTCAGCTTGGGGTCATAAGGAAACCCCAAAAATTCAACTGACAACCATCGCCGTGTGAATGTTACCCACAGTGCTGCATGGTTAGTGTGGTGTCAACCAGATTTATTGGCTCCAGGGACAACCGCAGGGGTCTCCGCAGGCCCTCTTCCTGTCCCAGAGGATGTGCAGCTCCTCTGCTGTGTGTTGTGGGGACGACAGCATGTCCACATAACACTCTTTCTCACACAGCCAGCCGGGGTCCTGGCAGCAGGAAAGGGGAGTGGTGGGAGGGGTACATGCACATCTGGTTATTAGTCATACGCTGGTTCAGGTCTTAGTCAGGTTAAACAGTTAACATGCACCTTTGGGAGGCTCTGACTGAACCACACCATCCTTTTATTCTCGTAAAATGTGCGGTGCTATGTGATAAGGATGATGAGTGGATGCAATTTGGTAGATTTTTCTTTTTTTTAAAGAAATCACAAGGGTTATAATTTCAAAAAAGGAAAAAGTTAATTACTAAGAGAAGGACAATCATTGTAATTTTCATTCCTGATTCTAAACATGTTTTATAGAAGTCAACAATTCCAGCCAGAAGCAAGATATGCCATGTTTTTTTCCATATTCTATATTTATTCCTTTCTCAGTGAGTAATGAATCTCTCAGGACTGAGTCATTGTCAGTAAAGTATGTACAAATGCATTGTTGTCATTGTTTAGCAGTTCATCTTCCTGCTGTCATTTGACTGTCCCATTAATCTGAATTTAACTGATGTATCCCTGAAAATGTCTGGTGAGCTCTCTCTAAAAAAATGTCGTCAATAAACCAAATTATCAGCGGAGGTGACAGAACTCAGTGTTTTGCTCCTGTTACCTGATATTTCTGCGGTCCAACAGCTGCCATCCAGATCCCCATGCTCACATCTTCTCCCTATGACGAGACATTCGGGGCACATTGTATTTATAATTGTCAGTCCATCACCCACACACATATGGTGCTCGCTACTCCACCTGGTAGGCTTTCAGCTTCTCTGCATTGCTGGCGAGCCACTGGACAAGGTCACGAGAGACCACGTAGCCCGAGCCACAGGCAAACGCCGGGTAGGCCGGACTAGCGTATTCCAGCTCCTGCCACTTCCCAATGCGATCCACTGCCCAACTCTGCCTGAAACTGGGTCAGGACAGCGGTTCATTATCATCCAGCGTCCCTGTTTCTTTCATCTACAGCACGGCTGACAGCACACTGAAGTTCAAGTCAGTAAAACAAACATTGTCAACAGGATCAGACGCCACAGAACTTACTTCCCCCACCAGAAGTTGCTGAGCTTGAGACCCTTGTGGTCAATCTTCATTAATACTGAGTCCACGTCGATATAACAATCATCATCCGTCTTCAACAGCAGATTGAAGTCAGCGTTTCCCACAGACCTGCCAGAGAGGGAATTTGCAACCTTAATTAAAGGCGACCTCTGGAAAAAAAAAAAAAAAAAAAAATCTCTATTGCAATATCTCAGAGTGGATTTACTCTCAAATCCCACTGACAATCAAAAAGAAGAGGCATTACAACTGAATGAAACACTTTCCATGTAAAACATTGGGACCACTTTGTGCATTTTGCCACCTGATGACTCACAACTGTACTTTTTCCCAGGCTGAGTGATTGCAATTGTGATTCTAACAATGAAACGTTCTAAGGCGCCGACACACTTTCATTTCAGGGTGCTGATTTCCTCAGAGGACGCAGGCAATTTGCAGACGGAGAATCGAGTCATTAGCACTTGGCGTACCATTTATAGAACTGAAGCAGTTTGGAAGGTACGTTCCTGTATGTGTCTACCACGTCGACGAACACCATGTCGCCGTGCCTCAGGCTCTCGCGCTGCAGGGCTCTGTCCTCCTGTCTCAGCCTGGAGGCATGGTGCTCCATCCTGGCAGGGCGGCCCCGGAGGAGCCCCGACAGACCCTCTGCATCTGAAGCAGGTGATGGGGGGTAGACACAAAGAGGTGCGTGATACAGATAATGCAAAAGAAACGCAGACAGAATGAAAAAGCTGGAGAAAGTCTTTTGGCTTATAGTGAGATTCCTTTTTAAGGAGCCGTATTAACTTTTTACTCATCCAAAGTATGAATAAGTGTCGGCACTTCTGAAGGACAATAACTTTTGATGAAACAATGTGATAAAATTTTACGTTTACAGAATAGATCCTCACTTTTGCTTTCAGAGATATTGAAGGGTGAATTTCATTTTCTTTTCAGCAGCATGGCTACAAATCCATACTCAGATAAAGTCAAATGCAAACACATGCAGGGTGTAAAATCAATAACGTAACGCAGCTGGGGGAAGAGAGGAAGAACAGTGTTATTTCCCATTTGACATGTAGGCAAGAGCCCCGAGGAATAAAAAAAAAACAAAAAAAAACAGCGAGAGAACGAGTTAATCTCATAACCTGCCAGAGCAAGCAGGTTTTCACATAAGGAGCCGTTCTGATCAAACCATTTTCATCAGAATTTCAGAATTAATTTTGTTGCTGGACTAACCATAGATAGTGAAGGTGAATCCTCCAGCCAAACCGGGAAATCCAAGAGCACTTCTATGAGGCAATATGCCCTCTGCGATCTGCAATTCCAAGAACACAGCAAAAACGGAAAAAAAAAGGTATTTTTCTTTCTTCACTTCTGAACTTGAGAATATTCTTATTTTTAACAACCCCATCACGTACAGAGGAGATCTTGAGGACACCTCCTCCATCATTGAGCTGCACAGAGGAGGTGTTGACTGTAGTCAGTCCTATAGAGTCCAGACTCTCCCAAACCAGCGTCCCCTCAAAACCCTGGAAGAAAAACACGTTTCGGTCATTTCACATGCAGAAGCTTATTCTGGGACTTTTTAAATCAACCTTCAGGAGTTCATATTCTACAACTTCTCTTTAAAAATCATGTTTTGGTTTTTTAATTATTAAATTTCCAAGGCTGCTGCTTAGAAAGAACTATGCATAGTAATGTGCATAAGTACTACAATAATTAAAAGAGTTATTTCTCTTTTTTCTGCTGCTGAATGTGGTTTCTTGAGGAGCAGATCCTCACCCATCATTGCTTCCATAATAGCAGAGGCTATAACAAACCCTCTGGGCTGCTCTACGTCCTGAGAGGGGGTGGAGGCAACAGTCAGTAACTAAAGCAAAGTGACAAGATGGGCTGATACAGTTGGTGGCAAGCTGTTTAAAATGGCGACTTCAGTAATTTAGTAAACTTCAAGCAACAATAAAAACCAGAGAACTGTTCGCGCCTTAATCCACCCTGGAGACGGAGCAAGTTTAGCAAGTTTTCTTCTACACTGGAGAGCTAACAGTAAAACTGTTTCAAGACTTTCTAGAGTCTCCGGAGGCGCGAAGGAAGGAGTCGTGGTCCTGGTTAGGCCCAGTGTGAAGTGAAACACTCACTTTAGGCAAGATGAACTGTTCCACCGGTTTGTACCAAACCCCGTTCACCATGGTCCCTGTGCTGATGGCACTGAAGCGAGCAGTGACCACGGCCTCCTGCACAGAAAGAATTCACTAACTATATTTTTCATACCGCTGTGTAAATGTGTCTTTATCTACACAGAACGCCAGACAACAGAATTTTATCTCAATGGCAGTGATCCACCAGAAATTGCAGTCCCTGTTTTGAACAGAGGCAGAGAACAGCGGCAGCACCGTCTGCCCTCAGGCTGCAGAGAAAAACAACAGACGGGACAGATTACGCTCAGAGGTCGAGGTCCCCGTTACCTCCTGGTCCAGCTGGAGAAGCTTCACAGTGACGTTGCTCTGAAGCTCGGGACGGGTCCCGCTGGGAAACACCCCGAGCCTGGTGATCACCACCGGATGGAGGACCTTGAAATCCAACGCGATGGCCGAGACGTCGGACGTGATGAGCACCGAGGGGTCAGCAGCCGTCACGATCTCTACCTCTGCATCCTTCCCTGTCACTGGGACAGATGGTTTGGGGGGGGGGGGGCAGACTGTTACAGCACAAAAACAACTGATATTTATTATGAAGCCAACATGCTGACTGTCTGCTTTAAGCGATGAAGATCAGGTGATTTGGGGAAAGGGAGAGTCTTCAGGGGAAGAAGGCTCAACATCAGCACTTTGAGGAGCTGCTTCTTGGGACTGCTGTCTTCAAAGCCAGCTTCTGCTCTAGAATGTGGTTTCTTAATTACAAAAGAGTAGTTTATTACCCAGGAGATCAATGAAAAGATAGAGGCTGTTGAAGGGAAGCAGCCTTTGTACTTCATATACATCCTACTCAAGTCCAAAATAAAAGAAACGACAATTAGGGCTCGAGCAATCGAACGAGACGCCGAACAGAGAGCAGCCGTTCATCAAACCGCACGTCCCTCACTCCGACAGAGTGGAATGGAGCTGCAGGATTTTACCTCTGTGTAAGAATATGTTTAACATTGCCATGCAGACTAAATATAAACACTTGGTTTGTGCCAACTTGTCAAAACAAACAACAACAGTGCTTTTCTTGGCGCCAGGAAAGACAAGCTTGCCAGTTTATTCATTGGAAAAATGAATACAACTTGGCATAAATCCTTAGTTATTAACTGCAAATTTTGTGTCATTTCACCTCTGCCCCCCCTCCCACCACACTAAGCAACAACTAATACTCTGCAGCAGTCTACGTTGTTTACATTTCATGTCTTTCTTTTGCTGATTTATTGGGTTAGTAAAAATGCTGACCTGGAATCAAATCTTTCTTGCAACAACCCAAAACCTAAATACATTCAATTAACCACCAAAGAAGACATTTGAGAAGCTGGTGTCAGTGAATGTTCAACATCCTCGCAACAGAACAAGACGTTGGTCATAACCTGTCAATCACAAACACGTAAAAAAAATATATATATATAAAAAATAAATCATTCTCATCAACATCAGCATCTTGTGTTGGGAGCAAGATGTTACTAAAACGAAGTTGAAAATACTAATTAGCTTTCACCTTCTTGTGGTTCATCTCAGGATGAAAGCATCACAAACAAACAGATGTCAGCAATAATTACATGTCCACTTATGCTCATTCCATTCTTTACTTGGAACCCAAGTCTGGTTTTCAACTTGATTTTAATAGCAGCCATTGCCTGTTTCCCTTCCAGTCAGACCAGAGCTGCCTCAGATTCGGAAGCAAATCACGTCAACAACTTACATCCATCAAACACACCAGAGAGGAGAGAATGGGCCGGAAAAATGAAGCATCACCGTGACCCTACAGGCCGCTGCCTATTCTGATGAGCAGTAATTACGTTTTCATGAAGGCAACAAACACTGAGGCAACGGGGGGAGAAGAAGTGAAGCGGCTGAGCCGGAGCTGGACCGACTCTGTGAAGGTGAGAGACGGACAATTTACTGCAGCGAGGCTGTTGGGTTATATCATATTGTGCGTGTCACAGCTTCATACAGCTTTTACTTTTCAAGTGTTAGCATGCGGCTCTACATACAGCTGCAATGACTGCAAGGTATCTCTGCTTCGGCCTTGGGTGTGGAAAAGGAAAAAGGACAGTGTCCTTGAGCTGTGTGTGAATAAGAAAAAAGGTGTTGTTTTTTTTTTTTTTTTTTTTTCAGAGGATGTATTCTTTTCATTCTTTCAAACCATCTTCTGCTATTCTTCTCCGTTCTCTGCTACTAAAACAACTGCATGAGAGTCAACAAACGATGCATTCTCTGTTTCTTTTCCCTCCTTTCGGTACCTGGCTCGGTGAAGTTGAGGATGGAGCAGGAGTAGGGATCCTCTCTGTCCTCCTCTGGAATGGGACACCCATGTTTGCCCACGATAAACTTCACCCCCACTCTGGAAATCAAAAGCACAAACACTACTGAGTTGCAGTCACCTTTCTTTTCTTTCTGTCCTTTTTTTTTTTTGGAGATTTCAAAAGCTTTCCCATCCATCCACCCTCCGTTGCCATGGCTACTGAGGGTTGCTTAAAGGCCATCACGCCTTATCAGCGCTCAGATCACTGAATGAGAAGGAAACGGACAAAAAAAATAAAATAAATAAATAAAAAATAAAGGAAAAATGAAAGCGAGAACAGCAGTGGCCGCTAGTCAGGTAGAGATAAAAGGGTTTGATGGGGAAGTCAGTTATTAGCTGCTGGCAGCAGGGTTTATTTCCACTATATGAATCTGGACTGGGAAGATTAAAAAAAGAAAAAAGAAAGTGGTGAAGTTGGGAGATCCAGTCCAGCGAACAGACCTGTGCTGGAAGTGGGGGTGATCTCTGAGGTAGCCCAGCCAGGTCTCCCTTATCGCTTGTCGCAGTTCATGATGGTGTCTTGCTGACAGCACTCCCACCAAAACTTCATAGGAAGGTAATGCCTCATCTGTGTCAAAAAACAGGAACCATGGAGACGTTTTGTTTTATTTTAATTGTTTTACAGAGGAGAAGAGGGGGCACCGAACACCTCAAACAGCATCAACAGTGATGAGGAAAAAAACAAATGACCTACAGCTCCTGGTGACAATGACAAGGCATCAGATATACACACAAACAAAAACCAGTGGGTCACATTTACGCCTCTCTTGGCACTTTACTTTGCACTGACTTACTGTGACGCCTCCCGCATTTGGACCTCATGGAAATGAGATGCATCGAATAAACTTAAATAAAATGAAATAAAATGAAAAAGGTGGCACAACTTAATAGACTCCAGTGAGTTTAAACAAGCAGCTGCAGCCTCCACCTCAGACCCGATCCGGGAATAATGTCTTTCCAGACATTAGACCGTCCCAGCAACGCCCAGCACTACTCAACTGTTACATGCACATGATTTCCCATTAAAACACGCACACGCACACGCACACCGACGAGCTCCAACTACCTGTTCCGGCACAAACTCACTCACTCACTCACTCACTCGCGCGCGCACGCACGCACGCCGAGCTCGGGCTGTGGAAAAGTTGCGGCGCTGCGCGGAAGCTGGAGCGAGAAGAGGCAGAGAAAAGTACCCGAGAGTGTGTCGTTGTCCAGCGGGTCGGCGGAGGAGGAGGAGGGGGGTCGGTGCGCCGACCACAAGTGCAGCAGGACGGCGACGGCGCAGGGCAGCAGAATGAGCGCTAGCCTCCGCATGGACGGAGCCCTTCTTCGCCGGCCGGAGCAGCCTGCAGCTTCAGCGGCGCGGAGCCTCTTCCCGTCGGGCGCTGCGCGGTGGACTGAGCCGCTCCTCCGCTCCTCCGCCCGGCTCTCAGCACCGCCTCATGTCTGCCTCCGCCGCTCCGACAGCCGGGCCAATGGGAGGCGAGTTTCCCCGCCGCTGTGCACTCTGGGAGATGGAGTTCGAGGCGCACTAGCTTGATTAAAATATATTCTGAGTCTGGAAAGAAAAAAAAAAAGCATTCTTTTGCTTATTTTTATTTTTTTGATTTATTTTTATTCCTCCTCTTGTTGGTGTTTTAAAATTTTTATTTTTTTATGAATAATTTGATGGCTACTTATTGACAATGCAGTGGTTGGCAGCTTTGCCTCGCAGGAAGAAGGTAGATGGTGTGATCCGGTGCTGGGACTGGCTCCAGCCCTCATGTGTAGTCAGCTGCTGATCTATTCATATTTTTCTTTTAGGAAAAACACTGGAAATCATGTTTTGTTTTGTTTTTTCTGCTGGCACAAGAGCCGGAAATCAACAGAGACGCAGTCTAATGTAAAAACTCCACACAGAGTCACCAAGGCCTGGGGTCAAACCCAGAAGTCTCTTGCTGTGAAGCAGCAGTGCACATTATTATGTAGATATATTCTAATTATAGTCTATTCCAATTTGACCTCTTGGTATTTTAGCTGTGTATAGCCCATAAAAAAGATAAATGTGTGGTTGTAGATCATAGACACGTTCACGTGTCCATTTAAAATAATGCGGCCCCATGCAGCTCCAGTCTCCACATGAACCACATTAGTCAAATGAACTGTGCAGTAGGCATGAAAGATGCTTCATTATATGTTTTCTAGAAGTAAATTGAAACACACACAAAAAAAAACTGAGCTACATAATGTATGGCTGAGGTGGATCTTTGGGTTTGTTTTTCCTCCAACTGCACCGTGAAATTTCAAACGAAGTGAGCAAAACCATTTATGCAAAGTGGGAAATGAGCATATGGATCTTTCTGACACCGAGGTGACATGCTATGACTTTAAGGACGTATTAAACCTGTTACTCTGGTCTGCACATGAATCATTTAAGTGGAATCTTTTGTGGATGGAGAGAGATGTTTGACGAGGATTTCTCCTGACTCTGAGAGCGCCGGTGTTTCTCCCAGAGAGGAGGAGAGACACACACCACCCCGAGCGCCTGCTGCCATGCTAGTAAACATTTCATTTGTATTTATTTTAATGGAGTAGAGACCTTACCTTACCAACCCCTCTAGGGAACAATGATAATGATAAAGGAAAACACTGACATGCAACATGATGTGTGTAGAAATCTTAGAGAAACCGCTTCAAACCAGCCTGCTGAGAGTGTAGATAAATAATCTTATCAGAAATTGGTATTATTTTTTTTTTTTTTTATCATGTGGAGATTTTTGGGGGCTCACAGCTCAATTTGGCAAATTGCTCCAGCCCAGATTTTTAGTATCACTGCCCGAGGGATAATTAATTTCCTTGTGCACTATTATTCCTTTTGGAGTCATATTCATAGATATGGTCGTTAGAATGATTCAGTTCTCTTCTCTGCGACACATTATTATTCCTTTGAAAGAAAAAGGCTATACATAGCATGTGCACAGTTTCTGGAAACACAGCGTAACATCCTGCTCTCCTGCGGACAAGTCAGCCCTCATCCATCCTGATTAGTTGTTTACTTGCCTGACTCTCATTTGACTTTTTATTTATGAGTTGAAACCAATGGTGTATTATTTATGCTATTTCAATAACATGTATGCAATTATTTGGAGTTTCTCTTTTTGCCTCATGGAGCGTTGAAAACACTCAGCGCACTTCTCTCCAGATCTATATAGATTTCTTTTTATCCACTCAGGTCCCAGCTGAGAACCGTGTGCATACCAAATAATTTTGAGACCTTCTTCTTGAATTTTTCTAATTTTAGTTTTTGGTACATAAAACTCAAATTTCTCTCCATAAATTCCTCTAACCCCTATAAAAAAAAAGACGACAACTCTTTTTATCCAAACTGAGGGTCGAAGGGAAGGTTGTGCTGCCTGTTGTCATAATTATAAAGCCCTCCAGTGTCGGCTTTAGTTTTTTGGTTATCCAGCGCAAGTAAAGTTGACACACTGCCCTGAAAAATATGAATTTCACCTCCTGAGTAAGTTTCTATAACTTACTGAGTCATGAATTAGTTTAACATGAAGAAAATAAACACAAAATTAATCTTATCTGCATTATCAGGACTGAAAAGGTGCAGATTGATCAGATTTTATTACATTTTAAGCCAGTAAGAAGAGAAATAATAAATGAAATACAGTAACCTTCCTGTGAATGAATAAAGGTAGCAGAACTTTAAACTCAAACTACTCATTTTGAAACAAATTATGAATAATACTTTTTTTTCTTAGAGCCTTTAATTTGAAATTACTAGCTAAATGCGCCGCAGGTGTGACTCTAACTCTAAATTTAACTTTAGTTTCTCTTTAAATCACACCCTGCTGCTTTCGATTCAGACTTATTACTAAAGGATGCCATATCAAAAAGATTTATCAATAGTATTTTGTCAAATCTTTTCAGTTCCTAGGTGTTTTCATATTTCGAACTTAGCGACTGACCCCCAACTCAACCCCTCATTACACCTACTGAGCAAAGAAAGCAGTTTTACACTGATGTCACCACAAAACCTGGAAGTTTTGTGAAATGGTGTCTGAAAAATAAACAAACACCGTCATCCAAACTTGATAGAAAGATGAAATTTCAGCCTGATCCCAGACGAGGCCATAAATTCATGCAACAGCAGATCATTTGAATGTTGACGTCAGCGGTTGATATTCCTATTATACGATCATTCGTGTGTCCTGCAGAGACGTCACATGATTTCTTTTTTTCTTGCTGCATCATAGAACGCAAACTAGCAAAGACTGAATCAAATAATAATCCTTGAATTAAAAAAAAATGGGGTAAAAGAAAAAAGCCACCACGAAGCGTGATGAGTGCATCCACGTGGCCTGTGGTTCAGCTCAGCCACAGGAGGTCTCCACAACACACACAAACATCACGTTCCTCCACGAGAGCCGCAACGGTTTGTGGTGGCTTCCTATGTCATCAGTGTGATGAGACGGGGCCGTATCTCAAAACATCAGTGAGAGACACGAAGCAGAGAGGTTGACGACACAGCACATCTGGGTTGCCCTTTTCCTTTAATTCATTTCATCCATCAGAGGATTTACAAAGCCTGCTATCTAAATGCTATTTTTTCCCCTCCCAAAACAATAATACCATCCACATACAGCTGCACATTGTCAACCTACTATGTGCAGAGTAGCACCCAGAAATTCAATGTAGAGGCAATATTTCATCTCATAATAGTTCTCTCTGTTATAGATAGAAATAAATCCATGCAATATTCATCTCGAGCTGTTATATTTCTTGTTTCAGATTTGGCACCGTCCTTAAGATGAGGTCAATGAGAACGCCCTGAGGTCAGTCTCAGGTTTCCAGATCAGACATGACAACAAGAATGATCCTGAAAACAATTTGAGTCCAATTGTTGGTGAGTTTGAGTCCCAATTCAATGGCTATTCAAACAGCGGGAGGAAAATATCCTCAAATTTTACAGAAACGATGCTGCAAAAAGCCTGAACCACTGAAGGGATCGTGTTATGTAAACTGACCCTCACTGTTATTGTTAAAAAATACTCAGATAATATCAATAATTGCATGATTTATAAATGTCTTTTTTTTTCCTAAGTATCATACAAGCTTAGTAGCACTACACGTCATGTAGCTGTCAGTGCTATGCAACAAATATTCAATAATACTACTGATAAGAACAATATTAATAACGATCATAACAATTCATCGTAAAAATTAGCAAATGCTATTCAACTACCATGTAAAGGAAAGTTTCTCAACAGTGTGCTTTTTCTTTTTCCAAAACAAACAGAACTTCGGGGAGGGGGGGGGGCACAGTGCATGGATCACACTGCACTCACAGAAATTGGCACTGTAACATACTGTACACTCTAAAAGACTGGCAGCCCCTCAGAAACTGACGAGGCTGTCAAACAGGAGCAGAGAAACATGCAGGCCTCCGGTCTGGCATTAAAGTCAAAGGCCGTGCCATTCACTCGAGGACAGGCAAAGAAAAATCCGGCTCAGGAAACATGCCCAGCAAACAAATGAGACCCGTTAAGTTCAATAAGAGGAAACTACATCCTGCAGCTTGTAAAAATATTCCAGTTGGGCGTCGCAGGATTTAACTGATAGTGTTTCTGATTTGAGGTGGATGAAGTATATGAAGAGTAAATCAAACAGAGCAGTGAAGGAAGAATGCATCAGAGCGGGCAAAGGAAGGAGGTGGCAGATCCATAAATAACTTCTGAATTAAGGGTTGCTTGCACAGTGATAACCCTGAAGAACTCATCCCACCACTGAAACATTAGCTCTGCACCTAATGTCTATTTATTTACTTGCAGCAGAACTGATTTTGCAAGCCCCGCCCCCGCCTCTTCTTACAGACGGGGAGGATTTACTACGTGAGACAGGGCTTGTGCTTGTCGGCTCTGATCTGGACCGGACTGCGCTGCAGCTCCAACGCGAGCAGGTGAAGAGTCGGTGACTCTGCAGGCCAATTCAAACAGAAACCACCAGAGAAGGACGAGTCAAATTTCAGTGAGTGCTGCTGGAAATAGTCAAAGCTAAACAAAACAAAAAAAAAAAAAAAAAAACTGACTACTTATGTTCAAGATAATATACAGATGGGTGTTCTTTTAAAGTCCAGATAAAGGGAGAGGGGTGAATGTGTCTTTTCTTTTTTTTTTATAGCGGTACACTTGGGCAGATTTCTGTTTCCTGAGGCACGTTAAGATCTAGCACAATAAAAGAAAAAAGAAACATCTCTCATCTCATTAAGCACTGAGCAAGGCTGTTCTCTAATAACAAAGCAATAACAAACCTATTGAACAAGACATGATACGCTCACTGGGTTGCCAGTTTGGTGGCCGACTCCCCCTGAAAAAACCCTTCAGCCACCGGGACAGGGCTGACCAACCACAGAGTCCACGTGGGGAAACTCAACTCAACGCCTACAGCCGGTAGCTTTCAGGTGTGGTGAAGACAGAGAAGGCAGGCGACGCCATGCCTGCACCTGTGCGGCTCTACCGGCGGCTCATCAGAGGATGGTGCAGAAGAACTTCTTCTCTCGGAACGGGTTCTCGGAGGCGGGGACGGGCACGATGAGGGGGTCTTCGCGTATGTGGGCGTCACAGTACGCCATCAGGTCTGCAGCCGCTTTGGAGACCTGAAATGAAGAGAAAGAGGAAACAAACGTGTGATTATTTTCTCCTCCTACACGCCTTCAGATGAAACGGGTTATTAATATGATGATGGGGACGTTTCATCACAATTAAAACTGTCTGCCCTTTTTCCAAACACGCCATATTTCCTTTTAGAGCAACCTCAGGTGGAGTTATTTTCTGATTTTCTCAAGTCCTTCAGCTGTTCGACTGCAGTTCAAAGCAGTCGTACAGCTGTTTTAATATTTCTCTTCTACGTTTCATTTTTCCTTTGAGAGTAAAAAACCGCATCTCATAAAAACTATTATAAATAGTCGACGGCAGTGTTTTGTTCACTTGATGATGATTACTAGGTTGATGTACGAGGTGCACTATTGCTTGTTTAAAGAAAATGGATGCATCAGACGTGACCCTGATGAGGGTAGGACAGCCAAAAACCATTTGGCTCGGTGTATAAATTACAGAGTACTGGAGAGGAGGTTGCGTGACATTTTAATTTCCATGTAGACTTGCTCTGGAGCCTGTAACGTTTTAGGAGATAAAGTCGATCCAGATGGTTCCAAAATCTGGATGAATGCTGCCCAGCTCTCTCTTTTTTTTCTGTGAAAATTGCGTACTGTCTTGAGTTTCCGATTTGCCAGTGCCTGTGGCAACTATATTGATGTCTGTAACCTCAGCCTGAGGCAGAGCGGGAGAAGACAGCTCGTCAGGATGACTGACAAGTGTTAAGGCGGGACCTTAACCAGCGGAGGGGGAGAGGAGGATGGGGTTCACGACACACTTCCTGCCTCAAGCTGAAGATTTTTGGAAGTCAAACAGCGAGTAAGAATTAGACAGTCCGGTTTGGACTGTATATGAATCACGGTTTCCACTGGGGAGCTGAGTGGGAGGTAAATGGGAGGGAAAGGAGCAGCTGCATCAGAGGGACGGTGAGGGCTCGGGGATCTGTGTGGAGGACCGAGCCATCTGATCTCCTGCCTGCCACTTCACCTCACCCACTGCTGCTCTCACAGGAGAATACAACGCACCAAATCC
The DNA here is from genome assembly GCF_900963305.1 of Echeneis naucrates. Taxonomy (NCBI): domain Eukaryota; kingdom Metazoa; phylum Chordata; class Actinopteri; order Carangiformes; family Echeneidae; genus Echeneis; species Echeneis naucrates. The sequence goes on from NC_042525.1 coordinate 4,342,317, forward strand.
GTCCTGCTGCCCTTCACTTTAAGTGTTAAAGAGGGATTATTACAGTATTATCATCGCAGCATAAAATTATTCCATCTGCAGGACTGTGGATCGATATCAGGTGCGTGAGGTATCTGGATTTTAAAGCACCAACAGAGCAGGTTTTATGTTTGATGTCAATAAATCCCATTAAAAGACAAAAAAAAAAAAAAAAACTAAACTAAAATTATTCAGTCCCAGTTTTTCTGCGCTCCCTGTCCCCCTGGCTCTGAGCTGTAAGCTCATCCATTCTTACTGAGGACATATATGCATTAAAAACAGCTCAGAAATATATTTTTTCACTTTTAAAAGAACATCTGCACCGGCTAGTTGTTTCTCACACAGGAGCAAATGGCGTCTCAGTGAGGGACTACTTTCAGTCATGGATTAATACACCGCCAACACGGAGTATAAGACGCTTTAGCTTCACAGACTTGTTGCTGAGAGTTGGCTTGGTTGAGGATAAGATAAACTGAGAACGTCACCATTTTTCAGAAATATAACCAAAGAAAGATGTGTGATGATGACAGGAACAAAAACACCAGCATTTATTTCTGTTCCGTAAATTGCGTTTTTTGATCTCTTCTCATGAGATACTGGACACATTCACTTCTTCACAGTCTGTCGTCTAAATGAATCAATCTTGGGGGGGAAAAATGACTCAGTGGTGGAGCTGTTCAGACAGAGGCCACCACCTGTGAGCAGGAAAGCTGGCTTCATTTTTAAGAGGTCACACAGGGCAACGTGTTTGGAAAAGCACAACGAAGGAAACCTCACTGTTAAACACACATTTTCCGCCTCCTATCCTCCACTAGAGACGGCCAGAATTGAGAAAAGCAGAGAAAGGTGTTTAGTTATCGAAAACGTTAAATTCACAAACCTGAGAAACAGAAATGACAGAGCGGTGTAATCACACACAGTTACCTCCCTGCATGATGCTGTTGGCTCTCCACTCTAATGACTGTAACCACCTTGTTCCAGCTAATGCGTCTTTATTATTTTTGTCAGCTCCACACCACCTGTGCTAATGTTTTTTTTTTTTTTCTCCCAATTCCTCTGTGGCTAATAATAAAAGCTGATAAGTCACTGATTGCCTAATACACCCTGCAACGAGGTTTAGGGAGGAAGAGGTGACATTGTCTTTTCTAAAAAAAAAAAAAAAAAAAGGACCTGCTTTAAAAAAAGAAAAACACCAACATTGTAAACAGCTCCGTGTAAAACCAGAAAATGTGTTTCTGCGCCCCTTCACAACCTCAAACATATTTCAGAAAAAAATAAATACATAAAAGGTTTCAGTCTGGATGGTTAATTTCCTCCGTTTATGAAAACTGTACTGCGACATTTCATATAACTCACCAGCTTTATCTTTATTAAGGCTTAAAGAACCGAGGGCACTTTGAGTGACAGGCGGGCGACATCACGGAGGAATCGTCCATCTTTATTTACAATCTACATTCATTCATATCTATTAAATGTAATCAAAAGTTACACTGATTGAATTATTTTATCTGCAGAATGATCTTAAATATACTTTTCATCTCCCTGCACAAAATGGAACCGTGCACGTGAACTTGCTCTCTAAATGGAGGTAAATGCATTAATTACATGATCACGCGTCTGCAGGCAGAGTTCCTGCAGAACTACGGGATCCCCACAGGACAAAAAGTGGTATTGCACGGTGTGTGTCATTAGCCCAGGCTCTCTGTAATTACGCTGAGGCCCCATGATGGAAGGAGAGCCCTTCTAATTAGCACAGATCACATTCCTGTGGCTGATTGAGCAATTAATGAGAGTGTGGTGATACTTCAATCAGCAGCACAGAGACCACTCTTGTCACAGATACACACTCTCCTCCTCCTCAGATCCTTTAATTAAATTTAAAGAATCGCCAGACATGGCCAAGTATCTGTTTTATTCTCTTTCTCTGCTTTCATTCTGAGCCACGTTCTACTTCACTGGCTCTTTTCGGGGGGCTGTTAATAAAGAATTACTTGGATCTCCACATCTGACGTGTCAAGTGGTTACAAAGCACAAACAGCTGCCAGCCGATCAATCATCCCACAACTGCTGAGAGAATAATACAGATGTGAAATCACGCCGCTGCTAGAACTTCATTTTTTGGTGGTGGTGGTGGTGAGGGGGGGGGGGGACGTCGACTTTCCCATCTTTTTGTGTTGAAAGGTTTTCACCTGAGAGCAAAACCGCACCACTCTGCAGTCAGGAGGAGACTGCAGAAGTCAACTATTCACAGGGCTGAGATTTTTGTCAGAGCTGCTGGGGGGCCGAGAGAAAGACTTTCAGATAAGAATCAACTCTGACATTTAAAATTCATTTACATTCACAGTCCGATGTGTCTTTTTTTTTTTTTTTTTTTTTTCCCCCCATAAAATGCTAAGGTGACAGTAAAACTGACAAGTCAAATCTATTCAGACACTGAACTAAACACTCCTGTTGGACACCAACATCATTCCAGCTTCACCTGCAGCAGGACTATAAATGAGCGCACTGACCTCGCACGCTATGTCGGGTTAGGACAGCAGCTTATCGTGCGTGCTCTTGTTTTATTTTCTAGCTATTAGCAGTTTACAGCTGAGAGCGCAGTTAAACCTCCAGCCTTGTTATGCTCCACGCTGGTGCTGCCCTTCCTGCTCAGTGATCCAGTCGCTCAAACAGCCTGAAAATTGGGAAATACTGTCGTCGTCCTTTTTGCACCGGCGTGTGAATCCAGTCAGAAAACTGGCTGGAGGCCTGAACTGTCTGTGTAAATGTTGAACAACTGAAAGTGTCAAACGTCCAAAGTCATTAATGGTTTTTTTTAGTTTTTTTTTTTTTTTTTTATATTGGCTGCACATCAGCCAGAAAACCTCCCATTAGCTCTCAGCGTATTAACATTCGTTTTGGACTTTATAACCGTCCGTCTTTGCTGCCTCCAGTTCGTTGACACTTTGGCTGAGCGTGGTTTTCTCCTCTCAGCTGCTTTGCTATGATATGATATGACACGAACACGGCATTAGTGTTAGTCTTTAATCAAACTCTGCGGGTTGTTTTTTGAGAGCGCACTCTTGATACAAACTGTTGTGTTTCACCGTCTCAAGTGTGTCTCAACAGCACAGAAATTGATTGTGTGTTTCCCATCCGGGTGGAGCTGCTGCAGTCAGACGGCCTCTGACTGAAAACGCTGGGTGTGATGGCCTAAATTTTCCCTTGCATATTCAGATTTTGCAGCATTAATATGTTTTGTATTTTCTGTATCTACTAAGAGCAAAAACGGTTTGCTCTGTTCACCTTTGGCGATGAAATGCGATGACCTTTCACCTTGATGGACTCACAGCTCGCATTTATCTGCAACAGTCGGTGCACATGCTCTCTGAGTTACAGACGGCTGCACTCAGAACAAATTGCCTGATTGATTTTGGGGCTGCTGTAATGCTGTACATTACAACATCAAATCTAAAAGTGTAGCTGGGATATGGAGGTTAGCAGCGATGTTGAAAAAAAAAAAAAAATCTAAGTCAAAATCTGATGTGGCAAAAAGTCAACCTGCGCCTTAAATCAGAGATCTTCCGAACCCCTCAGTTTCAGCTGTGGGGATAATCAGGTTTTTTATGAAGAGGAAGTTTCCTGGTAAGCAGCCTTTGTTGTGCTTAGTCGGGATGATGGGGCACGACAGGTGTCCAAAGCCGGATATAACGCTGAGCGAACAGCCTCGAGGCTGTGGGGCAATCGTTCCCCGAGCGCACGAGAAGCATATCCAACGAGATGATGACACCGCCTTTTAAGCTGCACAAGAAGGCGTTGATGGAAACTATCGAGAGGGGCCGACCCTTCGCACGGCTGAAACATATTCATGGAAAACGGGCCTCCGCTGGGGGGAGAACGAATCGAGCAGAAACGACAACAAACTCTGTGAACGGCTCTATGTCAGAAATTGACCTTACATTTTAGAGCAAGAGCACCGATCTGAGCCTTTAAGAGCAGATTGGCAGTCGAGGATCGATATTTAACCAGCTGTTGTTTAATGAGGACGCACAGTCTTTATGAGGGCTGCGTGCTGCTTCACAGGAAAAGCCCGGTGCACTACAGGAGCTTGAAGGACGTAACACGGAAAATGAACGCTTAGACTGTCCTTGCTGAGTTTAGCAATTGGAAGCATCAACGAGAGAAATCAAACGCTGTGTGAGTAGATGAAGTGCTACGTGAGAAAAGCGCCAGCTGAGGACACACCGCTCACCGGACTGAAACGGGGAGAAATATGAAGTGGTCAGCGGTCACCATCACCCATCATGCCTCTGGGTTCATCAGCTGTGCACGGAGGTGGCTGCACTCTGTCGCCATCTTGTTGGGATATAACTCATATTGGTCGACACATGATTTAAAAAAAAAAAAAAAACCTTGCGTGAGATCAGATAAATCACGTGGCTACGAAATTTGATGAAGAAATAAGAATGAAAGGAATTAAAAACAGTAAATAAAATGAGTCGAAAAAGAAAAATAACCACATAACATACATGACAGACATGATATATGTCTGCTGTGATTTCAGTCTTTATGCTAAGCTACGCTAACCAGCGCTGGCTGTTTGGATGTAGTAGGGCTGAAAGGTGAAGTCAATGATGAAGCGCCTTAAAACTGCATTCTGTGTGATTACGGCCAAGGGGGGAAAAGAGGGCAGGCAGACTGTTTTGAAGTCTATGGGAAAATGGCCCGAAATCTCACTTGATTTATCAGCTCAGTAAACATTTTCCTGGTGAGTCTTTGGTCAGTTTTTAGTTTCAGGTCTTATTCAATGCAACATGATAGTTTTTTTAAACGATAGTCCCATTTAGAGAAAATTAGATCTTAGCGTATAAATTGGCTCCTTTGTGATTGACAGCCAGGCACAGAAACAGCAACTTCAAACACAGTTTTAAAAAACCAACACGACGACGGCCAATTTTCAAACTGCAGTTCACAGACCGACGGGTTTTTAACTTACAGACTACAAGATGGCAGCATCTGTGCAGGTAGCTCAGGCTAAATCAACAAATCCAACTTTCTCCGCTCCCAAAGATCATTAACATCCTAACAGATGATCATACAATCTCCCATTAAGGGAACTAATTTAATCTGCAGATTAATTCAAACATGGCGCGCTGCTGATTACATCATGTTTATGGGTTTATGGTAATGATCCTGAGTGGCTCACTGATGTACTTACAAGTTTTTCAAAAAACTTTAAATAAAAAAATAAGCTGTGACAAATTCATGTAGATTTCATTTACGTGCGTTCAGACTGTTTTTCTCCACCTTTAGATGAACTACGTCAACATACTGACATAAAGATGGGACATCTTGGGACATTTGAGATGTTTAGCGGTCACGGTGAAGGTTTGTGGCTGCGCAGATGAATTTTTAGAATAACGTGCACATGAAAGTACCTTTATCCTGTCCATGCAGGCCTCCATCTTCAGCTGCTCCACCGCTTTCCTGGCTTGGGAGATGCTGGCCGTGCTGTTGTTGGCGATACCGTCCTTCATGGTGCTCCTGTGATAGGGCACATAGAGTCAGAGGACATCACATTAAAAAGCAGACAACCCCCCCCCCCCCCCCACTTCCTATCGCTCTCCCCCTGGGTGATGTTTTCTTTTAATCTAAAAGGACCCATTTTGTCTGGCTAAGCTCCATTTTATGTGAAGAAAGACGCTTTGAAGCGTGTTTGTCCTTTTCCAGTCAGAGTTCATGCATCATTACTTTTCTTTTCTCTCTTGGGGAAGTTTTTCTTGACAGCAACGAGCCTCTCTGGAGCTGCCCGTTTGCTCAAAAGCACTTCAGCAGCGACACCTCGTTTCCCTTCCTTCCTTTCTCCACCTTCAGGATCATCTCATGAACTTTCTCCACAACGTGCATCAGCTCAACTGCAAACAGCCTCTCTGTAGATCTATAGGCTGAGTCTTAATATCAAGTTAGCCCCCCCAGTGTGTCCCACTTCGGCAGAGAGAGATAACACCTGACCACAGATGTGTTTCAGAACAATCTGCATGTTTTTGCATCGATTTGCTTCTCAAATCAGATTGAACAGATGTTGTGAAGCAGATGTTTTCATGCCGTCGGTGAATTCGTTCTCTAATTCCGCAAAACGCGCCTCTGCAGCCAACTGATAGCTTTTTAAAATCACACCCTGCTGGAGAAGCTCTGAGGCCTTTTCCTCCTTTAGGTCGCCCCCCCCCCCACCACCACCACCATCCCCATCACCCTCCTCCTCCTCCTCGATTCGTCCATCTGAAGCTGAATCTGGATCAGCCTCCATACCGATTTAATTCAAAATGCAACGACGCTAATTGTAGATTCAGATCTGTCACAACACGGGCGACTGTTATTTCTAAGGGGAATAAACTGTGGACACACACGGTGCGAGCTGCGGCCCTGGGCAGAGCAGAAAACCGCAAAACCCGCACATCAGGAAATTTGATTATGCATGAAGGAACTGATAAAATAAACAAGTATTAAAATAAAACCTCCCGATGCTTCGCTGCATTGCGCGGCTATGATGTGATTAATGAGGGGCTGCAGCCGCCGACCTACCTCAGAATGTGCCAATGGATTTCCAATTTGGAGAATTCCGGGTTGACTCCACCCAACACACACACACACAGGGGGGGGAAAAAAAAAAACAAAAAACACCCCCCTCTCCCCCCCCTCCCCCGGAAAAAAGACCAAAACAGAGGATCTGTCAGGTATCAGATGATGGAGGAAATCCCAGCCTCGGCTCGCTGAGGACTGAAGCCGGGAGGAAGGTCCTGCAGCTCCGGAGGCGCTCTGGGGGAGTCGTGCGTTATTCCCGGGGAGGAGGATGAGCTCCGAGCGGCTGGACCTGGAGAGATGTTACGCATGCAGCAGGGGGGGAACCTCCGTGTGACGACCAGATCCGGGCTGCTGGGGCGGGGAGCACTCGATCAGCGGACCGGGAGCTGCGGCGTGAGCGGCCAGGACGCGCTTTCTGACGTGCGCAACCGGCCCCTGAACGCACCGGCGCTGCCTATTAGTCAAATTAAGAGTCTGCTGGGTTTTTTTTTTTTTTTTTTTCCCCTCTCTAATTTGCTTCATTGCTGCAGAAGGAAAGTCAGATCTGCAGGATTCAACATTTCGTTCTCTGATCAGCTTTGACATCACCAAATACCACCGATAGGCCTTATCCAAAACATCACTGCCACTGTTTCCAACAGGAAACAAAAAAAAAAATTCAAATTCATAAAAACATTTCAATCGTTTAGAAACAAAATATCTTCATTTTTACTCTCCTGATTTATTCAAGTGTGCAGCATCACTAAAGATTCCTCTTCTTCTCGATGCCCTTGAACGCACCAATCTCCACAGAAATGGACACAAAACACTGATGTAGTAATATTTCTTCAAATATTTATATATATATATTTATATATTTATAATATACTCATCACTTGGTTTTGCCATACATACACACATACACACACACACACACACACACGCACATATATACAAAGAAACAGAAACTAAACATGAACTTTCAGATTCTCAGTCAATGATGCCAAACTGCAAGGGTCACAACTAAACAACACAAAATAAGCAACCTAAGACAATGATCTTAAATTATGCATATCTTAAGTTATAGACTGCAAAATATTTCCTTATTTGTCAGCTCAAAATACAATGTCCATTACCACATTTTCCTCCCTGGTTATTCGCCATTTCCAAAATAAAAAGCGGACGAGATATAATCTCACATTTGGATATTTTGGAGAGAAAAATAAGACAAACACATATGATGAAATGTAAGTACACATTTTAGCATGAAACACAGTAAACAAACACATCACAAGTCCCGGTTGTCTGAGGAGGAGAAAGAAAAAAAAAAAGACACAAAGGGAATGACATCATGATACAAGAGGAAATATTCCCTTTCCCGTAAACAAATTCGTCAAACACAAATGTGTGAAATGTAAGACGTCATGACAAAAGGCTCAAAGGCAAAACAGGTCACAGCTGTGCTGTTGGAACAAACTCCTCCATTCTCCTTATAGGAAACCTGACCCAAAAAAAAAAAATTTATATATATATATATATATATATATATATATATCTATCACCTATTGCATGTTCATGTCTGGTATTGCTTTCTGTTTTTGATGTATTAGTGAGATTAAACCAAACCAGTTCACATTGAGACCACAGATTATTATCTTCTCTTGGTTTAAATGGTAGCTGACTTACTTGTTCTTCAAAAAAAAAAAAAAAAAAAAGTGCTTAGACTACCATAATTATGAATTAAAAAGTGCGGGAATGTACAGAATAGCTGCATGGATCCACGGCCGGGCTGAACGTTTGTAAGCGTAGTGTAAGAATCTGAAGTCAGAGTTAAACCTCCAAAGTGCAGGAAAACAAACTTCTCTGACCTCAGCCTGTTAGACATGATGCTCTTCACCCCCCCCCACCTACTACAACCTTCTTTAAATGCTGGACAGGTACGGACCGTGCCTGAGAGGAGATCCCTCTCTGCTTCTCTTCCAGCTCGTGCTGCTGCTTTATTTCTCTTCGAAGTAGTGAAAGGTTTTAGTGCATTTGAGAGGCACCGCAATACACAAGGGGAGGACAGCAGGAAACAAGAGGCTCCATGGCGATTCTAATAAATAAATGAATATCATAATTTCTCAATGCAGAGGGACAGATAGAGCCAGCGAAGGCTTCAAACAAAAAAAAAAAAAAAAAAAAAAGGAGCAAAATGACAGCAAATGTCACACAGTCGAAGTCGGCATCATCCCAGCATGCGAAAGTAGGACAGAAGAGCCAACACAGGGTACAACACGCCCCAAAACAACCCCCCCGCCAGCCCACCCGTCCGCTGAGCTCAGACACAAAGTGATGCCGGTCCGTGACACTAGTGTTCACACTAAAGTGGAGCAGACAGCCCAGCAGAGCGGCGTCTCACTCCCACAGAGTGGGACGTCTCCAGGTGACAGACGCGAGGAGGGGCTCCTTCCCTCCTTCCCATCAACTGCAGTGTCAGCGGGACGCAGCAACAATCTGTCAGACGACGCACTGCGGGGTATCTGAGCGCCGCCGAGGCGAGAGACTGGGGGTCTTCACACTTTGGATCTGGCTTTGGCCAGAAGATAGCAGCTTACTGAGACACGGCAAAAATCATTAATGCACACAAACGCAACAGCGGGAAAACAAAAGTAGGAGAGACAACTAACCAACCACACTCTCAGAAATTAAAGTGTCTGTTGCAGCCTCAGCCAAACCCCACCCGCCCGTCATTCCACCTCAGTATGTCTATAAATATATATCTATATACATATAATACTATTTTTATAATCCACTCATTGCTGGGAGTGGCTGTGGGAGATGGCTTTAGTTAAAAGTCATGGAGGATTCAGGGAGGTCGAGGCCATGCTGATGAGGAGGACGAGGAGGAAGGGGAGCTCCTCCTGCTGAGAAGTTGACAGGAGTGGACGTCAGAGACAAAGTCAGCCTGCAGCGTAGCTACTGAGGAAGGAGTAGAACATGGGCAGCTTCATGCGCTGCTGGTCTCGCCGACACCACGCCATCACCGTGCCCTCGCTGTTGGCGGTGTAGAGGTGGTGGCCGTCACACGAATATGTCAGGCTGAGACACACAGGAGAGGACGTGCTCATCGCGGTTCCCCCGCACAACTGAACGGAATGTTTGCAATGTTTGTGGCAGTGTCATCGTACCTGATGATGGGTTTGCTTGATTTGGGAAAGGTGATTTCTCTCACAGGCTTCAGATCCCAGGTGCTCCACAACCTGAGCGCGTTTCAGACGTCAGTGTGAACAATTCAGAGAATAACAACAGCTTAAGTTCGGGTTTCTGCTCACCTGACGACACCGTTCTCCAGCCCGCCCGCGATGACGTTTACAGACACTCCTTCCGGCTGGTTGGAGAAGGCCACGGAGCAGATGATCTCTCTGCAGTGGACGTGACCAATCAGGTCACCGTTCACCGTCCACAGACGCAGGTCGCTGCCTCCGCCCACTGGACATAAAGGAGCACAGAAACGCACTTTGATAATCTGGAGATGTGATATAATAGACGCCGAGGTCACAGTGGGAGACGCTCCTCACCTGAGTCACAGACTGTTGCGATGTCACCTGTGGTCTCGCTGGCAGACACAGAAGTCACGGGGCTTTTGTGGCCTGTGAGGCTTTGAACATAACAGAGCCTGGAGAAACACACATCGGCTCAGACGTGACACAAAAAGGGACCGCTTTACTTTCCGGTTTCCCGTCCCACACTCGACACGTTCACTGACCTGTTGAGGTCCCAGAGGATACAGGTCCCGTCTTCGCTCACACTGATGAGGATGCTGTAGGGTTTGCAGACAAACAAGCTGGTGACTTCCCCTGTGTGCCCGTACAGGTGAACCTGAGATTCCACCTCCATCTCTGATGGCTGTGGGAGACATTACAGACCAGAGACAGATTAGAGGCCATCTGCAGAGGGGCGGGGACATCTCAATACCTGCCTGTGACTCACTCTAAGCATGTATCCATCTCCAACAGGATTTTCTGAACAGCACATATCACTTCTCACTACAGCGCCCTTGAGGTGCAGAGAAACAGGAAACGTAATTGCCTTTTTTTGTTTTTTTGTTTTTTGGGGGGGGGGGGGGGGGGGGGGCGCTGATGAAGGCCTGAGAGCCTCTCTGAGAGCCTCTCTGATGACTGAACTTCCAGATCCCTAATCCCACTTGTAGGCTCAGTGGAAATGTGTTTCAAGGGCAGCTGTGATGTGACTAATGAAGCTGAGCATTTGAGTATGGTGAAGCTGCCTAAAGAGGGGGAGAGGAGGGGGTGGATTGGGCCCTGATGCGGAGGTGGAAGGTTAGAGGGGGACGTCGCCATGGAAACCCACCGTGGTGCTGGTGAAGCGGTTGCTGTAGGCGGTGATGACTCCACATTTGCTACCTGTAAATAGCTGGCAGCCGTCAGGCACCCAGGCGCAGCTGGTCACCTGGGGTGAGAGGGAGGGAGACGACCAATGAGCTCTCAGACTCCACTGAGAGCTCATTGGTCGATACTAAGTGCAGAGAATAATGCGACACAAGTATCATCTTTGGTACGCCTGGGTTTTTCTGAGCCGTTTACCTGGTGAAGTTGTGAACACTGAATAAAGTTGATAGGTGGTTCGCTCTGTTTGCTCTTCAGCCTCAATATGTTGTCTGCGTAGCCCCAGCTCAAGATGGCCGACCACTGGATGTCTGTGCTGTGCATACTCCGAACACCTAGAGAGGAGAGGACACAAAATGGAGTCAGCAGGAGCCTGTATGTTGACTTGTGGCTGAGTGCGGGGCTTCCTACCCTGCTCTTTGCTGTAAATCATCATGAGGCAGAACTTGCGAGAAAGCCCGCAAATTGCTCTCGTCGGCAGAGCCAGCAGGGATCCAAACCGCTCGCCGTGCGGCTGGCTGAAGCAAACAACTGGGTCTGGAGCTGAGGGGGAGCCCACGTACTCACCCCATTTCAGACCTTTGATCCACGGCAGTGGGCTCTGTGGGAGTGGAAGAGGAAATTACCAGCTGAGCAGCACATCATTTCATGGACTATGCACCGAGTTGTGGCACAGCGGGCTGCCAGAGTCGCTGCCACCGCAGAGTAGATTACCGGGCACATTATTTCCTTGGCCTGCTCTCTGGTTTCTCTGAAGGCCAGCTGAACCAGGAGTCCCATGGCTGCTGGCAGCTCCCCCTCCATTGTGAGTTTTGGGCCAGCTCTGCTGATATGAGAGGCGTTGAAGAGCTGCCTGGGTGTCTGTCCATATGTCTTAATCATTGTCTCCAGGGCCCGTCGTTGCACTGGATCCTCAACAGCCGAAACATCCATGCCAAAATATGTCTGAAAATTGAGATGTAAATGGTGTAAGCAACAACAAATCTGATATATCGTCCGCAAGTTCATGCAAACATGTTCATTAGCAGCTTCTTACAGCTGGGTGGAAGACGTTGATGGCCTGGACAGCAGCTTTGCCCTTCTGCTTGAGCCCAAACACCAGGTCAATCCACTGGCACAGTGTCTGGGAGACCTGGTCGGACTCCAGCGCCTGCCGGTGGATCAGGATGAACAGACGCGGGTCGTTGCGAGCCCAGGGAGGCAAGTTCACATGATTCACCCTCTCGCCATTCTGACGAACGCCAAAATCAAAACCTGTTCAAGCCCCCCCCCCAAAAAAGAGTAATTAATGAAAAGCTCGGCAGAATAAAAATGTGATAAAAGAAAATGAAAATGGAATTACCCTCTCTGTTGACCAAGAATTCTGGGAGGTAGAAAAACTCTGGGATTAGCTCTTTCACATCAGTCATGGACTCGTAGGAGGAAAGGCGCCACGTGGTGTTCATGGAGTGAAAAGTCCGGTCCGGAATATCAAAGCTCTGGTCTGATTAAGGCCAAAGACAATCTTATTACAGATTCAACTCAGCAATTGCGAAAAAAAAATAAATAAATCATCACCTGAGACACCACGCTCAATGAATACATTTTCCAGACACACAAAAAGGTGCCTCAGAGGATCAGAGGAGAGAGATGAATGAATGAAAAAACAATTAACACAAACAGAAGAAATAGGAAGAGATTGGGAGGGGGAGGGGGGGGGGTGGATTAGAGAACAGTGTTGGCATGAAGTAACCATTCATGGCCAGCACAGATGGTGGAACCCATCTATGGCAACACGCTGCTCAGTTCCAGTGTTTCAGCGCTAAAAGCCTCAGAATCAATTAAGATGGAGTTGTCAAAGGAACACAGACAGGTGGAACTACACAGGTGCTGCTAAAAGCTTTTTGTAGCCGTATGATAACCGTTTTATCAATCTCTCACGACTGTCACTCACTTAACATTGACACATTGCTTGTTTTAACTGCTAAAAATGTAAAAGCTGGCGCCTAACAAGGCGAGAGAAGGAAATGTATTGTGCAGCTCACCCTGGTACGCGAGGAACATCTTGGTGAACGGGGGCATTCGGACCAGGAAGTGCAGCACGGTGCCGCTGTTGGAGTAGTGTGAGCCGTAGTGGTAAGGCTGGACGGGAGGCATGGGGTCGTCCTCACGAATGCCCTTCTTGTACTCCTCCTCCAGGTACTGCAAAAAGAGACAGATCCAAGTGTTTTATTACTGAAACAGGGAGGGGTAGACTAAACTGAACGATTCAGGCCCGCAATCTGGGGGGGTGAACCAGATTAGGACAAAAGATCAAGACTGACCAATGAATAGGAAAATTAATTACCCTGTAATTATCGACGTAACGGTCCTCTTTTTCTTTGGACTGGACTGCAATAGGTTTGCTCAAATTCCTGCACAATGACAAAATGGCAGCAGAGCAGAAATGATCTGTGATTTTCAATGGTGACAAATGACAACATGTTTTCTATAATAAATCATTTACCTGTCACAAAGCCTTATTCTTCCATCTAAATATTCAAAATGTGATTTCATATATCAAATAATAATGCCTGCTCTGATTTATCTCACTTATTTCACAGCCGTACATCTCAAATATGTAGTGTTGAAAGCATCAGTGAGAAGAGGTACAAATAAGCATGAAAATACTCGAGGACAGTCTTCTTGACCAAATCAAACATGGTGTGCGGACCATAACCTTTGAAAACACAGTAATGGAGGAACCGTCGGCCACCGACCTGTAGATGTTTGGGTCCTGCAGGTCGAGTGTCTCACTGGTGTAATCCCGCAGGATAAAGGGGAACACGGGGTACTGCATGAGGTCGTTGAAGGAGCGACCGGCATGCTTGTTGAGATGCGTGAGGTATTCGAAGTTTGAGATCTGACCCGAGCCCCACAGCTGTGTGAGCGCAGTGATATTTCCGTGCTCTAGCAGATTGGGCAGGTCGGACGTCAGGATGTTGTGGTAGACGTCGTCACGGAACTAAGGTGAGAAGAAGCGAGATTACTTTCATAGATATAGTGCGAATATGATCATTTAGCTTCACGTGATACCGATCAAATTAGCCTTAAGAAAGGTGCTAATCCACTTCAAGTAACTAAATTACTCTTACATTTTTGTTTCATTTATCTAAGAGCTGAAACGTTTCCACCTATTCGAGCCAAAGATAATAAACTCACAAACTGCCCCAAAACGTAGCTGCCAGCCAAGATGCTGATGATAAGCAAATATAAAGTTTACCTTCTTAACAAATTTTACACTCACATTCATTAATTAGCAATAAAAAAAATGTAAACTGCAGGTTAATACCTGTTTGATGAATTAATATTTTGGCCTGATTATGATTTTGGATGAGAAGTCAGAGGTAGTGATTATAATTCAGCCCATGGGGGGACATAAATGTTTGGAACAAATACCAAAACTCATTAATCTAAACAAGTAAACTTGAATAAACTTGAAATAAGTTCTTTCTGCTTGTTTAAAAGATAAAGTGAATTCTAGGGACAGACTGTTATCCCTGCTGGAAAGTCAGCTTGTTCTACCATGCTGCGATGTTCCCTCGGTGTTTAAAACAAAGTAATGTACAACAGGGACAGTTTGTCCTTACAAAGTGTGACAGTACTCTGTCTTGTTATTGTGACTGATTCTTGGCACAGAATACTACAGAGCTCAGAAGGCATCAGGGACAGAACAACAAAAAGGCAATTCAACAATTAAATCTCAGGGAATTATTATTTTTTTTCCTAAGCTGCATGACTTTGTCTATTCATACATCTTCATTTTTGAGCATCAGTAGGTTCTTACTTTTTGTCATTTTTAGTCCTAGTCCATTCTGTGTGGCTGCATTTTAATATTACATTTTCTCTTGTGATCTGCTGAGTAGTCTAATTATGGATGACAAGCACAGTCAGCTCTTTGCAATAATGAATTGAAATAGCTCAAGTAAATATGCTCAAAGGTTTACTGCATGCCAATCACGCACAATGTCATCACTCATTTCAGTATTTCTTTACCAAATAACCAACTTTGCGTTGGCTTTCATTTTTATTCCACATGGCTCGTGTTTGGCAGCACAGCATTATAGTGTTTAGCACTGTTGCCCCACAATAACAAGGTTGCAGGTTCGATTCCTAGGCCTAGGTCCTTTCTGTGTCTGTGTTTCCTCTGGGTACTCCGGTTTCCTCCCACCATCCAAAAACATGCAGGTTTAGGTTAGTTGGTGACTCTAAATTGCCCGTAGCTGTGAGTGTGAACGGTTGTTTTTCTGTCTCTGCGTTGGCCCTGCGATGGACTGGTAGCCTGTCCAGGGTGTACCCCGCCTTCGGCTCCAGCACGCCCCGTGACCCAGAAACGGACAAGCGGTTGAAGATGAGTGTGCGTTTGGCTCACCTTGGTGTTGTCAAAGGCTAACAGCAGGGTCCTGCCGTTAGTGAGGAATATCTCCACAGCGTTGTCTCTAAGCTGCCACCAGCGCTTGTGCACCTCCTTGATCTCCTCGTACGTCCAGGAGAAGGAAGGTGCCTCGGTCTCCCCGTGAAGACTCTGTCCAAACACGTCAACAAATCCTGTGCTTAGTTGCTGGGCAGAATCGCGTAAGCCAGAGAATAATCCTGAACAATAAGACCTGTCTTTACCTGGCTGTCATGAGCATCAGCAGCATTGTCCTCCACAAAGTACATCCCAGACTTTCCTGTGAGAAAACGCAGTGTGAGAGAGAGATTTGGTGTACTAAGAGCAAGACAAACAAACGCTTCCTGCGCTGAATAACTAACAAACACTTCTGTGTGAGGGCAGAACAATATTCTCTAAAGCCTCAGAAAGAGCACACTACTATTTGTGCCTTGTAACCGGCTGAGTATATTATGCATGGAACAGCTGCAAGTGACGGTCAGTGACTTACCCAAAAGTAGCTCCCCTGCTGTCTCTCTGGAGGGGGCAACGCTGATGCAACGTCTAGTGAACCTTTGGACAGAAAGATATTTCTCATTCATGAAACACACCATATGAATAAAGTCTGGCAATGTGACACAGACTATCAGACATTTATGTGCCTTTTTCAGATAACCCCTACTTTCTGAGATAGATATGATGTTCATTAAAGGTCAGTAGAAAGGCTGAGAGTCACACCTGATGGGCTCACTGGTGGCTTTGTCTTTGACAGTAGAGGAGAAGGAGGAGTGGGTCTTATCCTCAAACAGGAAGGACAGAGGCGGTTTCATGGTGTCTGAAAAAGACACAAAGGTCAGATTAGAGACAAGTCCTGCAGTAGTGGGTAGAATTTTGCCAAAAAGGGTGTAGCCAGTCCCACCTTCAGACTTGCGTCTATCTTTGAGCAGATATTTGTTGGGGATGGTGAGGTAGCATCTCTGCAGCCGCCGTCGCTCTCGGTTCGACCCTTCGGTGGGGTCCAGCTGCCACGACGTTGGGTATGACGTCTGGTCATACCAAACCGCACTGAAACACAATATTTATAGCTGTTTCCAACAACTTGAAATAAAAATAAATAAATAAATAAAAAATTTACTGAAGATGTCAAGTTTTTAGTAATGTGGAGGGTCCCTGGGGAGGTTTG
Organism: Echeneis naucrates; assembly: GCF_900963305.1. Classification (NCBI taxonomy): domain Eukaryota; kingdom Metazoa; phylum Chordata; class Actinopteri; order Carangiformes; family Echeneidae; genus Echeneis; species Echeneis naucrates. Next base: position 4,358,833 of record NC_042525.1, read on the forward strand.
AATTTATGCATCCATTTTAGGTAGTAAGGTTAAAAAAAAAAAAAAATAAATAAATAAATATATATATATATATATATATATATATATATATATACTGTTGCTGTTTGTTCCTTTGTTTTGTCAACATCTATATGTTCATCATCACTGTAATTAAACTTTTAACATCTGTTTCTGTTTCTGAATTGAGCTGGGAAATATAATTTGCCAAAAAGAAAATCAACTTGGCTCTTTGAATAGCAATGTTGCTTAGTCACCTACTTTATTTCAGACTGAAATATCCCAATGTTGGATGGAGAGTCACAATATTTGTACAGACAAATATTTGTGACATTTAACAAAAGATGGGGAACAGAGCTGCATTTTCTTCTACATTTCCAGTCCTGCCTCACTGGACATGAATTTACACGGGTATATATCAAAATGCTTGCTTGATTTGTTTTACAAATTGCATTTCGCTGCCCTGCATGTCTGAGGAAATAAACAGGAATAAAATCAAAAATTCTCATCAAACAAACTGCAGCCAAACTGTCTCACATTAGGATGCAATTTTCTTTTCATTCTTTTTTTTTAAAACAAGAAAATGGCAAGAAGTAAGTTGGAGAAATATAATTATCATGACACTAACAATTTAACTGTTGCACTAATGACGTTGCAAAAAGCCCATATGAGAACTACATTTCAACGCCCACCGATCATGCGTGAGTTGTTGCACAAGCTCCTGCCAGTGGCGGCTGGCACTGAGGTCAGTCTTATAGAGTCCTCTGATGTGCTGGATGACTTTCTTTCTCTCCATGCCTTGCCGCAGAGACACATTCTGAGTAATATCAGCTGCAATCTTGGAAATGTCCTTGGACTTTCCATCAAGCCTCTGGATAAGGCTGCAGAGGAGTAAAAAAGGACAGAATGAATAAAGGAGACGAACAAAGATAGGACTCTCCCCCCATTATTTTCTTGTGCTAAACATCTATTATTATTATTATTGTTGTTTTTAAATCAGAAAAAAAAAAGAGGCCAGACTCACTTCTTTTGAGTGTTGGCAATTTTCTTTTCCCATGCCACTTTGCTTGTTTTCTCTTCAGCTTCATACTTGATTTTTTCCTGTGAGGATAAACAAAAAAAAAAAAAAAAAAGTTCTTCACATGCATTTTTCTGGCTAAAAAGAGAAGCTTACAGGTTTTATGCATCCAGCTGCAGTTGGTAGTTCATGTTTTATTAAAAAGCCTTAGAAGGTGTTTTCCTTCCTTTTGACAATGACAATGTTTTTGTAGAGCTCACCTCTTTTATGGCCCTGAGTAAGTCTTGTTTGTGTGGTGTGTTGGGTGGAATGCAGCGATGGCCACAAAGCTTGAGAGAGGTCATAAATACACCCACGGCATTCTGCTCATCTTTGGTGAGACTGTCCTTGTGATCATGCAGCATCTCGTACAGGTACAGCGACAACTTTGGTCCGTGCTGAATGACAGAGAAACGCAAGGATTAAAATTTAATTTGCAGCTGAGCAAAATTACATACGGTGATGGACGGGAGATAGTGTGAATAAGACTAGCTGACCTTCAGTAAAGTCTGAGAGGAGGATACAGAATGAAAATGACAGAGAGGCTGAGGAGGAGCATGAAAAAGTTTGTTTACACCTCCTGTAAAACTACAGTAGTGCTTGGCTGAATACACTGCACATACTGTACTGTATATCACTTTTCTATTCTCACTTTTCCTGTTACAATTTTTTCTTGACAGAAATACTAAAGTAATCACGCTGTTGGTTTTGGTGTTAATTAGTCTGTGAGAGGTAGTCTCACTCACCTCTAGACCAGGGCTGAGACTTTCCTTAAGGATGTCCAGATGTCTGGTGTCAAACACAAAGTCCAGCGCCTCCCTTCTGTCAGACAGGGGAAGCGCAGGGCTGAGTGTGTGCACCAGAAGGCGGCCGATTTGGACCCGAAAAGTGTCCCGACACGACCACAGGATCCTTCGCCACTGCTGGTGTGGCGCTCCTCCCCGGCCTGTGCTCCCCTGATTGGTGCAAATATTAGCACATGATTTCACAACAGGGCAATGACAGCAGCTAAAAAGATCTTCAGAGTTACTTCTGACTTACAAGGCTAATTTTGATCCCGTCTATCATGAGTTTGAGGACGTCTTTCTGAAAGCTCTTCTTGCTGGCGGGTGGAAGGGTAAAAGGTGTTGGAGAGTGTGGGACAGAGGTGGAGCCAGTGTCCTCCTGTGTTTGATCACCTGGCTCTGGTGTGAAAAGCTGTTGGTCTGGAGAGTCGGGAATATTCAGCAGGTCAAACAAATCCTGACTCACATCTGAAATGGAAAAGAATGGGGATTGGCAAGCAAGTTTGGCTTATCTCATCTGAGGAGAAGATGAAGAAAATTATAGCACGTTAGTGGGAGAAGAATTTATTTTTCACCATGATAGATGAGTCTGTTGACGGCAAGAACCACAAGTCTTTGCAGCCGCTGGACAAATTCAGTTTCGCTGGCACGAATGGGGTTTTCGTGGCTCATCCTCCTCTGCATCATCTGGTTGAGCTCATCGCTGGCTACGGAGCGCATCCGCATCAAGAGGGAATCAGTCTGGGCCAGAGAGAACCGGCGACGGCCTACGAGCACAACGCTGGTATGAGCTCAGCTGTGAGAACTGCACAAACTGGGCACTCGTGATGTGATGCCATTTGTAAGTAACAGCACACATGCTTTTTTCCTTTCAAGTTCAGAGTAAAGTTATGCAAATTCCTCTTATACCATTGAACGAAAAGATTACAGAGATTCAGTGATCAAACTGCCATCTGTGTTGAAATGCTTAACGCTGATTTAGTTAAGCATTTAAAAGTGTACAACCAAAGGCACCAGTAGCACAAAAGGGTACTGGGCAAATCAACCCCCAAGGTGAGTTGGGAGGAAAAGGTGAGTTCACTGCAAAAGTGAGAGACATGCCCCGTGACAGGGAGGATGTTCTCCACTATGGACGGCAGTCCCAGCTACCTGCGTCACTGTGGAGCATGTAGGATGGAGATCCTGAGGGGGAGGGGAGGGGGGAGTCCTGAGACAGGAAGCTGAAGGAAGGGGACAGGGGGATCTGGCCATAGGAGCAGTAGTGCTGTCTGGGTATACGAGGGATAATGGAGTCTTTCATGGCAATGGAACCTTGAGGTCGGGATGAGGAGAGCATCAGTGAACAGACACGTGAGAGTGAAGAAGTGTGATGCTTGAAAAAACGCACGGTAATTGCTTTGAAAACACTCACCAGCGATGCTCTTGCGCTTCTGATAGATGGCCTGGTGCGGAGAGCTCGGGGCATTCACAGAGCTGCTCAGCCTCTGAGGCTCTTGATTGGCCGTAGTCTTTATAAATTCTATGGCCGACTGAAGAACGCGGAACTGCAAAGCCACTGACATCTCTGAGGAGAAACAGCGACAATGAACCTGGCCATGATAGAAGACTAATACTGATGGCAGTATGCTTCATTGAAGAGCCATTGTGCACAAACATCAAACATTTTCTCTTTCATCTGCTCATAGCATCAGTGTAGTGTGAATCAGAAGGAAATTTGCTGAGATTCGACAGCTCCTGCAGTGACAAGGTGTTAAGAGCTTTAGGAATATTTTCTCATTTTTACAACTACCTACTCTTCTGCATATATTTTCTTTTGATTTGCTTAATGTAAATCCTTTTTGCATGCTTGCGTAACATTTTTAATGAATTAAACTTGTTCACCAACAGAGCAGAAAAAGCTGCCTGGGTAGCGATTTGATCTCATGGATTCTGCTTATGATCAAATCTGACATCTTTTCATGAGCAGGTCTGCATTAATTAACTTTGTGCAGGTGGGAAAGCTCACTGAATCCCATTTGTAGAAAAGAAAAGGAGAAAAAGGGCGTTCTCATATAAGGCGCTGTGGAGGGGGTGGAGCAAGAATATACTATAATTATTAAACCGACAAACAACCCAAAAAATGGTGGCATGTATAGAGTCATGATGCATTTGTGATGTTTTTGTGATCACACAATGATAATATCAGATTGGGGAAAAAACTGTTAAGAAGCACTAATGGTGAAGAGATGGGAGAGAGATTCATCAGAGAGAAAATTTAGGAGCAAATGAGAGAAAACCATTTAGTGGGAAGATGGAGAAAGGAGAGAGTTCTTGAATGATACTTTTTCTCAAATGAGTTTCCACTCTACAATTGTAGATAATGAAAAAACAGCCCCGTTTCTTTCTGCAGCAGAGCATGACAGATTGATACTACTAGAACTATAGAGCATAGGAGATGACATGAGAGATATATTTTGCATGTGCATTGAAATTCAGAAATTCACTCCTCACCCTGCGTGCGACGCATCTTGCTGGTCTGCATGAAACCCAACAAGGTAATGAGGTCTTCGATGATGCGGAAGTACTGGGACCCAGAAGAGCTGCAGGAGTGGATAGTCACAGCAACCAACAGCTGTTGGATGTCACACACCAAGAGCTTGTAGTCATTCAGGGGAATACTGCAAAGGGAGGATGAGAAAAACAATAAAATAAAAAGCAGAGGAAGTGAGTCTAACACTCACATATGCCAGATCAATGAACAGTGAGAGGATTAATGATGTCATGGCTGAAAGGTTCAAGACAAAACCCATGGTGGCATTTGAATGAATCATCCTCTGTTCTGGCAGCCGTACCCGTTCTCCATGCCATTGAGGGTGGAGAGGGTGTTAAAGAGCACGTAGAGCAGCCCGTGATCGAGCAGGATGTCTGCCAGCTTGGGGCAGGCATTAAGGAGCTGCAACAGCATACACAGGATGTTGTGTACCAAGGAGTTCTCATACAGGGAGTTCTCGATGAGACCCAACACTGGGATAATACAGCGTTTTCTGAAAGGTGAGATATTTTCCATTTCCTCCAGGTCCAGACTGAAAAGGAATAGAAAAAAGAAAGAGATAGGTATAATTTCTGTGCATATCAGACGGTATACATTATGCATAGGATTATCTATGAATATAAATCTTCTGCCTACAGAGCACAAGACATTATAGCTTAACAACTGTGACTGGACTGACTCTTCCTCGAGGCCCACTGGTCGCCCAAAGAGCATCTCCAGAAAGCATTCAAGGAGTCCCTGACTGCCTTGGTGGATATACAGCTGGTTGGCCAGCAGTGAGAAGCCGTGGTTCTTCAGGAATTTCTCTTTCTGCTCCTTGAGGGCCCGGGTGAAATAGGCATCCAGCAGCTGGGACAGAGGGGGCGAGAATGTTATGAGACATACAGCAAAGAACAGGCCACTTAGACACTCGTACTGTTCTCTTTGGCTGTTTTAATAGTCACAAAAGAGATGTTTTCTGCTGGTCTTCAGGCACAGGTGGACAAACTTTCAACAAAGAGAACAGGCTTGCTTAGTTTATCATATAGACTCGCTTGTCTGCGTTAAAAGGCATCAAATCTCATAAACCAGCACCTCTAAAACAGTAATTCATCTACATATCCCTTTTTTTTTTTGTCTGTAGAGAAATACAAAATGAAACCTCTCGGGAAATGTTTTCTTTCTGGTTGATCAGTCTGCAAGCTTATGGTTATTTGACTTGATGCAATTGAGTACACAGTTTCTTTTGTCCTGTCTACTCTGACATTAATGTTGCTCGACAGTTTCATTCTCTGCAAGCAGCTTGAGAGAGAAGTGTTCACCAGAAGCATAAAATGTAAAACAAATGTGTGAACATGAGTCTTGGGAATGGTAATGAGCAAAACAATCTTACTTCAAGTAACACCATAGTGGCATCTTAGGCGCAGTAAAACTGGTGCAAAAAGTATGCGGGACCGACCTTCATGACTCCCTGCTGGATGAGAGGTGATGAGTGGTTGACAAGGACAATAAGAGCCTCTGGCTGTATGAGTTTGTCCATCACATCCTCAAGCATGAGATCAGGCAACAGAAGCAGGACACCCCTCAGTAGATCATAGAGTCCACAGCAGATCAACACCAGGCAGTCCTCCGTACTGGACCTGAGAAACACAGACTTAAGTGCTGAATCACTGTGTGTGTGTGTGTGTGTGTGTGTGTGTGTGTGGGGGGACGACTATCTAATCTAATAAACTTAGATTTCAATTTAATATTAGATTTTTTTCAAATATTAATTCAAATTAACATGTGTGAGAATCATAAAAATCAAACACAAAATTGGGGTTACAATGACTAACTCTCTCATTTTTTTTTGTTTTTTTTAAATGAGTTTAAGTCCGCAGCGGACAGGGAGGAGAAAAAAAAAAAAAAAAAACAGAACAGAACAGAACAGAACCTATTTATCGTGGAGAAGCTGTGGTCAAGGTATTTACTTATTTATGTATTTTTTTATTATGTAAAACAATAAAATCCATGTAGGCATAAAATAAGTTACATTTAAATACATTTTGAAAAGAGAAAGTCAGCTGTGAAAGCTCAGGTGTGAAATGGGCTGAACTAATTAATGTTGCCAACCAATATCAGTTAAAACATACCAAGTACATTTTCTTGATACCCAGTGATATGGTCAGGCACACAAAAGGGCACTATGTCAGCGTACCTGTCATTGGAGTCAGTCTTGCTATGGGCTCTTTCGTAGCCAGGCGAGTACGTGTAGCTCTCCCAGTCTTCAGGCATGGAGCCTCGGTCAGCCGCAGTGGGCCATCGTCCAATCGCCAATGAGCCGTTTGGTGCTGGGAAGGCCAGGCCCAGACTGGCCAGGTTGCTGTGGCTCCTCTGAAAGGAGTGGATACCTTTCAGACTGTCAGGGCGGCGCGGCGCCTCATCACTGACCCAGTCAAACCTATCCTCAGACTCTGCCACCCCCACGCTTCCATCTGCCAGACTGTCCACTTCCACTGCTTCGTCCCGCTCCTCCTCCACGCTGATGGAGGGCGTGCGAAGGCCTCCTCCCTCACTGATGTCTTTAGAGTCACAGATTGTCTTGGCTGATTCGCAGCTGCTCAGGAGCTGCTCGTCACCTCCGCCCTTCTTGAGTGTTTCTGTGCTGCCCCGTGCCTGCTGAGTGGCGAGGGAGACCCCGTTACCTTCACCTGCCTCGTTTGAGCTGCCGTGCCGAGGTGTAAGCAGAGGGGAGGAGGATGGAGAAGGAGCCATGCTGGGCAGACGTAACGACTGCTCATCACCTCCATGTTCAGGAAGAGGTGTGTGGAGATAGCCTGGGAAACACAATAAATTATTCAGCTTTTATAAAAGATTCTACTTTTTATGACTGATGGCTGACCTGTGCATGCAGGTGCAATATGTGACAACAGCAGTGGCAATAGTGACTGATAAAGCTGATAAGGTGATGAGTAACAAAGCAGATGCTTTACTGTTTATTGCCAAAATTGTGTGTTTGATTATAGTGAGAGAGAAAAACCAAATATCTCTTGTCAGCAGAGTTAATGCAGGAAATGTCACCTGTTTTTTATTTCTGGAGTTCATCTTTTTGTTCCAAAGCATCTGAGCCAATTCTCTTTTATTCACACTGCCATTTCCCAAAGATAAAGTATTTTAAAAGAAAAACAAAGGAATTAAATTCAAAAAGCATTATAAAGACAAAAGAGGCTTATAACTCTAAAACTGAGGGAACAATACAAGATTTAAACAAGAAAAGAGGCAAAGCGAGAATGATATAGAGGCTGTATAAATAAGAATGGTTCAATGAGAGCAACTGTTGTGAGCAGTAGTTAGATTAAATGTTTTCAAAGGTAACAAGTCGAGGAAGACGGGAGGGACTTTCACAAGCATATTAAATGACCTTATGCTCATACATCAGCTTTTTCCCAGAAATAACGATGTTTACATTAGGTACTTAAAATAAAACTCTATTGACTGTAATTCATCAAAAAGAGAAAACAAGGCTGATACAGCACTGAACACAGTAAACCAATATTTGTTGTCAGTGGCGCATGCACTCATAAAAGAACTGCTGATCTTTCCCTTGATATTGTCATTCCAAGCAACAAACTGAAGTTTTGTATTTAATTATCTTCAGTGGCTTTGGTGCAGGGAGCGCTTCAAGGTCAGCGTAATGATGTTAAAGCGGCTGTACCTTCATGGGGAGCCTCGGTGAAGACAGTTGGGGAGAGTGACAGCACAGAGCTGCTGGCAGACTTTCCTCCGCTGTTCGAGTGTCTCAGGTACATAATGGACTGCACCTTCTCCTGGTAGAGCTTCCCGTCTGACAAACAGAGACATCAAAAGAACTCAGTGCATTATTTTAATGGCACTTTGATACAGAGGTGCTGCTTTCTAATGTGCGGTTTCCTCACCTATGTGCAGGGAGAAGTAGAAGCTCGATGGAGTGTGGCAGACATAGGTGTTAGTGGGTGGGTGGACTGCCAGCAGGAAGTTGTAGATCAGTTTGAGCAAGTCCATGTCCGGAGGTGACCCGAGTACCTCCTGGATGATTTTGACGAATGACAGACAGACATCCTGCGGGATGGCAGTCAGATGCTCGTCCCGATGCTCCTTAAGACAAACAAACTGTGGTTACGAACAGCCTCTGAGGTGAGGAAGGACATCGTGACAGATACCTCACCTGTAACACCTGGCAGGTGAGCAGGAAGCGATGTACGACTTCAGCCTTGAGGAACTGATGGATGTTGAAGACCTGATGAGGGTGGTGCACCCTGATGAGGATTTCTAAGGCAGCAAGAAGGGTTTCCCACACTCCACACTGACAGAAACAACACAAGCAGCAGATGAAAAAAAGAGGCAGAATTAGTTCATGGATTTGAGCACCCTAATCAAAGTAAGGCTGCGTTGCACAGAATGCTAAACTTTAGGGACTCATTATTGTTCCATCTTGGATTTTTCAGTGTTTACTTTTTCAATATATTAAAATTTGGGTGGAAAAAATATGAAAAACACACTTTGCAAGGTAAACACTTCAGTTTACCCATTTGTTGTTTACCCAGACAGGCTGTGTATTTTTTAAGGTTTTCTGCTCCAAATTCATTGTTTGTCAGGACATTCAATTTAAATTAGTTTTTGTGAAGGATGATATTTATGTGCTTGTAACTGAGAGGTGTATGAAACCATTACTAGCTCATCATTATATGATGATGTTTTGAACTCTCTGCCTTTCATTGCAATCTAGCAGACCTTGGGAGAAACACTGGATTCAGTAATGACATCTGTGCATTTAACTCTAGACGATAGAACTGAAGTAGCAGGATTTTCTTTTATTACTTTTGTCTATTACTTTATTTCCACGTCTCAATGGAAAACATCTAATTATGTAGTTTCAGCATGTACTTGGCTTGAAGGTTAAATTATTTAAGACTGTATTTTTTTGTATTTGAGTTTACCTCAGCCTTTGCCCAGATTTTCCAGTCCAACAGGACATCTGAGAGAAGCCTGATGTCCTGCACCACAGCAATGGACTCTGTGTCCAAACGAAACTGCCCATCGTCCCCCAGGATGAGAATGGGTCCACTGCAACAACCATCCAGCAGAGTCTACAAAGACAATATGGCCACACATCAGCCACCACATCAGAAATAAAGCCACTTTACTAACTTCCAGAGAGCTGTTCACTCTCAACAGACACATACCTCAACATATCAATGATCAAAATCACTCCAGAAACTAACCTACAGTGCAGAACTCCAGTCAGGGTCAAAATCAATAATTCATCCATGACATTTTTTTGGAGTGCTTATCACTCTCTCAAAACTAATACCATTTACTTCCAGAGAAGCCCCAATTGTATTGATCCAAGTCAATCATTTGTGACCAGCTTCACTGCAGTGGTCATAAATCTTGCAGTCCTTTGGGTCCTCTGGTAGTCTGAGGTAAGACAGAAGCCTGCAGTCTTCCACAGTTAGTTACATTATTTATTGTCTGGCAAGTGACTTCAGTTACAGCCAAATGGAAGGATTCCTTAAATCACATTCATTGATTTTACTGACTCTGAAACAGTGTGAACGAAAAAGTACAAGTAAACTAAAATACAATCACTGTAACACAGCAAGTATCTTTTCACAAAGCAATGTTTGTGAGTGTTTCTTACACTTCTTTACTTTATTTGAGCTATACAATTCAGCATGTGGAAGCCTAAAGTGAAGAAAACAATCAGGGCTGCTGTGTGACTCTGCAAGAGCTCAGTGTTTCATCAAGTTGGACAGAATTCATTTCAGCACACAGCCATCACACAGCTCAATTACAGACACAGCCAGAGGGTCAAGTAACAGCAGGGTCACCATCACTGATGCAGAGACGCACCGGAGTGTTGGGCTGGATCAGATTCATGATGAAAACAGGCGCACAAACATATGTTTTACTGCAGACATCAGGAGAGGTTGTTGAAACAGAAGAAGGCGAAGAGCTCAAGGTGTGACTCACTTTCAGCATGTGATATCCCACAATGCATTTGGATTTTATGAGGACCTGGTGGATCATAGAGTAACCATGGTAACAGTCAATCTCGTGGATGCGGTGCTGGTTAAACTTGGAAAGAGACAGCAGCACCTGCAGGGCCAGAGCCTGAGTCTTCTCACAGTCACTCAGCTCCACCGTCTGGATGCCGAGAGCCCCGAGATGAGGGATGAAAAGAAAACAGATGACAAAAGGAAAAAAAGAAAAGAAAAAGAGCTGAATGTGTGACCGTTAACAATGTGGGTGTTCTCACATTACTCCACACACTTCCAGCCACTGTAACTGTGCTCACAAAAGCACAGCCATGCACAAATATTTCTTTTATATTAAACTTGAACTCTCTCTCCCTGCTCAGAATATCTGACTAAACTCCACAAATACAACAATAACTGAGACTCCTTATCTGTGACTTGTGACTCTTCACCTTTATTGAAGATATAAATCGCCCCACCTGTGCAAAGAGGAAGACAAAATTTCCTGTTCCTCCGATCTTGTGCAGGACGCTCTGCAGGCCTTGTGTTTCAGTTGGGAGCAGGGCCCTGAGGGCGCCGGGCTCCAGGGAGACACTTTGTACGTCTTTTGAGCTGAAGGGCCGCTGGGTAACCACTGTCTTGGCCTGACCCTTCAGTCGAATTACGGGCTCATAGATAGTGTAGACTCTGGGGCTGCTCGGGGCATACACTACTGCCAAGCTCTCCTGTGCAGACACACAGTGCAGACAATTAAATGCCATCTTGTAACATAATTCTAATATTAGGCACAATGTATGCCTCAAAGCCTCTAGAAGTGATTAATACCTGTACTTCACCTGGTCAGAGTATAAGAGAAGCTATATAAATGTGGAAGGACATCATTTTTCTTGTGCAATTCCTTTTTTTTTTTTTTTTTTTTTTTTTTTTTTAAATCAGCTGAGGTTTTATCAACAGAGCTATTAGCATTTAATAGGAGCAAAAACTATTTTCAGTCTCACTAAAATAGCTTCAGCTTAATTGTAATAGCTTTTTCCATCTGGCAAAATTTACTTTCTAACATTCTGTATCATTAATGACAGCTAATTGGAACAGCACATTACTCATGCACTGTGAAATGAAACAGTAAATGAGATATAGGAGAGATTTGCTATGCCTACAGAGCACCTGAATCACAGAGTACAATTACAGGGTTTAACACCAGCATCATTCATTGTGTTTTAGCACAAATCTCCAAAAATATTAAGCAACATGCACAACAAACCAATAATTCAGATATTTCATGTTTTATAAGTGCATATTGTGTGTTTGCGACGCACCACTAAAGCTGTTGTGTCCACATCCTTGTTCTTCATCAGAATCTCTCGTACATGCTCGCACTTCAGCCCTTCCTGAGTGACAAACTTGGAAAATGTCCCATTGGGCTTGCCATATTTGCAGGGCATGATGGAGGTGAGGTCAGGTCCGCTGGTGTACAAGTACAAGGCCTCCTCAGTTTCTATTCTAGACCCTGAAACATAAAGAGGCATATAAATTAACACAAGTTTCCAAATATATCTCGCTGACTTCTCTCAGAAATTTCTGACTTTCTGAATCTTTCACAGGAATCCAGAAAATGAATTGTGAAACATGCCAGATGAACCCAGAATCAGACCGATGAATGAATGATATATATAACTTCATCAATAACCCAATAACATATGATGTGGTGCAAATTGAACCCCTGAAGGCACCTGGGTGGAATTTGATATTTTATTTCACTGTCTTACAGCCTTTCTTTTTTTCAGGAAGAAACTGCTCCCCATAATGAATTTCAAAAACAGCTGAGAGGCTGACGTTTGTAGAGGTGGGAATCTTTTACTACCTCAGGATTTGATTCATAATGATTTCTGTTTCAATCTATAGGTGTGCAAAGGATCCTCATGATGGCTCCAGAGAGTAGACTAGACCAGACGAGACACTGACACCCCCTAAAAAGACTAGAACAGACCACTGCAGAGCCTAGAGACTGGACCCCTCCATAGAAAGACTGGAGGGGAAAAAAAACTAAACAAAAAAAAAAAAAAACAAAAACAAAAACAAATAATGAATATGGGAACGGAATTTGGGAAAAAAGAAAACAGACTTTATAGGACTCGAGGTAAAAATCTAAATAAGTCCAAATCTTTGCCTTCAACAAGGACAGTCGAATCTGTCTTTATTGTAGTTTCCACCTTTTTTTGGTGCTTACTGCATATGTTTCAGAACCGGCTCTGTGGTGATGTCAGGACGCCCCGCATACAAAATGGAGGATTTGAAACGGAAAAAGTTTTATTTCTATTTTTTTTTTTTTTTTTTAAATCGATTTTGGGACATTTTAAATCAATTCTGAATCGTAGTAAATGAGAATCGTGATTCTTATATGAATCGATTTTTTGGCACACCCTTACTAGTTTGGGTTCATAGGTTGGGATTGTCCAAACACAAGCCATTCACAGCCAATTAGAGGCAACAAGAGAACTACCAGCCACAGCCTTTTATATCCACCAGACTTAAAACATTTCAAATATACCTGCGGCATAAGCCAGGTGGTGCCCTCTGCCGTACCACCAGAGAGCACCACAGATGTATACATGTGGATGTAGGGTAACATGGTAAGTGTCTGACTTAATGTCTAATGGGGCATTAAGGATTTAACAGGAGTCCTACCGTTAAAAAGAAGCACAGTGCCCATGCTCCAGCGCCCACCCTGCTTCAACAGCTCCTCACAGGATGGTGTGCAGTGGCCCAACATGCAGAAGGTTTTATTGCTGTCAGATGATAAACTTGACTTTCTGGGTAACGTGTAGTCCAAGGAAACCTCACATTTCCTAAAGAGGAGAATTCTGTTAAATTTAAGTTATATTTACCAATCTAACAGGTTTAGTGTTGCCATTACACCCGTTCCTCACCTGATTCCACACATCCAAACAACCACTCGGCCATGAATGTTTTTCTTGCCCTCAGGCTGCTGGTTGTAAGTGAGGCCGAGGTGCTGCCACTGGCCCGGCTGGAGCAGTCCCTCACCTGAGTCTGCCTGGGCCAGCAGCCCTGCTTTAATCTCGTCATTTGGGTCTATACAAACTCTAAAGGAAGAGCACATTGCAATACTTCAAGGTTAATAAACTACAGAGACTTAAAATGTAGAAAGCCATTCTTCACAGTCTTTGAGGATGCAATCTAAAATGGAGCTCACCTGAATGTGAGAGAGCCTGTAGAGAAGTCTGCCCACACTTGAAGCATCAGTGCCTTGGAGCCCATGGACAGAATATGAATGAGGCCTTCTTCTACTAACCTTGTCCCAGCCAGAGAGGAGCCCTGATGCGACTCAGGAGGGTTACTTTCTTCTGGAAAACAATGAGAGATCTCAGAGGAAGTTCATTTTATGGGCATGTGACATGAGAGGATCTTGGTGAAGGATGAGTTTTTTTACCTTTGTCTTTTCCCTTGTCCTTCTCGCCCTGCTCTGACACCCTCAGCCACATAGAGGCACTGAAGCCACTGGCCATGTGGGGCCAGCAGTTCTGCCCTACTAGGGGCAAGTGAAGAGGAGCGATGTGCCAGGGGGAGGAACGGAGGTGGCACGGTCGGTACTCTGTATCCCCGTCTCTGCGCCCGGGAGACAGTTTGCCCTTCAAAAGAAGACCAACACTTTTGCCCCCAACAGCACCATTTTGTCGTGAGCCAGGAGACAAGCCTCCTGGCGTCGAGGATCCAAGGAATATTGGAAAAGTCAGGAAGTGAAGAGGATCGATATTCACGTTGGCTTCAACAACTTGTAGGATCCCATTCAGTAAAATCCCCTGAAAAAGTCAGTTGAGAAGGAGAGCTTTTTTGGTTTGCCACATTAAGAAAACTGATATCCACAGTTTTATTGCTGTAACTGTGAGGTTCATCTAAAATGGAAAAGCTAAAACTGCAATAACCTTGTGTGTCTGGAAAAATAAGCAATAAACTGGCTGTACATAATGAAGCAGAGTGCTGCACAAGACACTGCTTGTAAAAAAATAAATGCACATTTTATGTAGCAGAGCAAAAACAGCAGCATAATCATATGTGGTCACCGATCTTTAGAAGATAGAGAGCACAGGTCGTACGTCATTGTGTTCACATGGTTAAAAATACTCTGCTTCTACCCTCTGCAAACCTATTTCTTGGGAGACAGGTTATTGATGATGTCTGCGGCTGGAGTTGAATTAAACACAGGCCTGTGGTAATAGTTTGAAGCATCACATCTGTTCCACACTCACTAGCGTTTTGTACAGAATGAAGTGGACCCAAAGAAGCATTAGGTCTTTTGAAAAAATGAAGAAGCTGGAAGTTGAAGGACAGTAACAGGAAATAAAAAAGATGTGCGGACACCGAAGCAAGCTATCAGTGTCAACGCCCTGAACATAAGCTAACAGCTAACATTGTTGAGTGATTGATAGGGTTTGCTATTTACAGTAGGTGGGGTTTTCTCCAGGAAGAGACGAATCAATAGAGCCAGTTCCTCCGCTGTGATTCGCTGGCTCACCATGGCAACCAGAAGCTCCACGAGCACAGTCTGACAATCTGAATGTATATCAATGAAGAGCATATTACACAAACAGTTCTCATTCACCGGGGCATGCACCAGAAGATAGCTTCGTTATCAATGAGAAACATCTCTGACGAAAGCTAAACAAGAAAGAGAACGACATTAGATACAAATGCTTGACAGATATGAGTGCATACTAAAATCTGTTGCATACAAATTGTTCTAAAGTGTTAAAATAAACTACAGTTATTGTAGTTTATGTCTTATACATAAGACACCACTTAAAATGTGAGGAAAATGTCAAGTAAAACAAATTTGTCATTTGTAAAAGATAATAAAATTGAATAAAATTGTCTATTTCGTGTTTTCAGTGTTGATAATATATTGAAATACCAGCTGAGGTAAATACAAACTGGATAAAATATGTCCACAAATAAAAAAAAAAACAGGGTCCCTAAGGACCCTGTCGAAATGTCAGTAGCAGAGGAAAAAAGTACATCTGAGGAACACAGCAAACGAAGTCTTCACAGTTTTTGTTTTTTTTTCCCCTCACCCCAAGATGTCACACATGGACAATATCCAACAGTGTCAGATAAACCAAAAAGAAGCCAGAAGGAATAACAAACCTGTAAAAGAAGAGTCTGTTTGGCTGAGCATGTTGTGGAAGCCAGACAGAATGGTTTTGACTCCTCCCTGTGAAGACGAGAAAAGAGGCTAGTCATATTCTTCACAGCACAGTCAAGGGGAAAAGGAAGACAAATATAAACTAGTCAGTCAGCTAAGAGGAGTACACAAAAAGGAAAGAGTGGTCAATCTGACCTGATCATAAAGCAAGGCAGCATTACGGGAATTGGCATGTACTGCATCCAGCAAACTGTGAAAAACATGACTCAGGACTTCCAGGTCTGGGGAGCCAGTGGCAAGAAGCTGCAGCTCCATGATGCAGATCTCCGGGAACAGCAGTAAGCCCCGCCCAGGCCCGTCCGCCATCACCGAAAACCCGTGCAGCTCGGCAGACTCCACCTTCACTCCTGAAAGAGCAACCACAAGGACAAGATCTGAGACACAACAAGAGACTCACACATGGTCATGGACGATTCACAGGCATCCCAGCCTCAGCTCCAACCCTCCATCTTGGTGGCAGCTCATAAAAAAAAAATTATCCTCAGTCTTGTGCTGAGCCTCAGAGCAGCATGGGAGTCCCCTCATGATTTACAGGAGAGCAGCCCAGCTTCTGGGACCTCCTATCATTAATATAGCTCTCTCTCCCTCTACACAACTAAACCATTTTCCTCATTTAATATACTCACACACTCAAACACATAGTGCTTTGAGTAAATCCTAACTGAAAGACATATGGCAAATGTCACCACTGTCTCCTTTAATTCTATTTGCATAAAATGTAAATCCTGATGTTTGCTCAGAGGTTGAATTGCATGTCAGCAAGCACAGTGTTTTTTTTTTTTTAAAAGAGAGGTTACCTTTCAATCTGAAACAATTTCAATTAATGTCTGCTCATAGGCAGTATAAGTGCATACAAAAAATGTTAGGCATAGTTAAACACATAGGAAATGCAGACTTTATTAAAAAAAAAAAAAAAATTAAGAATAATGTGATGTCATGCATGGGATTGTGACGAGCAGGTAGTTGGAGTCAGAAAACCTTAATTTGGCCACAAAGAGGAAAAGTCTGGGGGAAAAAGAGGCATTTCCTACTTGACCAGAAAGTTCAGTGTGATGAGAAGAGAAGACAGAGAATTGTAACTGCTTTAAAAAAAAAAAAAAAATTCTTGTTAGCGCATTTATTTGTCTAACATGACGTCAGTATCAAGGATTGTCTATTTAACAGGACCCAAGAGCTTTTCAAAAAGTTGGAAGGCTCAATTTGATGGGCACTTAAAGTCACAAGATTCAGCTCATGAGCCTGCAGGGTGCAGTTGCCTACAGCTGTAAAAAGTAAAACAATGACTCCATTCTGAGGGGATAAAAAAGTAGAATATAATCAAGCCACGTTCTTAACCTGTGAGACCAGAGTGGGGAAGCAGAGCTGATACAAGAGCTTGTTGTGAGTCAGTTGAAAAAAATGCAGGCTTGTTTCTGCAATGTCATTTGTGTGCAGCAAAAATAAGTCACTTGTTATTGCTAAAGTATGCTCCACATTCAATAAAATGAGGATGTGGTCATTGCATGAAACTAACAGCGATTATCAGCACTTAGCAAATTGGTGAAAAACTATAACGCCATTTAAAAGAAAATATTCCAGTAAATGCAAAAACACACAAACTTATACATATATAATAATTATATAATCATAAAAGTGGAAGAAAAAACGTTTCCCACGGCTTAAAATCTGAAAGTTTCAAAGTTGAGACCAATACATGAACTCTCAATTCATCAAGATTAGTCTGTTGACATTTATCACCAGCAATAACAACCGGTGGATGACAAGGACTATGTAAAGCAAACATGATTTACAGTGTTTTTAAAATAACCCCAGGGAGGTAAAAAGGGTGAAAAATTAATCTGCAGTGAAAAGTCAAAGCACTTAAAGTAAAGCACAAATAATGTTAAACCTATCTATGCTACTATTGAGGGGGTGTGTAGAGTCAAATTGGAGTAGAAAAGTGAGAGAGAGAGAGAGAGAGAGAGAGTGTGTGTGAGAGAGAAGAGAGAGAGAAAGAGAGAGAGAGAGAGAGAGAGAGAGAGAGAGAAAGAGAGAGAGAGAGAGAGAGAGAGAGAGAGAGAGAGAAAGAGAGAGAGAGAGAGAGAGAGAGAGAGAGAGAGAGAGAGAGAGAGAGAGAGAGAGAGAGAGAGAGAGAGAGAGAGAGGGAGAGAGAGAGAGAGAGAGAGAGAGAGAGAGTGTGAGTTAATAACTGTGGACCTACCCTCCTCCTGCTTGGCCATATCCTCAGGATTGCTTTCGCTGTCAGCGTCGTAGCCCTCCTCCTCCCCCGGGGGCTTGACGCAGCTCTGCCCTTCGTCCACCTCCTCAGACAGATAGTCTGCTGGGGCCACCCCCTCCACCAACACCTGGAGCTGCAGACAGTCAGAGCATGAGAGGGAAAGAGGGAGACAGGGTGAGGGAGAGCGAGAGAGAGCCAGAGAGAGACATAGGAGGAGAGGGAAAAAGTCGGTCCAAACATGTCCACTGCATATATGAGAAGACCGAGATCAGAGGCTGGACAACTGTCAAGCGGTTAGTGAGATAACAATCATTTCACAAGCTTACCCAATCCTGTTCAATTAGAAAAAAAAACAAAAACAAAAAGACAATCCTCAACAAAAAGGAACGCTAAAACAAACTAAGCATGACAAACAGCGGTCTTACCACTAATGTGGCATATAAATTGCCAACAAAATGTTTTCAAGTCATGTGGAGAAGAAAAAGAAAGTTCAAGATTTTGATCATGAGACAAATATCAGCTGACTTGCGCAGCACACACACCCCAGTTCTTTGACGTGAACAGTCAGTTATCATAGGTGTACACACACACACACACACAAACAAGTAAACAGCTCTTTTCTGTTCAAAGGACCGCGTTAGTGTAATACACACCAATGTTCCTTTCAACATTAAACTTGGAAGCTTTCATATTCAATTGTAGGGGATGTAAACATTTCAAAGAACAGCCCTGCAGTGGACAAAATTGGTGGTGGAAGACTAATCTTGAGGCTTCGCAGCACATACTTGCAATGGTTAAGTAAGCATCACATAGCACAGTGCTCACAGAGAAAGAACTAAGCTCTTAGGAAATAGGTAAATCTATTATATAAAAAGCCAAATCCTCCTCTGTTGGAACAGGCTTAGTCAGGCAGGCATTTTAAGATGTGTGGAAAACACATCTAAGACCTAGACGGGAGGGACCCACTACCAGACAGGAAGTCATTTTACAGAGGACGGCCAGATGATCATATTTTTGCAAAGTATTATTTCTTCTATATTCCTCTTTATTTCTGGAACAATTAAAACACTTACACATCTGTTCCTAACTACATTCGGTGTTGATAATCTTTCATTAATGTAGCCTGCAGCGATAAAGTCACTGTTGAGGAAGCAGAAGTTCCTGTGAGGTGACACTTTTCTGTCCCATTCGTCTCGTCTTTGTTGTGAGATATTGTCATGAATATAACATCTTATTTCATGTAAGTGCAAACATTTAAAAACATGGCCTCGCAGATTACTGATGAGGCCATGCTCGCATCCACTTTACGCTTTAAGCAAGTGCTATCATTATTTTTGTATGCTGTTTTGTTGCACATCAGGGTGATAACAGCTGCTTAGCAACGTTGTGTGAGTGGCCACACACTGCAGCCCTGAGACTTGATGATGCTTGGATGGAAAATGATTTCCCTTTCATGGTACGCTTGTCTACTGAATAAACACCACTGCTCTTTATATTTTTCCATGGTGTTTGGCTACTTCTGAGCCAACGATGGAGCAGGTCAAAGGACGTGGAAGCTGAACATGAATTCATTTCTTTAAAAAGCAAAAAAAGCAATTGCATAGGGAATAGGATTTCTGCGACATATTGTGTTCAAAAGCAACTTAATTTGAAAATTGTCATTTAACTCATGAATGAATCCCTGTGGTGGAAAGTTGTGCGGACCTTAATTATCTTCCTTAGCAGCATTTTAAAAGGCACAATGCAAGATAAGTTAACAGCGCTGGGGAGCAATGCAACAAAATGTTGTTTGTTACTGGTCACAAAAGCTTTTTTAAATGTATGATCTCCCTTGACTGCTTCTACTTCGCAGCCCTGCCTGAGAGGCAGCTGCAAGCTTATTCTGACTAGTGATGGGAATCTATCTAAAAATACTGAAGAGCAAGGAAAAGGCGTTTGTGAGAAACAGAGAGACTAAGCAAGCATGAAAGTGAAAATAAACTGAATTTCTAATTTGGTCTTCACTTCAGTGCACTTGGTACCAATTTGTTGAGTGTTTTGGGGGCATTTAATGCCTTTAGTTGACAGGAGAGACATTTAAAAAAAGGGAAGGAGTAGGGCATGCTTCTCTTGTGGGCTGCTAACCATGCATGTTGCAGTACATGATTACTTCCTTAAATTTTCAGGCCAAGAGGGATTTGGACAAATAACATTTAAATATTAAGAGTTTCAATTACAAATCATATTATTATTTTATCAATTTGAGTACTATGCTCAGAAGAAATAATAATTATTTGCAGAGACAGGCTTTGCACAGAGCTGATACTGGGATGAACACGGATGGCACCAAGATGCAGACTGCTTGACTGGGTATAAACTGAACTGGCCTCTTGAAACATGAGTTGCTCAAACTTGATAATATAAAAAGGGGATTGAACACTCACAGGTTCTCCAAAGGCAGGACTCACCCTGTCTGGCTTTTCCTCAGGGGGTTCAGGACATGATGATACCTCAGCCAGGGCCACTCTCAGGAGAGAGTCAAAGAGAGGTACAGCAAGGTCAGAGTTCACCATCCCAGAGCGAGAAAGCTGGTCTCTCACCTCAAACAGAGTTTCTTCCACCGAATGGAGCTAGAGATGAAAAGAGGCACAACAGTTTAACTGAGGCCAAGGTAAAAATGCTTATTTTGATGTGATTAGGGATTAGCCGATTGGTGTGATATTAAGTGACGTACCTGAGAGGAAAGCTCCGGCTCTGTCTTCTGCAGAGCTGAGTTGGCGTTGTGTAGGCAAATAGCCAGCAGAGCCTCAAGCAGACGAATGCTCTGCAGTTGCCATTCTTCCTCTAGTTTCTTTGCGGGGTCTTTGGTCTTCCCCTCAGTGCTGATGGTGTCGGCTGAATCATGAGTCTCCTCCAGTCCCTGTGGAGGGACTGCCAGTGTGGACTCAGGGCTGCTTTTTCCTTTAGCATCCCTCTTCTTCTTTGCTTTCCCATCTTTGGTTTTACAGGAAAGTTTCTGAATTACCAAGGCCATGAGGCGCAAGCAGACATCCAGTCCTCCGAGCCTGAAGAACTGCCTCTGAAACAAAGGGCTGGCCAGGTAGATCCACTGACACACTGACCAAACGTCTGCAGCACGACGTACCTGCTCTTTGGACGGCAGAGCCACGCTATCTGGGGACAGGTAAGGCAGCCGACCACCGAGCGGTTCACTCGCTGTACTGTCATAACCTGACGTGTCCTCAGAGTCGTTGGCTGAGTCCCGGTCAGAATCAGCTTCTTTGCTGACACAGAGGAAGGCCACACAGAGGAATAGGTTGATAACATGAAGGTGGGTCTCTGCTCGGGTGCGCCCTGGTCCACGGCCCTGTGCACTCCGGCTCTTATGACGTGGATATGACTCTTTCAGGCCTTCGTAGAACTTGCTGAGGCTCTGCGGGCCTTCTCCAGATCCTCGAGACCCCAGTTCCTCAGCCAGACCTAAGACGGCCTCTCTTTCTTCAGCATCAGCATTCTCCAGCTCCTGAAGCAATCCGTAAACCTGCTGGTGTCCAGCACCAATGATCAGAGTTTCAAACACCTTTAAAGCCAAGGAACGGGTCTGGTCCAGGTAGACAAGCTCTGTCACTTGATTGAGTCCGTTACAACTGATGAAAAGGTCTCGTATCACCCTGTAACAAGATAAAATAAAACAAATATTTATAATAATGACATAGTAACACAAGACACTAAAATCATAGTACAGTGCACTTTAAATGCACTGTACTATGATTTTAATATTTGCTCCAAGAAGAATCTGACAACGCAACTCCAAGCATTTAAATTGTCCTTGAACTCCCAGCAATTAAAATCCAACTTTACAACAAATGAATGAGTGGAAAGTCTGCTGCCAACACACAGTTTCTTTCACTCTTCATCCATCATTTATTTCACTTGCTCCCATCAGGTTGCAGATAAAGGTAATTCCAAAGAACAATGCCACTTTCAATAAGTCAACTTCTTCAAACATGATAAACTGCTTCACATATATAGTGTTTGCTTTGTGATTGCTGACTGTTTCTTTTATTGAGCCACAGCAAAGACAAATTTCGTTATCTGAATATGAATCATTCGTTTCGTTTTCAAGACAAAGCAGAAACTCTACACTTTTAAATTTGTTGACTGCTGATATACAAACACTACAGAGGCTGTGGAGAATAATAAATAGTGTCACCTCTGACTGAAGGTTAAATCGACATTTGGTGAGCAAAACAACACTCTCTGGAGATAAGCTGCCATTAGACATGAGCAAAACAAAAACACATTCATCTCTACATAGCAGTGTCTACCCAGCAGGATAGGACTTAAAACAGATGTTCACTTGAAGCTTTGAGCTCAGTGCATGAAATAGAGAAATGCAATAGATTATTAATTTGCTGATTTTTTTTCTCTAATTCAAACCCTTTTTCCAGCTTTGGTCTGAATTAATGTAAAGTTGATTGATTTAGCCTTTTCAGAACATTTCCTCTTTTCATTAGTGGTGTGCAAGTCCATCAGGGTGACAATTCATTAGCCTGCATATTTAACGCTCTCAACTGAAAAATATGGAGCTCTGTTATGCAGAAAGCTGAAGGAGCAGAGCAAGATGTTCAGACGATGTATAGTTACAGAAGCTTGCTTCATCTTTTAGATTATCTTGCAACAACATTTTTTGTAGTTGCTATGCTTTAAATCGAAGTGTACACTGTCTTAAAGCAATACAGCATTAGTTGACTTTCACATTGACTTTCAAATTTCACACTGCAGCCTCAGCAAAGCTCAAAATGACTAACACACACACACACACACACACACACACACACACACACACACACACACACACACACACACACACACACACACACACACACACAGAGTGTGTGTTACTATTGGACAAAGAGATCATTTCAGTTTAAAAAACAAAACACATTGATTATTTTTATGTTTGGAGAAACTGATGAAAGCTGACTTTTATTTTGACAGTTTGGGAGAAGCCTGAGATGGAAGACTAGGAAAACTAAATATTTCACTTTGGATATTGTGAGAGGCTTTGGATGTGGGTAAACATAGCATCAAATAAATCTTTGGGGAACACACAATTTATCGATAGTAAATCTTTCCTTATTTGCATCTTTACCATTAAATCGTTTCAACCAAAAAAAAAAAAATACACATTCATTTTGGGTCAAAAAAGAAGGCAAAACCTAAATTCTCAAATATGTAAATAGCCCAGCAGATGGAGCTGTATAATATAACCTAATGAAAGTGAGCATCCAAGAGTGCGTAGGTTTGTCATAAGACGAAGAATCAAAACTTCCAGTAAACGTTGTAATTTGGTTGGCGTTGCCCCAGGTTGTACTGGGAGTATGTTTGTTTGTGTTTTTTAATGAATTTTCTGTAAAGTTGTATGAAGTGGGGAAAAAAAGTAATAAAGAGACTTGAAACCTTTCCAGCTACTAAATAGAGACTTTAACTGTTCCAGCTAATGAGGTTTGAGTATAATACAATCCTGCACCTGCTGTCAGTATTAGCTCTTCACTTGACTTGACTCACAGTTCTATTGGTAGGCTGCAATAGAGTACATAACTTGTTTATCATCAATAAATTATTAATGAACGAACAGGGTCTTCAAATGTGTGTTACTGATGCAACCAAATTTGTCAAGTGAGATTTAACCAACTATAAAACAGGTGTAATCATACCTTTTACATAGAGATAATGATTGAAAATTGTTTCCAAGAGTGTCCTTTGAA
Organism: Echeneis naucrates; assembly: GCF_900963305.1. NCBI lineage: Eukaryota > Metazoa > Chordata > Actinopteri > Carangiformes > Echeneidae > Echeneis > Echeneis naucrates. The sequence continues at coordinate 4,382,363 of NC_042525.1, forward strand.
AATGCTGAGATAAAAAACATCCTGACTGCAGAGACTGAATGTCAATCAAACCTGCACAGACCAGAAAGGCGTACTCTGAATTTCAATAAGAAAACCCATCAGCCCACTGCTGACAGAAGACCTCAAAGCATCCACCCCTTCTTTTTCTATAGCCACAGATCCTGTTTAGGGTCACAAGGGGAAACAACCTATCAGCATGCACTGGGGTGGAGCAGGGATGGAGCTCACAAAAGGTTACCATTAAGAGAGAAAGACATTTAAACATAAAAAGCAGATACTGGCAATTCAGCATTCACTTAACCTTCAAGAGTCTGGGGTGTCTCAAATTAGTATTTTAAGTCTTAACTCAGGGGATTATAACCAAACCTCATGCAAAACATAATTATACACTATTGTACCAGCTCCATTATGTATGCATTTTGTTAAATGTACCCAGAAAGCATAAGCACCTGATTTTGAGAGGTTGCTATCCCATGACAGAGTGACATTAACAGTCAATAATCCTCCATGTCTCACTTATTCACTCAGCCACAAAGCTCTGATAAATTATTGATCAGCATCAATTAGGAATGACCTGGAGAAAAAGATCTAATGACAAGAAGCGTCTTAGTGGATTGAGTTTCTTATTTTGCAGTGGCTGACTATATTTGTTTAAATAGCACAATGCATTTCTCAAAATTTTTTCATAGCAAACACCTGGATTCAGGGCTTAGTTCAAACACAGCAGATTGATGTTTCTGGATATTCAGTCAACTAAAGAACTTTCGGTTAATAATATAAAATCCAAAACAAACTAGGCACAATCCTGAAAAAAAAAAAAAAAAAAGTTGTAAACTAACATAAATTGGCTCACCTGGATTTGAGGAGGGCAGGTAACGTTTGCAGGTATACGAGAAGTATCTCCACAGGCAGACACTGTGTGTGATAACTGCAGACTTGAGTGCAGATGGTGGAAACCCCCAGCTGCTGGGCATGGTGGGCCAGCTCTACCCCTCTCTGCAGCACAGGGTTGAAGATATGTGTGTAGAGCTGCCACTGCACAATAGCATTGCCCCGCAGGGTCAGGTGGCACACATGGCCAGCTATCTGCTGGCTCAGCTGCCAGTCTTCCCCAAACACTAGCTCTTGGTAGGCCTCCAGAGCATTCCACTTCCACAACATGTCCTCTGCTCCCCCTCCACTTGGCAGAATACCCTGGGAGCGGTAGCACAGACTGGTAGCTGTAGGTTCCCCTTGCTGCAGTGTTTCTTCTAGGCCTGGCAGCTGGCTGCTGTCCAGTGTGCAGATGTTACAGGAGGCCAGTTTTGCTTTCTCTGAGGGCTGACCTCCGCCGAGTTGGTCTAGAATCAGTCTACCCAGGACACTGAGAACATGAGACTGGTAAGAACGTAAACCAGGAGCTTGGAAGACATGAAGGAGGGGTCCTACAACTGAGCGCGGGTCCATACAGCAGCAGATTCCGACAGCCTGAACTCCAGCAAGAACCTGCAGAACAGCTGGTCCACTGGGAGAGAGGCGCTGAAGGAGACGCAAACATTGGTGAGCGCAGGCAGCCAGACAACAGCAGCGCTCAGGGTAACGTACCATGTCACTGTCCATCCCTTCTTTGCCATCTCCATCCTCTTCAAAGGGGTTGCGTCGAGCTGCCTGCTTGAAAGCAGAGACTGGCAAACCTGACAGGTCCCTGTGATGATGCAGGAAGTGTGAATATTCACAGCGACGATGACGGCGTCGGGCACACACAGACTGATGCAGCTGTTCGGACTTGGCCTTCTTTACTGCATTGATGATCTTGAAAACTCCTGCGATGAGACCGCGTAGCCTCTCTGAGGCCTCACCTCCCACTTCGGAATCCCTTGCCCTGCCAAGCCCCTCCAGTCGCAGCACTGTAGCCTCAAAGAGCTCCAGGCCACGGTGCTGAACAAATTCATGGATGAGCTCCAGTGCCTGGCTAAAGAAAAAGGGGTTGGGTGTGGAAGCCTGCAGGCAACCCAACAGCACTTGCAGTACTCCCTCTAGAAGTTCTGGCAGCAGTAGCGCTCTGTGGCGATAGCGGGAGAATGAAAAATCATCCTGGACTTCCTGTAGGGTTTTCTTTGGCCGGGGAGCAAATGGGTTCGTCTGTCTGTCCAAGCAGCTCCGGATTTTGAGAGTGGCTCGCAACAAATCTGTCAGGCTGCGTCTAAGGCTGTCCGGGAGGGTTTCACTCTGACTCACATCGACGGACATCAGGTGCAAGATGGTACGTAGTAGCATTCTCTGGACCAGGGCGATGGGCTCTTCAGTCCAGCCTCCAGCAAGCTCTTCTGCCCCTGTTCCACAACCACCCCCTCCCCCTGGACCACAGCAGTCTCCAAACTCAGTTAGGATCTCTGTGAGAGTCGGTACGACACTGACCGCGAGGCCAGGGTTGTGGTTGATGCTCATGTCAAATTTACACACCTTCTCCAGTAGGGAAAGCAATACATGGCAGAGATCAAAGGGTGAGTTTTCCATACGGTTAAATATTGATATTGCAGCTGGGTCTGTCAGCGTTTCGGTATCGGCTGTCTGGGACCCAGGGGCCCAGGGATGTGGGTATGGAGCACTCATGATTTCTGTGGTGGTGGTGGTGGTGGTGGTGCTGGCTGTTGATGTTAACTGGGAGGCCTCTGACCGATGATGCTGACAGCTTACCCTGATGGTGGAACCATGTGATCTTCGACTTCTTGCACCGCCTGGGCCAGCTTTATCTTCGGAATTTGCCTCTGAATCTGAGGTAGAAACCTGGGACTTGCGAGCATCTTTCACAGAGTATCTCTGCGCTGTTCTGCGTGACCTCCGCGACTTCCAGGTGCCGCTGCCGGCGCGGGACCGCTTCCCAGAGTTCTGCTCATCTGTTACAGCTTTTTGTCCTGCTTTGATAGGGACGGCCTTCACCTCCCGGCTAAGGAATACATCCAGTAGAGATGGCAGGGTGAAATCTACGCACACAAAGAGACACATTCCAACCTTATTCTGGATGTACATTTAAACATACAGTACAAAATGCACTTATAGACAGTCACACTTGAAAAACTTATACAATGACTTATTACTGAGACCATCCCTTTAATATCACATTTTAAAATTTTTGACATAATGTTCAAATTTTCAAGCAGCAGATTTAAAATTGTCTTTTGCTTTGTTTTTTTTATTCCAACAATACTCCTCAGGATTATATGAGCTACAAGCTCAGCTCCTTGTCAGCAGCCATAGTCTGCTTGTTAGACATCTTCAGTGAGTATGATTTAATTAAAGGAAAAATGTCTAGGGTCCATGTTAGTGGGAATCAGCAGCCCTGTACTAAATACCGGTGTCAACCTGAGGTTACAGTGCTCTGCAACCACAAGACTTCCTGTAATTGTACAGCACACATTTGTAAGACTAAGAGTTCACAAAGTTGATGGTTATGGTTAAATCTGACTAAGTCATCTAAAAATTACAGTGCTAAGCAAATGAATAGAAGCTATAAATAAAATAAATCCAAATATAATAAAAGCAAACCATTTCCTCAGAAAACAGACAGTCTGTTGAAAGACTGCCAGTACCTATCAGTAATTCTTAAAAAAGAAAAAGAGGAACTAAGAAAACTTGAGGTATTTCTGACCCATGACACGCAGCCTACATTTAATCTGCACAAAGATATTAGTGTTTGCACATCACAGAGAACTGTAATGCATAGCTACTTTTATAAGCATTAAATGTACCACATTAGCTACAGATAATGAGTGAGAAATCACATGCCATTCCAACAAGGCACTGTGAAGTACATACCGCTAACCTCTACATTTGTATGAATATATAGCGGGGTAAGAGTGTTTAGGTACTGACCTGGGGCTTTTTCCTCCTGCACAGGAATCTTCCAGACCAGTGGCAGCAGCGACAGTAGCAAAGTGAGCAGCTCCTCTCGACAAGTCAGCTCCTAAGAGGACACAAAAAAAAAAGGAAAGAAAGAAAAGAAAGAACACAACGCGGTTACCTGGAAATCGTCCCTGACCGTCTCCCTATGGTCACACTCTGCTGTCACATCCAGACACTCCCACTGAGGCACACTCCTATCCATACTTAACACAAATGTCCCTTAAAGAGTCTCACCACTAACAAAGAGAAAAGGTCTACACCTACATCTGAATCTAAACTTTTTCTTACACATTTGTTTCATCCCTGGAGCGAGCTAGTAATTCATTTGTGAGCATTTCGTTTGCTTGTCTGCTGCGCAAGTGGGTCGGAGCAATGTGGCACCCACATGATAACTTTACTTCCAAGACCGAGGGGATCTCGTGTCTAACCAGGGCATTCCTCACAACAGGGAGAGAACCAACCCCTTCATGTGTTAATTAAAAACAATCTACCTGCTCCTTCGTGTGTTAATGAAAAAAAAAAAAAAATTATCAACTTGTTGTGTGTGCAAGACCAACACACAGTATCATGTTTTTACTTTTACAATGGTTCTCAGAAATAATAACTGACATTTGAGTTATTAGTGAGGTAACTCATGAATTAAGATGTGTTTTGATTAGGTGCTACTTTATTAACGTAAATACTGTTGTTTTTTTATACTCTAACCCACTCTAAAACTCTTCATGATGATTTTTTTCCCCCGTGTTCTCCTGCTGTCTCTCACTACAAAACCACTCATAGGAGACATCCACCAACCCCAAATCTGGTTCTGCTTGAGATCCCTGCCTCCCAAAAGGAAATTTTTCTTTGCCCCTGTCTCCAAGTTATTGCTCTTGGTGGGAAATGTTGGGTCTCAGTAATTAATATTAAAAGAAAGTCTAGACATACCCTATTTGGAAAGTGCCTTGGGATAAAGTCTACTGTGGCTTGACAACTTTTTAGGAAGATGTCGCTAAGTATTTGCCCTTTGAATTATTCAGCTCGTGATGTGCTCATGGAAGACAGTGGCCTGACATTTAACACTTAGCCAATTGTTTAAAAAAAAAAAAAAAAAAAAATCAACAAATCTCATGAGGAATCCTTGTTATTTACATAAAGAACATTTTAGTGAGATGGAGCATAGAGACACTGGTTGGCACAGGGTGGGAATATTTAAAACCATGACAGAACAAAACCAAGACAAATTCTACTTTAGAATAATGATTTCAAACCAAATTTTATGAGGCACTTGTTAATATAATAAAGTGTTATCAAGTGTCTGACCCTGACAGTCGCTGCATACTTGACTCCATTCAGGTCACAGCTGACACACACAGCCGGAACTTGTAATAACAGAGATACCCATGAATTCATAAATTTTCAGGTGTGAAAGCTCCTGTTAAAAGAGAAAATACACCAAGTCTCTGTGAAATTATCAATATAAGGTCACGAGGACACTGGCACACATAGTTAAATCTATAATACGTTAAGATCTCATCCCAGAATGCATTTCTTACTCTAGCTCAAGACTTTATGAATACTTCTTCTTCTCAAAAAGACTGCTTGGCATGAAAAGACTCTGCTCAAGATAAAATCCACAGCCTTTTTAAAAGCCTGGTCATTACATTTTATAGAAGGGCAAACAATGGCTGATTGGTTTCTTGACCAAGTGACCACTCTTATACTATCAGTCCACTTCAATGACCTAGACGCACAGTAGTGCTTAGAATTTTGTGGGTATTTAGCTTGTTTATTCACTGATGGTCGACTTTCAATTAAGCTGATTTTACATAATTAGCATCAAATCACTGAGCATCTTGCAAAGCCATAAATTGTTTTATGGCAACAGGTAGAGCTCTGATTACAGGAAATAAAGTCTTCTACTACTACTACTAGTGTCACACTGACCTTTGTATGTGCAGTACTCGACATGTCATGTGAATTATTCTGAATAACAGCATTTCTGAACTTGACCCGAAAACACCCACCAATCAGATCCATACATAAACAAAATGAGCTTTGATACAGAATGGGTTCCAGTTGTGAAGTCTGCAAACCAGTGCATCAGTGTGTAGGCAATGAAAATACTTGGCTGAGTCTTTACAATTGGAAACCTTTACATTTCATGACACAATCTCAACACCATAGTTGTAAAATCCATTTAGAAACAGATTAGCTCTAACATCATCTGTATAATAGGTAAAAATAAATAAAAAAAAATCTACATCAACAGTTAGAAGTATCTTCTTATCAGCATCAAAGCCTTGTGTGCAGCAGCAGCAGCATTTTCTGCAATCAGTCAGACAATCAAATAACATGTGGGCACTGCAGAGCTAATTTCCTCTTAGATATAACCACTCTGAAAATTGTAGTAACACCAGCAGCGGATGTAGAGAGGGAGTGTAAGGCCCAACTCAACAAATCCATAAATGATACGGGTTGTGTGGTGATATTATAACTCAGGTGGAAATGTAGAGATCTACTCATGTCGGTTAAGATATTAATAATAATTAAATTTAAGGGTAAATTTTAACTAATAATAAGCACAATGATTTACTGAAAGCCGCCCTGTTTGTACATGAAGTTTTCATTGCATAACCTTTTTTTTCCCACTACCTTTTATTGCATGGCAGTCTTTAAATATCCCTTTAATCTTACCAGTTAATGTCTCTGGCGTTTACATAATCTCTGTTGCTTTTAGATATGGTCATCATGCTGTGCAAAATCTGTCACAAGTAATCTCACCCCACCAAGAGGAAGTGACAGAGGTCACATAGGCTTATATACAGTAATTGTAATTAGTCATGCTGATATTGAACAGCTGCATGAAAAGGGTTTGATACTTTTAATACCTAAAAGCAACAGCCTTCAGCTCATTGTGAATAATACTGAATACAACTCGTGTATAAGCATTTATAATATAAATTCTAAAGGATTTTGAAACATGTTGGGTTACTGTTGGTTACATAATTGTTATATTGTTGTTTTTTTTTTACCTGGTCAATGATGGAGTCAAGGGTGCTGAGCAACAGGAAGCCCCGCCCCCTGACCAGGTACTCCCCCAGTGCCACCATGTGACTCTCCTCTTCATCTTCCTCCCGTGCTTCTGCTCTCTGGGCCACTGCACTGCATAGCTGATGTACATCAGTCAGGAACTCCCTCGCCAGTGTGTTACTGGCTCCACTCATGTCTGAGCTACAACATAAGACATAAAACATCAGAATTAAATTGTCCACACGACTACACACAACTCACAACTCTTTGAAGGGTTATCAAGCAGTTTTTCAAGAGTAAACTCACACCAGCAGACACCATGAAAGATTGTAAAATTATTTTAATAGACTTTGATAGAAAAGCAGCCCTTTAAAAATCAATGGCACAACATATTGACTTGAGCACAGATATGATTAAAGAAACATTCCTGGGCAGTGAAGGGAAACCAAAACAGATTAATGCAAGCCAGATTGATGTTACTGAAGTAATTCAAAGAAAAAATCTGGAAGTTTAGAGACGTGCAGAGAGCTAAGCCAGTAATACGCTGAAATCTAGCATCTAAGTTGTTCCACCTATGTTTGACACAATAAGAAAACCAACCACCCCTCTAATTATACATGTTGGACTCAAACCTTATAATCTAGACATCACTCCTCTGTGACAGTCAAATGTAAACACACACTTCACACATGCATCCAAGTATTGTTTACAGCACAGGCATCATTTATGGGACAACTTGACATCAATTTGTCCACATTCATGCCCTCTGGACTGGGACAGAGGGTATGAATAACTAATTCCACCAGACTGTAACTGGATACCTTGATGTTCACTTTTACATGTTGACATGCTGCTCTGAACATGTAGATAATGTCAGATAGTAAAAGGGCTAAGATAATTAATAGTTCTACACTAAAAGTCTCATTTCAAAAGAGCATTTACTTCTGACACTTGCCTCTGTAACATAAAACTGTGATCGTCTTACCAAATGTTACTGGACCAAACAGATTCCTTCCAGTCATCTTGTGCTCGCTCTAAGCCTGACTGCAGTTCTGCCAGCTCTATCTGCATACCTCCTCAAACGACTGCTGATTGAATTTTCTGTTCTGCAGCACAAATTCCATTAAATTGGAATTTCAAATGGAAGCTTTCCAGATTCGCAGATCAGCGTATCACATGAAAGCATGTGATGTCACATGGCGAGGGGACTGGCCTTGGGAATCCTGGCAGTCCCTTCGGGCCATGCACAGAACCACTGGGGTCAACTGTCATTCACAGCATGTCTCTGTGTACACGCATTACAACAGCCTGTTTGGGAGAGTTTTTTTTTTTTTGTTTTGTTTTTTTTTTTTAATTAACTTTAATGACCATAAACTCCAAATGCACAATGATTTATTTTAACACTGCTCTTTTTTTATCATTATTATTCCCAATTTCATTTTGGCCCATTGCAAGGTTCTATTCTTAGTTACAATTGAGACTAAAAATTAAAAAAAAATTAATTAATTAAAAAAGTAATACTGGCTGAAAACATAATTCTAAATGGTATTTTCATTAAATTAAGGACAGAATTCTCCTTTTGTTTAGGAATCACTGAGGAGTTTCTACCACATAGACAGTTGGGAGAAAATATTTTTATTTCCAACAAAGGAGTTAAAACACACCAGTGCAAGATATACACCTAAAAAAAAAAAAAAAAGACGTTAATTAAACATGAATTGCCACTTGAAAGTAATACCAAATTCTTTGCACATATTCCCCAAGATCAGCTGCTGCTGTCGACTAGTAGAAAGACACACACTTGGAGGTGGTTATCACAGGAGAGCCAGGCATGAAATGAGCAGATGGGGATTAAAATAGACAATTACCAAAAGGAGGTGAAACCAGAATTTGTTCTACACTGGGGAAAAAAACTGATAAACTATGTAAAGCCCAAATCAATGATGATGTTGGAGAAGGTGATGATGTAGAGGAGGGTGCATGTTGCATCTTAAGTTGTTGAGTTTAAGAAAAAAAAAAAAAAAAAAAAAAAAGCGATCTCTTCTTATACTATAACTGGTAAGGTAGTACTCTATATGTTGACAAAATATTCTTACTTATATACGGATAAGTTATACCAAATTGAAGCAACTAGTATTCAGTGACAATTTTTACATTCAGTTATAATTTAAGATCAGTGATGGTTCAGGTTCAGTCAGGGTGAAACATGTCTGTCTACTGAGTGGAGTCTTTTTACTGTAGGTCCCTGGTCAGATAAACATCTGAAAGGCTTTGACACACTATCACTAATTCTATATGCATTAGCACAAAACTAGTGCAAGGTTGTTGGATAAAAAAATGTGTTAGATAAAAACTTTTCTAACTTACAGTTTTATAGATCGTATAAAGTAGTTTAGAGTATTTTATGCCCCTGCAGAAAAGGTTGACATTTAGAGAGAGAAAAGAGACATTTTGGCTTGTGCCCCATTATTTACTGTTTTTGTGATAATTGAGTGTTATCACCTGTTGGTTTGGCATACAATTGAAAGCTGTTGTGCTTGCTTCAGTTTTGTGTGCAGATTTGGACTAATGCGGGTGATTTTTTATTTATTTTTTAATTTTATTTATTTAGAAAACACCCAATTTTAATAAATGCCCATGTGCGTGTGGAGTAGGGCTTGCTAAACAGAGGTAATGATATCCTCTTGCGAAAAGGAATCTCTCTCCAGCAGAACTCAAATTTTGTGTTTTCCCTTAGGCCAATTATCACGATGTTCTGTGACCTGCAGCTGAGCTATTTATTCAGTCGAGACTTTTGCTTAGGAGCAAAAGTTTTGTTTAGAGAGCAAATGACACTTTCAGCAAGGGTAGCATTCAAATACTCTGCGTTCAACCTATATCTTATTTTTTATGAGAGGTTCTTGTGTGTCCAGGAGATATATATCGTGTAAAAGCAAAGTTAGCTTCGCCACATATTTAACCGCATCAGTACACTGTGTTTGTTTCTACTGCAAACAATACAGATTAAGTGTGTAATCATACCAGATGTATTTTTGGAGTGACTTTAGTCACTGTAGATTGCTTCCTGCTGCCTTTAAAATTGCTAATGAATATATATATTCATTATCTCACAAGCTGGCAATTTAAAACAAACTATTACAACTATGTCTACAAATCTACAACATAAGAATAACTAGAATTAACCCTACTTGGTTTTATGTCTCTCTCAAAAATTTGAGGTTGGATCTCTTTTTGTTGAAATTCATAATATTAACCATATACTGTCTTTTGTGCAGCCACAGTGAACTCAACATAAGTCAGCATTAGTTCCTTTGAGTGTTTCCAGAAAGATTCGAAATTAACCTTTATGAGGTCAAAGTGACAACATTTGAGCATCTAATCTATTCCAACTGAGTCCAACTGAATGTTTGTGCCAAATTTTAAGGAATTCCCTTTCTGAAGCGTTCTGTTCAAAAACTGGATTAACCACATGATAACACAAAAACTTGTCTGGATAGAGTATGGCAGAAAAATGACATTGAGATTTTATTAAACTCCCATCGCGGTCCAATTTCTACAACATCTGTTGGCTGAGAGCTTAATTATTGCAGATATAAGCAGACATTTTCACCAAATCCTCATTGAAACTAATCACTTTTCAGCTGACGAAACACATGGCTCATGAATGCTAATGCATGTGCTTAATTCATGTGACTTATTTACACCGAACAGAACATAAACAAGAGGTACTTCAGGTGCCTAATGTCCCACGATCTCCCTGATCGGTATGCAAATCTATGCAACAAGGCAGACCAAAAGCTAATGCACCATGATTATGTATTATCTTCAACCTTCACTATAGTATAGGGACATAAAAATGATAAATATAAATCTACTTCTTACTTCTGCTTAGTTAACACTAAAGCATCTGCAGTCACTGCACCCAGTTTATAGCACAACTGTCATTAGTCTCATATCCATGATTAAGGTTTAAAAACTGACCAATATTCTTTAGTTGTGCATCATTTACTGCAAGAAAAAAAAAATATATTGGATATATATATTGTACTATTTGTCCACTACAACTCTAATGGTGTTCCAGTTTGTCATTGTGGCAGTGATTTCACACAATGTATTCTTTTGTGACGCTTCTGTGTTGGGAGTTAACATGTATGCCAAAGTTTTAGCCCACCTGAAGCGAAACAAAACCCGTTAATAAGTTAATAAAATATTGGGACATACCAGAATTTCAGTGCATCTTTGGTGGTGTGGTTTGGGTGATGCTGCACATAGTGGAAGAGACAGAGGAAATTCTCCAGACTCTGAAGACTGACCTGATATGAAAGAGAGAGAGAGAGAGAGACACATGAGCACAATGAATTAAACCCAGATATCTTTTACAGTCACATGAAAAGGAGCTAGAATGAATAGCCACTACAGAAAAACACTATCCTTTCATCCAATGACCCAATATGACATTACTGCCAATGACTTTATGTTTTTTTTATAGCTACACGTGATGGTACAGTCAATTAAAAAAAAATTATGTAACAGCCATTAAGATCATTACACGGAATTACTGTCTCAGTGTTGATTCATCACATCAGTACATCAAGTCTGTATTTTATTTTTCCTCTTCAACTTCTCATCCCAAAAGCACTAGAACCAAAGAGCCCTTGTTTTTTCTTTCATACATAACAAAAATTACAATGACACAAAAGAATGTAGCCACACAAGTCATGTGTAAAGATTATATTATATAGCGTAGTGCTTTAAAAGTTTGTAGTAACAATCAGCAAACTCCAGAGGAGAGTCTTTTGAGTCTGGAGAAACAAAGACAATATCAAGCTGAGATTGGCTTTGTCAGAGTGCTGCAGTCAGCGCAAGAGTCTGTCACAGAAGCAGTTGGGACTTTCTTAACAGAGAAAAGCCACCTAACCACATTTACCTGCATTAAAAGCAGTTCTAGGGTAGTGTGTTAATACCTTCCAGACAGACATTTGATCTCCAAAGACAGCGTCCTGCTGCCACATACACCCAACAGGAGGTAGTTTTACACCTCCGCTAATCTGACATCACTGACTGGATTTACTCGGCAACACTGATCCCTGACTGATGTGGCTGCTGAGTGTCTGAGTCACAAAGCCAAGGAAGAGACACCAAAAGGTCCCAATCACATCAGACACGGGCTGAACGTTGATGGCACTGATAGGCAGGAGACTGACAGGATGAGATTTTCAGTCCAGAACTTTTACTGAAATTACACGGCCTTATCTGTTTTCTATTATAAAAGGATGCCTTCAGCACTGTAGTCTGTGGATTCACAATACATCTGCAAATGTATAAATCTTACAAATAAGGTATGAGGTACAAGCATGAGGAAAATTGTCAATGTCAACTCTTCTTAAAACTCTTAAATAGTTAATGAAAACTGGGTCCTGTTTTATTACATCCTGTTTGATTAATTCCTTTCTGACAGTTTGAATAAAAGTGTCATTATTTTAATTCTTTTTACCAGGTGCCATCAATGCTTAGACCACATTGTAGGTTTCTTGTGTTTTACCCACAATCAGATGGTTTCATCTTTTCCGTGAACTTCGCTTCAACTGTCTGTGCTCACATATCAGTATTATAATACAACTGAATTCCCAATGAAACTGTTCACAATTTCATGATTCTCTCAATTTATGTTCTCAGCCAATGGAACCAACAGTTAAAAATCTAAGTGTGTTTGCACTGCTGAAATCCTGTCTCACAGGAAGAAATGACCATACGCTGGAGTTAAATACAAATAGTGCTATGATTTCAGCTGGATGTACTAAAAATGGGCACACAGAAACAAAGCTTTAAAGTTCTATCACATCAAGTGGCACAGAGTCAGCATATAGAGGTTTGCCAGTTTCTGATTTGTGTCCAAAAAGTTGAAAAATTCAAAGAAGAAAAAATAAATTACTCAGGAGGTCTGGCAACAAAGTCGCCGAATTGGCAACACTTTCTTTTTCTCTGAGGTTTTACACCAGTTGGAGGTTAGATCATCCATTCCAATTTTGTAATTAGTCTGGTTACACTCAAAAGTTGTATATAATTTCTCCCCCTGCATCACATTCCAACACACATGCACATTTTCAATCCTTAATATGGAGACACCAAATTCTTGGACCATGTAAAGACATCCAAACCTGTTCCTAAATAACTCATTTCAAAACAGCCATCTTAGCTGAGTCAGAGTGACCCAGCTAAGCACTATATCTAGAAAGGGATCCTGAGGGATTTGACCACTAGCACCACTGCAGAACAATGATTTAGCACATTTCTATGCACAAACACACAGTGTGATACACTACTGATTGACAGTGATTGGCAGCAGTACTCGGGGGGGGGGGGGGCATGTTTATAAAGTTCTGTTAAGGATGACCGAAGACTTTAGGCAAAGAACAATCCAAATAAAGGGTGAAGGTGGAGAAAACATTCAAAATAAACCTGACTGGATACAGAAAGTGTTACTTGATGCATGAAAGGAACACTGAATATAAACATAATCTTTGTTTACAAAAAACTCTAAAGACCATCTTTAAAATATCAGGCAACCCCCATCTTTCCAGGTAGCCTACAATCTGTACAACTGAATTTATCCATCATGGTGAGGAAGAGGCACAGTGCTCCAGACGTTGGTGTCTCTGGTAGGGCTTCCAAGGCCAGATGACATACATATAATCCCTCCAGCAAGTTCTGGGTCTCCTCATGCACACTCAAAGAATCTCCAAAGGAGGGCACACAGGAAGCATCTAAATCAGATTCGTGAGTTACCTCATCTGGCTCTTTTAGGCGTGGGGGAGCAGTAACTCTACTCCAAGCTCATCACCCTGTCTCTAAGGCGGAGCCCTGCCACCTTACAGAGGAAACCCATTTCATCCAGCTGGATTGTTTATGTAATTTTTTTTATACCAGTATTGGTCAAAGGAAACCAGCTGTTTTGCTTTATAGAAATTTAGACACAATGATGTCTTTGTAGGACCAAGTAATGTCAGAGTTACGCCACAACAGATCCTTTAGTGGCACGGACACATATCTACTATAATAGAGGGAGTCTATTATCTATATCATCACAGGCCACATTAGAAAGAAAGTGACAAAAATTAGTTATTTAACAGCCCTTTCAAAAGTGTGTTGACCATTTCCTCTATCTAGCTGACATTCCCTTTTAAACCATAGCTATGTTTGTAAAACTGATTTCCTTACAGCCTGTGTTTGAAACACACAATCAGAAAATCAGTTATTCAGGTCCCTGATGTTCTCTCACACTTTGGTTTGCACTGCAAACAGTCATGGTGAACACAAACAAAGCCCACATTGTGTTGAGTCAACTTCCTTCCTGAGTCAAAAACAGTCAAAACAAATCAGGCATTACTATTATGAATGGTGTTAAAAGGATCTAGCTAGCAACTATGAAATGCCACTTTGTCATGAAACTAAAAAAAATGTGCACAGGTTCCAGGTGATGAGGATGAGGATGCAGAGTTGACCAGACTCACCAGGGTCAGGGAGGGGCAGAGAGGGTGACACTTCAACAGCTGAGGCAACAACCCACCCAAGCAGAGAGGGGATGCGTGGGTGGGGGTCACTGCATACCAGGGGGCTGGACAACATCACACACAGGAGACGGGAAAAAGGAAGAAAAAGAAATGCATGGCTCATGAGAGACAGGAGAGGACAGGGGTAAAAAGCATGAAAGCTGATAACATAAAAGGTGAAAGAAATAAGTACAGCAACAGTTAAAAGCAAAGATAAACAGGGGGAGTGACTGGCAGGAAATCAAAGCCTCAAGGTTGCCAAACGCTTATTAGTTTCATAAATATGCCCCGGAGCTAAATTGGAGCTGTGCACTCAGTTTATTAAAATTAATCTAGCAGAATTAGCATGTAAAAATGACTTGGGTTTGTCCTTGTGTTATCAGTGTACCTGTTGTAGCCATATTCCTCATATGGGGAAGGGAAACTGAGTGGTTCACAATAACACCAATTTCCCAGCAGCAGGGTTGTTTTTTTCCTCCAAGGCTCTAATCCAATATTACAATGCACTTGGCTCAAACTAGCCAGGGTGATTTGAAAATGGACAGACTGCCAATGCTGATTAATGCAGCTTAGGAGGGAAAATCAAGAGTTCAGAAAACACACTTATGTAAACAAAAAGAAAGCCCTGACCTCTCCTCCGCAATGAGAAACTTCATTTGCTCATTTGTCATGTAGGCGTACCCAAACAACCTGGGTTGACTACTTATATGTTAAGGGATGTTTATTTTTTTATGATTTGTTGATAGTAGTGCTGTTCATAATTAGACATCAGTGCCACGAGCAGATACTCTCTACTGTGTGTTCTACAGACCGAACACTGGACTAATTACCCCACAGCATGTCCACATGTTGCCATTTCACAATAAAAACCAGCAGGCCACCTGCCTGCTATGCTGAGGACTGAGGGAGGACCGGCTTGTTTTGAGGTATGAAAAGTGAGACTATAACTTTACACTTTATTAACCTGTTGAACCTGTGGGCCATTTCTGATCATTAGTGAGTTGCAGTGGAAGTGGAGTGCAAGTGGAGGCGGAGGATGTTTCCCTGGCACTGCTCTACGCACTCAAGGATTCATTACTTGAATAGTTCATAAAAATGTTTTTATATCTGGAAGGCCATTACAGACTGCACCCTTGGTGCTGGAGGATCCAAAAAAGTGTTTTGTTCACTGACTCTTCTCTAAAAATACAATTTAGTGAGTAAGCTATTGATGGTCAGTTTATCAATGCCGGCTATTGGCTAAGAAAATTACCCAATTTATGACAAAATTACAAATTACCTCTTCAACCAATCTTCAAAACCATGCTTGACTTTATTTAGTAAATACTCCATACATTTAATCTTTCCAGGTACAGGAGCTCAACAGGTGCAGTTTAGCTACAAGACGGCACTTGTTTGAGGAAACAAATTTGTTTGCATTCATTTGGAGTGTATATGAGAAGAACATATCCTAGAATAATAAAGGTCGGGCTTTTTGTGAATACAGGCTGTGACCTGCATGTTTATCCACCATGATCATGGGAGGCCTAGTCATAGGAGTCTGATGGCTGAGTCACCATGCGAGTTAACTTTCCTCTTCAACTCTCTTTGGATAATTGGGTAAGATACAACTTGGCAGAGGCAGTGAAAGCGATGTGATCCTCTCCTCGTGAGTGTGGACATGGAGCGTTGGTTATGCAATGTTTTTTTCCGGTTTGAGATTCCTCCTGATCTAATTTGACATTTGAATGATGAGCGTCATGAGGAGCCCCTAACGTCCCGCATTTCCTCACCAGAGAGCAGAGCTGCTTTCCACAAGACTGCAAATGCCTTTTTTTTCCCCATTAACACATACGGTAAAATGTCAAGAAGACTACCATCAAAAAGCAAGTTTGTGTTTATGTTGGTGTCAGATCCATACTGTCACAAACAGTGACCTTTACTCAATCACAACCAGCGGGTAGGAAATAAAAATGTGCTGCTCTCTGCTTCACTGTTTTCATTACGCAGGGATAGCGTGCAAGCTGGTGTTCATCAAATTTATAATCCAAAAGCCCATCCTGGCCTTTGTCATTCTGAGCGATTTTTTTAGGGAGACTGAGTAACATGCCACAGGGTGGAAAAACTGAAGGAGAGCTGACTCAGTCTACAAATAGAGGGATGAATTATTCATTCATTCAGCCAATTGTTTGTAATAGGCCTGTAGACCAGGGCCAGTAGGAGTAAGGGCGAAATCAAGAGCGGAACAATAAACACAGATGCGAAACATGTCTGGTGGTCCAGCTGCATGACAAGGGAAGCCACTTCCCTTCCCTGATGTTGGTAAACAATGCCACAACTTACTATCAATTCAATTCAACTAAAAACACTTAAAATCAAATTGATGAACAACCATCGGTCAAAGTAGTGTGATGATCATAAGACATCATGATCACAGCCTGACTTCATGCTTTTTATGTCTTGACCATAACACAACCTTAGCCATGAACTTCTACTGTATATTATCTCCACACTCAAACCTACAGACCTACTAATGTGAGCAGTACATGTGATTTTGACTACAAGACTGTGACTGGTTCGTGTGAACGAGTTATGAAAGAGGAGCATTTAAACAAACCAAAATTGGAAAAATTCATGCAATAAATAAAAGATATAACAAGGGGTACACAGAATTATAAATCCTGGCTATGGGATAGTTGATATCATCCATCCTCAAAATGATATCATGAATTTGTGGTAAGTTATTTAAAGCTAAATTTCTGTATGGGCATCACAGGAGACAACAAACTCTTTTTACCTCTCTACTGTGCTCAGATGGAGAGTATGAGCAATACACAGGATCATTCACTGTTTTTTAGATCACTAGAGCAATTCTACATATTACAGCAGACCTGAAGGCTAGACAGACAACACAGTTTACTCTCAAATAATGTTTTGGTGTGAATAATGTGCACAGTGCCATTATTGCCAGAATATTATAATATTACTTCATGTATCTCCTCACACTGTTCAGCCTTGACAAGTCAAATACATTTATGAAGGGAAAATGAACCACTACTGCCATCTTTACTTCCTGCTTAGTATTCATTACATTTTCTTCATGCTTTGCTTGACAAGTTTAATCTTCTTCAAACGAGGATTCAGGACTTTACAGCAAAAAGAATGTAAAGCACAGAACTAAGATTAGAAAGCTAATGGCAAGTGATGTGGGTAGAATATGTTACCAGAAGTGTCCTAATTCAGACAATCGCTGTATTTATAGAAAATAAGTGTCAATGAATGGACATACTTTTGACATTTAAATCTCAGCCCATCATAATTACAAACTGTCAAAACCTTAACTAATGCCAGAGCAGCTACAGATTGATACTTACAAGATGAGTCAGATTACCCAGCAGGAAATCTGCTTGTCATCCATTTTTATGCAAAAGAAAAAAAATAAGTAGAGTTGACATTATTCCAAGATTAAAAAAAATAAAATAAAATAAAAGGTGCAGCAGAAAGTGTAAAGTGATATAGGAACCAGATAAAAATCAGACAGCAGCAGGAGTCTGACTTCCAACAGACCAAAAAAGCAAAGCCCTCCGAACAGCCAACCTAAATGTTTTGAAACATCCTGTTTGCTAAAAATGAAACTGCACAATCTCCAAGCAAAAAAAAAAAAAAGAGGTTTCTCATCATACAAAGAGACTAGACAAACTATAAAGTATCCTTGCAAAAGCTTTATTCCTCAGGAAAATTTCCCTTATTGCAGAACACAGCAATATGGTAGTTTAGGCTCCACACAGATAAAGGATGCAAAGAAGGACTCAATGAAAATGATCCAATTATAGTGAGGTGACAATTCCATTATGCTACCTTAGAGTAAACACTTTCCAAAAGTGAAAAATTATTTGGATTATAATGAACTCTGAATAGCAAATTCTGTTATCTATTAATGTACAGTGAATATATGAGGATGTTTGAAATAGGACAGAAAATGGCCCTAATATTTACACTGACCTCAACAATTCTGAGACTGTAGTTTCTATTAACCTTGCTTTCCCAGGAAAGCAATCTAATAAAAGGATGATAATTATGTGAAAATTAAATGAGAAGCACATGATTACACCCCACCCATTCAAGTTCTGTTCCTAGCCTCAGTCAGCGAGCTGTGGATAAGTGACTGAAAGAGATCAAGAGTTGGAAGACAAAAAGCAGAGAGATGAGACTGCAAAGAAAACATGAGGCAGGCGGGAAAAAAAAGGGAGAGGCTGCAGAGCCTGTATTTCCACACTTTCTTGAAGTACTTGTTGATTTCAGAACTAAAAAGGGGTCTTTTTGCCCTTCACATTTCAATTTAAAGTGTGATCAAGGCTTGAAGCCAGATCAGCAGGGCAGTGTCTTTTTGTCTTGATGGCCTGAAGAGAGGGGGCCTCCCAGTCATTGCACAATGTCCATGTTCACTTTGCCACGTTTTACATATTATGAAAGAAGGGACTGGAAGATGTCACTTTAGGTGAAATGGTATAAACGTCCGGTTTATACAAATTGACACAACAAATTGGAGAAATATATCAAATGTAAGCTGTGCAATGGGGACACACAGTGACACTGTGACACTGTGTGTCCCCATCAGAATCAATTAGTAGAGAAAGCTACAGTATCAGCAAGCTGGAGAGTACAGATGTGCTTGCCTAGCCATCTCCAAACACAAACACAGACACAGACACATGCCAGTTTGTTGACAGCATAGATGACAAGTTGACAAGAAAGCACAGTCATCCCAGGGGACTCATCACAACAAAAAAGGGATGTGAAACGTTACCATTAATAGAAAGGCAGAGACGATTTGCTGCAGTCCAAGCGTTGTTATTACCATGGAAACTGAGAACAAGCCAGCACCATTTCTACAGCTGACATCCTAATACACAACAACATGATGAACAAAGCAACGGAGCATGATACACAACCACATATGTGAAAACTGCTGAAAAAGGATGTCATTATTTCTAAGAAAAAAAAAAATCCCTAAAGGCATCCACAGCACTCATTAGCTTCAAAAATGATAGCAGGTCTTTCTATAAAGGACAACTTGCACATGACAAATCAAAAATAATGGACTGCCAACATGGATAAATCAGCTCATCTTTGTGTGTGCGCATGTGTGCATGCATGCTTGTGTGCGTGTTTGGAAGGGTTATCACTCCTAGGCCTGCAGCCTGATCCTAATCCAAGTCTCGTGATTTGGCTGCTGTTAGATCTCTGATAGTAGCAGGAGGCTGAAAAGAGCTGCAGTGGTCGAAAGGATTAGAGAACCACTGCCACTCACTCCTGTAATAAACAAATGCAAGAATGAAAGCGCTCTTGCATAACACTAACAAAGATTAATGTGGTTTACACCAGCCTCCATCTTTGTGCAGGGACTCACTGGTCGTGTGTCAGTTTCATTTCTAGCTACAGAGATAGCGTGTTGAAACCTAGCTAAGATTCAAAGCATAACTCAAGCAACATGGGGACTCCTTTTCTGTCAGTTATTTCCACTGCTCAGTTCTGCCACGATGACATGCAATGAATGACTCCCCACCCTGTGGCTGCCCACGCTTAAATTATATATAATTCTGTACAAAATAAGTAATACATTTCCAAGGATAAAATCACGTAAACAAGCATCTGCATCCTGCTGCATGTCTCCTTCCACATTTTCTTTTTATATATATATATATATATATATATATAAATATATTATATATTTATTTATTGTTTTGTTTTGTTTTTTTTGTTTTTTTTTTCCAAGATCTGAAGTAATCTAACTAGAACAAACACTATAAAAATTGTATTATTTGTGGGTGTATTTTATTCTATACTTCTCCACAAATAAAAAGCCTTTTGCAACAGGCTCTTCCCACTCTAACTTGCTGTGGAACAGACGAGTCAGAGACAGGAAAGGAATTCGGGTAGCTTGAGTGATGAGGAGCAGAGTAAAAGAGGGCATCTATTGTTAAATGATATCACAGTGAACATTTTATTTAACCTGAAACTGAACAAGTGTCATACCAACTGCAGACAGTCACAGTGATGTAGATGAATAAAATATTCAGATGATGCTGAGAGAAATGTAAAATTCCAAACAGAAAATAAACCCAATATATGTCATAGTGAGAAATAATGAAGTTATCAAATATAACATTCCCTGTGAAGTAAATACTGTGCACGAATAGTTTTGTAACTAAAACAGGATTTAAAAAAAAAAAAAAAAAACCTTCCCAAACTAAATTACAGGAAATCTTTGGACTTTTCCCAGCACCACTGCTTTGTAAGCATCACCGTCTCTCAGAGAAAGACCCCTGAGTTGAGCCTGTGTCACCTCACGGTGTCAGCCAGCAGCACCTACCTGCAGGTCGGCTCCTTGCAGTCTGCAGTCCATGTACTTTTCCCACGCATAGCACAGATCACTCTGCTGGAGACAGGCCATTATCTTCCACACCTCCAAATTCAACACAAGTCAGGGCGATGATGATGAAGAAGTACTCCTCCTTTGGTTTCCTTCCCAATCCTCCAGGTGACTGAAAGTGACCCGGAGAGCACCGAGCCAATCCCCAGATGTCCTCCTGAGTCTGTCATAGCAGACTCACGACTCACTGCGCTGCTCGGCCACTTTTAAATTCAGCTCTGCAAAAAATAAATAAATAAATTAAATAAATAATAATAATAATCAAACACACTGTCAAGAGTTAGAAAGGAAGCAGACCTAGCCGGCCGGGTCAGAGACGCCGACACTTCACCGAGGAGCATTTGAACACAACTTGAACAGAAACTTCGGCCGGATGAGCCCCCCCACACCGGCGCATTTTCAAAACAAAACGGACACAAGTAACACACTCAGCTAGCTTAGCTGAGCCGAGCTGAGCCGATCTGAGCCGAGCTGAGCTGAGCTGAGCTGAGCTGAGCCAGCTGGGTAACCTGACAAGACCTGCGTCAGCGTGGAGGGAACCCATTTCCTGTTTGGGATTTTGTTTTCAAAATAATATGTACCTGAGGTCACCATACAGAAGTTATACTAAAACATTTTAAATACATGGTTGAGTTGAAATAGTGTTAAAGACAACGTCAATGCTTCTTATACATATTTAAGTTCATTCAAGTAATAAGAGTTTTAAGAAGGACTATAGCACGTCTAATAGCATCTAGTCATTATTTACAAATATAAACACATTCGTAATAAAGAATTTGGTTTGTTTATATCTCTAATATTACACACAAAGCGACAGATGCGTAGATGCTCATGCTGTAAAATCTTTATGTGTTATTTATGTCAATTTGAGGACCCCGCCGACCGTTACAAATTAGCTTTTATTTTGAAGGGTCCACAGACGCGTCTATTGTTTTTAGCCAGCTTGACGGCGACAGCTATAAGCAAGAAAGCTCGATGATTTTCAGCCAAATGTGTGCATGAATACCACATTAGACTCGAATCCGCCGTGCCCGCTGAGATAACCGATTGATTTGAATTAACAAAGCAACGAACCGCGTTGTTTTTGCTGCGTTTGTCTAGCAGCCATCCCGCTAGCTGTTGTGCTGGTTGTAGCATCGCACCGCACTGTGAATGGCAGCTGTCAAACACTGTGTGGCAAACACAAACGCAAACCGACATTAGCAGACTGCCGGGAAATATTCCCGAAGCACATAACAGCCCGTCCCGATGGTGGAGGGAACACTTCATTTTCATACATACCTCGGTTTCCCGTAAATTAAAGCCAGCTAACGCTAGCCTCCGTCCCTGCACACCACTCTGGGAGATTTCGCCCTCAGCAATGACTGCAAGACAAACACATTACCGCCCCTTTTCCTGTCTGCCAACGTAAGAACCGCCTACAACGCTGAAGCTATCCCGAGTTACAATTCGGTTTAATTTATATTTTTTTAAACACTGAAATTGTTATTATTATAATTATAAATATTTAGTCCAAACAAGTGGGCTGATATCTGGAAAATAAAATGTTGTGTAAGGCCCTCTGGTGAATTTTGGAAATGGTTGAACACACACACACACACACACAAATCACAGTGACAGATGATTGTTTCTAATATCTGTAAATTGATTTATTTAAATGGCTAGTGTTTCTGATTTGAGAGTAAAATGTTCCTCGCAGACAAGTCTGAGGGAGTAGGCAGTAAGTTCTTTAAGCGCTCAAGCCGGTGACACGCCCACAATCAATCAATCAATCAATCAATCAATGTTTTCTGCTTTAGAGGTTGGTTTTTATTCTCTGTAAATCTGCCCACAGACCAGATAAACGTAGAAGAAAAAATAACGTGGCTATCGTTACCCAGTTTAACTGTGTTCACTTTGGACGATTTACACAAATCTAGACCCTCCTGGATCTGTCTGAGTTAGTAAATCTAAGGATCTTATTCTTATTTTGTGCAGGTTTAGCTTTCCTACTAATGGAAGTCACATACATACTGTTATTATTTACATTGTTCAACTGTTCCAACAATACAAACATTTCAGGGTTTTTTTTCCCCCCTTTGAGGAAGGAGGTCTGAAATACTCATTTATAGCTGCTTCCGTGCTACACTCATCATACCTTTTTCAGTTATTCAGTAAATGGTATTACATACTTTCATATTTCACTAATCATTTAAGATATTTTTCAGTCATCGTACTAATGTGAGTGTGTACTGTCTGCAGTATAAATCAGATTAAGCAAGAAACTGAAGTGCATCACTTTTTGGGAGAGTGATACACCTTTGTGCAGTTTTTGCTTGCTTTACTTTTCTTCGATTTCAAATGATTAAACAATAATGAAGTAATATTTGAATCTACAACCCTCGCATGATTATTGCAGTTGCAATAAAGTCTGATTATTTACAAAAAATAATCAGACTTTGCAGAGACTCCCTGAATGCACCATGACGTACCTGAGTGTCTCCCTTTTGGCGGAAGTTTACAGTCGGCAGCGGTGTTTTGATTGGCTAAGAGCATAAACGTCAACAACAAGCAGTCAAAGGTAAGATAGAATTTAACATTAAATGGTGTTGCTTAGTCAGAAAATAATATGGCTGGTAATTTCTGTGCTTATTCGCTTTGCTTGGAAATTAAATTCAACGGGTGAAACATATTGCCACTTCTGTTAAGCCTCTGTTGAACGAATTAGAAACAACATACATATATAGTGGTAAATCCCCAGAATTAATCATAATCATATACATTTAACAGTATTACAGTCATTGAAGCGTAAATATAATCATTGAAATATGTATATGTTGTTAATTTCATCGTACAAATCTGCTTTGGACCGTTTGATCATAGTCAGAAGTCTATTGTGATTGTAATTCAGTCCAGGTAACAGAAGGTGTCGCTATAACTGAACTAAAGCCACAGAGCAGACCAACATGTTAGAAAAAGGTTTATTCTTTTGTTGCCCAGCATGTAAACTTATCCCACCAACTTGTACAAACATTTTTAGGTCTATTCCACATGAATAATGTCATGAGACATACAAATGGGACTAAGCAAACTTGCCACAGTGTAACACAACTGACATGAGATAATGTTATGCATTGCTGTGATGAATTTCACATTAAATTATATATCCCTTGAGCTTTCTTCTCAATTTATGTGCACTCAGGAAAGATGTCAACATGATAAGTGTTTATATTTACAATTCTGAAAAGGCAAATGTGATTTTTAGAAAAGCAATGGAAAATGTAAAAAAAAAAAAAAAGAAGAAAAAAAAAAAGATAAGCATAACACCGAGCAATAAAAGGCACAGTAAGTTCACCTCTGGTTTACAGTGGCATTTTCAGCAGCTATAGTTTAGTAATGCTGAGTGGCTCCTAATTTGCGGTCAAACATCCACACAACATCCTCATTTCAGTACCCGCTGTCTCTCTCCACACAGCCCACACCCACTGGATTGTTGGGACACTTGCAGGATCGGCCGGTTGGTGTTGCTAAACAGAGGTGAGTGCAGCCCCCGTTGTTTACAGCACAGTAGTTTTGTCCTGACAGAAGAGGAAAATACACAATTATCAATGCACAACATCCGAGAACATGTGAGTGAATCATAACCAACCATTGCAAGGAGCAGCAGGAAAAAGGCCCTTGACTGTTTGTTAAACAGATACATACATACTTAAAAAAAAAAAAAAAAAGCGTAGCAAACTCCAGATGTTGGAGGCCCCTCTCCCTTGGGTCCACATTCCCTGGCTTTATGCATGCAGGCTTATCTGGAAGGGAGGACGAGGCCTGCTGCTGTGCAGAAACATCAGTCATCCCTTCACTAAATGATGAGTCCTAGCTGCAGAATTCATCCTGCTGCGTTCAGGCAGAGTAGTGAATCTGCTTTTTTTTTTTTTTTCTGCTTTGCAAACTGTTCTGAAAAGGTCAAAACTGTGGGCAGTTAGGCGCTGAGGAGTGAATTCTACAAGGGTCAGGCTATTTCCAAAAGTCTGGCAGCTCAGTGGACTTTCACGTCACACAAGGATGACAACAGAAGTGTTTTTTTTTTTTTTTTTCAGTAAGACAAAATGTCACAACTTTAAGCGTACACAATGTCTTTAAGGTAAATACACCTTCACCCACATAACCAGCTGATTACCTGCAGGACACTGGGCATAGGCTGTGGCGATCCCGTATAACTTGGTCCGTTTCTGAGGCTGGAAGTTGTCAGACTCCCTCCCAGCATAGTGATCTACCGAAACCACCGCATCCCTGTTGTAAACACAATCAAGCACAGGAGTTTAAACAATCCCATCTTAAGAAATGTTAGCATCCTGCACCTCTGTGTTTTGTATAAGATCTGTCAGGAATGAGTAAAGGTTAGTCAAAGTTTCCTAGCCATAACTAACACGGACTGTTGTAAACTGTTGAAGTGTGTGCCTCCCCACCACCACCTTCCAAACTTCCTCAGCCCTGTGGAGATCACAGGGAGGCCCTGGATAGGTCACTCACAGACGCTGAGGCTGAGAAATTGCATGCAGCTGCCACTTTTTAGATGCCTCCTCTCCCCACATACACACAGAAATAGATACCCCAGCCCCCGCTTTTTTTATAGCGGCTAACATACGGAATCAGCTGCATGGGAAGACAGCTCCAGGTTTGTCCAAGCCTGTGGAGAGCATCAAGGGCCCTGCTCACCCTGCTTGAATGGTGGGGAGCTGTTTGACCTCTGACCCACCCTTGAATTTCTCTGGATTCTTCCATTGGACAATAGATGAAGGCGGCATTAAGTTGAGCCTACAGTGATGCTTTCATTTATTAACGTCAAAATGAAGTGTGTACTAGTTAAGCTTTTATAACCTTTTGTGGTAGTTTAAGTTTCTCAAAATACAATAAGTCAAACCTCTGCCAGTCAGTGTAGTAGAAGTTCTTTCCGTAGGAAGTCATCCCAAACGGGTACTGAAGCCCCTCCATGACCTGTCTGCGATCACCGTGAGCAGGATGCATACACTCCATTTTATGTGTGCCTACAGATGAGAGAGTAATGTTAATGCTGATCACAAGGCACGCATCTTTTCACGCATCAGTTATCGGCCTGAATCCTGGATGACCTGCATCTGCCCAGCAAAGCATTGAGCTCTGAGGGTCATAAGTCAAGCCGTTGGGCAGGCCGAGGTCGTCCTTCACCAGCACCCTTCTGTTGGATCCGTCCATGTAGGAGGTCTCAATCTTGGGTGCCTCACGGTTCCAGTCGGACCAGTACAGATTTCTGTCATGACAACAGGCGTGAGTTAGTTCACTATCAAAGTGAACAACAAACTTTGAATCTAAAATAACTAAACTGAAATTTATAGCCCTTGGCTTAGCACATTAGCTTAGCATAGTATAACTCCTCTTGGTGCTAAGCTAACCTAACCAGCTGTACTTACTATTATTACTGTACTACTTGATAGTTTTAAGCATACAGATATGAAAGTGGCGTCGATCTTGTCATCCTCCAAGAAAGGGAACTTCCTATAAATGTTCACTGACCAGTTATACCTTGAAAGGAATGGATTCACTTTGTAACATTACACACTTTGAGCTTGGTAAACCAACTCCCTGTATGTTAAAGAAACAACGTAATACATAGTGAAAGTTTAACACACCCGTTTGGAGGGTCAGTGATAATTGCACGGGGATTGATGAGATCAGAGTCAATAATGACACGACGCAGGGAGCCGTCCAGAGACGCAACCTCGATGCGATCCTTCACAGAGTCTGTCCAGTACATAGTTCGGCCCAAATGGTCGATGGCGATTCCTTCTGGGCTTATGATGTCTGTTGAGAGGTCACATTTTGTTCATCGGCCTCTTTGTTTGGTATAAACTGTCATCTTTTTCATAGATGGCTGAAGATGAAAGGGAGTGTGTAGAGTGAAAGATAACAGTAAACAGTAATGCTACCTGATCTAATCACTTCAACTGGATCTCCCCCCTGGATGCTGGCTTTGCTGATCGAGGGGGATGTGATTTCTGTCCAGTAGACCATTTTCTCCACACAGTCATAGGCCACTCCAATGATTACCTTCTCCTGTGGAGGGGTCAACAGGCAATCTTTGAAGTGCACTTTGTTCAAACAAGAGCGGTTGGCGATAGAAACACTGAGCAGATGTGTTTTTTAGCCATTAACGTCTAGACATAAATCCAAACAAACAGGGCCACATACTCAGCATGTGAGACTCAGCCAGACTTCAGACCAGCTGGTTTGGAAATCAGTTTAACAAGAAACGCAGATTGTAATTCCAAAGATGTCGGACCGATGTTAGTAATTAGTGTGAATGTCTCCATGTGCCTCCAATAAAGTAAAGTCTTGAATGCGAGAAGCAGATGGGCAAAGCACAGCGCTTGTGTACTCATATTAGTACCACCAAAGACACAGACTGTCCAGTAAGATGCTGAGCTCATGTTTTATGCTCAAAGGAGAAATCATAGCATATTGCAGCTTTTGTGTTAATTGTTTCATTCGAAAGATCCCGATTCGACATTGTGCCTGACATGGACGAAGGAACTGCTGTTGACTTAAACTTAGCTGTGTTAGCTGTGTTGTGGTCAGGAGTGCTGACGCCAGAAGCCATCCAGTTAATATTGTCT
The DNA here is from genome assembly GCF_900963305.1 of Echeneis naucrates. NCBI lineage: Eukaryota > Metazoa > Chordata > Actinopteri > Carangiformes > Echeneidae > Echeneis > Echeneis naucrates. The sequence goes on from NC_042525.1 coordinate 4,409,845, forward strand.
TTTATAATGTGAAAACACACATGGAAGTAAAATCTATTGAAATGTGGGTACAAAGAGGAAATAAGCAATATCGTTGCAAAAAACAAAACAAAAAAAATGGGATAAAATTGTATCAAACAAAGCCAGCCGACTTTCTTGTTAGAGCCTCCTAGCTAAAAGAGAAGGTATATTAAGAGACACTTACAGGGAGATGGAGGACAGCCTTAGCATCATCCTTTTTCATGTCGTAACCTTCCAGTGGGACGTGTTCGATCTTGCCACTCTGGGCATACAGCAGGTGTGTTCCTGGAGGGAGGGGGTGGACATCGGGTCGAGGGGTGGGCCCAACACGTGGTGAAAGCACCCTGTGATCGATACCTACCAGACACACACTCTGAGATATCAGGAGAATCTCATGGAGAGAAAAACCCGGCACATTTCTTCCAAAGGTGTCTTGCGATTTACTCACACATCGGTCTGCTGCCGGGTCCAGAGCGAGTCCCGGGGATCTCCTGCCCGCTTCGGTCCACGCACCAGCAGTGTCCCGTGCTGCCGTGGCACTGCGTTGGTTCATAAGCACCATTCTCATCGCACGTAGGGATGTACTGTCCGACTGGAGGCCGTGGGCCACGTGGACCAGACTCTGTCGCACCCAGGATGCTGTCTCTGTGGGCCTCACACTGGGTTTTTGTCCTCTCTGAAGGAGAAAACGAAAAATTATGCACAAAGCGCTTCGTTCATATTTCCTTTTGTCTCCTGCTTTTAGTTCAGCTCCACAAAAATTCCCACATTCCATATAAAGTATGACAAATTCCTTTGGCTGTCCATAAGAAAATGAAAAACAGGCTCCAGCTGGCAGCAATACGCTGCAGAGAGGAGCTCTTTTCCAAGTTGAAAAAAAAAAACAAAAAAAACAATGCCATGAACAACACTGTGAATGAAAATGATCCGCTTCCTGGAGTATGAAACCACCTCAGCAAAAACACACGTCCAGACTGAAAGTCGCAGGATTGAATATCAGTGATGCTGTGTTTAACTGAGATGTTTGCTTGTCAGAAAGTATAGAGGCATGACAAAAGACTCACCCGGAGAACAGTAGAAGCCGTCACCATAGTAACCCGACTTACACTGGCAGGTAAATGATCCCTGGGTGTTGTAGCACACAGCGTCCTGATGGCACCTGTTTGACTGGCACTCGTCTATGTCTGCAGACAGAAGAAAAGAGGCTTAGCAAGGACAGAGCAGAGTCAGACACTGTGAGTGAAAACATTTTTTGTGTGTCCGACGCGTCGCTTCCTTTTATGGTCAGAGGTCCATGCCGTGACGTTACAACGCCAAGTGCGGAAAGAATGGAAACTATGAATGAGTATTACTGACAGCCGGCCAAAGAAAACTACGCACCAACTCAAGATACACATCAGAAATACCCAGGAGCTTTTCCAGTTTCACTGTTCAAGCGCTGCAGATGTATTATGCAACCTGTCTCACCTCCCCCACCATCCTGAGCAGATGGCTTAATAATTACAGTCTTAAATGACATGTAATGGATTTGAAGTCTGGAGTAGTTTTCTTAAAACACTGTACTGTTCCCCGGGCCTGTTGACTGCAAATACTTCACGGTGCTACCAGCTATTTTCAAAGCATGTCATTTCATCTTACCATCATCACATGATGTGGGCTGAAAACTCTCCTTGGAAGTGGGAAGAAAGGGATGCTCGGACACTCAACACCCAAGAATGAATTTCCAAAAACATTTTAGTTTGTTTTTGTTTGTTTGCTTGTTTTTTTTTACTGTGATTCTGAGACAATGTGAATTTTTTTGGGGCTGCCAACTTTAAAATCTCAGATTTCAGATTCAGATTCTGATGTGTCCCACAGGAATAGTTCTTCTCATGTTTGATTATAATGAATTACTAATGTTGATTAAATGATTAAATTACGTTTGTATTCTTAATATACTCACAGATCTTTCCAGCAACTAAATTTTCATACTATATCATTATTTTGTGTTTATCTCATTTAATGGCAAAAAGACACTTCATCAATGAATTATCATAAGAAACAGAATTAGCTTTTCTAAACGCATCAGTACATTATCAGGTAATAAGTAACGGTGTTAAAGTCTATAGTTACTGCCAACTTTAATTTAATGACACGATCAAAATGTAACTTTAATTGTTGTAATGTACTATGATGGGTTAATTTTTACAGTGACTAAAAGACAGTGATCTGACTTTAAATGGGTAGAACTTCTTCCGGTGATGTAAAATATAAGCTAATAATAATGGGCTTAAATACCGACAAAATTATTATGTCTGTTCAAAACCAATGTTATTATAAGCACTCGAGCTAAATGAATGGATTGCTGTATTTTAGTTGGATGGAATAATTGTTAGAGTAAGAGGCCCGATTTCTGTAACCTACAAACTGAAAGCAGTTCCCATGGTCTCTCCTCTACGCAGTACCTTGGCAGATTCTACCATCTCCTACGAAGCCACGCAGGCAGGAGCAGACGTAGGACCACCCTCCGATGTAGTTGCACTGAGCGCGCTCAGGAATGTCGCATGTGTGGGTGCCTTCTTCACAGGCATCCAAGGGCCGGTTCACCGCTGCGAGGAACAAAAGTGTGAAAATTGTCAAAATCTTGTAATTTTTTTTTTTTTTTTTTTTTTTGCTTCCAAGATTGTGAACAGTCCCAGTTCGGTATGAAGGGTGTATTTTCCAAGCTAAGCCACAAACACACAGAAAATCAAATCACACTCTCTACGAGATAATCTGCATGTGTGACACCGGGTAATATTTTATTTTATTTTATTTATGGCTGCACACAGACAACACGTACCGATGCAGGTCTGCCCATCGGTGTCGAACTGATATCCATCTTCACATTCGCAGCGGAAGGTCCCAGGCTGGTTGTTGCAGATAGCATGGGAGCCACAGATCCGAGGATCCTCTCTACACTCATCGATGTCTGATAAAGAGAAGAGCCATAACACTAATTGCTGCCACAGAAGATCCAACTTTGAGTTTGGGGCTGTGAAGTCTGGATTTCTCCAATCAGCGCCCCTCATTTTCAGATGTCGGGAGATCAAAGAGGAGAGCTTAATTAGATATCTTAATTACAAACGTTTCAAGATACCATCTGTCTGAAATACTTCCTTCCTTTTTCCTGACCCTCAGATGTATAGCTTGTGGCCTGGGATTGAGGATATAAGTCCCTTTGCTAATCGGCCAAACTGCCCAGTTCCCAAGGAAGGAAGGCGTTAGAAGGACTGGGTTTATTAAACACTGTCTCTCAACACGTTGGGATATTCTATAAATAACTATGAGTAGAAAATCCTCTTAAATATTGGAGAGAGATCTTTTCTTACCATAACATGTGCGGCCATTGCCGTTGAAACCAGTAGCACACTGGCAGGTGAACTGGTTTTCCTCTCCGGGTCGGCAAACGGCGTTGGTATCACAGCCGTGTCTTCCAGTGAAACACGGATTCTCTTCTGGCTGCCCTCCTGAGAATTTCAGTGTTGTTACCATATCATTAACGCGTGTGAATTCATGAGCACGGCCTCAGGATCAGGATGTTATATGTTGTTCTGTGTGGGAAGGAAGTGTGTGCAGACCAAAACAGGAAGACAAGAATAATAATCCATGACCTCACCGTTGACATCCCCAATCTTGTTGCTCATTGCAAACCGGATGATCTCATTATTAGCGTCGTACATGACGAAGACCTGGTCCACACTGAGCATCTGGGTCGATTTCATCCCTCTCAAAGAATCGTCATGCTGGCAGCTCTGGAAAGTGATGGTCTGACGCCACTGATACGTCCTGGTGTCAGTGGAGCCATCGGGCAAGCTCACTACGTAATCTCTGGTGGAGGATGAGGTGATCACTGGAAGGTAAAACATAAGTAGATGCTGATTTATTAATGTCTACTTTATCTGGGCGATGGAAAATTGAGATTTTTGACCAGCTTCAACAGCAGAATGCATAAACTGTGTCTTACAGTTGTTGCTGTACTGGTAGATCTCAGAGTAAGGATCAATCTGCACGGTGGACCCGCGAGGCACCTCGGGGACCCGACCTTCCAAAGTGGTGCTCACCACCAGGTGGTCGTGCTCATCAATGCCTTTGAACTCTTGCCTGACGGTCAGCTTCTCATTCCCCGGCAGAAAGGTCACCTCAGCCTGCCGTGTGAACTCCCCCCCTTCAGAGACAGAGGAGGAGGTTAACTTTAAGAGCCCGGCCCTGGATGAACTTTGGCGTGCTGCCGTTTATCTGAGCTGAAGCAATGTGAGGGGAAATCAGCTGGATTGGATTCAACAGTGAGTAAAACTGCAGCTGTATGGAAGAAATGTGCTTGTAGCAGCCCTGACGTTTGTTAAGAGCGTTTTCACTTCCTAAAAACTACATTTAAAGAAGGATGTCACAACTTTTCCTCTCACCAACAATACTGAAGCCATTCTTGAATCCCGGCTGCTCCAAAGCAAAGGCCCACCCAATCACGCCACCAAGGGCCGACAGGGGCTGCAGCGAGGGCCCGACAGTGTAGGGGATGTCACTGATGGCGACGTACGATCGTCCATCGTTAACCACGACGTACGAGTGGAGATCGTTGCTGCTGAACTCCACTGGAGAAGCAGCGCTGCCAACGTATACTTTTCCATGCAGTTTACCGTTCATCCTCTGTGGCTTTCCTGCAAAAACAAAGCAAAATGCTCAAAGGGACGAACCTCAGCAACCTGAGCCTTTACTCGAATTTAAGTCTGGAGCTGTGCGAGGATGCTTGTGGAACTTCAACACAGATGCTAGAAGACCTTTCCAACATCCACAGCTGTCAGACATTAAGAGGAATCAACACATTGCATAATGAAGTTACAGCTGTTCACATGTTTGTTTTTTGAAAGTGAACCCTTCAGTTAGCTAAATCCTGTGAGTCTTTGCATTCTCAGGCCAGATGCCACGACTATCCAGCGTTCAACAAATGCTTGTCAAAGATATTAAAACATGTTATTACAAATAACTTTTCGGCAAACATGCAGTCTACATTTCACCATTTCACAATCTGTAAAATGAAAACTGATCACTCAAAGCAGACGCCTACCTTCTGCCACACACTGTATCCCATCTCCATAGAAGCCGGGCCTGCAGTGACAGCAGTATCCACTGGAATAGTCTTTGCAGTCAGCAAACTGCGAGCACTTCTCTCTGTTGTTTGTGCACGTCCCGAGGTTGTACGAGAACACTGAAAAGGTGAAAAACAGAGTTAATAAACCGTAAAATAACTATAAACTTTGAATTGTCTGTCATCTCACCGTCTACATTTATGTCTGTGTCGTCCACCACCACCACTTCTGGGTTGTTAGGCTGATGAGGCTGGTACTGAACTGGGTGGACTTCGATCTGCTCCCCTTCTGTCTCATAAGGAGGGTACTCGATCTGCTGTCCGTTATTATACACGGGCCCCCTTGGATCAGTGGAGGCGTCATGCTCATCGGGGGCCCCTTCTGTTGGTGCCTCGGTGGGCAGGTCTGGGACCTCACCTGGAGCCACGTTGGTGAAATACGGAGAAGTTCCAATTTCGTAGACCCAGACACCTCGCAGGCCAGAGTTGGTCTCCCTGTAAGAGTGAGGTGTGTTCGGCTCGCTGCTCTTTAAATATTATCACCTGTGCTGACAGATACGGATTGACTTACTCTGCTAAAGCCCCGACGGATCTTTCGTCGTCAGTGCTGATCCGGTAGTACGGTCCCTGGCTGTAAAACAGGAAACCTTTGACCAAACCCTTACTGAAACCAGCATGCATGGTCACTGTCCTGTCCGCCATAGACGTGGAGGAAAACTGGATCCCGTCCCTCGGATACAGGACAATGGCATACGAAGCTGCATCCAGGGACGCAATAACCAGCTGGAAGGTGTTTCTCTGTGTGATAAAACATTAAAGAGGGCGTCCATGACCACTTCCTTCCGACATCACTTGACTAACCGTGAGATGCTCACCTTCTTATTGACGCCATCGCCTCTGCTTTGAGGTTCACGGCTGGCAACGTCGACCCAGGTGATCACCACTGCGTGGGTGGGATTGACCTCCGGGTCCTCGGGGAAGGCTTGATTGATGTGCTCGGCTGCCCGACGCAGAACCTCGGGACTCGAGTCTTGACGGAAGAAAACTTTGCCCACGCCATCACTTGTGTCCAGGTCTCCTTGCAGAGCCGCAATCATGCCAAACTTTGCAGGCATTTCCCCAAGATATGTCGACTCACTCGTCGGCTCTGCTGTGGCAACAAAGCCGTTGGTGTTGATCTGAAATTAAAAGTTGAAGTTGTTTAATGGGCATAACAGGACACGGAGGGAGGATTTTAACACTGCGTGACTTTCTTTATGGCCCAACGAGAGCTGTCACACAGCTGAGGCGGACCCGGTCCAGTCTGACCCACTTTGATCTTAATTTCAAACTCATTAGACTAATGATCCGAGTCAGCTGCCATGTCCTACAAACGCACACATGAACAAACAGAATGCTATCCAACACACTTTTTTTACAATCTGACGATTTTATGTGAACACATGCAAGAGAGAAAAGTGGGTTTTATATCAAAAACACTCACCCACACACACACACACACACACACACACACACACGGGGCTCCTCCACTTCCTGACCGCGAGAAAACAAGAGCACTATTCCTGGCCGTGTAGCAGTGTTTCCTGTCCTTCCCCTGACGAGCAGCCCCAGAGAGCCCGGAGATTGCACACTAATTTTCATTACAGACACTTCCTGCCAAAATGGAAGATAGAGCTGGGAAAATGATCAGTGGTCCTAATCTAACTGCGACAGTTCAGAGAGCTCACCACAGTTTGTGAATATCCCAACAACAATATGAATCACGCTCTGGAGGAGACTATAAAAGCTCTCGATGATCAGAGAAAATATTGTTTTCTGCAACCATGTCTGGTGAAGAGCATTACTGTTCCCCCACAGGGCACGAAGAGTTCAAGGGAGTCTGTCTGCTGAATGAAAACAGAAATCTTTGGGCCATCTTGACTGCAGAAGGGGAAGAGATTGTGGTGAGTGGTGTTGGGATAACTCGGAGGGAGTCATCATGGGAAAAAAAAAACAACACGCCTCAGACAGATTATCATGAGAAGTAAAATATTCATTCTCAACTTCGGACTTTCACATGTTAACACGACTTCTTGCCTCTGCACATCTCCTCTCCCAGATCAGACTGCTCATGTTCTCAGTCGATGAACAAGGCTGAAATTTAATAGATATAATGATCTTATCTGGAGGAGGCCACCTTACTTTTACTTAATAAAACAAGGGCAACACTTTGGTAAGTGTGGAGTCACTGCCTTTGGACATAATTGCTCTCTGGTAGCATGTTATCCACATGCAGCACAATTAAAACAGAGATGCAGCACTTCTCTTTGAAAAGGGAATAAAGGGCTGCTTGTCTGTCCACCACAATGGTGCAGCTTTCAGCTAAATATTCCTACTGCCTCTTTTCCAAGTATTTTAAATGCCCCACTTGGCAACTACAAGCAACAAATAATTAACACACGAACACATCTTTAGGGATTAATTAGACTAAGGGCTGACCCCCCCATCCAAAAGTCAGCAGTTCAAATGAGCATCTCTGACATGGACTCACTGTTACATCCTCTGAAATGGGTTGCAAAATAGGATTCCTCCAGAACTTTGGTCCTTTTGTCAACAGTAAGATGATAACCTCGGGGGAAGCTCTAAGAATGTGCGGACACATACGTCCAACAAGACAGAGCAGCTTCTCTGATAAGTAAATCCATTAAAAGAAAAAAAAAAAAAACCCATAGAGGGGGAGACATGCATAGGCTGTGCAGATGTGTTCTTGCAGCTTCCAGGCATTGTTCAACTTTTTAACTCCTGACCTCCTTTCACGTATATCTGCCCGGGATTTCTTGGGAATGCGCAATTGCGCAAGCTGGGTGGACTTTATTCGCCAGCACCAGTAAAACCCGCCAGTTTGTGTTAAAATGCTTCGACAGCGTGACAAAACGAAGGGTTCACTTACAAAGATGCTGAGGAAAGTGCCATCATAGAATAAGACTGGCTTCTGCAGCTCCAGGCGGTGAGTCCGGTCGCTGCCCGGATCCAGCAGCTGGTCTCTTGCGCTCGGACCGAAAGCGAAAAGCTCTCCCCGCGTTATGGTCCGAACCGAAGCCACAAGGCCCAGGAAAGTCGCACACAAGAGCCACCGTCGCTCCTGCCGGCCCATTGTTCCGTGTTTTCAGAGTCAGAGATGTCCTGTGGTCTGCTGCCTGACGCGCACTGAAGAAAGTTCAGACAGAGTTGGGGAGTTGGAGGGCGGAGTTGAGCGGAGAGGAGCTCTCAGAAAAACCAACAGCAGCGGAGTATGAGGTCGACTCCACTCTGCTCCCCATGCTGCTCCAAAAACCAAAATCCTCCAGTGATGTGGTTTTGGCTGGAGGTGGGAATGTTGGCATCTTTATCAACCATCTGCAGTGATGGCATTTGGCAAAAACATGACCTGGTTCGTGGAGAAGGTGGCCTGAGAAATGTTCACATCATATCCCTTTACTGTGATTCTTCAGGATCAGCAGAGAGCAGCTGTCTCCGTTTTGGGATGTTACAGGAGCCCCCCCCCTGCTGTGTGTGAGGTCTAAGGGTCCTCAGGGGGACAGAACTGGTCCTGTACTGGCTGCTTTGGATCGAGGCCAAGCTGCCATCATAGCACAGACATCACAGCATGGACCAGTTAGCCGGCCGGGTTGACGGGACAACACACAGATCACAGAGCACTGTAGCATCTCTAATCATCTGAGGCCTGCCGCCGCGGCTATCAGACTCCACTCCAGCTGGGATAATGAGGGGCGAGCTGGTCACGGCGCTTCTGCTCAGTCATCTGTCCAACCCAACATTTTTGCTTATCCGGACAACTGCTGGCGACGTTTGCGATGCAACGTGCACGTTCGGATCTTTGGTTGACCTCTGACCTCTGGGGCGTAAAAGCTCCCATTAGCTTGAAATTTCCTCTTGTCGGTTAGAACCTATTAAATTTAATTAAGGCCATTTCCTCAACATCTGCTATGCCCATCTTTTATTGACCCCCCCTGACCTTTTATCCATTTTCACCATTGGGCCATTATTCACCTTCACCACAGAAATCCACATTCAAGTTTCAGATTATGGCTCCTGGATTTCCTTAACGGTGCTTTAATCTGATCTTCATGCACGTCACACATGAAGCATCGTGAAATAATGATGATCTTTCTCGTTCTCGAGGTTCCAAGAACTTCAAATTAAATAACCCAAGGAGCTAAATCGAAACTATCAAGATTCTGTAACTTGGAAGGAAGGGTCCTAAGCAGAAGGCAGTTTGTTTTAAGGTGTTGTAAAAGCAAACGGGTTGGGAAACACAAGCTTAAAGTCTTTTCTACAAAGAGCTGCCCCTTTTGCACCACCCTCAGGACAAAAGCTCAAGATGCAACAGTCAAGAGTGTTGTGAAATTTACAGAGCACATTAATCTATGTGTTCGCAGTGATTCCATGGCCTTTTGTTCAGCGTCGGCCTCAAGGCACACGTTCCCTATTCAGCCTCTCTGCTGGTAGAATGAGGTTTTCTCCACGTATTGCATAATTCAGTATCCGCTGAGGCTGATACATGTTTTCATGTTCCGACCACTCACAAACAGCCGCAGCACGCTTTCTAACACAGTTTAAAGACGTTATCTTTCACCGCACCAGCAATGGTTCAAAAGTCAGATACCGGCGCTGAAATCAGGGAACAACTCGAGACATTGATGTGTTATATTAAACACATCTTTTTTTGGGAAACATATACATTACTGATTTAAAATATTCAAATTGTTTTACAGTATGAATGACCTTTATTGCATCCCCAGCTTGGCCTCATCTCTATATAAATTGGTGAAAGGCGCCACCTGTTGGTCATTTTGTAAGGTTTTCTGGATTTCCTCAAAAGGTTCTCAGAGATTGACCTCGGTTGATATGCATATAGTATCTACATTTACATTCAATATGTGTTCATTTTATTCCACGAGAAATGATTCCAAGCACATTTATTAGTATAATGAATACAATTTAATAACTATAAGAGAAGTTGCAAGCTGTAAAAAGATTTAGACTTAGTATAGTTGTCTTTGTATGAAACAAACACCCAGTGATGTGGAACAGTTTTGTGTGTAAACTATCTATCAATCTTTTTTTATGACACTGTTCATATTTGTCGCACTTAACTGGAGATGAATCAGTGGGGGCTTGTTGGACTTTAGGTGGCTGATGGGATATTTACCCTGAGGCTGTGATGCCACTAGCGGAGACTTGCTGCTGTCTGTCTGAGTCTATTTTGTGCGTTTGTGTTGCCTGGGAACTGCGATCTGATGTGTGTGGCAGGAAGCTTCAGCCTGATGAGCAGACTGAAGTGCTATCTCGTCACCGCTCTATTATTTTCTTTATTCACTGACAAAACTGGTGGCGTGGGCGACTCAAAGGGCCAGGATGAGGGAACCTCATTCTTCCATTCGTTGGCTAAATATAACATGTAATACGTTTAAATAGTTTGCTGCATTTTTGTCCAGTTTCCACCTTTATAACTGCTCACAGAGAACACGGAAAGTAAATATTTGACACGTATAAGAGCCAAATCAGGATTAAATCGTGGGATGCTTTTAATAGAGAAGCTGAGAAGTCTGCCAGTTCAGGACGTCTTCCTGTTTGGTGTCTGTGTGTGAGAAAAGATTAATGCATTACAGGGGTCAGAGGTGGACAAGAGTGACCTCCATTTTGGCCTTCCTCATGTTCGCATGCCCTAATCCTGCGAAACAACAACAACAACAAAAGCAAAACAAAACAAAATACCAACATAAGAAGTGAATTTCAATCGTACACTAAACTCTTGTGGCCTGTGCTGCCCAGACCTGAGCTACTCTCAAAGGAAACTCCAGCTGAGGATCAATTTGGCTGCGAAAACAACTGTTCAACATTTTCTGTGGCGCAATGACCCTGAAATATCATCACAACAAATTCAGCATGACCAAAGACTTTAATTTTCTACGGAGACCCTGAAATATAAAGAGGGAAATTAAAAGCGAAGACTGATGTAGTGTGTGTGTGTTTTGTTTAGTTTTTTTCATCGTAGCAATTAAATCAGTTTGAACTCTCTTTGACCCTTTTTTTGGTCTAAATTACTAATTGAGCCCAAAGGCAATTTTATTAAATGAGCTGCAGTACATAAACCTGAAAAAGCTTCTTTTTTTACAATCTGTAAAAATAGAACCACAAACTGTCCAAAAAGCTAATTCATCACTGTTTCATCACATTTTAATCCAAATTAGATTTATGAGGATAAAACAGTAAATACTAATATATATATTACACCTAATCTGAACAAAAGGATATAACAGTGCCTATATGAAGCAGACTAAAAGTAATTTGTGTCAATGAAATGTCTGTTTCTTTTATTGAGTGCAAATTGAGTTTCTTCTGATGAGCCTATAAATTCTGGACCAAGACTCTCCGCTCCATTTTGAGAATTTCTCCTTAAAGCCTCTTTGGTGATTGAAAATCTTTTATTGGCATGAATTACATTTGAATATTTGTATGCACTTTATGAACAGTGCTTTGGGTCTCTCGGGGCTCGGTGTGGTGGGAAGCACCATCACAGGGTTAAAGGTGCAACGACGTGCGTCAGCTGACGCGTAACGTCGCGCAGCGGCGGGGGGTCTGAGGGGGCCGGTCCGGGCTGCAGCTCCGATCCCCGATCATGTGCCTCGGTTCTGCAGCAGGAAGTTCGCCTCCATCTTCTTCCTCTTCTCGCCGATAAGCTTCTCCTCCTCCGCTTCCCCTTCTCCCGGCGGCGCAGAGCCCCGTGCCCGGCTCATGGAGGCTCCGGTGGATCAGCCCCTGCCTCTGCCCACCCTGAGCCCGGCCGTGCCCCCCTACGTCACCCTGGGGCTGACGGTGGTCTACACCGTCTTCTACTGCCTCCTCTTCCTCTTCGTCTACGTGCAGCTCTGGCTGGTCCTCCGGTACCGACACAAGCGGCTCAGCTACCAGACGGTGTTCCTGTTCCTGTGCCTGCTGTGGTCGGCCCTGCGCGCCGTGCTCTTCTCCTTCTACTTCAGGAACTTCGTGACGGCCAACACTTTGGGCCCCTTCCCCTTCTGGCTGCTCTACTGCTTCCCCGTCTGCCTGCAGTTCTTCACCCTCAGCCTCATGAACCTTTACTTTGCCCAGGTGAGTGTGTCTGATCTGAGTCCTCCTCAGGTTCGGAAGTGGTTCCAGTTCATTGGTTGGACTCTGAACTTTTTAGTTTTCGCACCAAATCTTAATAAGCCGCGAAATGTGTGAATCTGTGACGGAGGAGCTGAAACTGATGATGAAATGGTTTCCAAAAAGTGAAATGAAACAGCATAGATGTTGGCGACATTTTAAATGCAACTACTGCTTTATTTTCTTTCTTTCTCTTGTGTTGATATCACACAGCTGTTTCTGTTATTGGATACTTCTCTTTTCATAAATGTTTTAGTTTTTCAAATGTTCCCATGAAAGAGATGCTCAACTATACCAAATCAATCCATCAGTAAAAATGTGAATATTTGTTAGGATGATTTCACATCATAACATTGATGTGCAAAGCAATAAATTGTGTTTTGCTTAAATATGAGCGTTACTAATAAATATTATGGTTAATAAAATAATATGGAGATTGTATAGCTCCAGTGTTTATTCTGCTGATATCAGACTGGTATATAAATATTACCTGTTGGTGTCTTAGTGATGAGTTACACAGTGTGATGCAGTGAATCAGTCCCTCTTCTGTTTACATAATCTGAATATCAAATAATAAAATCACCTCTGGCCTCTGCTTAAAGCTTGTTTTTAGTATAATCCTCAGCTGCTGATTTGAGTCACGGTTGACGGTGTTACAAGCAGGCCGTGTGCTGTGAGCCCTGTTGTGTATCTCCAGAACAAAACGCTTGCTGTTGTTCTCCCGTCAGGTTCCTGTTTCTCATTAAAAACCTCATTTCTGCGAATAGACAGAAATGCAGAAGTGAAAATGACCTGACATTTGCCTGACGCTTCTTTTTTTTTTTTTTTTTTTTTTTTTTTTCTCTCTCTATCTCTCTCACAGGTTGTTTTCAAGGCAAAGTCGAAATATGCACCAGAGCTTCTAAGATACAGGTAAAGACCAGCTGCTTTACATTTGACAAGAAATGACCTCATGTGTGTTTAAAAAAAAATAAAAATAAAAAAATAAATAAAGAGCGTGGTTTTGAATGTGACGTCTCTCTCTTCATGCTTGCTGTTTCCCGCAGGCTGCCGCTCTACCTGCTGTTCCTGTTCATCAGCCTGGTGTTTCTGGTGGTGAATTTGGTGTGCGCCCTGCTGGTGAGGATGTCTTTCACCGAGGCGCACACCATCGTGCTCGTGAGGGTCGCCATCAACGACACGCTGTTTGTCCTGTGCGCCGTCTCGCTCTCCCTGTGTCTGTACAAGATCGCCAAGATGTCCCTGGCCAACATCTACCTGGAGTCCAAGGTGAGGCGTCCACGTCCACGTCCTGTGTGAGGACATGAAAGAGGAACAGAAGAAGCCGGTTGGCTTTTACAGCATCATGTGGTGTTGTGCTGGATGTCATGCCATGTCTGAAGACACCCCCCCCCCCCCCCCCCCCCCATCATTTATGCTCTGTACATAGTTACTGTTCCCTAGCAACACAACATTTCTCCCTGTGCATTTGACTGAGAGCGCTGCGGTGCGTTCATGAGCTAAAAATGCAATTCAGACTCAAAGTTCAAGGTTCTGTCAAAAGATCTCTGTTTCCATGTTTTGTTTAGTTTTTTTTTTCCTCAAAGGTCCATGCAAAGTTAATAACCTGCAGGTTTTTCTCGCACAGGGGACGTCAGTGTGCCAGGTGACCGTTATCGGAGCCATCGTCATCCTCCTGTACTCGTCCAGAGCCTGCTACAACCTCGTCGTCCTGGGACTCTCTAACAAGAGTATCAACGCCTTTGACTACGACTGGTACAATGTGTCAGACCAGGTGAGACACAATGAGAGCTCACGTCTTTCCCTCCACAATGAGAGTTAAATGTCAAGCCTCGTCAGCAGCCAATTATCTTAGCTTAGCATAAACACTGTCTGCAGCTTGACCCATATGAAAAGGTCACAAGTGGCAGTCGAAAGGTCAGACCAGCCCATCAGTGGCTGTCTCCACCTCCTACACTTCCTGCTCACATTTGAATAAATGGAAGTCGTAGTTTTTGTAGAAGACATTTACTTCAGGGCGCTCAGGGCGTCTGATAAGGAAGGTCTGACCAGGAAGAGGCCTTGAGGTTTACCCACAACGACAGGAAGAACTTTTTGAGACGCTTCTGTCTTTTTCAGGCAGATTTACAGTCGACCCTGGGCGACACCGGCTACATCGTGTTTGGGGTGATCCTGTTCGTGTGGGAGCTGCTGCCCACCTCCCTCGTGGTTTTCTTCTTCAGAGTTCGGCAGCCTAACCTAGACCGGGTGAGCCAGCAATTACCCCGACCCGGAGGTCACTGGGCCCCAGGACAAATCCAAGGGGGTCGCAACAGCAAATACACAGATTCAGTTTTCTGACTGCAGGCTTGTGATAAAACCTTTGGGAGCCACCGTCCTCATCTGTCAACCTGTTTTATCATGCAGACTGTCATCATTGTTGTGACTGATATCTAATGTTTGTTGTCCTCGTCCTGCAGAGCGCATCTGGGCTTCCCGGGCACGTCTTCTCCTCCAGGGCTTATTTCTTTGATAACCCACGGCGCTATGACAGCGATGATGATCTGGCGTGGAGCGTCATGCCTCAGAACATCCAAGCCAGGTAGAAAACAAACAAATATCATATTGTGACCATGTTGGCAGTAATCATGATTCATTTTTGCATTTTATTTTTGAGAAAACATGATTCATAGGCCTCCACTGTACCTTATTTTAACTGTATTTAGATTAACTGTGTGAAGGTCCAATATCTTTTTTTATCTTTAATGTCCAGTCTGGCTGCCGACAGTTACGAGTGGGGGAGTCAGAGCAGCGGCATCAGCGCCTACATCGGAGGGGACGACAGCTACCACCTCCCCACTGCCCCAGAGGAGCTCAGCCATTACTGACTGGAGCTCAGCGACTCCTGCTGACCTCGGCCTTTTTAAAATATTTTTATTTGTATATTTTTGCACAATGTATTTTACTGACTGAGGCACATGGGGCAGAAAGTCGCCTGAAACTTTCTACGTTTACTTTTGTATGTTGTGTAGAGAAGAACTAACAGACTTGATCCGCTGACGGGACATTCATTTTGCACACTCCTTGTATAAAGTTTAATCTAATTTTGACTGATCTTAAACATTGTATAGTTTATATTAAATGCTGCTTAATATATTTCCTGACCTTTGTAATATAATATGTACTGTATTGCTATTTTATGTCTATGGACATATTCTTTTTCATACAAATTGTTTATATAGAGAAGATATCCATTTAATTCAGATTAAAAATGTTTATGCTGTGAAAAATACATTTTATCTTAATATCAGACACATTTAAAGTTGGTTTATATTTTACACATATTTCTAGATTAGGTTCATTTGAGCTATTTAAAATATGTTTGGCATTGACCTGAACAGATCGTGTTATAAACGCACTGATGATGTTTTTCTTTCATGTTGTTTGTTTAGCAGCTCAAATGTCAACGTGTTTGACAATCAACATTTATCTATTGTTCATGTATTCAAATGTAAAACAGGCTCAACTACACAGCTTCATCACAAAAAGTATAAATACCCCAGCGAAGGACTGAAGTCCACTTTTTATGTGAAACCTGATGATGAAACATACCGAAGAATCTGAATCTCCTCGTGGAAGCAAGAAAAGATGTTATGTGGGATCTGCAACAAAATCTGCTGGAATACATAAACACAACTGAGCCTCCAAAAGGCCAGTGAGGAGCTGTTGATTTAAAATGTATCTATGATTAAACTTCACACACCTCTGTGCTTTTTTTCAAACATCCAAACTAAAGCAGCATCTTAGTCTTTCTTCCCAAAATATCACACAAGGACCATATTTTCTTTGACTGATTTCCACCTGTTTCCCCTCATGTCATTTTCAGTACACACATTACTTGCATTTGTGGCAAATACATTTTTTTTTTTTTTTTTTTTTTACACAACTAGCCACACACACACAAAAACATAATTGGGGAGAGCTGCTCACTACCTTCAGACTGCAGGCTGAGATCCAATAAAGGAACATAATATACACTTTATAACCTCGATCGTCTGACTAAAAACAAGTTAATGTACAAATGAGAATTCACGGTCAATATAATGATGGCCTTGGAACAACATATTGTCAAAAAAGACACAAACCTTAGTTGAATGTTGGAACATTTATCAGAAGAAAAAGTCGCAGGCAAAACAGTTTTCGCTTCTCCCCATTTTATTGATGAACTGTTCTCAAAGGCTGTTTTCCTAAATGCACTAAGTACATGATGACATCACGTGCCATGGATGTTTGCAACAAAGTTTAAAGTTTGGCATGTAAATGGGTGATCATTTACAAAACAGGAAACACTCTCACTGTGCATTTGTGAGACGCAGGTTTAGAGATGGTCTTAGAAAAGGTTGTAATGGTTGTAAAAATAGATTGTATTGAGAGCGCATGATTTGTGGACTGATAAAACAAAATCACAGGCTACTCTGGGACACAGTGTGAAACATAAAATGACTAAAGAAAATCAAAATGACTGTCAGACAGTGTCATTTACTTCAAGATTATTATATTAAAATGTGTTAATCACTTTAATGTGACATATTTCAATCACAATTTTTTTTTCCAGGCAGAAAAAACAAAATGGGTCGTTAAAGTAAAAGAGCTTTGTACCCAACAGAAAGTAATTTATGTCATTTTATTTCCTACAGGGGGCCACATTGAGCCATGAACAGTGCAAACAGGAGGGCAAAGCTAAACTGTCATATAAGACAAATCTGTGTTTGCTCATTGCTGACTGGATCCTGATCCAAATAGCTGATGTATCGATGGGCTGGGTGGAACCAACAAGGTATAATCTACCGTTCTACCGTTCTCCAAATGAATGACCTCAAAATAAGACCAATCAAGTTCTGTCAGAAAAAGGGTGTTTTTAATTCAGATTACTCCTCATATTATTGCAAACTCAAGCACATTTTGCCATACAGTAGCTTATAACAGCTGATTCCATGTGATAAGCATAACACAGAAGCATATGCAGAACACTGTACCTTGAAGGAATTAATTGCAAAAACCTATATGCAAAAGATGTAGATTCTGTCTGAGCTTAATTCCTGTTTGAAGTGATGTTCTGAAAATGTCAGTTATAACACGATCCTTCTCCACTGTGGAGGCAAAAGACCCCCGCCCACCCACCCAAACAAATCAAAACCAAAAAAAAAAAATAAAATAAACAAAAATAAAAAAGAAAACAATCCCTTTCAGTACAATGTCATGACATTCAAGGTCAGCTGGGTTGTCCAGGTTTGCTGAAAATGAAGAGAAATCACTGTGTATTTGCTTGTTTCGTCTCCATGAGTACGGATCTTCCATCCATTCAAGCAAAAGTCTGCTGTTTTGCCTTGTAAAACACACACACATGCTCTCTGTAGGTCACTTTCTTAGGACAGAGCACTTAATGGCTATTTGAAGGTGGCACAGGCTTCCCACTAGCTGGGATCTGATGCTTTGTCGAATTCAACCTTTATGCCTTTTTCTCCTGCACCTGCATGCAGAAGAAACACAAACGGATGATGTGAATGAGTGTAGACGCGCTGAAACGACACGCAGGACAGTTGAGTTGGTCAACCACAAATCCTACCTGTTAAGTACTTTTCTTTAGCTCTGGCTCGCTCGTCCGCGTCAAAATACCACACTGTGATGGCATACCTGGGGAGACGGGATTAGAGCAGGTGAGTCACTGCGAACGAAACACATTGGATCAGCTGAGCGTGTGCAGCAGGCGGACTCGGATGCTGACCTGGTGGCGAAGGCGGGCTGAACCTCGTGAGGATTCCGTCTGTCCGACCAGAACAGCAGCAAGCGGTCAAATTTGGGCTCTATGTCGGCAAACTGGGCCTTTCCTTCTGGAAAGATTCGAAGAAGGCCACCGTGTTCCTGGAAGAGCAGGACGAAGAAGAAACAAGCCTGTTGTGTATACAAATCAGGACAAAGCAATAGCAGGAAGCAAACACCAAGTGAAGCCTCTGCAGTCATCATGTTTCTGGATTTGGTTCCTATCATGTTCATCCACATTAACGAGGAAAAATATTCAGGAGGGGGGGAAAAAAAAAAAAAAAAAAAAAAACCCTCCAAAATTATATGCATTTATAAAAGCCACTCAAATATAACCAATCTGAAATGTGTTAAATTATCAACATAGAGCAACGCTGTTCACGGAAAAGGGTTGTCCTGCTACGAGAGCTAGGAGGAAAGCTCAGGATAGGAAGCAGCAGTGGGGGACGGCTTTCCTGTGGAGGGATAGGAAGAATAACCCACAGGAAAACTGCTCCGGCTGGATAAAGGACCTGGAGAGTGAAAAAGCAGATTGCTGCAAGCGTGCCGCTTAAACTCTCACACAGCTGATATGATAGGCCCCCCTCTTCACACGCAAACCAGCAGTGCAAAAAGGTTCACACCCTTTGTCGGAGATATAATGCCATTCCCATTTAAACTGCTTTGAATGAGGGGGAATGCCGGCTCGACTGTGGCTCGACTAAAAAAAGCACAATGGGGTCAAAGAAGACAGGAGAAATGGGCAGCTTAAGGGCTGCTGACCTTAACGATGGTGGTAACGTTAGGAAAATTCTGTTTGAGTTAAAGAGGACAGACGTCACCTCTGACCTTCTGACCTATCGACACCTACATCACAGATATTAAGAACTCTGGAGCAGGTTTTATTTCGTGAGAATGAAATGAAATTTGAAATATAGCCAATGTCACCAAAATCCACTCCCATATGTTTGCTTTCAATTCTTTACAGTTCAAATACATCCATGTAATACGACTACAGCTGTATGAGAGCTGAGCAGTTTTAAATAACTCCAAGTTATAATGAAATCAGATCTTATTTGCAATTACTCCTGTCTGAGTACCGTCTGACAACTGTCTTTGTTTGGCTGTGCTGTAAACAGACACCAGTTGGTCATCTGACAAAGTAGCTGCTCATTGAATATGTATGTACCATTAAACTGCACTTGCTGTTTCTACGGTAACCCACGAGCGTTGACCAAGTCGACCAGGTCTGACTGTAACCAACTTCCACAAATGGCAAAACAACGTTCTCAGGTCCTTCTTATCTCTGTTGGCTGTAAATAAAATGATGCAACTTGACTTTTGTACGAGTGGGAGGCAAAAAGTTCTGAATAGACTCAAATCTTTAATGAGTTCTCCTACGCTGGGTGGTGAAAACTGTGGCTGGAACCAAAAGTTTCTCTCATGTGGGAAACTCTGCCCAACTTAAAGAAAATCTTGCCAAACCTGACTCCTGAGAGTGTTTGTCACAAAAGGAATTCACAATGTGAAACCACACACAGAAATAAGGAGGACGCTAACCAATCACAACTGACAATGAATAAGACAGGATCTATGTATAGTATCATATAATTTCCATTTTTTCCCCCCCAGGGTGTTTGTTTCCTCTATAGCTGTCAGAGGGGACATGAATGCAAAGCCAAAAGCGTGGCATGTACCAAATGTGTAGCTGTGAAGGGGGTGCTGCCGTCACACAGAGATGGTGTTGGAAATTGGGGATGAATTACTGGAACAACTGAACCTGAACGTCCCGGAGCCGTGTCAGTCTCTCGGCACGCCGGTATCTAGGCAACCACATTCTATAACAGACCGCTCATGAGCGGCCTAATGAAGTCGACAAGTCAAAGAGCCAGTCAGAGAGCAGCCTGTGATCGTTCACACGTCCAAAGGGGTTCGGCAACGTGGCTCATTTGCATGAAGGAAGCCGGAGCAAGTGACAGCGTGGATGATCGACATGAGGGCGAGACGCCTGATGTGAACTATCAAAAGCATCGGCGGTAAATAAACAAGAAGAAAACTGATTGTGCTGAGTAAGTGCCAGGTGAGATTTGCTGCTTTGATATCCGTTTTCATAGCAACATAACAAACCTTGTGCTCTTCAAACAGACTGAGTCATTTCTAGCAATTTGCAGGAACACTGGTCATAAAAAATGAAACCTGCTGCACGGGTTTCTGCCCGGGTGATGTGAGAAGTTGCAACAGACGGCCGCACTGGTCAAGACAGTCCTTTAAGGTTT
Organism: Echeneis naucrates; assembly: GCF_900963305.1. NCBI lineage: Eukaryota > Metazoa > Chordata > Actinopteri > Carangiformes > Echeneidae > Echeneis > Echeneis naucrates. The sequence continues at coordinate 4,430,173 of NC_042525.1, forward strand.
CTCCAGCCCTGCCAGCCTTTCTGTGTGTGTCCATGTTCAGCCATTCTCGACTGACCTTTATAACGTTTATTATGGGGGCCGTCATGGTGACAGTCACTTTTGTTAAATTACCGTTAAATTAGCTGTTTATGTAACAATAGAGACGAATCCCAGATACCTCTTTGTCTAGTTTTAGTGGCTGCAGCCAGAAAGCCATCCTGTACATATAGCCAGAGGATACACTGATGCACCGACTGTAATCAACCACAAACTATGATCCAGAGGCAAAACTGTTTCCTGTAATTACATCATTTTCATACACAGGTCTGGAGGTCAAAGCATCCAAGGCAGTCTGTTAGACAATCTCCTGTCTACTTATTCTTCTTCTCAGCTCCTCACAGAAACATCACATTCATTCCTGTTCCTGACAGCTGCTGCTTTCTGTTAGCAAGAGTGTTATTGTTACTTCCTGGCATGCAGCATCCTGTTTGTCTGTGTCTATTAGACACCAGTTCCTTAACCACTTATCTGAAGGCATTGACTACTAAACACATTAAACCATAGCCCCACTTGTCTTGTGTGTGCGTGCTGTGACAAAAAGGATAGCAACAGGCAGGTGTATGAACAAACTACATTAGCTGATTTCAGCTCCCAAATTTATGTCAAATAATATTGCATGCAGTCGGCAGGAGCACCCAGTTCTTCAGCAGCAGACCAGAGCTCCGTTTTGGTGTTCAGGTGATTACAAATACTGATTTCATTCCTTTGTGTCTGCAGCTTGAGGTTATCTCATTCATTATCACATTCCCCTGAACACTCCTTCTATAAACTGTGATTTAACAATAGATGTAGTTTAAATACTTGCTGGCTTTTTCTTGGCCTCAATCAAAAAGTTGAAGATTTCTCATCAGATGAGATCTGTGTTTTATTTTCAGTGAAGATACTGAGATTTAATATGATTTTATTATATTATTTTGTTTCCAGGCCCCTAACTTGTTTTAACCATCGTGTGCACGTCAGACCTTTGCGAGATGACAGAAACAACCTGGTAAAACTGGAAGTGCCTCACAACACTTGAATTATTTCAGCTGCAGGTGTGATTCTTATAGCAATTGTTCAGACCTGAACCATGAGTGATAAATTGTCACAGTAAGTATATATGAGGAGTATATATCTCCTCATAAATTCACTTCATGGCAGATGGAACAGAAGGTAGCAAGAGGGGTGCTCTTCCCGCAGTTGGGTGTGGCTGGATTAGCAGGATCTGCGTTTTAATGGGATTGTAAATGAGTAGAATGACTGCACAGCACGCACTGACACGTAACCTCTACCACTGACTCTGCACAGGCGTGGTGTGTAGAATACAGCAGGATGGAGTGTGCTGACTGTGCACGTGAAGGCGACTGGGCCGACTGAACTGCCTTTATGAGGCCTTCTTGTAATTGATTTTGTTCTAATGGTTTTTAAGGATAAAAAAAGAAATAAAAAATAAAAAATAATTAGGGACAACAGAACAAGATAAAGTTCAGATTGGGATAATCATGGCACACACAGTATATTTTAACAGTACAGACTGTTATGAGCCATCACTAAGAACTGAATCTACCTCACGAGTTTGATGTAATTATGTTGACAGTTAACTTGTTTCTGTGCCCACACTTATTGCTGCCAATCGACATGTTCCTGTTTACTGTGCCTGCCTGCCTTCTTCTGATGTCAAACTGGGATGCCAGTAGGCTTGTTACACTACTCTCATCAGTCCCACAAAATTTACATTTCTTGTACATAAAAGTATTGTAGAATACAAAAACATCACATTTATCAGAGGCCTACTTGGCATCCACTTGGTACCGCAGCATTGGTCCTTGTGACATCATGAGAGTCAGGAATTTTCATTTTACAGTTAAAACTACTTCCTCCATATCTTACTCACATACCTTGGCATTCCAATCTTTATTAAGGTAATATATGCAGGTGACACACCGCCCATCGCCGTTCGGGTTATCCACATGGCGCACATATCCCGTCCCATTCCCAGGATAACATGCCACCATTGCCTGAAGACAGGAAGATGAAGAAGCTTGATTAGTAAAAACAGGTATATGGTGACAAAAGTACAGACGTACGCATACAATGTCTATATTTCATGTGTTGCTGAAAAACAGAAGTGTGAATGCAAAGAAGCAATAGTCAAAGTTGCATTTATATTGTGTGGGGAGAGCGCCTGTGCCAGAGTGGATCCAGTCAAAGCCAGGGCCACCTGCCTTTGTTAGCCTGCGATACATCAGGATTGGCACGGCCACTCCGTATTGTCTTTACCTCACCTGCACCAAGACTGACACTAGCTGCTGCGTACAGCCCAGCTGCCTCATTATAAACTTTAAACTAGTGAGAAAATAAACCGGAGATATCGGGCAGTACATCAACTTCCCTTTGCCTTTTCCTGCTCTATTAAGACTCACATGATCTGGTGGGTGTTGGCAGTGAACCCCTGTGAGCTCTTGTAAACGTCTTGGTGTAAACAGCAAGCAAACGCACTCGTACAACACACAAAGTCCCTTGGGAATAAAGTACGTACAGGCGGTGACGCACACATGGATGGCAAGAGTGTGAAAGAGCCACTGGTATTTTCTTACGGAGTAAGACTTCCATGGAAAGCATTGTAAAAAAAGAAAAACCTATTGTCTCATTCTCATGCCACTTTTATACAGTGTAATTAATATCAGACCAGAAGCACTGGGACTGACAACCGCCTCCTGTGCAACTGCACGTCTTCTGACTTGAAAGGGGAACAGAGGTGAGCGGCAAACGTGCACAAACACAGAGGTCAGATTGAGCCCTCATGCACCGTGTCTAAGCAGTGATATGACGAACAAAAGGGACGTTCCCCCGCATTCTTTCATGTACTTGGATCAACATAAACCATAGCAACATTATAATAAATGCCCACAGCAGACCAAACTCCTTCACTTGGTCAAGCACAGAGTGAAATAATATCACTTTTAATGTTGGGTTACATTTCCAACTATTTATACAATACAGTGTGCAGAAAATTATCTGCTCAACGAAAAACACACACACAAAAAAAAAAACAAAAAAAAAAAAACAAAAAACAAAAAACCCCAAAGTCATCCAAATCACACACGTGTCTGAATCTTATTTTCCTGAGCGTCTGACCGTAGTTGCTTGCGTCAATCCACATTGTGCTCACATCTTTTGAGTGATGCAGGCTCCAACTGGAATGCACAATTATCAGGGCCTTCAGAGCTGAGAAACAAGAAAACTCCAAAATAAAGATGTGGGAGGGTGGAGAGACTTTTGCTCTGGATGCATGAACAGTTGCAGCTACTATATCAATTTACAAAATAAAAAAATAAGAAAACATAAAAAAAAAAGAAAAAAAAAAAAGGAGGACAGAGAGTCTCCTGAGCAGTAGGTGCTGGGAATCAAGGTGGGTGAGGGGTGTGCAAAATGACAAAGGACTTCCTGTCTGTAAGGTGCAATACAGTAGGTGTGTGTGTGTGTGTAAAAAAAGATGGAAAGAGAATGAGGGAGAAAGACAGACAGCGAAAGCAGAGGGGTGGAGCTGGAGAAAAGAAGAGTGAACTGCGGTAAACTTTGACTCCTGGCCTCCCTCCAGAGGGAGCAGTATTTTAATGGTTGTGCTACGTGCAGAGCGTGAGGCTATGTCTCCGCTATGTCACCCCTCCCTCCCATGACTGCTCGGCTCACGCTGCAAGGCTGGAGATGGGTAAACAGTCGCTGCAAGGAAAAGTGTGTTTGTGTGGACTAAGAAGTGTGACGACGGTGTGTATGTGAAGGCATAAGAGCTTTGGCGCTCGGCGGAAAACACAAGACAGCAGTTTTACCTTTTACTTTATCAATTGGACAGCTGTAGAGATTTTTGAGGCTTCTTCTACTGCAGGAATGGTTAATTATGTGCCAGGTAGACTTGCTGAAAATACACGTGACCGATGCAGCGCTTCTCCTGAGTCTCAACAGAAAGATTTTTTTCAGGAATGCATCAGAAATGAAAATATAAAGCCACGTTGTACAGAACAGAGCATAAACCAGTAATCCACAGAAAAACACATGGAACTGGAATGAAGATCAGCTAGTGTCTGTAGATGCCAAACCTTGAATGAAGTGCTGTTTACTTCCTATTTGTCTTTCATGTGATCTGGTCATGTTCGCCAAGCAAGATGAAGCACAACAGAAAAGACACCACTCTTGATCAAAAAAAAAAATAAATAAATAAAAAAATAAATAAGAAGCTCAAACCTTGATGAAAAATGCAGCATGAAACACTGAGAGACATGGGAGCGATACAGACAGCATCTGTTTGTACTTGCAAAACACTGATTCACCATTTCTTCACAATAAAAGCCCTAAACTACTCTCGAGTGGGTTGATCCATGTTAATGCCCTGTGAGCTTCTCCTCTGACTGCATCCAATATACACTACGAATGAATGGTATTGTGACATAGTTCTGACAGAACTACATGTTTTAATATAATCAAACTTTTATTTTTCCATGCTAACACGACTCTCTGGAGATCTTCCTTCCTCGCTATCTTCACCTTTGACTCCCTAGCTGTGTTTCCTCTCTTCTCAGCCAGCTATTCTTCCTCGTTCCTTGGTGGCCCTCATTAAGATGCTGACCTTGTTCGCCATGTCGTTTGTTTACATTCCACCGGCACGCCGTCAGAGGCTGACTGGTATTTACAGACCGAGAGTGAACGAGACTTAAGTAGAGGTCATTAAAGCAGCTTTCAGTGGCCTTCAGTAAGGCCAAATGAAAGGCAAACATTACACTGCTGGTACAGGAAAATAATTAAAAGCAACTACACTTTGTCTGCATATGCAAGCTGTTTGCAACAATAATCAAAAAGTGCAAAACATGTTAGACTATATTTTGTGTTTCTTTTCATTGAAACTGGTGTAGTTTTCAGTTACCAGGTTGTGTTTGCAGTGTAACTTAACTGGAGTGATAATTTCTCTGTTTCCTTTGTAAACATACAGCTCATCTGTGCCAACGCAGGAAGTTTTTTTTTTTTTTTTTTTTTTTTTTTTTAAACGCTCAACAACTTTAATCTCCTGTTTCTCAGGAACAAGGATGGTTGTGCAAGGGAGACATTAAAGACATTAATGTCATTAATGTCGGCATTGTGTTCACAAAAAGAAAAATGCGGGTGGAGAGGATTCACATATTTTCTTAAAGCTACGTTTTTTTCTTTTACGCCACAGTTTGTCAGTCCATGTCTGCTGATTCAAAGGTTACAATGGCCCAAAGTTGCTTTTCTCCATCTACAATAATTTAATAAATGAATAATTCAATGTAACATTGCACTTAATCCCTTTATATCTGAGGTGGAGATGAGAGTACAGACAGAGGAGCCCTCTGTTTGGAAGAGTCTAATCTGCTCCGCACAAGCTACGCACTGCTGTTTATTTTTTTCCGCTCATTCGCCATCTGCAAATCAAACCTCAAACAAATCAAATTTGAACTGAAGGGATCAGACCAGGACAGCAATGACAAGGCTAATGTTATTTATGTGAGGAAAGACCTGTTGATTTACTGTAGGGTAAAACACGTGCCTTTAAACTATGAGTGTTTCCACAGAAAAGTTCATATAAACCAAACACAGAGGTAAAACCAAATACGCTTTAAAACTAATTCAGTCTAATAAAAGTTATACCTAATAAATTAAATGCTGCCATGGTAATTACAAATATGCACAGCCGTTTGCAGCAAACACAATTCTCTGGGTAATTTACCTGAAATCAGGCATTTTAAAAACTTCTATAATTGTACAAATTCCCACTTAAATGCATTTCCTCATTTCTCTTCTTTGAAGGAAAGTCTGGTCAAAGGAAGAAACAGAAGAGGTGTGCATGAACGCAGAGACACACTAAGTTAATGTTACCTTTTACACAAATAATGATTGGTGACAGCTGCTAAGACTGGAGGTTAAGAGTTTACATAAGTTTTACAAAGAAGAAAAAGGTGTGTGTGGATGATTTTATGCCACCTGGAGGGAGGATTTGTACAGCTAATTTTGGTACACTTGAAGGTTTGTGCAACTGCCGCAGAATCATAAATAATAAAACTAACAGATTTAAAGCTGTGCCAAGGAACCCACAAGTGAAGAAACAGCCTTGCTCATGTCAGTGAGGAGGAATTTAACTGGGCAGAAAAACCCAAGAACTGAACACCAGGCTTTTCATATTCTATTTTAAATCATATTTTGGATGGACATGAAAATTTATGTTTAACTGTTAGTTAATATTTAGCAATTTAGTAATTATATTTCTAATTTGTGTATTTTCATTCTTTACTCAATATGCCCTCATTAATATTTATTTAGCACAAAATATTTTGACACTAATATGGTACGTCATTATCACTAATATTTTAATGACTTTGTCAAGTTGTCAAGTTACATACGGCTTGTGGTATTTTAAACCAGATAGCACCCATAATGTCTGCTATAAATTCACTGCTGTTAAGGACAAAGAAATCACCCAGCAGTCTGTTCCACCTGGCAGTCTGCCACCTGCATCAGTCAAACAATAAATGGTAAAGGGATTGGATTTCTATTTAGCTTTTAACCTACGAAAACAGCACAGTGTCTCACAATAACAGCCACTCACACTGATGGTGTTTAACCTGTCGTGAAAGGCCGTAGTTTTCTCCCTGGGAACAACTTACGCTTCAGAATCTTCCAACAACACGATGAAACGGACAAGAGGCGTTCAATGATCAAAATCTTCAAGCTTTGGGATGATTCTGTCCACCACCTGAGCCACAGACACCCATGTTGTTAACCATTTATTCAAGCTGATTATCAACCAACCACCTTCTACAACTTCACTTTCTATCCAGTAATTCAACATCTTAAATGCTACTAAACCCACATTCACATCCCCAAACTGCAGCTTTAGTGTGTAAGTCACCAACACCAACTGGAAGAGTGTAAATCTATTTTCACCACACTCCTCAGGCGGCAGTTGTTTGTTCCTGCTAATTTAGATAGATTTACTTTATTGATCCTAAACTGGGAAATTCCTGTTACAGCAGCAATTAACCAATTTGATGCAACATTAATACGTGAATAACTTTTTTAATGGGGCTTTAATATCTCTCTCTAATATTGGAAAATCATTCATATTTTTGAGGATTAATAATACAAAAAATTCATAACATAACAACATAAAACATAACGGCAGCGCAGAAAGGAAAAACTGCGAGGGGCCTGCTCACTTCGGAGAAGAGATGCTTATCCGAACCTGAGTAGAAACAGTTGGGATGGAAACCTTGTAGCACAGTGTGGCAACTAAGACAGTTTTGGACCCAGCCCAGGATAGTTCACTGTTTTATCTGTCAGACTGGTCCTGCCTGCAGAGGAAATCCCTGTTTAAAGTAACTACCTAGTTTACGCTTTTCTTCTTTACTTGCAGCTGTGAACAATAGAGGAACATATACGGCGGCGGCGCTACCCTTCACCCTCAACGTGTTGCAGCGGAAACACAAGAGCTGTTTCTGCCATCATTACGCAAACGCTCTGAAGGCGTTTGTGTTAAGTTGTCAGCATCGTTGAACCAAGCACACAAATGAGCTCAGCATGCAATTGGATCAGCCACTGAGACTTTCCTCTTGCCAAGGGTACAAGATTGAGCGGGGCAAGAAATATGAGCTGAAAAACAGAATAAATATTCATATCCCAGTCATTTTTAATCAAAGTTCAACTGCAAGGTTGAAGAAGAAGGAAAAAAAAAAAAGACACTCTGTTGGTGGTTGTGAACAAACAGAGCTGTATATCAGCCACCATCTCACAGCTCCCTTCTGGCTCTGCAGTAAGTTCCAGGGACGATTACACTAATCAGAGTCTACAACGATGGCAAATAATTCCTGGGCATGTTTCAAATAAATTTGTATTGAATTGATGTCATAAACAATAAGCATATGCAATTAGATAAATGGCATGCTCAGCCCCTTCTTCCAGACAACAGGTCCACTCTGTCAATCAAGCCTACAGCTGCCAACAGTCAATATTATAGGACTTCTTTCTCAGAGCTCCACCACATCATGGCTAGATTCTGCTGTCACAGTCAAGGCATAGTAAAAAGAGATCAACGCACTTTTGTGAGTCATCACAAGTTTGCGTGTGTCAAGTTTCCTAGAAATGAGCTTTTCCGCATATGTGTGTGTGTGTGTGTGTGTGTATGTGTATGTGTATGTGTATATATATATATATATAACCTTAGAGTTTTCATTTTCCTTTCTGCTATGTTGCACATAAAATATTAAATTAAATTAAATGGACACCACTAAAGGCCGTGGAGGGAGGCTACAGGTAAGCCCGTACTTGTCTGTGAATGCTGGGTGACTAATTCCAAAGCAAAGAGATTTATTGTCGACAGCATAATGGTAAAACCATACGCAGGGAAAAGGTGGTACGGTGCTGCCTCGGGCATGTTGGTAGTGTAGGAGGAAGGAATTAGCCACTTGTGTACCCTATAGCATTATATACTGTCTGCGCTGACACTCAGGAGACCCCCACCACATGACTTCCTCTAGCCTACTTACTCTATAAAGCTTTAGGATTTAGGTCAACAGTCAACTTCCCTATGAAAGCGCCCATATGCAGTTGCTGTGTGGCATTACATATAACTCAAGATTTGACAGTGTGAAAACCTGGTTACCCATCATCATTAATGTGTCTTGGCTCAAGTTGCGTGACAGGAAAAGATTTTTATGTGTGAGAAAGAGAGAAGATTTAATATTATGGGTAGGAAGGTCACTGCAGGTAATAGCGCAAATCTGTCTGGCACCATTTTATGATAAATGATTTGTACTACTTTTTTTTTTGCATGTGACAAGTGGCTTGATGAATAAGACATTTAAACTACATTTACTTAAGACTCAGTATATCTTGCTACTGAAACATTTGATCAATGTCACCAATTGTTCTTGGAGACGTACTGAACAATTACTTTCAATGCTGGCACATTTACGGGCTTTTTCCTTGGTCAACTAACACAATTTTCTAAAGCACAAGGTGACACGAGCCAAAAAAGACAAACAAATTCTCACATTTCAGAAGCCATTCGATTTAAAATGGATACTAATAAATTATTTCATATCATTAACGTCGGAGATTAAATGCCAAGTGCATTAATCAAATAATTTCTCCAGCTCTAGATGTGTTCCATGATTGTCATATTAATCTCAGCAGCTAGTGGAGATGTGAGATCCATAACCCATATTAGCAATCTCTAGAGACATTTTCTGTAATTATTGAAAGTCTTTTTCATCTCTGTGGGGATCTGGAAACATGGCACACAATTCATGTGTGTCATTAAGTTTACTCTTGTGGAATTTATCCTGCTATGAATGTCCTTTTGTTTCTCACACCGCAGAGTTGCACTTGGGACAGTCATTCACTCTCATGCTGCCTGGAATGCATTCTCATGTTAGGAGTTCTTTCCCTGTTGGAACAAATATTATATCTGAATGAAGAACTTTGTTTCTATACTAAGTCATAAAATGTCACGTTAACAGAGTTATGAATGTTTTCTTCATGCGGAACCATACGAATAATAGCAGTTTTTAATTAAATTGTGGGTTAATATACAAGACAAACCAACATTTAGAGGGGAATTCGACGATCGCACTGCTGCTACAAGCCTCTTTACGTGTTCTCTGATAATACCGTAATGGCATCACAGAGCATTGAACTTGCAGTAGCTGCAGAGAAACAAACATGTCCTGCTGATTGCAACTTCCCACAATGTTATCAAGTGAAAAGGGGAAATGGGAACAATGACATTAAATAATTATTTGGGCAAAATCTTTTTCCTCTATCTTTCCCAATGCGAATTGTGCTTACATTGTGTTGTATCCCTTTGAGCCAGTGATACTGGCGGCCTTCCATATCTGCAAGTCATGCTGATTTTCGTTGGTCACAGTCCAGGCGTGTGTTTGCCAAGGCCACTAGGGCAGTAGGTGAGGAAGTCAAGTCCTCAGCAGCGTTTGAGTCACAGACCAACACCACAACCTGAAATCACATGCTTTCCAAAAAATAAAAAAAATTCTAAAAAAAATATAAAAAGTAAAAAAAAACATTTTCCTTCAAAAAAGTAAACAACTGTAGCCACTCTCAAAATACATACTGAGATGAGCAAGTGAAATTGATTAACGATTTCTAATTCCTTTTAAACTAAAAGATCCTGTGAGAAAATACCTTTACAGCTGTTGTATTGGACTACATCAGACTGAGCTGAGTGTACCTACTTGACTGGTTTGCATTTCAAAAAGAACTCTGAAAAGGAATCGAGTCTAACATCTATTCACTGAAATAGAAACTGCGCTTTCCCTAAGAGAGGAGTAAAGAGGGGGCAGCATGAGAGCAGCTCATCTGCTCCTGGGTCAGTCTAATACCAAAACGTCACAATGACAAGATCTGGTTAAAAGAAGGGCTGTTGGTCGTGCACAAACCACACTGCTTTGGGATGTCATAGGCCACTACTTTTTATATATATATATATATATATATATATATATATATATATATATAAAGAAAGAAAAAAAGAAAAGCTAGAAATTCATTAAAATGAAACAGGGCAACTTCTTAAAGTACACTTGTAGCTGATTGCCTGAAAGTAACTAGTTCGAAAACAGGACTATAATTCAGAGAAATTCTCTTGAATGAAAGCCTCAATGAAACCAAAGCTGTCCACAATTTCCTCTGACACACACTATCAACATTTAAAACACTCAACAGAGGAATGCTTACACTTAATTTATCACTTCTGCACAACTCTTTGAGCCTGCCACCTCTCTACAGCCAGGTCAGAGGTCACAGTCAGCTTCAGAACAGCCTCTCTGTAGATGATTCAGTAGCACAGTCTGACCTCTTGCTTTGTGAATTTAGGCATATTACTTCAACCGCTTACCACTTGGTTACACACATCCTGTTATTTTACAATAAAAAGGATGAACAGTGACAATTGTCACGTAATCTACGATTTTTTTCTCCTTGTTTTTGAGAGTGCACTTAGTAACAGCACTTCTATTACAGCTGCATCATAAAGTGGGGGATGTGCAGTATGTGAGAGTTTCACTGTCATCGGCCTGCGTCAGTTTACTGACAGTTGCTTGATTATCAGATACCTCTAGAAACTAAAACTAATCAGTATATTCCACGCCCCAGTAGATCTGACACAATCAGTATTTCTCAACTAATGATAGAAGAAACTAATCTATGTGCTCAAGAAGAATGTGTAAGAATGTGTAAATTGACATTGCTTAAACACACATATATATATATATATGTGTATATATATATGTGTGTGTGTGTGTGTGTGCGCTTTTCCCCTCTTAAAAAAAAAAAAATAATAAAAAAAAAGTGGATTATCTGACACCTTGAACACCCTTACTATCCCAGACATAATTCATCAAACTATACATTAGTCATTAGTTCATTTATATTTTAGGTGGTGCACTTGGGGAAGGGGGGTTTAGTTACTGATAGCCTTATCAACTTGTTCCCTTGAGTGATCATGAGGATAATAAAAAACGTGTATGCAGAGGAAAAAGGGCTGCGTCTTGGGGAAATAATCCACCTCTCTGAATGAGCACATTAGCCACACTTTAACCTGGAGTTGGGGGGGGGGGGGGGTCTTCACTAGCCTCTTACACTTTAAATCTGTTTTAATGAGCAAACATGTTAATTGCTGTTGGAAGTAATAACCCCTTTAGGACACAATGCATTAAGTCTGACAGCACCGGTCCGATGGCAGGAAGCTTTCCTTTATGTGCAGCTGTTTTTCTAACTGAACAAGCCGTGTCAGGTGTACATGCTGCAGACGTCAGGAGGAGAAACCTTGCTGTAACATACTTACTTTCGTCCTTCCATTAATCGTGTAGTTTCCCAGTTTGCCGTTACAATGTCTGATCAGGTCGTCCATGCGACTCATGAGAAAGCGGATCTTCTCGCAGCCGGCTTCCCTCCCCTCCACCCACTTGATTTTGTCCCCTCGGATGTCTTTCGTGGAGTCGCCTTTTTGGCTGACCAGCTGTCCGTCTGTGAACCTGCCGGTCTTATGGAGGGCCCTGACATTGTCCAAAATCCCCAGCCCGGTGTCTGGTCCTAAAAAGTTGTCCACCACGCAGATGCCGTGCTTGTTCATACACGGGACGATGTACTCCAGGGCGAGTTTCTGCGGGGTCGAGCTGCTCTGTCCGTTAGGTGTGGCGGTGTTGTTGGTCGGACTGTCCTCTCCCGGTCGCTCGCCGAGCCCGTCTGTTTCCGTCGGGGGTAGAGAAGAGCTGTCCGTCGGCCCAGGGCTTTTCTCTTCTTGGTGTTTCTCCGGCGGCGCCTCGTCGTCCCCGTCGTCCCCCTCAGCCGCCGCCGCCGCCGCCACCGCCACCGCCACCACCGCCGCCTGCTGCTCGGGCTTCTGTTTGGGAAGCTGCGCCTTGTCCGCCTCCTTACAAATGAGCTTGTGCTTCTTCCAGTGCTGCTTCTGGTGCTCCTTGCTGCAGTAGAAGGAGCTCCGGCACCTTCCGCACTTGAGGAGGTTCTCCATTTTCCCACAAAGTTCACAGTACTGCCCGTCTCGGTCCAGGTCGCTCTGCTGCTGCTGCTGCTGCTGCTGCTTCTTCTTCTCCATGTTGTTGGCGGCCACGGCGGGTGCACTGCGCCTTTAAATCCGAGCCCTCACACGCGCCCTGCTAACCGACAACTTTGGAAACGATCCGCTGCCTCTGCCACGCTACACCGAGCGAAACGGAAAAGTAGGACTCGAAACCTCGCCGTTTCATCACAGTCACTCCATCTTCCCACCTCGTATCAGTGAAGGAAGACGCCGCCGCGCGTCCCGGACCGAACATTTCGGGCTGGGTTGAAATCTTCAGGCGGCATTTCTCTCTCTCTCTCTCTCTCTCTCTCTCTCTCTCTCTCTCTCTGCGTGTGTCGCTCTCCCTCGTTAGCTAGCGGTCAGTCTGAGGCTCGCGCATGGCGCCGCTCCGTGTGCTCTCAGCCTATCTGTGGCCCGGCCCACTCGAGCGTCACGAGCGTTGCGTTCGCGGACCGTACAAAAAAAAAAGAAAAAGAGGTTCGTATAGGAGCGGAGAAAACACGTGGAGGCTGCTGGAAGCCCAGTCAAGCGTCATGACAGGGAAAAGGAAGAAGGGGCAGCATGTTTTATACCCATCTTCATTGTGTACATTTATTCTTTTGGCGTGTTCTGAACTTCATTTTTTTTTAAAAAGCACGTTGGCATTGGTTGCACTTTCTAGTATGACATATTAAATTTATGGATTTGTGGTTTTCATCAGAAAGCGCTTAATATATACTTATTGTGAGTTTTTTCTTTTCTTAAATTTTCTTTGTGCACATTCATTGTTTTTTTTATATTGTGAATTTTGTAGTTTTTTTTCTCTTTGGCACTTAACTGTATGATGTGTGTGAATGTATTCTTGAGAAAATCAATAAAGGGAAAGGGAAGCATGTCAGTGTAATATACTCCTCTTATAAAATTCATAAACCTGTACCTTCTGACGATTCTCTATAGTTGTTGAAACTAAAGAACATTTTGCTTGCAATATATTTTCACTATATAAACTTTGCATGACTTACTTGCAATAGACTTTCTTTTAGTTCTGTTAATTAACAGCCATTATATTCACCATGCATATAAAAACGCTTACTGATGTAATAGATTTATACATAAAAAAAGATGTCTGCCATATTAAATTACAGTGCTAGAGGCAAATTACTTGATGAATATAAGTAAATGCTGCACTTTTATTCACACATGAATCAGTCTACCTGATATGGAAGATATATTAGTTGTTGAAACACAAGTAAATCAGTCCACAGCATCTGTAGCACATCTTGTGCACTTTTTTTTTTCATGCAGTGACAAAAAAATACACCTCAATGAATTTATACAACCCCAGAAAAAGAAACAACTCTAGGATGTCGGAGCTTTCAGGGAACATTTTAAGGCATCAAAAGTCAACGTCAACGTCAGTGTTTTGCCCCCATTCCTTACTGCATATGTGAAATTCCTTTCACACAACAAAAGAATATTTTGCATAAACATTTTGATGCCATTACATTACATGACTTTGTTAGTCAGTGGGCGGGTTGTGAAGCCCCGTGATCGCGGTGAAGAGGGTCTTAAATCAACTATCGGTATGCTTATTGACACACATTTTGATTGGATTTTTATGAAATGTAAACTTACGTTCAGATGAATACATCATTATGCACAATGCGGTTTGACTATCACTCATCACATCAATAAGTGAAACGGCTCTTTGACTTGGAGGAGGAGGAGGAGGCGGAGGAGGAGGAGGAGGGGGGCACAGAGGCAAAGCTCAAGCTCAAGTTGGCACCAGTCGTGCGGCACGTACACAGTCTGCAGGAGTCCCTGGAGGAGGGGTTACTGGAGAGAAGCAAGTAATCAGATCGAGAAAGGTTGGATGAAATATACTTTAATAGCAACAAATGGCACAGGCCGATTTTAGGATGGCAGTCTGGGGAGGAGGAGTTGCTAAATCTGGGTTTTAAGTGGTAACACAGAGTTTCGGCTGTGAGGGCGGACCTGTCACTCCCTACAAAACGAGTTAGGCTCTTGAATATGCTTATGATTAGCAGATACAGTATCTGCAAGAATCAACCCTGTCAGACTGTGAATGCATCATGAAAAGAAATCATCATCGGTTATATTTCTAGACAAGTGCAGCAAAATATACGGTGGTCGGTTTACAGTCTAAATGCCTCTCATCTGCTTTTATTTAGAATTATTTTACGAATGGTCGTTTTTTACATGACTTTTGTACTTTGGGTGAAAGAGTGAAACAAAAACAAATGCCACGCTCTGTTATGCTACTACATCTCCCAGGATGCACCGCGCCTCATTCCTCCCTACGCGTGTAAACATCGTCCAAGCCCGCTATGGTCCAAAAGGAATGCCGGTTATTTACTAGAAAAATCGACCTTTTTTCATCCAGGGACCTTTTAGACTTTATTCAGTCTTGTATTATTACCCAGAGATGGTGGCTCTTCTGAGAAAGGGGAGCTGTTTTGTCTTTTGAGCTGGATAATCCCTCGCAGATGTGAAGCAGAGCTAACGATAGCGGCTAAAGCTGTCCAAATATTACGCTAAAACGGCTCCAAATAGTAAGAATTAATAAAAACGACACACTGCAGCACTGACAGAATGAATAGGCGAGATGGTAAGTCCAGTTTTTGGGTCAAACCTAAACGTTTTTAAGGTGTATTGTTGGTTAGTGAGCTCGATTTAACTCACTAGCTTCGTTAGCTAACAACAAACACGCTGTTAGCTACTTTGGTATTAAAATATTTAAACCGTCAGTCTTACCTTTTATTTATTTATTTTTTTTACTGCAGCACTCTTTGCAACCTCAGTAATTATGTAGTAACCGTAGTGTTCCAAAGGAATATGTAGTTGGTTAGGTTTGCTGTCAGAAATAATAAATAACGCCCGAAAAATACAAATTTGAGATGCAGGAAAGTGTTTGTTGGATTTTTTATAAACTATCAACCAAATAAACCAACTTCTACCCCTTTGACTCCTAATTTCCACTTTATTAGAAATATTTTATTAATAATTGGCAAATATTCAAATGACACTATAGCGATTTCCATTTTGACATTATTACTTAAATTGCTGCAGTTCAATCTTTATGTCTATTTACGAATTGATTTAGTATTGCTCTCACATTGAATTTGTGGTCTTGATTCGTGGAAACAAGGATTGCTAAAATCAGTCCAATAAAGCCCGGGGCATCTCAGGTAAATAAAATGGTTTAGTCAAATAATTTTCTTTGAAAATGCCGTATTTCTTATAGTATAAGATATTAAACTAAATTCAATCTTCAGGTGCAAAATGAGTGATGTGCCTCCTTGATTGTCCAAAAATAGTTAATGTGAGAATTCCAGCAATTTGACATATTATTAAATTATTAAAACTGCAGCATCACCTGCCTTTTTTCTGCCTTTCTGCCAGTTGAAGGATCTTCACGGAAAAACGCTGATTCAGCGCAAGACCGTGACGCAAGTGCCAACCTGTACTCACCTGTCATTGCTGCATTCAAAGGTAACTATATCCTCTGTAATTTGATCACATGCACCTCCCACACAGCTAAGTTTTAAATATGTCTACACTTTAAGTAAAGTTTCATTCTGGTTCTAAGTTTTCCAGCAGGAGCTTGACACCAAACATGACAAATATGAGCGCCTTGTCAAGATCTCTCGAGATATTACCATTGAGAGCAAGAGGACCATTTTTCTTTTGCATCGAGTGACCAGGTATGTTATGGAAAGATTAGCAAGGATAATAGATTATGTCATTTTACTCAGACATACAGTTGCTTTTGCCCAAATTCCAAGTGCATATTTATTAGTTTTGCATCTATTCTAATTACCCTTTGATTTTGTTTTGAAATTGGTGTATTGGGCGTGAGGTTGCAGAATCAAATGACCACGATCAGAATGAAGAATACTGTTTAAATAAAGTTAATTTAGATTTATTGAACGAATTCTGCAAGTGTCACCTTTAATTCCAGTTTTTGAAGATAGTTGTTTGCGTTAGTATAAACACATATTCTAATTTTGAGAGTGCAGTGTAATATCTCTAACTTTCATTTTTTGGGTTTTCTCTGGATTGAAGTGTACCAGATGCAGAAGATGTTCTGAATGAGGCGCACATAAAATTGGATGGAGTCAGGCAGAAAATTGGTCAAATTGCTGAAGAGCTCAGAGGAGAGGACATCTACCAGTTTCACAGAGCCTTCACTCCTGGTGAGTTTTCTCACATCACTCATTTTTACTGACTCATGCTTCGTATTGACGACTGTGCTCCTCCAAGGAATGTTGTCTGGTGATGTCATTCCTGCACACAAGGCGTTCACAGTACAGACTTTATTCATCTGTTGTTCCATGATAACTGGAACCAGCTACCAATTGGTATCAGAGCAGGGGCGTTGCCCTTTTCCCTCAAGAATCTCTTAAAAGCAAACCTCTTCTGACACCACCTCCAACACCCTCACATGCCCAAATAGCACTTACTGTGCACTTTAAGCTATTTACCAGATCTCCTTATTGAATAGACATATTGCAAGCTTTCTCCTGCACGGAAGCTTTTGTAGCTTTAGTCTTGCTTGTTAGTCACATTGGATGGAAGCGTCTGCCATATTAGTAAATTTAAATGTAGATATAGTTTAAAAAAAAAAAAGAAGAAGCAAATACGTTTTTATTACTTATAACATTTACTCTATTGTGGTCTTACATAGGAGTGCTTGCTAAATTATTTTAGGCTAGGTCGTCAGAAAAATGATTGTACAAAGACACTGTGTACCACATTACTTAAAATAATAAAATGAATATGTAATCAAATACAATAATTAAAATCTAGTTAAACTGCTAGCTTTTTAAATATTTTAGTTATTTAAACTGACGACCTAGGTAATACAAATTTATCTGTCTACCAGCGTGCTTGTTTCTTTTAATGTTCCAATACATTGCTGAATTGACAAATAAGCAGCGGTGCAGGACGAGAGTTGAAAAGTTAATTGGTTGGGAGTTTTCAAGAGGAATTCTCTTCACCGCTATCACGTCAATCTCCACTTTTGGGCTTTATTGTAAAGTCACTGATAGTGTGAGAGCGTGACCTTGTTGCAGGCCTGGATGTGACAGACACACCCAGTGATAAAGTTGTTTTCCCACTAGCATCAATATCAGTTTTTGTTAGCGTAGCCAAAATGTCTGCACAGTTTGGAGAAAAACATCACTCGGAGTGAAGCCTAGCTGTTATCTAGCAGCTGGGGAAGTCATTTTTAGATTGTGGTCACTCAGGAATAACTGCTGCATCCTCTGCGACGTGACCAGTGGCAGTTCCCACCAATTAGCCCTTTCATTTTTTCCTCCCATTTTTATCATCTTTATTAGATTGCGACTAGGCTCACTGTATGGGCTCTCCAGATAATCTTGGCTGGGCAAGGAGTCTCCAAACATGTGTAATAGGTCTGTTTTTTTTTTTTGTTTTTTTTTTTTTATATATAAGGACCATTAAAGACATTATGCACTAAATCTGAATGTAATTACCACTGATAACGGGGCAGTGTTGTGCTTTCATAAGCTCTTTAGCTTGACCATGATAGCTGCTTTGACAGTGCAAATGCAAATGTAGTGGCTTACTGCAACTCAGTTAGCCACTCTGTGGTCAAAAAATAAGATCAATTTATTGAGAATTTCATTCTCAATACAGGAATGTCAGCTATATCCTTTTGCAAACTTCCAACAAGGAGTACTTAAGCAGTTTTATAACTTAGCCCTCAACTTTTCCAACCACTGTGCCAGTAAAACTCCTGTGTTTTCCAGCTGGTTTTCCCTGAGTCATTATTTAGACATTAGTTACTTTTTTTTTTTTTTTGCTTTCTCTGAGTTTCAGCAACCAAAGGTAACTTCTGCAAATATCACAAGCAGCTCCTGGCACTGCACTCAGGAACTGAACTCCACCTGTTTGCCTCAAAGCCTGAGTAATCTTTTCATGTCACATCCTGTCCCCCTTCAGATCGGGTTGTATTCTCTCTAAGTCAGTGTCACAGCTGCGGAGCCACTGGCAATGTTCAGATGTACAGCTTTCTTTTTGGAGATAAAAGTTAGTTATTCTTGAAATCAAGCTCAGGATTTGATAGAAAATACATGACTTATACAAATGTTTTAAATTTCTATTGAATGTGTTAGCACTAATGTTTAAATTCCCTGTATTACTCACATTATATTTGAATTACTTAATGACTACATTTAACTAGATTGACATGCTGAAGTGTTATTCTGGGGAAAATTAACAAACCCAAACATAACTAATGCAGTCCTATGGCCTGATAATAGTTATCAGATTTTGATTCAGTATATTAATAAGATCCTGACGGAGGTGCAGTCTCATCACGATGACAAACATCATATAAAACACAAGGGGGGGTTTGCTTATCCAGCATTGTATTTAACTAAGTTATAGACAAATCAACTTCCTTTTAAGACAGTTTTCCAGCTTTACAGGTGTATACAGAAGCATATGTGACACACAGCAAATCACTCTATTTAACCTGACTGCAAAACTCCAGTCTCCAGGTGAAGTGGTGGTAGCTTTATAAACAGACTAAAAATAGCACCGGGATGCAGCAAACAGCAATCAGAACAGTCTGTAAGAATGTGTAAACATACCGAGTCAGCGTTGAATTCTAATCACAGAAGCCTCTCACTTGAAAGAATTGAAACTGGATGGGAAAATACATCTTGCGAAGCTAATAGCTGAAAGGGTAGATAGATAATATTAAGCGATTTGGAGGTTTGTGTGTAAATGGTCAACAAGGTGTTAGTGAATATGAAAAAAACAAACAAACAATGCCGGTGTGATTGGAGTTAAAATTTAATAAGGGCAGTGAAAGTTATTCTGAGTGAAGTGGAAATGGAGCGGATCCTTCTCCGGGTTCCCTGCAGCACACTGTGGTTAGCTACGCCCCTTTGAAGTTCAATTGCTGCTCCAAAAGTAAACTTCAGACACAAAGTCTTCCGTCCTGTGATTATTTGATTGTTGTTGACACAGGGCCAGAAAACAAATGAGGGGTCATCTCAACCCAGAGCAAAAAATGGCCACAGTTGTTCAATCAAAAGACTGTGACAGGAAACAGGTTTTATTTGAATCTCTATCTACATCTGTGATCTACACTGTGCAGATACTGTGTTGTGTTTATACACACTCTACATGCTCTGCTCATTGGATTAATAGTTGACCTTGTTTTGACAGTTGTAGTTTTTTAAGCACAAATAAAAGATGAAAATAAGAACCCCCAACCATCCTGTTTGGAATCAAAAGCCAATGTCTTGTGCTTGATCCATTTCAATGTGATTTTGTGCATTAGGGATACAGGAGTATGTGGAGGCCGTCTCCTTCCTGCACTACATCTGCCATCGCAGCCTCATTAGCCTGGAGGAGATCAATGCCAATCTGGTGTTCATGAGGGCAGAGAAGGTCGTTGCCAAGGTAAACTCAAAGTAACTCAATGTTACAAAATTGTTCCATCTTTTCTGAACTAGTCGCTTCATATTTAGTGTTCAAATCTTTTCATCTAACCGTCAGCAAATAAGCAGGTATACTCCCAAGCTGTCAGGCTATTTGTGTGTTCATTTGACTTTATTTTACATTTGCTTCCGAAGCAGTTGTGATTGCAGCATTGGGTGGTGCTATGCACTGCATAAGCATTATGTGTCATTATGTGATTTTATCCGCTGCCTGTTATTTTCAGAAATGATGTGTCCCTGCTGGTGCAGGCAAAAATGTGTGAAATGCAAAGTTTCATAGTAAGCATCACTATACTATAGAAGTATTGTAGTTTGCGTAGAAACAAATATTGCCATGAGACTTGTGTGTAAAACCGGTCCCGACAAGTATTTGTGCATGATTTGTACAAACATATTAACTATTTTTTTTTTTTTTTTTATCCTTTCCAATCATGTTTTCACCTCAGGATGCAGCTGAGGCCCTGCCATTGGGCACTCAGGTGCTGACCTTCCAGGTGACGCCCTCAGACTACCTGCTCGGTGTGGCTGACCTGACCGGAGAGCTGATGCGGATGTGCATCAGCAGTGTGGGCAACGGCGACATCGACACGCCTTTCCAGCTGAGCCAGTTCCTGAGACAGATCCACGACGGTTTCTCCTACATTGGGAACACAGGCCCGTACGAGGTTTCCAAGAAGCTGCACACGCTGCGACAGAGTTTGGGCAAAGTGGAGGACGCTTGCTACACCCTGCGTGTCCGCGGCTCAGAGATCCCCAAGCACATGTTGGCGGACGTGTTCTCCAGTCGGACGACACTCATCGACCCCGAGGAAGGAGTGGTTTAGTCCTCCAGGGCTTCAACAGCACTGCTTATGTTCTCTGTGGTGTCATTGTCTCTCTTGGTTTTGCTCCAGTTTTATTGTTTGTATGTAATGCTTATGGGATTCATCACATCTTTGATATGTTTCATGACACACCATCTAATTTTGTTTTACCGCACACAGTGGCTATTTTTCAATGATGACGTCAGTTGTTTTGCATGAATAAAAGTTCTATGCCAAATATAACATAATCTCTCAGTCAGTGAGCTGCTTTTAATATATACGTGTCTATTTAAATGTTCTCTATCTTCCTCTCCATCATACAGATAATCTATGGGTAGGAGGCACATGTGACACATGACAACGACATATATTATAGATGCTGATTCTCTGGCAGGCCCATGGACAAACACACACAAGCTACAACCTGCCTCCTCCTTCTACCCTATTTAAACAATTGTCACCATGCTGTGATGACGTCAATTCAAAATTAGTTTTGGAGTGTGCTGAGGAGTATTCCTGGCAGGGGGCTGATATCTTCCTGTTCTTTCCTCCTCACACGTTGGTGTCAATTAATACCATGCAGACAGATGTTTCGGTCTTCTTGCATCATCTTTTGTCAGTAAGAGCAGCGCAGTATTCATGTTTTGGGACTGCAGCTGTTGTGAGTGTCATTTTGGAGCAGTCTGTGTAAATACGGGCTATTTTGTTTGCTTTTGGCTCTTAGCTTTTTGTTTAATCACACAAAGGATCCTGCATCATTTCATTTCATTTTCCGCAGCCTTACATGGGTCTTCTAGCTTATGTAATTCTGCCACCTGGCGGGAAGTATTAGTACTGAACAGTCTGACTACAGGAAGGAATACAGTGACCAAAAAAACCCAATAGACAATATTTTGTATGATCTGAATTTAATAAGGTGCAATACAGAGAATATTTCTAATGTATATGTGTCTATATGTATACTATTATTCAGACATCAGGTGAAATCTCAGTAATTAAGAATGTAAACAATATCTGAATCGGCTCAACTTGTGGAAGGAGAAAATTGCGTCTTTTCATTTAAGAGGAAATATGATGCTTTCTTATTTGAGCTAAATATCTGATAACATCACAGTTAACCTGTAACTATTGCAGACAGAGCGGGACAGTTACACATATTGTTGTGCAGTGTAAAATAATACACAATGTGTATGTTTTATGTATCTGCCTCTAACCCTCTCACAGCGTCTTCTTCATCAGTGAATAACATAAAGGAGGCAGGGTATTAAAAACCAATATTTTTAACCATGTTTGTAGTTGCTTTGACACAAGCATGAGCAGGCCAAGCAGGAGAGTTCAGCTCAAATTTCATTCTGGAATTTTTGTGAAGCGACGAGTTCTCTTGAATTTATGCATATTAGATTTAATTTGAATCTTTATAAAAGTGGAAATATCAGATATATGTCAGAAAGCCATGCCCTAAACAATCACCAGTGAATTAAAATTGCGCTGATGAGTGGAGTCTACAGAGCTACGGTCAATTGAAAGCAATAGAAATTGACACGTGTCGTGTTTTCCCTTGAGAAAAAGAGGCCAGCTGAAGCCGGAAAGCCACCAGAGTGAATTATGAAGCATGAGGAAACTGTTGTCCAGTGACAGGCAGCTGGCTGATCTGTTTGCCAAAAGACATTAAGAGCTTCTAAAACTTTAATACCACGCAGGTGATCTCACTCTGCTGTGCATGTGAAGCAAAGGATTTCATCCTTTCTGCCACGCAGCTCTTTCAACCACCCTCCAGTAGCCCGAGCAAGTAAAGTCTGCACTCTGTTGTGCCGGCTGAACTGAGCTTTTCATCGCTGAGTCTTGTCCATCAGTCTGCAGCTCAGCCAAGCTGAATGAATGGGGCATTTTGAAGGCGCCTGAAAAGACCTTGTTCTATGTGGGGTCTCTTCCCATGCACTCCCTCACCGCTTAAACAAAGAACACTACGAGGACGAGTGAGAGGGGTCCAAAACTGCAAAAATAACATGAATAATTGCACACACATATTGGACCTACCAATTTAACGAGTCTGCACACATGCATTGACAATAGTGCACGGAGATACCTGTTGCTGGTCCTCAAAATAATTCATTAATTAATGTTAAATTTCTTCAAACTTGAATGTAAATTATCTTTACAGCTTTAAAGTTCCCACATTATACAATGTAGATGTCTTTTTTGACTGGCAGAGGTTCTAAATTAATATTCTGAAGGTCTCAAAGTACTCACCACAGATTCTGAGCCTTTAAAATGTGCTGTCTGCACTTCTGTAACTTTGTGATGTCACAACTAAGCAGTCACCGCCCACAGCCACGCCCAATGGGACCCTCCATCTCCAGAGGCTCTGAACCTCTCTTCTGATTGGCTCAGCACCTTGTTGTTCAAAAAATAAGGGAAACTTCAAATAAAACACACACACAAAGCATCAATACACAGCAAACCTAATTCAGTTAACTTCCGCTTTCAACCTCGTTAAAGTTTGACTTCAACCCAGTTACTGATTATTCTTCATTATCATTATTATTATTATTATCATTATTATTATTATTAATGGAGGCGTCCTAAAAGAGCCTGCACATGCAAACAGCAGCAGCTCAGCCCTCCGAGGATCCGAGGCGGGCTGAAGGAGTCTGGAGTCAAATTCCTGAACACGTAGGAGCCGATCACGTTGCTCCAACACGACGCACGACGCAGCGGCGCGTCGCGGCGCACAGCAGATTACTGATGAACTGATCGATCAGACAAAGATTCGTGAAGCTTCTTATTTCAATCAGCACACCCAAACAAGCGCGTGTTTTTTTTTTCTTTTAGACAGATGTATGTATATATTGTTGTCATTATTTAGACAACAATGACAAGAAGACCATCTTTTCTCTCCAGACCGTCTGTCCCAGCGCACCAGGACCCGCTTGTTTTCCCACAGAGGAGAAAAGGAAGTCTGCTGATCTGAACCAGGATCGATACTTATTTGATCGGGAAGTGTTTCTGATGGACAAGTAAGAGCCGGTTACTCCAAAAAGTTGTGCGGACGATAAAAAACCAAAAAACAAAAAAGCCGACAACATAACAGTCCGGAGTCACTTTTCCACAAACGGAAATGAGATCAGTCCTGTTGGCTGGAGCCGTTTCTCCTAAAACATGGTCGGTGTGAGTCCACGAAGAACCGGGATCTGACACAGTTTGACTTCTGGCTGTATTCATGGGAAGATGTTTGCCGGACTGATGGGGCTGGACTGTCACAACGACTCTCTGCTTCACCGCTGCGAAGTCACTGAAGGTAAATAAAGAGAAAAGAAAAGCCGCTGTTTCTCCACATCAGCCAAACAATCCTCTGTAGGACTTGAAAATGTGAAAATGGTGATTATAAACGAGCTGCACGGTTTGAAGTGAAATATTTAACAATAAGGTCAGAAAAAAAAAAAAAAAAAAACGAAGGCCTGGTCAGAGATGGTGAGAATAAACAGGAAAAAATACACACAAGGGAGGGTCCTAATGTGAGAGTGGGCACAGGGGATTTAGTATAACATAAAAATAATTTCCATTCAGTTGAAATCCACAAAAAAAAATGTGCCAGTCAACATGCTGCTGTGCGCTGATGGTTTATGTCACTGACTAATCAGCCGCAGGTCACAGAGGTCAGGAGATTCCTGTCAATACCAGTCAGCCTCTTGATGATGAACCCCGAGTGACTAAACGTTTCCTCTAAAAATGTAGGTGACATCGGGGATTTTGCTTGTGTTTCATTTTTCACGTATTCACTTTCAGGTTGTAGATGCAGCTGTTTGTGATCGAATTCCCTTTTATTCCCTTTTTATTGTTTGTTAAAACGCAGAACATGTGGCAGCTGGTGATGTTCGTTTTGTTTATTTTTTTTTTTACCAAATAGTTGTGAGATTTTTGCTTTAAGTATAGTGTGTGTGGACTAGTTTTGTGTTGTTGTGTTGTCAGGAATTCGGCACATTTTCAACTCGTTTTCTGACATTTTCAGGAAATAAAGTCGATACTCAGCTGGCTTATGATCACCGTGTGACCGAACGGGAAGTGTAGATCTGGTTGCCTTATCGCAGCCATCAGACCAAAGCAGAGGTGACACACATTATGTTTCCTGTCAGCTAATATATGGTTGTTGTTGTTTTTATTATTGTCAGAAAAATAAATTGCTACACGTGATAAAAATGGGCAAACCTTTCAAACACTCATCGCTCACTTTCACTTCCTTATGCTGACATTGTGGACGGTCACAAGTGGTGAGCCTCTTCTCTGGAGGCTGCTGACTTGCAGATGTGTGTGTTTGTGTGGGAGCTGAAGTGGTTCCTCAAACATTTGTGTTTTTTATGAGATCCTCTGCATTCCTCTGCTCCTTGGCTGAAGTGCTCTCACCAGCCTGTGGGACGCAATGTTGAACCTCAGGGCCTCTTTAATCTCCCCAAGGTAAATAATCTGCTCTCATCTGGCTGGGACGCTTCATTTTCTCAAAGTTTAGGAAGCCTTTCTTTAACATGAGCAACAAATCACTTTGAGAAAGCTGCGTCTTTTGTTTCAGTGCAGCCGTTTGCTGCTCGGTCTTGAACCTCTTTGCTTTACCTTTTGGCTGATTTACATTTTCTGCCAGAATTCCCGGCAAACTTTTTCAGTGTAAAGGCTGACAGGAAGCAGCACATAACGTAGCTCAGAAGGGCTTCAGCCATGATGTAGCTGCCCGCCAGTACACACACACACACACACACACACACACTCACAATAGCCCCAGAGGCATTTCCTTCCCGTTTACAGAGAAGAGCCGTCTTTGTGTATTTGAAGCACGGCTGAGATAGAGTGACACTCTCCATCACTACTTCTTCCAGCTCGTCGGCCCATTGGCTCTCCTGAGTGGCGACTGTGTTATATCTTGACCACGCCAGATGGAGGACGGTGCACAATTGTATTTGGTAGCTTACGAAAAGTGTCAGGTTTCTTAAATTAGTTATGGAACAGTGGCCACGTCTGCAGAGAAACACTAATGCATGTGTATGTAACCTGAGCTGGAGTTGGCGGGGGTGGGTGGTGTCCCAGTGGACACAGGGCTTTTATTGAACTCATACAAACGCAGCCTGGCCACCATGGGAGCACCCCTACTCTTACTCCGAAATCTGGCTTCCCATCAGGCTAACTTCCTGATTCCCCCCCTAAGTGCTGTCTCTTTGTGCCGCTTCCTCTCCGGTCACATGGGACGATTTATGAGTGACATCACTGTAGGTCATGGGGACGGGGGGTGGTGGTGGTGGTGGTGGTGAGGGGGGAGGTCATGAGCTGTGGCTGCTTTGTAGTGGTCATGACTTGCCTGGTGGTCCTGTCTTGACTTACAGCTACAAACACAAAGAAAAAGCACATCATGGAAATTACACTGCTTAATTATCATTATTGTTTAGATGGAAGAAAAGTAGCCTCTACTTGTTTGAAGTTGAAATTTGAAGTTTTAAAAAAAATATTTTTCAAATATCGAACATGGTTTCGCAAATGCAGTGATGTGACTGATCCCACTGTTTTCAGTACAAATGTGTTTCTGTGTGTCTTTAGCTGTCCTGTGTGTGAGTGGGAGGAGAAAATTGAGAGCAGCACAGCTGTACACAAAGAGGCTGTTGATTTCCAACATTTCAGCCTTCCTCCGTCTCTGAATCCTACACATCATATGTACTAATCATGTGGAGCTGCAGCAGGTGCTGAGCTCTGAACACCAACTGGCCTTCACCAGCCCGCTCCACTTTCAGGCCAAATGCCGTCTACGCTCGGACTTTATTAATTCTCGTTGCTTTTGTTTGCTTTTTTTTTTTCCTGTTGTGGTCACCTCGCAGAACGCAGACTACGCCCTACATCCTTAAATCAAACAGTTGGTGGACACAAAAGAAACGGAGTCTCACACTACGTTGATGTTGAACCTGCTCAAAAGATAGACGTGAGCGTGTATTGATTTTATTCTAACTCCAATCGATATTTATGTCAACAATGAATCAGTTGACTGTGTGAAAGGAGTCACTGTTCAGTTCCCCTCAGGCCAATGAACCAATTTAGCACCTTTCAGCTCATTGTTTACGTTTTAAGGCTCTTCGATGGCCCCTGACAGCATCCATTAGCTGCACTGCTTATCCTTAAAGGGTCGTACAGGGCCTGGAGCCAATCCCGTCTGATGGTTGGTACAAGGTGAGCAGGCTGCCAGTCCATCGCAGGGCAGACATATACAGTGAGAGCACGTCGAACTGCGGCAGGAAGCCGAAGTGCTAAACTAATCTAAACCTTTCTGCACATTTCAACCTAAATGATCAGAAAATATCAGAAAAATGATCCACCGTAGCTTTAAATGTGTCAGTAAACACAAACAACGCCATCTGAAATCATTTCTATACCCTTGTTAACATCACAATCACAACAGTTTTGTTTTAGGCACATTAATCAACATTTAATCTTAATTTCACCCCGTAGTCAGAAGTCCTGTGAGCCCTCAGATAGGCCTGCCCTGTTGCTGTGTTTTCAATTATAAGCGAACTCAAATGTGACTTCACGAAGGATTCTTCATTCAGGCTGCTTTTCCGTTTACAGGCGTGGCTTAAGTCAAAATGACTGTGTGGCTTTGGTATTTCCCAACAGCTGGAGCAGATCCCTGGGAAATGTCACAGTTTTTTTGTCTTCATTCATGAAGCAATGTGATGCTAGCCTGAAGGCCAGAGGAGTGGGACGGGGTGGGAATCATTCATGACATTGTGCTTTACATTCTTGTCTAATTGGCACATCACATGTTCCTAATGCAGTTCATGATTGCACAGCTAATCCCTGCCAGTTCCATGAGCTCACTCTTTATCTTATCCATGTTGCACAGCTTAATGGTTAATCTGTGCATCGACAGGTGGCAGAGCATCAGGGACAGCTGGGAGCTCCGGCCGTAAGAGGCTCCACCGCCGCCCGGGGTACATGAGAGGGGAGCAGTCCAGACTGCAGAGCACTACTTATGGACGGGAGCAGGAGGAGGAGGAAGGGAGGACAACGTGCACCAGGAATGGAAAATCTGGACGTCACGCTGACATCAGTACTGACAGGATGAGTCTCACACCTGCTGTCAAAGAGCTCGCAACCAGGAAGAGTAAGAGCATGACCTGCTCCTCTGTTCCCCGCGTGGACTCCTGTGCCGTTAAAGGTACATCCAGCCACAAAGGTCCGTCCCCGCTGCCACAGAGCGAGCTCAGGTTAAGCCCAAACTCATCGCTCCAGTCCTCCGCTCAGGAGTCCTTCAACTCCAGCTTCAGTTTCATCCAGCAGTCGCTCAACTCCAGCCAGAGGTCAAACCTGACCACTGCCCCACCAGCCCCAGAACTGCTTCATAAGTCAGATAAAGCACCTAGTTTTCCTCAAACAGAACCACTAACCGTACCCACTGATGGCCCAAAGCATTCAACCTCTGTCGGATCGCCACCGTCCACGGCTCCAGGCGGCCAGGCAGGGACAGAGGAGCTGCCATTAGGGGGGGAGTTTTGCCGGGAATGTCTGTGCGCCGACAGTGAGGTGACGTCCGACCTGCATGACTGCGACTCCCGATCTCTGGACATGGAGCTCACCTCGTCGCTGTCCGTGGACTCGGACACAGCCTCCGCCTCCTCCGTCACCTCCGGCTATGAGAGCGCCACGCCTGCCTCCGACCAAGGATGGGACAACCTGGTGAAGAAGTACGAGGCCGTGCTTCAGGACTGCCTGCAGAACAACCGCACTCACACCAAGGTGGGTACGGTGGCTCACACCAATGTGGGGCTGTAGAATAAACATTCGTCCCGGGGCTTAAAGCTTCATCATATCTGATGAGCATCAGGGGACATTTACATAAAACTCTATCAGTGATGATGTTGACTCCTCCTCAGCTCCGACCGACAGCTGATGTTAAGGAGAGTTGCCTCTTGGGCTGCAGTTCAACGCATTGAAAATCAGTAACTTCCCCATGACGGACTCTGGGGTGCTTTCCCCGGAGATGACATGTACCCGCCAAACGAGTTCCCCAGAGCATACAGCAAAACAGCAGAATGGCAAAAAGCCTAAAAGTGAATGTGCAGCAACATGTCTCAGGGGTGGCACTCTGTCTTTTTCGTCACAGAAATCACACATCTGTAATCCATTAAGATGTTAAATATATTAGGCTAATGGTGCTGTTAATGACAAATAGGAACAAGGAGGGAAGTTCATATGATACCTCATTTAAAATCTTTAACACTGTACGACACTAATGAGAAATAAATATGGTCCTTTGGTTTTAATGATAATTAAAGACACTACTGTGAATGTTTAATGACTTGTATGGAGGATCCTGGCAGTTTGGAGAGAATATCTAAATATCACCCATCAGGGGATTGAACTCATTTACATAGGAAAATTTTTTTGGGTTAGATGTTATATTATTTGATATGTGCGTACGAAAGGAGAAGGTCAGTGCTTTGTGATGCTTGTAATCAAGAGAGGGAGTGAGAAGAATCCGGAAACAGTCTGTATTGTGGCTGTTGATATATGTGAGAGTCATTTTGTTGTAATCTTTTATGTGTGAGTAATAATCTCAGACACGTGGCTCAGACCTTGTGCTTAATCACCCATAAAATTAGAGTCCAACGGCTTGTTGTTACAAAATGTAGATTTTACTCCCATTTTGCGTTGTGACCATCCCATCCATGAGCCGGTCACACACTTCTCTAATGTGACAATAATAGGGACGCTTTGTTTCCGACTGAAAAGGACGAAACGATCCATCCGTCCATGGTCCATATGAACCTTTTAGAGAAGACTGATACCAGCACAGGGTTAGGGTTAGGGCCTTCCATTTACAGCAGAATTTAACTGTATGACCAGGTATCGTTAGAATAAATACTGCCATACTCTGGTGTGAGAAAAAGGGGACTAACAACTTTGTCTTTTGGAGAAAAGAAGAAATAAATTAAATACTATTTTAAGTGTTGTATAAGCACCTACTGAGGGCTTTATGGGACCAAATGGCCTGAACATGCTCTTTTTTATTGTGTAATTAAAGAGTAAAAAGGGAAGAACAGCTGCACGTAATATTACAACCCATATATCTTATTTTAAGATACACACAAAAGCTCTAATTTAGTCACTTATAAACGTTATTCTCAGGTTTATGAGAAAATAAAAATGCAGAGGAGCTCAATTACAGTCACGCTACGGGGATTTACTATCACGTACCTTTTTGTCAAATAGAGTTATGGAAGGTTTCTATGTGATAGTAATAGTATTTATAAGGTAGTAAATTTGATCTAATTTCACAGGATGTGAGCTCTAATAGAATGTGTTGCACTAAGTATTTATAAAAACACCTTTAGGAAGTGTGTAATTTGTTTCAGATTTCCACATGGACTTGTTATAAAGCGTTGCCGTTTTACATTCTGTCTGAATGAAACAACTATAAACTCAACAGGTAAGATTTTCTGTGACAGACAAATAGAAAGAATAACAGTAGTGACGGTCAGTGCACCCGTTATTTGTTATTTTATTTTTTTAATGTTTGACCTGTGCGGACTGTTTAAAGAACATCGCCCTTTGGACTGTTGGGTAATCTGCTCCGTCCTCTGTCTGTTCTGTCTCCCCGTCAGATTGAGTCCATGATGATGAGGCTGCAGAGACTTCAGCAGAAGGCCATTTTGGATGATGACTATGACGCAGGTGAATGAGCCGTCGGTTTAATAAGTAGGTCGTTTCAGATTTGGATGATGAGATTCTGTAGCCGTGGACGGACTAGAGAGTGTCTCCTTTGAACTCCAGGATTGAGTTTCCGCCTCTTTCTTTTGAGATTTCTCATTTTTTAAATGACTTATTTCACTTTAAATACTTGCATCTAATACATTTATACAGAGAACAGCACAAAGTGAATTGACTGTTACGTGTACTGACTCGGAGGGAGTCCACTCCTGGTTTCTACTGAGCTCTCCCCGACCTGTTCAGTCAAGGTGTGACATTTACGTTTAATAAGTGAAGGTGCGGCAAGTCAGCCGGTTTCCTTCCTTATTGGATTTCTTGCTAACTAAATTAGATCTGGATCACACTGAAATGGGTGATGAAGCACACGAGGGCAGAAGGCCGCACATGAATTAGTGCGGAAGAAATGATTTGTTGTCGGCCGACTTTGATACAAATCGTTCAGTTTAGAGGGTTTAGTGACATTTACTGAAGGATCCCAGAGAAGACTAAATAACCGCAGGGTGGAGATTATGCGTTTTTTGTTTTATGTCTGGATGGCGTCTTTTCCTAAAAGATTAAACAAATAAATGCATTATTGTTTTGGTTTGAGGGTTAGTTTGACAGCTGAGTCTGTAATAAGCTGAAGGACTGAGCAGAATCTGAAAGTGCTGAACTCATCAGATGAGTTGGCCAAGTCAAACTCAACGGCAAAAAAAAAGAAACAATGAATGTTGCACTGAGAGACCAAAGCTGGCTCAAATTTTGCATTTATTTAGAAGAAAAACCTTCGGCTTCTTGGCTTTCGTGAAAACTGATTCGTGTTTCAATATTTACACATAGCATCGGATCTTTTAAAATATGAAGACTGGTTGGAAGAGAACCATTTAACCTAACAAATTTAATCTGGACTGCCTGGACTTCCCTATTCTGTGTCCTGAACTCATGTAAGATCCTGCCCGACCTAAATATTTATCTAGTTGCTCTGAGTGGAGTTTATTTTCCCATGAAGCCTGTTCTCTGACCCATTTCTTGTCCATAAGTGATAGAAATAAATACCAACATCTGTTTTCAGGGTTGTGCAGACCTTGAACTAGTTTTGTGCTGTGATTATTTGGGTCAGTGTATCTTGTCAGGTTTTCCGTTTGCCCTTTTTGATAACGTCCATCACAGATGAAGTGAAGTTCCTCCCCGCCCCGCTCAACTTAATTTTCTGATTCTCCGTCAGCAGGACACCTGAAATGTTTCAGAAAAGCTTCCCGAGAGTTGTAGACAGGAAAGTGGATTAAATTAATCTTTCTTCCGATGAACATTTTCCAAATGTTTCATGTGTGTTTAATTCACAGAGATCTTCAGTTAACTTAAATCTGGTTGCAAGTAACTGAGGTTGTTCTTTTTTTTTTCTTTTTTTTTTTTAAATATGCTTAGTGATAATCAGTGTGTGTTTTCAGCTGAGCGGTTTGGGAAGAAGCTGGAGGAGCTGTGCAGGGAGCGAGGAGCTCTGCAGCTGGGTTTACCCTCCAGACAGCCCAGCGTGGCGTTGTTCCTGGAGCGGCTCACCCAGGTGGTGCACACCGCCCTCCAGAGGGCGGACTGCACTCAGCGCAGGTTAGTCACACAACAGCATGACAACCTTTGTGTGATGCCCAAATTAAGTATACACAAGTCATAGGTGTTTTAAATTAAATAATAAAAAAAAAAAATGTATGAAACAGTTGAGTTTTATATTCAAATGTCATCCAAAGCAACTACAAACATTTCTTAATTAAGGGAAATATTTGACAGCTTTTTCAGATGATTGAAGATGAGAAAAGAAAGAAAGTCGTCATTAGATAGTAATTTTTTCCTCACAACCATTGTACACTGAAACAGCTCATTTTCTCTCAATAATTCATTTTGTGCAGCTTCACTAATTGATTAATCAACTAACTGTTGTAGCTCCAGGTTTGCAGGACTTTCGCATGTAGCTCAGTATTTCAATGTTATGTCTGTATTGAATGCACACATATTTAAGTACAACAAAGGGAAAGGTAATTTTAAAGGCGGTTTATTTCATTTTTTTGACAGACTTTCACATTATTTACACGACAGAGTAGTTTATAATGTCATTCACAGCCTGGTAAACACTGAAGTGAACAGGTTGTTCAGCTCTGGGGCAATTTGGATTTTCGCAGCTTTATGTGGTGAAAACACATTGTTATTATTGTGATCATGTTGTTACCAGTGTAATGTTGCAGGACAGAGCGGAGAGAGAGAACAGGAGGGATGTCAAAAATAGCTGCTGTAACAGGAAAGGGAATCAGGTGGGGTCCCTTCAGAGGGTATCCTGAGCAAATCCACCAGAAGCTCACACAGCAGTGCTGCGTTTCTGTGTTTTTTCTGCACACAGATGCATCCCAGAGTGTGTCTGTACAAAAAAAAACAACAACAACAACAACCCCAAAAACAGGGAAACTGGTGTTAAGGATTAAAAGTCACGTCTGCTTCTGACAAATGCAGTGACAGAGAGTGCTGATTAAAAATGGCCGCAGCAGTGACGATGTGTTTTTGTGGCTGGTTGGCAGGGAGGGGGCAGAGCCTGATGCGGGGCAGCGGTCTGACTTGCTGCAGAGCCCACTTCATCGAAGGGACAGCCTGATCCGAGAGAAAAGGATGGTCGAGGTACTTTGTGTCATGTGTCAAGCCTGTTGGACGCACTTCTGCCTTTCTCACTCATGAAAAATGATTGACATCTCTGAAATAGCCCGAGTTGTCATTGATGTTAAATTTAAAACGGCTTATTAGAGAAGGACCAACTTTTAATGTTTCAGAATAATACTGATAGATGTTCTGCTTTAGATAATTCAAGTGCTGCAGTTTCCCAGTTACAGCTATAGAGCCATATGATGCCCAAGACATACAAACCCGAGCTGAGGAAAAACCTTACAATGAACCCTGGGCTGAAACCTGTGCAGGAGGAGATAGCCGAGCTGCAGCAGAGGCTGGCGGAGCTGAGGGACCGCAGCCGAAGCCTGGAGCAGCAGATGGAGGCTGAAGAGCTGGAGGGCTCCGTGCTGAGGAGCTGCACCCTGGCCCAGCTCCGCGACATCAGCCGGACCCTGCGGGACCTCGTCACGTCCGAGAACCGCGTGCAGATCTCGGTCTCTCCGCCGCCATCCATGCTCAGGTCAGCATCACACACGTAGAATAGTTTAATCTCTTTTCGACAAATCATATATTATTTTTTTTTTTACAAACAGACTTGAATTTCACAAGTATGTCGCACAAAGCACTTCTTTAGCAGCTTCTGGCTGCACGTCTAAGATTTAAAGCAACTATTTCATCAATAGATGTGTCCTTACATGTTCTGGACAGCATGGTTCATGCAGAACACACTAAATAAAGCTCAGATATGTGCTCACAGGCGAGGTCTGGGCTATTTTGACACAAGTCCTGGCCTCCCTTCACTCATGTAATCTGATTTTTATCAGCAGTGACAGCAGCGTCAGAGAGCATAAATACATTTCAGCCCAACATGTGCAGAGGTTTCAGTCCATAAAATATTTGTTGGGCACAAGTTTAAATCCCACGTTCATGCCGTGAACGGGTACGACAGTTACTGCAGAGCCACTCTTCACCAGATGGGGCTGCTGGAGAGCTTTGACTGAAGGAGTGACATGACAACAGCCATCACTTCATCACACGATGCAGGGAGTCCTCCTCCCTCGCATCATGTCACGTATTTTGTTATCGTTAAAGGAGCTGGTTTGGGAGAGGACGTGTCAGTGAAGATCTGTTTCACTGAATCTTTTTCTACCAGCTTCATTAATCCTCTGATAAACAAACTGGCACTCAGTATAAATCTCACAGCAGAACAGTTTTCTTTGGAGCCAGCAGTCATGTTTCAACCAAAAAACAAGTCGAACAGAAGACCCTCAGCCTCACGTACTGGAAATACAGCGTGCTCACGTTAGGCACAGTTTTAGATGTTTGTACAGTTAATTTTCAGTCAGAAACTATTTACTGTAGGGCAAAGGTGCCTCCTAAATAAATGTCATGCACTAATTTTTAGACTTTACAAAGTGCTTTTTTTTTTTTTTTTCTTTGTTTAAAGATTCAGTGAAGATTTATGAAACAGCCACAACTACTTTTTCTCTCTCCCTCTGGAGCCCTCAGTCCTCTACTCCCATACCTGCTTTGAATTTTAATGGATTTTTCCTCAGATGCAAATGATTGCTTTGCATCATATCCTCAGAAGTTAATAGGCTGTGAGGGAGCGCAGTGGAAAGCCTCTCTGTCTTGCCACTCGTTAGAAAGACATGTAAATTGTACTTATCGCCTTCTTGGTGGCGTGACCCACCATCAACTGGCGTAATTTGATATCTGGCATTCCTCACCCCAGACTGGAACGCGTTTCTTGGCGCTGCTGATTGAAATTGCGGCCCCAGATTGGATATTCAGCTTCACGTCTCCAGGTGGCACGCGTCGGGTCATCGTGATGATTGTGCTGCAGGTCTCTCCCCAAAAACCGCGGGGCTTTTTTTTTTTTTTTTTTTTTTTTACTTTCAAATCAAAGTGTATTTTTCTGTAGTTCCTGTATTAAAGAAATCACTGATATCCAGAGGAAGCGGCACCACTTCCCCCCAAAAAAGGTTGTTGTAACACTGATGTTCTGAGACACCATCTTTCTCTGACTCACCCTGAACATCCGCTTGAATAACACACAAAGGGCAAACAGATTTTTATGATATGAGATGACTGGGATGGCTCTCAAGGTGACTGTGGTGTGCGTAATGGATTTTATGCTTCTTTTTTTTTTTCCCACATCTTGTAATTGATTCATATCTCTGTCGACAAATAATGTGACCTTAATGGTTCGTCCTGTTTGCGTGTTTACATACAACACAACTAACGTTACTAATACGACATTTACCCTTGATGTGTGCAGTATTCATCCTGACAGTTAAATCTGATGAAAACACATTCATCAATATTTTACGACAACACGTCAAACTGGAATAGCAGATTTTCACTGTGGCTATGAAACAAATCTTATTATCAGGTTGGCTCCCTTTAGTGAGCTTTAGGCAATAATTCTTAAAAAAAAAAAAAAAAAAACTGTTTTTGGAAAGAGCCATTTTTGTGGCCTCATGAAATTTTATATTGTTGATTTAGAAGTAATAGAATGGATCATTACCATGAAGAGTGTGCTCGGCTCCTGTGTTTGGGTTGGGATGTGTAATCCTTCCAAGAGAGAAAATTCAAATAATTGAATTAACTTGATGGAGGAAGTCAAAGTACAAGCAAAGTCAAAGACATGTCTTAACTGGTTACTCTCAATTGCCAGTAAGTGTGAATGGTTCTTGGCGTCCATATTTCAGCTCCTGTGATAGACTGACGGCCTCTCGCCCCACAGTTGGCTCAGGTTGGGTCGTGACCCTTTAAGGATAAACGGAAAAACAACAGACAACGTGACAGGCCGCTCGCCTCACACTCGCCATGATGGAGATTTTTATTACTCTACTAAACTTCTCAACAGGCAGCTACAAAAACATGGTGGATTTATTTTCACCCGACAACCAGGAACTCCAAACGAATGACAGTGCTCTGTCTCTGCTGGTCTGCCAAATAATCTGTTGTGCTCACTCGTTGTTTCTCTCCCCCCTTCAGGGACAATAAGAAACAGTCACTGCAAAATCAATATTTTTGTAATAACAATGGATCAAAGAACTTTGTGTTGCGTAAAAGCTGTTGTTCACAGTAACAGACACTGTGCACCGTTATCATCTGGCTCCTCTCAGCTCAATATGTTATAGCAAGTTTGACCAAAAAAAAAAAAAAAATCGAAATTGAAGCTTCATCTAACACATTTGTTGTAGTATATTTCTTCTTTTATCATGTTTAACTGAACACATTGTGGTTTGGTGGGAACATTTTTGATCCGAAATAGCAACCCAAAGATCAGATAATGAAATTGCAATTAGTTGCAGCTGTAATTTGTGTATTTCTTTACGTAGAATAAGACCGCAGAACCGCAGTCAATCAGCGTGAACATGTTTTACATCAAACTGGACAATAAAAATGTAAATCTCCATTTGACGATCTTTGCAGGCTTTTCTCTGGCATTTTAACTGCTGCAGGGACGAGAATATAGCCTTATCAGTGAATAACTCCTGCCTCCTCTAATCCACTGGACAAGACCTTTAAAACATCCCTTTATAGAAATGAAAACATCCTCAGTGGTTATTTATCAGTGATTATATACTTTTTGTGCCACACTGCAGCATTTTTATTTATTTTTTATTTTTTTCTTCTTCTTCTTCAGGCTCCAGGAGCAGGAGCAGGCGTTGAATCTGTCCATCAAGGAAGCCACTGCTAAAGTAAGCCCCTGTTCCCACAACTGGATTTTTATCATTATTTTTTTTTGCCACTGTGTCTCAGCCTCCCTTCAGCTTGCCAACAGTGTCTGAGTATCTAATGCCTAGTAAGTCAGAATAGACAGTATGTGTTGTGTAGCAGCTTCAGTGTGTCAAATGCACACACTAAATGTTGATGTCTGTATTCTTGAGTTGGTTTGACAACATGGTTGAAGGCTAAACAGCTCTGTCCTCTGTTAGACAGCACACTGTAAAAAATGTGACTGGCCGATCTTATTTCTAATGAGAAACGAGCAGTTCTAAATTCTGTGCCTTTTCTCAGCATGTCTGCGGCGTATTCCTGTATGCGCTGCTGCGTCTCGAGGGTTTTTCTCGGGGGTTTGCTTTTCCCGCTCACTGATTTCTGCACATACATTAGATATCTGCGGCTGGACACAGTCAGAGAGCGGCAGAGATTTGTAACAAGCAGTAGGCCCACAGCAGGGGTCGAGGGGCTGTGTCACTCCGTCCCTCAGAAATCCATCATCAAATGGTCGGTCGATGCTTCGACCGCACCTCAGAGGAATATTGGTCTAACCGACAGAGAGACACTTTCACCACGATCGCTCGTTTGTCCGTTGTTAGGCTGAAACGAAAAGGTTTGTTCCTAAACGAGATATCTGCTGTGTTGAAAATGGCACACAGGCTGTGGCGAAGTGATTGCCGCCGTAAAAATAACTTTCGCTTCCTCTTTGGACTTTTTCAAAATTGACAAATAGCCAGATTTGTCGAAATTAATTCACCAATGTCAGAATCTCTACAGCTTGTAAGGCACCTACACAGCAGCTCCCAGTTCGTGAAGCGTGTGAAATAAAATTATGCAAGCCCGTTTGATAGGAGTGTTTTCTATATTTCTCTGGGAAGAAAAGTCCCCGGAGACATTCTGCCTCAGAACCAACCTATTTGTCAGCCTTTTCAAAGCGCTGCAGAAAACTGTGTCAGATTCAACAAGAAAATGCGTCAGACGATCCGGCTCTGTGTCGCTGTGAGCAGAGAAAATAGTTCCTCAAAAGAATGAAACAGATTGTGGGGATTGTACGGGGGTTTGTGTGTCAAAGCGAATGCATTGGAGAGAACAAGGGTATAAAGGGCAGGGTGAGGGCAGATGGGGGGGCCAGACAGGCTGTATCTGAAGCCATCAACTCCTCTGAGTCGTGCAGATCTGAGGTGCCGCACCCCCATCAGGCCCGTGACATTCAGGGCCTTTTTTCTCCTTCCTGACATTCTAATGGCATCTTTTATGGAGATTTCACATTTCCCTGTCTTTCCACGTGAAAGAGACACACACTCTTTCTTTCTAAAGGTTATGGACAAGGTAGCACATTGACGTAGACGGTCTGCTGTGTATTCAAAGCGGCATGAGCGGAAATGAATTTGTAAGGCCTTGTAAGAATGAGTGTCAGGAAGAAAATGAAAACGGAATTGGAAATGAGCTACGCGTCCTGTGGGATCCATGTGTCTGCAAAGGTTTTGTTAGTTACCTCCCCCCCCCCCCCCCCCCATGCACTCTCTCTCCCCTTTCCTCTGCCTCCTCTTCTCTCTCCGTTCCCCAGGTGGTCATGAGTCAGAGGCTGGGCAGCAGTCTGAGGAGGAAAGTCAGTGAGACTGAAACGCAACTTTTGGCACTTCATGAGGCAAAGCTGGCAGCCATCTCAGGTAGAGCCCCACTCAGCCACGCCCCAGCGCACCCCTGCCTGGGATTCACGTCTTTTATTTACCTCATTTGCTTGAATCACCCCACCATTAGCCCCGCTTAATTATGCCATTAATGATCAAGGCGCTCATAAATAGGCAGAATAAGCTTAATGTCCTCCCGTGGTGCACTGGTGCAGGTAATGACTTCAGCAGTGCCAAGGAGCTGAAGGCTGAGATGAAGGCGGTGTACCTGGAGCGAGACCGGCTGGAGGCTCTGGCCAAGAGGCTGCACAGCCTCAGCTCGGGGAGCAGCCAGGAGCTGGGCAGGATGAAGGAGCAGCGGCAGCGGCTCAGGCAGGAGCTGGAGCAGAGGGAAGCCCAGCACGGTGAGTCACCTCTAAGGACAAACGGCATGGAACTCAAAGTAACAAACCATCTTCATTATTTAATAAAAAAATATATATAACATAAATGTACCATTATCTAAAAAGCGTTTCTTCCCAACCGTCCACTGAGACAAGAAAGCATTTGTTGTATTTTTAAAAGCTGCCTGCGTGTCTTTGAACGCACCCTTTTCAAGTATCAAATGGAGTGCTCTCTTGATGTAGCTCCACGCTGAGAGGACACCGCCGAACACTGACTTCTCTCCCAAATGAAGGAGAAGTGATCTGCTGTCAGTCAGGACGGTGGGGGCATCAAATGATTTACCAGCAGGATTGGCAGCTGTTAATGGCAGGTGTGGTGGGGGAGCTAGGTGGATATGTGTGGGTGGAATTACCTCCAAGCCACTTAGTGCAGACATGACGGGATTCACACACACACACACACACACACACACACACACAATCTGAATGCTGCTCAGAGATGGGGCTTGCTTTTTAGGGTTGAGGGTGGGGTGGGGTTAGATTGGTTTGTCCTCCTGGCGCTGGCAGAGAGATAAATGGATTTTGATGGCACCACCCGCAGTGCCTCTCTCTCCAGTCCATCAGTCACAGGGAGGTTTTCTAAAAAAGGTCACT
Source organism: Echeneis naucrates (assembly GCF_900963305.1). Taxonomy (NCBI): domain Eukaryota; kingdom Metazoa; phylum Chordata; class Actinopteri; order Carangiformes; family Echeneidae; genus Echeneis; species Echeneis naucrates. Next base: position 4,469,842 of record NC_042525.1, read on the forward strand.
TCACTCTCTGAGGCACTGCAACGGCTGCACGGAGAGGGAAAGGGGATCGGGGAAGTGACAGGGGCCAGAGGAGGCTGTCAGCGGCTGGAGACCGGGGCTCTGGATCGAGCTCCTGATGCAACCCCGAGCACGCAATCAGCGCACTGTTATGTAGATCATAAAGGCCCGTGGCTGCAGCGTCACCATTAATGCGAAGCCTTTGTCCCGTCTTGAACGCACCCTGTGCTGTCACTAGGGGGCACACTTTCATTGTTGCAATCAGGGTGAGTTGCACTGAGATAATGGTGATGCATGAACTTTGTATCGCTGTTCATGGCAGTTCCATAATCACATATGATTGTTGTAAAAACCAATTTTTTTTTTTTTTTTTTTAGCTTTCATAACCACCCATCGTGCATTTCGCCCCACTTGTGTGAATGAAGCTCCCTGATTTTTGTCACTGGGGGTCCGTAGTTTGGTGAACAACCAGTGACGCCATTAATCTCTTCCCTGACAACCGCCAAAGAGGCGTTCAAGTTCACATCGGCGTCCTAAATACAGAGTGAACTGGCACAGAATAATGCAACCCCTCAGAGCAACTGAGGCTGGGAAACAAGTGACAAGTAAAATGCTCCAGCTACACAAAGGGACGGGAATCAGGTGGGTAGTGCGTCACAAATGTGGGAAGAGCGGCGTGTTAATGATTGGTTGTGTGGCTCTAAGTGGGTGCTCACAATATGGCAGCAGGCACAGTTTCACAATGTGTTGCTGACACCAAGCAAGGGGCTCATTAAACTGTCATCCTTTTTGGTAATAAGGGGCTGGCATGTGCTAGCTGGAAACCGATAGCCCACAAACAGCCCATTGCCATTTCTCTAGCTGGTGGGGATTAGAAATTAGTGTCTTCTTCATCGTCACAACGGCCACCGTTAGTGTTTCGGAGGGATTTCTAACACATAAACTGTAAAGACAAATACCGCTCAGCTGACCTCTTCATAAAATCTGTATACAAATACTCTGTTACACTACGGAGATTTTGCTTGTTGAGTGTCTCTGCCCAGCCTACTTCACGGTGTGGGGGGTTTCTGGCCCAGGAGCCATTAAGTCCCTAATTGCCGTTGGCTTGAGTGCTGATGAATACCAAACCCATTATAGACCCGATTCCCCGCTGAGAGTATAATTTTGTCCCCAAGAGCGATCTGGAGTAAAACTAAATTTACCAATAAATAATTGAGGAGCTGGATAAGATGAGTAAATGACCCCCAGGAGTGAGGACATTCAGAGGTGGAGGCAGGATGGAGGAGGTGTGTTAGCACCCCCCCACCCGGAAACAGAGAAGTGGATGGATGAATGAATGAATACTGTTAGCATGCAGTCGGTAAGCTTGGTAGCTGCCGAGTGCTGCGACCATCTGTGGTGAAGACAGCAAATTGGAGCACATTTAATAAAGTGATTTATTTATTTATTTTTTGTTGTTTGAATAGATCTCCACCCTCTCATCTCTCTTCTTGTGGTTTTCCTCCAGTGTTACTCGACCATCAGGGGCAAAACTCACCTGCGCTCACTTGTCTGACAACCGCACATCAAAATACTGTCAGTCTGTGTTCTTAAACAAACGCAACCGCCTCCTAATGGAGTGCCAGCGCTAAAGATGAGGACATATATGACTTATTCATGCCTCTTTCAGGGGTTCTCCTGTTGATGGCAGGATCAGATGTATGACAGCTCCTCTCCGAAAGAGCCCCTGAATGACTGAGAGCGCCGCAGTGGTTGAGTGGACCCGGGAGAACGTTCCCCGGGTTTTGCCTCTGAAGTATTTGTCAGTGTTCAGTTTTCCTGTGATCCAGCAGAGGATGTCACTCCGTTGTGAATTCGTCAGGAGGACCGCAGGCGTCCGTCCCCCTCGAGGAGGTCTGATCGATTTATCGTCTTCAAAGTCGTCGGGCTCTGCAGCGTTCATTATGCCATTTCCAACGCTGATCTGTCAGTCCTCCATTTTGGTGCCAATTAACTCTTTCTTTGTTGCTATCAGCCGCAAACTTTGGAGAGAGCCACACTTTTTTTTTTTTCACTAAAATAAGTTTGGGTCTGTTTACTGAGTTTGACTTGAGTCATAAGGACAGCAATGAACACATCTAACTTCAGTTAGAGAAAATCAGCAGCCAGAACTGAGATTTTCTACGCAGCCGATTTTTGGTCAAATGGTTCCTTTTGTTGTGCGATGCCATGTAGCCCCACAATATGTTTCACCGTGCCAGCTGCAGTCTGTTTACTGCTATGCTTTGTGATGCCCCGGCCCGAAAGCATCATGGATTATTGAGTGTCTGCCTGAGATATCAGCCTGTCCCCT